>NW_020825353.1:0-1395108 GCF_003286085.1 Drosophila persimilis
CCTCGTCCTTCTGCCTGGCATACAGGAAAATCCCCATCCCGTCCGCCCCAAGACCGTTTTCATTTAGCGCTCTCTTTACCTTTTTACTATTTAATGCTTAATTTAAATACAAATCCGATCTGTTTGCTGACTCTTGCCGATAAGAGCGGGGAAATGATGGCCAAAGTTGGCAAACTTTTCCCCCACCCAAAAGGCAAAATCGTAGCAAGCCGAAGGCACAAAAAAAAAAGCAGAAAGAAAAAATCATTTGTGCCCGGGCCAATGGCAATTTAATTTGCTTTGGCTTAGAGCTGAGCAAACTTTTGCCTCACTTGAAACGGAAACGGTTGGCCTCAAGCATCTCTTAAAGATGTAGGTCCAAGGACCGGCACAGGGGTCCACGAGAAGGATTGATCCGATACGAGTTCTTAAAGCTGTTACCTCTTGCCATTCTTGCCATTCTTCCCATTGCTGCCCGTTAAGGCCTTAATCCATAACATATAAGCTTCCTCTTCCACTTAGGGTCATCATCCTGCCAGCCAGGACTCCTCCACAGTCCCGCCATTCGCATTCTCTATTCATAGAATTTATGTCTCAACTTGCTAAGCCGTGTTTGTAGTAGAATTTCCACTATCGCGCCTTAATTTTAAAGCCCTCGACACTAAATGCTCCACACACAAAATCCCCCTACCCCCCCCCTTTCCGTCGTCAGCTCCTCGCAGATTTCGTGGAGAGTTTATGTTCGACATGCACTGCTACGGGCGCCATATGCGCGTTTATCAAAAAAGAAAATCCCCACTAGCTCTCGGCCCCACCTCCGCTCGAATAAGTCCAGTATATATATGGGTTAGTTTTCCGTTTGCCATATAAATTTGTTTAAGACATATAGCAAGGATCAATAGCTCGGGATTTATTGTCTGCCACATATAACTTTGTCTTGGGCTTTAAACTTCCAGACACACGGAAGTGCAGGGTGCCGGGTGCCGGGTGCCGGGTGCCGGGTGCCGTGTGCCGGAGAGGAGATTCCTAGATGGCAAGGTCGATGGGCGAAACTTTTTTACCTACTTTTGGCTGTCGCCGCTGCTGGGGTCTGGGGTCTGGGGCTTAGGCAGGGAGCCAAGCCCCACAAAAAAAGAAGAAAATTATGGCTAAAATGGCGACGTCGTCTGGGGCCTCCACTACGACATCGGCTTGCGGTCGTTTATATGTAAAATATTTGGTTTACTTTATGACTGCTTTGGGTATTACTCTTTACTTTCTTGCCAATGCCAATTCTCGCTCTATCGCCCTCTCTCTCTCTCTCTCTCTCACTCTGTCTCTCTTCCTTGTTCAAGTTTTTGGCAAGGCAGTAAAACCAAAAAAAAAAAAAAAGAGCAAAAGAAGGAGCCAAAATACCGAGTACGGTGCTAGGAATTATGCCATAAAAGCCATGGTCGTAGTTCCAACTTTTGCCAAAATTCTTGGCTTGTCGTCGACATCATCCACCTTCTCCATTTCCTCATATTTCTCTCCCCCCTCCAGCCTCCTCCAGCCTCCTTCTCCCGTACGCTCCTCATGGTCGTCATCGTCGTTGTCGCCGTCTCCTAGTCTCAATGTTCAAGGGACCCATAAAATACTTTTTGAATCCAAAGCCGCGCGCCATTGTTGTTGTTGGTTTTTGTGGGTCCTTTGGTGCGGGGGAGAGAAAGACAGAGAGATTACCGCTGAGGGAGCTTTCCTCGTTGAACCAGAACAGGACCAACAAATGAGCCAGCTCACTGGGAGGCCTCTTTAAGTGCTCATTTTGGAGCTGTTGAACTTTTGCAAAAGGGGAGCAAAGTCCTGCCAGCTAAAGGTTTACCAAAAATTACAGATTGTCAAAAACATTCTATGATTCTGAAGCTATACTCCTACTGAAAAGCAGACTTGATGTTCTGCTTGGTTCTTAATTATAAATTTATGGGTAAAACCTAAAATACAGTTTCCAAGGAGATTCTTCCCATATCGGGGTCACCAAATAACAAAGAACTTCCTACTGAAAAGCTCATTTGATGTTCTGCTTGGTTCTTACTGAGAAATTCATAGGTATAACCTAAAATAGAGTTCCTAAAGTGATTCTTCTTATGTCAGGGTCACCAAATATCAAACAACTTCCTACTGAACAGAAAACTTGATGTTCTTCTTAGTTCTCGATTAGAAATTCGTAGGCATAACCTAAGGGGCGAAAATATAGCCTAAAGGAGAGTTTTTAAAGATATTTACCCATGTCGGGGTCACCAAATATCAAACAATTAATGTCCTGCTAGTTCTTCATTAGAAAGAACGGACTCTACTGCGTGGATCCCCTTGAAAATTGCCCTCTTTCCATGATTACAATCTCCATTCCTCCCGTCTCCGTCGCCGTCTCCGTCTCTGTCTCTCTTTTCTTTTGGCCAGCTCGTTCGGTGGTTAATAAACACAAATCAACTGCCAGTGAAACTCCGTTCAATTCGTGTACTCCGAAATCCAGATCCCCAGCTCAATTCAATTGGAGGGAAACTTTTGCCCGCGATTACCATTACTGCAAAATTGGAAGTAACATGTGTGGCGACGCGCAATTGCCAAGCGGCCCCCGGCGGCCACTCTGCAGCAGAGCACTCCACTCCACTCCCCTCCACTCCCTTCCATTCCATTCCATTCCGATATATGCCCCACCTAAGCACCACCCATTCGGTGGCACCCATTCCATTCCGTCCACAATCCATTGTTTCGTTTTCTATTTCACAGACGAGTGGATGTTGCCACAGCGACTTTCACTCTGGCACACAGCCTTCAGCCTTCAGCCTCACGTCGCGAAACGCTGGTTGGGTGTTGGGTGGTTGGGTGGTTGGGTGGTTGGGTGGATGCCCCAAATACCGCTTCCAATTTGGTGGAGTCTATGCGTGAGCTTGCATTTCTTTGTTTTGGTCTCTTTCTGATGGCAAATATTTGGTCTGCCTCGAGTTGAGCAGGAATAAAAAGTATCTACCAGATGCACAGACTCAAAGACTCGAAGTCGTAGCTAAAAACTGAAGCTGTAAACTGTGCAAATAGTGCAAATACGGGGGAGGATATCAACGGAAGAGCCGGAGGTTTCGTGGTACATGTCTCGAGCGGAAACTGTGCCAAAAGACGTATGGCACAAAGCAGGATAAATTTGCCAAGTTTATCATAGCCAGAGGATGGGGCGGGGGGGGGGAGTCGGAGATTGGAGAGTGGGGTGCCAGAGCTTTGGCTGTTGGCAAAACATGAGCCAAGGCATTGAGCATAAAATATTGTCGGCGATATTTTAACGCGCGCTCAAGCGAAATTGTCATATAAATAACATCATGGGGAAGGGGTTGGGGGTCTCCTTTTGGGGGGTTTCGGGTTTAAGGTTCTTGGCGCTGCTCGTCCGTGGGAATATTGGCCGGGCTGCTTTGAAATATTAAACATTTTTAGGGCACCGAAAGGCAAACAAGGCACAAGTTGAAGTTTATTGCTGACATTTGATGGCTGGCTGACTGGCTGACTGGCTGACTGGCGGTACACAAGTTGGGCAAAAGTTGCGAAATTGGAGCAGCGGCGGCTGCGAAACCTGGCAACCATTATCCACCAGCAAATTTTTATACATTCCTTCAATGCTATTTTTAAAAGCGCCAAACTTTTTGCCCCACAAATAGATAAAAGGAAGCTGCCACGAAAACGTTGCCATCCCTGCCGTCGCTTTTGGGCACAACTGTACAGGCTCTGCCGCCCCCACCGCCCCTCTCAAAATGGGCTATAAAAGCCATTAAATCAAAAGAAACTTGCATTTATTTAGCAATTTCCACCAAACTGCAACCAGAAAAAGTTGTGGCAAAAAGTGTTTCTTGTTTTTGTTTTTTTTTGACTACAAAAAAGAAAAGCAACAATATAGATGGGTGTGAAAAGGGTTGTGGCAGAGGGGAGGGGACGGAAGTCATAGAAAAAGCCAAAGCCAAAGCAAAACCAAAACTGAAGGGAACCCAAAATCCAACACAAGACGGAACCGGAGTGCGCCCACCAGACAGATATAATAAAAAGAGGTTTTCCACCACCCCCCCGCCACCCACACGGCTCTGCCAGTGTCCGTTGCGCCCCACCCTCTTGGTGTAACCAATTTTTGGGGCCATGGCCGCAAAGGCTGCACAGTCACAGTCACAGTCGCAGTCGCAGTCACAGTTCGAGCTCAACTGACAGCCAAACATTTATAACAATGGCTAAAAAGAGGGTCTAAAGGGGTTTGGGGGGGGGCGTGGTGCGGACTCGGACACGGACCCGGCCACGGATACGGACGGAACTAATAAATGAGTTTCAGCAACAGCAGCAAAACCAAATAAAAATGTCCCCCACTGCCCCCCTCCCCAAAAAAAAAGCGAAAATAAAATCTCGACGGGAGACTATAAAATATTTAGAGCATACTTTCGGTGGAGGGGGGAGGGACAGACAATATCCTGGCTGCAGGAGCGGCTAAAAGGTGGGGCACGGTGCAGTGTGTGGGTGACAATTTAAATAGCTGCAACTAAAAGGAAATAACCCAAATACCATTGAACGGTGTAATGGGAATAGTTAAAAACTGAATGAAAAGTGGCAGGAGGAGCGAGTGGGCGGGAGAAGAGAGAGGGCGGGAGGAGCGGGTGGGTGGGAGAAGCGAGTGGGCAGGAGAAGCGAGTGGCTGTAGAGGCGAGTGGGCAGGAGGAGCGAGTGGGTAGGAGGAGCGAGTGGGCGCGAGAAGAGAGAGGGCGGGAGAAGCGAGTGGCAGGTTCTCGTGCCCGAGAGGTAGGAGAAGCGACTAGCTGGAATGAGGAGCGAGTGAAGGAAAGAAGAATGACGAGTGCAGACAAAGAAGAAAGTTAGCGAGTGAGGCAGGCGATGGAAGCGAGTGAGGCAGGAGACGGAAGCGAGTGAGGCAGGCGATGGGAGCGAGTGAGGCAGGAGATGGAAGCGAGTGAGGCAGGAGATGGGAGCGAGTGAGGCAGGAGATGGGAGCGAGTGAGGCAGGAGATAGAAGCGAGTGAGGCAGGAGATGGGAGCGAGTGAGGCAGGAGATGGAAGCGAGTGAGGCAGGAGATGGGAGCGAGTGAGGCAGGAGATGGGAGCGAGTGAGGCAGGAGATAGAAGCGAGTGAGGAAGGAGATGGGAGCGAGTGAGGCAGGCGATGGTAAGTGCCAAAGAAGCGAATTAGTGCAGGAAAACAAAGAATAATCCAGAGAATATTCGAATTTGTTTGAACTCTTGAGGGACTCGTAGGTACGAGTGTATCAAAAATAATAATCCAAATAAAGTACGAAATCGCGAATGTTGGGGCATAAAAGACCATCAATCTTCATGGCAGATGTTCCGAATAGGTCCCAGGGTTTAGGGAATAAAACATGGCATAGAGGATACCATCTCAAGCCGAAGGCATACACTCGTACGAGTATATGGCCCCCTCTGCCGAGGGGAGGCAACCAGCCACAGGTCGTGGGGCACACAGCTCAGCGAGAGGCAGGGGCAGGCCTGTGGCACTGCGTTGGCCATTTAACAGGATTTTAGCAATTTAAATTTGATTTTTCTCCCCCGCCATCCAGCCATCCAGCCATCCAGCGATCGCTCCCTTCTCCGTGTGCATTCCAAGCAGCTGTGCTCCGGAAAAACTTCACAATTTTCTGTTTTTATTTCCCTGAAATTGTTGTCAGTTGTTTGTTCTCCGGGAAAAGTCAGTCGGTTGGCGGCGGTCCTCTCCTGCCGTTCCCTTCAACAAGTTGCTTTATGGCATATGCATGATAATGATGAGGAGTCCTGGCTCTGGCTCTGCTCCTGGGTCCTGGGACCCTCCTCGAATGCCATTTTTTTCGTGTGTGTGTTCTTCATATGATGCTCCCGGGTGTTTATGTGTTATTTACATAATAAAAAGCGAGAGTTAAGAGAGATGAGCGGCATCCCACCACTCCACCAGCCCACCATCCCATCGCTGAAGTATGACCCACATCTATGATTATTTTCATAGCGCCTTGGGGGCCGGCGCCACGCCTACGCTGCGTAAAGTTTGAAAATACAACAACAACAAAAACAACAAAAAAGAGGAGCAAGAAAGGGGGGAAAGGGGGGAAAGCTGCCTTTGTGGAAAAAGCAAATTTTGCCTTTGTTTTATTTATTTTATGGCCCCCGTTTGGGGACCCAGTGCCGATATCCTTTCTCCTCCTTGAACTTCCCGCAGTTGCTGCTAAATTAAGTTTTGTTTGCCCCGTAGTCCCCAGGATCCGTCCCGGGATCCCAGCCTCCCAGCCTCCCAGCCACCCCGACCTCGGAGCTGATAAATGTCCCCAAAGCAAACAAAATGCAAGTTGTTTTTTAAGTTTCGGCCCCAAACTATGCTGCGGCATATCGTTTGGCCTTTTGGGGGGGCGGGCAGAGAGGGCTGGGGGACTTGGGGTTTTGACTTTGGGGACTTGTCAGTTGACACAAAGGGTTGGCCCGGTCTGGGGCCATTGTCGTCTGACACGTGTACGAGGGGTATGTGTGTGTGTGTGTGTGTGTGTGTGTGTGTGTGTGTGCTGTTGAGGGGTTGGAGGTCCTTCAAAGGAGGAGAGCCCGCAGAGAGCGGGTCAAAGGACGGCCTAATGTCAGAGCCGTGGCCATTTAAATTGTCTTCATTTGTTTACTGTCCAACAAAGCAGCAGCAGCAGAAAAAAAAGAAGCGGAAAAGCGCAAAATAATCCACAAAACTACCGATTAACTCCAGCGGCAGCCACAGCCACAGCCCCAGCCCCAGTCGCAGTCCCAGTCGAAGCCAAGCCAAAAGCATTTTCGAACTCTAATGGAAAATCAATTTAAAGCCCCCCCTTCCCCCCCCCTTCTCCATTTCTATCGTTGCAGGCGAATGTCGGAGTCTAGAAACGAAAGCCATTGGCAAACTTGGCCAAAGCGTATTTAGCCTGGAATAAAAGCGGGCACAGCACAGCAGACGAGGAACCAGCAAAACCACCAATCACCAGAGCGATAGACAGACACAGACACAGAGACAGAGAGAGAGAGCAGAGCAGAGCAGACGGCCAGGAAGGAAGGAAGGGTAGGAAGGGTAGGAGGCAGACCCAAAGCCAGACCCAGACCCAGTCGAGGGAGGACTGAGAGACAGAGAGCCGTGTAATGAGCAGACGACGGTCGTCGTCGGCCAGGGCAATTACCATGTCGCCATCACCACCGTTGTCGCTGCCAGTTGCGGGCCTGGGACTGGGCCTAAGCCTGGTCCTGGTCCTGGGGCTGCTCCTGGCCTTGCTGCAGCCAACAAATGGCCTGGCAAATTGTCCAAATGGCTGTGAATGCGATGACGACACCCTGATGGTCAACTGCGGCGAGGGGCGGCTGGACGTGCTGCCGATAGCCCTGAATCCGGCCATCCAGCGGCTGGTCATCAAGAACAACAAGCTGAAGACCATCGACTCGTCGATGCAGTTCTACGCTCAGCTGACATTCCTCGATCTGTCCTTCAACGACATGGTGACCATACCAGAGCGCTCGTTCGCCTACCACGCCAAGCTCCAGGAGCTGCATCTCAACCACAACAAGATCGGCCAGGTCTCCAACAAGACCTTCACGGGCCTCTCCACCATCAGTGTCCTCAATCTGCGGGGCAACCTCATCGCCGAGCTCGAGTTTCGCACGTTTTCGCCGATGGTGCGGCTGGAGGAGCTGAATCTCGGCCAGAACCGCATCAGCCACATCGATCCGCACGCCCTCGATGGCCTCGTTAATCTGCGGGTGCTCTATCTGGACGATAACACCCTCACGACCGTGCCCTCGCAGCTGACATTCCAGGGGCTGCCCAGCCTGGCGGAGCTCTATCTGGGCACCAACTCCTTCATGACCATTCCCGGCGGCGCCTTCCAGGACCTCAAGGGTCTCACGCGCCTCGATCTGCGCGGCGCGGGACTCCACAACATCTCGGGGGAGGCCCTCAAGGGCCTGGAGGCGCTGCGCTACATGGATCTGTCGGACAATCGCCTGGCGGCCATACCGACGGCTGCCCTGCAGCGTCTGGGCCGTCTGGAGCAGCTCAGCATCGGCCAGAACGACTTCGAGGTGGTGGCCTCGGGCGCCTTCGCGGGACTCCGGGAGCTGCGGCAGCTGGAGCTGACGGGGGCCCAGCGACTGAGGCGCGTCGAGAGCGGGGCCTTCACGGCCAACACGAACCTGGAGCAACTGAATCTGTCCAGCAACAAGCAGCTGAGCGAGCTGCACGCCAACGCCCTGGGCGGCCTGCCCCACCTCAGCTCGGTGATCCTGAAGGAGAACCAGCTGAGCACCCTGGCCGAGGGCCTCATCCCCTGGGCCGATCTGCAGACGCTCGACCTCTCCGAGAACCCCTTCGTCTGCGACTGCCAGCTGATGTGGCTGCGGAACCTTCTGATCAGCAAGAACGCCAGCAGCCAGTACGCCCCGGTGGTGTGCGCCTACCCGGCCACCCTGCGCGACCTGCCCCTCGCCCAGCTCTCGGAGCCGCTGCTCGGCTGCACCCACGGGGCGGCCAACAAGCAGGCCATCATCGGGATCTTGGTGGTGGCCTGCGCGGCCCTGATCACGACCCTGGCCCTGGTGCTGTACACCTGCCGTCGCCGCATCCGCGAGATGCTCAAGGGCCACTCGGCCCTGGGCCGCAAGGAGCGCGAATACCAGAAGACCTTCTCCGACGAGGAGTACATGACGCGGCCGCCGCCCGGCTGCGGCGGAGTGCATCCGGCGGCCGCCTATCCCTGCAGCCAGTCGCAGTATATGGGCAGCCGGCCGATACCAGTGACCGAGCTATAGCTAGAAGCTCCACCCCCACCTCAGATGCGGGGTAGGGGTGGCATCGCCTGCACCACCACCACCACCACCAGCAGCAGCAGCGGGAGCACAGCGGCAACGCTGCAGCAGCTGCAAGTGCCCAGCCCCGTCGATCATGCCGCCGCCGCCTCCTCGTTCGCCCAGCTCAGCCACATCCACTACATGACCAACAACCAGACGATCGCCAGCCCGATGCCGAACCCCCAGATGCACCACTCGCAGCAGGACATGCGCCTGCTGGCCAATGGCGGGGGCAAGACCCTGAACGCCGCCTCCCTGCCCCGCCACCGGATGCAGGAGAGCACCCTCTCGCACTACAGCCAGCCCCTAGCCCTTGCCAACGGCATACGCCTCACCCAGGACCACTTCAACCACAACCACAGTCACGGCCTCGGCCATGGGCATGGGCATGGGCATGGGCATGGGCACGGCCACCCGCACAGCCTTGGCCACCCGCACAGCCACACCACCCACAATGGAGGGGGGGGCGCCAAGCCCTGCGATGCGATGGCCGAGCCGGGGTACATACACAACAATTCGCACTACTCTCTGCCCCTCGACCACGATCTGCCGCCCAGTCCCACGCCCACACCACCACCGCCGGCCCTGCCCCTGCGCAATGGGGTGGGCATGGCCCTCATCCATGGCAACACAACCGGACGGCGATCCTTCAACAGCAACAGCAACAGCAACAACAACAACGTGGCCACTCTGTCGAACAACAATCATCATGGAGGAGGCGGTGGAGGAGGCGGTGGAGGAGCAATCCTGGCATCCAGCAACAACAACGGCAGTCTGCGTCGCTATCACTGATATACGGGGAAGACGTGCGGCACCCTGGGTCGCACCATCAAGCCGAAACCGAGTCAGGACATTGAGCTGTACCATTTCTACAAGGGCTAGAGGACAGGACACAGCCAGGACACAGCCTGGAAGAGGTCTCTGCGGCGGATTTCGGGACGATTTTTGTGTGTGTTATTCTACCTACGATCCTTGGATCCATTCTATGATCTAATTTATCTAATTGTATATTCTTATGTTACGTGTATTCAGGCGCAAGCATTTTGTATAAATTAGGATTTAGTTGAGTGATTATTCGGGGCGGCAGTGGGAAAATCCCGTGGAAAATCCAGGTGTAAATACAGGAGAGCGCGCACGGTTTGGCATTCACTGGAAGACGGCAGGACCCCCTGCCAGCTCTCCCGAAAATGTCATTTCATTTGCATCCAGTGATCTTAACTATTAAGTTCTGCTTAAATTAAAAACAAAAAAAAAAACAACACTCTAAAATTCGTGTAAATAATTAGAAGCTTCTTTCGAAGAAAATTCAAGTAAATTTCACAAGAAACGAAAAATGCAATTTCACAAAAAATACTTACAATTAATTTACGCGCTTAAGCACCAGTCACTAAAACTATGTATGTATCTAGACTAAACTATCACCGTAAAAGTAATCGAAACGGCATTAAAGGATACGAAATGAAGCAGCTAAAAATATATGCAAAAAAAAAAAAAACAAAAGAAACAAAAATAAAACAAAATGGATATTTTTTTTTTGTAGTTAATAAACTCCGTAAAATATATAAAGATATGCTCTAAAGTAAACGACACAGAAGAAAAGATATAGCCACCACACTATGAAAAACTGTTCAATAACGTATCGTATCGTATTGTAGATCCTATGACGAATTCACAACAGAAACAGAATATGAATAATAAGCAATTTATGCGGAATAAATATTGAAAGTACATTTAAAAAACAAATAATAAAAAAAATATATATATATATATATATGAGAATTATGTGTGTAAATAAAAAACAAAATACATAGCTATGATCGAAGGAAAATTAAAAAAAAAAATACAAGAAGAAGAAAAACTGAAAGTTTTGTGTTGATTTTTGCTTGTGTTTATTATTGTTTTTGTGATTGAGGTCAGGTTTTGGGCAGCACTATTCGAACGACTGTACATAAAATACATGCATATATTTAACGATTTAATGGAACAAATTGCAAAACCAATACAAGGGAGTTTAAAAGTAACCTAAAAACAAAACAGAAACAGAAATGGAAACAGAAATGCTAGAGGAAGAGGAAAACTTACTTATTCAAACGTAAAATTCATATTCATATTTCATAACAAAGCAGCAGATCTTTCCATCTAGCAAAAACGAAGGAAAAATATATGTACATCTACTCGTATGAATAAATTAAAACAATTTGAAAATACAATTTAAGCAAATTACAAGGGACAACCACAGTTAAACAAGCGGCGCCCCCAGTAAGGGACAAATGCCGTATATAAACGAGTAAATCATAAAATACCTACAGTTAGGGAGACTTTTTTTTGTTGTTTGTTTTTTGTTTTTGAATTTCGTTGGCGAATAAATAACTAAATACTCGTAGCATAAAGTGCGAAACAAACCAAATATGTGGATCATCATCTAATCGTATCACTAAAAGGACAAAAAATAACACAAAAACACATACAAGGAAGTCTTTCTCTAAATTGTAAGCGAAAGAAGAAAAATTTCAACCATGTTCAAGAACTAGAAGATAAAATCAAATAAAGAACAAACTTAACAATACAATAAACCAACCATATTTCGTGGCAGGTGTGTGGGGTAGCGTGGCCGAGCGGTCTAAGGCGCTGGTTTAAGGCACCAGTCTCCTCGGAGGCGTGGGTTCGAATCCCACCGCTGCCAGATGAGTGGATTTTTTCTATTTTATGGCTTGTTCGGCAATCTGTTAACGATTCGAGAGCAGTACAGTTACAGTGGCGCTGGTGTCAAATGCAAATACCGAAAAACACTTTTCTATGGCAGTTTAGTTAATGGGGTGGTGGGGGGAGCGCGCAGCATCGTTGGCACTCATCTGCATAATTTAATTACATTTAACAATAACAAAAACACGTGCACAAACACACACACACACGCACAAGCAGGGCTCACATGTACGTGCAGCGTTTTGCGCTAATAAGCGACAGGGTCGTCCGCGGCACCCCCCCCCGCGCGCCACCCTTCAGCCTTGCATGCAAGTTGTCAAGCGATGCGCGATGCAATGCTTGCTACTCCCTCCCCGTACGAACAAAAATCTCAAGTGAGCCACTAGAACAGGTAGCGTGACACGCGTGCGAGCACGAGAGCCACAATATCGGGTGAGAGCGAGAGCTGGGCGGCGGCGTGCAGGAGGGAGTGGGTGGCACCCGTCACGCACTCACCGCTAGACAATGCCCAGTGGGGCGAGAGAGAGAGAGAGGGAGCTCGTTCTGGCATAAACAGTTACACATTTGCTTGCTCCGTTCCGTCGCTTCCTCTCTTGGGATGCCTTTAGCTGATGCTCCACTGCTGCTGCTCCACTGCTGCTGCTGCTGCTTCTCTTGTTGTTTTTGCATACTCGTATGCGACATTAGCGCACGCAAACAACGTGCACACAATTAGAAGAATTAACAGCAGTTAAGGCAGCAGCAACAGCAGCAACAGCAGCCAACAGCCAACAGCACAAACTTGTGGCAAGATGTGCTGCACTGGAGAAGAGTCCCATTCCATCCCTCCCGTTGCTGGCGGCTGTTGTTGTTGCTGCTGCTGCTGCTGCTGCTGCTGCTCTTGTACTTGTAATTTAGTTTCGAAACGAGTTGCCGCCGCTGCCCCCCACCCTGTGCCCTCTTTTGGCCAATCTTGGGTTGTTGTTGCCACAACTTATTGGCCACAACATGCCAACTTATTAGGCAAAAGCGCAAAAGTTATAAATTGTTTTACAAGGCGCACATTGTGTTGGCCATAAATATGAGTGGCGGCGGGGGGAGAGTGGCGTCTGGCGGGTGGCAGGCGACAGGAAGCCAATAAGTTGCTGCAACAAGATGCAACACATTTCGTGGTCTTAAGGTTAAGGTGGAATAATCGCCCAATTGCCAAAGGACACACATTCAGCTAATAGATAATACAGGGAAAAGACCCAAAGCGTAGGTGCCATCCTGTGATTTCCATTTGGAACTTATTTGTATGTGGTTAGGCTCTCGGATGAACGGCACAGATAGTTCAAATTTCGATAAGATTTATTTCAATGGAATCGAAATCTGTGGAGAGCGGTCAAGATCCCGAATTGCTTTGGCCATTGCATCCTCTGGCATTGCTGTCAGACGAAAGACACAACGAAATGACGAATGCCTTTCCTGTCCCATATAGAGCTCCTATCGGGAGCTTCGGGAGCATCGAGAGCCTCAGAAGCATCGAGAGCCTCAGAAGCATCGAGAGCCTCAGGAGCATCGAGAGCTTCGGGAGCATCGAGAGCCTCAGGAGCATCGAGAGCCTCAGGAGCATCGAGAGCTTCAGGAGCATCGAGAGCCTCAGGAGCATCGAGAGCCTCAGATGCATCGAGAGCTTCAGGAGCATCGAGAGCCTCAGGAGCATCGAGAGTCTCAGGAGCATCGAGAGCCTCAGGAGCATCGAGAGCCTCAGGAGCATCGAGAGCTTCGGGAGCATCGAGAGCCTCAGGAGCATCGAGAGCCTCAGGAGCATCGAGAGCTTCAGGAGCATCGAGAGCCTCAGGAGCATCGAGAGCCTCAGAAGCATCGAGAGCTTCAGGAGCATCGAGAGCCTCAGGAGCATCGAGAGTCTCAGGAGCATCGAGAGCCTCAGGAGCATCGAGAGCCTCAGGAGTAACGAGAGCCTCAGGAGCATCGAGAGCCTCAGGAGCATCGAGAGCCTCAGGAGCATCGAGAGCCTCAGGAGCATCGAGAGCTTCGGGAGCATCGGGAGCTTCAGGAGCATCGAGAGCCTTAGGAGCATCGAGAGCCTCAGAAGCATCGAGAGCCTCAGGAGCATCGAGAGCCTCAGGAGCATCGAGAGCCTCAGGAGCATCGAGAGCCTCAGGAGCATCGAGAGCCTCAGAAGCATCGAGAGGTTCAGGAGCATCGAGAGTCTCAGGAGCATCGAGAGCCTCAGGAGCATCGAGAGCTTCGAGAGTCGGGTTCGACGGATGTCATGTGGGAGAGACAGTGGCATCGGCGAGCGTTGAGTCCCACCCACAGTACGCAGAGAATCGAGGGATGTGGGGGGCCTCCAATGTGCACCTCACCAAAAGAAAGCGAAGATGGATGTCTGTATTCTTCCAAAAATGGCGAAAGAAGACGCCATTTGCCTATAGCTCGGATGGCAGCTCAACAACTTCGCCTCCATTTGGAAGAATCTGCTATATTTTTGTGTCTGTTTTCCCAGAGAGAAAAAGATGCCTTCTGAGGCTCTGGCGGACGAGTGAAAGTCCTTCCCAAAAACCCTCCTCTGGCAGCCACTCTCACACCCGTAGATTTAACATTTACTTGATTTATTGCCATCATTTTGTACTCTAATTGATCTCATTTCATTTCATGCAATATGATTTTGCAACACTGCAACATGTCGACGAAAAAGAAGAAAAACACTGCTTTTATGCCACCAAAAATTGTTTTGAAAACAAAAGGACCCCCGACCCGGAGCGACCCAACCTTCTGATCTTCTGCTCGCTGTTTTTCCCGAATCGACCCACAACATTTTGTCTGCTGTGCTAATTTATATGTTAATTTTTTCATATTTTCCCCCCCACACAGAGCGAATATTATTTTTGTTTTTTTTTTTTGTTGTGCTGGCGAGTGTTTCATACAATATTTCGTTGATGCGGTCGCTTTATTTTGTATACAAAAACAGGAAAGGATGCCCAAGAGCCGTCAAAAGCCACAGCCACAGCAACGTCTATTCAAAAAGGCGTTTTGGTTTTTTCTGGGATTTTATTTTGCATGAAATTTTCGCTGAACTCGCACAAAAACCAACCGAAGGCAGGGGCAGGGGGGGAGGGGCCGGGCATAGGCAGCTTTTTAATTTTCGGCATGAATTAGAATAATAGTCAACGGATATTACACAATGGCAGACTTCTCCCCCCCCTGCGAGTCCTTCTTTGCGTCCTTTTTCGTCCAGGGACGTGGTCAAAAAAGGCGAGTGCCTGGGCAGGAGGGTACGGTGGGGGGGAGGCGGCTCGTGCTGTTTCGTGGGATTTCCGGTCAGCTCGGTTGGTCTTCTGGGGGCTGGGTATGTTGGCCATTAAGGGAATAGTTGATAGAGGAATCTTTAATGAGAGGCTGGCAAAATTCTGTTTCAGTTTGGGGATTACGCTGGGAGTTCGAAAAAAGGATTTCATAGAATATTTGAGCAGCCATTTTCAGAGTTTTCTGATCAGATAATTGCTACCCCCCCTCCAGCATTCCCTTGTCTTTATTTTTGCTGTGACAAATACAAAATTTGGCAAAGTATTTAAAACAAGTCGCTGGGTGAGCGGGGCAAAGCGGGGCAAAAAGCACACAAAAATAACACAAACGAGGAACAAGGACATAAAAAGTGCTGACACCTTTGAAAAATTTTCACGCTAATAAAACACAAAACATGCCAGAGAGCAATGTGAAAAGCGTGAAAAGCGTGAAAAGCATGGAGGAGTCCCAGTCCCAGTCCCAGTCCCAGACAGCTCTTGCAGTCTCTCTCGGAGATGGCGATAAAGTCAGAGGAGGTCCAAGAGGATGGGGGAGGGGGTTGGGGGGCAGCTACCGAGCAACCGCAGAGGGCGTGGAGCGGGTTCCCAGGACTTGTTTTGTATTTGTCCCTTGCCTTGCCTTTCCTTTCCTTTCCTTTCCGAAATAAAAACCCACACAAAAAAAGGGGGGCAAAAATTTGTTTTAATGCCGCACTCTTTTATGCTTTTCTTTACAACTTCTTTTCAGCTTTTTCTTTTTGTTTTGTCATGTACAATTCTGCAGCGACAGCAGTACAAAATAATATCCCCCATCCCCCCCCGAAGGCAACCGCAACTTGTGCAACATCATAAACCCATTTGCGTTTTTAATTAGTAACATCGCAACTTTGCCAGTCGTAGGAGACTGCTCGAAGGGATTGTCACAGTGGGGCGGGGCAAAGTGGGGGGCAAAAGTAAATGACCATGCACAAAATGTTGCACTCGCAGCAACAACACAACGTACAACGAGTGGCAGATAGCAGGGCGAACAAAAAACGAAAAAAACTGGAGCAAATAAGGTAAAAATTTTTAATTGCCGCTGAAGCAAAAATTATTAAGTTGCGGTTTGCGTGGGTGCCGAGCGGGTTAGCCCCGTCGAGTACCCACCCTCGCTCAGGTCAGAGACCATCATCATAAAGGAGTCGGCGGGCGAACAAAGTTAAAAAAAGCGCAACTCAAGTGGAGCAGCCGCCTCCAGTCAGAAGAGGATTCCGTTTCGGTGGGGGGGTGGCGGAGGGGCTGGGCCCATCCATGTATATGGGGCAATGACCGAGGGTTACCGCTGCTGACCAGTGAAGAGGAGCACCGGAGGGGGGTAGCTCCCCATTCGAGGGAGTTGTGTTTAAATTTAGTGGAAAATACACCGAAAAAATCCTACGTGGCGACACTTTAACAGGCAAAAGGACCTTTTCCCTTGATTCGCTTTTGGTCAGGCGGGCCAAGTCCACAAGTTTATGGAGCATCGAGCACTAAACGTTCTACCGAAAAGGGGGAGCCCGCTGGAGCCCGCTGGAGCCAGCTAGTTTATGTGTCCGCTGTCCCATGTGCTCGCCCCAGTCATATTTTATTTCCGAGTTTCCTTTCGAGCCACGTACAAAACGGTCCAAGGTCCTTTGGTCTGGTCTCTCCGCCGCCCTCTACCACCCTCTACCTCCACCAACAATTGACAGAAGTCACAGTCCAGTCACAGAGCAGTTGCCACAATTAACACTACAGGGCGGGGACGGGGGCGGGGGCCGGTGGACCGGCGCTTGGGGGTCGTACGAAGAAGGAGCTGTTGCCAAAGTCCTGGAAATAAGTCAGTCCAGCAGTACGTGAGTGCGCAACAAAATCCGTGGAAGCACGTTGCACGTGTCACCTCACAGCGGCGCCCTCTGGCGTCTCTTTAATCCGCGCACCGACCCTTCTCTATACGGTTCTGTGCTCTTCCGTTTCAGTTGTGTTCCGTTTATTACGGAATTTTGACGGATTTTTAATCGTTTTTCATCATTTTATCATCCCCGACTGACAATAATAAATTGTGCTTTGACTTTTACAGGCAACCCTCCTCTCCTCTCCTCCTCCTACCCCCCCCTCGCTGCTCGTAAAATGCGTAACGACTATTAAAAATTACATAATTGCTTAACTGCCCCCGAAAGTCGTCTCCCCCCTCGTCCTCCTCTCCACTCTCTCCTTGCCTCTTTTTCCGTAGCAAATTGCATTATTTACTTTTCAATACATTGCCAAAAAGAATCAAGAATCAGGGGGAGGGGCGGGGCGGGGCGGGAGGGGAGAACTTGAACAAATTTGCTTACGAAAATTTAAGTATGAAATCGACCATGACTAATCGATTATATAAGCGGACGACTACACGAATAATATGCCAAAATATTATTGCAAAATTGTAGAGTCGAGAGAGAGAGAGAGGGAGAGGCAAGGCAGAGGGTTGCTAAAGAATTAAAAGCAATTATTTATACTCGAAATGGTTGTTGCAGAATGGACAGTGATTAAATATTTCGTTGGGATCGGAGGTGGGCGTGGTGCTCAGAGATTTTGCCACCGGATCATAGCCCTATCGAGTCCTAGACGAGTCACGGCTAAGCCACATTCGACTGTCTCTCAGGCATTGTAAAACGAAATTTTTATTCTCGACCTAACAATACACGGAGAAAATACATATTTTTGTTGTATTTTTTAAGTTAAAATCAAAATACCCCCCCGCTGTGTTAACATTTATTTACGCTTCAAACAAGAAGAAGAGACCCGGAAGCCCCCCGGCGAGAGGGCAGAGATTTTTTTTAAATTGCTTGTACCTAACAAACGAGTAGCGAAAGCAACAAAAACCAGCCTGCAACATTGAGCATAATTACATACACATACGGTGTAGCATTGCGGTGTGGGCATAACAGTTTTCACAGGGCGTTTGTGACGCACAAAGCAATCAATATCTGATACCCTTTGCCTCCATCTTGAAGGGTATCTGCAGACGCGGCCTGCGGGTCTGTGGCATTGTTTTTGCCCTGCTGCTCGATAAACTTGTAACTGTATGGGGGAGGGGGGTTTTACAATCTGGTTTTGGGTGGCGACTGGTGTGGGAGTAGTGCCATTTACACAGCAATTGAACCCTAAAGTGCCAAAGGGTTAAGACCCCCCCCCCCCCAGAGGCAGGGGGAATGGCGGGGGAGTCCAGGGCAAGGCAACGTTGTGGAGAAGGCGTCACCACTGCAAAAATTGCATTTTATTACACGTTCGATTGATTCCACTGTGGCCAGATGGGGGTTAGGGCAGGTCTGTGGCAGGGGGCCATGCCACTCGCCTTTATTAAGTGGAGAGTTTATGTTTATATTACAACAGCCAGGGGCAGCCTGAAGGGGCCAGACATGTGTGAACTATGGCGTTTGTGTGTGTGTCGGTGTGCCCCCGGGGGGATCTCGGATCTCCACACTCGCTTCACATTGAAATTGTCGATTTAACATTTTGAATTATCGTTTAGCAAATGGTCAATATTTTCCATGCCCGCTATTGTGGCACACATAAATTGTATGGCCATAAACAATCAATTACTTTTGTGTTCTCGCTCAGTCTCGTTCCCCTCGGGGGACACTCGCCCGCCCTGTGTCTGTGTCTGTGTTTGCAATTCTCTTTCTGTTTACCAAATAAAATCGAGTTCATGTTGTTCTTTATTGGCGATATGTGCTATATGCCCTATTGATTACAGCCACAGCTATGTGGCAGTCAACCCATATCGCAGAACTGAACTTTCCACCAAGGCGAAACGTTCAGGGCCACACAGTCAAGGACAGTCACTAAATAGAGAATGAGGTAAAGTCAGCACCACTTTTTACACTGAAATCTGAATCTGAATCTGAAGACCATCTGTTCTGTGTTGTATTGTTTATTCCTGGCGCTACATTAGAGTAGAGTTCTACAAGAACTGTGTATGTATTTTGTTCTGGGATTCTAGGGACCGACTCAGCTGCCCAAAGAATTGTGAATAATTGAATCTTTATACATTGTATATTATATATTTATATATTCCAAAGGAACTAAATTGAAAACTAGTCTCAAAATTCATTTTCTGAGGAATTCCAGGCTCCATCTTTCTGCCCTGCTCGTCCATAGGTTCGATGCACCCATTCTAGCCTTAAAATTTGAACTATTTTTTGTATTTTTTATTTTTAAAGAATTGAATAAAATTTGATATGCAAAAACCTTGGTTATTTAATGATTCTTCAAGTATGAAGAAATGTAGCAAAATTCTATTTTTTAAAAAGTTTCTTTATGCTGTGTTAAAAAAAGGTACTTTTTTGGTCACTAAAACGAATTAATTTTTTGAAAGAAAAGTAACTAATATTAAAATTTAATTTTTATATATTGTAAATCTTAGATTTATAATTTCAATAATGAATACTGCCTTCCTTGTTGGAAATAACTTCATATATCCGGTCCTACATAGAATGGTACAGGGAGTCCACGTAGCTTGGGGAAATCTCATATGATTGCCTGTCGAGTCCACAGAAGACCAACTAATTATCATTCTCGACATCTTAATTGTTTTCTTTATGTGGGTTATCTTCAGTCTTGGCCCACAAGCTGTTAATGGTGTTCACACGCTGCTGCTGGACCTTAAAGAAAAAAAAACCTTAAAGTGATATGCAAAAAGTGCCAAAAATAAAACCATCCACAAAGACTACAGAAAAAGTATTTCCACGCTTAATTAGGCATAATTAAAGCTCAATTAAAACCGCACACAGAAACTACATTTTGATAGCCTTCGACGCACCCACCACAGCGACGGAACGGAACGGAACGGGACGGAACGGAACGGGCGGAAAAAAAAACACCTGAAAAAATACATATCTCTCTTTCTTGCGACTTTGATTTCTGGCAAATAATTATGGTTTAATTTTGATTAATGATTTTTTGGTTTTTTTTTTTTTTGCAATAGACGGGGGAGCGGGGCGTTGCGGGGCGGGACGGGACGGTTAAAACGTGACTTTTTTCAAAGAGAAAATGCGCCAAGGCGAAGCCGAAGCCGAGGCAAAAATTGTTCAACTGTGACTCCGATTGCCCCTCCCCCCCACCACCCTCCGCCCGGGAATGAAATTCTGCGGAATATACGATGTTGCAGTAGTAGGAGAAGCTTGAATCAATATGTTTCCCCTGTTTCGGTTTTCGTTTGCCATGGACTCGTTCGTCTATATAAAGTCTATAAAACGCTTTCTGATTGTAAACAATACAGACGATTTAATATTGCGCGCTCGTTGACTCTGCGCCCTCCTCCCGCTCTCCCGGTCCCCACCCCGCCAGCCACTCTCTGGGGTCTCCTGCGATCCAGCTCTTTCTCAACTCCCGACTCTCGACTGAAGAGGGCAACGGGGATCAGGGAACGGGGAACGGGGAACGGGGCTCCCTGTTCTGTTCCCTGCGGAAACTTCAAATAAGCAAACAACACGCTGAGCACGCGGCATACCAGGAATCAGACCCACCAGCGGATACAAAAAAAAAAAAAAGTGGAATTGAAACGCATGTGCGCAGCGGAGGGGGACGGGGGGAATTTTTTCTATGTGTGTGCTGAATGGAAATGAAAAAAGTTTAAGTTTAATTTGAAAACGCAAAAAAAAAAACTGAGAGGAGAGGAGAGGAGAGGGAGAGAGTACAAAAAACTCCACAGCATTCGAGAAAGAGGAGGAAGTGGGGTGGGGGATAGGTTAAGTGATGGCAGCGGAGCCGGGATCGGGGCAGCGGGGTGGCGGGGTGGCGGGGTGGCGGGCAACGGGTGTCATGTGTGCTGACAGAGTAAAGACTTATTGACAGTTGGCAGCCAGCACCAGCAATAATACGGGGATACAAAATGAAAATAAAATACACAAAAATACAAAAATATATATAAATGGCCACAAGAATCCTTTAAAGTCGAGCAACGGCAAATAAACAAAAGGATTTCGGAATTCGGATTTCGAGGAAACGAAAACAAAGAGTCGACCAAACTGATGGAAGGAAATGGCATGGATCCGAGAAAGAATGAAAATGAATGGAAGGAAATATCGGTGAAAAGTCAGGAGAAAGTCTAGCGAATACCAATACAAATATTTAAAGATTTTTCAAATGTTTTCCCCCCACATTAAAGTGTACAAAATACACAAACTTTATAGCCATCGTAATATCCTTAATGTTACAGCAAATAATGTTTAAAGTCCAGTTGAAAATGCCCAATAAATCACTAAAAATTCGTATGATTACTTTATTTAACCATAAACTACAAATCTACTACCAAATGAGTGTACATTCAAGGTTTAATCTCTTATTCAACCGCTCTGTTCTGAGTACTACCCATAAATGGATCACAGCCTCTCAGCAAAAAAGTCGTAAATGCACGAAAAAAAACACACAAAAAAAAAAAAACTGTTTGATTTACGTTCTTCTAATGATGCCTCACAACAATCAGCCGCAATTGAGACCTAGAACAGAAATGCCAACCAATAAAACAGAGGGAAATCAAAGCCAGCAAATCAACCTGGAATCTGGAACCTGGAACCTGGAGCCGGTAACCGGGAATCGGGAACTTAGAGTCGACTCGGATTGTGGCAGACCAGACGCGGCAGACTCGGTTTGATTGCAACAAAAGACACCAGGGAGAAGCGGTATTCAATACTCTCTTGGCACTATAAATTATATGGCCGGGGCAAGAAATCGAAATCATGACTGAAGCTCTTTTTTTCTCGACTCGTCTCTGATTATGAGACTTAAATTGACCAAGCTGTGGTGGGGCTGTGCGGCTGTGCGGCTGTGGGGCTGTGGGGAGGGAGCGATCGCATTTCGAGTCATAAATAATCATAGTTGTGCCATTTATTATGACAAAATATCATTTGGACATTTGTTTGCAGCTTCCACTGGCTGTGGGTCCAGTGCCAGTGCCAGTGCCAGTGCCAGTGCCTCTGCCTGTGCCTGGGTCTTGGTCTGAGTCCTGCCTTTGCTCCTGCTCCTGCTCCTGCTCTCCCCTCCTATTTTATCGCGATCGCTGGATCTCTCTTTCTCTCTGTCCGCTCCCCCGGATTCGAATTGTTTGCACAATTTTCATTGCAATGTCTTTTTGTGCTGCGTTTTAATATAAATTATTTTTAACAATTTGCTGTGGCCCCCTTCCCCTTCTCCCCTTTGGCTGGGTTCTCTCTTCTGGGGCTCTTATTGCGCAATCTGAGACTGGAACTGAGACAATAAGGCACAAAAAAGAGCACGAAATCAGGGTTCGGGCTAAGTCATTGAGAGGCTTTAATACCCTATAAAAAGATATAAACTATATAAATACAAATATGGCTCTTCTTGAGAGTTTAATTATGCTTTTGAAAGGTCAATTCAAACGAGTGCAAATATGTATCTTGGCAAGTGGGATATTGATAGATTTGATATACAAACAGTCCCCATATGGTGTGCTGCGTGTGGCTCTCCAACAAGCCCTTGAACTCTACTTTGTTTAGTGTACAATGAAGAAGTTTTTACGGCCCCCAGACGCTGCCGCGGGCCCTTGACCTGCCCTGGTCCTGGTCCTGGCCCTGGCCCTCGCCCTGTCTTGGCGGCTGCAACCAAAAGGCGCATTAATCTCAGCCAACGAATGTCAGGAATTGTGGCTATGCCGACAACTCTCAGTGCGGAGCGGGGGACCTGGAGAGGGTGTGGACTGGTACCACTGAAAAGTGTAAGTTTCATTTTGTTTCGCTTATTGCTGAGGCGCAGCCAAACAATCTTCCTACCTAGCATTCTCAGGGGCAGGGCAATGCAATTTTTGATAAGCAGCCGGCCAAAAGGGAAGCCACAGAGACAGTCTCAGCAGCGGTGGGGGGGAGAAGTAGGAAATAGAGCTTGAGGTAGTGCTGGACCGTCTCCGTCTCAGTGTTAGTTTGCCCATCGACCCAGCCAATGTCAACAGCATTCCCTGCAGTCGCCAGCAAAGCGGCAAACACGAAACAAAAGAAGCCTCAAGAGTCGCGATTCATTTCGACTCGACCGGGCATCAAATCGAGCCTAGCTGAAGCTGAAGCTGAGCTCTAGACTCCACTCCACTCCACTCCACTCCACTCCACTGCAGACTCGGGTCTTTTGTGCGAAAAGTTCACATTGCCTGGGGCTAAATATTGTCATGATTATTATTTATGGCACAGTCCGAGAGCCTGAGAGCTGAAAGCCGGTAATGGAACTGCTCAAGCGGCCAAAATTGATACCAGGAAGTTGGTCTAATGTCTGCCGCTTCGATTTGTATCTCTAGCTGTCGATTCAACTATCTATCCAGCGATACTCGTACAACATAAGGCATAGATCTTTTCCTCTATGGAGATACATTTCTTCCTTGCTGATCTTGATCTTGATCTCATTATTTAAATATTAAATAGAGGAATCTTTTAGTGCATTCCCTGGCTTTGTTCCATCTACGACGTACTATATCTCGTCTAATTAAAATTTACAGCATTTTAAATGGTCGAGGAGCAGATGCAGCCGGCAGCCGGCATTCGCCTCCTGCTGGGCCCGCCGCCGTTATCCTCGCTCGTGTTTGATCTCTTAATGCTGGCAGGGATGCATTGCACATTTAATTTATGCCCCAGACGCCCAGCTCCCACTCCCCCGCTCCCTTTCCTTGCCCCCACCTCTCCGTAATGATTATTTTTAATTTTGTTTGCATTGCTGCACGCTGCACGCGCAACATTTCAATGTCAGAGGAGAGAGAGAGAGAGAGAGCCCTTGCCCTTGCCTTTGCCTGGAGAGCATCTGCCTTATGTAATAGTCGTCGAGTGGCGTTTTTCCGGCAGCTCTCGAGCTCTCCATCTTTTGTGTGTGCGCATCGTCACCTTCACGATTGTGTGGCGCTATTTTCGTGGCACTTGAAATGCGTTTAATTGGTTCGACTCGGCTGGAAATAGCTGCTCTGCCCCCTTCCGTTCTGCAGTCCCTTTGCCAGAGTGGCGCTTCACCCCTTTCTGGTTATTAATATTTACAACCTGGCCAAGTAATTTACAACAGTTATGAGGCCAGGGCGGGGCGGGGCGGGGCGGGGCGGGGTTGGTTAATAAATATTTGAAATTCCTTTTGAAGTGCCCCCGAAGTGGCGATAGGGTCGGGGCTAGACGATTGTATTGGTATATACGTATGTATGTATCTATTTTCGGTGGATTCTGTTCTGCCTCAATCGATTGAAGCTGGTCATGGCAACCAACTGGAACGACGAATTTATTTAGCCACATTTTTGTCATTTAAACGAACATTCCAGCAACAATTGTGATACATTTTTGCACATTTCCAACATGAATCGAGATTCCACAAGAGAACAGATGAACGAACTATGGATTCTGATGGATTCTGATGGATTCGGAAAGATTCTGGTAGATTCTGGCAGATTTGGGACTTTGGAAAGCATAACGAAAGCAGCTTCAGATTCCCATGGGTGGACAGGAGGGCCAGGGCCCCCACAAGGAAGTTGAGAAGCAGCGCAAGAGGGAGACAGGGGGAGACAGAGGGATCGGGGGGAGCGAGGCCAAAGTTAAATTTATAATATCACGTCGGTCAGTTCTCGTTTCCCGTTTCAGTCTTTCCCAGTCTCCAGAGTGCATGGAAAATTCTAAAGAAAAAACTAAGGAAAAACTTTTGCATGGCATGCCGATTGCAATAAGGGGAACAGGGAACAGGGAACAAGGAGGAGGCAACTGGCCAAGTGGTGGATGCAGATGCGGGTGGGGCATAGATTTGGTAACTGCAAACTGCACGACTTTAGCGTTTTTTGATGAATGCGACGACGACGACGACAACGAGGGATCGGAGAAGTGGGTGGAAGCTGGGCGCTGGGCGATGGGCGCTGGGAGCCTCGGACTAGGCCTGATTGCTGAAATTCACGCGACTCGATTGTCCAACAGACTAGACTCTAGTTTCAGTCTCCAGTCTCGGTCCCCGTCGCAGAGTGGGGAGAGGGGAGCCATGGCCAGAGTTATGAGCTTTAGTTTTAGTTAAAAGGCCCTGTTCTGGCTGGCCCTCATAAACAAATTTGAGTGTGTCTGCCACAGACGCTGGCAGAGCCGAGCCAATGGGAAAGTAATTTAAATGCAATGCCGAGCAGGCAAATTGTGGCCATTTAATGAGCGATTAGAGCGTTTCGCAGCCAGCGATGATGGCGTCGAGGCACGACACAGGCCGGCGACGAAGAGATGCAAAAGTTATCCAATAGAAGGCCGTTTACCGTTATGATTAGAAGCAGATGAACATTTGAATTTTGTGGCAGAGTTTTCAATAAAGGAAATGGCCATTCAATGCGTGGCATATCCAGGAAGTGGAGGAGAGAGAGAGGAGAACTCTCTGTCGAGAGCCCTTTCGAGTCCACTTGCCAGACTCTCATTAAGGCTAATCACGACTGTAGACCTAATTGCGCTTAAATGGAAACTCTTAAACTGAGCTGCAGCTCCAGCTGCAGCTCCAGATCCCCTCCGTTATATCGAGCTGTGTTTACATGCCACCAGGCTCATTGAAGCTGCCACTTCACAAGGCTGCCACGACAGGCGAAGCGGCACTAAGCCCACGCGATTAGTCAAAGACCAGAGGCAAGCGCAGAGCCAGAGCCAGAGATAGAGCCAGAACTCGGCTGGAGTGTCAATTAAATTAATATCAATTAAAAGCCATGGCAACTTGTTGCATCAACTGCATCTGGCGCTGTTTCTTTTTTGAGGGGAAATTATGCACACGCCATCGATGCGATGCGATGCGATGCGATTCCAGGCCGCCTCCGCGCTTGATGAGAATGAGAATGGGGATGGGGATGGGGGAGTGGGGGAGTGGGAGTGCCACTTAATGAAGGGTTGACTAGCTAGATGCTATGCTGGAACTTTAATCAGCAATTTCCTGTGGCATCTTAAAGATACAAAGTAGCTTAAAAATGTCTTCAACTCTTTCTCCATCAGCCAGCAGCCACTCCCAGCTTTCACATCGCTCCTTTTGCCAGTTTTGCCACAGTTTGTCAGCGTCAGCAAGGATTAATAGAGAGGGAGCCAAGCCGCCCCTAAGGGAGCTCTCGCAGTCTCAGAGCTGCCAAAGCAAAAAACGCTCCCGTGGGTGAAGTGTCACAAAATTTGCACGCGAACGCGGAAAGCCACATGGCAGCAGATACGACGCGTCGTACGACAGCTATGTGGAAACACGGATACAGATACAGATACAGAGATGCCAGAGATACAGAAGCCAAAGCCGAACTCTGGCTGTGGCCCCCGCCCCGACCCCCGCCCCGGCTGTGGCTGAATCTGAGGTGTAGATGTTCACGAGAGATGAGTGCTGGGCAAATAACGGGATGCAAGTCACAGATGACGGAAGACAAATGCATTGGTGCTCTGTTGAAACCTCCAGCATGAATTGCACAAGTATCTAATCCAAGAGATGCTTTGGAATTTTCATTGGCTAGAACCAGAGATCTCAAAAAAGAGCCAACATAATTTATAACTTAATAATTAGGGACGCGAATGGCGGAAATCTTCAATCGTCATCTTGGAACAGGAACAAGATAAAGATATTAAGATATATTTCGAACGGAGACGTATCTATTGAAAAATTATATATATTTTCGATCTACACTTCAATGCCATGTCCTTAAAGGACAAATTTATTCTGAAAGCTAATAGTTTTCAAGCATTTATATAAAAGAAATTATAATACTTACGATCCCTGGGATATAAGTACCGATTATTCAACTTTCTAATAGGATAAATCATTTTTAAAGCAACTTTTTTCGAAATGGATCTCTATACACATGCTCGTATTGAGATTGCTCGATTTCAGTATAGTCGCAATGCTTTAAAGTGCTTGTGGTACATAAACAATCGGTAATCACTGTGATCACAGTTCTGAATCTCACTCTTCTTCTGTCCCTGTCGGTTCGCTGTCGGTTGTGAGCCATCTCCAGGGCCAGGCACACATGTCAGCATGTATTGAATGTCGTCTTCGTCTTGGTCTTCGTCTTCGGCTGCTGCTGTTCCTGCTGCTGCCAAGGTTGTCGTTAGGAAGGAAGCAGTAGCCGGGGCTGCTCCCAGTTTCCATCTGAGAGAGCTCTCAGCTCTCGGCTCTCAGAGTATCTTACGCACGCACACGCTTCCCGGCATCCCGGCATCCCGGCGTCCCGGCGTCCCAGCATCCGTGGCAGAGTCTAGGAAATGTGCAAAACTTGTGCACTGGCAAATTTATAGCGACAAATGTTGACTCGAGATACGACAGCGAGCAGTGAGGCAGAGACAAGAGACTGGAGACGGGAGACGGGAGACAAGCGACAGGAGAGAGACGTGTGGAGAGACGAGACCCGGCTGGGAAGATGACTTTGGGGCGCAGTTAGTCTTCGAGCTGCCTCTGCCTCAAATTGAATGTCAATCGATTTTAGTTTTTAATTTAAAAAACTGCACCACGTCCTCCTGTGTATCTCCCCCCCCCCCCTTGGATCGAATCGAATCCCTTGTAATTTGGCCTGGCGTGTGCACTTGAAGAGTGCCATATTGAGCTATGCACCGCCTGATTGCACTGTGTGCGTGTTGCGTGTGCGTGTTGCGTGTGGGCGTGGCAATCAGCGGCTCAAGAGGCAAACCAGGAAGCACCATCCACTGGGGTGGGAGATGTTTATTTGACAAACAGTTGTCTGTGGTGGGCGGGGGCACGGGCCGGGGCCGTGGCCTCCTTCTTCGAGCCCATTCAAATAATGGTCCTCTAATTGTTTAATTGATAACCAGGCGGGTCCCACCACAAACTTGACTCGCTCTGAGTCGATGGGCTCTGTCTGCCATTTGTGCAAATTGCACGGCCATTGAAACGATTCCTATTCCCATTACCAGCTCTCCTCCCCCCCCAACCCCCCCGTTCTGCCATTAGACAGTCTATAAACATATCAACACCTGTTATGGTGGCCCCCGTGGCATGTGAAGAGTGCTTCTGCAGCAAATATTGAAAATCACTGACATCACCTGCCGTCGCCGTCGCCATCGCCTGCCGGACTCTCCCTTAACCTAAATAACTTTTATTTGCTTGTTTTTCTACCAGTTTTATACAAAAATGTCCGCAATTGATAGGTGCATGTGTGTGTGGGGGTGTATATTTCTGCTCCTGTCAATCAATGGGACGAGGAGACAGTGGACAGCGGACTCCATGGAGTAAAAACAGGCAGGAACGGTCGTCTATGGACAGGCAGGTGTGCCTGGCCTCTCCTCGCCTGGCTCTTAATCCCGCATGCTGGTCGTTTGTCGCGTGCAAAAATATTTCCCATACACTGACAAAAATTGAGCGATAACTGTGTCACACACACACACACACAGAAATGATACAAAATTGCAGAATGCCAACAATGCAGACAATGCGGACAGGATCCATATTCGGTGCTGTTCTTGCAGTGTTTCTGCTCCTGCCCCCCGCCCCTATGGCGGCTCCACTCTTTCGCAGCTGCATTGTCAATTTCACACGCCAGTTGGTCTGGTCAGCTGCTCCCTGTCCCTGTCCCTGTCCCTGTCGCTGGCCCACTGCCACCCCCCAGTTCCCCTCTGGTCTCTGGCCACTGTGTCCTTGTTCCTGTTCCTGTCTGCGTCGCCTCTTCAGCGGGTATTTTGTTATTGCTAACCATTCGTGGCACGTTCAATTGATTGAATTGAAGTCGCATCGCAGCGGAATGGAACGAAACGGACTGCAATGGCCTGGAATGGGGTGGGGTGGGGGTGGGCTGTGGAGGCAGGACTCGTTTGCCCTCTCAGTGATATTATTGTTATTGTTGCAAGGGCTTGTTAGGCGGACTTTCGATCATACATGTATGTGTATGTGTGTGTAGATGGCCCGGGCAGCTGTCCATCTCCGGTCCTTGTCCTGCCATGTAACAATTATTCAATTTGATTTACTCTTACCAATCCCCCCCCCGTCCACCCCCCCAATACCAATACCTATACCCCTATATCTTTGTTATTCCTGCTGTATGTCTGTGCGAGTGCGTGTGCGTGCGTGTGCGTGTGTGTGTGCGTAGCTTTCTATCGGTTTTGGCACATTGTTGTTATCACACCTCAATAGCTGCCAAATGTGTCGCCCGTTGGCGGCGTCATGGCTTACACCTGTTTTCCCATTTCCCCATTTCCCCTTTTCCCCCTTCTCCATTCCCCTTGTTCCCCTTCCACCACAAACCATTGTGCGTCCGCACCGGAAGTGCTTGCCTCTTGGAAGCGGAAGTGAATTTAATGCGAACGCAATTTGGATAACCGCTTTAGCAAAAGCCCATTAACAGCCTTAGACAGGACATCCATTCACATGTGTATATACCTAAATGCATATGTATGTGTGTGTGTGTGCTGTATTTAAAGGCTTATGTGGACATTAATACGAAAATAATTCAACTAAATATACATATTTCATATTTCAAATAAAAATATACACATAAATTCATTTATATGCAAATCAAATATTTTCATATTTCGATTAAATATATATCCGATTAATTGAATATATTATTATATTTAATTTAAAGTGCTTTATGTTTCAATCAAAGGAAAATATATTTAGTTTCAATATGTTTGCATTTAAAAAACGAATATTTCATTTATTAAGTGTTGTGTTTCGTTTTATTAAGCCATTCAATTAATATTTTTATTGACCAATTATCCATGCGGAACGGAATTTTTTATGCTCCACTTGAAGTTCCTCTGTAGAACTCTGAGTGGAAAATGTCTGTTCCTTCTGGCAGCTTCTCCAAATCAATCTTTATCCTTTAGTTAGTACATATTTTACAGCCTCGGACACCCCCCGCCCACCCGTCTGCGGACCCTTGCATTGGATTCCTGCTGCAACCTCGTTTGAACCTTAACAAATAGCGACGAAAATTGCAACAAATGTGTTACGAATGGTTCGTGATCGTGGCATGACAGAATGTCGCCGGCAACAACAACAACAACAGCAACAGTTTGCTGCCTCCTCAGCCACAACTACAGCAAACTGAACCAGAGAATTGTAGACCAATGAGGAAATCGTTACCTTGGCTTAAACCACTTAAACATCACGAGTTGAACTCTTAACAGCCTGGGACTGGGACTGCGGCTGCGGCTGCGGCTGGGAGAAGACTTTCGGGGCGCTCGCTGGCTGATGATGTTGATGAGGAGGAGACGACGACAAAGAAGTTGACAACGGCAGCGGCAGCAGCAGCAGCAGAAACAACAACGAGATTAGCCGCGTTGATGAGAGAAGAGAGAGAGAGAGAAGGAGATGGTGGGAGGGAGGGAGGGGAGATCGAGAGTGGTAGCCATGGGCTCCTGAGGTTGCTTGTTTCTTCATGGTATCTCTCTGGCCTGGTCTGGTCGATTACAACGTAACCAAGTGTTTTTGCTGTTGCTGTTGCTGTGGCTGTTGCTGATGCAATAAATCGCCGACATTGCTGAAAGTTGTTGCAGAGATTGTGATAAAAGTAAATCGTTGCAGCAGCACTGAGACACGATCAGGCAGGCCCTCGAGGACCAGGACCAGGACCAAAACGGGGACCAGACCCAGACCCAGAACCAGACCCAGATCATCGATATCAAATTACTTTGGATTCAAATGCTGCCAGAACATAGTCTGTCGCATCCTCCACTGCTTTTCTTATCAATTTCGTTGGGCCAACTCTCCGGGAGAGCACGTAGAAAAAGTTAACACACACTCGCCTGAACAGTCGTGGGAAAAGGGGAAGTGGAAGTGGAAGGGGAAGGGGTGGGGAGGGGAGGGGAGGGGGAAAACTTGTGCCAACCACTTGGAATTTTTGGGTAAAAGCATCCCCAAAAGCGTTACGTTGGCGTATTCTAAACTTTGGCGCTACTTTTTGCCCATGAAGCTAAAGTCATTATCATTAAAGCCATACCATACCATACCATGCCATGCCATGCCATACTTTTCTGCCAAAAAACTTTCACTCCTCTGTGACTGTTTCGCTGTGTGTGTGTGTGTGTGCGAGCAAGGATGGGCGGAAAGGAGCTGAGCGGAAAATATTGTAAATTGTATCTAACAGATACTTTATCGAGCCGAAATAGAAACTTTTGCCATTGTCCGCGAGCAACAAACTGACACACATGCGAAACATAGAGAGAGAGGGAGAGAGAAGGGAGTTGGGAATTACATGCCAAGATAATGAGAGTATAACTGGGCGTGGCATCAACTTGCGAGTATTCTCCAACTGCAAGGGAAAACTTTTGTGTGCGTGCGTGTGTGTGTGTGTGTGTCGCAGTGGAAAAGTTTTTGCGCTCTGCTGCATGGAAAATTGTCATTCAAAAAGATGCAAAAAGTAATATTTTCGGATTTTTTTTTTTACTAATTCCAAAATCATTTCTACGAAAATTATATTCTCTTTGGGAAATGTGGGAAAGAACCCGTCAAGAGCTATCTATTGAAATCCAAGAATCGATCGGCCTAGTGGACAGAACTATAAGCCTATCGATCAGAAGTCTATATATAGTTTTTATTATGTAAACAGGAAGACTCTTATGACTTTTAGCATCCTCTGCCTCCCTAGGCATTTGGTATTATTTTTTATTATTTTTTTACCATGGAAATGGGTGCCTGCGTCCCCCATTTCTGCATCAGTAGATCTATCTGTGGAAAGCTTTACAGCACTACGAAGGCCAGAATTTGTCTGTGGAAATAAATAAAGAATATAAAGAATGGAAATTACTTGTGGAGAGACCCAAACAACAAACAATTGAGACAGAATAGTTCAAGAATGTTGTAAGTAGACGATATATTGAAGGTGAAATTCTAACTCAGATGCAGACGTGGCATCTGTGGTGTCCCCTGAAATGCAGGTAATCTCTAGGCCCTGGTCTGAGAGCAGATAAAACTAACCCAGTGCTGGAGGGACGGCTTAAATCCACCAATTTGATGGCCATAATATGTCTTCATTGCTCAGACACTGACATGAGCATGATTCTGTGGTAATCATAACCCCTCGGGCTATGGAAATCAGCGATGCATTGTTGGCATCCACCGTTGCCGGTCGCTGGCACTGCCTGCCATTAAATTGTAACCAAGAAATCGACGGTCCGGCAACTGGAGCTGAAAGAGTGAAAGGCACAGTGCAGAAGGCGAAGAAGAAGGAGAAGAGAACTTGCAGCTGGTTCGGTTTCGGTCCTCCTGGCATGCCTGGCCTGGCCTGGCCTGGCCTGGCCTGGCTTGGCCTGGCCTGGGTAACCGTAACCTGATTCAATGAGCTTGAAAATCTATCACTTCTTCTGCTGCATGCGGGCCTTTCTTTTTGCCACACATTTCTGCCTATAAAAAGGCCAAGACTTGATTGACCAGCAGCGGCAGCGGCAAGCAGCTCCCATTCTGTTTATGAGCCTTTTTTCGGAATACTTTCTAAAGTAGAGGCAGCCATGGCCCGCAGCTGTTTTATTACAAATTGGAAATTTGTCTCAAAAGCGCCCAAGGAGACGACATTTGCATTCGCCAAAGCTCGACAAATTTCCAAACGCATTTATCACCGCACTCAGATCTGCAGCGAACTCAGTCCAGACACGACACGGCACGACACAGCCGCGGTCTGTCTCTCCATTCGTTTGTCTTTGATTTTACTTTCGAAATGGCACTTAATTAGTGGCAAGGGGAATACTCTGGCTGACCGAAAGGCACAGCCCAAAACGGGGAACTGCTGGGGCTGCCATTTGCATACATTCGGTGGAAAATTCGGTGAGGTCAAAGTTTGACTGTGAGAATGCCGAAAAGTGAAAAGTGCAAAGACGGAAATATTCCCTTTTCTTACATCCCTAGTTAATACTCATTTTCTCTAGTTAATTCTCGATGCTACAGCAATTACTTGGCTAAGTCCAAGCTTAAATTAAAATGCGATCCTCAGCCATTCTTCAGGTTGGTTAACTCATCTTTCCCTCATCTTTACACTATCTCTAGGCCTGCTTTTGTCTCGTCGGGGGGGCCTCAAGGTAGGCATCTTGGTCCCTTGTTATTGAATGATCTTCGCCAAATTATAACTCATTCCCGAGTCCTAATGTATGCTGATTATGTCAAGCTATGTTTTTCTTATAGTGATCCCGTGTCCCCCTAATGACCTTCCATCCAAGCAAGTCTTACCTTTTTATGTTTTTGGGCATTATCCGCTATGTCGAATAAAGCCAAAGAAGTTATTGGTTTTATCATTAGATGGTCCATGGAATTTACTAAGCTACTTTATGTTTCTCTTGTTTCTCCGCGGAAGGGTTCCACTTCTAGACATCTTCCTTGTTAAGGGAGTTCCACTCTCTTGAAAGCTAAACTTCTCTCTTCCACTGCCCTCATTTGTCCTTTTAGTATTTCTGTCCTCTGTTTCTCTTCATCTTTAACTCCTACTTCATCCTACTAACTACTAAATTTCGGACTTTGCCGTAATTACAATATATTTTATCAGTTGTTTTAGTAAAGCTTTCGTTTCAGTTAATCACAATCTTCTTATCCATAAACTATCGTTCCTTGGGTCACTGGGACCCTGCTGTTTTGTGACACTTGTGCTATAAAGATCAAATATAATTTCATTTGACTTTCTTCAATCTTGAATTTTTGTGTCATAGAAATTTCCATAGAGAATAGCCTGCTTGTAGAGTCACTTATGTTGTACGTTTTTCCTATAAAGTTTAGAAATTTGGTTACAAAACTTAAGCTGATCAATGACTAGAAGGGCCCGAATAAAATCCAACCGCATCACCCTCCCAAACAGCATTCTGAATGCATTCTTTTACACACAGATTTCGGTTGGAACTTTCAATATTTTTTGTGGCATACTTTTGGGGATTTGGCGAAAAACATTTCTGTTTCCTCCGGTAGAAACATCGTAGAGGGCTTATTCTAAATTATGTATATATTTAATTAGAAATATTCTCCGTTGTATGCATAGATATTTGAAGATAATTATCATATTTTATCAATTCAATATCGAATCTATAGGCATTCCATTGATTAAGCAGCGGTTGAAAAGAGCAAGGACCTCTGGCTTTGGCACCGCCTACGGCCACAATTAATCCGAATATTAATTATGCAGAATCGCATACCATACCACAGCCATATCGATTTGCCATAACTGACACATTTTCCAGCCATTGTTCCTTCTTCTGCGGCGGCTCCTGCAGCTGTTGCGGACTTGTGGGGGCCACAAAGAGCAGATGGAGATGACAGAGCCACTGCGCCTATTCCTCTGACGAGGGAGCACCACTCACAGTCTATGTGTGTGTGTGTGTGTGTGTGTGTGTGTGTTTGCAATTAGTAGCGCTTTATTCGTTAGTGTTGGTGCTGTTTGTACCACCATGCTGCCTGACAAATGCAAAGCCATATGATGCCGACTGGCCCGTCCGTGTAGACCGTACAATGACCCACATTGTGATGCGCTTTTATTAGACACGCGAGGCGCAAAAACAAAGGGGCCTCCACAATGGCTCCACACAATGGACGACAAAATTGTCATCATCATCATCAACATCATCATCATCAAACAGAAAACAGAAAAGCGAATGAAGGAACGAAGCTCACATGCAGACAATGCAAGTGTGGCACAGGTTACAGGACATTAAACTCGCATTCGTACGAGTACGAGTACGAGTACGAGTAACGAGTACGAGCAGCCGAGAAATGTGTGCAAATCATGGAAAAATTTGAAAGAAAAATTACTTTGATCAAGCTAGTTTTGAGTTCTACTTTATCGAACGACAAACAATGCGATCAAACAGTTTGGAAATTTTATTTGAAATATAACAAAAGGCAATTCTACAATATATTTTGGAAATGAATAGCAACGAGAGGCGTCGTTCCTCCGCGGCCACAGAGTTTTTGGAGGTTGTTGTGAGGCCCAAGAAATATTACAAAGCAAAGCATCCTCCCGATCATGCGGATCGTGATAAAATTATCGTCAGTTCAGGGGAGAAGTTTCGCATACTTAAAAACGTGGCCGTCATATCCCTGGCCATGACGATACAGTATGTGGCCTATCAGGTAACAACACACAGGCACCAATCTGATGGGGTAGCGTAACACTCGCTAAACCCCTATATCTCCATAGGGCACTCTCAATCTACAGTCATCGCTGAATGCCAAGGAGGGGCTGGGCACCATAGCCCTCTCTTGCATCTACCTTTCCATGGGCATATCCTGTCTGCTCCTGCCGACCATCATGATACGTCTGCTCACCTGTAAGTGGACCCTGGTCGTCGGACAGGTCTGCTTCATACCCTATATAGCCCTGCAGCTGTACTCGCGGTATGTGGTACCAGAAAAATCATCATGTTATTACTTATTGAGGGATCTCTTGCGTGCAGCTTTTACACACTCATTCCGGCGGGCATTTTGCTGGGCGTGTTTGCTGCCCCCATGTGGGCCGCCCATGCCACCTATCTCACCCAGATCAGTCAGATATATGCGATTATAACCTCCTCCCAGATGGACGCTGTGATCACGCTATTCTTTGGTATATTCTTCTTTGCCTGGCAGAATGCCGACACCGTTGGAAATCTACTATCCAGCTTGGGTGAGTTTTCGGGGGATCTCTGACTGGTTTGTTCTCCCACTTATATGTACATATAAACGTATATCTTACAAGAGCCATGATCTAATTTCAACTGAAAGCCATTTCTGGCAGCCTGCAATATCATTTTGCCCGTATAATTGCATTTATGATTAGATGAGGGGCCCCACAGTCGGCCCAGATTGAGCAGCAGAGGTAGTGAGATGTGGTAAGGGGAGTGTCCGGGGTACAGGTAGAGGTAGAGGTAGAGGTTGGGTCTTTTAACCAATGGGGCAGTTAGTCAGTTCCAGTTAGCCGCAAGAGCAGCCACCACCACCACCACCACCACCACCACCACCATCATCATCGTCATCATCATCACCAGCATCAGTGGGCGGACCACAGACGATAAGAGCAAGCGACACATGCAACAAAGCGGGCCAGTTTACACCTGCAACAGGGCTGGGGGGGAGTTTCACCTGCACCTGCATGGCCTTTCCCATGTAATTATTTGTAATTTGTTCTCCCAAGTGCAGGGCGAGTGCAGCCTGCTAACCAATTGTCCTAGTTGGTCCTTGTGCCCTCCACTAGGGCCTCACTCCCGTTCCCTCCTCCAGTTGTGTACATTCGGAAGTGCTTTGTTATGGTTGTTATTGCAGCTAATACAATATATATACATAGTGAGAGGAAGAGAGAGAGAGAGAGAGGGGGGCCAAGATGGGGCTGCTTGAATGCACATGTTAGTCGTCGTAAATCGAAAATGCCAACAGCTACTTAAAAGCCTTTCCATTTGAAATATTAGACGAGGCCTTAAGGAATGGCGTTGGGAAGGCGAACGACAGTGGGAGGACGTTGTCACTACACTCAGAGAAATAATAAACCCAAACGTAAAGAAATTAAATAGATTTCACTTTGATTTAAACATAAAACTATGAAAAAGTCTATAAAATAAATCAAATATAGTAAGATGGTAGGAAATATGTTTATTTTGATCAAATATTTTCATATTTATGTTAAAATGAAAGTGAAAACTGTTTTTTGCTTGCACAATTTCTCTCTTCCAGAGGTGGGCTTTTTTCTCTGTGTGTACCAGCACATTTATATAGATTGATGATGGCGACATCGTAGCTGACAAACGGAAACGGAAATGTTTTTGCCTCTCTGTCAGTCGCCTCGACATTCAGAAATAATTAACCCAAAAATAGCCAGAAAATCCAGCCGGAGAGTAAGCCAAAAAGCTTATGGCGTAATTGTCTAATGGCAGCGACAAAAGCGAGTCCAATGCGAGGGGCTATGGGCACCATAAATTGTCACAAGTCCAGGAAGTCCAGGGCTATATCCCTTGACGGGGTGGGGCGGGGCGCGGGTGAGTTGTTCTATGCTAATCTCCAAGGAGGAGACTCCTTCCAGGCCAGTCGGACCGGAGTCTGAGTCAGCAGCGTAGACTACCCCTGTAGATCTTTCAATTACGCCTCACCACAAAAGAAATCAGCAGCACAAAACAGAATCCCGGGGCATATGCCTGGGGGTCGCGTCGCCTTCAAGTTGAATACATTTCGATTAATACAAATTTGCTTGCTTCCCTCTTTTTGAATGCAAAATCGAATTATGCGCGGAATTTAAGTGGAATTCGGTTCGAGGGGCGTGAGCGAGAAATTCTGCGAAAATTTGCATCAATTTTTCTTTGCATTAACAACGGGAAGAGGTGGGAGGTCGCGAAGAGCAAGGGATGGTAGTGGATGGTATTGGATGGGATGGGATTGGGATGGGATTGGGTGAGAGGGAATGGGATTGTGCCGAGAGCTATCTGTGCCATTATTGAGTTAATAAATCACATGCCAGCTTCAATTACAGCCACAGCCCAGCCCAGTGCAAATGCTTACCTCAAAAATGCCGTTGACTGACAACTGAAGCTTCTGCTGGAATGCCTGAATGCTCGAGGAGCAGAAATGTCATTACCAGCCACTTGAAATATTCGATTTTCTATTCAAATGCTAAATTTGCGTAATAACTCAGCCCCCCAGTGCCAGAGTCCCAGTCTGTATCTTCGCAATTCGGGCTTGTTTGCCATTTTGGTTGGGTGAAAAGGAAAGGAAAATATATCCAAAATTGAAGTGCTGAGAGTGGGCGTGTCTCCCTGGCTGAATGACAAACTGACGGAATGAATGACTGAATGAATGAATGCTGACTTCAATGAGTGTCGTCTCAAGCATGTTGTTGGGGCTTAATAGAAATTGCCATGGAATTGAATTAAACATGCGAGAGAGTAGGGAAAGTGGTCTGCCTTCTGTGTGAGTGGCAGTCGTTCTTTGTACGCGTTGCGCTCGTTGGTTTTTACTCGCTCAAATTCCACAGCTCGCTACTCGTTGCAGCTGTGAATCATTCATTAAAGCTGTGGCGACTATCAAACAGAGCGAGTGTCAAACGGGGCGAGTGTCAAACCGGGCGAGTATCAAACGGGGCGACTATCAAACAGAGCGAGTGTCAAACATCGAAAGTAGCGAATAAAACTCGCTACTCGTTGCAGCTGTGAATCATTCTTACCATTATAGAATTTGCTATATAATTAAATTAAACATGCGAGAGAGAAGGGAAAGTGGTCTGCCTTCTGTGTGAGGGGCAGTCGTTCTTTGTACGCGTTGCGCTCGTTGGTTTTTACTCGCTCAAATTCCACTACTCGCTACTCGTTGCAGCTGTGAATCATTCTTACCATTATAGAATTAGCTATATAATTAAAATAAACATGCGAGAGAGAAGGGAAAGTGGTCTGCCTTCTGTGTGAGGGGCAGTCGTTCTTTGTACGCGTTGCGCTCGTTGGTTTTTACTCGCTCAAATTCCACTACTCGCTACTCGTTGCAGCTGTGAATCATTCTTACCATTATAGAATTAGCTATATAATTAAAATAAACATGCGAGAGAGAAGGGAAAGTGGTCTGCCTTCTGTGTGAGTGGCAGTCGTTCTTTGTACGCGTTGCGCTCGTTGGTTTTTACTCGCTCAAATTCCACTGCTCGCTACTCGTTGCAGCTGTGAATCATTCATTAAAGCTGTGGCGACTATCAAACAGAGCGAGTGTCAAACGGGGCGAGTGTCAAACCGGGCGAGTATCAAACGGGGCGACTATCAAACAGAGCGAGTGTCAAACATCGAAAGTAGCGAATAAAACTCGCTACTCGTTGCAGCTGTGAATCATTCTTACCATTATAGAATTTGCTATATAATTAAATTAAACATGCGAGAGAGAAGGGAAAGTGGTCTGCCTTCTGTGTGAGTGGCAGTCGTTCTTTGCACGCGTTGCGCTCGTTCGTTTTAACTCGCTCAAATTCCACTACTCGCTACTCGTTGCAGCTGTGAATCATTCATTAAAGCTGTGGATCATTCTACCCCATTCGTTTATTCATTGAACAAATTACGAAAGCATGAATAGATCGCGAAAAGTTCCCCAATGCCAATGCCGAAGTTGATTTTTCCCTCGTTCGGGGACGCAGTACAGCGTGAACGTGCGAACAAACCGGATATCCGTTCATGGAGCGGATGTTGCCTGATTTCCGACCCATTGACAGCCACCCCCCCACAGATAATCGGCCATAATTTATCTTCAACTTGCATTAAATGACAAAAATGTATTGTGCTCTCGGTTCGGTATTGTTGTGCTCATAAATCAGAGATCAAGCCCCCGAGCTCGTTAATTGCTTTGGAAATGCGGCCAAACTGGGTTAAGCTGAAATTAGTTGTTTAGAGTCGGACTTCGTGGTGGGGCAAAAACATTTGTGATTTAGCTTTTCGATTGGACTCTCTGCCTGCAATTGTAGTTCCGTTTTGTTGGCCCAACTTTTTCCACAAACACACACCAACACACACACACAACTGGCTCAAACAATATTTCAGAACGAGCGGTGCCCCGCCCAGAGGAGAGCTCTGGCTCTGGCTCTGGCTCTGGCTCGGTCCCTGTCTCTGGCTGTGATTCTGGGTTCCGTTTCTGTTTCTGGCGGATTGGGGCTGGGGATACATGCACAGTAAATTTTCATTTGCAAGACGCTTCCCAGTGTTTCCAGTGTTCCCAGGGAGTGGGATATGCATTTAAATACGTGTTGAATTATTGTCCTGCAGCAGCAAGGAGCAGCAGAATATGGCGAGGACATGCTCCAGTTGTGCACAGCTACAGCTACATGCTCTTCCCCCCCCCCCCCCCCCCCCCCCTTCCGCTCACACGCCACACCCCACACACCCCTTCCTGTATCTATTAAATTAAATTGCTTAATTTTCTGCAATTGCAAGCAGAAAGAGCGAGAGCGCGGGATGGTGCTGAAGGAGCGCTATGGAGGACATGGAGGACATGGAGGGAAAGGAACATCAAACATTACAAAACTTTCATCATTGTGTGACATGGAATTATGTATTTGTTTGCTTGTTTCTACTTCTCCTTGTCCCTCTCCCTCTGCCGCTCCCCCTTCCGTTCTTCTATTGTTTCAGTCGCCTGGCAACATTCATTTCAGTTGTTTAGATTTTATTCTCTGAAATTTTATTTATTGTAGACTGTTCTCCGAGAGAGAACTCTCGGTATTTACGTGCATGCAGAGTGGCTTTCATTCTCTGCTTCATTGTTGCTGCTGCAGGCCCTTGTTTTTTGGTAGTTGCTCAGTATATGGCAATAATAGCAATAATAATTAAAATAAATGGACTGTTATTCGGTGTCATGTGGTCCCAAGGGTGTTTATGAAGCAGCAAGGAAGAAACCAAATACATTTGTTTCGCTTGTTCCGCAAACACCAAAGCTACACTCAGAGAAAAACACACTGATACTCTTATACATTGCAGTTACATTTGAAGATGTATCCCAATAGACTTGCTAGGGGACTGGAAGTTGGAATAAGAAACGGGTTTCACTGACATTTAATACGAAAATATTTTATTTAAATATAAAATTAATTTCGTATTTCGTACCGAATATTTAGTTTAATGTCATTTTTCTCTGAGTGGTAAAGAAGAACACAAAACTAGAAAGGGGTAGAACTCGTTTCTTCTCCAGCGACAGATACGACTGGGCGAGTGTCAAATTGGGCGAGTATCAGACCGGGCGACTATCAAACAGAGCGAGTGTCAAACGGGGCGACTATCAAACCGGGCGACTATCAACCGGGGCGAGTATCAAACCGAGCGAGTGTCAAACATCGAAAGTAGCGAATAAAACAACCAATGCGAAAACAACGAGCTCCTATTAAAGATACTGTTCTAGACGTTCACCTGAAACCCCACACAGCCCCCCAACATATCCCAGCCATCATCATCAGCCACAGCCCAGACACAGATCCGTCTTAAAGGGAATTTCGCTCCTGCCACTTGCAGCGGGGTTCGCAGACGAGCGAACAGACGGGGGGCGCAGGCTCCACACCGGCAACATTGGGCTCATAATTCATTAAGACTTTTTTGAGTTATGCACAACTTTTTACATTTCTTTTCTTTCTCTTACGTTCTGTTGTTGTAACAACTCTGTCTGCTGCCTGGGGACAAAACCGATAAGAGTTGAAAGGCAGTGAGGAAAGGGCTTTGCTTCTGTTTCTGGATGATAACTGGCTACCGTTAATTTTTCTTTTCCTTCTAGTCTCTGCGGAGGAGGAACTTGTCAGTTCGTTAAGGTGTAAATTCTGAAAGCCATAAACAAAAGGCAGCTTTGCTTCCACTTTCTCTTCCCCTTAGACTTCTTTTTGTGCTTCTGCTCCTTCGCCTTCGCCTTCGCCTCCTTGTTCTTATTCTGTTTCTATATCTTTGTCCTATACTAGGAGTTCCGTCAGCTGCTTCTGCTGCGCTTTTGTTTGCACGCCTTGAAAACTGCTGCATTGTGTGCAGAAGTTAGCCCCCGAATAGTGTCCAGGACAGTGGATCAAAGTCCTTGGGAAAAGATACTTTTGAGGTGAAATGAATTGGGCCGTAGATTAGATATACTTTTCGTGTAGTTGCCACACCACTGTGCCGCTTCCAGGCCACATTTATGGCGCTTTCAGCCCCACCCAGCTCCCCTATAAGTTCCAGCCGGGCTGTGCACAAAATGAAATTGTTTTGCGCTGCCCCGTCTCCGTCTCCGTCCCCGGCCTCGGCCCGTCGTACTCGCTTTGGGTTTTTACTCGGCTTCTTTTTAGTATGCCAAACAGCAGCTGCTGCTGTTGCTGCTGCTTCTGATTCAGTTGGTCACAGGGGAGGCAGAGAGAGAGGCCCTGTCCTGGTCCTGGTCCCGGTCCCGTTCCCGGTCCTGGCCATGGCCCTTGGTCCCAGCCCTGGGTCCAGTTCTCCGCCGCGTTGCACAGAATTTGTAATTGCAATGTCGGTTAATTAAATACAGTTTTACTTTATGTAGCTCTCGGTTCTCTGCGCGCACTCTGTGTCCCTCCCTCCCTCCTCCCTCGTCCCTCGGTTGTGTTGTTTATCTTGTGTGTACGTCATTTTTCTCTATTTTTCACTTAGAGCTTGTTAGACTCGCTGTTGAGCCTAGTCGGAGGCACCGAGGCACCGTGCCTCGGAAATTTATTGCCCTGCCCTGTGTACAAGGTCCAGGAATTGCTTCTGAAAGGATTATGAGTGGGACATGCCTTTGGTGGGAGAGCGCCAGAGAGGATCTGTTGGGCTTAAGTTCAAATGCCAACTGCAGTCTTAGGCAAAAGATGAACCAGCTGAGACAATGAACTATATATACAATAGGCAATTGGAAACTAAGTTTAAAGATGCTTTCAAATTGAAGAGTAATGAATGGAATAGTGCCAACATTGTCTTTAGTTAGACAAACATACGATCACTCTCTAGTTCAAAACAAATACGAGTACCACAGTGCTGTGTGGAACAGGGGGAAAAAAAATAACCAAAGCGTTTAACCAACGAGAGTAATGAGTGCAAAGAAAACCACAGAAACTGTATCATTTTCACAAAAGAGTTTTTCTTTCTGCAGCACTCTCTATCCCCCCCCCCTTCCATATAAACTGTTGCAGCAATTACTTGAACATATGTCCAGCAATTAAAAAATGTTCCACATACGCACTGTGTGACACTTCTCCTCCCTCTTTGCTCGCTCTCTCGCTTGGTCCCCGGGCACATTTTTCTTCTCTCTTTTCGCTCTACTGTGGTCTGTCCTCGGTGCCATGTGCTGCTTTAATTGCGTTTCTTCTCGCTCATTTGTTTTCTCGCTCTTTGAACTGTTTTTATCTAGATTTTTTTCCTTTTTTCTATTGCTCGGAATACAGTGTGATTAATCGGGGGATGTTCTCTATAAGTATTCGAATCGAATGATTAGTTTTTCAAACATTTACCAAAACAATAGGCCGCTTAGCGCTTCTAGGAAAAAATGTAACAGCGTCCATTAGAATTCTAAACAGAAAGTTAAACAATAATTCAGTTGGTCTGAATTATGGCGATCCCCCACTCGCAGCCCCCCCCCCCCCCCCCCCCCCCCCCCCCCCCCTACGGGGGTAATCAAATATTATTTATTCGCTGTTTACACATATATAACATTTCCTTCTCCCCTCCCCTTTGCTCCCCCCACCTACTTGACTTGCTAAATTTATGTAAATTGTGCGTAGAGAGGAGAAGGGGAACGCCGTAGAACACGAGGCATAAATTGGCTTATTGCGCTATAAATTGTATTTATTTTGATGAAATTTACACAAGGCATAAACGAACCGAACCGCCATGAATCTATATATGAATACATATACTCGTACTCGTATTCGTACTCGTACACCCACTCCTACTCGAATCTACTAGTGTGCCTCTGGCTCCCCAGGATCTTAAAGCTTCAAGTCGCATGGGGTACAACATTTTTGTTCTCTTTATAATGAACCGCAATTGCGATGATGCCTTGATAAGAAATTAAATATAAAATGCGTGAGAACAAAATTTGTGCTTGGTGACTGAGGCGAAAAGCGGAAATGAGATAGATTCCTGGGGGAAAAAAATATGCACCAAAAGAAAAGCTTTCCATGGAGTACATATGCATGTATCTCAAAGAAACGGAAAGATTACACCCATAGAAAACACACTTAAATTTAAAAATACATACCAAAAGAATTTTGCCGAGAGTGGAAATAGTTAAAATATATTCGTTTACTAGCATTTTGATACTAATATGAGAATATTGGATTTAATCACAAATATTTAATAATCCATATATTTCATGCTAAAATTTAACATTTTGATATTTAAATTTTATATATTTCATATTAACATTAATTTAATGTAAATAAATATAAGATAAAATAAAATAAAATATTTATATTAAATATTTTAAAATTAAGATTCACTTTTTTGAAAATATTTCATATTTGGAGTATAATATCATATTTTATACTTTGATTAAATGTGTTTAATATTAAAACTTTTAAAATATTTAATTTAAATATCAGAGTGTTTCTTTTTCTCTGAGTGTAGGTAAATTTTTGGGAATTATTATGTGTGTTTAGATTAAAATTTGTATTAAAATTTCGTTCAGTGCATTGACTTTGCTGCTTAGCGACATTGATGTTTATGGATTTTGATTGCCCGCCCACCGCTCCATCGCACTTGGGGCTGGGGCTGGGGCTGGGGCTGAGGTCCCCACAACTGATGTCGGGATAAGCACGCTTTCTTGCACAGGGGTGGCGAGGGGGGGGTGGGGGGGAGGTCTATACCACCCCACCCTCCTCACGCTCCTCTCGCTTGGCTCCATTCCGGCGTTCCTCTTTCAGCATCGCAACATTTAATGAATATCGAAATTGGCAATTTCAATATTAAAGCGATTTTGCGAAGCTATATGAGCTGTGCCACGCCCGATAAGATTAGCCTGAGATGAGACCCAAGTCTTTATCCATATCCATATATGTAATGTACATGCATAGATGTGTGTGTGTTCGTTTGCATATGTGTCTGTGTGTCTGTGTGTGTGCGTGTGTGTGTGTTAGTGGATTCGAAAGTCATTGGTGTGTAAATTACGCCAGTCATGATGTTTCCCATGTTGAGGAAGGGATCCTGCTTCGATTTGATGATGCGGAAAAGTAAAACCACAAAATCTGAGCCCCAACATAAATTGCCATTTGCTTGCTCTCCCTCTCCCTCTCGCTCGCTCCCTCTCCTACTCTCCTTTGGCCCTGGATATGCAAATGACAATGCAGTTTGAGGGTTCCTTTCAGAATTAATCAGGACCAGCCAAACTCCAAGGAGTAAATGGTTATCCTCCCTGGGAAACTTTTCAATCTATGGCAATCGGTAATTGCCCAGCATCTGTTGGGGACTCGGGAAGTTCTTTAGTGTTATTGCAGCCATTTCTATTTGAGCCAGAACTCATAAAACTCACTCGAGAGTTGTTACTGTCTGCCCCATGTCGTTGGACAAATGAAGTTCCCGGGAGTTGTGGCAGCACTGGGGGTGGCTTTCCGGCTTGGGGGGGGAGCTGCTGCTCCCTAATGAAATTTTGCAACCACCGAAATAAAAAGTATCAGTGTCTGGCAGATTGTACAATGTACATGAATGGGAATTAATTTCCAACAAAATGACAAAGCAAATGCCTTAACAGCAGAAGGGTGGGGTTCAGCTCTCAGAAAATTAAAGGGGTTTCCAGAAAGGTTTCTCCATAGACCATTCGAAAAAGGCAGTCTCCCATGAGAGACCAGAACACCCATAGATGGCATAGGAAAAGAGAAACTGTTCCATATTTAAATTAAATATTCGGTTTTCAGTTCAATTAATTTCTTTTTACAATTTTCACTCTCGGAGCAAATCTGTTGATAACAATTTTTAAAGCTTTGTTAGATATGAAAATTTGAGGGCTTTTTGGATGAATATTCAAATGCTACGCTTTTTAAACTATTTTCTGAAAAGTTCCACTTCCACTGACATAGGAAAAAAGTCAATCGGGCCTGGGGGGCTGGCCCCTCCCCCTGCAATAGGCAATCACTTTTAGCTCGTCGAGCAATCAACATCCGTTACATTAATTTGATGTTGCCATCTCCTTCTCCTTCATCTCCGGCTAACAATATTAAAATCTTTATCAAATCGAAATTAAAAACCAGTTGGAATTGCTTCCTCCACCGTTGGCATTCCCATTCCCACCTCTACTTCTGGCAACAACTAAACTTCATCTGGATGGTGCACCCCTTGGCCTGGCCCGGACACGGCCTGGACCCATAAAACTTTAAATAAATATGCAGCGTGTGCTCTGCCTCTGCCTCTGCCTGTGGCCCCATCCTCATGCCCTCCTCTCCAGCTGTCTGGGTGTGTGTGCCCGTGTAACCGATAACATCATTATTGATGAAGCTCCGGGTGGAAGTCGCAGTCAGGCAGGCAGCCAGGCAGGCAGGCAGGCAACCAGCTAGCAAATGGCAGAAAGGCAGACCGAACAGATTGCAGGAATGTGCTCCGCTCCCAAGGAGCAGCCACTGTCAGAGTCAGAGTCAGAGTCAGAGCTAGAGATAGAGGTCGCCCGGCACTTCCGCTCTCGGATGGGACCCCGACCCGGCCCGGCCCGGCCCGGCCTCCCCCTCCCCCTCCCCCTCCCCAGTACGGGTTGCAGCTGTTGTTGCAGACAGCGTGAGGGTGGAAGGGAGGGGGGCTGGAAGAGGGCGCTCGTTTAGAGATTGGAAATCGTAGACATCGTCGCAGTCGTCGTCGTAATAACTGTAATTGATTTTTGATTTGTGATTTAATTTAACACAGTTAAATGAATTGAACTGAAGGGGAGTGGCGGTGGAGTAGCAGTCGAGTGGAGGTGGAGGTGGAGGTGGAGGTGGAGTGGGGAGACAGAGACAGAGAAAAGCCACGATTAGAAGGAGCAAACGGAAGACAGCGAAAGGTTCTGCTGAGCATTGGAGGTCATTTTAGGGCGGGGCTTAGTTGAGTTGACTGCATATCTGTCCCTTAAGCTCCCAATAAAATATACTGCCTGGCAAGATCTGCGTTTATTTAATATGTAAATTAATTGATTTTACCTTTATTTGCAGCCTGAGACGCAGACAGATGATTTCCAACTAACAATCCTCCCAATTTTCTTTTAGCTTCAGTCGTGAGAATATGTTTCGACCTTCATTACCACACGAAAACCCACCTATAACTACTAATATCTAATCCGTTTTACAGAGCTAATTTATATATTATTCTACTGTATTTACAGGTCGCTGCAGCATAATATTTTAACCATAATTTCTCGAAATATTTCCGTTTATAGATCCCGTCTCTTGTCACAATTGAGTTTCCCCCTTTAATAACTAATGCCCTGCTTTGATCTAATTAGCTAAAACATATTCCATTTTACCCCAAAATCCCTGCAGCAAGGAAACTATCGGGAGCAGGAGAAGTACGCGACACTGGCCAATGATCTAAGGTCTGCCCGTCTGCTCCGGGATGCGGATCTCGCCAAGCAAAAGGCTGACTACTACACCAAGCAGATCGAGGAGGCACCCGATCGGGATTCCGATGGAGAGGACGACGAGCTCGAGCAGGACGTGACTGTCAACGAGGGACAGAGAAATGACTGAGGATAGCTCCATGCACATATCCATACACAGAATCTTCGAAATTGTGTTGATATAATAGATTTTACCCTGAAAAATGCTGCTCTTTATTTTACGGCATCTTAATCTTCAGGGTTTGCCGGGGCCATCTTTTCTCCGGGTGTGTGTGCGTGTGTGTGTGTGTTCGCTGAGCGTTAAATTAATTGTCTTGCCAGGCCATGACGCATCGTCCAGCCACAGAAGGATGCCAGAAGTGCACCATAAATGCCACAACACACACAGAGACCCGAAAGATCTCGCTGCTGCTGCAGAGAAAAGGAAAGATAGAGAGAGAGTGAGTGAGAGAGAGGGTGCTGCAATGGCATTAACTTGGCGTTGATGATGCGCCAAGATGCGGCCAAGTGCTGCCTGCCTTCCACTGCAGTTGCCATCAAAGGAAGCTGGAGAGACACCGTAAAAGGACAACGCTTTGATTGCCCAGCAGGAGATAAACCAGAAAGAGAGCGAGAGAGAGAGCGAGAGAGAGAGAGAGAGACGTTCTTAATGTCTGGTCATGAGTTAAACACTTCAATAAAACGTGAGCATGTGTGAGTGCGTGCAGGACGATAAAGCAATTGTCCTTTACTCTGTCTGCGACATATACTCGTACACAATTATATTACACATACGCCACGATGGCCCGGCTGTCGCAGACTGTCGAAATTTTCCAGTGTCTGCCTCAGAGGGTAATAAAAAGAATTAAAAACCATTTCCAGAGAGCCGGCGAACCAGAGCTACACACGGAGAAAGAGTGTGTCTGCTTTCTCTCCAAAATTAGCCATAATAATGACATGGCAATTACTATAAAGCTCTTGAGCTGCCGCCTCGGATTCGAAGGATTCGAAGGATTCGGAGGTTTAACGCCGCAGCTAAACGTTAACTCTGGCTCTATTTTGGCGCCAGACCAGACATAAAGGATTGTATTTTGTATTTTATTTATCTATTGTATCCGCTATTGAAATGATCTCGAAAGAGGCTAGGGGACTTATTGTGTGGTCGTTTCGTCTGGGCTATAAATTATTTCATTTGAGTGCAAGACGAAAAATCGACGCAATTAAAAATCAACAAAAGTTTTGCACAGCTCCGGAGGCCCTGAAGGCGACCAATCAACAAAATGTGCAAAGGACATGGCCATCTGTTGGTCGGTAGGCCTAGGACAAAGAGAATTCTCGAAATGTCCAAAAGAATTTCTCAGCTCTCTCTCTCTCGCTCTCCCACTCTGCACTCTGCCCCTCTCTCTCCCACTGAGTGGATGACCTGCAGCTAGCAATTTCCAATTTAACAAATGACAAAAATTTTCGAGAAAATTGATTGCATTGCCAGGCCCAACCCCAGGCAGGACTTGAGGGGGTATGGAGGGGGAAAGGAGCAGGAGCAGGCGAGAGCATAGTCCCACATCATTTGTCAGAGCCTCTTGACTGGACGGATATGTATTTCTTACTATTTCTTATAGCTGGGTCTTGTGTCAACCTCATACGCGTACGAAAGTGCTTCCATTTGACATTAACGCGTCACTCATTAATTAAGTTTGTAGTTTTTTAGCTTTATTAATTTTGAATTTCCACACACAAAGCAAAAAGGCTCAATTTGGATTTAAAAATTAATTCAATTATGATTAAATATTTTTCCTACAAATGTAATATATAATATTTATAAATTTTATTTATTACCTAAAATAATTTTTCTGATTTTTTTCTTTTACCTTGAAATTTTTGTTTTAAGTGTACGTTTTGGCCCGTTCCGACTTGCTCGGATCACACTTTGGTGCTTAGTTTTTATTGAAAACACTTTGACATCACCTTATCATAGATCTGTGTAAGTCAACCCAACAATGGAATGCGTTTAGGACCATCTAATCGATTGGTTTTGCCTTCGATAAGACAGGAAAGGAGAGAGCTTGTGATAACTCGGAGTAATTGGCATTGTTCTTGGGGGGAAGAGTAAACGATTTTCAAACCTCTCTCAGAAATCACAGCAGAAGAGCAGCAACATGAATTCGTATTCTATCAAAGCATTCCTTAATTTAGTTTGTATCAATTTCCAAGAGTTTCCAAGATCAATGTTATATTGGTTTTACGTACCATTGGAAAATTTCCCAGGCGACAACTTGTGTGTGACGTGACCCCCCAGTGTCCCCCCAGAAATGTGTGAACCCGTACAAAAAAAAAAAGGCCAATGCCTCTTCCTTTCGGCAATTATATTTGTTTGTATTTCCCCCTGGCTGAACGTTACTTGAAAATTTGATGCGGCTTGTTATTTTTATTGCCCCAGCGTTATGGTAAATGGGTTTCCTGTTTTTTGTGCCGCCTCTAAGCGGTGATAGGTAATTTTTTTAGGAGTCACCGGGGTGTCGTTGCTGTGTTTTTGTGGTTTCTATTAAATTTCAACCGCTTGCTCGAGCTCCACATATATGTATGTTCCAGGGGATATATTATGGGTTTTAGACTTCAAAAAATAGATGATAAATATTTAAAATCGGAAATAGGTGTTAAAATTCTACAAAAGAATTTGCAAAACATAATGAGGGTAAATTAGTTGAAATTGAATCAATTTAGCATCGATTTATTCTCCACGAGAAGCAATTAAAAACGTTTTAGCGCAGATTTTGCATTTTGCAAGGCCCATAAATTTCATTGAAAGCCCAAAATATGTTTAAATAAAATCCCTAAGCCCCGGGAACAACAACTAGATTGCATTGTAAATTGGCCTTCCAACAACGACAACAACAACAACAACAGCAACAAACGGAAATGGTCTTTAGTATATAGATTCGTTTGTTTGGCATAGAGAAACTAATTTGCCGGTTTACTGATTAAATTTGTTAAGCATTTTGTGCTCCAGCAAATTAGTCCGAAAGGCATCCGAAAAGCAGACCGAAAGCCAACCCAAATTTAATATTAATGTTTGGATTTCCCTCACTAGCCTCCGCTCGCCACTCGCTTCCATTCCGCCAGACGAAATGCTAATGAATAAAGAAATGCCAAGAGACCCCTAGGGCACCCACACACATAAGGAAGTGGCGCATGATGGGGACAAAGGGGGGCAAAAGGGACAGGACACAGGGACAATCTTAGCCCTCTATTGGGTCGCTGCCAGACGCTTACGCTTAGCCATTTGCCAGCCAATTGTGTGGCTGTTTTGTTGACAAGACGGAAGGAAGAAATTTTCAGCACATCAGCGCAATCTTTTCTACAAAGTCCTACCTTTTTATGACGGTACGGCTACCTGTAGAGAAGCCTGTCCCTGTCCCTGTGGCTGGGGCTGGGGCTGTGGCTGTTGCTGTCTGGCCTTCATAAAATATTTATTACAGCTACCTCATTCGAAGAGAGCAAGAGAGATAGAGAGAGCTTTTCTCTTTCTAATGGCCCACAAAAAGGTCTGTCACACTCTCAGGCTGGGGCTGGGATATTAACATGTTAAATAGATAAAGGGAAAATGGTGCAAAAATCGTTTCTGAAGGCTTGTGAAGAAGCTTCTTTAAATAAAAGTGATTCTCCCATTCCCATGGCGATTCCCATGCTGTAAGGGATTCGGGGAGATTCATCTGTGGCTTGTCCTCGGGTCGATGGCAATGATAGCTCAACAGCTGCATACTCTGACACTCGCATAATAAGTATACGCATAATATCTCGTATCTTGTCACTTATCGGGTGAGACGCCACTGTCGCCGATGCACCGCTGGGAGGCGGCCACGAGTGTGTGGATACGGAGGCTGAGTGCTACGGAGTGCTACTTATGGCACAATCATGATTTACAATGCATACTTAATGCGTTTTTAATGAGAGCCTGCATATTATAATAAAAAGTTATGTCCCTCTGCCTCTCCCTCTCCCTCTCTTCTGCTCCGCCGAATGCAGCGGAAACTTGTCACCAGAGATTTGAGATTCCCGCACACTCGTACATACACGCACACGCATACACACAATGAGAAAGTCTTGCCGTCTTGCCACAAAAGCCGCCTTAAGCGTTTGCGAAAGTTCTGCCGCTGCACTCGAGTCATTAACATTAAAGACATTCCATGTTAGTGGTGGCCGGGGGGCTTGGCCGGGGGTTTGGCCGGGTATAGAGGGGAGGTGCAAAAAAGTTCGCCCGCCTCATATGAGCGCCACACTGCAGGGGCACATAAATAATTGAGTGGCGCCCCAAAGTAGGCAGCAAAGTGCTGCAGACGGCAGACAGAAGACTGCAGGTGCTGCAAGCGGATGTTAAGTAGGGGTGGAAAAGGGTGACCTGGGGTTGGGTCGGGTTGGGGGTGGGGGTGGGGGTGGGGGGTTCCAGCATCAGTGCTGCTTAGTTATGCGAGCGCTGGGGGCTCGCATTCACTTAAATGGAGGGGCCTCAAGGCCACAGCGAATGGGCATGCCTTTTATTTGGCTTTATTCGATTCGCTTAAAGATAGTTGCTGCATTTAGAGCTGTATTAGCTCTCGCTGCTAATGGAATTGGATTCTGGATAGTGGCAAAATATTTACCATCGTTTTTTTTTTTGGCCACTTTCAAAATGGGTTTACACGCCAGACCATTTGTATATTTGCTATTTTTGATGCTTTTTCGAGGCGCACTCTGCGAAAGTGTTTGACCCATTTTGAAAGTGCTCTTCATCAAGATAAGCAATGTTTATTTTTTCGTAAAACCTAATACAGATTAATCTTGGTGTAACCAGTAACTAGGGTGTATATATAAATGATCATAAATCTTTTTCCCTCCTAATGCAAATGGCTGTTTGGTTAGAAGGATCTCTTCTGTTGCAGGGCTGTTTCAATTAGTTCCTTATCAATAAGGATGGTGAAAGTGGCCCCTATCCATCGGGTCTATCGGACTCTTGATGAAACTCGAGTATGCCGAGGTTCAGATGGGACTCAGCTCTTAAGGTTGTTGTACCTTTTGAAAGTATTTCATCTTCAAAATAAGAGCTTGATATTTTTATAGGTACATAAGTATTTACAATTTTCCCATAAAACTATTTTCGTATTTTATGCAACATAAAGTCTCCGGAACTTTCCCAACGAGTTGTTTATGAGTCGTTTCTTGGCCCCGCTTCTCTGGCTGCCGCCTCTCCTCACCACTGACAGCTGATTATAATGTGCTGCTATGCATTACAGGAGTGTCCTCTGGGGGTGTCCTTGCTGCTGCTGCTGTCGCGCAACTCGTTAAATTTCCATCAGTGTGCGTGTTGTGCACCATATTGGCCTTAAATGTCACACAGCGGGCGAAAAAGCCAAACTGAAACTCCGGCAATGAACTCTGATGTCCTCACGTATTTGTATAATATCGATTTGACTTACAAAACCCATACACCCACACACCCACACACACATAGCTGTCACACATGTCCGTAATTGATATTTTATGAATGAAATGTAAACACTTTTTTTACGATTCCCAGCAGAAGAGTGTCCTCGCACATTGGCTTGCAGATTGTTTCGGATGAGTCAAAGAATTCACCCTGTAATATGTATGGTATTTATTTCGAATGTTCTACGAGGAGGAGGCTTCAAAGATATGATATTGATATGTGTTTCATTCCCATTTAAAGAGATTAAAAAGGCAGCCACTTATGCACTTTCCTTTCGAATCTTTAATTGAAATGCGTAGACATTGTTTTCTATTATGATGGCCCTACCCTGTGGATGGTGGCTGTCCAAAGCTGTCAAAAGACGAAAAGAATACCCAGCTGCTTGACCCAGAGGTCGTCAACGCCTCTCGACCTGCACACAATTGCCGGGGCGAGGCCCCATAAAAGGGCAAACGCCCGCCAGCCGTAAAGAGCCCTCCAGAGCCGGAGCCAGAGCAAGAGCCGGAGCCAGAGCAAAAGCAAAAGCAAAAGCACTCTCGTGCCAATACTCCAATGTGTAACCCATTAAACCCCACATGCTTTTAACCCATCCAAAAATATTATGCATACATACAGATATACAAAAACAACATGTATATTTTATTCCGCATAAAAGTGTTTTCAATTTATTTGCAGCATTAACTGGGGCAAAAGAGAATTGTTCATAATGCCAGACCAATTTATCGATGCTGTGTTTTAATCAAGTGCACAAGTGCGAGTGCGAGTGCGATTGCGATTGCGAGTTTGTTATCACTGAACGTGTTTATTTTAATTATTTGAGTCGAGTACTCGGTGCTTTCTTTTCATTCGAATTCTCATTTTCGAATAAAGAACAAGTTTTCGTTACTTGGCAAAGTTTTATTTTGGTCTCCGGCAGGGCGTGTGATTGACGTGCTGCTGGTGGGGCGAATTTATGAGCTCGATTCGATTCAATGTGTGTGTGTGATTTTATTGGAGAATATACTCGGCTGATTCCATTTTGCTTAGTCAATTTTCCCTGGCTGCTGCGTTATTGCCTCTCGAAACAAAATAACACAAAATAACGAGAAATCTATCTGGCATGCGAAAGTTTTTGTTATCACAAGTGTGATAGATATGAAAATGTGTGTAGCTCAAGTAGGAGTATCTTATGGATACATTTGGTGGCTGCTGCTGCTGCTGCTGCTTGTGATGCTGTCGCGTGACTGCCACTAGGCGTGGCATATATGTCAATGACAAAGGCAGAGACACAGCCAGAACCAGGCCGGTTCCTTGTTGTTTAAACTGCTTCTGGCATATGCAAGACCACTACACGATGATATATGGTCTGGCCCGGCGACACAATTACCCAAAGACTCGGTTCTCTCTGGGCCTAGAAGTAATTCAAATGTGGCATGCCATAAATCACTTGCAATGTCCTTCAGCTCGCTCACAGCTGGAGGGAAATCTATCTGCTTGGCAGATAAGATTCGGGCGGCAGAAGGTTATTGAATTCCAAGAAGAGGAGCAGCAGATTATGAGATTTCATTCGATGAAAGTGGCTGCTCCAACGGCCAATCTCCTCTTTAATCTAATCCCAAATGAACAGCAAAATCTCATGCCGTTTTATCGGGCCAATCTGTGCTGCTGCTGCTGCCAGTCCTGCTGCGATGCATAAGCAAAATCATTCAAAATTCATCAATGGCCCAATAAAGGTGTGGTACGAGATAAATCCCAAATATTCGTACCTCCGAAAGGTGTTGTGTTTCCCCGCCCGACAAGTTGACAACTTCTGGCACGTTCACGTTCACCAATTGCCAAGGCCGTTGCTCTACCCTAGTCCCCACATTGGACCCTTGGACTTTAGGCAGCTGCTTGCAACGCTAAGAATTATGTATAAATATATTCATTGGAAAGTTCCACCACGGCTAACAAATTAAAACCCATCGCCATAGAATTTTCATCCGATGTTATTTTCTTAATTGAGTGCAACTCAACTAATTTAACCCATCGACATGATTTGAAATGCTATTAAAACCCGCTCCAGACAAGGATCCTTGTAGCCCCTAATATTCCTGAGTGCACTAGACTGCCGGCTTTAAACCTTTCCAACCTTTTCCAAATAAAATCAATGAAAGGGATGAATTTATTGTAGTTTTTCAATAGGAATTAAGAGTATCAAAACCTTCGGCCGCAGATGCTGGCGCTCTTCACTGGCCGTTGTTATTGTTGTTACTGTTGTCATCAGCATAATTTGCTTTCCAGAGAAACTTTGGGTTAGGCCCCAGGCCCGGGCCCAAAAAACGCACCGAGAAACCCGATTTATTCGGCAGCTCATCCAAGTACACGTTATCATTGCGCCACGTAAGCAGAGTTGATTTCTGTGGTGCGTCTGCTCCTGGGCGTCGTGTCCTGTGAATGTGCTGCTGCTGTGTCCCACTCCACGCCACTCCTGCCCTCCTGCCCAGGACTCCTGCTCTCCTGCTCAGGTATGCCGTTTGCTCAAATCTGAAATTGAGCATGGAATTTGCGTAATATGTAGGCGTGTGCGTGTGCGTGTTCGTGTACGTGTTTGTCGTTCTGTGTCGGTGTCTGTGTGTGTATGTGTATGTTGTCGCATTTATAGCATGCAAATATGTGTGAAGGCATTTACCTCCTCGATCCCCCGCAATGTCCACCCTTTGTGTCTGTGCGTATGAGGTACGTACGTGCCTGGAGCTTCAAAAATGGAGAGAAATTTCATTTGGCTCGTCTGTCTCTGCGTTGATTGCAACTGTGGATAAAGGGGAAGGGGGAAACGGGGACACGGGGAGAAACTATGGAAAGTCGAGATGTGATTTTGATGGGTAGTTTATTAAGATAGAGAGAGAAAAGAGTAAAGTCAATAAACAACCATTCCCCGAATAAATTAAAAGCCAGCCAATGAATGAGTGCTCATCTGGGAGCCCAGCCATGGGGGGGAAATCGACTGATATCCTCTCAATTCATTGTTTTAATCTTACTCTCAAAAGTGCAGCTCATGTGTGAATCCCGATTCAAACCTATATCAAACATTTTCACTCATCCCGCATATCCTTTAACCCCAGCCAACCCTCACCGCAGAGACGGTTGTTGCCTGTCGTGTTGCGTCTGGCACGGAAATGAAGTTAATTTATGGCGCTAAAAAGGATTTGACTCTCCCCCCAACCCCTGGCCTGTTCTAGTCGGTTTGTTTCGCATTTTTGTCTCTGTTTCATGGGCCCCCCCCCCCCCCCCAGTTTTAAAAAAAAGAAGTGAACCGCGAGGCTTGGGCCATAATGATTTGTGTGCTTAACACGGCGCCATCGTCGCCATCGTCGCCGTCCTAAATTATAAACTATCTGGCATACGAGTTTGCCCTGAAACTTTCGCCACGCCCCCACCCCGTCCCGACCCCCTATTAACATATGCCTGAGAGAGGAGCGGCAGGAATGCCAGACTGTGGCGACTTACCCCAAAAGTTTTGTTGAATTTGTGGCTAGAAGTTATAATCATATCAGCGCCAAGACTTGCCTTGACTCGTGCCCCTCTGCCCACCCCCTGCCCCTTTGCCCATGCTGCCTCGACGCCTCATCTTACTCTGGGATCCCACAGATGCTTCTCTGCTCCTCCTCTGGTCTCACTCCGCAGCTTGACAAAACCAATTCTAATTACAATTTCCGTTAACATTAATTAGCATGTCTGTGTTTTTCGGTAAATGGTTTTTCATTTCGCCCGCGGCACTGCCATTGGGGCCCTGCCAGAAGGGGCTGCTGGATGGAGTCTGGCACGGTGGGAGTATGGTACATATGGTATGGGAAATTATGTAAAATAGATGATGATGCTGAAAAAGGTAATCAGAATGAAGATGGCAATGGCAGAATAGAAACCACTGAGCAGAGCTATTTGAAATCTCTCTTTAAAACCCTGAAGGGGATACATTTACAATTAATTCCAATTATGGAATGTAATTTCGAAATCTCCATCAACCTCCTTCCAATGTTTAAAGTTTGGCAGAGCATTCCGTGTTCGTTCTGGGAGCTCTGTCCACGTCCACCTTCTGGCAGGGGTGTCCCGGCTATCATGGCGCTCGCAGACTTTCATTAACTTGTCATTGGGGTTTTCCGAAAAATGTCAAGCCGCGACGGCGGCAGACAAGACAAAAGCTCACCTGACTGAACACGGAATTTGCTCGGTTTCGTTTCGTTTAGTTTTCTTTCTTTCTTTCATTTTTCGGGGAAAGTCAATGCCATTTTTCTTTTTTTCTGGTGCCTGTCTACATCTGATAAATGCCTGCAGGTGGGAAAAAACTGTGCGAGATAGAGAAAGGGAGAGAGTGAGAGAGTGAGTGAGACGACTGGCAAGAGTCGCAATTTACGGCCTTTGAGATGTCTGCGTGGCACTGCGTATGGCGGGTGGCTGGGTGGCAAGAGCTGACATTTACTTAAGCTACTCCCCAGATGCAGCCATAAAGCGGCGCAGTTATCATAACAATTATGTAGCATAGACAATGGCAATCCGGAGTGCACTTCGAAATGGGAAAAGAGCCCAACGATATGGTGGAGCTGGAGCTGGGGCAGGAGCCTCGCTCAAACAATGCCATAAAACAATGAAGCATCGGGGAGTGGCAGAACGGAGCAGAGAAGAGCAGGAACGGAGCTCCCAGGATTGCTCTGAGCATTGTAGTTTGCAAATTAAATAATTCCCAGTTACATTTCCGTTGCGTCGACAATATTATTTCCCCTTTCTGGAACTTCTTTGCCACCACGTCCACGTCCATGTCCCCGCCGCCGTGCCTGTGCCCGTGCCCGTGCCCGTGCCCATCCCGGTCCCCGTCCTCCCAGCAGAGTTGTTTCCGAGTGCTAATTGTGCAGTTGCCGCTGTCGCATTTGCCTTTTGTTTGAGTCCTGCGTCCTGTGCCCAGAGCTCGAGCTGGAGCTCTTTTCTCTCTCTCTGTCTCTGTCCAGCGTCGCTCAGCGTCCTGTGGGCAATCTCTGGACTGGAGTTATGCGACTGCAATAACACTAAATTGGTCTGATATCTCGCGGTTTTTGCCGTTGCGTTTGCCACTGCAATTGCAACTGCAACTGAGCTAATTAACCCATTACTGCCCCTGTATCCCAGTATCCCGGGAGAAAGCCAGTAATGAAATCTGCCAAAATGTGGACATTATTTTAAAGTTTGGCGTGGTGGGAGTTGAGAATCATTTGGCTGGCGAATCGCATGCATTTCCGGACAATGTTTTTAATTACTATGTACATGTATGTGTGTACATATATAGGACACTTTCCGTCACTTTCCACAGAGAAATCTCTGTCAGGGATCGCCAGAAATATATATGAATTTTGAGGTCTCTTTTTATATTTCGATGAAAAATTATTTATACTAAGATATATAATATAATATATATAATATATTATAAGAAATTAGAAAAAAAAAATTTTATACTAAAAAACTTTTATTTTCTAACTTTTTTAAAATAATTGGTAATAGAAATTCATTCTGTTTTTCCACATAGATTTTTTAAGATCAAATATGTACTCACATTTGAGATCTCTGATCTCAACTAAACATCATCTTAAGAGGTCTTGAAATTTGTCTTCACATCCTCTTCCCGGACACACACACACACACACACACACACACACTCAATGGGTTAATGGTTTGACGCTATCGCCCACTGCATTTAGCTTTTAATTGCAGCCAAGATTTTTTGCCCCTCTTTGGTGGCCAGCATTTGCATATAATTTTGTAGCGGTTTTTATTCTATCTGCCCCACCCCGCCGACACTGCTCTGCACCACGTCCATCCGCATCTGCTGCTGCTGCTGCTGCTGATGATGATGATGATGGGGAGGCCGCGAGACTGTCGGGGCTGTCGGGGCTGTCACTGGAAGAGCGCCTAACCATATGCAGTGCAATTGCACAGAACTGTCCATCAACGCTGTCATTTACTGGCCAACTGGCCCAAAACGCTCTGGCCTGGCTCTGTCGTCAGGACTCGGCTGCGTTGGCTGACAGGCTGCCAACCCATCCGAACCCATCCCACCGCCCGCCGCCTTTCCACTCCGCTGCCATTCCCCTTTATCTGGTGGGCATTTCTTAAATGTTGGCCTGGTCTATGGAATTTATTTAAACGCGTCCCTGTCATACACATGACAGATGCATACGCAATGCGTCATCGTCATCGTCATCCTCCAAGCCAGCAGAGCAGTGGGGCATGCCACCCATGTGGCATTCGCAGGGTCTGGAGAAAGGGTTCAAGTGGTGCCTGCGGGGGTGGGGTATTGGTTGACTTGTTTTGTAGCCAGGCTCCAAATTAATGTAATTTGTTGGGCTGCCATTGACAGGCGGCTCTACTGTTCTACGGTTCCATCACATCTCAAAGTTCTGCCTCCAGCCGGAAAGTGGAGAGTGGAAAGTGGAAAGTGGAGCAGTTTTTGTGGTTGAGGCTGATAAATCTATCAGCATCTTGGGCGGCTGCTGCTGCTGCTGCCATGTGGAGATGTTCGTAATAGCTGAAAGATGAATGAAAATGTCTAAATTAATATTCTCTGGTTGCACAACATTTTTCCTGTCAATTTTCTTTTTCCGCTTAAGGCAACTTCGAAATTGCTTTCTTTATGCATATTCAGACACTTTGACATTTTACATTTAACCATCTCGAAAAGCCAAGCATTTAATAATAAATTTATGCCAAAAATGTCTGTCTCTAAGCCACAGCCACCCATCGATGACATCTACACATGGCCATCCACATGGCCATAAAACAATCAGAACTTAAGCGATTTTAGTTTTACGGCTGGTTTATGGAAACTCCAATTTTATTAAAATATTAAATATTAAACTGTTTCTAACTGTCGTTTGAAATCGTTTGAAATTGTTGAGAGTTTCTCTTTAGGAATCTGTTCAAAAAGCCAATGACTTCAATAAGTTAGTGGACATAGTGGACAGTATATATGTACATATATGGATAAAGTAACTCATCAAAGTCATCTTGCTCTCAATGCACTCTTCCATTCGCTTCCCTTTCACATAGCAGGTCCTGCAGTGGCAACAAATTATCAGCAGCTATCAGGTAGAGCTGGAGAATCCCCAAGCGGCAAGCGGCATGCTGCAACATCAATCCAGACCACTTAACCGCACTGGATCGTCCATTCAGTTTGGTCATTTATCTTCAAGTTGAGGCTAAAGGTGTCAGGTCTTTAAAACAAAACCCCCATCAAGTGGTTTCCACCTACCTCCAGTCTCAAGCTACCAGCCACCAGCCTCCAGTCTTCTGCCCTTCTCCCATCTTTCAGCCAGTAAAAGTGTTGTTGGCCCAGTAAAAGTTTGGGGTAAGCCACATGTTACATTTTTCTTTTACCAATCAACAGCCTTGGGTGCATTTTAATGGCACTCGAAGCGAGTCGAGTCCTTCGCCGCTGCAGCTGCGTGTCCTTGAGGGGTACCGAGTGCGAGAGAAGTGCAACCACTGAGGAGCGGAGAGGAGAGCCCAAGCCACAACAAACCCGGGGAGAAAGCAAGTAGAAGCAAGTAGTTAGTGAAAACAGGGAAAAAAGCAGAGAACGAAACAAGAAACAACAGAGAAACGCTAGTGGAGAGAGGAGGGAAGGGCGAAAACTGCAGGCAACATTGGAAAAACAACATATGAAAAAGGAAAAGCAGAACAAGAAGAAGAAGCAACATGAATCTAGACAATGACAGCTTCTCAACATTGTGTATAAAGCCGCAGGCTATTTGTCATACGAGTTTTCTCGTAGCCGTAGCACCGGCCCGCTCCTCGAACGCCCTCGAACACCCAAGTGCATCCCAAAACACACACACACACACACACACACACATCCCAAACAACCCCCCGACCAAAGTAAGAGAACAATTTGCTTGCTAAAAGAATGATAGTACGATAGTACAGGGGGGGAGGTAGAAGCAGAAGCAGAAGCAGAAGGACCTGCCGGAGATGAATGGGGAATAAAAAACAAACCAACTTGGCAGGCAGCACCTGTCAAAAGAGAGGAAAATGAGGTTAAGGCTGTGGACTGGTCTAATAATTGCCAAAGGAAAATGCACAGCAGACACAGAGGGACAACTAGAATTACCTTGTTAATATTTCAAATTAGCCCTACACAAATTTGCAACTAATTTCCAGTTAAATCTTCTGCTCCGCCAATCCCAATTGGACCAGCAGCAGGCACCTCTACGGGTATTAATATATTCAAATACAAGCCAGCCATCTTTCGGTTTGTGATATACACTTGAATCAACCTTTTGCTTTGTTAAATTAATTAATTCAAGTGTTTACCTTGCTCTTACCTAAGCAAATATACATATATGCGAGTATCTCTCCTTCTCTTTCTCTCTCCATGTTTGTGTAAGCTTGCAGCAAATATGTATAGGGCATACGAGCACAGTGGGTACAGTGTGTGCACACTTTGTAAGTATATTTTGTGCATAATTATGCAGAGTTCATATTCGTTTTGTTTAGCCGGAAAAAAAACACACACACACACACACACACACACTGAAAGTGTGCAATGAAAGAGGGGAAAAAGGGAAATAGAAAGCAGGGATGTAGCTCCAGGGGGGACAAGGCTTTGAAGCGTATCAAAGCCAATCGATTCTTGACTTTCTTTTCTCAATGATAATAATGTATCGAAGTTTTAAAATAACTTTATGATACAATATTTGTGCATCGTTGTGAGGTAAACAATTTTGTTTTATGCTTTTTTATTTTTAAAAAATATTCTTTAAGTATTCAAAAAATGTATTTCTACTTATTCAGAGTTTATACTATATCGAAACAAAAGTTATCTGTTGCACTCTCATAACCATGGTGCAAAAAAGTATAGAAAAGGGCTTATTTGTAAATTATAGTTCAAACATTAGCTGATCCCCCTTGGAATGCGACTGGAGTACGTCTATGTTGGCTTGAGTCCTGAAAAAGTTGCCAAAGCGACCGCAGGAATTTTCCTAATGAGCTTTTGGCCCCCCTCTCGCATAGACCCAGACCGCGCCGCCACTGACCCAATTTTCCAGCTTTAAGTGTTTGAAAAATTTTCTCGTTTTTTGGACTGGACAAAGAAGCCATTTAATTTTCTGCTGAAGTAAGAAATTAGAGTCCCAAGGCGACGGCGTATTAGGGCCAAAAAAGAACTCGCCGCCGCCCCCGCCGCCGCCCCGTTTCACCTTCGAGCGGGGGGATTCCCCGAAAAGACATAACAATTAAAATTCATAAACCGCCGAGCAATTTGAGCATAATTATTTTTTACACCCAAGCGAAAGGAACACAAAAAAACTGAGCAACAAAGTGCGAAAGAAGCCTGTGAAGTGGGAGGTGGTTTCTCTCTTCCATTCTTGCCCTATATCTCTCTCTTTCTCTGTCTCTCTCTCATCTTTCCCTCTCTGTCTGTCCGTCCCTCTTTCTTCTGGGCGTTGGCAGCTGTTTCCACTCATTAGGCGCTTTATTAAGCGAGATAATTAGCCGAAGCACGTAAAGTTGCAGTTAATTGATATTATTTGAACTGTTCTGTTCTGCTCTCACCCATTACTTGCCCCCCTGACCCCGCTCGCAACCGCTTGGAGCCGCCTGGAACCGCTTGGAGCCCCCTCTGACCCCTTCCGGATAATAGCTGCAGTCGCTTAACCTTTGACTTTCCTGCAATTGTGCAGAACTTGAGTTGCAAATTGTGTTATAATGTTAAGTAATTGTTTATAGGCCGATTAACGCCCACGGAGTGGTCGGGGGGCTCGGCTCTCGGCTCTGTTGGGTTCGGAAAAGTACGTGAAAACGACTGGAGAGGACTTTGAAAAGATGGAGGACGGACAGGGCCTTACCCAGTTGCCCCTACTCTACAGGCGTTGGGCCTGTTTATAGCCGCAGCGATCAAGCTGTTTGCTTTATGGGGTTCGTCGCTCGGCCATTTAAATCTATGAGCTGATGACCCATTATCCACCTCTGCTGTTCATTAATGTGATTTGAAACTCACCTCAGACAGCTCTCCCCTCGTCCACCTTCCATTCTGCTGGCTGATGCGATTTAACAACTTTAATTAAGGCGAAGTCGACATCGCCACCGCCACCGCCGCCCTGGAATCGACCTCATCGCATCTGACCTCATTCTTTATGGTTCCCATAAATAACAGAAATTATGTGCAGGCCAAACTGGACAGCGGACGCAGGACATCGACCCGAACCGACCCGACCCGACCCGACCCACTGGACTACCGGTAAGAGAGTTGTGTGTGCTTTGGGCGCGTTCCTTTTGGGCTTTATTCTTGCTTTTTTGTATTTCACTTTTTTTTTTTGTTAAATACGCTGCCATGTATTTTAATTCGACGACACTTCCAGCAAGGAAAGGAAAGGAAAGGAAAGGCACTGGGGCACACGGCACGCAACACGCAACACGACAGACCAGACGCAGCATAAACCAGGGGCGAAATTTAAGCAAAAAGACGAGTGCTCGTACTTTGTGCTCTGGACACAGTGGGGAGTCGTGTCCCCAAAAAAACACAGTGGGCTCTAACCGGCGATCGAGTGAATACAATGTGTACTTATTTATTGAATTTCGCTGATAGATACAACATTCTTCCACAGATATCTCAAATAACTTTACAAATTTATCTAAATTAAAATTTGTATTAAATGAAATTTAAAATTAAATTGTTTAATTTTGTTCTTAATCGTTTCATTTTCAAATTTTGTGTAATTGTTGTAATAAGTGAAAATGAAAATGGAGCTTAAATATCTTTTGTTGGAGTTGTTAATGGAAAATATCGATTTACATATCGTCCAGGTATGAAGCCTTTCGTTTCGTTTATCATACAATTAAATTCCCCCCAAATTAACAAATTAAATCAAATAGATGCCACTGTAGATGTTGTGGAAATTGCTCAGTTTTTTTTGCTTCCAGTCCGGGGTCAACTTGGCGACGCTCTGACGCTCTGGTCTGTCCAGCCGCAGTCGGTATTAATTTAGCGGAAGTAATGCGAGAAATTTCTGTAGTGGTAGGAGCCTTTGTTCCTCTGTATCGAGCCGGAGGCTAATTGTGCCTTGGCCCAGGGCATATATTTCACTGCCATGGGAGTTGAAAGGGTTTGTCGCCCGAAATAATTCTATTCGCATTCGTATTCCTATTTTTATGTTTATCATTCTCTTGCTTGGTTAACTTTAATGTACACAAGGCATTTAGTTTTATTTCGGTAGGCTCTTTTATTTTCCTTAATTAAATAAACATGCTCCCCCACCGCCGTCAGCCCTAGTCTCCACCTCATTCGGGGGCTGCCGTTTTTTTAATGGGCGCATCAGTTTTTATCGCTTAATGCCTGGGGGCTTGCGGCTTGGGGCTTGGGGCTTGGGGCTGGCTAATGTAATGCAGTTGGGTGGTTACGTTACCAATGGGGATCGGGGTCGGGGTCCCGGCTAATTGCCTTTTCGGCATATCAAATCATCTTGTTTCTGCGTGGGGGTTTATCGCTAATGAAAGCGCCACATGCCGGGCAGGCCAAGCATTTCCAGGGCTCCTTTTGTACGAGTATTATGTTAATGTCATTATAACGTGATTTATATAAATATGTTCAGCGGAATATACATTTTTATGGCCTTTATATATCATATACAATGAAATTGATGGCTAGTTTTGGCGGAGATATTAATCAGGGGCTAATAAAGTAGAACGTTTTGTTTTTAGCCAAAGACTAGAAGACCAGAAGTTAAATAGTAGACTTCCAGGTCCATCTATACATGTTCCCTGCTTAATCTCCCCTGTTTCGTTTGCCTTCAATTTCTCAATTGAATTCTCAAACACTTTGTCTCTGGCTCCTTCAGCAAAAATTCGACACATATTTAGACACCCATTCACACGTTTTGGCCAACTTATTTAACAACTCAGAGCCATCAAGAAGAGAGAACCGAACCGAAATAGAACCAGAAACAGAAACAGACTGGCACTCGTATGGATCTCTGTACATTACTTTGTCGAGGCGAATGCTTAGCTTGAATGCAATTTAAGGACGTACTTCAGAAGCGAATGTTTTATAGAGACCGACACACATTTACACACTTTCCGCCTGAACATACATACACACATACACACATAGAACTTACAGTAGAGAGCACTTATAGTATTCTCACCCAAAAATACAAAAATACAAAAAAAAAAACGCAGAGGAAGAAGACACTTTTCTCAGTTGAAGACGGCAAAGAAGGAAGCAAAGCATCCTCTATCCTCTTGCACTGCCCGAGCACTTTGGGGTTTCCTCCGCTGAGCCAGCTAGCGCCTCTCGTCCTCCACTTGTTCTGTTGCTGGTTACTGGTTGCTGGTTACTGGTTCTGTATTTTATTATTTAAAAGCCTAAAATCTATAAAGTGCGGTGCAAATATTTGAGAATTGTTGAGGAAACATTTCTGCTGCTGCTTGCAGCTTGCAGTCTCCAGTCTCCAGTCTCCGGCTGACTATCGCTGACTGCAGTTGACAAGAATATTTAATTTAACTGATGTGGCACCGAAGGGGACTGGGGGAACGGGAAACGGGGAACGGGGGACCAGCCCAGGCAGACATGTCGAGCATTTGCATTTGATTTGGGCCTGGAGTGTATACATGTTTATCTATAGTCCTTGCGGGTGGGTGTGGGTATATTAGAATATCAGTGAAAAATGTCACAAGCCAGGAAAATGCCAACAGATTAAGCTTCCAAATTGGGATTTTTGTTTGAGGATTTTCATCTGATTTCAATATCAGGGAATATTAAAGCTATGCTTGAGGGATACACGAGGTGCATTATTAGAGTCATGGATGGAGTATCTGAGAAAAGCATTGCTACTGGCTGTTTGGCTCTCTCTTCTACGAAAAATACTCTCTCTCTCGTCATTCTCGTATGCTTAGCTTCCGTTTCCGTTCCGGCTCTTTCACTTCCTCTTTTTCTCTCTTTCCAGCAGTTTGCATTTCGTGTTAAATGCAAAAGTTCTAGCCCGACAAGTTTCTTTGAGAACTTACTACGTGCACAGCTGGTGGTAACCGAAGCCCAGGCCCATTTCCACACACGCCCCCCCATCGCCACATTTATACACACACACACACAGAGACACGCACATTTAGAGCAGGAAAAGCCTGCCTCTGTTCTGTCTATTTAAATTATAAAAATTTCAAATGCTCTATTTACCGTAAATATTTTCATAGTAATTTACGCAAATTTACATAAATAAGCAGCGGCAAAGGCAATGGCAGCGGCAACGGCAACGGGGGCAGCCCTCGACGGGGCCTAACCTCATTTGAAAAATGTCAAACACAGAAGGACTTCACTCTACTGAATGCCGCCACCCATTGACCCTCTGGCCCACACCGGACCACCACCAGACAACCATTTAATGGGTCTCGTCTCCTATTTTTCCACATTCAACAAAGAGTCCTGTAGGCCGTAGAGTCCTAGTCCTGGCCGTGTCGTTTGTTGTCCTAATAGCTTTTCTATAATTTATCATGCAATATTTATGGCACGCGCTTTTCCATCTACGAATTATGCATTTATTATTCAAAAGCGAACAAAGCGGCACAGCGACAGGAACAGGGATCGAGGGGGGGGGGGGGGGGCCTGAGAACTCTAAACGTTGTCAGCATTTAGGGTCAATTTTTTTCCCCACTGTTTGCTGCCAGTCCCAGTCCCAGTCGCAGTCCCCCCACCAGAACCAGAACCAAACCCAGTCGCAGTCCAAGTTAATTGGTAAATTTAAATTGAATAAATATTCCATGATAGTGCAATGGCCGCAACATTTTAGATGCCAAACGATTCGTGTGGCTGTCATGTGTGTCCCGGGCTGTGTTCTGTGTCCTGTGTCCTGGCCATTATTGTTGGTTTATGCTTGTCCCGGAATTAAGCCGTTAAATCTAATGACTGCGATTTATACTCGTACTATACAGCCGTATACGGGTTATACGGTTATACGGCTATACGGTTCGACCAACGTAATTGGCAACTAAAAATGATTTCGAAAACTGTAAAACCAAATTGTGTGTTCGCTGGATTGATGGATCGGAATGGAAAGCTGAAAGAGTTTTCATCATAATTGGCTTTCTTTCTGTGACTCAGCGCCAGATAATATCTTTTTGGGGTCCATCCTTTGTCTGCTCAATCGATTTGAAGCAGATCTGAAGCCTCTAAAGGTTCTCGAATCGGTTTCAACACCTTATCTGTCAACTTTTTGGCTTCGTCTCCGCTGTAAGCGGTCTGGTAGAAAGTCCGCTTTGTTTGTTTTACAATTTGCACCTTCAAGGACTTTTAGCACGACGTCGACACGACGTTGGACACTGGGACGGGACCGAAGGACACGGCACGGCACGGCACGGCAGTAAAGCAAACGCAAGTCGCATTCAATTTAGCAACAAACCAAAGTTTTTTCCATGCTGGACAATAAGCGAAAGCAAAAACTTGGCACACACACTAGCACACAGCAGTCCGAGAGACAGAACGAGGACCCAGGACCCACAAAAGTAGGCAACAAAAGTTGCCGCAGCGACTTGAGATAGTTGCAGGGGCAGATTGGCAAGGACAGGCAAGGCATTGGGGGGTAATGGGTGGTGCAGAGGTGCAGAGGTGCAGAGGTGCGGTGGGATGTTGCCACTGCAACGCGCTAACATAAAAAGCAAAAGTTTTAACTGATGCCACAAGTAAAAGGTGCTACTTGTCCTCGCAGGGACAGGGACAGGGCTCGGAGACGGAGACGGAGTCTCGCTCCATTGTTTCGTAATGGAGAAATATTGTTTAGCATGCGGACAGAAGCAGACAAAGGACGGACTGTGGAATGAAGAATGGTGGATGGGGGATGGGGGATGGGGGATGGAGGAAAGACGACTCGACTCCCTTGAGTTGCAGCAGCTGCATTTGCCTTTGCCAGCGGATTGGCGTGCTACCCGACTTGAGGGGGGGGTCGGGTTGGGTATTCTGGTATTATTATGCATAATGGTTTTTGGTCTATTGACATTTATGGCATTTGCACTACAGGATGGGTGTCGCAGAAGTTTTCTCTGGCAAAGAAAACTTCAAGAACAGCCTGATAGGAAGGAGAGCGGAGGGAAGGAGGGAAGGAGGGAAGGAGCGATACTATAGTTGGCAGAGTCATTGAGCCATTGAAATGGGATACGGATATTCAAATGCAAAGGTGAAAAACGTTGCCTACAGACTGAAGAATGCTTAGTGTTTGGTTTCTGAGCAAAAACTATTGAATGGAATGGGATCTCATTATTGTGAGATATTCGTGATAGCGTTCCTATCCTTGCCCAAATTCCAGCTGGTTTCAGAATTCGATTCTGTTCTGTTATCAATAATAGTTTCTTTTCTCTTTTGCGGGGATACCACTAGAAATGCACCTCAAAGCAAACACAAATTTTGCTTTCTGCTCAGGCCAAAGTTTTGCAAGCATTCCCAGATATGTATGTATGTGCTTGCATATGTACATACTCGTATATCTTTCGCTATGCATGACTATCAAAACCAACTAAACTATTTCAATCAAAGCTCACTCTGGACCATTGAGAAAGAAACTTCATTCGAAAGCAGAATCAATAGAGGGGAAAAAGTGCCAAGAACTTGAAAAAGTTCCCTCTTTGATTGGACACTCGGGATGGCAAGAGGGGCAGAGTGCCAGAGTTCAGCCCTACACCTACACATGCTCGTATCTATAGCCGGCATAGTTTATGCAACTGTTTGCCATCATTCCCATATGTACATATGTATATGTACCTTCATTCGATCCCTCCACTTCTTTTCTTTTCTTTTTTTTTTTTTGCTATTTGCCAAAGTTAACTGAGGCTTAGTTGCTGGCCTCAACACTTTTTCACACAAGACTCGTTGGGGAACCCCAAGTTTAGGTGCAAGAAACGGCCAGAAAAAACCTTCTCACTCCCCGGATGACAATTGAGGGCTTGATGGGTGCATTTGTATTTTTTTCTTCTATCTTTTAAGTTTTTTAGCGCCTCGAAACGCAGCTTAGTGGCGGTGGAATTTCTCAACTAATTTTTGGTATTTTTGTAAACTAATTTAAGGCAAATATTTTGGTTCCATTCTGGTTCGGAGCCTGCTCAAACATCCGCGTATATTTTCATTTGCCATAATTCTATTTATTTTCATATGCTGATGGCCACCCAACCCACTCCCGATTTGGCCCTGCTCCATTATCGTGTGGGCGAACATCCATTAATTTGTGCAAATACAGTTGGCGCAGCATACGGCGCGGCGTACTCACGTAACCGCAATCGAAACGGGCAAAAATAATAATAAAAAGAAGAGACAGAGACGGCAAATAAACATCGAAAGAGAGGGCTAGCAGCATATGGCCGTCTCAGTCGCGCTGGGGCTGAGGCTGGCGCCGCTGAAAGGTAAACAATTTTAATTTATTTACCCAATAATAAACCTATCAAATGGGTTGTTCTCTTACCCCCAGACCATGCCAGGCCAGACCCTGCCCCGCCCCGCCCCGCCCTTCGTCGGGGCCTAAATGAGCGTTGAGTGGTGTACGAGTGTATGCGTGTGTGTGTGTGTCTGTGTATTTTTTAATATGAACATGTCTGCGGTCCCCTCACAATGGATCGCAATTTGAACCTCAAACGTGATTGTATCTGAGTTTATTAATCTCCATGTGAATTACTACGTGCAGGCAGCGGAAATCTATTTTCAATTTTATTTATGCATTTCCTTATTTATTTCAAGCAATAAGCTTAAATTTATTACTACTGGGCCTAAAATGAACATAAACAATTATTTAAAATTTACTTAAATCTGAAAATAAAATATTTACATTATTATTGTTGGAGGAACTGTTGTGGTTATCATCTGGCGGCGGCGGGCCATACTGACCGAGTGTCGGGTATAAATGTAGAGCTGCGGCCGTAGCAGCAACTCACCACGTTCCCTCTCGTTTGTTTTATATTAGTTAAAGTGTTAAAGATTTTATTATAAATTTAAAGATTTTTGTATTGCATTTATTTATTAATATATATATATTTTTTAGAGTTTTCTGAAAAATTTTTCAAATTTATTATAAATTTGAGTTGTGCTCCTTATTTTCGTAGATTAACGGAATGTACATTCTCCACGGTAATGTTTGGCTCGGATGCAGATCAAGGGGGAGTCCGCACTTTGCAGACCCTGTACTGTAGGCCAATCCAATGCCAAATGACAATCACAATCATCCGCTTAATCAACACTCCACCTCCATCGAACGGCTGCTGCTGGGGAAATCCCGGCGATTAATCAGTTTACGGTTTAAAAAGCTTCATCAGTGCAGTGCACACGGCTCGGCTTGCGTTGCTTTTGAGCTATGAAACGCCTTTTAATTGAATTAAGCTCGGCTTTTGTGCCATCCCCATACCCATACCCATCACCAGCCAGCAATTCCCTTATAAAGCAGAGCAGAGCAGAGCAGAGGTTGGCAATAGGCAATTACTCGGTGCCAGTAATCGAATTGGGGGGTGCAGATAAATCCGTTTGAAACAATAAATTTTTCACTGGCAGCGAGGGTTGCGAAAGTGGAGAGCCCTCGAGGTTTGTCCACCACCAACCTCTGACTCTGCCATGAGAGGGAAAGCCAGGGGAAAAGCTGACGGGAAAATGCAAAATGCAAATCGAGCGTGTCTTGGCGGGACATTAAACTTAGTCGCGGCTTAGGGGAGGGCTTAGGCATAAGACCCAACTTTCACTTAACCGCAGACTGCGCCCGCGCCCGCGCCAGCGCCAGCGCCAGTACCCGCCGCCGCCGCGCCCCAACCTTGGCCATATTAATGCCTAATTAAATGCAAGTCTCTCCATCCGCCCCGTCTCTGAAGAGGGTGGAAACTGTTGGGGAATTCATTTGCATTTTATAGCAGATCTGGACACTCTGCTCTGACAATGACAAGCGGATGTATTTCATCTCAAAAGTGCAGGATTCGCTCTCGCTCCTGCTCATGCTCCTGCTCCTGCTACTTTTCCTTTATTTCTTGTAAATATTTCATGGCTGCTGGAAAACAATTCGTGAGTCCTTGTCCTGGCCACGGACCTGCACCAGGACCTGCACCAGGACGAGGACCTGGGCCAGGTCTCTCAGCTGTTGCGTTTGCTGAATAAATTATCAGCTGTCATTAAGGCTCTCCTGCGCAGCTTCCTTCGCCTTCATTTGTCACTCGACTGCGTTTGACAATTAAAAATTGTCCAACTCGATGAGGATTCCCCAGCAAGAGTGCGAATATATTCGTACTCGCGAATGCCTTTAATTCTTCTTTAACTTTTAAAGTAAATTAATATTCATTGCATAAAAGACACGTCTACTGAATAGATAACTCTTCCCTGTGCTTGGCACATCGCTGTGGATCGGTGTCCTTTTGACTCCAAAGAATGTCCAAAGGTTCTTCGGATTTTTCTGTTTGCGGTTCCTTTCTTTTGTTATTATTATTTTTTTTTTTGTGATAATTAATTCGAACATTTTGTGCCTGGTTATGTAGGTTTGCTGTTTTGCCCCTCACCCCTCGTCGGACACACAAAAATGATTTTCGCATGGCCCAGCACTGCCATGCACTGCACAGCATGTGGTCGAAACTGAACCATCAACACTTTGGCCTGCCGTTTGAATATGAAAGCGTTAGCGTTGGCGGGGCAGCAGCCCATTCCCAGTGCCATTCCCAGTACCAGTAGCAGAGACAGTGCCAGAGCCAGAGCCAGAGCCAGGACCAAATCGAGCCGAATCTAACCAAACTGGAACCCAACTAAACCAACCCGACCGGACTCTGAACCGGACTGAAGTGAACCGCATTTTGCATTTGCAGTTTACTCGGTTAACCGCTTTTATAGCGGATTTAACAGCTCCAGACCCAGCTCCAGCACCATTCGTAGCCCAGGCTGCAGCTGAGGCACAGTGGCATGAAATGCCAGAAGAAGGATTAAAATTTCTCACAGATATATAACACATATAGGGGCAATAATTATGGGGAAGGATGGAATACTTTATTCATTTTACAGTTCCCAGGACTTCCACTGTGCCATGGCTTTGGCTTTGGGAATGGAAATGGAAATGGAAACTAGTTCAAATGCCCAAAACATGCCAAAATGTTTGAATCCAACAATCAGACGCACAGGGAGAGAATCGGAGAAGAAGGAGAGACTATTGCTGCTCCTCCTCTCTCTTTCTCTCTCTCTCTCTCTCTCTCTCTCTTTTATGGTGTGTGGTTGCATGCATTTGCCATTTCGTCATCATTCTATGCCCCCTCCTCAGAGAGTACGCTCCATTTATGTGTGGGTGCAGTGGTGCCACACCCACTCATATGTCAATGGGGCATGCATTTCAGCCAACAGTTTTTTGCTGTTGTTGTTTTTATGCCTCACGAAATCCGACTCGACTGACATTGTGCGAATGTTTGACCCCCGGGGGTTAAGCTCCGGTTTTCACCAGGACAGGATTTGGGTACTCGGGGACTGGGGTACTGGGGTACTGGGGGGTAGTGGTAGGTGGTGGTAGGTGGTGGTGCTAACTCTGCCAGCGAACAAAAATTCCATTGTTGTGGCCAATGAGCTCAGGGGCTTGGCTATTATAGTTTCAAGTGCAAATTTTGACACTTGAGTTGTTGGTAGGGAAATTTTCGTGCCAACAATGGCTGGAATGGAGCTCAAGCAGGAGTCGCCGGAATACGAATAAATGTTGTAGTAACCCGGATTAATGTTCCCCCAGCTTTAACTGCCCCGTCTGTTAATTTTCGGATTTTTAAGGATTTAATTTTTGAGCAAACGCTCGGCACGAGTCAAAGCGATAAAATGTGGCATTTGATAGAAAAAACAGCACACAGAAGACAAAGATAAGGAACGGGGGTGGGAAGGATGGGAAAGGAAAGGAAAGGAAAGGAAAGGAAAGGGCTGGCAAATAGAATATAGAATTGCATGAGGAGGACACAACACAAAGGCAAACAAAATTATGTTTAAGGTTATATGCTATGCATAAGTAAATAAGGCAGACAGACAGACAGAAGGACAGACAGAAGAGCAGGCAAGCGGAAACGGAAGCTCAAGTAGCAAAAAGAAAGTGTCTAACATGCTGTGTCTGTATGTGTGTGTGTGTGTGTGTGTGACTTATGCAAGGATCGCCCCCCTAAAGGCACTTCCGACAATTGGCAAAACAAAACACACACACACACACACAAATACGTATAGCTAGACACACACACACACACATAGCCCTAAAGAGGGGCGGGGGAGGTTAAAGAGACATGGCCCAACCGCAGGCAACTCTCATGACTCGTCCTGGTGCTCGGTTCGCGTCCTGGTCCTTGCACACGCGCCGAGCGAGATAAAACATTTGTATGCGCTGATAAGAACGCATCCACTTACTTTTGGTCGCACATGACCTGAATTTCTGCCCTCTTCAGAGTGAGAGAGGGCCAGCGAGAGAGATCGGAGAGTGCGGGAGAGTTGGAACAGAAACAGGAGCTGGTGCTGGAGCTGGCACACAGCAAAAAACTTGAACTTGCACACGGACCAAAAGGCAAATGAAGAAATTTAAATTTGATACCATCCAAGGCAATCAGACGTTGAGAATGATGCCCTGGCTGGAAGATACCCTCTAGGAGCACGAGTACGAACGGGCAATGATGGAAACGACAAACGTCTGAGAAATGCATTCCTACCAGGAACCCTAAACAAAATATAGTTTAATTCAAATGAACTTCTGTTTTTTAAATGCGAAAATAACTTGTTTTTTTAATTTTTAAAAATTTAAAAAGAAAAAACAATTTTTTTTTTATTTTCAATTAGCAATTTTTGGCAACTTTTTGTTTGCAACAAATTGAATTATAACTTTTATTTTGAATTTGTATAATAAATAATTTATCCCTCTTGAAAAAATGGTGCAGCTTTGAATTTTTCAACTCAAAACTGCGATTTTTATCTCTGATTTGTACACATTCCTGCGAAGTGTTTCCTTTGCAGGACATACCTCAAGTCGGTACTCCTTTTACACTCACACAGGATGTTGTAGGCTGGTATTAACATGCGGCTCCATAGACCACGCAGCATCAGCATCTCCATCTCTTTCACCCCCACACAGTACGTAGAGTACATGCTCGCACCCTCACTATCTGTCTGGGTGGGGGAGGGGTAGTCTGGGGGTAGTAAAATTCCCTTATTTTGTTCGCTTTTTCTAAAGTTACAGTTCAGTTACATGAAATTTTGAACGGAAATACGAAAATGAAAGATTCGTATCTGGCAAAAGTTGGAAGCGAGATTGATGTGTGCACGGGCTGGGGGGGACTGGGGCTGGGGCTGAGGCTGGTGCTGGTCCTCGTACTTTTGAAAAAACCAAAAAGAAAAAGTATTGAACAGCCCGCAGCACACAAGAGTGGTTCGCTCTCGTTCTCGTTCTCGTTCTCGGGCTGGTGGTCTCCACTTCCTCGCAGAGTTTGCTTCCTCTATACGAAAATAGGATTTAGTTGCAAATTTTGCAGCTCCATGGAGCCAGAGTAGGAGCCACAGTATGATGTGTGTGTGTGTGTGTGTGTGTGTGTGTGTGTGTGTGTGTGTGCCTTCGGCTGGGCTCGTTTTGTTTGTTTGTCACTTTCGTGGCTAGTGACTGTCCATATAATGTGACAGAGGAGCAGCGATAAAGATGGAAAGATACCCGTAGAATATGGAAAGAGTTACGAAGTAAGTGGCTGTAGTAAGTGGCTAAATTTGGCACTGCATCAGCTGACTCGGCGACTTTTTGTGCCGGGGCTGTCATAAATGTGAGAGCTCTACCACTCACTGAATATTTTCATACATCAAAGTCACAAATTATTCACGACTAATCATTCAATCTAAGCCAGGCTTCTGGAGGCTTCCAGACCAAAGGAATCCCATTCCTCAGCCCATTCAAACATTAAGCGGCTTGTGCTCCTGCTTGCCCCCTTTGCCCCATTTGCCGTGGCGAATCGATCGGTAATTAGTGCTGTCAGCAGTGCTGCAAAAACCTAGCAAATTATTCAATGTGGGAAAGTTGGGAAAATGTCAGCTGGGCCAAAAGTAAAATTAATATTTCAGGGCGTGCCAAATACTCGGAGTAAGCCTACAGGACTACAGGACTACAGCACTACAGCACTACAGGACTACAGAAGTGCGGGTGGTGTGGGGGGGTATCGTTTAACACTTCATTAAAAGCCATTCCGACAACTTGTAGACAATTAGAGACAAGTGACTGGGGTGGAGGGGACTCCCTGGTAGAGGGTAGCACTTAACACATTTCCAATGTTCATTGACCGGCAAATGAAATAAAAATTGCAAACATCTTTAACTCGGCCAGCGAATGCTTCATTTAACAGCAACAACAAGGAGCAGAGGCACGAGGAAGAGCCGTTAGAGCAGCCAAAGGACTCTAGGACTCTCTCCACACCGAGGGGCAATAGACAAAGTTCCCAGGCCACAAATTACACTTTGGTTTGGCGTAAAAATTGCAGCTGTTTCTGCCAGTCGAATACGGGCAAAACCGGCAAAATTATTGAATGTCCTTATGTCCTATCGGAGGCGTTCTAAGTTCCGCGAATGCCACATTCCAAGCCACACTTTTGCAGCGAAGGAAACCAAGAGAAATTCCGAAATCTTCCATGGGAAATCGTCAGTGAGAATCGACCGGAGGAGGCTCGCCCAGCCTTCTGCTTATTTTCTCCAAAGAGTCTCTCCGTCTGGTGCTGGTTCTGGTCCAGGTCCTGGTCCTGGTCCTGGTCCTGGTCCTGGTCCTGGTCTTGTGTGTATGGATGGCTGTGTATTTTTTATGATGCTTGAAAATAAATAAACACTCAATACCGAATGCCAAAGAGCAGACAGGGCAAACTTTCAGTCACAGACACTCCGAAGGAAGGACTGCAGCGGCAGCAGCAGAAGGACGAGCAGACAAAGAGACAGCCAGCACATCGCTGGCGCACATTCAATAAATCTTCAACTGTGAATAGTCACTTGAGACGGGAAATTGGAGAGGGAGAACCACAGCAGCAGCACCAGACTTGAACGCCTTTCATTTTCATTTTCAGCTGCTCTTTCTGCTCTCACCCTACTCCTATATATATATATATATATATAATGGCAATAATCATGAGCTGTTGGATAATAATAATGATGATGGTGCTCTGGCTCTTGCTCTTGTCTGGCAACAGAGCGTGTTCCTGCGATGGGAGATGTGTGTGAAAAAGCGCAGCCTGCACGTATGAACAGAACCCCTAAAGCCTCTAATAGCCTCATATTTTGCACTCCAATACATAACTCACTGGGAGACGGAAGTGGAGAGAAACGGGAATGGGGGATGGGGGATGCGTGACGACAGGCCAAGACCAAGACCAAGACCAAGGCCAAGTCCTTAGAACAAAAGAGGCTAAAAATCAAGAAAGAACCGATAATTATACGAAGATGTGATATCCTTTTCCAGCAGCTCAAAAATATTAAAGGAAAAGATGAAGGTGAAGTAAATTAAGCTAGTGTCTGTGGGGTAGACCTGTGGGTAGCCCATCAACTCAACCGTAAGTTATGGAAATCAACAAACAAGAGTATTCACAGCGGAGACGCCTCAGCCTCGAGGCATGCAACGTGCGCTGTTCAAAAAAACAACATCGAATGCGGAGGCAAGTCAGAGCATAAATCAAATGGCAGAGAGGCCAATCGCAGGACTCGACTTTAGCAAATATTCAATCTGTAATGGCGTTTACACGACTAGGAACAGGATATGTAATATCCTTTTGGGGTTTTTAAAACCAGAAGCAACTCGGATCCTTCTCCAGTCCAATCCAGTCCAGTAGGCTGCCTCAGGGTGAGGAATAGTGGGGAATAGGGCGAATAGGGCGAATGGCTGATTGGGATGCAACTTATTTTCAAATAAATATGGCAAAGCCTTTTCCAACATAGTAGTCGCCATAAATCTCAACAATTTCCGCTGTCTGTGTGCGGAGCAGCCCCTAGTTGGCCAGGCCATGGATTTGCCATTGGGATTTATGCACATGGGAATGGGAATGAGAATGGGAAGGAGAATGGGAGTGTCTGGCCGAGGGATCCTAACTCTTTTTGTTTTATTTACTGGATGCAGGAAGAGGTGGTGCCACTTTTCCCTTCCTTTTTTTTCTAGTTTATGGAAAGTGCTTGTTAATGGATTCTTTTGGTTCGGTAGTATCTGCCAAAGGGAAGTTGATAAATTGGTTTGGGGTCCCCAGATCAAATACGAAATACAAATGAAAATCATTCCTTGCCCAGAACATTCACAAATCAGTTAGTTTTACTATGCACTTAGTAGCTCCTTAATTGGACACACTTCAGGCTTCCGTTTCGGCTTGAAAAGCCCCCCCTTCGCCAATCATAATTTCTAGATCTTAAGGAGCTATAAGGGGCATGGCACACAAGCCCACATGGGAACTTTCACTTGGCCAACAACCGAAAGGAGGCCGAGCCAGGAACCTCCGCTGGCAATTTTAAAATTAAACAGAACGACGGGAACGAAAAAGCCCGAGTGTAAGAGGCAAGAGGGCAAGGGGGCAAGGGGGCAAGGAGGCAAGAGAGGGTGCAGCAAAACACTTTAACTAAAATTAGAAAAACGCAAACGAGCCAGAATGCAGGCAACGTCCAAGATTTGCCCCACCCCCTTCAAGCCATAATCAGCACTTGCAACAAACACAAGTAGCAGTGGCAGCGGCAGCGGCAGTAGGGGCAACTGAAGGGGCAATATGCAATATGCAACTGCAACATCAACAGCGGCAACGGCAACGGCAACGGCAACACGGCACTATAATGAAGCTATCAACCGTAAGATGGCGCTTAGGCACGCAATCATACTTTGGAAACCTTAGAGACCCGCTGGCTATGCGAGGAGTGGGGCATCCTTCGCGGAGAACCACCTCATGTGTGCCTCGAATGGAGTGTTCCAGGAAACAATCGCACATTCGTTTCGTCTTAGAGTGGCGAAAAGAAACACAACCATATTTCAATTGAATATTCAGCTTAATTTTATTAAAAAGTATTCTTACAAAAATTGTGAAAAATATAATTAATTTAAATGTGATATATACTTATTTTAAATATGAATCTCAAAGTGTAAAAGAAAACACTTTCTTTTTACAATATCCACTCTCGGAGCAAATCTATTCGTGATGCAAATATTATAATTGGAGGGCTATTTTTCTTCTCCTTTCACTGGACAGCAGAATCTCGGCCATAAGCTGGCGAAATCTTCTTCCAGAACAGTTGCTTGGATAAACTAGCCCGCACCGCTGCCTTGAGTTTTCGTAATTTTCGCTATGCGGCATACACACGGTGGGTACAGGCACCAGCACCAGCGCCAGCACCACCACCATGAAGCGCGAGAGCACGCGGCGTATGCTTAATATTTCCGCCGCATCCTATGCGCATATTCATTTTTGACGAAGCTTTGACGGCGTCCGTACGTTGACCGCTGGGGAATCGTCGTCAGGGGGGCGAGAGAGGGGGGGTTGGGGCTCCTGCATTAGCGTTTAATAGTAGACGACGCTGTCCCGTCCCGGGAGTGTCCTGCAGCTGCTGCCTTGGCTGCCATCTTGCCTGCTGCACGGATACCCCGTGGTTGTGACCTAAATTTCACAGTTTATGAAAAATATATGTGTGTGCAATATGAAACGTTTCCCCCCCAGCTGCATGCATAAAGCGCAAGCTAAAAAATATATGTATTTTATATAGTATAAAGCAGGGAACAGAGTTTCATATTTATATTTATTTACATAGGAAAAGCACACACCCCCCACCCACACACAGACAGCAGGGCTGGCGGAGGGGAGGGGAGTAGAGGGGAAGTGACTCTCGGAAAGTTTATGAGGCTTGGTCCGTCCGCTTCTCATTTTTTTCTTTTTTTAGTCAAACGCCAAATGGCGACAGTAATGGCGGCGTCAAAAGCGGAAATGCCCCTGAGCTGTGGTGGCAGGCAACATCAAAGGACACTGAAAGCTCATATATTGCGTAGCGGAGGAGGTGGTGCTGTGGGTAGTGAGAGACGGTCTGAGGCAGAGGCAGAGGCAGAGGCAGAGGTATAACAAAGCGCATAGTGAGAGTAGTTAAAATAGCCCTTGACTAATGAGGGAGCTACAGGACCCACCAGAAAGCTATATTCTAAGGAATTCTTTAAAAAAGACTACTGAATCCCCTGCTGCCAGGGGATATTTCAATATACGTCAACTTCCATTGTACTCGTAAGTTTTCCAATAAGCCATATGGTAATGTCAAATGTTTCTTGTGATCCTACATTGCGTATACTCCAACCGACCTCTGACTGGAGCAGGTGTGATTGAAGCCTGTGTGACATCTGAGGAAGAGTGAAATAAATAATAAGAGTAAACATTTGCATTGCTTTGCAGAGCTCAGCACATCCTCTCCCCCTGTTGACTTTGCAATCTTCAGAGTGCGGTCAAGCATTTTGTAATAATATTTATGCTGATTTCGATTTCGATTTCGACTCCGATTCTTATTCTGTTGAGTAAGCATACGAGTATATGTGTATTCCAGGGGGAGATTCAATTGCCATCGAGGGGGAGCAGAGAGCAGAGAGCAGCGAGAAGAGCTACCCTCCAGCCGCCATCAAATGCAAAGTTTTCGGGGTAGTTCAAGTAGAATTTATGAAACAATTTTCAAGTGGGTGAAGGGTAGCAGTGTGGCAGTGTAGCACGGTAGCAGGGGAGCAGGGGAGCAGCTTATCATAAGCAATAAACGCTAATGGATGAGCTTAATGTCGGTCAAGAGGGGGTGGCCGGGGGGCAACCTCAAATCTCTCCCCCAGAGTGGTTCTGGTCCTGGTTCGGGTTCTGGTTCTGGTTCTGGCTACCCTTTCCAAGTACACTTGAAGTTTCACCCTCAGCAAAGGTGACAAAAGATATCGCAATTTTATGAGTAATCCTCTGACACTCCTGACAAGGACATGCACTGATTACAGTGCCCTGCCGGGCACTCCCCTTTCTCACTGGGCAAGTGGTAATAAAATTTTCACTTCCAGATAGATTTTAGCATTGTCCCCGCTTACAGCAGATAATACGAGTGTGTATGTCCCTCGGCATGTTGGTGTTTGTGTTGGTGTTGCTGTTGGTGCTGGTGTGTATGTTTGTGGGGCTATCCTGGCTGTATATCCTTTCCATTGTTCCCCTGTCTGTGTGTCTGCGAACTCGGATGTTGTTTGTGAGTCATATTAAAAAGTAACGAGCAAAATATTACGAAGCCAGACAACAGGCATTTCCGGCAGGAGAACACCCGGCAGGAGAGAGACGAGACGAGACGAGACGCGTCCTCGCCTCCGTCCAATATTGGATTCACACGATGCAATGTTTTGTGAAGGATACTGCCAGGCACAGCTTAACTCTTGTTCATTGCCCGTTGCTGTTTGACTGCCAGCCAGCCAGCCAGCCAGCCAGGCAGCCAGCCAGGCAGCCAGCCCCAGTTTCTCCCAGTTTGAGGTCCAGGTCCAGGTCCAGGTCCAGCCACAGACCCCTCATATTCGTATTATATTGTACTCCGGAGCCAGACAAGTCTGCATTGCTGCATGTACTCGTAACATGTACCATGTACCAAGTCCTGTGTCGGATCGCCCCGAGGTTATCTCATTGTCTGCCCAGGGGGCGCAGGGAGAACCATGGACAGCCCGGGTCCTGGCATTATTAATAACCATAACTCAAATCTATTGCCGCTTTACTGCTCATTGATTCTGTTTATGGCCATGATTTCGTCAGTTCTTTTTGTTTGCCTCCCCTTTCCCCTCCTTGGCGGCATGGCGTTTTGAAAAGTTTTGATTTGACCCTAAAGAATGGTTCTGAGGGGTTGCCTTGTGGGCAGAGTGGATATGGGGAATACTCGCATGGAGCTGTGATAGCTTTGTCGAGTCCTCAACGATGTGCAGACTCTTCACTCTTCATCTGTGAGACATTGGGGAGCTGCTTGAATATTGAACATGAGAAATACTGTAAGATGCCAAGGGAAACGTTATTATCTGTAGAATAGAACTCAGTTTATAACTGCCTAAAATTTATACAAGAAATTATACATAGCGGACTGTTTTTTACGTTATTTTGATCCATGCGATCCAAAGTAAAAATTCAAGGAATTTTGAAGTAAGAAGCAACTTGGGAACCCAACTGTTTCCTTAGCAGAGCCACGAGAGTCCCCTTCAAACAGCCAAAGGCTTCTTTCTCCATCGCCTTTGGCCAAGTCTTCTTTTGGCTTATCATCCAAAGCTAACACTGCTGATATGCCAGAACCGCTACTGCCACTGCCACTGCCACTGCCACTGCCAACTGGCCCTCTGCGCCAAGTTTTAATTGTGCTCATATCTCAAGAACTCTTCTGGATCGCTTCGCTGCTTCGCTGCTTGGGCCAAAGTTTGCATTTTGGCCATTTGTGTGTGGGGCGCAAACTTTTTTGGGGCTCACACACACAGACACACACACACACACATTCAAATTGCTCAACAATCCATGTTGCCATTTTACAACACTTGAAATTTCTATTGGACATTCGGCTGTCGCTTTTTTTTCTTCAGCTGTTTTTCGGCTTAGAGCCCGCTCTCTGGATGTTGACTTTTACTTTGGCAGTGAAGTGGAGAGCGCTGCAGAGAGAGGCTGGGTGTATAATTTCAATGCTCACTGTCGTAAATAGCATAAGCGCTGTTAGAGAGAGAGAGAGAGGGAGAGAGAGAGAGCGAGAAAGAGGAAGAGAAAACGATGAGTATTTTCTTAATTTTCTTGCACTTCCTGCAGCCCGGCAAAAGTTTTCGCAGCTCCTTCCAGCTAGAATCATCATCAGCAGCAGCAGCAGAAGCTTTTCCGTTTGTCAGAGTAAGCCGTATCAGAAGTGAGTGAGTGAGGTAGAGGGGAGAGTCGAGAGGAGAGAGGGGAGGGACTGAGGGACAGCACCAACATTAAAGTATTATGCAAGCGTATTAATGCACTCAACGGACACCGAAGACACGACAGCGCCGGACGGACAGGGCTAGGAGCAGAACGGAGCAGAACGGTGCAGAACGGAACGGAACGGAACGGAAAAGTGACCAGGCAGCAGTGCAATGATAAGCTGCAAGTCAGGATGCAGGCAGAAGTGGCAGAGCATTGCAGGGCAGGGAAGGGAAGGGTAGGGGAAGGGCAGCGGGCGGAGGTCTCACAGCATGTGACGCGGCTAAAGGAAAAACCATCTCAAGCTAAAGTTTTCCACCAGCAGGAAACATCTTTGGCCCCAGCCGGCACTCCCTCTCGCTGCATCCTCTGGCATTTGTCAGTCCGTGGCTGATTTAGAAAGGGAATACATTACATTAATTGAGAAAACCCCACCAGCACAGACAAGCAGCCATAATGGAGAGACAACAGTTTAATATTCCACAATCCTCCAGGCATCCTCTATTAAACGCTTTGGTTATTCATTCGGCCAGCACACCATCAGACCGGGCTTAATCCAATTAAGCGGAAACTCTCCGGAAACCCCCTGAGACATATGGCGGCTCACGTCAAGCCAAGTCCCCGTAGTGGCCGCACGAGCACTGGTGTGGTGTGGCATGGCCTGTTGTTGTATTGTATTGTATTTCATTGTGTTGCGTGGCGTTGTCTTGTCAACTGTCAAATTGAATTCGGGCCTATCCCCCCTGTGTTCCCCTGTATCCCCCTGTATCCCCCTGTATCCTACGTAGTACGTATGTACATATGTCCGGGATATGCCAATTCCCAAATGCATTTCGACTAGACACCCAAACCTCGGCCTCTGCTTGCTGCCTTAAACGTTCCAGCATTTACTTGATGCATGATAGATGAGAAGCATTTGCTAACCGCAGATATTATATACCTAAATTGCAGAAGAGTTTGGACCATCAAATAGCTACGCAGAACTGATTTACTGTCTTCATTTATTAGTCAGATGGAAGAGCCAAGAACCATAAAGAACGCACGCCGAAACAACAACAATTTTTTTAATTTTAAAACATTTATAATAATATATAATAAAAAATGCATTTAATGGATTCCTTGGAATGACTTTGTGGCTGCCAGCATCATAGATAAGTAAGCTCCATTGGCTATATAACGTACATATGTACATTGTACATATATACTTCCGATAAGCTCCCACCTATCTCTCGGTTACATATTGATTTTCGGAAGCAAGTAAATTAATACAAATGGTACGGCAGATACGCCTAGGGAATCATTACTTCGCTTTGCTGCTTCCAGAGGGGTTGTATTATCTTTTGGAAAGCAATGAAATTCCTCATTGTCCTTCTCCTGGCCGTGGCCCTGAACACAGCCCTCAGTGTGGAGGTGGTGGAAAAATTGGTAAGACAAACACAAACATGATTCGGCGATAATTTATTCATTTATTTATTAAATTTAAAGGAGTTTGATATCTTCAAAACCGAAACGACACGCAAATTTGAGGTGATTACATTGAAATTAGATGAAATATTGAAGCAAAATAGGCTTGGACCTCCCGGACGGACCGCCGATATTAGACTTATCGGTACACCCGGTGTACCAGGTCCTGTAGGACCTCCCGGACTTATCGGTATACCCGGTGTACCTGGTCCTGTAGGACCTCCCGGACTTATCGGTATACCCGGTGTGCCTGGTCCTGTAGGACATCCCGGACTTATCGGTATACCCGGTGTGCCTGGTCCTGTAGGACCTCCCGGACTTATCGGTATACCCGGTGTGCCTGGTCCTGTAGGACCTCCCGGACTTATCGGTATACCCGGTGAACCTGGTCCTGTAGGACCTCCCGGACTTATCGGTATACCCGGTGTGCCTGGTCCTGTAGGACATCCCGGACTTATCGGTATACCCGGTGTACCTGGTCCTGTAGGACATCCCGGACTTATCGGTATACCCGGTGTACCTGGTCCTGTAGGACCTCCCGGACTTATCGGTATACCCGGTGAACCTGGTCCTGTAGGACCTCCCGGACTTATCGGTATACCCGGTGTGCCTGGTCCTGTAGGACATCCCGGACTTATCGGTACACCCGGTGTACCAGGTCCTGTAGGACCTCCCGGACTTATCGGTATACCCGGTGTGCCTGGTCCTGTAGGACCTCCCGGATGGCCCGGCCCTTATGGACCTCGCGGATATCCCGGGTTGCGAACTGGAGACGATTTGGAGTAGTGGGCGGTTCAGTTCTGCTCCGCTCCCCACAGTTTGATGTAGTTCCAGATTGATTTATGTTCTCCTGTGGTCGTCCGCATCGTCATGGTCCCAGCTGCGGAGGCGTCACAGCTGTAGGGAAGGAAATATATAAAAAAAAAGTAAAATGAATTCTGTTTTCCTTTGTCACTTGTTGGGAAATTAGTTTTTTGAGTCAAGTTGTGTGTGTTTCTGGGCTGGACGCACATGTGATTTGATTGGGGAAACCGAATCGAAAAGTCATTTATTTTGAAGCCCAGTATGTGTCTCTGCTCTGGATCTTCGGGTGGGAGGCGTTCACTTCTTCTTCGGCCTGTCCACTTGACATATTTTTACGGTTGAAAAGTTGTGCCGTGCCCTGCCGTGCCGTGCCGTGCCATTCGCTCGTTCGCTCGTTCATTCCTTCATTCGTTGATTCGTTTATTCATTCATCAATCAGCGTACGCGACACAGCATGAAAAATGTCACTGGAGTGCGGCATCAAAGTGCCGGCAGCAACGCACTGACGGATGTACAGACCCCAGAAGTACCCAGGGATATTCTCAGCCCCCCATCGAATGGTTCATACTGTAGAGGGTATTCGCCGCAAACACTTTCCCACCTCCAGTGCCACTTGAATAACTTTTCCTCTTGACTTTACCCATTCGATGCGATGCGATGCGCTGCGTCGTGAAAATTGGCAAGTCACTTTTCAGCATTTTCCGCGAGCCGTGAAGCAATCAATATTGATTGCATAATGAATGACAATCAGCGCTGTGCCTGACAGCTTCCCAGACCCAAGACGCAGACACCCTCGCAATAGTTCATAGTTCTCATTTTGGAGGGTTCCGCCGCGCGCGGTGGCACCATTGCGTGGCACGTGTGCTGACCTGTGGCATTCTAATTGCGTTTGCCGAAACAGTCTTTCAAAAGTTCAATTGGGAAAAGCTGTATAAAGCATTCCATTCCGGGCCAAGATGATTCAATTGACATTCCAAGTGCCCCCACTTGGATGGGAGATAGGAGATGGAGATGGAGATGGAGATGGGAGCCAAGCGGATGCTCGACGATGGCGTTCATGTGAACGTCCGCTTGCCGGCTGCCGTCTCGTTCCGTCCAGCTGGCCCAGCTGGTCCAGTTCCAGTCCTCTCCACTACTTCTCTTTACAGTGCCGTCCAGTCATCCAGTCCGGCCACACAATGGACCGCCACTTGGCTGGTCTCTGTCACGGCCAACAATGGTCGCAAATGTCTCGACTGAAGCGCTCTGCCTCTCTCCCTCTCTCCCTCACTGTCCGTCTATCTGTCTGTCTGTCTGTCTGGTCTCTTTCCTCTTTTTGCCCTGTTTTTGTTAACTTTTCAAGCTCGGTTCGCTGGCTCTTGGTTCGCTGGCCAGTCTACGTGCTCGGCGTGTTGGCCTCGGTTTGTTTTCTGCTGGTTTCATTTTGTTGCAGTTTGTTTTGTGCTTTGTTGGCTGCCACTGCGCCCTGTTTTAGCCGCTGACGTTACCTGCTGCCATTTCTTGGCCATACTCTGCCGAGAAATAGTGTCCCTAACACGAGTTAGCCCATGAAGGATTAACCGAATTAAAAATGAACATTTTTTAATTGGCATTCATTATCTGAACTCATAATGAATTCGGATTTAGTTGCTTGTTTTTATTCATATAATTTCCTATCTATTTTATGGCATTTTCTCAAGATTTTCGTAAAATTGCGGGGACCATTATTTTTAAGGCCTGCGATTTTCATTTGTTTCCTTCAGTTTCCTTCAGATTCAGATGCGAACAAATTTGTGAAGGGTATTTCCGAATCGTCCATTTATCAAATGGGGGCTATCTTCTCCATTTCTGCTTCCTGTGGCATGTGTGTGTGTGTGTGTGTGTGTGCTGTGCCCCTCTATAGCATTGAATTGACTGTTTTTTGTGTATTTGTGCTATTTTTAAAATTGAACACATTTCCGTTTGAAATATACGACTTTTTTCTTGCCGCTCTTTCTTCTCTCCATCAACGTGGCGTTCCGTTCATTTCCTGTTTGTTACGGTCGGGAATCGCAACTCTCTCGAGCGAACGGAGCAGCGTCGAGCAGCGTTTGCCCTATTCGGTTGGGGCCAACTTTAAACAGAAACAAGAAGCAGAGGCATAACTATTAGAAAGGTAAACAGCACCAGCACCAGCACCTGGCTGCACCTGGCTGCTCATGGCTGCTCCTGGCTGCAGATGCATTTAAATATTCTCTCGGAAAGATAAATGCAAATACTGCAAATTGCTTTATGCATGTTTAAAATCAATTAATGAAATGCAAATCGTTTGATTTACCTTCCCAAGTGTCCTTTTTGTGGCTGGTTTTCTTTGGTTTGGGGGCTTCGGGCCGGCAAGAATGTGAGCCGTGAGCAACCAGAAAAATTTCAATTTAATGAATTTCACATTCCCTTTGTGTCCGTTATTACTATTTTATTATCATTCAGGCATGCTCTATTGCGCCGGACAAAGGTTTTATTTAAACGAAATCAATTTTGTTAACTTTTATTGAATTTTTCATTGGGTTCAGCCAATTAAACACTATGGCTTTCGCTCCGACTTTTTGCACAGTTCCGGCTTTGTTTTTTGCGCTCCCACCATGTTTTTGTCCATCATCATTGTTGAGGAATGTCCCTGACAATCGGAAGAGATGAAAGGCTGTACAGTTCAGGTACCTACACTGCAGTGCACTGCCGCTGACTTGAATAGCGAGCCCCTCCGCTCCGCTCCACCGACCACCCACCAATTTTTCATAGAGAAAGTAGGATTTCTTCCAACCAAAATGGTTTAAAAATTCTGCTTGATTTTTTTTTATTTTAGTATAATTAAATATTAAACTATTAAATTATATAAAACTATGTTTATAATAATTTATGAATTAAATTAATAAATGTAATTTATTTTCGCACTTATATTTGATTATTTTATTTCTTAGGTATGCGGGTACCCCATCGTAGCAAAGATGACAATTGTGCCATCGCGATGCATCGTTTATGCCATCGAATGGAGCCTGTGCAATTTCCTCAATTCCAAGGACTTCTACGCAGTCTCGCCCGTTGCCCTTAAATTCCTTTGCAGAATTCACTGAATTGCAGGAGCTCCGGCAGCAGGCTCTCTGCGTGTCCCGCGGCCGGCCAGGTGCTGGTCATTTCAACTTTGACCTGTCATAGTCAGCGTTTTAAATACTCGTACCCGTGCCCGTGCCCGTGCCCGTACCCGTACTCGTACTCGAATACTCATACATTTACATGTACATGTACTCGGGCATATTTTTCCCAATGCTTTTTTTGCTTGCCACACTTGCCACGCTACATAAAATAAATATTTTAACAAGTGTTATTTTAATTGCGTGCAACTGCAACGTGCAACCCAACATTTGCAGCGTGTTGTTCTTGCCGCCGCTGTTATTTACCTTTGACTGTTGTTGTAATGCCCACATGCCACAGAGAGAGCTCTGTGAGTGCGAGTGCGAGTGGGAGTGTGTGCCATGGTGGGGCATGGTATGGCTCGTATGGATGCCATGGATCGGATCGTGTGCTGCGTGAGGTCGCATAACTTTTTGGCTGAAAGGCAAACTCGAACGCATTCCAGAAACTGCAACTGGGACTGAGGTTGGGGCCGAGGTTCAAACCTCTTTATCTGATTAACGCTGCTGGCAGCCAGCACGGCTGCATAAAAATTCCCGCCATTCGCATTTAATTTTCTCGGCCCGACCAAAGGAGAAGTTTTCACTTTGTCACCTTCCCCTTTTCGCGCTCACTCGCTCGCTGGCTGCATAAATCAATTCAATTTGTAATAAATTTCAAAACTTTTCATTTTATATTAATTTTGATGCCAGCCAACGCCTGTCTTTGCCGACGTCGTCGCCTTCCCCGTGGATCTCCTTTGGCTGCCGCAAGAAATCAATTTAATTCTAATAAAATAAGTGAGGGAAAAGTTGCGGCATCCTCTTCAGCCTTATCGCATGCAAGGCGCTTCTTCCTTTCTCTCTGTCTCTCTCTCTCTCTCTCGCCCTCTTCCTCTGTCTCTTGTCTCTGAAGCATATTTGTGCGTCCCACTTTTGCACACTTTCTATTGTCCTTCTCTGGTCTCCGGCATGGGTCTTCCTTTGGCTCCGTCTCCGTCTCCATCTCCGTCCCTGGGCCTTGCTCCTCGGCCTGACTGCAGCTTAACAAATTGACTTTCTCCGGTCGAGGAGCGCCGCCTGGGCTTTCTTTTTACTCATTTTTCCTGCTGCATACTTACGTGCGACCTGCTCGGGCCCCTCTTCTTTTATTATGATTATCGGCTGAGTTATTGCTGCAGGCAGCCGCAGGGCCGTCCATGTCCAGGGCCGGGAAGGTCCTTTTTATGGCCTGTCTGGTCGCATTGTCGTCACTTTGTCGTCGATGCCGGTTAGTCCACATAATAATATCCAGTGCCAATTTTTATTTCTTTTTCCTTTGCTGACAAATTAATTCATCTTGATTGTGCGGGTGGGTAGGTCTCACAGAAGGAAACATCCTGTTACTCAGTTTTTCAGCATTGGAAAGGTGGGTGGATGCATTCCTTCGTTTTATGATCGGTAATGATTCGAAGTAGGATAAGAGCATCTTATGCCCCGGTAGAGCTATCATTTTGTCTAAACTCAGACAAAAACAGCCGATATTTACCCATATTTCAGTTTAATATACGGTTTTTAAATACAAATAAATGAAGTTGAAAAGAAGGAGAGCTTGAGAGTCGATTGTGAATTATGTTAGAGTCCAGAAGACCTTAAAGAGGTCATATGTGATATAAATAGTTTATTAAATCCTGTTCTAATTCACCCTCACCTTTAACACTTAATTTAACATAATTTGTCGTATTAAATGAACTTTATATCCGCCCTCCCACGGCCTGCCTTTATCTCTGCCAGCGCCCACAGAAACTGTGCAATGAACTTTGGATTTTAATAAAGTGCACCCTCTGCCGGCACAGGCACAGGCCAGCGCCCCTTTCCTTCCCTGCCACACGCCTTAATGATGGAAAAAAAAGGATAGCCGAACTGCATACGCGTCTGGGCGGCGATAGCTAACACTGAAAGCATATCCTTTTGTGTGTGTGTGAAAAAGGTGAAATGAAAAAAACAACTAAATGAATATGTGTTGCTTGTGTTGGCAGCTTTGAAGCTGAAGCTGCATGAATTAATGCCACATCAGAAGGGCTGTGGGGGGAAAGGAGGTTGCAACATCAAAAGGCACGGGGACTCCACACTGCCACACTGGCCCTTCCATCGTCGTCGCTATCGTCGCTATCGTTGCTCGTCGCTCGTCGACGTCGTAGAGTGTTCCAATTAAACGCAACACGTCAAACAACAGAAACGGACATCAAGTATTCGCCATGTTGTCGGTGGTGGCATTGGCAATGCCGCTGGTTCTTGTGCTGGTGCTGGTGCTGGTGCTGGTGCACGGGTAAGGGGAAGGGTTTCATACTGGCTTGGCTGGATCGCGCTTCTAACGATATACTCGTTAGTCACGCGGTTAAATTTCATATGGGAAGCGAATGCCAAACGCTAGAGCATCTTTTTAGCCTTAAAGCTCTCTCTCGCTCTCCCTTTCTCCCCTTTCTCTCTCTCTCCCTGTCTCTCCCCTCTCTCCCGCTTACTTTGGGTATGGCAGGGATTTGCTTTCCTTTCCTTTCCTTGCCTTCATTTTTCCCCTATTCATTCCTGCTGCGAGTGTTGCGAGTGTTCGGAGTGTGTGGCATGTTTTGATGGCTTGTAACTGCTCAACTGCTCATGCATATTCATGCAAAACGGCAGCCAGAACAAACGAACCATTGGGGATTGCTGTGGCGAAGGACTCGGGGTTGCCTGCAAATCAACGCGGCTACAGTTGAGTGCTTCCAACGATGTCGTCGAGGACTTCCTGCTCCAGCACCAGCTCCAGCGCCAGCTCCAGCCCCGTTCCCAGGGATATCAGGAGGAGGCGTGGAGCTGTCTGTGCCATTGCAGTCTTAGAGTTAAGGCAGCTGTTGCCATCAATTTTTCGTTGTCGGAATACATGAATATGCAAAAGGCCAATGCAAGTCGCGACTCCTCCAACTTAACTAACTCACTTGATGAGACAAAAGGTTTTCGGTTCTGCTCTTGGGAAAGGCAATCAATGGCCAAGACGTCGGCAAACGCACAGGGCACTGGCACAGGCACAGGCACAGACACAGGCGCAGGGCTTGAGGTTTTCATGTATTTATTTGCATGAACAGCATTGCATCTGCATCTTTTTCCGCACTTATTGATAATCATGGGGTCTGCATCCTTTTCTGCCATACAACCCCTCAATAATATTCAAATTTATTTCCTGCAGGTGCAGGTGCAGCTTCCTTTATTGCTCGATACATGGACATACATATCTGCGTGGCAGCATTTTCAAATGCATTTAAATGCACACAAAAATTACACACATATCCATCTATGTACATATATACTCCCATTTTTATGCATTTCAAAAGGAAGGAGGGGGATGCAGCCACAGCACAGAACAGCAGCAGAAGAGGAACTTAAATACTTGTCCTGGCAAATACTTTGCTGTTGTTGCTGTTGCTGTTGGTGTTGCTGCTGCTCCAAGGAGCAACATCCTTCGGAAGTGGCAAGCAAATGTGTCTGTCTGTCTGTCCGTCTGTCTGTCTGTCTGTCTGTCTGTCTGCCTGTCTGCGAAATGTTGTTGCTGTGCATTATGTTGCATTTGCAATGCAAATGCTTTTGTGCTTTTTGTTGATGTCGCTGCGACAACACCGACGACGATGAGGCTTATGCTGCTCCTGCTCCTGCCCCTTTTACTGTTGAGCCTTTTATTTCTTTATTGTGGCTGCCACATTGTGCGTCTATGCAGCTACGAGTATACGTATGTGTGTGCCTGTGCCTGTGCCTGTGCATTTGCATTTGCATTTGCTTTTTGCTGTTTATATTTCTAATAAAAATTGTACGTTATTTTATGCTTCGATGCACTGCACTAGGCACATCAGTATTGGATCTGTAGTGCCAGCGATGACAAAGCGGATGGCGGAAGGAATTTGGTAGTACACCTCCAACTCCACCTCCACCTCCACACATCCACATCTTTTATGGGAACCCTCATCCACATAAGCCTCTAATATCACCAAAAACTATACAAATACCAAGATGTTGCATGGAGCACCAACAATCGCTTTTCAGACTGCGTGTTTTGTCATTGGGTTCTTGGGACCGACTCAGCAGCCGACGAAGAATAGCCCAACAGAGAATTGAAGTACCAGTAATCGGATTTCGTTTCTGATGCAACATTTTGGTACTTTATAGTCTTTGGTCTGGGATCCTGATCCTAGGCTTTCTGCCATCTCTGGAGACCCTAAGGTTCAGAATGTCTCGATGTTAACGAGGATCTTCACCTTTTGTTAGTTCCCTATCGCTTCATTCCATAGGTTTTTGTGGGTATTCTGCCACTACTATCTTAGGACTCACGCTGCCATCGCTATGAATCCGACAACCAGAACATTGTTGATGAAGTGAAGCCCTCGGATGGCGGAGGGTGCGCGTAGGCGTGCTGTGCGAGTGTGTGTGTGTGCAAGGGAGGGAGCTCTGCTTTTATAGAGCAAAGCGAATGCCTGATAAACACAAACAAATATAGGCGACAACAACAGCAACAATGGCGGACGGAAAATGGTTGGCGTTGTTCCCGTTCTGGTTTCCATGTTGTTCCCGCTGCATTCCATTAACATTACAAATGTATTCATTGTTCGCAACTGCAGCACCGCCAACAGGCGAAAGGCAACAGGCGGCAGGCAGCAGGCGGCAGGCAGCAGGCGGCAACAACAGCAATGACGCCATTATGTGAAAATGTGACAAGTGATAGAAAGGATAATGCCACCAGCCCGTAGCCCCTCTTTCCCCGCCCCCCTTCCGTTTTGAAAGTCATGCTTCATGCTCCATGCTCCATTCTCCATGCTCCACGCTCCACGCTCCATACTCGCATACGCAGTATGCAGAACTTTTTTACTTTGTTGTAGTGTTTGCAGTTTTTGTATGTGTGTGTGTGTGTGTGTGTTTCCTTCTTTATGCGCAAGTGGCTTTATTATTTGTTTTTCCCTCTCTCACACGCTAATACAGCTTATATGGGTGGCAGCACCCCCTCCACAACTGGAAAGAAACGTATTTCTGATACCCGATGAAGACTTAATACTCTCTTGAATAAATCAGAAGAAAATGTTTTGCTACTTGAAGTTTAAAGTGGAAAAACACATGGCTGGAAAAGGAGCAGGAGTTTATCTAAAGAGAATCATTTGAGTCCTGAGAGATTCAAGCTGGACGAAAGAAAAATGTGTACCTTTTAATGCAGAATGAAAAAAAGTCTTCAGCATCCATTGCCGCAATTCCGGACTCCCGCCACAATATTGTGGTTTCTGAAGTTGAAAGTTAAGGTCCTTTCCTTGAGAGAAGGCACGTCTTTCAACTGGGAGCCGACTGGAAATGCATTGCTTAGCGAATGGACGCAACTGAAGCGCAGCAACAGCTCTAACAATAACAGCAACAATAGTGAAAAGATGACAAAATCACAGAATGCCAAATTGTTTTCCTATTATTGTTGCCATTGTTGTCGCTGCTGCCATCCTCACCAATATTGCTCCTGCAACTGTTGTTGTTGAGCTTATCGTTATTTAAATTAGCATTACAATGCACTCACACACACACACACACAGAGAGAGAGAGAGAGAGGGAGAAAAATAGAGAAACAGGGAGAACATACACTGCGTGGCATGGCAACCATATTGTTGCATTGGGAATTGTTCAACGTTCAGCTAGGTTGCTTCTTCTATCTGCCCCCCCCTATCTCTCTTTCAGTGGCGCACTTTTGCATTTCTTTGTGATTGTGTCGCAGAATTTAATACATTTTTAATTAAATTCGAATCGCTTTGCCTGCGATTGACAAGCAAAGGGTAAAATGAAATCAAATGGCTTTCAAGGGGCCACACATGTCGTATGTGTGATTTTGTCCCATTTCAATTTGGCTTGCAATTGTTTGGGAGCCAGCTTAAAGCTGAAATTTGAAGTGCTGATTACAGCGGTGCAGCGGGGAGCAGCACACGATAATAGTACATAAATCATTTGCCAAATGAAACCCTCATCGACATTTCCGAACACATCGATTTGCTTCTCGCTGTTCCGAGGTCTGAGGCCAATCTATTTGCCCATTCGTGTGACAAATTCTACTACACCTGTTACAAACACCTCCATGAGCACACATCAAAGTTCGAGGCAGGATGAGTAAGAGCCCCGACGCGTTTGCATAAGAAAAGCTCTGAGCAAGAGCATTCACAACATTCACAAATTTCACACAACAATGCCATAGGAATTGCACACAAAAATGCCAATCGATCTATTTATACTCAATATATACATATATATAGATACATATATAGGTACATATACTCGTATTTACACAAGGAGCGGCTCACGGATGTTTGTCAGTACTCGTACTCGTATCGAAAGTGTCTAAGCAACAATTTGGCATTATCCACCATAGCGTTAGCCTGCTTCCGATACGCTCTGATGGCGTGGAGAAAAATCCACTTTGATATTATGCAATCGTGCGATGACTCCGCCGCGTGGCAAGGGGCCTAGCGGAAGAGCATGTGGCAGCAACACAAGGGCCAATACATTATTCATGTTTGAAGCGGCCCCTCTTCTCCCCAATCTGCTGCTCAGACAGGTGTGCAAAATAACTGACAAATATTTCACAGATGTCACCTTTTCACAGCTATTTGTTTGCCCGACCCCGTCAGCCCCCTCTCCCCCCGCAAACGAATCGTTTTCCTGCTTTTGCCTTCAATAATTGCCAAATGAGATAGTATTTCCTGTTCGGAATTTGTACGTTCTATGTAAGTGCCCCTATCCGTATCGGCAGCCACACCAGATTAGTGTCAGGGGAACCATTCGATTTGCATGTCGTTTTGTTTTTAGGAGGAGGTTACCAGGTCACCGCACAATAAACAAAGCCGAAGCAGGGACACGCACAAAGCTGTCAAATAATTATGATTTTGCAAACTGTTCAATTTAGTGTCGAGTGAGTTCTACAAACCAGAATAAAATAGCTCTGAAATTGTAATCTATACACATAGATTACCAAATGTATACCCATAGATTTGCTCAGAGAGTATTTTTGTATGAACAATATACACAAAATTTAAACAGTATCAAGTATGCTTTAAACTATTTTAGCTATCTATTGGGACTCGCAGAGACAACGCCCACCCCACCCCATTAATTTATTTTTTATTTTATTCAATGGTCACTCATTAAAAAACACTCATTGCAGTGATTATCCAACTGTTTGATCCCGTCCGAAAAGTAATTTCCGAAAGGTCTCCTCCGCGCCGTCGATGATCTCCTCACGCGAGCTGAATTTTGTATCGATGAGTCGGTGTGAATCGACGGAGTATTAGCCCCATTCTTTTCATCCAACTTTTCGTTAATTTCCTTCCTGTTTTGCCACTCAAAAAAAATGCTTTAGAAGCTAACGAAAATCGTCAAACGTTTCGTTTCCGTCAGTCGATGTTAATACATCTTAAAGATAAAAAAAAACAAAAAACCAAGATACATCAAGTATCTGATAATTGCAGGTTAGTTTCCTTTGCGATCAAATACCAAAAAAAAAAATATAAAAAAAAGAAAGAAAGAAAAAAAAACACGTCAGCAACAAAGAGCTGTCAAAGCAAAACTAAGGGATGTATTGCGCTGAAATTTGAGATGTACTACATGAGACATAGAGTAATAGGCACCGTAATCTTGTTTGCGATAGCAGAGCACTTTGGCGGTCAAAGAGGTTACTTTTCACCCCACCAGCCCACCAGCCCACCGAGACACCACCCCACCAGACCCATTGAACGCCTTGGGCCGCATTTCAAATATTTTTGAATACATTTATGTGTAGATCAAAGTGCATTCTATTCATGGGTGCCTACTATGCCGTTTTTCTCTGAGTGTAGCCTCTTTTTTGAAATTTGTAATTTTCAGGAAACAGCTTGGCCTTGGAAAACTCGTATCATTCATTGTGCTCGTACTTTACACCAGACAATAAATTCACTTTGCAACTACAGGCACTCAGAAATACCCTTCAGAATGTCGAATGCCAACCCCAACGACAACGACAGCGACAACGAGCAGCCCCCAGCCGCCAAGAGGCAGCGATTGTCAGATGTTGCAAGTATAGATGAACGTACTTTGAATGAGATTTCGACAACTGTGGACAGCAGTGAGGGTGAGGTCGGCGGGTCCTCGGGTGGTGGCGTCTCCGATCTTCGTGAGCGACTGCATAGCTTACTGGTGTGCGTTGTGTGCCGCGAGCTTCCTAAACCACACGACTTCTATCAGTGCACACATGGGCATATCATGTGTGACGACTGCAGGACCGCCGTTCTGGCTGCTGCCATCTTCAATGGCACGGGTGCCTGCTGCCCCATTTGTCGATCGTGCATTACAAGCCACGATCAGAAGCAGAATCTACTGGTGCGCCAGACCCTCGGGGAGCTACCCATCAGCTGCCCCAACTGCAATGAACACTTCCCAGATAGGAAAGATCTCTCAAGCCACTTGGAGTTCGTTTGTGAGGGGCGTGTGGTTTGCTGCAAGTACCACTGCCTGGGCTGTCCCTGGAAAGGCCCCCACAAGGATAGCGTCGCACATGATTCCGACTGTGGGTTTCCCCAGCAGCAGGGAAAGGAAATCCTAGATATTCTGCTGAATGTCGAGAACAAGGAGCTTGAGGCCCAAAAGCCCGTGTTGCAGCTCCATCGGGTGCTGAGTGCTAGCCAGGTGGAATTTTTCACCTTGAGAATGAACTGGACACACCGCTCAGAGGGTTCACAGTTACGGACCCTCGAGTCTGAGGTAAGGTTTTGGAGAACCAGAACTCGTCTGCAGCATACCTCTGACGATCTCTTATCCCGATCCCCACAGACGATTCGTGCCTTTGAGGAGAATTGGGTGCTGCGTCTACGTCTGAAAAGAGTTGGGGAAATAATCACCGTCAGCTGCCAGCTGTTGCTATTGACTACCCCACAAGTGTCCCTCATGGTCGACCATTTGATCCAGACGCCGCAAAGTGTCTGCAGCGCCAAGCAGCTGCACGACATACGCCCGCGTATCTACCGCCATATTTTCGATGCAAACAACAAGAGCGCAAAACGCCAGGAGCTGCCCTTGGCGGGACGTCAGGCCCTGTACCGGCTGTGTGCCATGTCCCGGATCCAGCTCCGTTTGTGGATGTTTTTGCATTTTTGAGCTGACACTAAAAGCCTTTAAATTGTAGTTTAAACCTTTATTGGGAACAACATGTTTTGAGTTGATTTTGAAATTCGTTGCTTAAGAGCTGCATTTTTAGGGTTTGGGCGCCTTCTGGATCTGCTCGTTCACACTGTTGGAGAACTTCTGGAAGGCAGCAAGACCTTCTTCAGCAGCAGCCTTGGCCTTATCTTGGAAGTCCTGCAGAAGCAATCGAGTAAATTAGGCATACGTTTTTGTCTGGTCTGTTAAAGTCGGCTAGTGTCGGCTAGACTTACCTTAACGCTGTCGTCGTTGAAAAAGTCCTTGAACTTTGCCAGCAGGTCGTTGAGCTGAGCCTCAACTGGCTTGGTGGGCTCCTCACGAGGCACGCGAGCACACATGCACACCTGAAAGCAGAGTAACAGTAAAAGCACAATCAGTCACTGTTCCTTTTCGACCACTTCTATCTCCACTTACGGCGAACAGGGCGAACAGGAAGAAGATCAAAGCAATCTTGGCCATTTTTGGTTTTTAGTTTGTTTTACTGGTGCTGCTCTTTACTGGAGAACGTTGACTTGAGTACTGATCGAGCTATGGCCAAACTGCTCATAACGACAGCTCGTTTTGCGTCGCAGCCGAGATGAAACCGAGAGCCGGGCTTATCACCGGCGCCACTATCAAGGTCAAGTGCTTAGAAGCGTACGACCCGGTCCGCTCAGATAAGAGAGTGGAGTGAAGTAGAGTGCTCAAAGTTCTAGACGATTTGTTCGCACACACCCAGAGAGAGAAACCCTGAAAATGTAAATATATTAGATAGACTTAGACTTAGATTTATGTACACTACTAATCGACTTGCTCCGAAAGTGGAAATTGTAAAAAGATTGCAAAATTTTGTTTCCTTACATTTGAACATCGATATGAAAATATTTGATTTAAATATATTTCATATTTGATTTAAACGAATATTCATTCAACAAAAAGTCCCTTTCAAAACATTTATGTTGAAGTCTAAGTGAATTCTATATAAGTTCCCTATGTTTGTATATAAAAACCGAATATAATAGTATGCTTTGGCATAGTTTGATTGCCATGAATTCTGCAACCGTAAATTGAGTGCAACTATTTGTTTGAGCCCCGCTGTGGAGGGAATAGACGCCTTCTAATACAGCACCCGGAAACATTTCGAGGGCTTATCTCCAAAAATTCTTCCGCTTAGTTGTAGTTGTGGTTGTAGTTATATTCCCTTTCACTTCCTATTGGTTATATATGGCTATCATATGTATCAAAACTGCTGTGGATATTCCCCTTGGAGCCGAATGGAATAGCGCCATTCCACAAATTCCTCTAGAGTAAAAATACGAGTAAGGTGATAAGAAAACATTTTCTCTCGCTTTGTTTCTAGTATTTGAATATATTTGAAAATTAGTTCAGTCTCTGATTAGACAGATTACATCAGCGCACAGCACGTGGCTGAGGGTCTCATGCTGTTGCTGATGCCTGTCTTTTTTCGGCATGACCGATAAGGTGTTCTATATTCCAATATATGTACATTAGTGTATTATACATATATGAACAAGAAGATTAAAAACCCCATATTCTCTTATTCTATCGTGCGATGACTGCTGGACTCTTGACACCGGAAATATCTACGGTGCTCTTTTGAATAAGTCATCAAAACTGTACGGGGAACCCAAAAGTTTTTTGGACTGCTCTACCCAGACTTACATACATATGTATATGTATGCCTAAGTACACTTTCCGTTCAGTCAGTCGGTACTTGGGTTCATCACTCGGGGTCGCATATATAAAGTTTTTAATTTCCAGCATGATTTGCAGTTCAGTGTCAGAATTAACTCACTGAGCGCATGAAAAGTACAGTTTTTTAGTTTCGACGGACGGGCGCAGATAAGCGGATAGAGCTTATATTTATATATGTTCATTGTACAGATATTATGCAATGATTTCTAACTACAAAATGCTGTCGTTGGTTCGAGTATTTTGACATTTGCAGTTGGCAAATAGAAATCCAATTTATTTCGAATAATTGGTTGAATATATTAAAGATTCGTTGATTGATTGAATACTGAATAGTGACTTTCTTCACCTAATAACCAGAGAAAGGCAGAGAACATAGAAATTTGATCCCTTTAACCCAAGAGGGCCATCCAAAAGATTGCCACGCTTCTCCACTTGAAAGCGTGGCAGCTGCCCCTTATGCTGCCCCCGACCACATCTTGGCCCTGCTGCTTGGCTGCTGACGCTTCATTTCAAGAGCAATCCATTAAGACAATTTCTTGTACAACTTTGTAGCGCAAATGCCGCGTTGTCCACTCCAGCTCATCTTTCCAAGTCTGCCAGGGAGATGATTTTCCACCAGGCACCAGGCCTGTCTTGGTTATTTTCCCAGACACAAACCAAACCCAATTAAGTGCCAGCGAAGGCCAGAGACGAGACCCCGACCCAGACCCACCGTCTGAGAGCCAGCCAAGAACCACTAATAAATTTTCATTTGGTGCAATGAAAACATTTAATTGCAATTCTGGGAAGTGCTGCGAAAACTTTCTGCCAGCAGCAGGGCGAAGGGTTAAAACTTCTGTGAACTGTGAGCGTCTATGGAGGCACCGAGCTGAGTATGTGCTCGGGTACGGGAGGAAGGCACTGGGGCAAAGGTGGGCCCAAGGTCGGATAGGTGCGCAGGCGCAGCAGCTCCAGTATCGTTTGCAGCTCCAGCACATGGGCATAGTGCCGGCGCACATTTTCCATGAGCTGGCGATGGGTTTTAATCTGAGACATTCTGCGGGACGAGAAGGAGAGAGACTAATCATTGTGTGGGGCCAGGGATTGATCTCTCCGGGCTCACCGCTCGCGCTGCTCGCGATCTCGTTTCTCCTCCATCATGGTGTCGCGTAGGGTGTTCTGGAATGTGACGTCCACCTTGATCCGTTCGATTTTGAAATCGATTGTATGACTGCTGCGCTTAACCTCCAGAGTTTTGGCCTTTACCATGTCGATTTTGAGATTGCTAAGTGGGTTGAGGGCAACGTTTTTAGCTGGTTTTAGAGAGCTCTGTCCGAGAACCTACATGCGTTCGATGTGCTTTTTGAAGGCGGCTATCTTTTGCTGAATCACACGCTCAATGGCCCCAGCGGCCATGTACTTCTGTCGCTCGGCCTTAACCTTCTCCCAGTTGCGCAGGATATTGAGGAACTCCATGGACACCTTGCACTTCTCGATGGCATCGAGCATATACTTGAGGTATGCTATATTGGCTTTGTATAGCTTGTGCTCCCACTCCTTGAAGATCACCTGGCGCCGGAAGATGGCCACACGCTGCATGGCCTTGATTTTCTTGTTGCCAGCATCCTGAAGAAAGGAATAATTAGGGGAAACCAGTTGGCTGTTTAACTCCCACCTTTATCAAACGATTCACATCATTGATATCATCGACATGCATCAGCACGGTGTTCGCTAGGGCCGCTGCAGTACCCATCACCGATACCTCCACTTGCCCCAGAGTGAGGGTCAATTGGAGAGACATATTCCGCATTACTTCCAGCTGAGAATCGAAAGATTAGGCACATGGTTGGAGGCGGAATTGAAGGCACAACTCACATATGTCTGGACGCTCTCCTCAGAGCTCTTCTGGGTCACATTCTTGGAGTCCCTAAGGGCCATCAAATCTTTGGCTATACTCGTGAGATAGCTCTGACCGTCTGCCAGCTGATAGCCGACCGCTTTGAGACGCACTTCGCTCTCCATCTTCTGGCGTCGCAGCTTGATGAACGACTCCCAGCTCTTGGCATCCACCTGGGGCGGACAGTTCTTGGGCGCATCGATCTCTGCAATGTAGGCCAGGAACTCGTGGATCTCCTTGGGCAGGGGGAAGGCAATGCGTTGGCTCTGCTTGCCGCTGAGTTTGTGCGAGGTCTCCATGCAGATGAGCACCGAATTGAAGACCTTGGCCGGCAGCTTGGGCCGCTTCTTGAAGAGCTTCGTCATCTCGTGCTGAGCGTGGGGCACCGTGTTGAGGAACGTGCTGCGGAAGTACCGCTCAATGGCGCGATCTCTGGTCTGCTGGGCCTCCAGGCGGGTCTTGGCATCGGCCAGACCCTTCTCCCAGAAGTCCAATAGAGCCCCATAGCGACTGATGTAGTCGTTGAGCTTATCGAAGTCGGTGCGGAACATCCCAATTCGCTTGCGGATGTGCACGCGCTTGAAGTTGATTACTTCGGTGGTGAGCAGACGCACTCGGCTCTGTTTGAGGGCAAAGTCGTACTTCAGCTTGAGGATCATCAGCTCGGCCACCCGCTGATTGAGCTTCAGTATGTGCTTGCTCTTCAGATCCAGGGTCTTCGCTTCGTTGTCCGCGAGGATGCGCAGATACTTGCGACGATCCTCCTCCAGCTGGCGCACGGCCTCCTCGTAGACGCGAAAGACCTTCTGATCTTCGAGGCTGTACTCGTGCGGCTGCTTCTTCAGCATGAACTCGGGTATGGGTATGTCCTTCTTGATCTCCTCCTCCCACAGCTTTTCCAGCACCCCGTCCATCATCACGATCAGGGCACGAGCCCAGAACTCCACCGACCAGAGCAGCAGCCGTCCCTTCTTGCCACCCGTATCGATGGTCTTGCGCCTCCGCCGATTGATAGCCTTGATCTCCGAGTCATCCACCTCCATGATGCGTTTGATGACCTCGTCCTTGGCCAGTTCAGGCATCGACAGATCCGGAGGCTCGAACTGATCCATGTTCAGGAGACGCAGCATTATGTTCATGTTGTCGTAGATCTTGTACAGCACTTTGTTGGTGTTTAGGACGCTGTCAATGGTGTCCTGCTTGAGCTGCTGGGCCTCGTGAAAGAGTTTGTTGAACTCCTGCTTGAGCGGATCGTTCAGATAGTACCGGAATTTGCAGGTCTCGTTGTACAGCTGATTCGAGGTGACAACATTCTTGTCCTGTAGCTGGAAAACAGGGGCCATAATGTGCTCGTAGACACTGGGGCCCTCTACCACAAAAGGCTTCAATTCTTGCAACCCCTTGGGATCCTCTGTCACCTCCTCTTCCTCCCCCTCCAGTTCTGTATCGGTCGCACGAGGGGCCTTAATAGCCGGGGTCTTACGCTGCTGCTGGATAAACTCCTCCATATCGTCCATGGAGCCCATGGACATGCGGATGTGATCTTCCAGGTCGTAGAAACGAAACTTGTCGAACTCCACCATGTCCGGCTTGCGGCGCATCGAAAAGCTCTCGAAATTGGCGTCCGCAAAGATGGAGCGTACCTTGTAGTTGATGCTGACGGCCTCGCGGGTCACCAGCCGCATGATCCAGTCTCGGATGCGCGACTGATCCTCGATGGCCCGCTCCAGCGACTCCCGTTCCAGGACGCACAGCTTGTGGGCCTCCTCTGTAAGCGTATCCAGCCATTTGTAGTTGAAGCAGAACTTCTTGAAGATGCCCTTGGTTTTGCCCGTCACCGAAATATCGTAATCTATGAGCTCCGTGACCTTTGCGGAAAACTCCCCGATCATCGTGAAGACCTTTTCGCGCTTGAATAAGTCCGCCTTGGTGTACTCCTCCTTCGTCTCCGTCTTCCGCTGGGTGATGGGCACGAACTGGTTCACCTTGTAGTTGGTCTGCTCCAGCAGATTTACGTCATCGTTGGGCAGCGGCCGCTCTACATTCTCCCGCACAAAGTCCGAAAGCGAAGGCAGACGCGTCACTCGAAGATTCTGGTTCGACATCAAGGTAATCAGGTATCTGAAAACACGTCGGAGACGAGTGCGATTGATTAAGAGGAAAGAAAGAAAGATCCCACACATTACTTGGAATTGAAGCACTCCCGTGCGCGCAGCAGACTCTCTGGGTCAAATGCCAGATTGAGGAAGCGGCAGACCATGAAGGGCTTTCGCGCCCGCTTGTGCTGCCGGAAATGGATCACAATGCCGCCCACGCTCCAGGTGAGCAGATTCTTGGTCATCATGATGCCCAGTATGTAGCCAAAGTGCGGCGTCTGCACGGAGGAGAGCCACTGTATCTCGTCCTTTTCGTTGAGTAGAAACTGATCAAAGTTGGGCGAGTCTAAGGCCACCCCAATAATCTCGATCTGCGTCCAGCGACCCATTGGCGGCTGCACACAGAACGACACGTACGGATTGGGCAGTGGATACTCCCGCCGATGGAGACGCTTGTCCTTGCCCCAGTTGAAGATCCACCATTCGGTCGCGTAGCCGGGAAGCTTTACGTTCTCATCGCGATGGATGCCCACAATAAGCCGGGGGCCTTCGACCAGCATGAAACTGTGGACAAACACCTGTTTGAGGTGCTGGCTCAGATCCAAGTAGGGCGTCATTTTGGGGGGCCGATAATCCAGCTGGACGATGTGCAGGCCCCTGACCTGGTCCTGAAACACCAGCCAAGCGTCGTGGAAATCCAGGGCAGCCACCCCCATAGTATTGGTCTCCAGTTCGTACGTGACACTCGCACTCGAAGCCTTGTCGAAGTGGATCATGCAGAGACGTCCATCATCGGTGCCCACAATGACGATGGCCATAATGCGGTGCGAATGCATCGAGCTGGCATTGGCTACTGCCACCTCGCAGAGTGTGTTCCCTTTGGCCAGGTCCATCATGGCCACTTTGTCGCTGTGCAGGACACACACGCACTCCTCCTTGAGCCCTGCAAGCACTCGGAATGTGATCACGAGATTGCCAGTGGGGACGACGTCCTCCAGCGTGCCTACATTGCCCTCGACCACGACCTGAGCGATGCTGCCCAGTCGCTCCTCGGCATAGATCTCTCCGTTGTAGTTGCTCAAGAACCTATTAATGTCCCCCAACCGCTGCTGATCAATCAGCCACTCGGCCGAGTAGCCTCCGGCCTTCTTCTTCACGTAGAAGGCATGCGTGTTATTCGAGATGAGCAGACCCATGCGATGTGAGATCAAGGCGTGAGGACGAGCCCCCGTGTGCTCAAGATCCTCTCGCAGATAGACGGGCTTCCACTGGCTCTTGAGCAAGAAGCAGGCAATGTCCACCTGGAAGAGCTCGCCGAAGTCGTTTACCACGTACAGGTTATTGTCGTCGCCGAAGCACATGAAGTTGTCGCAGGACTTGAGAAAGTGCTTGCCCACATCCACATAGGAGATCTGGTGCAGCTTCGACTCCTTCTCGATGGAGCAGATTTCGTAGCAGAGGATGCTCATCTCTGGCTTATGGAACTGCACAATCGTCGGCAGGTTGGAGTTGCTCAGGAAGAGGCTCCGAGCAACGGTGGGCACGTTGGTCACTTGCTCCACGATCAGGCTGCCGGTGCGGAAGTTGTACACGCAGATCGGAAAGTCCGGATACCCGCCCACGCCCACCAGCAGATCGTTCTCCGAGAAGCGGATGTCTTTGTACTTGATCATGTGGGCTAAAATGATACACCAACACCAACACCATCAGCATCAGCATCAGCATGTCACAGCCACCTTTCGTTATCTCTCTACTCACGGGTGATTGTGTTGAACTTGACCATTTCCGGATACTTGTAGATGTAGATGTGCGGCCGCAGCAGCACCTCGGCAAACGCGAAAAGGGGGAAGCGATTGTGTCCGGCATAAACGCTGATGTACAGTCCCGTGGCCACCGTCTCCGCCTTGAAGTAGCTCACGGCCTTGGTCTGCAGGTGCACAAACTTGATCACGTTCCCATTGCGCAGGCTGAGGACATCGGGGCCCACATTGGCAATGCTGCTCTTGTCCCAGACGTTGCACCAACTGGGGCACGACCATAATTAGCTCAGCTCCTCTTAAGTTACTCGTAAAAACTTACCAAATTGCTGATGATATATTCATACTGTAACTAACTGCTTGTCGCCTGTTCTGATTATAGTTCTGGCTGTTGGCTGTATTTTGAAAGTCAACAAGCTACCGGGTTGCTATGATGACAAACGATTCCATGACAACACATCGTTGTGCTGCATGTACAAGTTTATAATTTCTTCAAAAAAATCAAAATCTATAAAAATAGATCCTGAGACGCACTCAAATTATACATTTTTTTTGGGAGTGGAAATTGGAAAAAGGAGTTTAAATATTTGATTTAAATTTATTTCAAATTCAAAATAAATTACTTCATATTTAGCTAGAGTATTTTAAATATTCATTTAAATATGGATCAACCGATTTTCAACCGATTCTCAAAGTCTTCCGGGTTCTACAGTGCATAGGGTTTTCCATTTAAGTGTCTGACCCATTTTAGCTGTCTTGGAGCAGTAAAGTAATCGAATGCGCTGCCCTTCCTCTGCCATAATCCTCTCCTTTCATTCGATACCCACCCAATCGCTTGACGCCATTACAACAAATCGTTTCTGCGGAAAAGCCCAGACAAAAATAATACGTACAATATTCATATTATTATGACAGCGAGGAGATGCTGAATGCTGTCTGCTGTCTGCTCGGGGCACAAATAAAAATATTGTATTTCAATTGTCAATTGAACTTAGTGCAGCGCCACCAAGAAATCCCCCGAAAAATACGAAAATGTAATCAAATCATATGAAAAAGCCACGAAAAGTTGAGAGCTGTAAACGAAACGAGATGACGATGACGATGACATTCGTCGACGATTTGCAGCTCGAGAAGCGGAGCCATAAAGAACGTTTTCGAGCATACTTTCGGGCGGGGGAGACTAAATGCGTCTGCTGTGTTGTCGCTGTGTGGTTGTTGCTGGGCTTGTGGCTTGTCAATGGTTATTGATTGTATGGGTGTCATGTGTGTGTAATCCGAACGGTACTATTCCACAGAGAGAGAGAGCGGTGGCATGTAAAGCCGGGGCGGAAGCTTTTAAGACGTTTTTCCTGCCCCCCCAGACCCCGACCACCCCGACAACCACACCGACCCCGACCCCGACCCCCCCGCGAACACCATGTGAAATGTGAGGCCGTTGAGCTGCTTGGTATTTGCATTACTCGTGCACTCGTACGCCCAACAACAAGGATGAAAATAAAAGATTTTCCCTTTGCTACGACTTGTCAAGAAGGGAGGGAAATCGGAGCATGCTCGTATAAAAAAAAGAAGAAGTAAAACGCGTTTTCCAATATTCCAAACACAAAAGCGGCTTGGCAAATCCTCAAGAGCTAAGCAGCATATCACAAAACGGCTCACCGAAAGCTTCCTGCAGGACATGGCACCGTCTGACATTGCAATGGACTAGGGAAAAGGGACTGCCAGAGGGGGAAGATGGCGGAAAATCGTTGACAGTTGAACATGCAGGCGCCGAGGAAAAACTTTGTCATAACTTTGCTGAATTAAATTTTGCTAAAAGTCAACGCAACGATTCATATTCCTCGCTCATTGTTTCTGGCATTGATTGCACTTTCTGCGAGCTGGAAACTGCAGCAGAGCCTTTCACTTTGGCCGAAGTTTAGAGGAATAGGAAATACTTTAGGGCTGATGAAGCAAAAAACTTTAACGAACTTTTAGACAATTCACATATTTATGGTCCCGAAATGAGTCTACCCGTTCCGCGAACATCTATTTTAAGCTCAACCAAAACGATTCATATTAAAGTTAATTCCCAGATTTCTGGTTTCCCATTTAAATGCCTGCTGATGGAAATGTGATGCGTATCTCAGAGCGCCCGCATGTCAATCACTGAGATTGAGCAGCTCTCCCCAAGCTCCCAACCCCCCAACCCCCAACTCCCTAACTCCGGCAATCGCTCTATTGATATTGTGTGGAGGGAAATGAAGCGGGTCTTGGCTTTGGCTTAGTTTGGTGGTTGGTGTGATGGTGGTTGCTCTGCTGGATGCTAAGCAGCTGCACGTGACTCCCAAAGTGGGGAAGGGCCCCCACTCCACACTCACCCTATGTGCGTCTGCCTTTGGTGCTTTATCTTTACGGCTGGAATCACACATGATAGACCAAGACCCGGACCACACCGGGACCGAGCTGGACTGGACCAGACAAGAATCAAAACCAGAACCAGAACCAGAACTCTCCCCGTCTCCAGGTGAAAGTTTAGCACACTTAAAGCTGCCTCATTAGAACCGAAGTATTTGCCCAGCAACCCAGCAACTATAGATATTGTATCTGCGACTGTTTTCTGTGCGTGTCAATCGCTTTTTATGTGTGAAGTGAGAGAGGGAGCAAGGGCATAAGGGAACACACAATCAAAGTGAAGGTGTTGAGAATTAGCACAAGTTTAATGAAGTATTACCAGCCATTTCATTCCATCCTTACGATTGTCTGGCTTCTGCGAGCAGAGGGCTGGAAGAGCTTTGTTCCTGGCGCGCTAAGTAGCTGCTAACCCAGCGAGGCACTTTTTCCCTCTTGCCTCCTAAGTGGATAATGCATTTCCTCGGCCAAAAAGGAAACAGCAATACTGGAGCTTGGAAGTGGCAAAAGGCAAGACACTGGAGAGCTGGGAGCTGGGAGCTGGTAGCTGAGAGCTCAGACCTGAGCGACTGGAGCTGGAGCTCGAGCTGGAGCCAGGCAAAGCAAAGGAGTCGCACGCACTCACAGTGACTGGCAGACAAACTCACTTAGACACTTGGACTTGGGCAGACAATTGCCCAAGATAGGCGACAAAAGTTGTAGCAGACGATTTGATATTTGGAAGAGCAATTTCATACTCGCACCCAATTGAGTTTCTAAAAGGTTGAGAAACGTTTCATTGAATTGGGAAAATCTATTAAATGAATACATATACATATGTATATTTATTTCAGGTAATTTGCCCACATTGGTCAGATTCAAATCGACCCTGTGTCGCCTGGCTCTGACTCGGAGGCACTGCTAGCTAGCAACTGCAATACGCTTCGTTGCACAACCCATCCAGCAACAATAACGAAACACTTAATTCGTCTGTCGTCTAGCGACGTCATCAGCAACATTCCTCAGCTCTTCTCTGGAACACCTTGCCGGCACTCACCCACTGCAACCGCCCACGCATCCCCCAGACACACATCGTTAGGAGCGCTACACAGGCACCCGCAAGGTATGCTCTATAAAATTTTACTTAAAATGCCACAGCACTGCCAGCGCTCGGCCACGCCCCCCACTCGCTTGCCTAGCCCAAAAGTTTTGTAACGAAAATTGCTGTAGTCAGTGGAGCCGGGATCGAGTTGGGTTTCGTTTCTTCTTTGGGTTTGGGCTTGGGTTTGGGTTTGGCTTTGCACTTGACTTATAAGCTGCCAGATATATTGGAGGCGGGAGTCGGGAGTCGGTGACACGCCCACAATACGTTTGCAATTTCCCACACAGACGTGAGGTAATTTTAAATTGTTTTGGGGCAAGTTTCGATGCTGCTACGCCCCCCTCCAGCACTTCTTTTCATAGGGACTTTGGACTGTCCCAAAAAGTATGCAACGATTTCTGTTCTCCGCCCAGCTTTGTCTTTTGTTTCTTTTCCATTTACGCATTGGCGAGCAATAAGCGCAAATTAAGCGCAGCTGACGAAGAGGAAGAAAGAAGAAGAACTAGAACAGATACAGCCACCAAAACACACTCGCACAACAGCACAGACAGCACAGACAGCTGTTGATGTCTCTCCTGCTGTAGTCCTTTGTCGTCCTCGTCCTCGTCGTCGTCGTCCGTGTCGTCTGCTGTTACATCAGCTTGAAAATTAGTTGCTACTTATATGCTTCACTTAGTTTTTCTTAAGTAGCAGGGATCAGCTCTCATGTGTGGGTGTGTCAGCAGGTGTGTGCGAGTGTGTGTCTCTTCCTCTGGGGATGGCCACGTGACTCACGAACATAAATGGAACTCCAAAGTTTCCCCTACAGTTGGCGCATCTCCTGGCACAAGAAAACACCCGCCCTCCAGCTGAGAGATTATTTTCTTTCTCTGGCTGCATTTTGCACCCGACCATTTTCTACTTAAAAGAGTCTGTCAACGTGATTGCATGTTAGCTCTGTTCTTCATCTCCCTTTGACTCCTGACTGCAGCAGCACGAAGGGGCACGAAGGGGGGCCTATGCAAGGGGTCTTTGCGGCTGCAGTTGGAGCTGCACTTAAGACGGGCAGCATTTGGCAAGACTTTAAGATGATTTTCCATTCGCTTTCAAGCTTAAGTAAGTAAAAACCTTGTGAAATCAGCAAAAAGAATAACGCTATGGCTGTTCCCCTAACGAGCTCAAAATTAATCTGCCTGCAGCCCATCCCCCTCCTCTGCAGAATATTTCAGTTTGGCTTTAATTATTCAATTAGAGAAAAGTGTGCGGAATGCATAAGCGAACGTGATGGATGCAACTGATACTCTCCACTCTCGTGCACGTATTTTGCGTTTGCCTCACTTTGAGTTCATTAGTTTTCTGGCACGTCACTCGTTATTCTCTTTATTGAATTATGTTCACCACACGCAAACAGACAAACAAACAGGCTGACAAATAACTGAATGCAATCCCCTTTCACATTCAATTCCCCCCGACACAACAGCACCCCCCACAACCCCACCTGCTTTGCTCTTCTCTGGGTTATCAAGCATACGCCCCGTGAAACGAGAGTCTTTTAAATGTAATTAAACCACTGCGCCGCACCGCGTTTCGCCGCACCGTGCCGTGCCGTGCCGCGCCGCGCCGCGCCGCTTCGGTTGTCGAGGCAACAACTCTCTATCCAATGCCATCTAATGGGGACGGGGAAGGGAAGGGAGGCATATGTAGTCGTATTTTCAGTAAGTTTTACCTTTGTTTTGTCATATTTGCATTATTCCAATTGCAGAATCACTTTGTTTGGCTTGCGTACGAGTGTACACCATATAATGGGTGGGCGTACGCGCACTCTCGAACATCCTCGGGGGCTTTCGGCTATGAGTTTAATCCAATTACAAGAGGATGCCGTTGCCACAGGAGATTTTAGACAGGCGCGAGTGGGCGTGGTCCACTAATTACATTAGCTAATGAATTGAAATAGAATTAAATATGTATTATTTATTTGCTAAGATTTTCACTTTGTTGCAATTAATTATTCTCATTGTTGCCCAAGCTCTGTAAATAATTATTTAATGGCATTGGCCATTCACCAAAAATGTCCAAAATGCAAACAAACGCAACGAGCAAATGCAATGAAATGAAATCAAATGAAATGTGCTTAAATGCTACATTTTGCGAAATATTTATTTTATTTATTAGTTTCACCCATTTTTGGGCATTTTGTGGGCTTTCAAATCGTGCTCATTTTGCGGCTAGCCAATGATTGGGAATGCGCCCTATGCCATGCATAAAGGGGTATGGTGAATAGATTATATTGGGAATCAACAAGCTTAGCCACAAACTAAATACATTTAATGGGACAAACAAACAAGAGTCGTAATGAGAGTGCGGCACTAAGCGTATCGCTAAAATACTCATACCATAGGAAAACATGGCCACTTCCATGATGTCGCACGGGATATAAAACAAAATAAAACTTGCTCTAGTGGGACGGCCATTATATCTAGCAGAGTTCGGAGACTCCACGGTTGCCCGTTTTGATTCTTTTGTTGATTCTTTTCTTCGGTTCTCTTCTTGGGAGTGACCAGAAGTGCATCTTCTGCCACCTTCCAAGTGCTGCGGAAAAGGCAGAAGAGCCGCTGCGTATGGAAACAAGACTGTATTGTATTGTATTGTAAACAGTATAAAGATGTGTCAGTTCAAACGCCGAACGCCGGAATGTACTTTCTGGATTGGATCCCAGGGTCTTCCGCTCTGGCCTTCGGCTACTACCGCGTCATCATGAACCAGCCAGCCCAGCTTTGCCATACTTGGAATCCATACCCTGGAATCCAATCCAGAAAGTTCGTTTGCATGTTCGACATGTTCGGTGTATATACTATACGGTTAGTGGCGGAACCAAGGAGTACGAAGTCGCGGCTTAAGTATTTATTGAGATTAATTAATTAAGATGGAGCGACAAGAAATTCTTAGTCATCGCTTTGAAGAGTGAAGGGGAAAGGTGGACGGACAAGAGCTGGGAAAACTGGGATGCAAATTCGAATTGCAGGAAAGATTGTTTGCCCCTTTCGGCATAGAGGATTCAGATGACGACGATTCAGTTCATATAGCGGAAATTATGCATAGTCCCCTGTCAGTACGATCGTTCTTTCAGACTTTTTACAGTGGGTCAGACTCGATTGATATCGCACAGTGGATCGAAGAACTGGAAGAATATGCCAGTACTTTACAGCGGAGTGATTTGCAGGCTTTTATACGCGGAACTCAGACAGTATAGGGGTATATCGCTCTTTCTGTGGCAGTGTGCGCCATCTGGCGGAGGGAAGCGCGATAGCCACACACATGCATACTGCCTGAGTATCGGGTATAAGTCGAGAGCCGCGGCCCTCTCCGCAATTAAAGGAGGCGAAACATCGATGTTGCTATCGATGGATCGATGTTTGGTTTTAACGTCTCGTCTCTGTGACAGAAATATGGCTAAAAAGACAAAGGTACGAGCTTGAATAGTTTGATTTTCTATGTTAATTCACTCTTTGAAATAAATACATATTTTTGTGTCCTGGCAATAAATATGCTTGGAAATATAGGGCAAATCGTTTGAAAATCGGCTTTGAGTGTGTGGCTGCCCCCCAATTGGCCTCAATCACGTTATCAGCCATTACCGCAAAATTTAAATTCCTTTGGATTCCCCCTATCCCGTCTCCGTACCACAAAGACCGGCGTTGTGGGACTTGGGCCAATGGATGGATGGGAGGGGATGGTGTGGCGAAGGTGCTTTCATCATTCAACATTCGCCATGTAATGACTTTGGTCAACAGAACTCATCAAGGATATGTCAGCTTTGCCTCTTGTCTCTCTTGGTCGCCCCCCGCCTCGCCCTGCGCTGCCCTTGGCCAGGACCTGCTGCTTCAACAGCGGGCTGCGGTTGGGGCTCAGAGGGCATACAAAGCACTTAACTCGTTAGCGGTTTTCGGTATATTGGTAAGCCAACAGCAACGCGAACAATAATTAAACAACAGCAGCAGCATCAGCAGCAGGCAGCCGAGAGCCGAGAGCCGCAGGCATCAAGGGGCAGGACCTCTGCTCGTACATGACTTGTCAACGCAGAACACGAGGGCAAAGCAAAAGCCAAAGCCCAGGTGAGGGCCAATCGTTGAAGATGGCAATTTGCAAATGATTGGTTGGTTAACTGATTGATTGATGGACAGCAACATTCTGCCACAAATCTTAGCCAAAAGCCGACAGAGAATCAACGGCAGATTGTAGTTTCAATTAAGTGCAATTAATGCGATTAACAAAAGTATACAAAAAAAAAGTAAAAAAGAACCTACAAAAAAAAGGAACAATGAAACCTGCCAACATTGTCTGCATTCGGGTTGATTAAGGGCTAAGCTGTTTGAATTGGTTGAGAACGGCTGGAGGAATCAGCGTCGTGCCTCATTCGGAGGTTCTGGCACAAGGCCAGCAGAGCAATGGGAAATGGAAAGCAACATTAAACAGTACGAGGGTCCGTTGGCTATCAGGGACAGTTGTAGGCACCATCCCCCAACGAAATTAAATGAGCTAAGGCCAGCCGGCTAATAGACTCCAGCTCCTTGCCCCTTAATAGGATATTAAGCTACAAAAAAACATGAAAATAAAAACACCACTAGGGCGATGGCAGGAAAAACTTGCCAGCCAATAGCACACATGACTCAACACACAAAATACTTGGCCAAAAAATGCTAGAGCTCAGACAAGGACCAGGACCACGACCAGGACCAGGACCAGGCCTGAGCCTGTACTTGGACCTGGAGCTGGAACAGGATCCCCGGCATCCCCGAAATAAAAATAACAAATATCCACAGTTAATTGAAATTCCTTAACTTTCTCAATTAAACTTTCGTGCAATGCTTTCAACTTTTGCGGGGCCCGAGACAAGGGCGAGACTTGGCTCAGTCTTTCATTCACTCCCCAAAAAAAAAAATAAAATAAAGAAGAAGAAGTTTCCCCCAGTCTCACTGTCGCTCTCCCTCCCTCGCTCATTCTTCATCCCTCTGCAGAGTGCAACATGGCGTATGAGCAACGTTGAACGTGGCCAACCTGTGGGCGTTTTTCGTCGCAACTTTATGAACTTTCCAAAGAGGCAAGGCAACGAAGGCAGCACCAGCGGATAGTGCAACTTCTGTAAGACTATTTGAAGTATGTGCAAGTAGCGACAACAACAATAACTGTCTGCTTAGCGTCGAAAAAAAAAAAAGAAAAAACGGAAAAGCTGTTGCAGCAACAACAATAATCAAGATGAGGCATAGAGCAACCGGCAGGAGACTTTCCGACTAGAGATGACAACCACAAATTGATGTGGAAATTCACGAAGCCTGTCCAGGCGGATATAGCCGCAGAAAAATGGAAAAAGTAATAAGAAACAACCATATTTAAAATAAATATAATATAATCTAAATATGTATCTAATGGTATAAATTCTCAGAGTGTACGGATACCGTCAGGAAGATATTGAAATGGATCTGGAAAAAAACCCATAGAAATTGAAGAAATTCTTTGATGATCCGTTGGAAATGCATTGGAAGATATTGAAATGGATCTGGAAAAAAACCCATAGAAATTGAAGAAATTCTTTGATGATCCGTTGGAAATGCATTGCACGTACTATAGCTATGCAACTATTCATTATGTATTTCTAAATTCAGATCCCTTGGCAACCCATTTAGTCTTTAGTTTCTGCATCAGTCCCAGACACTCACGTTGCCATCTCTAAAAAGCCTTTAACTAGCTCCAGACATGGCACACGGTCCTCCAGACCCCAGCGTTATTGTTACTGTTTTCCCTGCTCTTTTTTCACGTTTTAGGGCGTTAGTTTATAAAAAATGCACAAAGCTTGGCCGTGTTAAGAACTCGCTGCCACTCCCCCTCTCTTTCAGGCCAAAAGTGGCTGCCTTACGACGTCTATGGCTCATTCTTATCAACTTTTGGCCGTGCTTATAACTTTTGCCAGGAGGCAGTCGCAGTAGCTGTAGCAGCAAGGAGCAGCAAGGAGCAGGAGCAAGGACTTTGTTAGCTGCACGCGACAAGAGAGCATCCTGGAAACCAGTATCCAACCAGAATCCGCCCATTCAGGCAGCCAGACAGCAGCCAGGCAGCCAGGCAGCCAAGCAGCCAGGCAGCAGCCATCCAGCCCCATTCAGACAACTTCTGCTAACAACAATAATTGTTAATAATGTTTATGAAAAGTTGCCCCACCATCGTATCCAACATCGTTTCCTCGACCATCGTCCCCTGCCATTCCCTGCTGCCACTTTGGCCATAGTTTGGCATATCTTTTGGTTTTGTTCAGTTGACTGTTGCTGGTCGAGCAATTGCCTGAATGGCATTCTATATGTATGTATGTACGCCAGGAATACGAGTATACAAGACACTTGCTTAAGTTTAATGATATTTGTTTATTTATGGGCCAATTGTTGTCAAGTTTTGTGCACAAAGCAGATTGCCTTCCCCAAAGAATGAGGCATCAAATAAAATAGCAGATTCCTATGGTCCTGGACCATCCGTCCATCCATCCATCCATCCATCCATCCATCTATCATCCCCACATTGAGATTGAGGTAGATCAAATGCTCAAGATGCTCTTTCTACTCAAAGGAAGTGCAGGACACACTTCAATTTAAACTATAAGCCAGCTCTCAGCCAGGAAGAGAGCTTCCACCTTTGTCACAGCGTTTGACATGGATTGCCCCCTCCCCCTCTCCCTCTCCCACCCCCTCCCCCGGCTCAGCTCCTGCCACGACTCGAACATCCGCTGGAAATGATGCTCGGGACAATGTCTGCCAGCTGACGCGAGCTTCCGCCATATAAACACCCCCTAAATGGAAGAATGGAAGGAGCCAGGGAGAGCAGAAAGCGGAAAGCAGAGAGCCGAGAGCCGTGAGCCGAGAGGAATACCGGAAGGAAGGACAACGAAAGACTGTTGCTTAAGTTGGGGCGCCAAGTGTTCAATATATCAATCAAAGGTGTTGAAAATAAATGAAAAATGTGTCGAAAGTTTATCATTGGATACTGCCAGGGCGCAGGGGGAAATGAAAGAAACGACCAGCGGATTTTCCATTTTTCCCCATTTTCCAACGGCACAATGTGAGGGGGAAAACAAATGGTGCGTAAAAATAAAGTAGCATGCGAGTAGCACACGACATGGCAACTTTTTCCAAATCGATTAAGCTGTGACAACTTGCCAGTTCCCCCCCACACCCCCCACACCCCACACACCCCGCACACCCCACTACTCCATTTGTCCAGGTCTCCAGCTCCTCGACTCCCTCCCTGAGAGTGTTTAAAGGTTAGCGTTTGAAAAGTGAAAAGGAAATTTCCCACTGCACTGCCTTTGGACATATCCCCAGTGCTACCCCTAAGGCAGGCAAACCGCAAAAGCGAAGCTCGGGGAGCATTGAATGCATTTTTCTCGTACCCACGCCCACGCCCGCACTTGTGCCTTCTGCAGTCGGCAACTATTTTCTGAAAATCTGTCGAAAACTGTTCACTTTTGCTGCTCACTGGCAATAAGCCCCAGAACACAAATAAGTGTGGAGCGGGACCATTTGGCAGTCTGGTTTGGGGTCTAAAGTTAGCAAGTAACCTGGAATTTCGTAAAGGAAAATAGAGAGCTTGCCTTGAGGAAACCGGTGGCTGCAACTTGGAACTGGGAATGCTCTCTCCACAAACGTTATTCCAGGAACAAATTATGATCGTTCCGGAGAGTAAGTAATTGTACACGCTGATCCTTGGTCAGTAAATACCTCAAACGTGGTGCCCCGTGGTGAGCATGCATTGAGGGTATTCAAAAGCAATGGTCACATTCGGCGGCGTCGGCGGCAAGCTATTGGGCCAAAAGTGTAGCACAAAATTCTGCTGACTGCCGACTGCTGCCAGAAGCAGGCCAGTACCGTTAACGTTACCGTAACCATAACCGCTGTACCCCTCCCACGAATGGTTTTTGGCTTAAGCGTCCTCCACTTCACTTAACTTTCCGTTTTCCTGTTTTCCACTGACTTTCCGTCCAGAGCTTTTGCGCTTTTGGCGTAGAAATTCTCCAGTGTTTTTGCTTCTGGTCAAGTATGATTGGAATTTTATATGGCCAAAAGGTTCGACGACGGCGACGACGGCGAAGACGACGTCAAAATGGCCAACACGTAGTCGGGCAGCAGCGGGCGGTGGCCATCAAGTGTTTGACTTTTAGTTGGGTCCTGGAGAGCGCTTCTCACTGGCTTTTGCAGAGCAAAGCAAATTGTTACTGACTCCTTTTCGATATTATTATTAATTTATGTCCAAGTTCGAGTACAAATACGAGGCAGGAGTACAGTGTACCAGAGTACACATCACCATAGCTCCATCTCAATCAATAAACTAGTCACGTCTATGACACCCCCAATGGACCATCCCAATCGCAATCGCAATCCTAATCCGAATCCCCATTCGATTCAATCCAGTCCGGAAATGAGCAGCAAACAAAAATATCCATTTGCAATTTGTTGCCTGGCGATTAATGAGTATTGGAGTGGAGTGGAGTGGAGTGGATCTGGCGGTGGAGCGGAGTAGCCGAGTAGCAAAGTAGCGAAAGAGCCAAGAGAAACTGCTTAATTTATGTTACTTATCAAAATGGCGCTAATTGAAAATTAGCCGGTTATCGTGCAATTATCTGGACTGGACTCTTCCTTGCTTCCCATATGCCCAGGAGTATGGGTGGCTCTGGCTGTTTCTGTTTGGCTTTGGGTTCTGCTGGCGGGGGAAATTCAATTTCCATAGCCAATAGATAAGCGCACCCCAAAACGAAGTCGGAGCCAGAGCCAGAGCCGGTGCCGGATGCGCTGGAGTTGGTCGGGGTGGTAGGGTGGTATATATATTTTGATTTGTGCGTGCCCATCCACCGTGATTTCCTCCCCTGATAAGCGCAGCCGAAATTAAGAGACAGCATCCCTCGCCTTTCTCCCGAGTTAATAGACCATGGCCTAGTACAATTTATGGCCAAATAAGTCGGCAAGTCGGTGAGTTCAGAGCGTGGCCTGTTCTGCTAATAGCGGGCGATGATTTGGCAATTGTTTGAATTTCAATGAACCGATTGTTGCAAGATATGTATATATGTAGGTGTAGACCTTTGGCAAACAACAACAAAAGTACTTAGTATGTTATATAAGCAATGTCAAAGCTCTGATGGCCCCTCCCTCGCAGCTCTGTCAACTGCCAAGTCTCTTTAGATCACCAATACCATAGGTATCCAGAAAACTAAATTCTTGTGTCTAGTTTACTCTCACACATCCTTCAGCCATTCCTTGAATCAATTTCTCTTTCTCTTTGACTCGAATTCACTTCTTTCTCCTCAGCCTCTTGCTTCGCCGTTTATGTGTGTGTGTGTGTGTCTGTGTATGGGTATGTGTGTTTATTTGCTTCTCTATTGGCCATTTCAATTCCTCTTTGAGGTCCGGGCCAGCAAATTGGACAACTTAAAGAGCTCATTAAATTAACTACACGCATCTGGACGACTTTCGGCCATTTTCACTTGTTCTACATATTTATTATTATCTTTTTGTGCCTCTCCCTCTTCCTCTCCTCTCCTCCCTCCCTCTCTCCGTGTGCGTTTGTGTGTGCTCCTTTTCTCAATTTCATTTTGTCAGTTTTTGTTGGTCCTCTCTCCTCTGCTGACATGACATGAACTGTAGTTTATTTATTATTTCTCTCTCCGCTCATTTTCCCATTCTCCTTGTACACTTGTACACTTTTCGGGCTTCTTTCCATTTTATTTATATCCTTGACGCATGCAAGCATGTGTGTATGGTGTGCATGTATGGGAATCAGGTCATATATGCACACACACACACACACACACACCCACACACACGCATACACATTTGAATGTCCGTAGTTTATTGTCAATTGTTTGTGGCATTTATTTCGCAATTGTTTTCCTCCATTTTGTCACTTTGTTTGCCTCTGCCTTTTGTTCATTTATTTATTTATTTGATTAGTTTTTATTGCATGACAATTTTCCGTGCATGCGAATATGATAAAAGAAGTTTCACTCTTTGTCCTCGGGGCAGACATGCAGATACTCCTGCCCCTGCCACTGCTAATGCCACCTATTGTGGCAGTACTCTGGGCAGCCTGGACGTAGGCTGAGAATTGGCAGTTAGTGAAAAACCACTAAGGAAAAGGACAGACTTCATTATACCTACAACTATCGGGCCATCTTCCTATCTAAACTTTAAAGATTGTCCTTGTTAATGGCATTTATCAAACCATAATTCGTTCATCAGTTGACTATCATTTAACCAATTCAAAGTCAATTTTCGCTCTCTCCCTCTATCTGTCATATGCCCTGCACAAACACAATAAAAGTCCTTCCACAGGATAACCCATCCATTAACCCTCATCGACTGCAATGGGATTGGAGACCAACCCCCCCCCCAACCCCGTTTTGCCCTTCACTCGCCTCACTTTGAATGCGGATAACCATATGTGGCCTCCCTGCGTTGCAGCGCGTTGCATCGGACTCAGGCTGGGGCTCAGGCTCAGGCTCTGGATGCTCGGGCAGAATGTCAGGACATCCATCCATCCGATGTTATTTGGTCGCCCCACAGTCGATTGAATTGCCATGCGGCACGTGCAACATGAATGGACTCGCTGCAATCGTCCTATGCATATAAAAGGAGGCTGAAAGCTGTTGATGATTGGGCGTGGGTGTGGGCGTGGGCGTGGGCGTGGAGCTCGGCGTGGACGTGGGCATGGGTCTGCGAGGTAGAGCGCGGCCCTAACGCGTGGCTTCAACTCAATTATCAAACTTTTGGCCGCCGATCCGGGAGCCAACCTGGACTCGGAACACCCTACCAGAACCACTATACCACTTTGCCACACTGCACTCCACTGCACTGCCACACACACACACACACACACACACACACGAGCTCGTGTACGGATTGCCAGACAGACGAACGAACACGTGTTGGAAACAAACGGAAATGGATTTTTGATTGAGTGCACAATAAAATGTGCAATGCATTTTACAGGCCAAAACAAGAGAGAAACGAGTATGAAACATGCAAAAGAACAACTCCCTCCCCCAAAGTGGAGTTAGTCGTATTTATTTTATTCTACTCATATCAAAAAAATAACAAAAATCAAAAAAAAAAAAACAACAAAATCTACAAAAGAACCTTTTTAATTTTGGCGAAAAGTTGCAATTTATTTGGTTCGCCCTTCCATCATCATGAAAGTCAATTTATTTCATTATAAAGTGCATAGGACTGGGGGCCGGGCCAGTCTGTCTTCTTTCCGCATCCTCTGGTATCCTCCTTTTTCTTTCCATTTTATGGCGCATATTTGGCCAATTTATTGGCCTCATGCTCATGGCTAACAAATTGCAAACACACAATGTGGATGGAAAATTATTGCGTCGTTCGTTCGATTGGATGCAATGAAAAAGTTTTCCATCTTCCCCCTTGGCAGGGGTTTTTCTGCATTTATAATTGGAAATCTATAAAGGGCGGATCGTAAAATAGCCCCCGAGTCAAGGGTCAGACATAAAAAAAAAAGTACGGAAACAGTTAACGGAAGTGAATGATGCCCTATCATAAAACGAGAGTATGGAGATCAAGCTAATTGATTGACTGATGGATGACGACTCTCAGTAGCGATGAGGAGTATGGGAAGTATGGGAATGATATGGATGATGGAGAAGGTAAGTCCTCACAAGGATCAACCCAGTCTAATAGCAAAATCGATCAACCCGAACCGAATGCAGACAACAGCCAAGAGCCAAAACTATCCCTAAATGTAAATATGCTGCCAAAAATCTTATATAAAACGAAGACAGAGACGGAGACAGAGACGGAGACAGAGACAGATGCCTCTGGCAGTCGCTCAGTCATGGGGAATCACAAAAACGATGCCAATTTTCGACTATTTCCCTATGGCCAAATTTGTGTATCCAACTTCTGTGGGCCAGCGCCGGCAGATCGATGTCTGGAACGGGCTGGGTCTGGAGTCCTCGTGGTCTAGACATTGTCTAATGACAAACGCAAACCACAAAAGATGACGACGACAGCGACATTGAGGATTGAGGACTGTGGACTAAGGACTGAGGACTGAGGATTGAGGGAAAGGAAAGGAAAGGAAAATGTTATGCAAGTCGCTCCAAGTCGGAGCCAAGTCAAATGGAAATGCTTTCGGATGAGTCCTTGTCTGGCTGCGGACAAAATGCACGAGTAAGATAAATAAACTGAACTTTAAATGGCTGCCAATCGACCGTCGACCCATCGATGACTTGTCTATGGCCTGGCCTGACCTGGCTAGTTCCCATTGACCAGATAAAAGGGGAGGTGAAAGGGAGACGAGACTTCAAGATGAGCAGCGGGGCATTGAAGCGAAAGAATCTCTCGATTCGATTCGATTCAAAATTCATAAAATGCATGCAAAAATAAATCGAACCCAAAAAGTGGCGCATCATCATTATTTATTCGACTTTACCCCACCGCACCACCACCACCACCGAACCAGCACTTCCACTCTCCTGTGCCTTTGGCCCCAACAAAAGGCACAATCAATGACGACATCGGTGTTTAAATTTGTCGAAGCAACAGGGAATTTGCATAGTTAGAAGAGAAATAGAGAAAAGAAGCAACAGACTATTGAGAAATTAATATGCAAATTGTTCGCAGAGAGAACGAACTCCTCTTAAGCATTGTTCCCATTCAAGTGAAATTTCTTGGGCCAAAAAGTTCTTCTTGGCGGCTATAAAATAGAAATCTCATGCCAATAGCGATTTCAGTATTATTCCAAAACACGACCATGAAGCGCTCTTGGAGTCTCTATTGCGGAGGTACGTTCTCTGACAAGGTGTTGTATGTGATGACAGTGTATGGGGGATTGCGATGGTTTGAACAGAAGACTGTGGAAAATTATGAAAAGGAGTCCTTAGCTAGAATTTGCTAGAAGTTTCGTGGGGAACAAGGTCGTCTTTTCTTTCGTCTTTCGTTTTACCCAAACGGCAGCTCCTGAGTTCCGCTGAAAGAGGTTCCCGAAATGTCCAAAAATTCCAAGAATACCAAGAAACCGTATCCGTATCCCCTGCTGGGTCTGGGTTTTGGCGAGGACTAGAACAACGCCACAAAACCCAAAGGGATCTGATCTGCCCAAAACGGCGCTAAGTTGACAGCCATAATTGAGGCTTAAGTCTGGCTCTGGCTCTGGCTCTGGTTCTGGTTACGGTTTTGGAACAGCAACCGGCAGCTCCAGCCTGGGCTGGTGTCATAAAGCCATAAATAATCCGCGGAAATACCCAGACCCCGAATGAAAATTATGGAAAACTGCAAGTTTATGGCAGGCACACGCACGACCAGACACTCGCTAATGATCCAAACTACCTGAAGGACCTTTAAAAGGAGCTCAGCCTAGAGTCCTGAGCATCAAACGGAGCTGGATCGTCGGAGAAGCAGCATGATTGACGAACACAAAATGAAGAAACACACGGAGAATAAGCAGCGTTCGAGCAGCAAACCGCGCAAGTCCCACGATCCTTTGAGGAAAAAGAAAAAGGCTCTAAAGAAGCTGCGCAAGATGGCACCCAAAATAAATTTATCCTACCAGCTGTTCCTCTACCGCCAGGAACTAAGGCGGGCCAGTGCGGACTTCTCCTACTTGCGTCTGTCCAGAGCCAAGATAATGCTGACCAAGGAGCTGATAGCCAAGAAAATCGGCAGCTGCGATCAGATGAGCAGCGTGGACGATCTGAAAATGCTCAGCCGGGAGGTGCAGTTCAAGAAGCGTCTCACCAGTCAGGTGGAGCGCCTGGAGGAGTTCAAGAACCTGGGCCTCACCGAGATGATACTCGATGGCAAGAGGACAACCCTATAGCTGTGGCAGGAGCAATGGAAACGGCAAAAGCGTTAGGCTAGAGGCTAGGACTGGGCATTTACTTTAAGCTAGTTGTAATCTGTTGGGCTGTAATATTTTATCAAATAAAATATCGCAACGAACAATTTAATCCAGCTCTTTGCCACAACCTTTCAGCCATACTGCTCTGCTCTACCAGTCTCTGCTCAGCCCAGAATGTCACCTATTCGAACGACACTCAGGAGGCCCTCAAACTGGAGGCGTTACTCCAGTCGTCATCCACCACTTCAAGCACTTCGAGCACTCCGAAGCCCCGTGGCTGCTCGACTTCTCCTCTGACCAAGGCCAAGGCCAAGCAGGCCCATGAAATCGAGGAGGATGATAACAACTTCTCGAACGATCGGCTGCCTGCGTTGACCGACGATGAGTACAGCAGCCTGGGGGAGGATGCCAATCCCTTGCACTTCCTTAAGCAGCAGCCTCCTCCACAACAGCAGCCCGCTAAGCAGCAGGTATGAAATGGTTTAATCCTGGGTAATCCCGGGGACCCACTGACGATTGGTGATATTTACCTCTCTCGCCACTCCTGTGATCCTTGTTTTATTGAAGTGTATCCTTCATTCCCTTTACAGCAGCCCAAGCCTGAACCTATGGCAATGCCCCAGACCGGTGGATCTTCCATCTACATAACCATCCCCATATACATCAATTCGGCCGGCAAGCTGCCCCTCACTCTGACCATTGGCGACCAGCAGATGTCCCTCAATCAGCTGCGAAAGTCAGCCTCTGGGTCGGCAGCAGCGAACAAGAAGAACCCCCATACGAAGGCGCCCAATTCCCACTTCAATCGTTTGCTGGAACAGATCGAGACGACTCCCAAGAGGCGGACCACCAACCGCCATCGCAGTCAGCTGAAGAGCAATATCTATGCGGCAAAGGAGCGCCCGGATCGGCACGCTTCCGTCTACTACCCGAGCCTCTGAAATCCGATCATCGGTGCTTACGTATACATTATAACATAACTTTAATGGCTAACAATAAATAAATGACAAACAAAGTAGCTGAGAAACTTGTGTGGAACTAGAGTTGAAGACGGAGCTCTGGCTAGACAGCATTGCTGAGAGGAGTCGCGGCATCAGTCACTTGCTGCTCCACCGGCTCCACGGGCTTGACAGGCTTGACAGGCTCTGGCTCGGGAGCTGCAGTCTCGGCATCCTTTTCGGGATTCTGCTGCGGGGACTCCGTCTCGGGCTGCTTGTTCTCATCCGTGTTGGGTACGACTGTGGCCGGAGTCTCATCATCGTCATCGTAGTCATCGCCGATGACCTGCTCGATGGTCTGCTGGATGAAGTGCTCGAACTGCTGGAAGTACTGCAGAGCGTTGTTGGCCACCTGTGCGGTGGGCAGATCTGTGGTGACCTTCTTCAGGGCATCGCGGATGAGCACGAGCACTGGCTTGCGGGAGGGAGCCACTGGCACTGCGGCTGTCACAGTGTCGGGGTCTTTCTCCAGCTCTGAGGGGGTCTCTGTGGCGGCTTCAGAGGGCGTCTCCTCAGTGGTGGCCACATCGCGACGTCTTCTGATCAGGGAGTCGTCGTCATCGTCATCATCATCATCATTCTCTTCGTCGTCATCTTCCTTGGACTCCTCCTCCACCTTGTGCACATCCTCATCGTCGTCGTGCTCCTCACTGCTGTCCGCACTGGAGTTTTGAACCAGTTCCTCCTCCTCCTCCACCTCCACCTGCCGCGAGGCAGGGTACTCGAGGCTCGTGTCGATGTCCGACTCAGCCACTGGGGCAGCACTCGCCACACAGGCCAGGGCCACTAAGGCAGCTGCACCAGAGAGAAGAAGAGAATTAGCTGGGGCATTCCATATATCCACACTCCATTGCAGGAGGGAGGTAGGTAGGTTCAATGGCTTACCGAGGGACAGGTAGATGGCTCGAACCATAATGCTAATCCTTTTGTTTCTTTTCCGTGGGCGAACAGTTGACTTTTGCAGTTTTGCGGTCTTTCTGAGCAAATCCAGCGCTTTGCTTTCGCTTTTTATAGCCCCACCAAAATGAAAGTAAATCAACAAGGCGCGCTCCACCTTCGATCCCAAACCAAGCCATCCCATACGATCCGATCCGCTCCGCTCCGCTCTCAGCGAGCTCCGAGTCTGGCTCTGGGTCTGGCGACTAAACAGAGCGTTGTCCAGTCGCTTTTACTGCAACCGAAGCTCTCTTTCTCTGGTTTCTGTTCGTTTCTTGTTTCTTTATTTTGTTTTCTTTCCGTTGGACTTCTTTTGTTTACCCTTCACACACGCATACACCCACCCACACACACACACACACTGACGCACCAAAGAAACCAAAATCATTTATTTAAATTTTGTGTGCGTTTCTTTCTGGTTACTTCTTTCATAAATTTCGGGCATCTGTCCCGCCGACAGCCTCTGCTCAGCCCTATTTGCCCTAGAAATTAACGAAGCCCGCTCTTTGTGGCTGATATGCAAAACTGCTTACAAGATCACTTAGTAGGCCCCCTTGGGTGTTCGGTGTTCGGTCATCGGGCCCTTAATTATGTAATTAGACATGCTTGTAGTCCGGCCCGGCATCGATCAGATCGCCCCCAACTGGCTGTCTGGGCTGGCTGGCCGGCTGGCCGGCAATGCATCCATCAAACACAGATCCCAACTTTCTAATGCTAATGGGAAATTTTGAAAACATTTCCATTAAAAATCAAATATAAATAAATCAACAAGAAAGCAAATGAAATGAGAGGGTGGACGAAGAAAGCCGCCGATCAGCGAGATCACGAGTTGGATGAGTGAGGGAATGATAGGTGCAATTATGGATGGTCATGGCAGATCAGAGACCTCTCGGAGAATGCTCTGAGGAGTCTCCGAATGATGTCTAAGTCTATCCTCTAGCTGGAAATCAAGTTTAGGCTTCACTCTAATTAAAACTACAATTACCTGCGATGGAAGAGCTCTCTCACATAGGAGTAGATCAGAGATCAACACACTGGCAACAATAAACAATAGCAGAGCTTGATTGGATCTGAGGGGATTTCCTGCAAGCAAATGCAGCTGCCACTGCCACTGCCACTGCCACTGCCGGCAATCTCTAAACTCAAACCCAAAGAACTCTCCCCACAAACAGAAGGTAAAATAAATAAAACAAGATCACCGAACCTTTCCAGATTGACCCAATTTTGAAGAACCGGCTCAAGAGGCAGACAAGCTGATCTTCTGAGCTGGAGGCTGGACGGCTGGCCGACTGGGCGGCTGGACGGCTGGACGGCTGGGCGTTCGAATGGAGGGCAAGTAAGGTGTTAAACACACAACCAGTTCCAGGTCCAAGCGAGAGCATTCTAGATGATTATCAGGCCAGTCCAGGCCAGTGTGTTTGTGTGCGTGCAAAAGGGTAAGCTGATAAATGACAACCAAAAGAGCTTGCATAAAATTTCACCAACAACGAAAAAAATCACTAAATCTTTTCGTACTTTCGTTCGTGTCTCGGGGGGGATATCTCGGAACTGCGCGAAGTGTAAACACAAGCCCGCAGATGAAAAGATTTACGAAGAAAAACCGGTAGATGGCCAGAAGAATTCCCCCCAAGTGCGGAACGCCTGTACTTAAGCCGCCATTCGCCAGAAGATGCGATCAGTTGTTATAGCGACGAGCAGCTGAGCAGATCAGATCGTAAGTGCAAAATAAGATGAGACCAATTCAGGCTGTTTTCGTTCTAGGTAAGTCCCCCAGGCTTCTGGCTCTGTCAAGCAGGACTCAGCATCCAACCCACTCACTGTCCCTCATCTTTTTTCAGTGGCCGCCCTGCTGCTCCTGGAGGTGTCTTCCATCGAGGCGAAGCGCCGCAAGCACAAGGGCTCTGACCACCACCACCACCATGACAAGTCCGACTCCCAGAAGACCAAGACCAAGACGAAGTGGTCTAGCTCCACGGACCTGGCCAGCAACACTCAGGTATCCACCGAGGAGCACGGCTACTACGTGAAGCGCACCTACGCTCCTCAGGCCGATGTCCAGGGCAGCATCCGGATGAGTCCCCCCTTCCTGGCCATTCCCATTGCCTGGTTCAGCTGCGACCAGGGCCAGAAAGATTGCCAGGCCACCAACTCGGCGGCGATCAACAGCGCTGCGCAGTCCCTTCAGGAGGGGTACCTCTGCGACGACGACTGTGTGGATCTGTACGAGCCAGTGTGCGGCAGGACTGCCAATGAGGTGGCCGTCTTCTACAATCAGTGCAAGCTCAACGTGGCCAAGTGCCGCTCCCATGGCCTTTGGTCCGAACTGGCCTATGCCGATTGCCAGCAAACCTATCCCAAGGAAACGGCCTGTGCCGACAAGAAGTTCAGGAGTTCGCCCTATTTCCGTGACAGTGCCACCGTGGAGAAAATGAACCAGGAGAAGGAGAAGGAGGAAAAGAAAAAGCAGGAGAAGGAGAAGGACAGCAGTGACAGCAGCGAAGAGAAGGAAGACAATATTTCGCCCATTGCTCTTCCCCTGCCCCAGAAACCAGTTGAAGACGAGGCATCACCTTCGGTTGCAGCTTCACTTCCTGAACCTGTCCCGGTGGCCGTATCAACCCCCGTGAAGACCTCCGAAGAGATTGCCGTGCCACCCATGCCCATGAAGGACACTCAATCCCCAAAACCCTTGGTGATCGCCATGGCTGAGGCCGCTCCAGTGACAGAACAGAGCCAGCCCAAGGCCGACAACGATAGACTCAAGTATACCGTAGCTTAAAAGAAAAATCTCACTTAAAAGTTAATATTTATTTTAATTTAAACAAATAAAATAATTTGAGAAAAATACTTAAAGAGACTTCGATTTTAAACATGAAATACAAATCAGAAAGGAAGGCTAGCCATTTAGTACTTAGATCGATCATTTCTGTGGAAGTTATACTTTTACTAAAATATACATATTATATATGTACTATATAGAATAGAATGCAAAGTTTTCGCCAGATAGCTTTCGAATAAACTGAGAGACAAACTTACAGACTTCGCAGATACTTTCTTCTGCTGAAAATATTTGTAAACCCTCTAAAAGAGTATACAATTCGATGTCTCACAAATTGTTTGCACAATGGGCTTGCAAAATTATAACAAAATTCCATATTTAAGGATAGAGATCTTCGAATAGCTTCCAGCAACGATTTGATGAACCAACTCTAGCGCCAAGCCGTACGTTGGGCGAGGTATTTCCATTCAGAGGGCCAGGGAACAAGCATTTATTCGATATATGGCCAGATGCAGCTTCGTCAAAGGCAGAGTGCATTTCTAGATAGGTGCATTGACCCTGGAAACAAGTTCTATAAACTGATTGATCGTCAAAGATATCAGTAGCTGAATAGGGCCATCATTAGAAGCCAAGCACTAAACCTAATTGGGAGGGCGTGGGATGGACAATGGTTGCCTCAAGTCGCCGCCAGACGACGCCTATAAAAACTGTGAGGAACTCTCCAGCAGAGCACAGAAGTCATTCGACTGCAATGGGAGGCAGAAGATTCCGAATGTGGAGCACAAAACTGCAGCTACTGATCCTGCTAAGCGGAGGTGAGTCGCGAAGGTCGGACGAAGAACGAAGAGATCCATTAAGATACACCCTTCCACAGCCCTGCTCAGTGCCCGAGCTTCACCAACTGGAGACCAAGCGGAAGAAGTCACTGTAACCCATCCACCACCTGAGCAACTCGAATCGGAATCGCGCTCGCAGAAAGAGGATGTCTTGGATGTGGACGAGGACCTAGATGGCAGGAGTGCCTATGTCAACAATCAGTTTGTGCCCAGTGAGCCCGTGGAGCTGTTGGAGGATGAGCAGAATGCGCCGCTCTATGAGATACTTCAGAAGCAAATGGAGCAAGTCCTGGCCTCCACAGGTCCCAACGACCCCGTCTACGAGCATAGGGAGAAGCAGGATAGACGAGATCAGCAGCCTCCTAATCGACCACCCCCTCTCTTCACCAGCAGCCATCCGAACGATGCGGAAGTGGATGATGACTATGAAGATGGGGAGGATCGGACGGATTTGGGCTACAGCGATCAAGAGAAGCCAGATGCGGCTTCCGTGCTCGAGGATGATGAGCAGACCGAGACAGGCTATCAATTGCCACAGCCACAGAAGCCATCAACCACCACTCCCAGCACCACCCGTAGACCCCACAAACGCCGCAGTACTACAGCGCATCCGCGCACCACTCGAGCAAGGACCTCAGCTCAACCCAGAGCCACCCCAAAGCCAGCGAACCTAACCACCATTTCCACCACCAGCTCCATTGAGGTGACACCACCTCCGACAACCCCGATCCCAAGGCCCAAGGCCAGTCCCAGTCCCAGTCCCAATCCCCGGCCACTGCCGAATCCATCCAACAGTCTGCCCAGCGATCCTCAGGTCTATCAGCACAAGCGCCGCATCATTTTCAAAACCATCTCGACGGGCTCACAGTTCATCAACTCCCCGATTGGTGATCTTATGATTAAGTTCTCCATCGGCTTCGCCAGACCAGCTCATGGTGAGGCACCAGTGCCGTCCAGCGAGGCGCTGCGTGCCCTTTCGAACAATTTACTGCGAAACATAGAACTCCAGAAACTGAAGAGAGCCAATAAAGTCCAGAGAGATTGATAAAATTTAGTTTGCAGCAACATTTATCAGAGTTTTTACTGTTAGTTAAGTATAGACGGATAGCCGCAGGGGGATGCCACAAGATCAAGCAAGCGGGAACGTTGTCCGCCACGGCAAGGGCCGTGGGCTACTTCTATACCCAGTACTCAGTCAACATAGATGTGAACCTGACAATTATTTAACCGAATTGGTATCGGAGGCGATGAATGTTGCATGCTCTCTGTCTATCTCTCTCTCTCTCGTGCTGATCTCTCCCCATATCTCTGAATTTTTCTGGCACTTGTCATGGGAGAAAGAAAGGATCCACGTCTTCTAGTTATGATGCAATGTTAATTCTTGCCCTTCGTTTATCGCCTTTTTGATCGAATGACTTTTGTATGCGAATTTTGAATTGTTTTATCTGTTTCCGCTATATCTGTCTCTCTCTCACGTTTATCACAACACCAACCCAACAGGTTGCTCACACTGCACGATTAAAAGAGAGAGAGAGAGAGAGAGAGAGAATGAGTTAGCGCGTAGATGTGGTATCGGAGCCACCGGGTATAAAACTTATCAAGTGAACAGGAACATCATTGGCGTCGCTTCGTATGGGTCGGTGCTCCCGCTGCGGCTATCCTTATCGTTGTTCTTTCGAGTCCATCGTTTCGATCGGTACAAGTCTTTTTAGAGTTAATCGCTAAGCGGTTAGGAAGCTTTACAAAAATAGATATATGTGTGTGGAGTATATGATCCTAATGAATAACATGCAACAGATGCCTCCTCCTTCAGCGCACAGGCCAAAACTTGAGAGCGAGGACTGGTATGGTGACGCCCGTGATGATGCTGGAAATGAGATTGACACTGTGGTTGTCCAGAATGCGGAGACCACACACATGACGCACACCCTTGCCTGGGGCATCCACAATCTGGCCTTGCTCATTGATGCCCGAGAACTGCAGCATGCCTCCCAGAAGCGAGTCCAGTAGCGATCCAAAAATTCCGGCAATGCCGCCAAAAAGGATTATAGGCCATTGAGGTGGACTTACGAGCAGCATTTTGGCCTCCACCGTGTACCGGACGGTTACAAAATAGCCGAAGCCCACGAGGAAGCCTCCCAGCAGACTAACCACGACTCCGATCAGAGAGATTCCTCCATTGGTGCCGCGTGGCACGCGTCGCCAGCTGATGATGGAGATGGGATCGCGCTGGGAGAGCACGCTGCCTAGCTCACTGGACCATGTGTCCCCATTGCAGCAGGCAAAGGCGCTCATCACGGCAATACCCAGCCAGCTGGAGCGGTACTCTTTGGAAAAATCTATGGCACGCTCGCCGCTGCCGCAGTCGATGAGGTAAAGCAGGGCCAGTTGGGCGGCCATTCCACCGTTGCACAGGACCTGGACCCAGTTTCTCTGTCCCTCGCCCTCCTTGAAGTCGTGCTCGAACCGTCGTTTCATGTGTGCACGGAACTTGGTGGACCGCGACGAGCTGAAGAAAAAGACCACCAGGCTGGCAAAGAACGGATGGCTGGCTACCGACAGTATAAAAGCCACCAAAATGCCTAGAGCGGCTCCAGACCGGCTAACCGAGCGTCGACGCAGCGCCACCGTCATCAGTGTGAGGGGAGCCAGCGTGGAAAACAGCCACCGCATAGGCGGTATCACCCGGGGCTCTGCCAATCAATCAATTAGATAACCTTTTGCATCCTTAAGTGTTTATTCAGTTACACACCTTCGTAGGCATTGTTCCAGATCTTCGAGAAGGCCACGTTGCCCAGCCACATGAACAAGGAAATGGGTATGGCCAGGCCACAGAACAAGACCGGCATCCAGTTGCGCATCGCTTTCAAAGGTTTACATGCAGCTTATATCAATTAATTCGGCACTTTCTCCAGTTTATTTTAATTTGTTTGGTTTTTTTGGTATTCCGATTAGCGACGGACTTGAGAACTTTTTGCTAAGGCCCTGTTATCGGTTTGCGACATTCTCTATGAAATCTGTAAGCTGCACGTTTATGTTAACAGCGTGCTGTTGGGCGCACCGTTTGACTTCAAATAACAAATTTTTATAAATGGAATTGATACTTAATAATAAAAATAATACAAAATAAAATAATAAAAAATAAAATAAAAAATATTCATGACAAGTAGAACCCTTCTAATCGTTGGACACGCTTATCAAGCTCCTTCACCAGACTCGTTACCGCATCCAGCTGGGCAGAGCAGGCGCAGGAGCAGCCCGACGCCGAATCAAACGAAACATCCAATACCTGCGGAAGGTTCGGCTGGTTATGACTTTAATTTAATTACGGATGGAATGTCAGTGTAAGGCTAGTGAACTAAAAAAAGCGTGGACTGGTGCTGCGAGGCTTGAAGTCCAACTCCTTGGACACCAGTTTGGCCTGCGACAGCAGCGCTTCCGGCTGACCAACCGAAGAAGATTTGCTGGCACTTTTTGGTGTCTGTGGTAGCTTTGTGTGTTCACTGTCAAGCACCTGGAAGTTTTCGTCCAAAATCTTATAGGCGAGCGACTCGCGCATATCGATGCGAATGCTGTGGTCGTTCGACAAGGCTGTGCTGCTGGCGTTGCTCTGCTGGTAAACGGAGGCTACACTGGTGTCGCAGCTGGAGGAGAGCAGGGCAGACTTTGCCTCGAACTGGGAGGCATCGTAGGTGTGCAGATTAGACTGCCAAACTAACAGCTGCAATCGATAATGAGGGATTACACATAAAGCCATTGGATGAGCCGCCCCAACTCACCTGGCGATCGTTGCCACCAGTGGCAAACTTCTCTCCATCCTGGGAAAAGCCCACAGCATTTACAGCCGCCGTATGGCCAGTCAGTGTATAGATGGGTCTGCCCTCCAGCAGATCCAGAACGCGTATGGTGCAGTCATCGCTTCCGGACAACAGAAAATTTCCGCTGGGATGGAAAGCCACATCATTGACGGGCGCCGAGTGAACCACATACAGCTGCAGTAGCTGGCTGCCGCCCACATCGAAGATTTTGATGCGGTTGCATCCCAGGGCCACGGCCACCATGTTGCCCCACGGATGCCAGGCCACCTGCCGTGGGGCGCCCCGCTCTTCGGTGAAGGTGCGCGTGCACTCTCCAGTGTTGACGTCGTAGATGCGCAGCGATTTGTCGTCGCTCACGGTGGCAATCATCTTGCCGTTGGGGCTGAATTTGGCGGCACGCACCCAGTTGGTCTGCTGGCTGAACGACGAGATAAACTGGCGTTTGGCCACGCGCCATATCTTCACGGACTTGTCGTCGGAGGCTGTCAGCATCATCTGGCCGGTCGGGTCAAAGTCGATACTACGCACTGGCTTGCTGTGGGCCACAAACTCACCGGATACGCCGCGCACCTTGGGCTCCCAGATCTTCACTGAGCGGTCGTGGCCGGCGGAGGCCACCAGATTGCCCTTTGGCGACCACGCCACTCCATACACAGCCGATGAATGCGATCCGAAGCGAATGCAGCGTGCCGCCTGTTTCAGGTTCCATAATATCACAGAGCCGTCCAACGATGACGTCGCGATCTGAGACCCTTCGGGGCTGAAGCGGAGCTGGGTGATGCTGCCCGAGTGGCCAGTGAAGTGGCGGTCGAGGGCCGGATCTCTGAACAGTCCCTGCATGTTTGCGTTTAATAGGTTTCTCTTTTGGATTCGTTTATTTGCTTTTTTAACAAATTGTTTTGAAATTTTTGCCGCTTTGTTTGAAAGAAAATGCCGTAAGAATTGATCGAGTTATCGATAAAATATATTTTGTAACTTAGGTAACAATATTTACAATTGACGGGCGGTGGGGCTTCTGCAGAGCGTTCTCTCGGATTTTGGACTGGATTGTTTTGATCCAAAAAGATACTGCTTGCAAGTTTTCTTGGTTAGTTTTGATGTGTTGGTTTTTTTATGTTAACATTTGCTCAATTTTGTACATGGCAACTACACGATAGCAATACATTTGCTACATAGTGCGAGGAAAAAGAAGGTATGACCAACAGGCCAAAAGGCCCAGAAAGTGGTGCGCATGCATGGTAAAAACCACTCCTTTTGCTTAATATACCTTGCAACCACAATCACACGCGCGGTGAGGTTCGTAGAAACCCTGCAATTTGCCTATGTTTGTATGCCTGTTGTCCACACCCTCTTTTTAGTCACATTATAAGCGAAAATGCGCCGTCAGAGTTGATATTGATAAGTCCATAAAACGTTCCCTTTACAGTACATTTTGTATTGATTTATTTTGAGCTGTTATTGATATGTTAATGTTAACTAAAATGGAATGTTAATGTGCGCGCCTGAATTTAAAATACCAAAGTATTTTAGCTTATGAGTTGCCGTTTGGAACGCCATCGACTTGCAAACATCAAAACTTTTTCAAAAAATACAGACCACGGGGCAGAAGGGACACGGGACAACGGATGACATTAACGTAAATGATGAATTAAAAGAATTAATAGATTAATTAAAAATAGATAGTAGCATATGAATAAGCGGAAATAATTACTTCTGGCCACGTACATCTTATTTGACATCTACTGTAGGTACGCATAATTTCATTTGATCTTCGCTCCTAAGGTATGAAACTTTGTTAGTGTCGCAACGCCTCAGCAACACTGGAACTACTATTCGATCGCTGGTCTGGCAGCCCATTCGACCTTTACATGATGATCTGGCAGCACTACTGATCGGACGACGGCGAGCGCAAAACACTTGTTGTTATTAATTAAATATCAAGCGTACGTTGGCCAACCCGCCAAATATTACTAGCATTTGTATACGAGGAGTATATGTAGAAACAAAGAAGCGTAACCTCCGTGTATTAATTTGATAAATAATTTCATCTCAATCGTTCGTATTCATTCATCGTTCGTTTTTGCAGGACCGCGGCTCTACTTTTATACCCGTTACTCCATTAGTATATATAGTAAGTAATCTTATGTATGTATGTATATATTATAACCGTATATGTTTCGCTCACCTCCGGCCGGGGCGCACACTGTACGAGGAAGGGTGTGGCCAACCTAACCTAACCTATCTTCAAAATTTTGCATGCCACAGATTTTTCGTTTTTGTGGGGCGGCAGTAGGTGGGTGAAATCTCGAAATACTCTTCTAACAGTTTGATATCACATGAGACATATTATATTATTAAATATCTTGAATATCATACATATCCGGGTATATCCGAGTACATAAAAATCCAAAACAGAAAATGATTACCAAATAAATTTAGAGCTCCGTCAAAGAATATATGTATGTATGTATTTCCCTTAAGAAGACACTTTTGATATCATGAAAAATATCATGGAAATGAAATCACTGCAAAACTAATGTGCACAAGAACACAGATGGATTCACATTTGGTTAAAGAGGAGACGGGCAACAGATCCTTTATTTGACTATTCCAGTGCTTGACTTGTTTTTGAAAGTATCCCGGCCTACCTGCTGTCATTATCCTTTCGTCGAACTCTGGGCTGGTTCATTCAACTTCAACCTGCCGAGCCAGCTCCTGCCGCTCTCTAATGATCCTCGCTGCTTGGACTTGGACAAGTTCAATGGCCATGCCTCCGCTACGAGTATCTCTAGCGGCTAATTATGCGTTGCCAGCATATTGGATATTGGCCCGACTCTGGCCCGAAAGCCGACAGCAAATTAAACAGCTAAAAGTGACAGGGAGTGCAACTGTGAAAGTGCAGTAAACGGCAAACAAGCGGACTACAAACAAAAACCACCGCCACCGACACCGACACACAGAAAAGACACAGCCCCCGAACCCGAACACGAACCCGAGCTGAACTTTGAGGAATTAGTGTGACAAGCGCACGATTTCCACCTGTAGCTGCTGGCCCCTTAACTGTTCTTTGCCAAAATGCAGTTATAGGCTGTCGAACTCGCCAACTTCCAGCTCGCTGCAACCCCTGCCAAAGTACGGGAGAGTGCCTTGCAGATCGCATAGACAAAAGGTCATTGTCATCCCGACTCTGGGGTGGGTTCAACAAACTGTTTTTATCAAAAAAAAAAAAAAAAAAAAAAACACAAAACTGTTGCACTTTCAAATAAACTAAGCAAATGTGCCCAAGGGGTCGGGTCGGTCTCATTCAGACTAAGAATCCTCAAAAATGTAGGGAAAAACATACCAGAATCTTGAATGCTCTACACTTAATTCCATGACAATTTGCAATAAGGTTTCCCCAACTGTTCCCCGAATATAGATAGTTCAGAGAGAATTATAGTATGCTCGTGGTCGAATTTGAATCCATACCCAACTGTTGGCCGAACAAAGCTCTTTGCATATCACATGTACTTGTTCTTTGGAAGAAAGACTTCCTCTGAAGGCTTGCCAAATGAGAGGTCCTTGTTCCCGGTGGCATGTGGCTTGTGCCACAAACGAGCCGCAATAAGCGGCACCAGGTCCAGGACAGCACCGGGACTGAGACCGGGATCGAGACCCGAGAAGACCCCAAAGGTACCGACCAATCAAGCAACGGACCGGACCCTCTTGCCAAAGCCAAAGCCAGAGCCAGAGCCAAAGCCAAAGCTTCTCGCTGCACCCTGGAGCGAGGCCTTCGTTTGGCTCGTGTCATCTGTTGAATTATAAAATATGGCAAGGAATTAATTTGCCGGCCAGGGAAGGCAGCCAGCCCTTGCCCTGGGTCGAATCTGGCACAGCAGCAGCAGCGGCAGCAGCAGCAGCGGCAGAACAGCAGCAGAAGGACCAGAATAGCAGGATAACGATCCAAATCATCTACCGCTATGCTCTCGCCCGCTTTCCTGCTCTCTCGCTCTCTCTTCTCTGCGACTGCTCTGCTGTGCTCTGCTCTGCTCTGCTCTTCTTATCTTCTGAGCACCTGTCGCCTTCCCGAATCCCAGTTCGAGTCCCAGTCCGAATGTCGGGGATCTGGATGCGCAGACAAAACGAAAAGGTGCGCTTAAATTCTTATAATGACTTGCCTCGCGTCCTCAACCTGCTGATCCTTCCTCTTGTGGCATCTTCCTTTGTGTGCGTGTGACTTTGTGTGTGTGTGCGTGTGTGTTTCGTGAGTTGTGCGTTGCATCTTTGGCCGCAATTTGTTGCTCATTGTGTGCGTGCCTCCGTCTGCTGTTGCCTCAAAATCTGTCTATAATCTGTGTTTTAGGCCCATGCCACAATTGATTTCAGACTAAGCCTGAAAACCGAAAACACCTTGAGATCGGCCTCTGCCTCTGCGTCTGCCCCTACCTCTCCCCCATTCCGCCGGCGCACTCTTGGGTCTTCCATCCCGCCTCCACCTCCGCCTCCGTCTCCGGCTCCGGCTTCGTCTTTGCCACCGTCGCTTTGACTTTGCACCTTTTCTCACAAAATCCGTACAAATTTCGTGTTTAGATTTTGTCATTTTAATTGCCGGGACTTGGCTTTTGGCTTTGTGTTTTGTTTTTGTTCTGTTTTGACATTTGCTTTCGGCCCGATTCAACGTCTTCCAACCCTTTGCTAAGCCCTCGGATCGTTGACTGTTCACCGTTCGCCATACACTTTCCCCTGCCAGCCGTACCCTTCTACCCTTCTACCCTTCTACCCTTCTACAGTTCTACCCTTCCGTGGCCATCTCTTTTCCTGGCTTCTTGCCAATTAAGCTGTTTAAATAGATTTCACAATTCGTTCTGTCTTGGCCCAGAGGAGGGTTGATTTGCATATTTGACTTGGATTTGTCAATGCATTCGCTGCATTCAAGTCGAAAGAGCTTAAGATTTCCTCCGCCCTCAAGATGGGGGCAGGGCAGGACTAATCTTCAACTAGTCATTGACACGGCATTCCATTGGCTTCGCTTCGCTTCCGATTTGGCCAGCGAACTTGGCCAAACTGTTGTTGCTTTTTGTTCCATCAGTCTCGCCCTCAGTCCAGCCTTAGCTGACGTCTGATTCGTTTCCAATCTCAACCTCAAAAGAAAGGAAAGCGCAGGACAAGTCTCTTGGTGACTAGACCAATCCATATGTGACACATTCCAAGCACAATTTGTCCATGCTAGTTCTCTGGCTCCCATGTAGAACTAATCAAAACCTATGACTACTGTAAGGAGTCAGAAGTCGTTGAATATGGAAGGGAATATCCTGCCGGCATCACCTGTCCTTAAGTGTCCATTAACATCGTGCTATTCCCCATTAGAGTTCATCATTTAACAATCAATTGCCTACAAAACTCCAGATCCAGCCAGGTGACAATGCTCAATCAAAGAAAGACGAAGCAATCATAACTTATCAGTTTCAATTCCACAAAAGGCCAAAAGGGAAGAGGCGACAGCCTGTGCAGCGGACAGGGGACATGGTACAGGGCAGAGGAAAGAGGAAAGAGGGGGAACGAGCGAAGCCGGAGGCCTGTTAAAATTGGGTCACTTTTGGCCTGGCCGACAAGTCGATCTTGTAATATCGATCGAGCGTGACAGGTGCAGAGGTGCACTTACAATTGTTGTTGCACCTTCCTTTTCCCTGACTCTCCCTCTCACCATCTCCGACCGATGTGTGTGGATTTTGTATCTCGTATCTGAGAGTACTCGTACATATATTAAGCGACAGCTTGTGGCTCAAAACACACACACGGCATGGACTCCCCTGAGGGCCTAGATTAGATGCAGATCTCTCTGCCTTCAACTCGAATGTTTTTGCGGTCTGTCTGTCTCTGAACGAAAGATTTTTATGACTGTTGCATCTTTTGGCTTCTGCTGCCGCTCCTGGCTGGTGTCGTGTGGCCCATGTCAACTCAGTGCCTTGTAAGTCTGGGCCCTGGTTCTGGCTCTGAGTTGGGCTGCTGTTGTAATTTGCCTCCTGGCATATGTTGGCCGCAAACCGGCTTTGAGCACGCGTCGAGACGCTCGTCCTGGCTCAATAATTGAGCGCCAAGCCACGACGGCGACGACGACGACAGGTTCCAGGATTCCGGGACGGCAGCAGGTGCTTGGCTTGGCCCAGCAAAAGGGAATTGGAATCGGAATCAGCGCCAGGCTGCAGCTCCTCTGCCTGCTTACAATGAAAGGACATAAACATAAATGAGCCGATGTAATGTTGAGCCGCTGTCGGTCCTTCTTGAGCCCCATCCCCATACCCATCCCCATACCCATACCCATGCCCATCCACATCCCCATCTCGCTCTATCTGTGTGTTACAGGTGCCTTTTCTGTTCAGATGCATATGCATCCCCTCCGCATTTTAATTGTGAGCCCGGCTCGGAGAGGCTTGCTTCACCTGCACCGCAGCCGAGCTGCAGCCGAGCCGAACCCAGGAACCAAACCAAACCAACCAAACTGACCTAAGACATCTTTTTTGCTCTTGCTGCACGCGGCCGCCCGGGCTCTTCACCTTTTTTAGCCGCAACTATTATTTTTATTAATAGCCAAAGTCAAAAGTCACCTGCCCAGGGACAGACCAGACCAAAAGGTGACTCTGGCTCTGGCTCTGGCTCTGACTCGGGGTTAGGGCTAAGGCTAAGGCTAGGGGTAGCCGGAAAACGGAACCAAACTGAATAGAAGGGAAGGGAAGGGAAGGGAAAGGAAAGGTAAGGACGTGCACATGCCCATGTTGCGGGTTCTAGGCCTCTTCAAGCACCACTTCTAAGATCAATTTCCTCTTCACCGTTTTCCCCTAAGAGTTTTCCCTCGATTCTTATTGTTTGCATTGGGGTTGCAGCTTTCATTTCATTTCATTTCGTTTCGTGTATTTTTATAGTTATTCTTTTTTTGGTGCTCTTTTGTTTTTCATGGGGGCTTGGCCCGACTCTTGGCCTGGCTGTTGAATAAATTCCAAACGGCATGACAAATTATGTGGGCTCAGGTGTTACGCGGAAAAAGGGGTTAACAAACCGAGAGCTGTAGATGTAGCTGGAGCTGGATAGTGACTCCAGCATATGGCATCGAGTGTTTTCCACTTATCTCTAAGTATATCTTATCGGTTCTCCGAGGTCTCTACGAATGAAGGTGGCATGTGCGGATCTTCAATCACTTTTACTTTCATGTCAGAACGAATATCCCGACTAAAATTGAAGTATTTTTTATGGCATCTGCAATCTGCAATCATTGGAGCTTATCGCTCCGCAGAAAGCCCCGTTTTCATGTTTTCTATAACGCTGTTCCATACAATCTATGACTTTTCCTGACTATCTGGAATACATATGTATCGATGGTAGACCCTTTTCTGTAAGTCTTAGCCTTGATGATATTCCCTCTGTTTCGTCAGCTGCCTGACGCCAAGATGTAAGCAAAACTTTCATCTATGGCACGGCGAAGGGCCAGGGGCAGGGCCAGGGCCAGGGCCAGGGCCCATGTTGTGTCTACATTCTTTGGATCTTTGGCCTCACTTTGTCGGCACTGGCCGAAAAGTCCTTGAACTGCATTTTTCTGTGGCAGCAATTGAACTGCATATTTCTCTCTCTTTCTCCTTCCAGTGGTTCAGGCGTTCCTTTGTTTTTTTTGTGGTTCAATATTTTGTCAATTTCGATCAATTTGTGGCGCGCCAAAGCCGGGATCCAGTTCTGCGGGGGGATTCGTCTGAGTGAAATCCTTCGACGACTGTTCGCTCGCTGATTTCTGATTGCGGCCAACGATGAATGGCGATAATGAGGGGAGTCGGTGATTTGTAAACTGCCAAACTTCATTTCGGGCGTTTTAAAGTGCCGCAAAATGCATTTGGACATTTCGATTACCGAAAATTGCGATCAGCAATCCTCAATGACCATTGCCTCTGTCCCTGGGCCTGAGGCTGGTGCTGAGCCTGGTGCTGGGCCTGGGCCCTGGCCTGTGCCTGTGCCTCTTCCGATCTGCTCACTCCTTTTCTCACTTTATTTCGGCTGCAATTAGTTCGAACTTCGAACACTTATTGGCGTTTTCCCAAAGGAGCGCAGGGGCGGAGGAGCAGGAGAAGTACCTGCTGTAACGCGGCGGCTTACAAAGGGCATTCCCAGGATGCCACATGGACCACAGATCAAAGATCACCGCGTCACCCGGCTAAAGAAACAGGAGCAGCAGCAGGAGCAGTGAAGCAACTTATTCCCCATCAATTGAGTACGTGCAGGAATTTATCTATAAAATCAGGTTTTCGGCCAAAACCCCCGAAAAAGAAATATTTGGAACGCTTTGGACAATTTGTAATAAAATGTGGGACGACTTCAAAGGAGGAGGCTGTGTCCTTGATGCTAAGGAATGCTTCTCATTCGGTCTGAGGGGCAGGCAGATGGAGAGCTAATGAGATATTAACCGCATATTTATGAAGTCATTTCTATGAATATTCATCTGTCATTTCCCCCTTCCCCCTTTGATGCTCCTTTGGTGAGCCAATACCCAATTAAATTTCATTTTCAAATTTCTTCTCTTTTAGCTTTCAACTTTATTTAAAAAAAAAATATCATATGTTATCTAAACTATTATTATAATGTTACAAATAGTTACAAAAATCATTGGATAAATTATAAAATTAGAATAAACTAAAAGATTCACCACGTAATTCGTATAAATAATTGGGGTGGGGTAAGGTGGGGTGTGCAATCAACTTAAATAAATTAGGATTTAATAAAAATTTGGACAAGTTATCTGTTCAAGGGCTCAAGCTCTTTGCCAAGTTGGTTGGAAATTTCTTGTTGGTTGTTCTTTGGTACGTTTAGCTGCCAATTTGGGGTTAAGTTTAAACCAAATAAAAAAAAACGCTAATGGAATAAATTAAATTAATGAATTATTCTAGAGTGTAACATACATATGGTTTGTAAGAGTAAGTCTTGTTTGGTCTGCTATTTACAGAGAGGGAGCCCCCCAAGCTTAGGGCTAGAATTGAGCAAGTTTCTTAGCTAACAAATGGGAGATCTTAACATCCCCTAACAATAGATCTCTTTTGTGGTTCATCTGTGCGAAGGCCAAGACAAAACAAACTTTGGCTTCCTAGCAGCGACTTAGACGGGGCCACCGCCACCTCCTGCTTCCTCCACCTTCTTCTTGGACGCGCTCAGCTAATACTGGGATCCGATCCCCGAGGGAGCTCGGTTGCTGGTGGCTTACGAGTACGAGCTGTTGCCTGTCAACAGCTGCTGCTGCTGACCTCCATTTTGAGCAGCGTGGGTGGCCTCAGATCCTCGACGGGTGCCTCCTCGTGGCGGCTCTCCCGATGCCGCCGCAGGTCCACCTTCCGCTGGAAGGACTGATCGCAGAGGCCACAGCCGAAAGGCTTGTAGCCCGTGTGCTTACGCATGTGCGTGATCAGGTTCGAGCTCTGGCTGAAGGCTTTCAGGCACACCGTGCACTTGTGCGGCTTCTCGCCTGGAAACGGAAATAAATCAATAAACAATTAGCCAAATGAAAAGCGTACAAAGTTTATTAATTGCGGAGTCGCTGCGAGTCGCGGCTTTACAGCAATTAGACAAATTGAAAAGCGATAGAAATCTTGCCCAATCGCTGATTTTGGGGGAGCCGTTTGACACATTTGCATAGGGCCAAAGGTCAGGAATTACTGGGGTATTCTGATTTGAATGGAACATGAAGCTTACCTGTGTGGATGTATGTGTGCTTCTTCATGTCGGACTTCTGGTGGAACCGCTTGCCGCAGTACTGGCAGGGATATGGCCGGGTATCGCTATGGATGAGCAGATGTGTCGAGAGGGTGGACGAACGCTTGAACGACTTGCCACACTGTTTGCACTGGAATGAACAAAAGGGTGTGGAGGCATAAAGGTTGTGTTTAATTTTCAAATAGTACGAGTCACGATTAAGCCCCCCGAAAATGCCCCATATTTGAACAGCCTGCATCTGTATCTGTATCTGTGTCTATATCCCCAAAAAGCAAATCTGAAAAAGGAATATCCAACCAGCCAACACAATCTGTCTATATATACCTACTCTCTGTTATTGTGTGTGCGTGCCAAATTCTCAACAGCCACATGAATTAAACTAGATTTGTGAGTGCACAAATATTTGTCGCCAAGTGACGATAGAGCCAAAGCACGGAGGGAAAACCCAAAGCCAAACTTTGGCCCCCCGACATATTATTCGATTAATGGCGATAGATTCTCTCGCCTCGCATCGCCTCGCCTATTTTTGCATTTCACTGCGGAGAAAACAGCTAATCAAACAGGGTGGAAAGGGGGAATGGATTCAGCTCAATGCTAAATCTCAAGTGAGATAAATTCTGTGGATCCGAGTGATACGATATTTGTAGGCCAAACACAGCTGTGCCCGACTGAAGCCCGATTGGGGATTGGGGATTGGGGAGGAAGGAGGAGGGAGGAGGGGCTTGGGGATCGGGTATTGGGTGATCGAGCTCCCTGTAACATCTTCGGTTGTCAGATTAAATGTTTAAACAGTTTGCGTGTTGCAGCAACATGCATGTACTCGTATCTAAACATTGACACACTCTCACAGATACCAGAACAACACCCGACGACTCAAATCGTTCACCAGCTCCCCAGCTACGTGGGCGACATTTATTAAAAAAAAAAAACAAGAAAAAGAAAAAGAAACAAAAACAAAAAAACTGGGAAAAAGTGAAACATTTTTCAAAAACCCAACTTGCTCTACGCATATTGTAAATTGACACAAGTGTCTGTTATTTCTTCGTTTCTTTTTTTTAATTTCTTTCACTCTTTATGTATCTTTCAGTGTCTTGTTTTTTGGGATTTTCTATTTGCGGATTGCATTTGAGTGGACCATATCCCCATATCCATATCCATATCCATATCCATATCCACATAGTACCTCAGTATGTATCTCCATATAGGCTAGACCCAATTAGTTGCTCTATTGTTAAGCTCGGCTTGACTCGACTCTGACTCTGACTCTTACTCTTACTCCGACTCTGAGCCATAATGTCAATTTGCTTAGCTTCGACAACGAAACGGAAGTTGGCGAAGCACAAAAAATACAGGGCGGGGGTGCTGGTGGGGGTGGGGGTGTAGGGGAGAAACCCCAAAGGTCTGACTCAGCCGGGTGGGCCTCCTACAGGGAACAGATGTAAGAAATTACAGAAAAAATAAGACTCAATTTATATATAAAAACAATATAAAAACTCAGTCTCCATCTGCGTCTGCGTCTGCGTCTGCGCCTGCGCCAATGTCTCTGGACTCTGGCAACTGTCTTCGGCCATATGGCGGCCGGCCTGGAAACCTTTTTTTTCGGTCCGGCCTATCGCATTTCACTGACCCTCGATGGATGTGTGAAAAAAGCGGAGAGGGACACCGACATCGGACTCGGACTCGGACTCGCGGCGGGTGTTGATGGATATAAACGCAATATGACATCGGGGGTAGTCAGAGCATGAACCCGGCTTGGCCATAAGCGAAGAAGCCTTCTCGAATTCCACATGGTCGTGTGCCCCTGGCACTGGCAGGGTTAATGCGTCGGAAAAAGGGGGACAATCCAATATCGAAATGACAATTATGATTGTAATTTGTACATAAATCCTCCGAAAGAGTGTCCCTAGCGCCCCACACTCCCCCAATCAAAATTATTTGATTAACTAATTGCGTGATTTCGATGGGACTTAATTGAATTTCCATAGAGCTCTCTCTCATGTCTATCCTGTCGCTCCTGTCGCTCTTGTCGCCCCTGTCCTGTCGGTTTTATTACAGTATTTGCTGTGCCACTTTTCCAAATTGAAATAATGGTGGGAGGAGGGTTAGGTCTAGGCACTATCGATATCTCCGAGGACAATTAAAACTGTTCGAGGACGAAATATGAAACAATTAACACAAGGGAATTGCCAAAGACACGCAATGCAAAGCGGGTCTTATGCAATGCAAGTACTCCTCCGAAAGGGCTGGCGCTGAGTCCTCCCCAGGACTGGACACGTGATAAACCCATTAGAGACAGTGCCGCTGCGAATGCCCACAGATTTACGATCGATGCTGTCGGTGAACCACAACAATCTCTGAAACATTTCCGCTAGTCGCGATTCCCCGATTCCCCGTTTCCCGATTCGATATCCTGTTTGACTGGGCTTACCTGGAAATTCCTGCCGCTGCGCTTCTCCTCGCACTCGCCCTGGTATGAGGACGAGGAGGAGGATCGGCGCGCAACATCTGTGGCGGTCGAATCAGGATGTTGCTGCTGCTGCTGCTGCTGATGCTGATGATGTTGCAACTGTTGCTGCTGCTGCTGCTGCTGCTGATGGGGCTGCTGCTGCTGTTGTTGTTGGTGTTGATTACGCATATAACCGAATTCGGCGGCTGCCACCAGGCCCATAAGCGCCGCTGCCGAATGGTTATCCTGCTGCTCGCTGGCTGCCTCATCCTTGATGTGTTGCTGCTGCTGCTGCTGCTGCTGGGACTTTAGGTGCTGGGTGAGCAGCTCAAGATTGTTGCCCGTGAGACCGGCCATGAAGGCGCTGCGATGGGCGTACAGCTGCTGTTGGGCCACCTCGAAGTCCATGTCCTGGACAGCCTTGGTGGCCTGGGGTGCGGATAGCGAGGAGATCGGCGACTGCAGGGAGGAGACAGAGGCAGCCGACCGTCGCTCGTACTTGAACTTCCTCACAATGGGATCCACCTGGGGCTCATCTTCCTCGTTGTACTCGCTCTGCTGCTCCCTTCTGGCGGATCTCTCGCACATCGAGGCTGGCGACCAGATGATGTTTCCCTGCGATCTCTGTCTCTGCTGCTGCGGGGTTCCCGTAGTCTTCAGATTGACCGCCCTCAGGGGTGGCGGTGTGACGTTCAGGGCGCCCATGGGATGCACTGCTTCCGAATCGCTAAGGCTGCCACCGCTGGTGCTGCTCCTGCTGCTGTTGCTGCTGCTGTTGTGGTGTAGATGGCGGTGGTAGTGCTCCTGCTCCGACTGGTCCGCCTTGCTCCGCTCCTTGGTGCTCAGGTTCAGTGGCATGTCCTCGTCCTGCTCCTCCAACATCTGTTTCTTGTTGTTGTTGTTGTAGTTGTTGTTGTTGCTGTTGCTGCTGTTGTTGTTGATGTTGTTGTTGTTGATGTTGGTTGTGTGCTGCATTTCCTGCTCCTTCTCTGGGGTCAGAGCGTAGTCCCGATCACGCTGACCCAACACTATGGAGGCAGGGGACTTAGGAGTCATGGGTGTCAAAGGTGTCCCCAAGGCTGTGGCGGATGACAGCAGGAACTGCGGCCACAACAGGGCACTGGAGTACAGCAATGGGTTATAGAGAAAGGGCAGATCTGCGGGAGATGATCAAAAGGGATCGATAAAATACTATGCGATGCAAGGGAGCGTTTGAGCAGTTCTAGGATCGTTGAATCAATCTAGAAAATGTACTATATTTCCTTGATTATATTAGTGCAGCTATCCTATCTTTCAGATAGAATAATGATACAAAAAAGCAGAACTGCGAAGCAGGAGCCTTCTTCGAAACCTTCCAAGCCCATGAGAGATCTTCGATCCTTGCACTCACCTCTTCCGTTCAGCTTCTGGGCTGCTGCCGAGGCAATCACAGTGTTGAAGGCGGACGCCCGTTGCATCCACTGCTTGTCCAGGGCTGGTCCGGAGTAGCCTGCTGGACTGGGCTGCTGCGAGTGCGGCGATGGCGGCGGCGACAAATGATTCATTTTTGGGGCTCACTGTTTCTGCACTGGCTCAATTTGTTTATAATTTTTGTTCTTTAGTCACTTCAAAAAATGTCACTTTCGTTGAGCTGATCTTCGGTATTGAACGGATCTTTTTTATACAGATATCTAAGTTTTTTTGGGCAATTCTTTTACTCTCAGAAGACGAACACGTCCGTATCGCTCGGTGCTTCGCACCTGACTGAATCTTTGGCCGATTGCTCGGTTCTAAATTGAGCCAACGGTGAAGCGTTGTCGCCGACTGACTACTTGGCCCGAAAAAAAGGTACGTACTACCACATTGAGCTCTGTGTTTTTGTCCGACTGCACGGGTGTGTGTGTGAGCGTGTGTCTGTGCGTCTGTGTGTCTGTGTGTGGCAGCAAGCCGAATCAAAACGAGCCCTCTCTGTGTTGGTGTTGACTTTTGCTGGTGGTGGCTGGCTCTGAAGCCCTTGTCTGTACGAGTATCTGTGTGTGTGTGTGTGTGTGTGTTTGTGTTACCAACTCTGGTTTTTCACCTTTGGCAGCAGTTGGCGGCTGTTGCAGTTGCAGTTCCTGCTGCCGCTGCTGCTGCTGCTGCTGATGTTGCTGATGTTTCTGCTGATGTTGTCCTGCATGTTGTAAGGGTCAAGACGCACAGTTAGGCAGAGATCGGCTCTCCTGCCCCTGCCCCTGCCCCCGCCCCTTTCCCATTCCCATTCCCAGTACCCTCTATTAGTATCAGTGGCTTTGATCGTGCTCTCCCTTCTATCCTGCGAGTGCTCCTCCTGCTGCTGCCGCTGCTGCTGCTGCTGGTTCTCTTTCTGTTTGTTGGCAGCACGCGTTTCCCTACTAATTGGTATGCAGTTTGGTTTGGCGGGCGTTTGCTGTCCTTTTCTTTTCTTGCCGCATTGTAACTGTTACATTTTGTGTTACTGTTCTTGCCACCAACTGTTGTTGGCTCTGACACACTTGAGAGACGAAGATGGAGCGAGAGAGAGAGGGAGAAGGAGAGTCGGATGGTTGAGGAAGGTAGCGGTGGAGCGGGCGGAGGCGGTGCCCGGGGAGGGTTGACTTACAAATATTTATGTATGTGGATGGATCTATACATCTAACATCTGTCACGGACATTCTCTGCATGTGCAATCGGATTGGGAATTCAATTTAGATACAATTTTGATTAAACTATGATTAGCTCAATTCAATTCATTTATTCTTCGTGTTTTAAAGCTTGGGACTATTTAATTTATCACCTATAGGTGTTTTTTCAAGTGCAAATTAATGCTGAAAAATGTATGAAAATGTTACCTAAAAAAAGATTTTTTATTGGATCTAATTATGATAAGAGAGGAGATTTTTTAAGCGGTTTCCATGTCCCATGACAAATTTAAAGTTCGGCAACAAATTAATCTTTGGAAAGTGGATCAATAAACCAAACTATTATTCTAATATTTTCTTTTGAATTTGTAAATTTTTAAATTCTTGCAAAATACTTTTCTAAATTTGTTAAACGAATTATTATAAAAGTACTAAAATTTTATGTTATCTCAATTTCAAATAAACAAATAAGTCTGACAAAAAAAAGTATCTTAAATTGAAAGGGCTTGGATATTGGATGGGATTGAATTGGAACCCAATTGTGTCGACGCTTTTATTTTGCGAAAACAGGAGCACCAACTTTTGCGCTTTCAAAAGTAAATCGCTAAGTTTTTGCGAAAGTGAAAACCGGAGCCTGCCTGATTGTGTAAGTAGTTTTCAAATGTGGGAATTCCTTTACGTAGTGTTACTTTACCATTAAATTAGTTATTTTTATTAATTTTCTATGTGATTTGAGGGATTGAGAGATATATTAGTAAAGACTAAAGTAAGTAGAGTAGAGTAGAGAGTAGATTCGTGATTATTTTAATGTACTAAATTGATCATTCGTTCGGATATGTTTGTATATCTTCCACAGCTCCCCCCAGCTCCGCCTTCAGAACAATTAAGCATTGAGCTAAGGACATTTAAAAGTGTATCTTTATTGGATCTTTCTTTCACATTAAACCAAATCGGAGGCCTTCACCTGCTGCTTTCTCCGACTATCCCCTTGCTGGTGGTGCTGCTGCTGCTGTTGCTGCTGCTGCACCCTTCGAAACTCGTCCCTCTGCAACATTTGGGTTCCTCCTACCGAGTTAGTCCTTCTCCGGGCCACGCTTGGCCACCTCTCGGTGCAAGACAATTCCAGTTTATCTACGAATATCCTTGGCCCAGCCACACCTGCCTAGAAAACGGAGAAGTGGCGGGAGCACACTTCTTCCACATTTAACGATCCTCTTCCTTCGAGCTGGCAGCAATTTTCTGACGTTTTGGCGCAATTTCCTTGAAAGGACATGTGCAGCACACGGCGGCGACATTCCAGCAGACACGAGCCCGCCACGGGCAGGGGCTAGCGAAGCATGCCGCCGCGGCACGAGAAGTGGCCCCTGGAAGCGGGTCAAAATGGGGGACACACAGCGCACAGCGCACAGCTCACGGCGCACGGCGGCATAGTCATTCATTATGACCGCGATGAGGGCTGGCCAGGGCCAGGTCGCCCTCGTTGCGCTTGACAGCGCTTCTCAAGAGGGCTGAGGGCGCGTGCCTCACTCTCACTCTCCCTCTCCCTATCCATCTACATATCCCTATCTCTCGCTTTGTAACGGATTCACCTTATGCCAGGCAGGCGCAGGCGCATGCGTCGCCATTCACATCTATCATCGTTTGATATGCGCAGTCGCAGCCGGGTCCCACTGTCGTAGGGGTACAGGTACAGGCAACACTCGCACACACACCTTCCATCTATTTCCAATATTCGCCCGTATTGGGCGACATTTTATTCCGGGCCTGAGAGCTTCTGTTTGCTTTTCCACCGCTCTTCCAAACAAATCCAACACGCCGCTCGCTGATTGGTCGGCAGCCGCGAGGGGCGTGTTAGCCGCGTCGGTTCAAACCCGAAACGAGTTTGTATCTGTGTTGGTGGCACTCGCACTGTATCGAACTCTGTGTGCGGCTCCACACTGTGTGGGTTGTATGCACCGTTGGACTTTGGGTTGCTTGAATGGGAAGCAAGGCACCCACTGATGAATGGGCTGCAGTTGAATCACTGAATGGTTAAATAAGGTAGGATTCGAGGAGACATTCAGGATTTTGCGGGATATACTTTGTACAAACATAGATAAAGTATATACAACAGATAAGCATTAGATAAACTGAACATCAGCAGATTTACTACAAAATTCGTACCTTTGACTTTCTTTGAACAATTTCCATGAATTGTAACTCTTTTAGTGGGGCATTGATTCCCACTAACAAAACAAATTCGAAAAATATGCCCATTCCTAAAAAACTAAATCATTTTCAAATGGAAAAGTTGAAGAGATATTTAAAATGGTAGCATTTTAACTTTGGCTCGATGTGTCTTCAGGTACAGTCAACCAATAAAATAAAAATATTTTGGGGGTATATTGCAAATTCCAAGTATGGGTATGAGATCTAGTCATCCAGGCCTACAACCAAATTTTTGTGTTGTGCAAAACGTAAAAAGTACTAAACCACTGTCTATTAAAGTCATAGATTTTCGGATATAAATAAAATTGAATTTTCAAAACATATCGTTTTGATTAAATGTACCTACATATGAACATATATGTACATATGGATGTGTGTATAGCTGACAATTTTCCAAAATCTTTTTGAGACCCTTCCAGTCTTCGTAAGGTATCACGTGATATCTCGTATCTCGTTTTAGGAATGTAAACTGCAGAAATAAAAAAAAAATTTAATAGATTTGCATTTCTTTGCTTTTTTTTACACACGCAGTTCATTGAAATAGTTGTGAAATATTAAAAAAAGATGAAAAAGCATATTGCTAGATCGAGAAGAGAAATCAATGCAAAACATATACCAAGATTGGGAATAGTTGGATGAAATGCCACCGATACGAATCGAGGTCGTGAGCGTAAATCAATAGATAGAGGATAGACGTACATACATATGTAGGTATTGTGCAGTCAAGATCAAGCCGTTAGCCGTTAATAGTTACCCAGGAAGGTAGCCAAAACGGTGGCGAAACATAATGCGGTCGGACGAGAGCGAAGGAGTTTGATTTGGTGCCAAGCCCAGCACACAACCGAAATTCCACCAAGCTACATTATGGTATGGACATGTTTTTCATATATATATTGGTGTCAGTCCTATTCAAATGATTCATGGACAAAAGCGAACATGCGGAAATATGCAAGAGTACACTGCTACCATATGACATCCAAGATGATCCCAAAAAAACACCAGTAAACGCGCCAAGGCCCGGTTTGCCTTTAAGAAGATCGACGTAGTGCTATGGCCAGCGCAGTCTCCAGATCTACATCCAATCTAAAACTTGTGGGGAGATGTTAGAAGAATGGTAGACAGAGCAAATTCTTCAAGTGAAGCTCGTCCTCATTTTGTCAAGTGCCAGGCCGGTGCCAGGCTGCATTGAATTAAAAACGGATTCTCAACTAAATATTGAGCCATAATTAACCTAATGAACATATGTATGCACAATGAAGATAAGTTGAAGTTTCTTTAGTTTTTTTTCCAATTTAAAGCAGCTCCATTCATGTGTATTTGTGTAAATACAAATCGTGAAAAATAAGAAGAAGAGATACGACTCTAAGAGAGTGTTGAAAGTGTTGAGGTACGGCACTACTATTTCATTGAACACAATTTTATAAATCAGTAATCAGTAAGAATGTACACTAGATCTCCAGAGAATTTGCAAAACTAGCCCACGTTCCAGAGGTTTCCCTACTTGGAGTACAGCAGAAATCCTGCGGACTTTTTTGTTCTTGTTCAGCCTCTTCCCACTCGAACCCATCCAAGCCCCTGCCCGATCTCAACTGATTTATCGGACTATCTGCCGACATCATGGCAAAGCACCGAGAGACCATTTAAGCATCTTCCTATTTGTCTCACAGTGGGTGCTAGGCCGGCCTGTTCCAGGCCCAACTGGAACATTCCTTCCAACAAATCAGACGGAAATCTGTAATAAATGTATTACTATGTGGCCGGGCCATGTGGATTATAATTGTCTGGGCCACAAATGGGGGCCAAAACGATGCCAACTGCGAGGCGACAGCCAGCAGCCGGTGCTGGCTACTGGTTATGAGCACGACCAGGAGGAGCGCCTGGGCTGCTGCTGTGCGGAGGTGGAGGTGGAGCTGGAGCTGAAGCTGGAGTGCCAGTGCTCCTCCCGGGCGGGGAGACGTCGTCGGTTCATATCGTGCAGATTGTTGGCAATTATTAAAATGATAATTGCACAAATCTGGCTATCAATTGACGACCATCGAAGACCTTAGGCCAACAAACAGCAACCAAAACGAGCGAAAGCCGCGGCACAGGAACAACACAGAGCGGGCTCTGGCCCAAACGCATGCGCAGCGATCCAGCCAGCGGGTTCCCAACTGCAACTCCAACTCCAACTCCGACTCCAGACCAGACCAGACCAGGCCCAGCTCTTTCTTGGCCTGGCTCTCTTATCATGCGGCGTTGGCGCGCTGTGCAGCTTTTCGCCAACGTTGACAATTTGGTATTAATTTAAGACAACAGCAGCGACTACCACAGCGGCTGCTGCGCTACAGACCTGGCTCAGACCCAGCCGGGGCCAACCAGCCGACCGGCCAACCGGCCAACAGACAGTTGGCCACTTGGGCTGCCGCAGCAAGAGCAGAAGCAAACGAAACAAAAGACGGACATTTACATGCTGCCAACGAGGCTAACAATGAAATCTGCGTAGTTTGTTTAGGCCCACAGAATAGGCGGTGGGAGAGCGGAGAGTAGGCCAGGTCAGTCAGACGGATAGTGTGGCCAGGTGGCAGTACGATTTAGGAGCAAATAATTGAGATAAACTTAAGTTTCTTATGATTCAAAGGTACTACAAGCATATTTGTAGGCACAATCATTTCTGGAAATTTGCTCTACATCCTTTACGTCCTGGTATAAATCAGAGCTACAGTGTGTTATATGTGAAGTCCTCACTCCTATGCTATGAAAGCACATCCCCGCAAAGACTTGGTCACACTGGGCAGGCTCGCTCTGCTTTGTTTTCCGTTTGCCAAGTTGCTGCTTGCCAAAGTTGTGTCCCTCCATTGCGTCTGCGCACAATTATAAAACAAAATTGATAAAATTATTGTGCCTGCTGCTGCTGGTCGTTGCTGGCTCTCTCTTCTGGCCGGAGGAGCCACGATGGGCGATTAGCCCAAAGCCAAAAGGTTGCAGTGTGCCCCAACTGACCAACCAAATTGTTTGGCTGTCCGGACTACAGAGCTTCCCCTGGAAGGGAAAGGCAAGGAATAGCCCCCTTTCGCATGATGAAAATCAGCGACTATGCAACCGGAATGAGGCGAATCTATGGTAATATGCCCCGGACTGGGGCTGGGGCCAGTTCTAGCCCCAGCAGCGGCTAGGTGGCTAAATGAAATTTATTTCAATTTCATTTGATATTAATTGCAAATGGCCTTAAGATTGAATTCCAATGGGCTACCTTATTTGGTGACGGAGTGGAGGCCTTACAAATCGGGCCAGCGACTTCTCACTCGAAGACTCGACCCCTTGGCTATGTTCGGGGCTTGTTAGGATTGTGTTTTGGGCTGTGCCCTGCCCCGGCCCCGGCCCCTGCCCCTGCCACTGCCCCTGCCACAGCTGGCTCCCTGCAAAGACTGGCGCCACGACAACAATTTTGGGCTACAAATAAGGCACCGACTTGGGGTCTCGCCCGCACAAATCTCTGACAGTTGAACGCCGTTTGTCGTTTGTCGTAATTAGCAGCAAAATGGTTAACTAACCTTTTCATCTCCCCTGCAGTCCCCTGCAGTCCCCTGCCCTGCCTTGCCCTGCCGCTGTTCGAAACTATTTTGACCATTTTTGGAAGCGCTGTGCGAAAGTTCAAGAGGAGCAGAGAAGGAAGAGTAGGGACAGTAGGGACAGTGGGGAATATATGTAGTAGGGACAGGAACTTTCGAAATGGCAACCCACACGCTGACACAATTAAGCCAAACACATGTCGTCTCTGGCGGAGATAAGCCATTTATTAACTTTTCACAAGACCTCCAAATGATGCCATAATCTCCGCTTACGGTTAGACATATGAGAGGGAAGCCGAGCTATCTGCAGGCCGAAAGATGCACAAAGATAGAATGGGAGAAGAATCTGCCAAAGGTAGTGCAGAAGATTCAATACTCTACTGGAAGGCAAGGAAGGGGAAGAGATAGATGATTGTTGGATGATTTTAAAGAAAGTATTGATGGGAAATATTTCATATTCAAACTAAGATCTTTCCTCTTTCAAAGGCTATATTATTGGCGATGGTTTTCTGTGTCTTGAGAAGTCCCTGATCTTTCTTCAGTTCTTCGGTTTTGAGCTTACTTTAGGGAACTCCTCTGGAGAAACTCCCTTGGATATTTGCCATGACTTAGTTGTAATACCCTCATTGGGGACATTAATTTACTGCTCCAACTGCGGCGGCTACTGTTCCGCTTGGGGGACCGGGACCTCCAACGAGCGCCGCTTGACAAGAAGCCAGGCAGCCAACAAAGCCAAAGGAAACTGGCTAAAGCTAAAGCTGGGTCTGAGGCTGGGGCTGAAGCCCAGCCAACAATTGAACTGCAATAAAACAATTTACCCAAAATAGCGTTCGGCCCAAGAGCAATCTGCTGGTTAGCCCAGCATCAGCATCAGGCTGGGACTCGGGACTGCTACTGGGACTGTGACTGTGACTAGGACTTGGACTTGGGCCTGGACCTCGACTGGGCTCTCTGTGCAACATTTATCATTGAAATGTGGCGTGCGGCTTCTACGCAGCCGATCCGGGGACGCTTTGCGGCACCAAAACGAGCCCGAAACTCTTTTGACTTTGGCGGTTCGGTTCGGTTCGGTTGCTTTGCATATGCAGTGCGGACTAGTGCCCGTGCCCGTGCCCCTCTATCCCCACATCACCACATATCCACATCTCCATGGGAGGACGGGAGCAAGGCGATAAACTAGCCCTGGCCAGTCAGTCGCGTAAGTCAAGCAGTCGAATGCCCATAGAAAAATCAATTCGTTGAACTGAACAGATTTCTCTTTATCTGCGCTATTCCACCCGACTGCTGCCTTCCTGTCTTGGCCGTCTTGCCCGTCTTGCCCGTCTTGCCCGTCTTGGCCGTCTCAGCCGTCTTGGCTCTCCTGCTGGACAATTGGCCTGCCCGGGAGTCTAATTTGCATATGTTGTGGTAGCTGCGACAAAGGCTCTCATAATTGCTTGATTTAGCGTCCCATTCATGCTGGCAGCCAAGACGTGGACGGACGCGGCGCCAGTCGCATCTCCGCCTCGTTTTTGCCTGCTGGCTGCTCCCTAGTGTAAATTGTCATCCAACTTTTGCTACGTGTGGAGCTCTGGGCTGTGGTTGTGGTTGTGGCCGCTGGCTGCTGGCTGCTGGCTACTGGCTGTGGTTCTGGCTGTGGTTCCTCTATGCGCGGGTGTCTCTCGGATGTGTGTCCCCGTTGTGTGTCGTGTAAATTGCCAAGCAATTCATAAATGTCAACGCGTCTTGTATGAGAGATGGACACCGACTCCTCGTGGCAGGGGCAGGGCGGCGTAGGGTAGATTTATGTGTTTACCTATGGAGTGTGCGGCAATAATTAGACGAGGTTCAAGGGGGACAACGCCAGACACGAGATACAGGTACCAGCTTCTGACATAACAGCAAAGAGTACTCCAAAGCAGTGCTTCAAATGGGACACTATTTCTGCTCTTACACTGATAGAAAGCAATGATCCTGTAAAGGCAAACGCAAAAAAAATAAACCACTCATGTGTTTTACTCTTTCAATTAGAATAATATTAATGCTTATCCTTATTCCTCTCTCGTTTCTGCTGGAATGCTCCCCGTTACTGATCCCTGGTCTCTGCTTTTTCCCATTGAGCACTATTTTTAAGGAGGCTATCCCTTCGTCCCATCCTGTTGATATCGGACTGTCCTCGTCTCAGCGTCTGATCAAAATATTTGCATAACCAAAAGCCTGAATTACAGTTTAAGCAAAAACCTCAACCAAAAAGAAAAAAAAAATATACAAATTCTAAAGGTGAAGGAGGCAGCATTCAAAAGCCAGAGCCTGAGACAGAGTTCGGGGCTGCGTCATGTGTTGGTCAAGCAGCGCTGAGAGACACACCGAAAACAGGAACCCAACAACGACGACAGCCGGCACGCGCCCCGAACCGAACCCCCGATCGGAGAGGGCCAGGTACAAGGAAGGCCAAAAAGAAACAGGAAAAAAAAGAGCAACAGCCAGAGCCAGAGCCAGAGCCAGAGTCGGAGTCAAAGCCAGAGCAAAGGGCGAAAACAAAAGGATCTGGAAAAGCAGAACAACCAAAAAAATATGCAACTGTTGAGCGATCGCACGGGTGAATAACCCAGAAAGAGTGAGAGAGAGGGGGGGGGAGCCTCTCTGGAGAATCTCACTCTAGGCCTGGCCCGAAAGTGAAGCTTAGTTTATAATTTTGGCAGGAAGAAAGCTGCTGTTCTGTTGAAGTTTGAAGATTTTATCGTATCTAATATCTGGGCCTGGTTCTCGATCAAATTACAGTTCCGGTCAAGATTGAGCATTTGGTTCCGCTTTTGTGTGTTCGGGGATGCGGATGAGGATGAGGATGAGAATGGTGCTGTTGATGAAGATGAGGTTGGGGATGGGGATGGGGATGGGGATGGGAAGGGGGGGATTCTGGCAGCCTAACCGTTAACCTTTGGTTAATGATTTGCTTGCTGCCTTTGGTTGCTGGCCTGCCTGCGCTTCAAGTGCAACATATGGCATTCTGAGCCCCCCCCACTCTCTACCGTTCCCTTGCTGTGGCTTCAGCACAACTGACGCAGGATACGCAGGATCCCATCGCCTCTACCTACGAGCGCAGCTCGGAGTTTTCGTGTCGGCCGGCCGGCCGGCTTACTTCCTATCCTGCACACGGGCCTGGCAATCCTCATTGCTCCACGAATACTCGTATGTAAAAAGATCAATCAAATATTGGGTTCCTTCCCTTCGTTGAGTTGCCCTCACCCCTGTGTCCGCCTAGGAGGGATTGTATCTAGATGCCCACTTGACTCCTGCATTTTTTACCGCGATACCATAGGTGCCTGTGCCCAGGGTATGTTGGGGTATGATGAAACATACCCAGCATACCCAGCAAGTCAAGGTCGAGAAAGTGTGATTTCTAGATGGAAAATTAGAAGCTGTTCTACTGGCTGGAATCGATTACCGGGATATAGTTGTGTTCTTTTCGTCAGAGAGCTCTCTGGCCTGGCTTACAGGTCCTCAATGAGTCGTGGTCTTTCTGAGGCGACTCCTTGTATTTTTTCTACCACATTTTTTTGTTTTTTTTTTCCTGACTTGCAACGCCGTCGCCGCAGTTGCTGCTGCTGCCGGTGCCGGTGCTACTGCCGCTGCTGCTGTGCACCTGCTCCAGGGGCATAGGACGCGCGTCTTTTGACCGCAATCGTTGCCAGAGAGCTCAGAGAGCAGAAAAAAATAAAACCAAATACCGCTCTTACTTACAAGCGAACAGAAGGCAGGCCTAAATCGTTGACCAAGTCGCTTAACCGTTAAGCTTGGCGCGCTTACATAGGGGAGAGAATCCGAAGATCCCCAGAGACCCCTCTCCTCTCCTCGGGCTGGCTGGGTAAGGCAAGGGCAGAGCTGATCCTGCCAAGCGTGTGCCAAGGCAGCGAAACCGCAGCCCGCTTTACACAAATCCCAATGTTTAAGCCAAAGCCAAAGCCAATCCGAATCAGACTCGAGCTCGAGCTCGAACTCGAACTCGGGGCTCGGATCGCTTCGTCCTGGCCCAAAACCACTTTCGTTTATTTTAATTTGCCTTGCGGTCGTCGTCAACGCAGGGAGGCATGGAGGCAGGGGAGCAGGGAGGCAGAGCCTGCTGCAATCTGACAAGAGCCTGCTGCATTTAATAACTGTTTTCGTTTTTGCCGCCGCTCGTTTTTATTACTCGTATCTCCCCTCCCACTCGCCCCCTCTTAGCATGTAATGTGTGTGTGTGTGTGTGTGTGTGCTGGCCCCCGAGTGCTCACGACCTGGCCTGGACCTGGCCCAGGTCCCGTTCTCGTTTTTTCTGCCGCTGCTGCTGCCGCTGCTTGTGGTGCACCGTGCACGTGCCACTTTTTGCAGCTTGCCCCATGATGGGGCCATCAGTCGATCGACTGCTTATCGCACCAAACAACGCGTCTCGGACTTAATTAATTTTTATTTATGCTAACGAGCCCTTGACTTTTAGTTAAATCAGAGTCTAGGGTGCCTGGATAGGGTCCTCGTCCTCCACTACTGCAGCTGATCGAAGGCCTTCCGCAGCATTTGGTTGCAGAGCGCCGCGAACGGATTGATTTCCACGAGCTGGCAACCACAGAATGGAAATCAGTTAATACATAGACGGGGCATTCTTCACTGATCATTCATACCTGCTCCCTTGCAAATTTACTTCCCAGTTGTGCGGCTGCCTCGAAGTCGGATCGTGCCGCATCCAGATTATCCAATTTTCTGTATAGAACTCCTCGCTGGCAATGGGCATGGCACTTGGTGCGGCTCTGTTGATCGCTGGCCATTTCCAAAGCCTTGTTAAGGTCATCAAGCGCCTCTGAAAATAACCAAATTTTTTAGAAATCGATCGGCAGCGTTGTGAGAAGTGGCAAGGGCTGCGGCTCTACCTTTCTAACAGGTACTCGGTCAAAATGAGTATAGGAGTATATTAGATTAGTGGTGAAAATGGATGTGTGTGGATGTATCTTCTAGACGACAAATTCTGAACCAGATCGTATCATTATTATAGCCAGAATGAAGAAAACAATTTCATTTTCTCTCGCTCTGTTTCTCCCTAACACACACGTTTCATACGTTGGCTTGGCATATCGCAAAAAGGGAGCGCCTAGATCTCAAAGACTATAAAAGCTAGAGTAACCAAATTTGGTATCCACACTCCTGTGATATCGAACCTGCACAAGTGTATTTTAAAAACTCGCCTCACCCACTTCCGCCCGCGCAATGGACGAAAATGTGTGGCATCCACAAATCTCAGAGCCTATTAATGCTAGAGCAACAAAATTTGGTATCCACACTGTTAGATCTCACTGTTACATGTGTATTTCAAAATTTCGCTCCGCCCCCTTCCGCAACCACAAAGAACAAAAATCCGTGGCACCTACAATATTAAATATATTATAAATATATAAATATATATTATTAAAGAATTCTAAAAACGCACAACCATAGAGAATGACCATATCAACCAGATTGCCTTATCTGGATCACAGCGGATCATTTTTATAGCCAAAAGAAACAAATCAATTTCACTACGAACTGCCCGACGACACGTTAAGGCACGTTTTCTGTCTCTCCCGCACGCACTCTTTGTCACAACGTTCCCCCTCGTCTTTTTTAGTTTTATTTTAAGCAAAAAAAAAAACAAATCTAAAATTAATAATTATACAATAAGAATCCAAAATAGCAATTACACATTCAAAATGAAAAATAATAAATATACAATAAATAATAATTATACAATAAAAATTAAAAATAATAATTATTTAAAAATAAAAATCAAAAATAATAATTATTCAATAAAAATCAAGAATAACAATAATAATAATAGTTATTCAATAAAAATCAAGAATAACAATTATAATAATAGTTATTGAATAAAAATCAAGAATAACAATTATAATAATAGTTATTGAATAAAAATCAAGAATAACAATTATAATAATAGTTATTCTATAAAAATCAAGAATAACAATTATAATAATAGTTATTGAATAAAAATCAAGAATAACACTTATAATAATAGTTATTGAATAAAAATCAAGAATAACAATTATAATAATAGTTATTCTATAAAAATCAAGAATAACTATTATAATAATAGTTATTGAATAAAAATCAGGAATAACAATTATAATAATAGTTATTCAATAAAAATCAAGAATAACAATTATAATAATAGTTATGGAATAAAAATCAAGAATAACAATTATAATAACAGTTATAGAATAAAAATCAAGAATAACAATTATAATAATAGTTATTCTATAAAAATCAAGAATAACAATTATAATAATAGTTATTGAATAAAAATCAAGAATAACAATTATAATTATTGAATAAAAATTAAGAATAACAATTATAATAATAGTTATTGAATAAAAATCAAGAATAACAATTATAATAATAGTTATTGAATAAAAATCAAGAATAACAATTATAATAATAGTTATGGAATAAAAATCAAGAATAACAATTATAATAATAGTAATGGAATAAAAATCAAGAATAACAATTATAATAATAGTTATGGAATAAAAATCAAGAATAACAATTATAATAATAGTTATGGAATAAAAATCAAGAATAACAATTATAATAATAGTTATTGAATAAAAATCAAGAATAACAATTATAATAATAGTTATTGAATAAAAATCAAGAATAACAATTATAATAATAGTTATGGAATAAAAATCAAGAATAACAATTATAATAATAGTTATTCAATAAAAATCAGGAATAACAATTATAATAATAGATATTGAATAAAAATCAAGAATAACAATTATAATAATAGTTATGGAATAAAAATCAAGAATAACAATTATAATAATAGTTATTCTATAAAAATCAAGAATAACAATTATAATAATAGTTATTGAATAAAAATCAAGAATAACAATTATAATTATTGAATAAAAATTAAGAATAACAATTATAATAATAGTTATTGAATAAAAATCAAGAATAACAATTATAATAATAGTTATTGAATAAAAATCAAGAATAACAATTATAATAATAGTTATGGAATAAAAATCAAGAATAACAATTATAATAATAGTAATGGAATAAAAATCAAGAATAACAATTATAATAATAGTTATGGAATAAAAATCAAGAATAACAATTATAATAATAGTTATGGAATAAAAATCAAGAATAACAATTATAATAATAGTTATTGAATAAAAATCAAGAATAACAATTATAATAATAGTTATTGAATAAAAATCAAGAATAACAATTATAATAATAGTTATGGAATAAAAATCAAGAATAACAATTATAATAATAGTTATTCAATAAAAATCAGGAATAACAATTATAATAATAGATATTGAATAAAAATCAAGAATAACAATTATAATAATAGTTATGGAATAAAAATCAAGAATAACAATTATAATAATAGTTATTGAATAAAAATCAAGAATAACAATTATAATAATAGTTATGGATAAAAATCAAGAATAACAATTATAATAATAGTTATGGAATAAAAATCAAGAATAACAATTATAATAATAGTTATTGAATAAAAATCAAGAATAACAATTATAATAATAGTTATTGAATAAAAATCAAGAATAACAATTATAATAATAGTTATGGAATAAAAATCAAGAATAACAATTATAATAATAGTTATTGAATAAAAATCAAGAATAACAATTATAATAATAGTTATGGAATAAAAATCAAGAATAACAATTATAATAATAGTTATGGAATAAAAATCAAGAATAACAATTATAATAATAGTTATGGAATAAAAATCAAGAATAACAATTATAATAATAGTTATGGAATAAAAATCAAGAATAACAATTATAATAATAGTTATGGAATAAAAATCAAGAATAACAATTATAATAATAGTTATTGAATAAAAATCAAGAATAACAATTATAATAATAGTTATGGAATAAAAATCAAAAATAACAATTATAATAATAGTTATTGAGTAAAAATCAAGAATAACAATTATAATAAAAGTTATGGAATAAAAATCAAGAATAACAATTATAATAATAGTTATTGAATAAAAATCAAGAATAACAATTATAATAATAGTTATGGATAAAAATCAAGAATAACAATTATAATAATAGTTATTCTATAAAAATCAAGAATAACAATTATAATAATAGTTATTCAATAAAAATCAAGAATAACAATTATAATAATAGTTATTGAATAAAAATCAAGAATAACAATTATAATAATAGTTATTCAATAAAAATCAGGAATAACAATTATAATAATAGTTATTCAATAAAAATCAAGAATAACAATTATAATAATAGTTATGGAATAAAAATCAAGAATAACAATTATAATAATAGTTATTCAATAAAAATCAAGAATAACAATTATAATAATAGTTATGGAATAAAAATCAAGAATAACAATTATAATAATAGTTATTGAATAAAAATCAAGAATAACAATTATAATAATAGTTATGGAATAAAAATCAAGAATAACAATTATAATAATAGTTATGGAATAAAAATCAAGAATAACAATTATAATAATAGTTATTCAATAAAAATCAAGAATAACAATTATAATAATAGTTATGGAATAAAAATCAAGAATAACAATTATAATAATAGTTATTGAATAAAAATCAAGAATAACAATTATAATAATAGTTATGGAATAAAAATCAAGAATAACAATTATAATAATAGTTATTGAATAAAAATCAAGAATAACAATTATAATAATAGTTATGGAATAAAAATCAAGAATAACAATTATAATAATAGTTATGGAATAAAAATCAAGAATAACAATTATAATAATAGTTATGGAATAAAAATCAAGAATAACAATTATAATAATAGTTATTGAATAAAAATCAAAAATAACAATTATAATAATAGTTATTGAGTAAAAATCAAGAATAACCATTATAATAATAGTTATGGAATAAAAATCAAGAATAACAATTATAATAATAGTTATTGAATAAAAATCAAGAATAACAATTATAATAATAGTTATTGAATAAAAATTATTATAATTATTATAATTATTATTCTTGATTTTTATTATTTTTGATTTGTATTTTTTTGCTCAATATAAATGCCTAAAATGGCTTAAAACGGTGGAGGAGGCATACTTTTAGGGATACCACATTAAAAGTAAGCGCGCCCTGAACTTCACCGCGGCAAGGTAGTGTAGAAAGAAGCACAAACAAAAAAAGTGTATTTAATAATTTTTTAAAAGCTAAGCATTGAAAAACAATTAAAAAAGATACCATGTCCGACTGTCAAATAGTTTAAGCGCGCAAAAAAGTTTGATGATTCGAGGATTTTTAGGTATTCTAATGTTTATCCCCTTTCCACCTAAGCACCTTTCTTATTCGAATTTTGAAACATTTTATCAGAATTTTTTTTATCCGCATCTGTCTCTCTCTCTCTCACGCTTCTCACAACACCAACCTGACAGGGTGCGCACATAGCATGATTAAGAGAGAGAGGGAGAATGAGAAGCCACCGCAAATGTACTTATTCTGGCTATAATAATGTTCCGACCTGATCCCGATTGGGCAGTCCAGTAGATATGGTTATTCAGTACGATTCTGTAAGCCTAAATCGGTTCTAAAAACTGATTTTCGGTTTCCTCGTATCTCCAAAATTGTGGATGCCAAAGATTTTGAGAACTAGGGGTCAAAAAAAGACGGATAGACGAAATTCTATATTTGTAGATACATATATCGATTAGGCTATCGATTGGGCGTTAAACACACCCACATCCACCACAAAACTAATATATCCCTAAACTCTAAGAGTAAACTAACAATTTCAAACCTTTCAGTCCCAAATAGATTTTTGAGGCAGCATTTTACATGAACAAATAATTGTATCCGATAAATGGATCAGCTTCCTAAAAGATTATCAAATTTTTAAAAGTTTAGTTCTGTTCTATGAGTAAAAAAAAAAATTATTTTAGCCGAAAACTTAAAGAAAAAAAAGTTTTCTGTATGCTGGCATTACTTCTACATCCAAAATATGCTATTGCCTGCTCAGATAAAAACTTTCCAAATTAATGAGCACTTTCATAGTATATTTTTGGGTGTTTATAATTTCATATATGTAGGTATTTATGTATAATATCTCTTCATATGGTATATTAAATAAAAATCATAAATAGTTCATAATGTTATAATGAGAGTTTTTCAAAAATAAAAGTATAATTGAATTTGCTTTGAACCAAGTGGTTCAACCACGATTACCAAAAAATTTCAAATTATATATACATACATACATATGTACATAGGTAGTGATGAAGAAACATGGGCCGCGATATATGTATATAGTAAGTTAAGTTTTCAACATTTATGTTCTGTTAAGTTTTTTTTGGTTTTGCTTACTCACATTTGTACTGTAAACACATACATTTTGTACTCCGCTTATGCCTTATGCCGCACCGAAGCGGTTCTCTCGGTTTTTTCGGTTCTTTATCCCGCCTTGTTCGTCACTGCAGCGCAGCCGCAGCATCGAAGCTGTTCACAAATGTCCCAGTGTTATCTCTTCATCGATGGAGAGCCACTAGTTTACGCTTGCTTACTATCCCAACGCCTTTCTTGTGTTTCATTGATAGAGCGTGATGGGCCGCAAACGTGACTATTTTCTACGGGAATTTTTCAATTTTGAGGTGGAAAGAAATGCGAGTGTGTGCAATATATGCCGGCACGTGATGAAGGGCAGCTATACGACTAACTTGAGACGCCACCTGCTCGCTGAGCATAAATCGCAGTACGACATCGCGGTCAGGGAGTGGAAAAAAAGTGAGCCCGTGAAAAAAACGAAACGAATATCGTTTACCTTCGCCACAACTGAAGTCAAGGAGGCATGCGTTCAGTTAGTAACAACGGGGAGAATGCCGATCGTTGCGCTGGACTCTGAGCCGTTTAAAACGCTGACAAGCCAGATCTTTTCCGGATTGAAGATGATTCCCATAACATCCAGAAATATAATGGAGCATGTGGCGGAAAAATTTGAAATCGTCAAGGCGTCCATTGTGAACGGAATGAAACTGAAATTAGTTTCCCTCAAGCTTGACATCGCATCCGGGCACGGTAGAGGCATTTTGGGAGTGAGTGCCCAGTTCTACGAGGACAAGGCGATTAAGGTAGTCACCCTGGGAGTAATCGAGCTTAACAAAGAGCACACCGGCGCAAGTCTCGGTGCTGAAACTAAGAATATTCTGGAAGAGTTCGGTTTGACGAGAAACCAAATATATTCGGTTACGTCGGACAATGGTCGTGACGTTATAAAGTCTATTGGAATCAAGAACGAAGAATTCGATGGTAGCTGCGATGATGTCGAAGAGGAGCTGAAGCCGCAAGTGAACATCTACTCCATTGCATCGATCAGATGTGCTGCTCACACACTTCAACTGGCAGTTAAAGATTTTCTTAAGACAAATGATACTCTCATCGATAAGGCTCGCAGGCTGGTTAAAGCATTGAGGACTGCCACCTACAGGTATACTATTATTAAACCTTGCAACGAACCCTCTCCTAGTTCTCAAATGTTTTTTAGGGCTTCAATTTCAAATGAAGGCTTGCCTCAGCCCCTTATTGACTCTCCTACGATGTGGACTTCGACCTACGAGATGCTTGAACGCCTTCTTCTGTTGAAGAACTTTTTTGAGAACCACGGTAATGAGCTGCTTACATTTTCTGAGGCAGATTGGACAGAAGTTAAGGTACTGGCCGAAGCATTGGAACCGATCTATTTGGCCAACCAAAAGCTGCAGACGGAGCAGCTATATCTAGGCGATTTTTACAAGATGTGGCTAGATCTCACGTTGACAGTGGCAGCCATGAAAAACCCACACAGTGCGGCATTGCGGGAGGCAATCGGGAAGAGAGAAGAGGCTTTAACATCCAACGAATCGGTCACTTCTGCCATTTATTTGGATCCCAGGATGAGAAGAGTTTTGAGTAAAAATCCAATTAAGCTGATGTGTGCCAGAAATCATTTAACTACAGTTTTTAAAAAAATTCATGGTGTTGCAAAAAGAGTAAGCACGATCTATGACGATTAAAATGCACTTGTAATTTGATAAATATATTCTTCATTGCAGGAAGATCTATCACTAGGAAAAAACTCACATTCGTCAGAGTCCACTGCGCCTGACTTGAAGCTGCCGTCTACAAGCCAGCTTTCGACCGCCTCGCAGAGCACTTGCTCGTCACTCAATGATTTCCTCAATTCCTTTGCTGTGGCTTCAGGCAATGAGGAATCAGACGAGGACGAGGCGCAATACGAAGTACAGCTGGCAATAAACGAGATCAACGACTACTGTCCAAAGCCAATTGATGTCAACCAAAATATTATGAGTTATTGGGAGGAGAAAAAGTTCATATATCCCTGCTTATATCAATTGGCAAAGGTTATTCATTGTGTTCCGGCAACACGAGTCAGCGTCGAAAGGACATTTTCGGCACTGAAACTTGGCCTATCCGACTTGCGACGTCATTTGTCCGAAAATGCAGTCAAACAAATTATTTTTTTAAGACTGAACACATTATAAAGAAATGCAAAACTCCATTTACTATATCACACTCTACCGCGCACTCGGCGAAAGCCCTTCGTTCCCGGGCCCCACTCAACCGAGAAATATAAAAGTGAAACATCAAACAGAGTTTGTTTTTCAAATATATAGGATATGCTTTTTTCGCTTACCACCATCTCGTTTGGCCAGACGTAGGGTCTGCGCTCGATTATTCAGCACCGAAGCTCTTTGGGCTTGGTTCAGGGCCAGCTGGAATACCTTTAAAGCCTCATCGAAACTGCCCTTTTCCGTTAGTAGAACCCCTTGCAGCTCCAGCTCCCTGGAAGATCTCACAGCCTCCGTGTCGGGCTCCACATCTGCCAGCTGCGACTCACACGGCACGGAGACACTCGGCTGCGTGCTGCTCAGCTCCAGGGGATTGAAGATGGACTCCAGCACCTGGTGATCGTGTGAACTGAGCTTGAGATTAACCTGCGGCATTGCTATCTGGCTAACTGCCTATCTGGCGTGGTCTATTGAGTAACTATAAACTGACTAAAGCTAGAATCTGAAATCGAAACACCAACAAGTGGGGGGAATCTTAAGTCGAATGCAAATCAGGCTACCCAACCAGTTCAGGCCCACAGAGAGAGAGAGATAGAGAGAGAGAGCCCCGCTTGAAAAGATCTTGGTTATATAAAAAAAACGTTTTGTTTTTATTTTTCTGGTTTTGTTTTTTTTTTGTTGTTGTTTTCTTTATGTATATGTAAATACCAAGGACAATATCATTTGTTTTTCACTTTGTTTTTGCAATAATTTAATTAATAATATAATAATATTAAATCAGCGCTTTCCTCAAACATTTCCATATCCATTTTCATGTTCTGTTTCAGTTTTCCTTTTTATATATATCCGCTATGCTAATGCGTTTACATTTGGTTTTAATTTTGATAAATACAATTATTATTAATGCTTCAATAAATTGTTGTTGTTCGCTTTAAATGTTTAACTTTATGCTGGTTTTTTTTTTGTTTTTTCAAAAAATTCTCCTTTACAATATACACAACTGAAATACTTTTAACAATGGATTTTCTTTCTAGCACTATGCTCTAGTTTAGCTCGATCTTTTGCGTAATGCCTGGTGTTTTTCTTTCCTAATTCTCAGTTTTTTTTTTGTTTTTGTTTTTTTTCGGATGGGGATAAAGAGATTAGATCAGATCAGATTAGAGATTCAACATAAATAAAAGGAATTTTCGGTACATCTGGGGGTTGCTGTCTCGCAAGCAAAGCAAATTGGCTCTAGAAACCACTTTTTGTAGGTGCAGGTTCGGTTCGGTTAAAGAAAGAAATTCAAATTGTACATATACCATATATAAATATATGTTCTTTTGCTATGAGAATTTGACTATATGTTTTTGTATTTGGTTTTGTGGTTCAGTGGTTCATACGGTGCTTTGTTCTTGTGTTCTTTTCTTTACTTTTCTTTACTTTTCCTAAATTTTCTTTTGCTTTTTCTTGATATATGTATGTATGATAAAAAATATAAAAGTGAGCATTGAAATTTACCTTCATTCGTTCCGTTCTTCTTCCTATATGTATATATATATATATCTAGGTATATATATATATATGTATATATATGTATATATATATTACAAGTCAGTGTTTGTTTGTGTTTGTCGTGTCTATATAGCAGATACAGATATATAACCATTTCTTGTTATGTACTAGGTGGCACAGTTTGTTTTTTGTTGTAGTTTTAGTTGGTTGTTTGTTGTTGGTTTTTGTGGTCTGGTCTGAATGAATAAGGGGTTGTCTGTAAGGGGGAGATCAACTCAAAAGCGAGACCTGGAAATAATAAGAGATCTTGTCTATCTGTTCAATATACACAGTTATACGTTTACATATACATATATATTTATCGATATATCTACAAGTTGGATTATCTCTGATTAAAAGTCTAGCTCAATCTTTATTTTACAACTGGTTTGCTTCGGCTGAGGCTCTGCTAATCGGTAATACAGTTATCCATATCGACTAGAATCCATATTAACTATCGGCTATTGCTATTTATTTTACGATATTTAAGTGGTACATGGTTGTTTGTGGTTTGTGGCTCCTTTCTATTACATACATACATTTATAGTACGTTTTCGCATGGTATTTATAAGCTTTCGTTTCTTCTTCCGATTCCGATTTCGATTCTGATTCCGATATTACGATTTTCTGTTTCTGTTTCTGTTTGGTGTTGGTTGAATGAGTTTAAATGCCGTTTACCCTTTTATAAGCATAGCATATAGATAGCCTTTTGGTTGTTGTTTTGTAATCGTATTCCTATATAGTAAGTACCTACTATACATATACTGTTGTATATAGTTTGCTTCATCGGTGTGTGTTTGTGTGTAACTGTGTGTGTGTGTGGGGGTGTGTGTGTGTGGGTGTTGAAGTTGAAATTGAAATTGTATTTGAATTTTACATAAATTGAAATTGTTTTTTGGTGGCTTTGCTTAAAATTGCTTCTCATTGTCGTTTACAATTTAGATATAGTTTAGCATTCTATAAATACGATATATGTATAGTATGTGTTATGTTTAGCATGTATTTCATGTATATATTATGTTAGTTAGATATTTATCTGATAGTTACAAAGTTAGGTAAGCCTTGTCTTCGGAATCTATCGCAATATACAGAGGCGTCCGTCCGTCCGGCCTGTCAGGGGTAATTAATCCGTTAATCCGCTGATACATACACATACATTCCCCGCTCGGACATCGTAAACTGAGTGTTTTGTGTGTTTATAAATTTTGGAAAATTCAATTTGTAATTTGTATTTGTAATTAGATTTTTGTTTGTCTTTTATGTGGTAGAATCACTAACAATAAGTAACAGCATAAGCTTGTTTTTTGTTTCGAATTTTCATCATTTTCATCGTTTTCATGTATGTAGCTAAAAATGTACATAACTAATATACAGTAAAGCGTTTAATTACATAATAGTCAACAAAAGTACAAGTACAATATCTCGTTAACGATTCAATTTCTCAATTTGTTTAATAAATATTCTGTGGTTTTATTTTTTTCTTTGTTTAGCTTTTTTTAGCTTTCCATACAGACACGTACATACATACATACATACATAGAGAGTTAATAAGAGAGAGAGAGAGAGAGAGCTTAGCAGAGAAATGGATTCTGTTAGTTTCGTAATGGAGAAAACAAGCCATACTATAACTATATATGTTTATTGTACGAGTATATCTCTAGACACAAAGTTAAGCTGTTGTTGCGGGACTTGGACTTGGACATGGACTTGGGTGTCGAACAAGTTGCTCTACGTACGTAAGACATGCAAAAGTTTCACTTGAATCCAAACACTATCACACACAACGAACGAAATCAACAACAAATCAATTGCCAAAACGATGACTGACCAAGTGATTGAACGATTGAGTGAGTGACAGATATACATAGGTGGATCGGTACACCGGTAGATCGGCTCATCGATCCATAGAGAGAGCGAAAAATAGCTTTGTTTTCTATTAAAAAGGTTTTTGTTTTGTTTTGTTTTGTTTTTGCTAATATTTTACAGAATATATATGAAGTTTCTGGTTGTTGCACAATCAGTTGTTAGGTCGTGCCCTGGTTTTTGTTCTTCTTTAAGATTTGGTTTTTATTCTTTTACTCTTTTATTCTTTTATTTTTTATTTGCTCGTGATCGCGCCCTGTCGGCCCGGCTCTTTATGCTTCAACATCGTTTAACTTTTACTTAATGCCAATCAACCTCAAATTCTAAGCGTTCTTTTTAGTTTTTCTCTACAGCGTAAATGTTATTGGTAGCTCTCCTAGTGGTAGAATAGCGTAGCTCCTTCCCTTTGTAGTTTCATAATTCGTTTACCATTTTTTGGGGCTCTGGGTTGGGGTTGGAGTTGGGACTGGGATTGGGGCTGGTGTTGTGATTCGGAATCGGGGATTGGCTTGGGATCGGGCTGGTTAGTAAGGGTGTGGTGTGGTGTGGTGTGGTGTGAGGGATATACATAATCTTACTAAGTTTGTGAAGGGAAATACAATTTTGCAGCTGGTTTTTTCTGGTGTTGATTTAACATTTAACAAACATTCAAAAATTGTGCAGTGTGCAGTTTAAGTTGTACTAATAACAGGGATATCTCGGCAGTGCTGTCAAGTCGATCGGATGATCGCTCAAAGAGGGGCACAGAATGTATGGATGCTTTATAAGTTTCCTTCAATCTCATCCATTCTTTTCGATCAACTCTACAACACTGCAGGAATATTGTTTGATATTTTGGATAAATTTCAAAATTTTTTTGTATGCGCTTCTCTGGCTAAGTTTTTCGAGTGGGTGTCAGTGTGCTGTGTTCGTGTGAGTTTGTGTGTGTGTGTGGTTATGGGCGTGGCCTCTGCTTGTGGGTATCTTGTCTTGAATATATTTACTTTTGTTAATTTTTACATGACTTGCGATTTAGCTTTAAGATTATCTTTAATTTTTACAAATTATCTTTTGCTTAGGTGGGCTCTTATTTGTTTGTTCTTGAGTGTTTTGTGGCTGTGAATTATATATTGCTGCTTGAATTCTATAAAAAATTTGGCAATATGCATGCGTATGCGTATGTGTGTTCAGTGTGTGTGTGAATACTAGTGCTTATGTGTGTGTTCAGTGTGTGTGTCTGCTGGTGTCCGTGAGAGTGTAACAAAAGCTTTTTTGTGGCTTATTCTTTTTACATTTACAGTGTCTTCGGCTGTTTTTCATTTCCTAATTTGTTTCTCTGCATCGTCTTCTTTTTGCTTACTGCTTAGTGGATTCTTTAGATACGTTAATTGTTATTATTTTTGGTTTTCTTTTTAACATTTGTAAGCTCTTGGTTTTCTTAATGTATGCCATATTTTGCTGTTGCATTCTCTTCTGGGGGCTGTTCTGTTTTGTCTGTAGGTTTCCCTTCGAACAACTTCTCCTACAGTAATATCGTGGAAATAAACTCTTTTCTGCCAGTTTATCAGTTTAAACATAATGCCCGTAATGTCTAACCATTTAAACTACTTTGCTCGATTGTTAATCAATAGTAATAATAATCATACAATAATATGTTTACACAGATTTACACATTTCGACTAGCGCGTGGTACGTGGTACGTGGTTCGAGAGAGTTTCGTCTTAGGATTTCTAGGTTATGTTCTGCTCGGTTCTGGTTAGGTTCTTGACTGGTTAATCTAGTTTGGGGATCGGTTGGTTTTTTTTGTTGATTTCTACTTGCTGCCTCGGGGGTGGGGGCAGGCCATATAATTGTTTTGGGGACTTAAATAGGAGGCTAGTGGAGTGAGTGGAGAAAGCAAGGGAGATGCTCTGGGCTTTTATCGGTATTTTTTTGTATATTTGATTTTTTTCTGTCTTTTTTCTTTGGCAGTGTTGAAATTTTACTTTTGATATTTGTTAAAATAAAAAATAAAATAATATAAAAAACAATTATATGGAATATTCAAAGGTTGGATTTACTCAAAAGTTTTCAACCCAAAATGTTGGTCTTCATTCGGGATATTTTTTGTATTTTTTTTTTAGAGCATCTCTTTAGCTACAAAAAAACAACACGACATGGAAATTCTCTATGGGAATAGCTGGGGAAGGTGGGACTGGTGGTGTTGTGACTGGGGCTGGGTGAGAGGCTCATTGCAACAACATTTAATTAAAAATGTATTCTATATTCCACATATACGTTTACAGCATTTTCCAGGGGATAAAAGTATACACATGTACGTAACCAAATTTGTATCTCTTGTCAAGCGCGTTTTGTTCAGTGTAGTAGGAGGCGTGCATGAGGGGCGGGGGGAGAGACTCTGTTCTGTTTGGGTCGGAATTAGTTAGCACAATTAAACTGTTGACTGGTTGAATTGCTGTTCTTTAGTTTGAAATAATGTTCCCAAAAACTTGTTGCTCCAATTGCATTTTTCAGTTTCGACTTTTTTTTTACTGGTAAACGGAATTATTATGAGATTTGTAGCTGTTGCTGCTGCTGCTGTAGCGCTGATGCTGCTGCTGCTGTTGTTGTTGCTGTTGCTGCTGCTGTGATGATTGCTGATGGGAATGATGGGGGTTGTGGTGGTGGTGCTGCTGCTGCTGTAGGTCGTGGTGGTCACGATGGCGGTGTTCGTGGAGGTGTTGTTCGTGTCCTTGGTATTCACGCTCACGTTGCTCGCGCAGTTCACGCTGATCGCGAAGCTGTCGACGTTGTTGGTGTTGCTTCTGCTCGCGTGTGGGCGTTGCATGCTGCTGCTCTCGCTGCTGCTCTCGCTGCTGCTCTCGCTGCTGTTCTCGCTGCTGTTCTCGCTGCTGCTCGCGCTGCTGTTCCCGTGTTGGTGTTGCCTCACGCGAAGCTTTCGTTGGTGTGTTGGTGTTCAGTTGTTGGTGAGTTTTGGCCGCAGTTGTTGCTGCCGTTGGTGGCTGTGTGGTTTGTGTGGTCTTTGTTGTCTGTGTCGTTTGTGTCGTCTGAGTCGTTTGTGTTGTGTTTGTGGTGGGAGGAGTGTTGGGATGATACTGATGGGGATGCTGATGATTGTTGAGCGCAGTCTGACTGCCGTACAGGCTGTTGCTGTTGTTGCTGCTGATGTTGTTGTGTAGCTCATGAGGCAGTGGCGGTGGATTCTTGGCTCTTGTTAGCGGTATTGGTGTTGGCATTGGTTTTGGCGTCTCCGTTAAATCGATGCCCCATTCGTAGAGGAACTCGAGTTTTTGTCGTTCCAATGGGTCACTGGCCGGCAGGGCAAGCAAATGTTAGGCTTCTAAAAATATCAACGCTGTTGGCTTCGGTTCCAAATTTGATTTCTTTGCTTCGACAACTAAGAAGGTTATTTCAGCCTTTTCACGATTAGCAAAGCACTCGGCTATCAGTCGAGCAACCTCCTGGAATATCATCAAGCAATGTTACCCAATTCGAGAACTTGAAGTGAACTGTTTTAAATATATCTTACCTGATGATGTAGACCCTCAACCTTTGTTCCATCTACCTCCAGTATCAGTTGCCCGACCTCCAGGCCGCCCGCTTCAAATGCTGCACCGTTTTCCTGTCACAAGATCGATTGGCCATGGATTCATATATATTTTGGAAGGGGTGAATCGGTATGTTATACTCACATGGATATTGATTATCCTAGGGAGCGGGTGTTTTGTATTAGCACCACCTTCGATAGCAATACCTAAAATTGGTTTGGTTTTCTTAACTGTAATGTGTAAGTTGCCTCTATGATCAGGTACGACGTTTGGATTGTGTTCATGTGTTTGTTCAGTCGTTGAACCACCATTCTGCTCAGCGGACAGACGCTGCATGGACTGCAAAAGAGACAAAAGTCACACAAAAGGCAATTCAAATTGCATTAATATAGATATCTTATATATGTACATGTGTATATCGAGGATTTATCATTTGAGTAGCTCTATATTGGTGGCTGGAAAAAGGAAACCAAGGCTATGGTGACCAACTTGAACTACTGCTTAGATTATCTAGGAACTCTAGTTCAAATCGTGTCTGGATCTTAAGAAAAGTAGAAGCTAGCTAAAGTAGATTTTGTGTGGGAATCGCAAGCAAAGAGATACATATGTAAGTATTTTCTGGAATGTTTGGTATACTGTTTGGTATTTTGTGTAGGACAAACAAAAGGTAACGGTTCAATTCAAGCTAAGTTTGAGGCCAATTCAAGTTTACAAAGATTACTAGTTTAATATTATATAATTAAATGGCATAATTGTAGTTTCTTTTTGAGAAAGGTAAAGTAAAGAGAGAGAGAGAGATAGAGAGAGAGAAAAAGGAGAGATTTTTGTGTGTGTTTTGTTTTGGAATGAGTCATGAAATGCTTGAGGCGATCAAATTGTATTCAATTTAGCTGGTGTGGGGGAGGAGAGCAGAAAATACTGACAAAAATACTGAAAATACGGAAAATACTGAAAATACCGAAAATACTGATAATATTGTACTTGGAGAATTGGAGGAGAATTTTTAGGAACCGCATTTCAGTTTTGTTTTCTGATTCATTTTTAGTTTTTGTTTGTAGTAGTAGTTGGCATTCATGTGCTTTCGTATAACTGGTATTTATTTCGTTAGATAGTATCTGGTATTTTAGTGTGCTTGCACTAGAGTTGTAGCTGTTGTTGTAGCACTCACCTGATGCCTTCGTACACCTTTATCGCCCAGCAATGTGCCGCCTTCTTCCTTCATATCGAAACTCCTTGAGAGTTTTGTGGCCAACTCCTAATTTTTTTTTTTTTTTTTTATTTTGCATTTGCAATTTTTCAGATAAGGCCACATTTTTCATTGACAAAGATTTGTTGTTTTTTTGTTGCACAGTGAGCAAATTGATCAGATTGTTTGATTGATTTTTGGTTGTACAATAAATTGGTTGAATGTAAAATGAAAATAGTAGAAATATTTTGCATAAGAATTGGTTGTAGTTGGTTTGTAGAAGAGATAATTATTTGCTTTATGTGTTATGTGGCTAGACATACATATTTATATATGAAGTTCTTGATTTTGCCTTTTTTCAAATTGTTTGCTATGTGTTTTGCTTCTCGTTCACTTGCAAACATACAGATAGAAACTTAATTGAATAAAGTATGACATTTCACTGTACGGCAGGACAGAGTAAAGTTGAGTAGTGGTTCAGGTCGGGAGGAGGATGTTGTGTTTGTGGTAGGACAGAGCACTGGGGACAGAGTACAGAGTACTATATATGCCAAAGCGTGCCTTGGAGAGAGAAAAAGTTGGAGTTGTGTATCGATTGGCATTCAAAGTGGATTGAGCTGAGCTGATTTGCCTTCCACTGACGAGCTTTGATTTCTGCATTCGATTTGTCTTTCCCTTTTTTTCTTTTTCCTTTATTTTTATTTGGAACCTTTTACGATATTGGATTAGTCTTTTGACAGAAGCATGGCTTTAGTTTTCGTATGCAGAGTTGCTAGAGAATGAAATGTATGAAAAATCATGTGGATAAATATCCGAATATTCACCCTTTTGGGCATTTGGACAGGGAAAGAAGAATGGTAAACTCTTTCCAATTTCATTGATGTGATACCTAAATTCACATACATAAAGAGCTGGTCCAGAATCCAGAGTCCGGAGGACTCCAGACAAGGTATACTTGGAGAGAGAGAGAGAGTTTCTCTTCGGAAATCAATTTAAAAGAACAATCGTTCGTACGTCACGTGACACCAAAATCTCGGGACTCGGGATTAGGTTCTTCTGAAAATTGGGTCTCTGGTGCAAGTTATGAGTATGCGAGAGTGCTGCTGTTCGTGTGTCCAAGGATCTGTTTTTGTTTATGTTTATGTTTGTGTTTCTGTCTGCGGATACGACTGTGTGTGTGTGTGTGTGTGGGTGGGTGTGTGTTTGTGTTTTGGTGCACTTTAAGGCTTGGCAGCTATACAATTGTGTATTGATAAGTACTTGATACAAAAACGACTTGCAAAATTGGCAGCTAAGACACTTAGATTTTGATGGCTACACTAATTGGGCTAAGAGTTTCCATTGGTGGGAGCAAAGCGCTAACTAAAGCTTCAAGAACTTTCAACTTACATACGAATATTTGGCAGTATGTTACAGGTCTAGGAATTTGCTAACTACAACTAGGAAAGAGTGCTGTGTGTGTGTGTGTGTGTGTGTGTGTGTGTGTTGTGTATGTGTTGTGTGTGTGTGTGTGTGTGGGGCAGCAGCAGCTAAAAGTAAGGCCAAAACAAATGGGGGAGTTGTTGTACACTAATTACAGGGCAAAGGAAAAAAAAATTACCGAAAGAATACTACGGAAAACATTATGTGTGAAGGGTGATTCGGTGGACCAAGACCAAGACCAAGACCAAGACTCGGAGGATTGATCTCGATTTGATTTGATTCGATATCGGTGTACGACTTGGCGTGTGTTTTTAGAAATCAGGGTGACTCATGCGTAAATGTGCAAATGTATTTTTCAAGCTTTTTTTTCTGGTTTATTAATTTGACATTTCGTTTTTCCGGTTTGGGTTTTCGGTTATTGGTTTTCGGCCATTTAAATTGCATTTGTGGACTCTTGGCTTCGATTTAGTTTCGTGTCTAGTTTAGCTTTTTGGTTTTTAGGTACTTACATTGACAGTTATGTATATCATGTACTTTACAAAGAGACTAAGGAACTCTAGATGAAAGATTTGTAGAGTGCATCACGATTGGTATCAAATTAAAGATGGAACAAATGGAAAATAATACGTACATACATATTGGAGTGGAGTGGAGTGGAGTGGATTGACTGACTGACTGTCTGATGGTGGGTGGTGGGTGGTTAGGTGGGGCAAGCAAAACTTCGATTTTAATTTTTTTTAGTGAGAGAACACAAAACGGAAACACAATTCCTACGAATACAACACAAAATTCTGGAAATGCAGTTTAATTTAAATTGTAATTTTTTAGTAGTACTTTTTTATTGCACTTGTTTTTGTTGTGGTGGTGGTTGTTGCAATGCACATACAAAACAGTTAGGTTTGGTTGGTTAGTTAGTTAGTTAGTTAGTTTAAAGAGAGAGACAGTGACAGAGTTACAGAATAGAGATAGATTTAGAGAGTTAGAGAGAGAGAGAGAGAGCGAGTAGGTGAGAGAGTGATAGCAACAATCTAAGTTCAGGCTAAATTGAATGCAACGAGAAGATGCAGATCGAAAAACAAAATGCAGACTGTGAGAGAACATTTGGCAGACACATTTTCCACTCAAGTTTCGAGCACAATTTTCAGTTTTGTGGTTGCTGGTGTTTGCTATTTTTTTTTTTATTTATGATTAGGTTTGTTTTGTTTTGTTTGGTTTTTTGTGGTGGTTTTCGTTTAACAGTTAACGAAAAATACATTGGCACTTACTAGAGGTCGTCCCCAATACCATGATTTGACACGTTGTGTTAAACCACCCAAATGTGAACGTAGTCCATCTAAGTAGCCGCCCTGAAATGCACACAAATGAACAAACGAGAACAATTTCGGGGGAGTACGGGGCAAACAAAGAAACGAATCCAACTCAAGAAACACAGGAAAAACAAGATCTGGTGGGGTCTATGGATCTGATGGACGGAAACGAAAAGTGAGAGTGCCGCGTGAAATGAGAGGCTCTAGGGGAAATTATGAAACGAAAAATCAGTGTGTTCTAAGTATACGAGTACGAGTACAACTCAAAAGTAAGACAGAGAGACAGATAGACAGAGAGAGAGAGAGAGAGAGAGAGAGAAGGATTTTGTGGGTCTTTGTGGGGTTCCTAGTGGGTTGTTACAGATTGTATGTTCAATAGCTATCTATTCAAGCTACATTCCAATTGTTTACTGGATACACGCGATGATAAAAGTACATAACTCTACGGGCTATTAAGAGTGGTCTTTTTAGTTGGTTTTACCGAATGGTTTCATAAGTTTTACTATAGAAATGTTAACTCCTAAATATATTGTATATTCAAGAAATGTTATCATATATTTAGATGGTCGGTTATATAGAATTATGTAGTTTTGTTTTACATCTACCAAAAATGGATTGCTACTCCAGGAATATATATTATTCTATCCCTTTGTGTCATGTTGTTTCCAATGGGTGCTACTCGAGGGTCTATCTTTACGTACTAAAGCTCAAATATAGTACCTAACTAAAGGAATAGGTTTTCTATATTTTAAATGGATTTTAAATTCATTATATATACTATTTCCGTTGAGTTATAAATGTGTTTTTCTTATATGCGAATCTTTTTATTGTACTCTGCAACATTTCAGTGTAGCTGGCAATAAATGTTCCTATGCCATGCTGCATACTTTCAGGCAACATGTCACACTCATGTAGAATTCATGTAGAATTGCCAATCCTGATCTGCATCGTAAGCCGAATAATCCGCTGGCCTAACTTGTTGTATATTTCGTATGTATGTATGTTTATCTCAATTTTGTCCCCAATCTAATCTCATTTTCAAAGGCTGTATTTTCACTGGAATCACTCCATCCAGCTATTGCATCTGTTAGGTATCCAGCATACCCTTCCTTTTGGAACCAATCACAATCTCAATGTCTGTACTCCTTGGACTAGATGATGATTGGATTGGGTTTGGCCTTGGCTTAGCCTGGATGGGATCACATAGCTATTCGATGAGTGTCTATGGCACGTACACGTACAGTGTTAAACAGTGATCGACACCAATACAACAACGTTTTTCCACACACTGGTGCCTGGGATAAAATCTCGTTCGGTAGTCACTGCCTGGACTGAGATTATTCCTTCTGCAAGTACTAAAACGCGTGTGCACACGCGTTAATTTGCTAATTAGCTTTGACTGCGGCTGTCAAAACTGTGTGCGGTAATCTCCTCAAAAGCTTCATGTGGCACGTAACCATCCCCCAGAGGCCACCCCTCATCGGCCCACTTGCATTTGGAAATTATGCACACGCTACAGCCAGCAACGAAATTAGTTGGAGTCAAAACTTGGCTCAAAACGAGTAGCAGCGGGCTTAGAGTATTTACAAGAGTTTTCTGTTCGTTTTTTTTCTTTTTTTTTTTGTTTTTTTGGTTAGCTACAATTGCTTCCTTATTGGGGTTTTCTTTTGTTATGTTATGTTATGTTATGGTTTGTAGGTGTCTTTGTGTGTGTATGTGTATGCTTTGGGTTTTGTTTTGTGTGTGTGTGTGTGTGTGTTTGTGTGGAAAAGATAGTTTCGAAAAAGTGCTTAAAGTGTAACAAACGACGAATTCAGCGAGCAGCCAACGAACGCCAATTGCTTACCTGTTCCTGTTTCCCAATCATCCAGCCGTACCGATTCGATCCGATTCGATTGCGCATACGCAGCGTATGACCAGGGGAGCAATGTAGAGTAAGAGAGAGAGAGAAGAAGAAATTCCAGAAGAGACAAATTAATTATCACATCGTCACATTAAATGAACATCATCTCTTTTCAATGCCAAATGCAAACGCCTCTCCGGCCATCAGACAAAGTTTTCTGTTTGCGTCATGCCAGAGCAAAGCAAAAACCAAACAAAAGACCAGAAAAAACAAAAACGGAATAAACGGAAAACACGGAAAATGGAAAACAGCAGCACAGCTGCAGTGGCCGTCAGCTGCAGTTACACAGTATCCCGCAGATACAGAGATACATTTTACAAGCACTTACGAGTATCTGTCACCCCAGTGCTGACCGTTGCGTAAAGCTTACAATTCCATACTTCACAGCTAGTAAATCTTAGATATAATTGCAGTACAGTATAATTTTTAGCCATAAATATTGGCAATCTTTGTGTATCAAGTGGCTTTGTTGTCGTCGCTGTGGGTAATTTCTTACATTACTAGGCCATAAAAAAACTAACTTGGAAAACGCTCGTTCAGTGGCCCGACCGACATCAAAGAAAGCAAAACCCAACCAACGCCACAAAAAACCAAACAAAACACAAGATGAAATGGGAGTTTTCCCTGAAGACAACCAGTGGATACTCTTTGAAGTTCAAGGAATACCTACTCTTAGATACTTATTTACCTGAAAAGATACTGATCCAAAACTTAGACTAGGCTTCACTCGACCATTCCCTGTATCCGTTGTGGGATTCTTACAACATCCCAATACCTTTTGCCTTTTCGTAGGCAAACCCAACGCGAACTCTGTACAACTCTCTCTGAGATAGAGCAGCAATGCCGCCGCTGCTTCTGTTGTCGCTGTCTGCTGTGGCTGTGGCTGTGACTGGCTTTTGGCAGCAGCAGCAGCAACAGCAACCACTCCAGCCACAGCTCCAGCTCCAGCTCCAGCTCCAGCCACAGCTCTACCTTCAGCAAAGTCTGCAGTTTCAGTCGCGCGTCGTCGCTCCAAGCGTGAGGTTCGAGCCCAGAGAAGAATACCGAGCTTAGTAGATCGAAAAGCGGACCGAAGCTAACCAGCAAACAAAGTGCGTATTACGAGGTTTCAATTGAACACACACAAACAAGTTGACAAATCTCGCGTTTCGTTACATTTCGCGCTCTGTTTGCGGCCAAATTGTTGCATAAATACGAGTAATGCCAGCAGAAGTCGTCCCTGATTTGCCCCCTTCAGATACGATACGATGCGATACGGTGCCCTGTCCTCCGCTTCCCTGCCTTGCCATGGGTTATATCATCATCGGCCGTCTGTTTGGGGTACTGGAACTGTGGCAACAACAATTGCTGCAGAGCCCCACATGTCGGACATGTGTCGGCAGCTTTATTTCTTTGCATTTTGCATTCAATTAACTTGTGTTTCTCACCTTTTTGTTTTTGTTTTTGTTTTTGGCTGCGCTAATTTCCTTGCTTGCTGTTTTATGTTTTTAATTGCCCAAGAAGAGCCGGAGCCGGAGATGGAGACGGAGTCGGAGTCGGAGCCGGAGTCGAGTTTCAGTTGATTTGTTGACTGACTGACTGACTGACTTCTCTTTGTCTGGTCTGGTCTGTTCTGGCCCGGTCTGGTCTGATCTGTCTTTCTTTTTCGTAATTAAGTTGCTGACGGAAATGGGGGGTTCTAAGTGGCAGGGCAGCTGAATAGTTGCTAAACATTCCGACCCAGAAAGGCCATTGGCCATTGGCCATTGGATAGCCAGCGGAAAGGAAGGAAAGCCGAAGGCTCGAAAGAAAACTACATAAAAGTACAGTTTTAATGGACAATGAAGGGAATTGAAAGCCGTAAAAGTAATTGCCATTGGAAAGACATCAAATGGAACTGAAATTTCCGTAAATATTTACAACCTGAACCCAAACAGCTTCCAATTAACCAACCTGACCTAATTCTCATCAGATCCAATCTGATCGGCATAGTCTTGGCCATATTGATCAATTATATTCGTCCAGCCAGTCAGCTGTCAGCTTATTATTTGTGGGTCAACGAGCGCTGGCCCGAAATGTGAACAAAATTATTCATAGACACACTGTCACAACACAAAGCCCGGCCAACACCGACATCTCAGAGATCTGACTTCATCACAGCCAGAGCCAAAGCCACAGCCAGAGCCATAGCCATAGCCATAGCCAGAGCTACAGTCAGAGTCACAACAATAGTGTGAATTAGAGAACAAATTAAATGCTCACCTTTTGTTTGACTTTGGAAAAGTTTAAAAAGGTTCAGACGAGCACAGAACCCAGGGAAAAAGTTTCACCAGAACCAAAAGGAACAACTCCAAGTCCAACTCCAACCCCAACTGCGACTCCAGCTCCAAACTCGAACTCTGAAACCGGGAAGCACAACTTTCACAAACAAAAAGACTGAAACGAGTACAACAAAGAAAGAGAATTTTCCGAAGAATAAAGAAAAGAAAACTTCCAGTCAATTGTCTGCTGCCAGCCCATTTAACTGTATTTTTCCCTACGCACTTCATCTTTGTACCATTTTGTTCCCCTCGAAATTCCTCAAATTTTTCAATCAGTTTTCTTTTTTCTTTTTTTTTTGCTGTAAGCTGCTCGGGCGACCGTTTCAAAATCAATCAAATTTATGACTTTGCAAAGTTTTGCAGTCAAGTTTTTGTCTCGTTGCTGGCTGGCTCTAGCCATCGCTGAATTTTGTGTAACTTGAATCGAAAAGCTGGCAATCATCATTCATGGCACATGCCATTGACCTCGTTGCGTGGCAGTTGGGGGATTGCGGTGGGATCACGGGGGCAACACTCTGTCATTAGATACGCATTCAAGCGGTGAGGGGAGGAGATTTGCAGACTGGTCCACCACATCGATGCCGCTCGTTGCCCAATGTATTTCGATCCCAAAAGCGGGATTTCATTAATGCTACTACAAGGTCGAACAAATTAAATACAAAATCAATGAAATTCCCATCAACATTTTACATTTACAAATTGTCATCAGAAAAACACAGCGAATGGGGCAGAAACTCGAACCAGCAACACACACACACAGTGCAAATATCCATCAATCAATCAATCAATCATTTTTTGCGTAAATTAATTTCAATAACAAATAAATACGATATCCATGCGATACTTTCCCATAAAAGGCTTTGGACTTTGTCGTTCCATGGGTGATTCTGTTGCTGCCCAAAACCCAAAACTTCTTTCGTCTAGACTCTGGAGTGAGAGACCCCCACTGGGGCCCCCCATCACAGATCACAGATCACAGATCACAGGTTGCAGATAATTAATGATGTCAAGAGATGACAAGCCAAAGAGTGTTCGTCATAACGGTTAACCAACTTTAAAGAACAGGCCCCTCTGCTGTGCTCTTTAGCCACAATTAGGGCTCTCCCTATCGATGGTATCGGAGGGGGGAGGGCGGTAAAGTCTAACAACAAACAAGTCTTCCATCGGCGAGTCTTCAATCTCCATCTCATAATTACATTTTACACTCATTGAATTTGTGGACCGACCGGATTTCGGTTTGTCTTTCGTTTCTTTGCTACGCATCCAAATGCTTTATTTACATTATAAACAACTTTTTCTATCTCCCCCTCTGCCTGCCCCCCCTCTCTCTCTCTCTATCTCCATCCCTTTCTGGTGGCAACAATTTACTTTCCATTTATGTTTGCTCTTGACAAAGTTTTGTACCTTATTTAGTACATTTCTCTAATGACCCACTTTGAGTTTTTGGTCTCGTCTGCTCTCCCTGCCTCTCTCTCTCTCTGTCTCTCTCCCTGTCTCTCTTTCTTTGCCCCCAACTTACTCTGTAATTTCGAAACAAGAAAGAAAATCTTGTTGCGTGGACCGAAGCTGGTGGATACCCTTTGAAGATGGACAGAACCTACGGCAGCTGGCTTCGATATCTATACATGTAGAACTGTCTATCTTCGACCGATAACCTCTAAAGAAGCTATATGATATTGCGATCTTGTGGGGATTCATCTGATCAGAAATCGTAGTACCCTGCCCCCAATCAAGGGTATACAAAGTGAGTGTCCCATAAGCCAGACCAGACCAAGAGACAAACACAAGACACAGTAAACAGCTACAACAAAAAGTTGTTTGTCAGTTGTAGTTGAAATCAAACTGGTTACTCGATGCTGCCTGTCCGCCGGTCCGTGTCTGGACCCGTTCATCGGCCATCGTTCATCGGCTTTGGTCAAGCCGGGCCCAAATGGTGTCAGCTGTGTAAACAGGGCTAAGCAAGCGGATCGCCAGCAGTTTAGCTCCTCATTTGGCCCCTTCTTTGCCTGTTTCCCCCATTTCCCCTTTTTCTGTTGCAGTCCGAATCAATTTCAAGCCAAGCCAAATGAAAATCCTGCCCTGAACTTGACGATGCATGTGATACGGTTGAACGCCTTTTGCGGAAATTATTGCAATTTTCTTGTCTTCTAGCCAACACACACGCACACATCTTAAGCAGCGTGGAGTGGGGTGTGGCGTGGTGAGTGTGGCGGGCACTGTGAAAATGGGGAGGGGTTGTGGTAAGTGTGCTTTCACTTTTGCTGCACTCAACAAGCTGCAGAGGAGGAGCAGCAGCAGCAACAGCAGCAGCAGCTGAAGGAGCGGCGCTGACGAAACAAACACCACTCGAGGAAGTTCGCTCAAAGGGGGGGAACCATTCATTAGAACTTTGAAAGGGCTGGGATCTCGGATCTGGGAGCTGGGAGCTGGATCCTGGGGCTTCAACCAGGACTCTTTTGGGTAGTATTTAAGTGTGGCCTCAAATCTGCACTCAACAGCAAGTTCCATCGAAAGAGTACTTGGTAATCGCATGAGTCTTAGGTGGCTAGGAGTTCGCTCTCTTCTTGAGTGTAATTTCTACTGTAAACTTCCGAATATTGTATGCACTCCAAAGCCGAAAGTTCACTGAAGGATTTCCCCAAGCTTAGCCCTCAGCCCATAATCGCATGGATTCCTTCTCTTTGCTAAACGCTTTTCGCCACCCCCCTCTACCTCTAGCTGGTCATTAGACTGAGTTTTCCAGCCGACTGGCATTGGCAAACAAAACACTCAAACAGTGTCCACTTCCACATTGATTGCAACTTGGTTAAACAACAACAAATCATTTAAACAAATCAAACCCCAACAGGCGGACAGGACAGGACAGGACAGGACACGACAGCAGACGAGGCACCCGAAGAGGAAGGAAGGGCCAACATGGAGACCTATCTGACGGAGATCAAACAATTGCGCATACCACGCCCGAAATTCGAGCCCAACAGTTGCCACCAGCAACACCAACATGCGGTGGCAGGCGGCACATCGACAAGCTCCAGCACCACCTCCAACACGCCCACGCCCCCCCATCATCATCAGCGGCCGTGGCGACACTTTGTGCGACCCTTTACGCCGCCGCGTGATTACCATCTGCCCATGGTGGCCGGTGGAGGAGGAGGCGGAGGCGGTGGAGGAGCATGGTCCGTCGAGGAGGCCTCCATGCACGACAAGATCTGAGGAGGAGAAGCAGGCGGAGGCGGAGAAGGAGTAGCGGCAGGGAGCGGTCTGCGGTCTGTTTGACCTGGCATCGAATTGCTTACACTTATTGGCTATATGCACATGCTACATACATATATATATCTTTTTTTTGCTATATATACGATACATACATACTTATAATTGCATAATTTAGTGATTCAGTTTAGTGTTTAGTTAGTTTTAGATACCATAAATATACAATATAGATGCAAAGAATAAAGTATACAAAAAGTTGTAGAGTTTGGCTTGAGGGTGTCTTAAATGTCTGGGTTAAGGCAAGAGTACAAGTACGAGTATATTGGATAGATTGTATAGATTGTATAAGATAAGGTAGCATAGGGAGGTGTGCTGATACAATGGTGTGTTTCATTATGGGATGAAGTTGAGACAACCATCCAAAGTATGAGAGATGTCTTGAGGATAGATATGACCTGGAAGATGAATGAAATCTCAGGAAGCTACATCCCTCCCTTGATGATCACCAGAATGCGATGACCTTTAGCGATCTACTTAAATCTTTTGCAGTTCTCTGGATCCCTACAGAATACGCTCCAATCGCTTCGCTTACTCACCGTATCTTGTTCGTATTCCGGTAATAGGGTTTCGCTTCCACGGCGAGCTCTAGTTCTATGCTCATCACAGCCGTATTCCTAGCCGGGACGAAAGAATTTACAAAAATATTTTTCAGCTTCTGGTATGCTTTTTTTTTTGTTTGTTTGTTTTTGGTGACTCAAGATTATACTTTAGAGTAGAGTACTTTTACAACAATTAACAGCCAATTGGACAACATTTAAGAAAGGAAGAGAAACATAGCCGGAAACAGAGAACGCTTCAACATAAACCACATTAAACAGAGTATGAAAAAAACAACAACAAAAAAGATACACCAGACGGGACACACAAAGACACAAAGACACACAATACACAGAAGGATAAATAGAACAGATTAAACAGATTAAACAGACAGACAGAAGAGAAAGAGAACTGAAACCCTTAAAAACGCGCCGATCTTTTGGGCCCGAATGTCAATTTTGCATACCCCATTTCGGGGGGTATTAGAATTTTGTAGCTGCATTAGATGTTTACACACATATAATGGGAATCGAGCTTAGGGAAAGTATTAGACAAAAATGAAATAAACAATAAGGGAGACAAGTTCTGAAGAAAACTACAGAATATTTTCATAAATACTTATAGAAATGGTTCGAAAGACTTTTATGCTCGGAAATTTTTGCACAAAGAATTTTTGTCGGTGGGAAACTTCTAGTAGAAAGCACAGAGTTTCCCACAATAGTGAAAGTAATCGAAGAGTGAGTGAGTGAGTGAGTGAGTGAGTGGGGGAGGGCTAGCTATTGTACGAGTATGTAGGTTTTTGGCTTGGTTTGCTACACTTTTTGTTTGGGTTCACGTTCGCACGCTTCATTCCTGACCTGTTGCTGATTGTCTTTGGTTTGCTTGAATTGCAACTGATTTGGTCCCAACTGTTCGTGAGGATGATGATGACGCACAGGCACAGATCCCACGTTGCCGCTGCTGATGCTGTTGATGTTGATGCCACCCAGATGACGCAATGAGGCATGATGAGGTGGATAATGTTGCTGTTGCTGATGCTGATGCTGTTGCTGTTTCTGATGCTTTAGCTGCTGTTGTTGTTGCTGTTGTTGTTGCTGTTGTTGCTGTTGTTGCTGTTGTTGTTGTTGTTGTTGGGGTGGTGGTGGTGGCGATAATGATGATGAAGATTGGTTACTTGCTGTCTGATAATGTGATGCTGGCTGTGCGCGATGCAGTATTGGTCCCGCCGACATGGGCCGATATGGCAACTGGATTGCGGGTCTAATTCATATACACATATACATATACATATATACATCATATATAATATACGATATGTCAGTTAACAGTTACTGATGGGGCTGTAGTGTGGGGTAGTGGGTGGGGGGAGTGGTTAGGGAGTGGGGAGGTGGCGAGGTGGCGATGGAGGACAAGTGGAATGGTCAGACTGGAGTTATTTTCAAGGTACCGTTTGTGTATATCCGTTACGGTCATGCCCAGTCCCGAGTCCGATGAGGGACTACGTCCGGTGGCGGCTATAATCTCCAAATCGTCAGCTGTTACCTGTTGGGGGAACGGAACGGAACGAACGTAATGGAACGGAATGGAACGAAACGAACGATTTGGTGTTTTGCATACGATTTCAGAGAGCGAGTGACACAGTGAGGAGAGGCAGTGACAGATTTGACAGATTTTATAGATTTGACAGTTTTGATAGATTGAGTGAGTGAGTGGAGAGTGAGGAGTGGTGGAGTTGTGGAGTGAAGCTGGGTTCTAGTACAAAGCTTTTGTTGAGTTCTGTTCTACTGAGGATAGTCAGAGATAGAGACAGATCGAGAGAGTGTCTTAGAGCGACAGAGAAAGAGGGAGAGAGAGGAAGAGAGAGTGGGAGTGCTTCTCTTGATATTTAGCCATATAGAATATATAGTATATTTATATTTATATTTATATTGATATGTGGGGTGCTTCATCTGTTCGACTGTTTAGGTGTTCTGTCAGGTGCATTTTTCTTGTGGGATTACATAGAATATTTTGTTGTTTGTTATTTTACAGTATTATTTTTAATGCTTATAGAACTATAGATAACGAGTGGAGCACATCCACATACCCCCAAAGGCAATTTGTTTTGTTGTGGAAATTGCTTTGCCTCGATCAAATTTTTTGTTGCTATTTACATCTAAGGATTCATACCCTGTTTTGGAGGCAACTGTACTTGTACTTATACTTAGAGGCGTGGTTTTCTTGTAAAAATTGACATTCGTTTTCGTTTCATTTCTGTTCTGATTGTTTTCGTGTGGATTTAGCAAGGGGCCGAATCAGAGAGGTAAGCGAATAAGAAATTTTTGAAAGAAAACTGTCACAACTGAACCGGAAAGAAAGAGGAGTACGAGTACGAGTAAGATAATAACATGCAGCTTTTTGTGGAAATTAAATGAAATGAAGCATTAACAGGTTTTTGTTTCGAGTTTCAAGGGCTAGTTTAGTTTCGGGCTAAACACAGCTATTAAGTGGATACGGATCTCGTTCATTAATTAAACTACAAGTTTCGTTTTGGTTTTGGTTTTGTCCAGTGTTATTTATGTATTTAGTCTACAGATAAATCGTTTAAAGTTAAAGTAAAAGTTACAAACATACAACAATCAACAATCAACAACGACAACAACAAGAGAAAGATTTACTAAATAATAACAACATCTCGTTGGAGAGAGTAGACATATGTCTACTATATATATATATAGTGGTAGACAGTACACAGTAGACGGCTGTTAGATCTGCACACTTTTGCCTGAACATGCTCAGTGTGTGTGTGTGTGTGGTGTGTGGCGTGTGGCGTGTGGGTGTGAGGCGAGAGACGGGACGGGGTCTCTCTGATCTAAGTATATATTGTGTCTGTGTCGTAGAATAAATCTTCTAAAAAGCTTACCGGCAAATCACGGGCGGGGTCTCCCTTACGCTATAAAAGATTAAACGGAAGAGGCGTTAAACACATGCGTTTAATTACAAAGTTAGAGGCAGGTCTACGGTCTATGGTCTATGGTCTATGGTGACGGTCACTCACCCGATGCCTGTCCACGCTATAAGGATCGCGTTCCCGGCGATAGACGAGCTCATCGTATCGCGTGCGATCCTCGGGGAACACGAGTTCTCGGATCTCCGTCACTAGCGTGTGCTGGTAGGGGTATAACAATCAGATAAATGCAATAAATGGATGAGCCTTCCAGAGCATACCTTTTCGTACGTATCTAACATCTCTAGTAAGACGGCAACAAAGGCATCTATGGTCATTGCTTTCCCACTATACTCTGCAATATAGTAGGAGAGGCTTGCAAAGTGATGACGGGGCAGCAGAGAGCGGGCCTTCTCCTCCACCATGGTCGCAATCTGACCTTTTCGGCGTGCCCTAGGTATTTCGGATATATATCAGAATTAGGAGCGTCCCGTGAGAGGCGAGCGGGCATCCTCACCTTGTGCCTGTTGGACTGTAGGCATCCCAGGGCTCCATCTCGATGGAGGTACAGGAATGCGGCACTTTGCCCACATCACGTATCACCAGCGACATGCGCTTGTGGTATTTCAACTGACCAACGGCCTCGTCGTGCGTCACATCGAGAAACGATTGGCCGTTGACCTCGAGGATCTCGTCGCCGATCATCAGACCACACCGATCGGCCACACTGTCCTTGTCGACGCCGGTGACAAAGATCCCCAGGCCGTACTCCACGCCGCCGCGTATCATCAGGCCGAGGGACTGTCCCGGCTCTATGAGCAGCTCCACGCGACGTATCCTGAGGGGGTGAAAGACGGTTATAGGTGGAGAAGAGAGATTTTGGGGCCTGCCCAGCGCTCGGGACCTACCGATCGCGCCGGTCGCTCCGTCGGCCCCCGTACTCCATGGGCGGCGAGGCGGGCCTGCCGTGCCGATCCATCCAGGAGCAGGTCTGCCGGAAGGGCAGGCCCTGTCCCGAGGCCGCCGCCGCTTGATTCTGTGGATGCAGGGGTGGTGCCATCGACGCGTACATGGGGTCGCGGGAGGGTGGTCCGAATCCATGGAGCGGCGCCGTCGAGTTCAGCGTGGGCGGGGCTCTCACCGTCATACTGATTTGACGTGACGATTTCAATATCTGCACACATCTCTGCGTTAAGAAAAAATGTGGCAATAGAAGAGACACAAAAGAGAGGACAGATGCGAGCAGAAAACGAACGAACCAACAAGAAGAGAGACAGAGTAAAAGAGTAAAGGAGTAAAGGAGCAAAGGAGCAAAAAGAGAAACGGGAGCAAAAAGTACAAAATTAAATCAAACAACAAACCAAAAACCCAAACAAAAATAATTTGATTACAAAAATTACTTTGCAAAAATTTGAAAACTAAAATTCCTTACGAACAAATTCCGAAATTATTAATTAACTTAAATTGTGGGCGTGTCCCGTAGCATGGCCCTAGTCCCCCGCCCGCTTTGCTGTTGCCTGTTGGCTGTTGGCTGTTGGTTTTTGTGGTTTCATGGCTGCTGCTGCCGCTGCTGCTGTCATTATTTTAATTGTTTCTGACCAAAAATAAAAACGAAACTAATGTGAGAGTGTGCAAAATTGTGTGGGTCCAAGGGTGCTGCTCTGTGCTGCGTGCAAACGGGTCGTCGTCGTCGTCGTCGTCCTGTGAATCCTCCCAGGTGTCGCCCCCAGGGACCCCCCTGGCCCCCCTTCCAGCAGCTTGCGGCTCTTGCGGTTTATTTTTCGGACTCTTCACAGGGACATTTCCTAGCTGCTGAATAATAATGGTCTATCGATACCCAGCTATCATCTACTCAGAGTCCTTCCGTGGTCCTTTCCGGTCAACAGAAGATGAACAGAAATGATATATTTCGAATGAAATAAAGTAAATCCAAAAGCAATGATATATACACAAACGATTCAGATACAAAATGCGACTAATCTATTGCCAATTTTTTCTCAGTGTATATTTGTATTAGTGTGTTATTGGTTTTAATACTTTTTCGTTTCTCAAATGTTTTAGTAATTATTCATACAAAAAGTATCAAGTGCACAAGGGTAGTATACGTATGTATATATGTATATTTATTGTATGTATTTGCATAAGAAAAACTACGGTAAAAATCGTTTAGAGCAGACAGAAATTGATCCAAATGATAGAACGGGCCGCAAAGGGGGTGGGCCACCCCACACCATATCCTTATCCATAGCCATACACAGACACATATGTGTTTCAAAAGCAAGTTTTATCGAAAATGGTTAAAGTTTAAATTGGTAGAAGAGCGTGAGAAATGGCACAACATGTCTCTGGGCCAGTGCCAGTGGCAGTGGCAGTGGCTCTCCCTCTTTTCAGCAATCTAGTTTGTCGTATCCATATATGAGGAATTATATTGACTATCAGAACGTGTCACATAAAATATCCTACAATAAATTGACTTTCGTTGTTGGACAGCTGCGGAGGGGAAGGCAGAGGCAGAGGCAAAGGCAAAGGCAGCCCTTCTGCTTTTCGTTGCCAAGTTCTGCCGAGTGTTGGCCATAAAAGACAAAGATGTTGGCCTACTGAATACAGTCTACTTGTTTTCTATATATGTATACATACATATATGCATATAAAAGCCTGATGGATGGGACCCTATTAGGGGCAACTATTAAGGGGGACAACGATTGAGAGAGCCGAAGCGGCCCGGTCTAGGGGCTCTATTCAAGAAAATCGCATTAAAAATCAATAAAGTGTACAATAAAATTTGATATTTTTGAAAGGAGATGAGTTTGACATTGCTGTCAGTGGCGCAGGATGGGCATGGAGCATGGAGCATGGAGCATGGAGCATAGCATAGCAGTGAGCAGTGAGCAGGGAGCAGGGAGCAGTGAGCAATGAGGACATCATTCCATACAGTGTCCATAATGTTTCTACTTTGAGAGGTGGAGAGTTCTTCGACTACTTAGTAATTTTCTGCATGCTCTAATCGATTTTTGTCTAAGAATAGAGAACATTAGCTACTACAAAATATATGGGTACGTTATTTTTATAAATATAGAAAAAGAGATGTAAATATATAGGCTTGTTTGTGGGCTATTTCGATGGATGCTCACCTTCAGCGCCTCCTCGTGATTGATTGAGGTGAATGGGGTGCCGTTCACCTCTAGGATTGTATCACCGGGTCGCAGTCCGGCGCGCTCGGCCACCGAATTCTCCTCGATGCGTGAGATGTAGACGCCCAAGCCTGGAGGCCCACAAAAACAACAAAAGGAAGGGAATCAATTAGCTCAGACATTGAATTTTTAACAAAAATCCACCATCCCCCCATTCCTTCCTTGGTTTTTCATTAAGCTCTGCCAAGTTGCCTGGAAGTGGTTTGAGGATGGAGTGCGGCAGCCATTTTATGTTTAATTTATAAAGCACATGTGCATGTGGCTGTGTGTGTGTGTGTGTGTGTGCCACAATGCCAGAAAGAGATAGGGAAACAGAAGCAATGGACGAGGAGGAGCCTGCCTGCATACGGGGGCAACTTAAATAGATTTTTATCGATTTTAAAGCCCCGTCCGCATATTGCAAACTAAAAATAAATTCTACCCACACCAGGAAATGGGAATGAAAGAGGCGCAGTCTTTGGCGGTGAAGGAGGGCTGTCCAAGGGGACAGGTAGGGGGGCAGGGACAGGGACAGGGGCAAGGGTCAGGGGTACTGCGGATGTGTGGCTGATGTGCCTGATGTGCCTGACGTGGAGGCAGGAAGAGCTGGTTAGCCGAAAAGGTAGTCAGGTGCAAAAATGCACTTGGAAAATGTCAAAGCTTCTGGCGGTTTGTCGAACACAAACAAAACCCACACGGCGGATGGATTGCTGGAGGAACGGAGAAACGGAGAACCGAATAACCGACAATATAAAACGAAATTGAAAACTAAATTGCACGAAAGTGGTTCCTCAAGCTAAACCAGAGACAGAGAGACTTAGGGGAGGAGGAGGAGGGGTAGGGCCTAAACCCACTGGGCGTGACATCAAATCAAACAGCAAGAGGCCTGGACTGGGCGTGGCTCTCAATCTGTCATTGAACGGGCGATAGAGTGCCCGGGGCAGGGGGCGCGGGGGGGGGGGGGGGGGGGGGGGGGGACATACCTGAGTCTTTGCCTCCTTTGACACAGATACCGAATCCATGATCGATCTGCTGATCCCGAGACATGGAAACGGTTCGCGTCGTTAGTTCGTGGATGTTCGGAACACTGCGATCTCTTTCCCGCTCACGATCCCGATAGATCTGCAATTAAGGAGGAGCAAAGGGAGTAAGTATAGTCCTTGCAGGAAGCTGGTGCCGGATGGTGCCGGGCACCCACCTGATGCGTCGTCGAGGGCGGACTGCTGGCCGGACTGCGTCGTCCGGTGCGATCGCGTGTGCCGCCATTGCTGTAGTGATAGCTACTCGTAGGAACTGAAGACGACTGGGTGGCGCCGAACATGCGGAGCACCTGCTCCGGCGATATGGGGCGCTTCTTGTTGCCGTTGCCCATGGCCGACCGCCCGCTGGCCGCCGTCGAGGTGGGCAGGGTGCCCGCCGTGCCGGCGGCCATGTGGCTGGCGGGTGAGGAGCTGAGGTACGCGGAGCCGCGTCCCGGCAGCGAGCCCCCCTTGGTGGGCACCCCCGCCGAGTTGAAGTAGTAGTGGGGCGAGTGGGGTCGCTCCACGATTGTGTACGAGGTGCCGGGCGGGGAGTAGTAGAGCCCCGAGCGGCCTCCGCCCACAGCTCCGCCACCGGCGCGCAGCGAGCTCGTGCTATTCCCCACACGCGACCCGCCGCCCATGCCCGTTGCCCCCGAGCCCCCGTAGGGGCCGCCGCTGCCGGGCGGTGGACTGATCATGCCGAAGGCCAAGCCGATGTCCTCGGCCTCGTAGCTGCTAGGAGCACCCGCACTGCTCCGCATATGGTGGGCACTGAGTCCTTGCGAGCCGCCAGTCGGCACGCTGGATGATGATTGGGTGGCGCCCGAAATGAGCCCGGCCAGTCCGCCGATGCCGCCGCCGCCCCCGCCACTGGGGCCGCCAAGGCCAAGTCCCGACGCTGCTCCGCCATGGTATCCGTAGGCTCGTGCACTCCAACGTGAGGGTCCAAGATCGCATAGTTCGGCATAATCGTTGCCAGCTGCGCTCATTGTCAGGGGGTCGCCGTCGTATGGTATGCCACTTCCCCCAAGGCGCATTACACTGCTGGAGCTGCAAGGAGACAACACGGGGGCACATTTGAGTATATCAAGTAGTAATCGAATGATGGATGATCTACAACTAAGACTTCGAGCCCCCAGATAACTCAGACCACAGCCTGGGGCAAGGGGTACTCAACCAGAATTGGGTTAAACACTCCCCCCCTCCACCGTTGGCGCTCCTTCAAGCAGCAACCCAACGAGATCCAACGCCCTCGCCTCGCCCCGCCCCGCCTCGCATAACTTTTGTTTGCCTACGCAGCGCTCGCCCGCTAAGCCGCAGCCGCAGACTGAGCCGTTTTCCATTCAGCGCAAACAAAAGCTTAATCTCCAGAGTCATATGTGGCGCCTGCCCCCCCACACACGCACACACACACACAGCTTTCCCTTTCCTGACTGACAAACACTCGCATTCACACACTCTGCGAAATCAATGGGAACTTATGCCCCGTGCTTCATTATTTATGGGCCAACTTTGGTTGGCAAAACAAAAACAGGTTGGTAAACCCCCACCCACCCCCTCATTGCCGCCCCCTACTGTTTCTGCCTCTGCCCCAGGGACAGGGGGACAGGCCCCCCTCTCATAAATAGTTGAAAATTGCCGTGCTCACACTTTGGCAGCCATGGCCTGGCATCGGCCACGCACGGACCCTGGCCGGGAAAACTTGCGGATTTAGCGGATAACATGGGAAATTTGCTAGGCGATATGCCAAGTGAAATAAACGAGTACTATCGTATAAGAGCACTGCATGTGCAGCTATCACTGAATAGTGATAAACGAGAGAGATTTACCTTTTCGTTTCATTTGAGTACTTGCCTCAGAGACCAACGGACAATTAGAGTAAATCGATGAGTTGCCAGGGGTTTAGTCGACCATGAAAATACCCTTCATAGAAAATACCCTTTTTGGGGCAAACATTATACATTATTGTAGGTAATGATACTCGTATTTGAATTCGATTCTTAACAGATAACGTAATCGATAACACGTCCAAGACTCCACTGCCTTCCATGATGAGTGAATACTCTTAATAATTCTATGAACAAGGACAGCCCTGGCTACAGTCCTGCCAATCCAATGAACCAACAAATTAACAAACTAAAAGCTTTTGCAAAATTTTGATGTGCCACTTGGCGGGCAATCAGTCAGAAAAAGTTGCAGTTGCAGTTGCAGAAAACCAAAATCCACTCAATTAATCGAATGTGAATTGCCAATAAGTTTCGAGTACTCAAATACTCATGAATGGCGTGAATGTGGGTGTATTCGTGTGCGTTCTCTGCAGAGAGAGTGCACTTTCAGCTAACCGACGAGGAAGGAACAAAAGCGCCGGGCAATTTGGTTTGACGCTTAAGCGCACTTAGCGGTCGGCCATTGGCAAGCACAGGCACAAGCACACAAACACAAACACAAACAGGACACGGGCCAACACACACACACAAGCAGGACACAGACATAGACAGAGACAGAGACAGAGCAAGTGCAGAAGCACCTACGTAATGGCGGGCAATTGTGCTTACGGTCTAACAAGCAGCCAATAATGTCCTTTTTGATTTACCGATACACATTTGCATTTCTTTTGCCCTCTCACTCGTCTACCCTCTCTCTAACCCACAATAAATTGGCAAGCAGACGCCATTACAAATGAGGCACACACCAATACACACACACACACACACACACACACAAACACACACACACACGCAGAAACAAAGTAAATGTTGGGGGAAATGTATTTTGTATAAATATCAATAAGAAGCATCAGAGACAGCTTTTTCCCATATTATATACATATATGACAATAAATATCTCTGTGGCTATTTTCCTCGCAGCCCCCAAACCCCCGCCCCCACTTCCAACCCACCCACTTTTATCTATCAGTTTTTTTTTGTATTTTCTTTATTTTATCTTGTTGCTTTTGTTGCTGCCTTGGCTTTGTTATAAAATAAACGGCAAAAACAGCATGCTCCAAACGTATTTACTCATGACCTTGCCGAGGCAAAGCCAGCACACACACACACACAGACACACACACACTTACATACTCGTATAGTACATATGTACCCACACACTCGTAGACACTGAAATACAACCACAACGTCGCCTGGCGTTGGCGCTTGTCACAAGGACATTTTTCATGTGCGCAATGTGACATTTTTTTTGGAATTTGTTACTCTCTGACTCTGGTTTGTTCTGTGCCAGCCAGCCAACCAGGCAGTCCATGGGACGCACAGTGTCCCAAAAGCGACATATAATTGAGTCATATCTGGGACTGGCTTCTGTGGGAATTGGCAACTAAAAAATTTATCATAAAGGAGCACTTTCCAATGGGTTTCAGATACAGGCACTGTTCAGAGATGGCTTGATATTTTGAAAGTTTTGAAAAGGAATAAAACCGGCTTGGAAATGGAGTAAAACAACGAAACAGCTGTTTTTCTGTCCAAGGGGATGCCCCTCAGTCTGACGATGCCTGCTTCAATGGCTTTGATGGATTTTGAAGCATAATTTCCTTACAATTTTCGAGAGTGGAATAGATATATTGCTTAGATATTTTACTTCCCCAGACACGGCTTTATCTGCCTCGAGTGATCGAGCGTCGATCTATATAATTTTTTCGTGGCCGTATCTTCGGTATTTTCCTCGAATGGCCGTACATTTATTGCTAGGGATGCCGGATAGGGATAGGGCTTTCTTGGGATGTTCCTTTAGTTTGGTGCCACTGCCGCCAGGTCTCTGCTCTCCATTTTGTTTCGGTTTTTTTTTTTTGTATTTCAGTCTACTGCCAGCAGATGGCACTTGCTTCTAACTGTTTCGCTGTTGTCTTTGGCCCCTCTAACTCACACTCACACTCACAGAGCTCCCTCCTGCACTCCTCCGCTCCACTCTCCACTGGCCGGGGTCGCCTTTTTTGTCGTGGCTTTTTGTGGCTGTTGTTTGATTTGAAAATAAGTTTTGTATATTGTTCACTCCAGTTTTTATGGCACTCGAGCCTAGGCATTTTGCATTTTGCATGTTGCATGTTCTACATGCCTGCCCCTGCCCCTGCCCCTGCCCCTGCCCCTCTCCGTGTGTGTGTGTGTGTGTGTGCATCTTTCCGTTTGGTCCAATGCTGCACTGCAATTTTCGTAGTTGTTTGCATTTTTCAAATAATTGGAAAGCACATTTCGATGTTTGAGCTTCGAGAGACAGGACTGCCCCCCAAATGTGTGCCACACGAGGCAAGCCAGAGGGCGGAAACCCTTTATAGCCTGGCATTAATAATGGATGTTTAATACGCGACTGGCATTTAATGTTCAGCTTTTCAAGTGCGCCTAATAGTGCCCGAGGCATATTAAAACATTAACCCGGGAGCCGCAGGATTTCGCCAAGCACTTCGCCCCCGAGCATTCATCAGCGTTCATCATCATCATCATCATCAGGGCTTTCCTTTTTTTGCTGCCTCTACCTTTCCCGTGTTCTGTTTTTTCTTCTCTCTTTTTTTTTTTTGGTAAATTTCTGGGGAAGTAATTATGATAAATGCAGGATGTACACGAGTGTGTGGGATGGATCAGGATCGGAGAGAGGAGGCCTTTGTGTGCCCCTGTGTGCGGCATGTCGAACTTGTAACTGGGTTAATTGCGCGTGAATAAAAGTAAAGGTGGGAGAGACTGAGACAGAGAGGGGGGACAGGGGATGGTGTGGTGCCTCGCCCACTTCCCACTTCCCGCTTCCCGTCAATAAATCTTGAAGAAGATCTCTCAGACCATTCCATTCCATTCCGATAAGAAAAGCAGTTCTGCAGTTACGTGACTTGTTTTCTTTTCTTATATTTTCTTTCGTTGTTCTGGCATATTTCCGCTGTTCTTAAACTGCTTATAAGCCAGAAAAAGCAACGTGCTCGAAGATGAGTAATCGTGTGAAGGTTTTCCGAATGAATGCGAATATTTCAACAAACATACAATAGAAATACATGCATACTTCTGCAGGCATTTGAGAGTTAAGTATTTATTAGATTCAAAGGATTGTGCGACTTGTGTGGCAGCAGCAATTGCATAATCAAAGAGCAAATTCCATTCTGGAGCCAGCCCCTGGAGGCGATATTGATTACCCGCCCATCGAGGAGAGATATGGATACGCCAAGGGCAACCATCCGCCATCCACCATCCACCATCGAAGGACTCTGCACAAAGCCCGAGCATGGCGCATGGCTCTTCATCCCCAAATCTGTACACGAACAGAGCAGCATGGCTTCACCTATACACTCAAAGCACACATGTATAGTCGTATTAATGTACTAATCAGCTTTGAGCATGTGGTACGAGTGCTCAAGGATGGCGTGGAAACATATCTGTGTGCAATAATTCAAATAAAACGGATCAAAACTTGACGTGAAGAGAGTTCAGCTTCAAGCAGGCTACTGTCCAATTTACCGTCCCTCTCTTTGGGAAGCAAAGGGCCAAAGTTCCATCAACTGTGACCCCAGGTGTATCTCCATCGTTTCCCTATAACTTTCCAGCAAAAAGACCGAACAACTGCGAAGGAAACTGCAAAAAGAATAAAGAATTCTGTTTACTTAAGCCATCTGGCAGTACTTCCTATATGTGTAGTACATGCTGCACATGGGGATCTCTGTTCACCTCCTCTTGCCGGTGTTTTTGCACCTTTTCAATTTGCTGGCCCTGTTGTTTCTGGAGGAGGGCGTGGTGGAGGCCCCTCAAAGAAGCGTCACGTAGGCCACGAAACGAAACGAAGCGAAAATCTGTTATAATAAGATATGCACAAATGCACATGCATAAGTTAGACACGGAGCAGGGCCAGAACGGGCCTAAAGAACGTCGCAGAAAGAAGCCCCCGAAAGAACACAAAAAGAAGAACGAACCAAGTTGACTTACACGTCAACTATTGATTTTTTAATTAAATATTAATGAAGCACGAAGAGCGACAGCAGCAACAAAAATGGCACACAACACGCTCAAAAAAAACACACAAAAAAATACAAAAAAAACAACAACAAGCAGGCGAATACGAAGACGGGAAGTGGAACGCCTCGAGGTATGCTACAAAAAACATGACACACAAAGAACGGTCGGAAGGAGACGGTTCTTCGACGGTTAGGAGGTTAGCCAGGTGGCCGGACAGGGGGGCAGAGGGGCAGAGGGGCAGAGGGGCAGAGGGGCAGAGGGGCAGGGAAATACACGAGCAAATTACGAATTTTTAATCACACGTCGCGCTCGTTATATAAGCAGGAATCCTAGTGGTATCAGCTCCCTGCCGAACCGACAAAAAGAAGCGAACAGAAATCAAATAAAATAAATATGCAAAGCGTCGTCTCGCTGGGAGCTCTGCCCTGCCCCTCTTCCGATCCTGCCCTGTCCTCGCAGGCCCCTGTCTTTGAGTAGGTCGTCTATGCACAGACACGCAACCAGAAGCGGCAGCAAGCAACAACAACAAAAAATTGGAGGAAATGTGTGGAAATGTTAAAGGCAAATGAAACTAACTGAGGAAGTGGTGATGAAGGGAGAGGAAAAGGAAGGGGAAGGGGAAGGGGAAAAGAAGTGTGTGTGTGAGTGCCAACGAGAGACAGGACAGCCGGGACAGGCTGGCATTTCCTACAAAACGCCGAGCAGCATTTTGTCCAGTCACGAAAAGTTTTGTCTACACAAAAAAAAAATATAGAAAAAGAGAGGGAAACTCAAGTGTTCCGACTGAATGATACCCAGCATATAGTAGATGTAGACACAAGGATATGGCAATGAAGTCTTTGATTGGATTACACTGAGAGAAAAACGGCATAGAAACAGGAAACACATCCATAAATGGGTATTCAATGTATTTATGCTGCCTTCTCTGGGTCCGAGGGACTGCCTGTTACATAGCCCCCTTCGAGGGCAGTATACCCTTGAGCGAGTGCGAGTGCGGGTACACACACACACATCTGTATCTGTATCTGTATCTGGGGGAGCGGAGGCGGGTTCAGGTTAGCAAGAACCACTCGAGTCGACAAAGTCTCAAGTTGAATGAAGAACTCACGCAACGCAACCCATGTACGAGTACGAGTACAGGGGGAGGGGGAAGGGTAGGGCCAAGAGTAGAGTCCTAGAAATTTGCTGGGCCCCGGCAAGGAATTTCTCGTTGTTTTCCTTGATGCCATTTGCAACGTTTTACGATGACTACGAATTTGTGCATTTGAAAATGGAAATTTATGGACGGCCAGTCGAGACACTGGCAATGTGTTGATGGGAAATGAATGATGAATATCTTTCGAATAGTTCAAATGCAACACATTCATTTCCCTGTTTGTGTCCGTCTCTGTCTCCGTCTTTGGCTCTGACTCTGGCTCTGGCATGCAGTAATTGAAAAGGAACCCACATTTTTCATTTGCCTTTCACTCATTTTCCCTTTTGCCCATTTTCGCTTATTAAAGTGATGCGAAATTCCATTTATGTTTGCCATAAATTCAGGGCAGAAAATGGGAACAGAGCAGAGCACATTTTTGCCTGCCTGCCTGCCTGGCAAATGGAGGCTTCCATTCAGCCCGTAAGGCCCTTAATTATTATGTCAGCTAACTGAAAGTTAATAAACCACTCATTGTCATGAAAATAAAAGCCAAAAATAAACGAAATGAACCTAAAAGGGGGCATATGGCCAAATCAATAATAAATACATAAACGGGCCCGCAAACAAATGATTCAGACAAGAAGAGGCCATGCAGCATGGGGCACGGAATACCCTTCCACGGGGGCACATGGCCCAAAAATCGTGGAATATATTTTCAATTAAAATTCCGGGAGTAGAATTTAGAAAAAATTCTCTTGCAGCCCACAAAATATGAGTCCTTCTAGTTGAGAGGAGAACTTGGACCGAAATCCGATGAAATCGATTCATGGTAGGACCGTATTCTCCTTCTCACCGTTACTTACAAAGGAATATCCCTTGAAAAACTCATACAAACTGAGCACTTCCTCCTTCAGTTGCAGGGCAGGGTATCCCCAATATAATTTATCAGACTCATCATAATCGTTGGATTGCGTGGATACCCCCAGCCGCTGCCGCTGCCAAGGCGAGGATAATAAGCCAGCAATTAGTGTCACCGATGGACCTGCTGAGGACCCAAACAGACACACAGCCCAAAGCCGAGGCCCCGCCATTTAAAGCAATTTAGCTGAGGATGGGCCCAGGAAAAAAGGTTAAACGAGTCGCACTCTCTCGCTCACACACACACTTCTATTATCCTGCGAGTATATCCTCTTTAGCTGCTGGCTCAAATTGAAAAAGGGAAAAAAAGGGAGTGAAGTGAATGGAAAAAGTGGCGAGGACAAATCGCAATTCCAGTTTTATTAATATTTTTCTATTTGCCTATGGAAAACTACTGAATGGATGGCCACCCCCCGCTCCCCCACCCTCCCGCTCAGTGGGTCCGCTTTCAATCGTTTCAATGGCCGTAGTAAGGAGGAAACTTTCTTAATACAAGATACTTAAAGGACACAGCCGCACACAAAGAGCGAGAGAGACAGAGGGAGCGGGAGCGGGAGCGGGAGAGACAGAGACAGAGAAGCACAGTCCGACATTCAATTGCCACCTTTTGCCTGAAGGATTTTCCATCCCTGTGTGTGTGTGTGTGTGTGTGCGTGTATCTATGTGAGTTCTGCCCAACTCAAACTGAAAGTCTTAAGTGAATTAGGAGGGGAAACTTGCAACATTCCCAAGACAAGTCCTGCCACTGACTGCGCCCCTGCCCAGTCCAACCACTTCAAGGTTCTCCACCTAATGAGCTCTTGAAGTGCACAAGTTTGAGCTCCGTAAATATATAGATGAACACCAAAAAAAAAAAGGATTATTCTATATGACAGCCCGGCCCCGTGCCTGCCCACCTCCCGCCCGCCCTTTAATGATCATTCCTTTTGACTGGACACCTGTGCCAGTGCCTGGTCCCCCCGCAAAGATTGATTGTTATAGAGAAAAGGCTCGGCTTTGGCCACTTAATGATTGCCAGCCGAAAAAGAAAAACCAGGAAAGAATTGTGGATGGTGTCAGGTCGGAATGGGGCTTCGACTGAGACTGGGGGCGTCACCCACACCTTAATGTAGCATAAAACAATTATCGGAATTTCCTTCTTCCACTTTCCTTTCTTTTTTGGGTTGGGCCTGGTCATGGGATGGGGCTGGGGCTGGGGCTGGGGGCTTAGTTTATGTTGCTCGTAATTAAAGTTGTGGGGAATGGCAGTGGATGGCCGCTGGGTGCCCATCAAATCGATATTCGAGAAGGAGAACCCAGAGCCGAGAGTGAAGGTTAGACAGGTGAAAGGAACTGGCACAGGAGTCTACAAATTTCCAATTGGATGTGGCTCCGATTGCCACTGGGATTTTTCCAGATGCCAGACTCCTGCGGATATCAGAGTGTAAGTCAGGGCCTATCCCCACGAGTGGCTTGATTTAGCTTGATTCCACCTGCCCATCACCAGCCCTCAAGGATACACCCGCCGCACTTGACCTACAAAAATAGCAGAAACCATTATTAATGATAGTGCCTGGTGCCAGCGGAATATTCGGGCGAGAAATTAATTGACTCAAAAACACATTCGTGGCTGCGACCTACCTGGGCCAACTACGTAATAACTATTTAATGGGTTATTTCACTGCCTCCCCCAGTCCCCGGTCCCCGGTCCCCGCCAAAATGAGGCGGCGGCAAGTGCTGGCCGAACGGCTGACATTTAATTAAAATTGGCGCCTAATTAATTGCCCAAAAACGAGAGCGCACAGTCCGACATGACAGGACATTACTAGGCGTATGAGTGATGTTTGAATTTGGAGCAGCTTTTCGCTAATTGAAAATGAAATTGTGATCTCTGATTTCTGATTTCCGATTTGTGATTTCTGATTTTTGGCATTTATTCCTGTGGTCGTCGGGCATTTTATTATCGCCAATATTTGCATGATTGATTCCACGGCTAAAATGATTTCGCAGTTATTATTCCGGTTATTATTCGGGGCAGCCCCCCAAATAAATGCAGCGCTCTTTTTTTTTTTGTTGCCTCTTTTCGGTCCGCTGGCAGCATTTTTGCTCTGCATAATTGATGGCTGAGCTTTTAATTGAAGCTGAGTTGCGGTTATTACGGATGTAAGTGGCGCGAGGGGCAGGCAGATGGATGGGGCGCAAAATGTATGCAAATTAAGACTGCACCGAGGGCGGTCCACAATTAAAGGGAAATCGCAGCGAGAGAAAAACGAAAAAAGCGAACAAAAACGGAAAGAAAGAGAATGAAAACGCTCTAATTGAAGTGCGTTTGAAGGGGCGGGAGCAAGTGCTGGAACACCACTTGAGATATCACAAGGAGCGGGTGCAAGTACAAGTGTCCTTGAAGGTGTAGAATGTTTTTGAGAGATTGATTTTTTGGGCACGCTTGGGCAATAAAATCAGATGCAAATATACATAGTGCGGATTCCCAAGACCGAAGTGCGGCTTCTATAAAAATGGGGGGGGGGCCAGTGTTTTTGAACTCAATCCCATGCCACGATTTAGATCTAAGTGCATCTAGAAGACCAGAGAAATATCTTATGAATCACAGGAATGTCCCTTTATGAACTTAAAGAGATTCCAGAAAGTTCTAGGCTTTATTCGCCTCTGAGAGTTTCTAGAAGGATGTCTCCCTCTCTCTGAATAGAATAATTACACAGACAGATCCTTGAAAATATAATTGAAGTCACACTTACTCTAAAGAGCCATCACATACAATCCCCAAAAGAAATAAGTTTTGATTTTTGAGAGCCCTCGCACTGGTGCTACGGCTACTCGTTTATCTACGAGTATGTTGCACAATGAATGTGGCATAAATCAACTCCATTCAGGCGCTTTCACAGCGGCTCTTATCTGAGTTTCCCCTGTTTGAGTATTTTTTTTTGGGATGTGCTCACCTGTCTGGAATTCTAAGGATACATTAAAGTTGCCTCTTGCTGCGCTTGTTCGGGTGTGTCCGACGTATCCGCTGAGCCGCTGTTTGCTAGAGGCTTCTATTGAACTGATTATGACAGGACCGGACGCGTGTCCTGTCCGCAACAGTGTTGTCCGGGTCCTGCTGCAGCCGTCCCGCTGTCAGGCTTTCTGCAACAGTCAGCTGCTGCTACTGCTGCTGCCGCTGCCGTTCCTGCTGCTGCTTGTGGCATGCAAAAAGTTTTCCCTTTGCACTGCGGATGTGTTCCTTGTTTTCACTCACTGTTCCTCTCTCACTCTCTCCAGCACTGTTTCTGCTGAATCTTCTTCTTCTTCTGTTTCTGCTTCTTAGTCTCTCCCTTCCTATTCCTATTCCTATACCTCTTCCTCTTCCTTTTCTTCTTTCTCTTCGCTGTCTGTCAGTTTATGCGCTTCCTGCCTTTGCCTGCCGCCCGCCGCCGCGTTCTGGCGAGAGTGAAAGTATTTTTTGTTGTCTCTTTTTTTGTTGTATTTTATCGTGGTGAATTTCGCCACGCTGCTCGGAGCAGCTCTCTCTCTCTCTCCTCTCCCGAAGCTCGCTCTCGCTCTCGTTCGACTGGCACTCTCCCGCGCTCTCTCCTTCTCAAAGAGCTAGAAACATTTTCTGGTTGAGTTAATTTTTTGAAATATTTTTGTTTCCTTCGATTTTTTGGGCAAATCCTTTCCAGAGGATTTCGGTTTATTTTTAGGGCTATTTTCGCTTGTGGTATAGTATTTTTTCACTCGGTATTTATGCGCATTTTCGCAGCATTCCAGAGGCAACAACAACTTTGTTATGGTGCTTTTATGGTAGTCGTGGGGGGAGGGGGCGGGGGAGTGGGGCTGGGGGTGGTTGTGGGACTAGGTACCGTTGGCTGATTTAGCTGTTTTCTAGTTTCCGCTCCGCTCTCCTACGCCTGCCTCTCGGCTGCGCCTATAATCTGGCAAACTTGCGTACTCCGTATTCCGCCGAGTCCGAGTCCGAGTCCGAGTCCGAATAACGTAACCGAATTCGGACTTAACCACTCCGAAAGTGTGGTGGCGAATCTGACGTTCTGTGTAATTTAACCTTCTGCCCTACTCTCTGGAATGCGTCATCGGGAATCGGGAATCGGGTATCGGGAGTCCGGGAGTCGGGAGTCGGGAGTCGATTCGAGTTGCTGATTCCCGTATTTATTTGCTTAATATTTTATTTGGCACTTACACACACGCACGCACGCACCGCACACGCACATGCACATGCACAGATGTTTAATTATTTTTATACTTTTCACCACATCGACCATACGCCATGTTGTACGCGAGAGCCCTCCAAAAGAGCCCCTGTAGTACACAGGCACAGGCACAGGAGGCACAGGAGGAGCCTTGGCCAGAAGAAGCCTTCAAGGTTATTCTTATTTGCCTGGTGGCTCCCAATTTCTATTCAGATTGAAGTCCGTAGGGGCCCTCATCCGCTGGCCTGGTCTACGCAGTATCTACATGCTATGGACATGCTCCCGTAATGAAAAAAAAAAAAAAAAAAACACGGTTCAAGCAGGAATACCGTTGCACACATTACACTCAAAAAAAATGGAAGAGTTCCCAGGGCTGCCTCTGATAGCCCATAATTGGCAATTCCGCTGGGCCTGCACTTGCGTTTTTTTCGGGTTTTTTTTTCGGATTCTTCGGATTTTCTTTTGCAATTAATTTTAGGGTAATATTTTTTCCACAAAGCGCGACTTGTAGTCTCTCTCTATCGCTCGCTCGCTCCCTGGATTTTTTGCGGAGCTCCGCGTCTTGACCGTTTGACTACTTGGGAGGCTTTGCTTTCGGATTCGCCTCTGGTTCGGCTGAAAGCTTTTCCTTCAGTTGGTAGGCTTCCGCAAGGAGAGAGAGCCACTGAGAGAGACAGAGCGGAGAGAGCCCCCGCCGAGACTGTCTGGCGACGGGCAGGCGAGCTTTGCACTCTCTTTGCACTCAAAGTTTGCGTTGTTTGGATTTTGTTGTTTTAATTCTCGGCGAGCTGGTGGCCAGGGGACTGTCGTGTGGGTGGGACTAGGACAGGGACAGGGACAAACTCTCGTATCCCGTGTGCTTTTTGAGGATTTCTTTCGTGTAATTGTTTTCGTTACGTTTGTTACGTTTGTTATGGGCACCAGAGCCACTGCGCGAGCCATGTGCCTCAAATGGAGACGTAATTGTGCGCTGAGAGAAATTAGCTGTGAATGGGATATGACATTCGATGTGGAAGGAGGTTGAATTAATCAACAACTATTCATCATCACAATCATAATTATCGTATCATATCATATACTTAATGTTTAGGTTCCATGAAATTTCTTTAGTCGTTTTGCTCGTCGCATGCTCTTCTGCCTTCTATGTATGTACAACCTATTTCAACCTTCCTACCGCTACTATCTCTCAGTGTAGTCATAAAAAACCATCCGACAAACAGCAAGTAAGCCAAGCAACCATCATAAAAGCCTCCCCAGACGGCGCCCACACACCCTGCACGCCATGGTTCTGCAGCGGCAGCAGCAGGTAACGAGCCTCTGCCTGGCAAACTATTTAGAAGCTTCGCGAAAAGCTCTCTCGCTCTCTCTCTCCCTCTGTCGCTCGCTTGTTCTGCTCTGTCTCCCACGCAAGAGCTCAACACAGCTGGCAGAGAAACGTCAAGCTGTATGTGTGACAGGAGCGGCGTGGAGCAGAGCAGAGCGAAAGGAATATCACGAAAGGAAAGTACAAATAAGAAAAACCAGCAAAACCAAAAGAGTCTTGTCAGGTAGCAGAGGACCTCTTTCCACAAGAGGAAGCTGTGTGCGTGTGTGTGTTTGTGTGAGAGAGACCTGGAGGTGCGAGTGTGAGCACGACACGTTGTTGCATTTGCGAACGCACAAAAGAAGGCAACGGTAAAATAACGGTTTCGTTTCGTTCGTTTCGTTCGTTTCTCTTTTGTTCTTTGTTGCTTTTTGTTTGAAGGCTTCTCCTGCTCTTCTCCCTGGCGTTAAAGGGAATGTACACGTGCTCTGGGGCACTAGGTGGCAGACGCTGGGGGAAATGTTATTGATGAGTAAAAGGGGGAAATGGAATGGAATGGAATGGAATGATGGGTGGTTGTGGTGGGGGAGGCGGTGAAGGCGGTGAAGGCGGTGAAGGCTAACCTAACTGTCGTCATGTCCCTCTCCTTGCAGCTTCCACCTCGCTCTCTCGTTGAGAACTTTTCTAATTGAATTTCTTGTTTTGACCTACAGGGTCAACCCTGGCCTGTCTTATCAGTGTGGTATATCTACCAATACATGAGTACGTGTGCAAGTCTGTGTGGGTGTGTGGGTGTGTGTCTGTCTGTCTGAAATTATGTCATTCTGGCTGCGTCATTGTGTCTGCCTGTCCCTGTGGTCTATTCTATTGATTATTTCTTCGTCGTTTATGACGAAATGCCATTGTAGTACGTTTCAAATTGCTTTCACCTTTGTTCAGCTTCAGCATCAGCTTCTACATCTACTTCTGCTCTTCTTCTGCTGCTGCTGCTGCTGTTGCTGCTGCTGTTGCTGCTTCTGCCTCTGCTCTTCGCTCTTGACTTGCACAACTATGACGTCATTGTTAACCCCGGAGCTTTCACTAGCGCGCGCACACAACGCCCCCTATCACACTCACCCACTCAACTCGACTTTGATGTCAACTTGTCGCACCCTCACTCTCGCCGCCGTCCCCTCGTCCCGGCCCGACCAGACCAGACCCTAACGGGGTCCCTCCTGCTCGGACCTCCACCTCTTTAGCAAACCACTGCCTCCCCCTGTCAAGTCAAGTCAACTCATTTCCATTTCCATTTGATGCCTGATGCGGATTTTCAGTGACTAGTTTCGTGAAAGTTTGTTTTTCGAGAGCTTTTCTCCCTTTCACAGTCCCCGCTTCCAGTCCCTGTCCCAATCCGTACTTCTCCCTCGGTTCCATCTCAATTTGTTTCCCTTTGGCTTTTATTATTGCGGCAAAAGATTTATTTTTTGTCATTGAAGTGATCTAATTAAAGTTTGTGTGGACCAAAAATTATAAAAGGCGGATGGGATAAGGGGGAAAGAAAGCCAGAAATTTGTTTTCCCGAGAAAGTGGTTGAGCAAGGGGCTGTTCGGCTGTACGGGAGGGGGGGGTGGAGCAGTGTCGCAGGGTCACGCTTGTGCTGTGGAGGTGCAACTTGTTTTCGTTTCCGTCCCAAAGTTGTTAAAAAGCCAAAAAAGTAATTTATTTCAGTTTTACTGCCTCCATTTTGGGTGTTTGGGTTGAGTTTGGGTTCTATCCCTGGCAAATGTAATGAGATTTTTTGACCCGCTAACTTGGTCTCTGTTCTTCTAGCCCCTCCTGAGCTCCCCTCTCCAGCCCCCTCCCCCCCCCCCCCCCCCCCCCCCCCCCCCCCCCCCTCCCACAACAGCTTCAGCCTTCGCTCTAGCCTTGCAGATGCTGATTTGGTTTGAAGCCTTGGCCAAGTTCTGTTGGCATCAGCTGCTTGATAATCGGATTTTTCTATTCTTCCACTCTCCCTCTCTCCCTCTCTCTGTCGAGTGTCTGTCTGGTGCCTTTTGCATGTGTAGAAATGGGTTAAGCTCTTCTGTTGACTTGTCGGTGGGCTTAAGGGCTAATCAAAGTTGGAAATCAGTTCTGTTCGTTTCACAAAAACTTTGAATGGAATGACGAATTTCTGTGCACCAGATTCGCTGCGAGGGATTTCTCATTCAAACATCCTAATGCAATTTCCTATTACTAGTATTATTCGGCTTTTAAGTCAATAAATCACTTACGGAGACACAAACTTCTATTATAAAAATCAATCAAGTTTCCATCAGATTCTCGCGATTTCCAAGAACATACTATATTCCATTAAAATATGAGTTTGGTTTGCTTTTGGTACAATTTATTTCGAAGAAGAACACAAGTTTACGCATTTCATTTATATATTATATATTTACAAAATTAATCGGTTTTCTTCGGGGCTTGCTTCTGTTTCTGTTTGCAATTTACTTCGAAATAGCTCTCATAGTTAATATATATGTATATATATATATATTGTATGTAGATCCTTAGTGTGTATATCGCATATGTATACTAATTGTCGCCGTTCCTCTCATTTAACGGCCTTAAGTGTAGAAATAAACTCAAAAAAAATGTCTTAACCGTATAATTGTGCACTCCACTTCATTCGGCGATCGAATCGTACAAATCGTACCTATCGCTCGGATATCTTAATATATTGTATATATAGTGTATATAGTATTTTGTATTTTTGTATTTATAATACGCGTACAGTGGGTAAAAAAACATCTATACAAATACGAGTACGCTCTGTTGTGTGTTTGGTTGCGTGTGTGTGTGTGTTTTTGAAGATTCTCAAAATAAAGTACAGACAAGGAGTACGAGTCCTGGCTAAACTAAAGACCGACTTTCAAAATCCAAAAATTATTGTACCACATTTAGAATATCAACGTTTTGTATAGGCATATCTCTCCTCTATCTTGTATGTATGTATATACATAAATATATGTATATGTACATACATGTACATATGTATGTATGTAAATATCAGCAAATATTCCAGTAGAGTCTCTATATAATATGTGTGGGTGCGTGTGTTTTCGGTTTTTTTGGGTGTTCGGCTTTCTATGAACAAACTCCCGCGGGGGCTGCGAAAAATAAGAGATTACAAAAGTTTCCTACGGACTAATTGACGGGGTTGGGGGCTGGGGGGTGTAGAGGGTTCAAGTCGAAACAACTACGCGTAATCGAAGGGACTGGCTCCTCCTTCTCGTTCTCTGCTCAATAAATAACTTAAATATGAACTGGTTTTCGTTCTCCAGTTTCTTGTCATGTGCGAATCGAGCTCTAAACTATTTACACTCCTCCCGTGCTGCTGCTCCTCACTCCTGGCCCTCGTATCCCAAGCACCATAACTGGGACAGAGGCACCGCTGTGGACTAGCTGCCAGCCACGCCCTCGTCCTTGCGCGGCCTCAGTATAAAGTTGAGATTGTAGTTCGTGTTGACCGCATAGTAGACATTGGCGTTCTTCGGCATCACCAGCTCCTTGTCGGGCAGCACCTGGGCGAGCGTGAACCGATCCGGATCGTCCTCCAGTCCCAGCTTGAGCATCGCGTTGCGGATCACCTGCGGAGTGCGCTCATTGTTCCCGAGCATGATGCTCTTGTAGAGCACGATACCATCCAGCTCGATGTTGTCCGTCTCGTAGGTGACACGGATGATGTAAAAGTCCGGTGCGGACTGCGGGGTGACCCCCGTCGGCTGCACCAGCTGGGCATTGATGTGCGGCGATCCCCCGCCATTGGTGGTCCCGTTCCCATTCGACTTGAGGCCATTGCCCACGGACTGGGAGTGCGTCAGCTTGCCGGACTGGCGGCCGCCCGAGTTACTCGAGTCCAGCGACAGGTTGGACACGCTACTCGAGGCGGACATGAGGGAGGCATGGTGGGCGTCCCTGTCGAGGGAGTTGTGCCGGGAGCTGGTGCTGCTGTTCAGCTCACAGTAGAACTGCGAGCCGGCCCCGCTGCTCGAATTGGAGTGAATGGAGTCAGTCTTGCGGTGGCCTATGATGGAGGCCGTCGACGAGGCCGTCGTGTTGGTCAGCGAGGTGTTTGTGCTCACCACCGATTTGCGCGGCGCCGGCGGCTGTGCCTCCAGCCGGCAGCTCAGCTCGAATGCCTCCCGCTCGTCGAAGAGCGGCATCGAGGCGAACCAGTGATCGAAGAGAGCATCCCCCTGCAGGTTGTACGTGTTGGCCGCCCCCTGCAGCAGCTTGATCTGTGCGAGGACCTCGAACTCCTTGCGCTTCTTGTCAAAGTTGATCAGCTTGTCCTCGGTGAGATAATCGGGATTGGCCGTGTGGATCATGGTCAGGTCGGTGAGAAATGTCCCCAAGTAGGGTATTGTTCCGTGGGATGTTTGTGTGCCCAGATTCAGGATGAGCTTCTGCAGATGCCGATCGCTTTGATCGCTGCCCGGATCGGGGTTCTTGGCCGTTCCCTCGCGCTTCAGTACCTCGCGCAGGGTCCAGGCATTGTTGTCCTCCGAACAGATGCGCGCCAGCTCCGTGAAGACTTCCATCTGGTAGGGGGGGGAGAGAAATTCATTAGCACACGTTGTGATCCCACGAAAAAGGGTACGGGACTTACTCTCTCTTTGGGCAGGAACTCCCAGATCTTGGAGAGGCGATAGATCGAGTTGGAATTCAATGCCGAAATGATGGCCTTGAGGGAACTAAAGTTCTTGAGCATGCGCAGCTCCTGGGCAATGTCAATCCAGCGGGAAATGTTCAAAGCGCGCTCCTGGAATTATTGGATTAGTATTGTACAGGAAATAAATCAGAGCTCGCCTCAAACCCACCTGTGGCTTCAGGCGATCAATCAGGATGCTGGAGACCACTCGGAAGAGAACCGCATTGAACTGATTGATGGTGGCCACCACCGTCTCCGACCCACCGCTGTCGCGACGGGCCCAGGTGTGGCCCAGGCATTGGTGGGGTATCAGACGCTTGAACAGCTCCGTGTCCATGCGCGTCAGCTGCTCGGCGAAGTGTCGCACGGGCACATGGGGGAAGCGGAAGGCCTGCAGGAAGTGTGTGGGCCCACGGTAGATGGGACCATGGCCCATGGGCGTCAGATACAGTCCATTGAACTGCTCGCTCAGGTCGTACGAGGAGCCGTAGTGCGTGGGAATCATGAACTGAGCCTGCTGGGCCTGCGATAGCCAGGGCAGGCCATTGTTCTCCATGCCGCCTCCTCCTCCGCCGCCGCCACCGCCACCGCCTCCGTTGCCGTAGACAGACTGCCGGATGAGACGCTCCAGACGATTGAGCACCTTGATGTGAAGATCGGAACGCTTTAGCCGCTTGGTGGCGAACGCCAGGATTTGCTGCAGATTGTCCTCGTGCCAGTCCTCGGGAAATCCGTCGAGCCACACGTGCAGCGCCGAGACTAGAGTTTTCTTGTGCTGCTCATGGATGGACGCATGCGGATCGTAGGCCGGATCCTCCACCTGGCCGCTCTGCTGCGCCTGCTCCAGCTCCTCCAAGTGCTTGTCGTGCAGCGCATCGTACCGCTGGGTCAGCAGACTGAGCACCTGCTTGGGCGTCGAGAAGGTGCGATACGTCGAGAGGAACACATTGATGAACGTCGACTCCAGCTCCCCGTCGTCTGTGGCCAGGGCCTCCACGAGGCGGGCCAGTGTTGCCGCCTTCACAAAGCGCACTCGCACTGTCTCCCACTCCAGATGGGAAATCTCATCATCCGAGTCCTGCTGCAAGTTCAGAGTGCGGAAGGGAACGTTGTTAGCCACTTAGGTAATTGATTTAGGAGGTGATTTAGGACCTGGGAGCTGCTACTCACATTGCTGGCCGTCGGCGTGGGTCGATGGTAGCGGACCTTCTTCAGGTAGACGGTGAAAATAGCATTTTTCTCGTGCTCCTCGCCCCACAGGCGCCACGTGGGCTGCAAAAAACGAAGAGAGAACGGAAATTGGATTAAATGGATGGTCATATGGTATAGTATTATCTTAAATCGAATATCTCCTGAAGGGGGGAGCTCCCTTGGCTGTGAATACCCTTCCATACCCTTCTCCATACCCTCAAATCTTAGCCCAATAAAATCCCCCCATAAATATACACACATACGTATCTCTGGAATATTAACCAATGCCAAAGTCAAAGTCAAAAATCTCTGCCAATTCCTGGGTCCAGTCGTTTATCATTCGTCTAAATTTAGCCAACGATTTCCGACGTGCGTATATATTTAATTTATTTCCCCTTAATACGAGTCCAAAAGGAATTTTTAAATATTTTCAATATAAACATGATGTCGTTCTTCCCACTGTTCAATTTGTGCAAAATTGTTTTTTGTGTATATTGGAAGGAGCGGAAAACTGTTTGTTTTTGTGGAAATTCGGCTGTCTGGCATTTCCATTTCCATTTCCGTTTCGTGTGGCATTTGTTCGTGTCTTGTCCGATTTTAGTTGCCTTTGTGGTGTTTGGTATTTTAATTGGTACACACATAAATTCCTTGCTAATTTCTTGGCCTCTTGCTACATTAAATGTGCTTCGAAATCGTCATGTTCCGTATATTCCCAAGTTTAAGGAGGATAAAAACATATTTACAAAATATATTCTTAAGTTTTAAGAGCCACCAAGCAGGTCAAAAGAATATATTCCCTAGCTCTAAGATAATAAAAACAATTAAAAAATATATATTTTCAAGTCTTAAGAGAATAAACAGTTTAATAAAATTGTTTAGGAGCTCTTGGCGTCTCGATATGGCTATTCATGATTTAAATACTCGCTGAAACTGATAGAAAATATTTTAAAATTGTTAATGCTGGCTTTTTTTAACTGTTTTTTTTCTTATAAGAGCCAGAAAACTCAACAAATTAATTTTCGAACACTCTTCTGATTTCTATCGGTAACTATCGTTGTGTTACCATCCCTTAACGTTTTAAAAATCGTTTGAAAATATTTTAATGGTTACATCTACACAGATTTCGATTTGCGTTTTGTTTAAATTAAGTTGGGAACTTGAAAATATTTCGTAAAAATGTTTTAGAATTTGAGAATACTTTTTTCGAGTTTGAAAAATAAATTCGTAAGTTTTGGACGCTCCCGACAACCACTAATTGTATTTGTAGCCAATTTGTGGCCCAATGCCGTATGGCACACACCTTTGAGTGGGGGTACCCCCACTTGTAGCGTAGGGGCCCTTAAAATTCCTCACATATTTGCGCTTTTAATCAACGCCCGAGCATTAAAATTCCAATTAGAAAATCATGCAACAAGCGGCAAACGATACAACAAAAAAAGGAGGCAGAATTTTACAAAATACCTTTTGTGTTTATGTAAAAACTATGCAAATACCAAATAACAAATACCAAACACAACGCAACACTCACAGAAGGCGGCGTGAGGAAAGCATTAAACGAGTTGTGAATGAATAAGCAGAGCACTCGAGCAGAGGGAATTGAATACATAAACGAGCAGCCGCCCCAGAGGGTAGGGCACGCAAGGTTCGTGTAAGCGTGGGGCATGGGGCGTAGTTGGGTGGCGCCCCACAGAAAAGCAGGGTATTTACAAGAGGCTGAAAGCTATAAAAAGACATTTGACTGACAACCACACTTACAATACAAAGGGACCCCAAAAGATGTCAGAGATGTCATACAAAAATATGAATCGAAGCTGGAAATACCCCGCCTGGGTTGGGATTTGATTCAACTCCTGTTTCGTGGAGTTTCATTGAAATATTCGCTACACTCGAAAGAATGTCTAACCTAAACACAAACACGACTCGAAAGGCACCGATACGTGGGGTCACACGGCCGTACACTGCCACACAAGACAGACAGACGGACAGCCGGACAGTCGGACAGCCGGACGGACAGGCACGGATTTCATGTTGAACCAATTAATTGCCCGCATGCGCTTTAATTACAACAAACAAAAGGGAGCACAGAAATTGCTCAAATGTTTAGTTCACTTTGGCCGCGTTTCGTAAATTTTTATTGAAGTACTTTAATATTTCGTAAAGAGCAAATTATGTACATACTTCTCAGCGAGACAAGAAACAACAACAAAACTCAAACAGAAATTAAAAAAAAAAAAATCTCTTTTTCTCGGGGCGTTAAGTGGCGGTCCGCAGGCCGCCATGCCGCCATGCCGCATGCCGCATGCCCCACCGTATCGTAATTTGTTGTTGCTTTGTGTAATTGTGCATAAATTGCGTTCGTTTTGGAGGAGATTTTTGGTCTGGAAACAGCTGAAATTTTTCCAAATGGCCTTGCGAATTGCAAAACCGAAAGAAACATGTTAGGGGGGGCTTGTGGAGGGGGGCGGGGAGGGATGCAGAGCCAAAGCCAAAGCGAATGGGAAAATGGTGCGACCCCCGTTTTACGCTTTCAGCCATTTAGCAATGCCAATGTTTTGCGATTCAAGAATCTCTTTAATTCATTAAAGAAAATACAGAATTTATAATAACAACAGCTGGCAAAACATTGTCTTTCTTGTGGCTTTTTGTTTTTGCTGGCAGCTTCCTGCTAAAAATCCAGAAATCTAAATAAAAAGAAAGTACACGAATGGTTAGCGTTCGGACTATGGAATACCTCTCAAGTGGGACTGTAGTTAAGCCACACTGGGAAAGAGAAAGAGCACAAAAGGCGGAACAATCAGGAAATTTCAGGGAATCTGCCCTCCTTCAGAGGTAGATACAAACACAATATACCCTTGTCCTCTGCACAAAAACGAAAACATACGAAATACATAACAAAAATTGCAATTGTTTCTATTTAATTGTAGCATGCTTCAGGTTAATTGCCGCTGCCGCTGCCGCTGCCACTGCCGCTGCCTCTGCCGCTGCCGCTGCCTCTGGTGATCTTGCTGCTTTCTGGTTTATTTTTTCGGCTGGTTGATTTCGACTTCCCCTTCCCCAATCTATCCATTTATATATATGTATGTGCATATGTACATATGTGCACGCCCGTACATATACAATGTGAAGGCAACATTTAATCAATTTCGATTCACGATCATCCGCTCAGCCGGCAGTCGGCAGCGGCAGCGGCAGCGGCAGCGGCAGCGACTTTTTCTTAGTGGCATCTGCCAAAAAATATTTTTGTTGCTATTCTCGCATTGTATTGTACATTGTACATATATGCCATACATAGACGTATGTACGCCTGTATTTATTTAATTTATTTGTTATTTATTTGGTATTTTTTGTGTGCTGTTTAAACTGTTCTCTTTTTTTGGTTGTTTAATTAATGACGCATTATGGCAGCGGCAGCAGCCCCTGTTCAATCCACATTTACGTCAAAAGTGAAGGAAACACTGGGTGTTCTGCCACTTAAGTATGATTTATTCGAGTGCTTTTTGGTGGTAAATCATCTTGGAAGAGGCTCTTTGATTTATTTATGCAAACACTCAGCCTGCACTTATCGATAGATTTCATGCAATATCGACTAAAAATCGATCTGAGGGAGATTAAGCTTCAAGTGGGAAGGATCCTTGCTCGAAGTATATTTATCGATTGTAACTTGTATTTTATCGCCTTATCGATTGCTTATCGCTTATTGGGGTGAATTTTTGTACTAGATTAGGCCTCAAAATGGAAAGAATCCTGTCTGGAAGTCTAATCATCTGAAAAAAATGTCGTTTTATCGACTTTAACTTATATGTTATCGCCTCATCGATTGCTTATCGACTATCGGAGTGAATTTTTGTATTAGATTGTGCCTCAAAATGGAAAGAATCCTGTCTGGAAGTCTAATCATCTGAAAAAAGGTCGTTTTATCGACTTTAACTTATATGCTATCGCCTCATCGATTGATTATCGCTTATCGAAGTGAATTTATTTATTAGATTAAGCTTTAAGGTGGAAAGAATCCTTGCTTGAAGTCTAATTTATCTCTAAGAACGTAATTTTATCGATTTAACTTGTATTTCATCGCCTTATCGATTGCTTATCGCCTATCGGAGTGAATTTATTTATTAGATTAGGCTTTAAAGTGGAATAAATCTTAGCTTGAAGTCTAATCATCTTTAAAAACGTATTTTATTTATTATGTCAGGCTTCAAAGTGGAAAGAATCCTTGCTTGAAGTCTAATTTATCGATAAGAACGTCTTTTTATCGATTGTAACTTGTATGTTATCGCCTCATCGATTGCTTTGCCCGAAAGACATTCGCAGCATTTCAAAGAACGATTCCGCATCGATTTCTGCGCTTCAAACTCTTGCATGCAATTCGAAACAATTAGTTTGTCGAAACAATTAAGCAAACAATTGTATAAACATAGCCGGAGCCGAGCGACATCGCCGCCAGTCAGCGACTGGCACACACTCATCGGAAACGAAGGGTAAACATCAAAGCGAAATATGGAAAATATTGTTGTGTATTTTATTGTATTGTATCGCCCCGCTGTTTTTCTTGAGTACTATTACGGTTATTTACCTTGGTGTAGGTATAGTTTTTGGCGTGTAAATCTTTCGTCTTCTTCGACAAATTGCGCAGCGTGGCCCCCGTGCAGGCGCACAGGTACTTCAGGCTGGCCACCACCTTGCGCTCCGCACTGGCCACCGCCGAGGAGGCGTCCAGATCGTCGTACGAGTGGTACGAGCTATTGCGCCGCGGCTTGGCGGACGCTGAGCGGGATCGCCTCTGGTGCTGCTGGTTCTGCTGGTTCTGCTGCTGCTGGTGGCACATCCCTATGGCCGGCCCTGTCATCGCTGAGGCCTTCTTCTGGCGCGGACATGTGTTGTGGTGGTACAACTGGGGATGGGCCTGGGGCTGCTGCGGATGGTGCGAGGCCTTCTGGTGGTAGGCGCAGGTCTTGCTGGTCGAATTGTTGTTGACATGTCGCCAGGCGCTGCTGAAGTCGGTGTTGTCCAGCGGCGGCATCAGGGCACGATTGTAGCCGGCCAAGTCTTGCAGCTGATAAGCACAAGTGTGGCTCTTGATAAGCGTGGGCTTCGACTGGTGCTGGTGCTGGTGCTGGTGCGGATGTTGGCTATGCGGGCATTTACAGCTGGCTTGGCTTGTGAAATTCTGCAGAGATTCAGATGCTACTTAGAAACAAGGAGACTGCTGTTTCTCTGGGCTGTTTTGTACTTGATCTTGGTATCTTGGCTGCGGTTCATTGATTGACTCTGTCCCTCAACCCACTTCAAATTCAGCTTCAGCTTCAGCTGTGGCTATGGCTGTAGCTGTCATCGCTTCAGTTCATTCACAGAGCCCCTGACCTTGGCTACAATTTGACTCCGAAAACACACACACCACAATCGACAATCCACAAGCCACTCGTATTGTTCAGCGTTCAGCTGTGGGTATGGTATCTATGTGTTTATGAGCTCCAAAAAACAGCCGAAAATAGACAAAACATCGAACGAATGAACGTAACCCCAGACAAAAAGCGAGTGAATTTTTGTTTGACAAGCGACTTTTGTACTTCAAGTGGCGCTCCACTCACTTGAGGCGCTCCTCCACTCATCGCATCCCATCCCAGCCGATTCCATCCGTGTTTGGTTAAATGGGAAGCGTTTACGCCTCACCCCACCCCAGTCCCCCCTCCCCCATTCGTCTCACTTGAGGCGAAATTTACGGGCAATCTTTGTTTAGCCATTTCCCATTGTGCTAGGCACGATGTGGCTCCCGGGCGGCCTATACCCATAAACAACATCCCCAAGTACGAGTATGATGATCAGGCATCGTCCCCAGACCCCCCCAGATCCCCCCCAGATACCACCCATCCAAAACTATCCATCCGAGATGTGTACAACTTTTACCAGGAAGTTATTATATGTGTACGTGCATTTGCGGCTGTGGCCTGTTTGTTGTTTCGGCCGGTGTTTAGTGTTTCACGCCTTTTGACAGCTGCGCACACGTTTGGCCATCGAAATGCTGATTGAATGCCTGCCGCCGATACCCTCACCGAGGAAAGGATCCCAGGAGAGCATACACTAATAACAATATGTTTTTGCATTCCAGAAAACAGAAGTTTTCCAATTCATTCTATGATAAAGTAAATCCTATCATTCTCTTCTTTTAAAGCTGTTTCTTGGGGATACTCTTTAGCCCCCTCAGAGATATGAGAGCAGTTTATTGTGATATCTTTTAGAACTCCAATCAAGTGTGGAACCCCCAAAAGAGCATCTTGCTTTCGTCGTTCGCTGGGAAGCCAGAAATTTCTACAAAAATTTGCCTTAATAAATGTTTTCTTTTGGTTTTGGAAAACTGCGCTTCGCGTTTTCTCCTCCACTCTCTAGCCAGTGCCAGTGCCCATTCCATCATGAGTTAAACCATGAATCGGGGCCAACTCTAGCAATTTGACAGACCAAAGACCGACCTGGCTCCGTTACATACAATTACATAACTTGTTTCAGCCTGAATGCCGGTGGGGCCGGCCTGTGCCGGATTCATGTGTACAGAAATGTCATTTCGGGGGCTCTTGGAGCCAGTTAATCTCGTCGGAGAGGTCAGCATCCGACACGGCATCGGCGAGGAAAAGGTTGCGGGTCGCTCTCGAATGTGGGACGTGCCCCGCGTGGCAAAGTGTATCAAATGAGATTTGGGGCCTTGAAATTAAATTACCAAGAAATGCATGAAAGACCCGAACAATCAAATACGCATCACGAACACTTCATTCCGGCGCAATGAAATATTAGAAAAATACAAAAAAACAAAAAAGTTCCCTTTAATTCGGGCACGTCCCTGCTCCAAGCATTCGGCATTGAGGGAGGTCTAGGATTGCCTCGGAAAAGCTTTTAATTCCAAAAAGAAAATTATTATTCCATTCCTAAATTCGATTAACGAAATTTTCCAATTGGAAAATAACCCCTCGAATGTTTACATAGTACTCCCATCAAAATATATAGAAATCCTTGAGATTATTAAATCAATAAAACTACCAAAACAATCATTCAATCCAAATAGTTTCACACTTGAATAAATTCAAATAAATATATATGCATTTTCTATAGTTTTATTTATATGTTTTCAATCCTATTTATAAGAAAAAGTATACCCTGAAGAGTATGTGCTGTTTATTCATTGAGCTGCTGAATCGATAAGAAATCAGACAATTTCTATAACTCAGAAATTGAAGCGACAGCTGATTATGAATCCTTCGAAGCCTTGGACCCAGACCGGCCTAGACCTACTTGGAGGGGGGGATTACATGATGCCTATGAACATAGTCTATGTAGAATTATAATATGCATGTATGTACATATTTGTTCCATTTGATATGATATGCCCTCCCTCTAATCAATATGCACATACATTGCACTCAGATACTCGGAGACTCAGAGCACTGAGGAGCGAGTACACTCATTTCATTCACGTTTATTATTGCAGCGAATGCTAAACGAGTACGGGAGAACAAGAGAATACGAGAACACGAGAGTCTGGGAGGAGGCATCGAATTTGCATTTGCATACAACAACAAAAAGTAGTAAGCTTCATTTTTCGATTCGCCGTGATTCATCAGAAAATACCCAAACCCAACCCACAAAATGGGGTGGGAAGAAGGGTGGGGGGGCCAAAAACATAAACAGAAACAGAAACAAAGCTCATTATAAATGATGAAATATTATAGTATTACGGGTATATACGAGTGGTATATACCCATCCAGACGGGCAATTGTCAAACATTTTCGTGTTTGTATATGGAAGCGCCTCAATTATAAAGACATAACAGCACTGAATTACGGCCAAGTGGGATGATTGGTGGGGGACGATGAGTGGTGCCGCAGCCCACATCATTTGTCTATATATAGAGCAGGTGACCTTTCCTCTTTGGCTCTTTCCAGCGCCAAAAGTGCGCGTGGGTGCTCGCGATGGCTCTCTGGGGTGGGGGCTTGTTTTCTCAATTACAGATCTTTGCAAAAATAGCCCCTGGGCCGGTCAAAACAAAGGGAAAATCGAACGAACCAAACCAAACCAAACCAAACACCCACCCACCCACAATGGGAGAAGCATCATCAAAGAGGATGGTCATTTGGGGGGTTGGTTCTGTGTACATCTATGTAGGTATGTATGTACAATAAATATGTGTATATGAGTACACAACAATACATATCTATTTATAAATCGACGACCCCTGGCACGAGTTAGTGAATTGCAACAAGAGCAAATGAAATAAGCGAGAAGGGTGAATCACGACTGTAGGATACCCCTTGGGGATCAGTTCCATATATCCATTTAGACATATGCAAATGTTGGGACAAACTAAATGAGACCCCATGAGGCTTCATATGCCTCATAGTATCATGTTGTTTGTGTAAATTGGTGAGATCGAGCATACCCTCTGCTTGGGTATAAAAACAATGCCTGACAAAATTGAAAACGTAAAAGTAAAACAGAAACTGAAACTAAAAACTGGCGTCCCTCTACCGCTCTACCGATCTACCGCTCCACCGCTCTGCCCCTAGCCCCCTATCCGCCCATACCTTTTCTGCTCCGACTGACTGACTGACTAAATGACTTTGACGACTGTCAGTTACATGTGACTGCATCTGCATCCGACGCACTCAGCTTGACAACAGTTGTTCCTCCTCTCTCCTCCGGCTCTCTCTCAATCTCACCATATTTGCCTCTCTCTCTCTGGTCTGTCGTCCCTCTCTTCGGGGCTATTATCAAACCACATCCGCTGTGCAGCACAGATGATGTTCAAACAATACAGAAATATATCAATTTGAACTAAAGCTTGAGCCACTGAGCATAACTAGCACCGTAAATTATGTTTACGCATGCATTCTCCTCCATTCTCCTCCGGTGCATGCTGGAGCGGAGTGGAGACTTTGGAGAGTAGCCGGTTGGGTAGAGGGGGAAGCGGTGGCGGAGGCGGAGAGCTTTTGCTTATTGTACAGCGAGTAAATGCTGCCTGTCACAAAAAATCACTGAATGGAAGAGAACCAAAACACTCAGTGGATATGATTTATAGCACCTTTTCTCCCCAAATGATCCGTTTTGTGGATGAACCCACATATAGGAATACTTTTATCGACTTATCCTGGTTTCCTTCTATTTAGCCATACCATTTGAAATCAATAATTCGACTAAAGTAGCCAATGCCCATAAATAACCAGATCAAGTACAAAACATTCAGTTTACATTCAGGGTTGAGCTGTCTTTGGGGTACGACTGTCTGCTCCTTTCAGTAAGTATTTTGGCTTCCTGAGAGAGAGACCTTTCGAGTATTTGCAGCTCCGTTAGACCATATGCGCTTTTCTCTCTCTGTCTGTTTCTTTTGCGGTTTCACAGTGCACTGTTCTAGTACTCTCTCTCTCTCATGGGTCCAAATGTAACTGTTAGGGCATTGCCAGTCTCCAATCGATCAGCAGCATACACCTTTCTCGTTCGTTCTTTTGGGGTTTACCATTTGAGGATTGGCTTTTGTTTCGTTGAGAAATGTTGCTGAGATTTGCGTTCCTGTTGTCCTTCGGTTTTTCTTATCGGCTTTCTTCCTACTCGTCGCTTTAATTGTGAAACCTCTCACCTCTCCTTCAACGGATGAGTGGAAACAAGTAAAATCGATATTCTGTCTGCTCTTTCTCCAAGCTTCTGTGGGTTCTGGGTAAGTCCAGCCAGCGCCAGCTTCCTGGGAATGGCGATGAGTCAACACACACACACACTCGCGCGCACACACACACACACACACCCAGCAAAAGGAGCAGGTTGTGGTGGTGGTTGGTGGTTACTGGGAGTCAATCCTTGGGTTCGTTGCACTACGTTCAATTGGCAGACAGTCGTCTCTGTCTGGCGTCTGACCGTCTGTATCTTACTCCTTTCACGGCTGATTAAACTCTATCACGCCGTTCCGTTTGCTTTCTTCTTTATTTACTTGTGTATTTCTTTCTTTCACTCCTGTATACTATTTAGTTTCACTTTTACTGCGGCTGCACTCTTGCATACACAAGCTTAGCATTGCGAGATTTTGTATGCATTTTCCCGTGTTTCGTTGAACATCTCAGCATGAAAAATATATGTATGTAATTATCAAAACATTATACAAATTTCACATGGGGGGGTTTTCCCTAAACGCTTGCTCCACGCAGGAGGAAAAACGCGCGCGCGAGACACACCACACACAAAAAAAGTTCTTTGGCAGAGCGACACAACCGCCGCCAACAACAGTTAAAAACGCACTTGGGCAGAGCCAACCCCATTCTTGCTCTCGCACGCCCGGCGCTGCTCAGAACAGAATATTCGCGCCAAGGCATACGAAATATAAGGTATAAGCACTCAGCGAGCGGCCTCTTGTTTCAGTTACCAAACCAATAATTCTCGTATGCTTTGTGTTTGTTGCATTTTTTCGTGTGTCTCCGTTTAACAATGTGTATTTATACGTTTTTACATCACAATTAAATCCATTGTTACCGGAAGAGAGAGGTTGTGGAACAAATTAGGCTCCTTGACGAGTGGAATGACCGCACTTCGTTTAGGCAGTTCATGGACATAAGCTTGCTTACGCTCTGGTACTCTTTCTCTCTCTCTCTAGCTCTCACTCTCTATTACAGCTATTCCAGCCGTGGGATCGTGGGAATTTTAGCACCCACTATGTTTTTCCATCCGTTCGCTCTGTTTATGTTTTTTCTCTGATGAGCAATTTCTTCATTTGTTTGGTTCACATGAGAATAGATACCGATCTAGCGCGCTCTGGCTGGTATTCCTCTGGTTTAGTATTTTTTGTATATTGTTGTGTGTTTCATTATCTTTTCACATTTATTAACGAAATTTATGAGCCCCCCAAAACCTGAAGACACTTTAGGCATTTTTTCCAGATTTTGATTTTTGATTTATGCCGCGGTCAAAATTTAAATAAATTTCTTTCATTGTCTGTATTTTTGTGTGCCATTGACCACCTCCAGTGACATAATTATGCAAATGGAATTACCTGGCATTCGGTAACGAATTAGTGAGAGCGATAGAGAGAGCTGGGAGGGAAGTTTCTTGTCGCCTATTGGCTAAATTATTAATAAAACGTCCATTTGCGTAAGAGCCCCATCAAATGTTTTGTTTTCTGTGTAAATATTGGACCCCAATGCAAGGCAATTGATCGATCAATTAGGAATTGCACTGGACAAAAGAGCAGACAAAACGAGTTGATAAGGTACTATATAAGAGGGAAATAGATTGGTGGGCGGAGGATATTTTAATACTCTGAAGTTGAATGATAAGATTGTCGGGGTAACTAGAACTATCTAAACATTCTCAAACATTAGATGGAATAAAGTCAGCAATGTCATTGGCACTAATCAAATTCCATCTTGCCATATATTTTCCCCTTTATTCTATCATATGTTAGAGGTAGATTGGGGTAAAGGATATTGGGCTACTTGAAAGTCTAATACTAGGGTTATTAGAACTGTTCTCAAACGTTAGCTGGAATAAATTCAGGATCTCCTCTCACTGGGATCTCTAATATCTTTGTGAAATATGGTGAGATATTCGGTTTAATTGGAGATGATGGAAATCGTTCATTAGGGGAATAAAAATAATAGAGGATTGATATCAGTGAAAAGTGAAGAAACGGAGAAAGTGATATCCAGGTACCATGGCGGGGATATTCACGAGTGCTAATACAATAGCAAATAATAGTAGCTTATAAGTTATAAATAACATCACAAATATTAATTCGAAAAACAAATATTTAGTTCCATTTTCAGTGCGGAAACTAACACCACTAAATATTTATGGCACATTTATAGCACCCCCAGCCGGCCAGCCACAATTTAGGGCTAATGAGTTGCGAAAATGTTTCAGCTACCAATTAGCAGTCTTGGTGGGCAAAAGACTCCAAACAAACCTCTTGCCTGGGGCCCTGCGAGATACATGCTTTCAAAATGACTTTCTATGCAGTTGGCCCGTTACTTTCTACGGAGTAGTTATGGTACATATATACTAGTTCGTACAAGATGTGTACATAGGTAGATAATGGGTTGGCTACTCACCAGACTATCGGCCACATTTTGACTCATTATATTCCAGATGCTGCAATTACTTGGAGGTGCGTGCTGCGGGGACTCGAGTGCGTTGCAGTTGCCGGAGCTGTATCTGAGGCTGAAGCTGATGATGATGACTTGTGTCTGTTGGATACGCGCATTTTGGCCAGGCTAACGACGAACAAAGACTCGAATACACACACGCGTGCAACGCGTTTTATATTTAATCGTATTTATGTATTTCTCTTTGGGTTGTGCAATTGGGCCGGACAAGCGGATGTATCTGGCAGATACGCGACCAAACTTGCAATCGTATCGCCACAAATTTCAAGTTTTCTTTTCTTCTGCTCCCCGGCGTTAACAAACTGTAAGAAAGCGACAAAATAAAAAATAAAAAAAAAAAAAACACTCGAGTGAAAATCGTTTCAGCGCGCATAGCAATGGAAAGTGCGACAGACAGCCGCCGCAGTGGAGCGCGTAACTGAAACGGTCAATAAAAGTTAAGAGCCAAACGCCACACATTGCTGGCATTCCTCCAGACCCCCAAGAGGAGAAGAAGACCGTAGCCCGTAGCCCGTAGACCGTAGACCTAGCGACCGACGCGCCGAGAAACAACAAAACCAAAGCAGAGCAGAGCCGCTTGAACGTCGCGCGCAACTGATTTACGATATTCGGACCGAAACGTGAGCCACGCCACAGTGGTCCTAGGCTAATCAGGTGGTGAAAAATAGACCAGTTTAGTAAAACGTATTTTAAATGTTGTATACCCGACTAGTACCGTACAACGTGCAGCTACCCTAGGTACAATTTATGTACAAGAAACTGTGAAGCTTTGTCCTAAAATTAGCCCTTCTATTAGTTCTGAGCCATTTCCAGTTCTAATATCAAAGATCGACCCAACCCACTGTGCCGCGGATCTACGACCAGCGACAGCGACTGAGCGACCAACTGCGACGCTGACAGCGCCGCTTGTCACTCGCTCACTCTCAAATGATGAATTTCTTTTTTACGACTCGTAATCGCAGTTACCCCCTGTCCAGGCGGCCCGCACGGGGGGTGAGACAAAAGGAGACAAAAGATAGCGGATCGTGTCGAAATATTTAGCAAAGGAAAAAAACATTAATGAAAGTTTTTTCCGTTCATTCTATTCTTTTTTTTTTTTGCTAGTTTTTGCTTCGGCCTCTGCCTCTACCTGTTCTGTTTGGTTCTGTGGAATGTGCGTGTTCTGAACGGATTCGTTGGGCAGGGGGTAGAAGTCTCAAGCAAACATGAAAAAATGCTGAAAATGTTTGTGCAACGACAAAACAAATCAAAGAATAGGTAGAGGCTGGTCAAGCGCCTAGACAGAGCCGAAGAAAGAGAGACATCGAGAGAGAGAGCACATATGAAGAAGATCAGGTGTTTTTGCGGTACCAGACCAGAGACATTAGAGAGCGGCAAAAGAGTGTTGTTAGTGGTGCCTAATATCCTCTTAGATACATTCTCTGAAATAGCCATAATAAAGCCTATAAATATGCATAAATATGCATTCAACTTCCCCTTCTCATCTCATTAAGGGCACTCCGGCTGGCCAAAACTTGTACGATCATCAACCTTGATTACCTTGAGCGCTGGACTGGCCCTTTTCCAAGCGCCATAACAAGAGACAGACGAAGACGAAGAGGAAGAACAGCAAACTGAGGTCTCAATTCTGGCTTGCCAACTCCTCCCTTTCTTTCGCTGTCTCTGTCTACAGTATCTATCAACCTCTGTTTATAAATTCTTAGAACTATAAAAGACCTCATCAATTCATTAGCATTTTAGATTCAAACAAAACTTAGAACATGAATGACGAGCAGCTTGAGGTGCTACGACTTCTTGATACCCTTGCGGCCCTAATTTGATTGGAAAAATAAGTCACGAGAATTTTAGCAAACTAAAAAAAAATAATAGGTAGTTATGAACTATTCGGATGGGAAGGGGAGCTTTCGAAATGTCAAACGTATTTTGCTTATAATATTAAGATTCTAGACTGGGATCTTTACTTGGTCGCTGCATACTTCTGTTTAAAACCGTATACCCTGTCTCTGCAAGGGTATGCTGAGGGGCGTAGCTGCGCTGCCAGCGTCTCGTCGCTGTTGCAGTCGCAGTCTCAGTCAACGCTGCTCTCTCTCTCTCTCTGTCTCTCTCTCTCAGGTGATATTTTTCTTCAGGTGGTGCTTTTGCTGTTCTGTCAGCTTGGATGAGCTTTTTGCGAAATTTTACACCTCCACACAGATTTGCTGTGGAGATCTGGGTATCCATAAGCGGTATAAGCATGTTTATACGTAAATGTACACACGAGTGATATATGGGTCTACTTGTTTTTGCTGCTGGTCAATATTTACAAATCGGTAAGACTCAATTTTGGTAACGCTCCAGCAGAGCACAGCTGAGTGAGAGCGCACGCTCTCTTTTTACCTCACCTCTCAATCTCGCTCTCAATATCTCTCTCTCTGGCTGCCGCTCTCAGACATGATCTCACTCTCAGGTTTTTGCCTTACGATATCAAATTGCTTTATTAGCCAAAAAACAAAAAAATAAGGCAAAAACATGGCCATGTTAAATCTTTTTATATTCTTAAGCTTTGTTCTTATTGTTTTTTGTTTTTTCCACTATTTTTTGTCGATTGTGTCTGTGCGATTTCTTCTCTGTCACTTTGGCACTCGTTTCGGACGTGTTTCTGGGAGGAACACGCAAGCAGTTCTATATTTTATAGAAAATTGTTGATACACATTTATCTGCCTCTTTGATGAGTTCCAGTTGTTGCCAAAGTTTTTTTTCCTTTCATTGCTAACTTTCATTGCCACGCAGAGAATCAATCAGTTTCGGGTCCTAAAAGTATGTTCATTCAGTAGTTATCTATGAACAAACTTATATTATCAATCTGATCAAAGAGTGCAGGATGGGATTGAAAAAGAGCTACTTGATTGATTTGGAGTCTCAAAAAGCTTGTTAAGCTTGGCTTTATATAAATATATTACACTTAACCGAATGATCTCAATCAATCACTATAAAACTTAAAAAAAAAAAAATTGGTATTTACAACAAAGGCAACAGATATTTGCACTACTTTTTTTTGGTTTATTATCCCTGCATTTGTATTTCCTAAGATAATTTTCCGTGTTGGATGCCCCTAAAAACTTGACAGTTTTCTAGTTATAAATTTGAGTTGGGTTTTTCTGATGTTTTTCTGTTGTGGCTGGCTGTCTGTCTCTCTTTTGGGCCAAAACACGTTGCAATTGGCAACTGGTTTACAGCTATGCAACGGCAAACACACTCGCACACACACGCAGAAGGAGAGGAGAACACTCACAGACACACACACACATATGCACAGCCCTAGCTAGACACCAACACATGGGCAAAGGGACGCTGCAGGTGAGTAAATGCCAATTTTAATATGGCCTTTACTTTATTTCTTTAGAAATATATTACCATGGAATGCATACGGTTTCGATTTTCGAATCATTACCATTATATTATGGAGTATTTTCAATATTCGTTGTATACCTTTTAGATACTCATTCTGTTGTTGTTGTTTTTTATATTTTTCGCTTTTCTTTTTAGGGGCCACTTTTGTGCACTTTTTTCACACACAGAAACACGAAACAGAAAATACCATTAACGATATGATGTTGCTGTTGTCTTGAGCACTGAAAAACCGTTCGTTACGCTTTGGCAGACATTACGAGCCACGCTCCGCATCCGCGTCGTCCCCCACTCGGCACCCTACCACCAGCAATCCCCCGACAAGATGATAGCTCTATTGTTGCTGTTGCTGTTGCTGTTGCTGCTGCTGCTGTTGCTGCCCGTAACCGTAAGCGGAGAGCGGACTCGTCTATCTTTGGCAACGCGTTTGTCGTATCTGCGACAAAGCGGCCAAAACTCAGCTTCAGGCCCGAGAAGCTGGCTCCACGGCACAGCGCAGAGCACCGCCAACAAAGGGAGAGCGAGAGAGAGAGAGCGAAATCAAGAGAGAGAGAGTGATCGTTGTCTGGGCTCAGATTTAACCATACGATCTACCTGTGCGCAAGGTGTTTCAATTCAAGGTGAGGCATTCGCTGAGAGCACTCCCACGATATGCATTCCTTTGCGAATGCCTTACCTTTCCTGATTACACCTTTTTACGGTATACCTGTGTTCACAGCCGGCAGAGGTGCGATCAAACGGCTACATCGTAAGTAATGGGATTTTCATAATGAGATGCAGGCTATCGTAGGGGTAGCGGCCACATTACATAGGGAATATCGCAAGGTGTCGTATAATATCGTAGATTAGGTTTTGCACTAAGGCATACCTCAAAACTGCACAGAAAATCATTATGGAAATTAAATAGTGAGCTTAAATCTTACTAAAGTATCCAAAATCACTCTTCAAAACAAATGTAAATGTTTACTTGGTTTATCTGTTGAAACAAGAACAGTTTTTCTTACTATACTATGTTGTCAGGCCATTCTTTGAAGACAGATCTGTATGTTTATGGTATAAAGTTCGGAATTTAACGAAAATACCACTATTTTTTTGGTTGGTGACCGATCGTTTTTTTTGTTAGACATAGGATATAGTGGTCCGATCTAGCGGAGTTCGACGAATGACCTGTAAAATCACAGCTATATTCATGCCCCTTTAATGCGTTCCTACATAACGAATCCTGGCTTCAGTTATATTCGAATCACCCAGAATTACTAAAAACCGATACCGAGACCCAGCACAGAGGTTTGATATCAGCCAGTTTCGTTCGCCTCTAACGAATCTGTTTGCATTAAGTTGTTCGTTCATGCAGGGCTCTAATCTGTGCATTCATGAAACAGACTGAGATGGACTGAGAGACTAGGACTAGGACAGATAGAGATGGCTAGATCGACAGGGATGAAATACTTATCAAAAGTATATAAACCTTCTGGGAACTGTCCGTTACTCAAGTTGATTCGTGAGTATAAAATAAATAATGCGAATATTAAAAAAAAAATAATAGGTATTCATTTTCAAAGCATATGAAACGCTATAAAAAACACTGTACATATATGATATAGTCAAACTTTCCGCAAAGAAAATTAAATGGTGAAACCACCCAATACAAATATGGTTTAAGCCTCCTAGTGCTCGGGAAGTGTTTGTCCAACCATTAAGTGGCATAATTGATTAAGAAGAGACTTCTTTTATTTAATATTGACATTCAATGCTTGCTCTTTTTCTTTTTCGCTTTAGGCTTTGATCTGTCGCTGCTCTTCTTTGACTTTTTCTTTGATTTCTGTTTGGATTTCTTAGACTTTTTCGAGCTAGAGCTTCGGTGGGAGCTCTTTTTAGATTTGCTGACTCTTGATCTCTTGGCCTTGCGAGGGGACGAGGCAGAGCAGGAACTAGATGTGTCACTAGAACTATCGCTATCACTATCGTCAGACGAGAGAGTCTTCTTCTCCACCCACTTGTCAGCAGAGCGCTTCTTAGGAGCGTGCTTCTGCCAGAGATGCTGAAGCTTCGCCTCGAGGTCAACTTCGGCATGGTCGGTCTCCTGGGTCCTTGGAGGCGGCCCTTTTCCAGGCAGCTTGGGTCCATAGATATCCTCGGCTGGCACTTGAGCCATGGCCAGCTCCTTGTCGTTCCTCAGTCGCTCCTCGCGCGACTTGTAGGCAATCTTCAGCTTGTTCCCCTCGATAGGCGCGAACTTTGCAGGCGCTGCGGCCTCCTCTATTGGCTTGAAGAGTGCCGCAAAGATCCCGCGCGGCGGTGAATTATTTCTCAGAACATTCAAGGTTGCCGCCGAGGCAGCCGAGGTCGAGGGCAGACCCAAAGCTTCATTAATTGCAGCCAGTTTTTCCTGCGGAGTGGACAATGTTGCTATCTGAGGAGGTGGCACAGCCACCTTCTCCTCATCGTCGCTATCCTCGAAGATGCTCCTAAACAGATCCTTCTTCTCCGAAATGGGTTTCTCCCGGGACTCATCGACAGCATGCTCCAAGGGAGTCCTCGGCACAAAACTTGCCTTGACTATAGGCTCCTCTTCCTTCCTCTGAGCAGGTTTCTCTTTTTCAGGCTCAGGCGCCACAGCAGCTGGAGGGGCTAGAGGAGCTAAAGCAAACGAAGAAGCTACAGCTGGCTTGGGCTTCTCCATGTGCTTGGGTCTGATCGTTGGAGTCTGAAAATCGGCCTTGCTATTGATGGAAGTCTCCAGGTAATCGAATATTGATATCTTGGGCTTTCCTTTGAGCTCCTTTGGCGGCTCCAGCATGGACCCACCGAATGGTTCGGCTATGTTGTAACGCTTGCAGAGCAGCGATGCGGGCTTCCACATGGTCTTGGTCCGCTCCATGACCACCTTCCGCTCCTCGGGCGGCTTCTGCTGCTCCTTGGCCTGTTCCGCCTGGACGGTGGCCTCCGACACGAACCTGTCGTACATGAGCCCATTCAGGGGTCGATAGATCTTGGCTGCCTGAATGAATTCCTTCTTCTCCATCTCTCGATCCCACAGGGAAAGCGTCACCGGCTGCATGTTGGCCAGGAACTCTGTTATCTCCGCATCTGTCTTGAGCTGTGCGTCCAAAAATTTATCGTAGCGTTCCTGCTTGGCCTCGTCCGCCAGGAAGGGCTTGAAGCCACCTGAGGGAGTCGCAGAGGCTGCAATAGGAAGGGTAGGTATACAGCGATTTAGAAGAGGTACATAGTGCGAATACGTTCTTACTTACCCAAATCCTTGGTCTTGAGGACGGCCTTCTCCTGGATCGTTGCATTGCTTTCTTTCACCTGCTTGGCCATCGCTGTTGCAGCCGTCTCTGCTTTGGGAAGCTCCTCCTCGGTTATCAGACCACCCTTGGTGAAGCCTTCAGACTTTGCGTTTATGAGCTCCAGCAATTTGCCACGATCCTTGAAGGGATTGCGGCTGGGCGGCTGCGGCTGCTGCTGCTGCTCTTCTTTCTGGCTCTTCTGTTCCCCCAGCAGCTGGGCCCGCTGGTCCGGATTGAGGTCGTGCCTGCCGAGGCCTGTCTTTTTGTATTCATTCCTCGCCTCCAGCTTCTTGGTCCGCTCGCTGTCCATCGGCTCAAAGCGACTGCGCCGCTGCAGCCAGTTCCTGGGCTTAAAGTCCCGTGGGAGATCTATGGCGTAGGGCTTATGCAGGGCTGCTTCCGACTTGTCCTCGCTGAAGCCATCGATGACGTGGCGCTGCTGGACGTGCTGGATCTTTTTTTGCTTGGGCTTCTTGTCGGCCAGGGAGAAATCGTAGCGTGTCAAGTCATCGCGGGCATAGATGTCGTCGTCCTCCTCTTCAAAGGCACCAACTCCAAAGGCCTGGCCTCGTATGGAGAGCTGTTTCTGCTTGGGCTGCGTCTCCAGCTGGCCGAACAGATTGATGTGCTGCATGGGAGCTGCTGGATGGGAAGAGGACGACTTGGACAGAATGGGGTCTCGGCTGAGGCCGGAGTAACTCATGCCGAAGCGATTCTCCTTGGGCGTGTAGAAGATGGGCTCGTAGTCATTGGGTGCAAAGGTGATCTCCTCATCATCCTCATCATCGTCATCATCGTTTCCTTCTTCTACAGCTGCGTTTTGGAGCTGATCCAGGCTGGGCAGTCCCTCGGCTCCGTAGTGGTCGAGGAGATACTGCTCCCGCTTGTTTCTGGCGCTGGCCAGACGCTTCTCCTTCCTGGTCTGGCGGGGACCCACGCCCTGGCCCGGCTTCCAGCCCATGCTCTTGAGTATCCTCACGGCCACCTTGTCGCGGACTGGGCGCAGCAGGTGCTCCAGCACGGGCACCCCTGGAATGGGACCGACTTGCTCCGGCTGCATTAGTTTCCTCTTGCGCTGGCCCGTGCGCTGCTCCTCCTCGCTCTCCTTGGCGAACTCCTCGCGAGTGCGTATGCCCTGCGGCGCGATGCCGAACTCTCCCAGGTCCTCCTTGTCCATGAAGTCCTCGGGCCGCTGTTGGGCTCTCGGAGTGGCCTTCTCTGCGCGCGAACTCTTGAAAGTCTGCGGTGTCCAGCCCTCCAGGGAGCCCACCGTGTTCCAAAAGCCGGCACTGAATCCGCCCGTGAAGGCGCCATGGAAGCGCCTCTTTCCGTTCTCATCTTTGACGATTTGGTCCTCAATCGCCAGCGGCTTCTTGGCCGGCACTACGTCTGCAAGAAGATGTGTATTTAAAGTGTTATTTTCTATCCTATGGCTTGGCGATAAAGCTTACCCTTCTCCAGCGGTGGAAGCGGTGTGCCGAAGCGGTGCAAGGATTCTTCATCATCCATTTTAAGCAAAACAAAAATTACATTTATTTTCGTTACAATTTGTTTGGGTCAGAAAACAGTGTGTCCACACAGCACAGATAATAAACAGCTGAGTGGACTGCCAACCTGTTCACTCTTCACGAAGAACTGTGACTGCTTCGCAACATTCCTAACGGATTATTTAAACAATTCACTAAATAATATATATAATATAAAAAATGAGGAATTATAGTGAGATAATATTTATATTCTACGTTCTACATTTATTATATTTTTTTTTTGTATTATACATTTCTATGTAATGGTAAACCAGCTTAACAATATTCTACAGAACTAAATGATTAAGATTATTCGAATATGAAGAATTAAAATTAGATAAAAATTTATTCCACAAAAGATTAATTGCTTATTTCTTATACATAGCTTAAAATCCAACACAACTGCAGCACATATAATTACATGTAGAGTCACGACATGAACTCGTGACGTGAAAATAGTCACTGCACGTAAGCAACGCTCATCTCTAGTTTTCAAAAACGGTCACACTAAAACACTGCAAATATTTTACAAACACGATTTTATTGCAATTTTAGGCTGCCTGCAACAAAATTACATTGCAAATGGTAAGCAGGAGACGACCAGCGCATGGAAAAACATAAGGGGGCCGGTGGAGCAAGATCCACCCAGCCGGAGACCGCTCTGTAAGGCCAAGGCAGCACACTGTCTGCCTGGGCCCCCGTCTGTATGGGTGACTAATGATGTCAACATTTTCTGTTCTGTTTTCTCTTCAAAGTCGACGGCCATTTTTTGCTAGCTTAGACGTTAGACTTGAACAGCGGCAAAGGCATTCAACTGCTCCCAAGTAAGTAGCCACCTGTAGAGCACTATCAGTGCAGGGCAGAAAAAACTAATGTGCAAACCTGTTGCAAAATCATCAAACAGCATTCATAACGCTCTCACACACACCCACACACGCTCGCACCCAATCCTGGCCACCTGACACGCAGACACGGGCACAGGCAGAGAGTCGTCAGACAATATGTCGGAGAAGAACCTCAAGGTGGGCGCCCGGGTCGAACTGACCGGCAAGGATCTGTTCGGCACGGTGGCCTACGTTGGCATGACCAGCTTTGCCGTCGGCAAGTGGGTTGGTGTCGTGCTGGAAGAGCCGAAGGGCAAGAACGACGGCTCCGTCAAGGGCCAGCAGTACTTTCAGTGCGAAGAGAACTTCGGCATGTTTGTGCGGCCCACGCAGATGCGTGTGGTGGCCCCAGCGCCCGGCACTGCCGATTTCACCCCGCCCACGGCCCAACCCACAAAGGCACGGCTGAGCAGCTCACGCACCTCACTCTCGTCCAGTCGGCAGTCATTGGTAGGCTCACGAACCCAACTCACCGCGTCCCTGAGCGAGCGGACCGGCTCGAGCAGCAGCATTGGCCCACGCAAGTCCCTGGCCCCGCAGAGCAGTAAAGACAGGGAGGCCTCCAGCACTTCCCTGGCGGAGACAGCGGCAGCGGTGGGTGGAAACGGCTCGCATGCCTCCTCCAAGCGGGCCTCGTTCGTAGAGACGGGCTTCCTGGAGATCCTGAAGCCGCAGTTCACGCCCTCCCAGCCGATGCGCTCGCCCTCGTTCACGACCCTGCCCCAGCCTAGCGGAACGTCGTCGTCGGAGGACAAAGCCGCGCTGCTGGAGTCGCAGAAAACGAGTGCGGAACTGCAGACGCAGCTAGCCGATCTCACGGAGAAGCTGGAGACGCTCAAGCAGCGCCGCAACGAGGATAAGGAGCGAATGCGCGAGTTCGACAAGATGAAGATCCAGTTCGAGCAGCTGCAGGAGTTCCGCACCAAGATCATGGCCGCCCAGGCCTCCCTGCAGAAGGAGCTGCAGAGGGCCAAGCAGGAGACCAAAGACGCCATTGAGGCCAAGGAGCGGCACGCCCAGGAAATGGCCGAGCTCTCCGACAGCGTCGAGATGATCACACTGGACAAGGAAATGGCCGAGGAGAAGGCAGACACCCTCCAGCTCGAGCTGGAGTCCTCGAAAGAGCGCATCGAGGAGCTGCAGGTGGACCTCGAGCTGCTCCGCTCCGAGATGCAGAACAAGGCGGAGAGCACCATCGGCAACATCGCCGCCGATGGCACCACCACCGGCGGCCTCTCCACCTACGAGTTCAAGCAGCTGGAGCAGCAGAATGTACGCCTCAAGGACACGTTGGTCCGCCTAAGGGACCTTTCGGCCCACGACAAGCACGACATACAGAAGCTCAGCAAGGAGCTGGAGATGAAGCGCTCGGAGGTGGCCGAGCTGGAGCGCACCAAGGAGAAACTGAGCGCAAAGATCGATGAACTGGAGGCCACAGTCGCCGACTTGCAGGTGATCCTTAAACTTACACCTAAGCTCTCTCTAAGCTTCCTCTGTGTGATCCTGGCACTCCCAAGAATATTCATGGCTTTTCCTGCACCTTATTGGCTTGCCTTTGGCTCTGTTCGCTGCTTTCGTTGCTATGTAATTTTCCCTTTGCTTTTGGTTGATTAAGAATTTTCGTGGAAAATCTAAAACAACTTTTTCCATTACGTTTACCTTTCTTTTCGCTGGCCCGCATAATAATAAATATTTGCAATAATTCAAGGAGGTAAATTTTGTTGTATATCTCTTAAACGATCCCCCTCCCCCCGTTCAGGCAAAATTATCCACATTTCCCAGTAATAGTCCCCCGAATGAACCATCATTATAAGGGCTGTGTGTATTAAATATCTTTTCGTGTATTCCTCTAGGAACAAGTCGATGCCGCACTTGGTGCCGAGGAGATGGTCGAGCAGCTGGCCGAGAGGAAAATGGAGCTGGAGGACAAGTTGAAGCTGCTGGAGGAGGAGATCAGCCAGCTGGAGGCCCTGGAGGAGGTGCACGAGCAGCTGGTGGAGAGCAACCATGAGCTGGAGCTGGATCTGCGCGAGGAGCTGGACATGGCCCATGGGGCCAAGAAGGATGTGCTGAGAGAACGTGATGCGGCCATAGAGACCATCTACGATCGCGATCAGACCATCACCAAGTTCCGGGAGCTGGTCCAGAAGCTGAACGAACAGCTGACGGAGCTGCGCGAGAGGACGTCCAGCAATGAGGACAAGTCCCTGCAGGACCCTAGCCTCAAGCTGGCCACCGAGACCATCGACTACAAGCAGATGTTCGCCGAGTCCAAGGCCTACACGCGCGCCATCGATGTCCAGCTGCGCCAGATCGAGCTGAGTCAGGCCAACGAGCACGTGCACATGCTGACGGCCTTCATGCCCGAGTCGTTCATGAATCGCGGCGGCGACCACGACTCCATTCTGGTCATTCTGCTCATCTCTCGTATCGTGTTCAAGTGCGGCATTGTGGTGTCGCAGACCCGTGAGCGCTTCCCCGCCGTGGAGGCCGTCACCCGGGAGGCAGTCACCCAGGGCCATGCTGTCCAGCAGTACACCTTCAAGTGCCGCCTGATGCACTACATCCACAATCTGCAGTGCGCCCTGCACCAGATCCTGTACGGCCTGAACAGCTGCCAGCCGGACACGCTGCTGCGGGCGGGCAGCTCGCTGCCGGAGATGGTGGCCCAGGAGAAGATCGTCGACGGCATCATCGAGCTGCTCAAGTCCAACCAGCTGGACGAGAACAGCACCACGGACAACATCGAGAAGTGTGTGGCCTTCTTTAATGCGATGAACTCGGTGCTGTTGGCCGGCGAGCAGCTCCTCAACGAGATCCAGATGATCCGCGACTGCGTGGCCTCGTTGGGGGCCGCCTGCGAGAGCATACTCAATGACACGGCCATTGCCAAGGTGATCATTCAGGAGGCGGGCGCCACCAGCGACTCCATGCTGTTGATTCAGTACCTCAACGAGCAGATGGAGAGCATCAGGCAGCAGGTGAAGCTGATCAAGCGACGCCTGCCCAGCGACCAGCACGTGATCAAGTGCGGCCTCTCCCAGCACAAGGTGGACGCGATGCGCGCCCTGGCCCAGAACATCAGTCGCATCATGTCCGCCATGCACCAGGCTACCCGCCAGTCCCTGGCCGCCATCGTGGCCAACATTGAGAGCGACAATGCCGCGGAACATACGCTGCCCCAGGACAAGTACTGGTCCCTCCTGTCCGCCGCCTGCGAGCGCATCTACGAGCAGGACGATCGCGGACCCACGCACAACTTCAAGACGCTGCTGGCCCAGGCCAACACGGATCTGCAACACATTGCCCAGCACCTGCTGGACAAGGAGTACGAGATCATAACGGCAGCCAACACCAGCACCAGTGGTAGCGGCAGCGGACCGCAGCGTCCCACTGCAGCCCAGAGCACGCCCATCATCCAGCGAGCGCAGCTTATCAAGAAGCAGCTGGAGCAGAAGAACGTTCTGGCCGCCACTTTGGAGAACCGCGAGGCGGACATCAAGCAGCTGAAGCTGGCCGCCAAGATGAAGCAGAACGAGCTCAGCGAGATGCAGATCCGCAAGGATCTCGCCGAGAAGAAGCTGAGCGTGCTGCAGAACGAGTACGAGCACGCGGTGGAAAAGTGGAAGCAGCAGTACGAGGAGACGAGCCAGCAGCTGTCGCTGAAGGAGAAGGAGTTCGAGGAGACCATGGATCATCTGCAGAGCGACATCGATGCCCTGGAGAGCGAGAAGAGCGACCTGCGGGACAAGCTGAAGCTGAACACCAGCACCGGCAAGAATCAATCCTCCGACTCGCATTCCCAGCACAGTTTATCCACAGCCGCTTCCGCCGGACCCGGCAGCACCAATGTCAGCTACTCTACGCCGGCCGGCACCGCTCCAGCGGTGGCCGAGGAGGTGCAGCTGCTCAAGTGCGCCTTCAATCACGAGCGGAACGAACGGCTGCGCCTGCAGGCCCAGGACATGCGTGTGAAGCTCGCACAGTTCGAGCCCATCCATGTGCCCCAGCCACAGGATCAGCGCATCAACGCCCTGGAGTCGGAGCTGACCAGGATGAAGCACGCATGGGTGCTGTCGCTGCTACAGGTGCGCTCCAAGGATGCCGTCTCCTCGGGCAGCCTCAACTCGGTGGCCCTTCAGCGACGCCACCAGCCGGTGCCGCCCAAGGGCGAGATCAGCTCGAAAGCTTCCCAGCTGGCCTCCGACATCCTCACAGAGTACCTCCAGAGGAAGCCCCATCGGGCAGCCCGTGGCCAGTTTGCGTCCTTTCCCACCGTCGATGTGAAGCGCGTCCTGCAGATTTGAGACGCCAGAAGAACGGACGACGGACACAAGAACGGACACGATAATGAGGCCAGGGGAAATCGGAATAGAATAGAATTGTATTTGTATTGCTAGCACAAATTTGGTTGGGGGATCCTAACTGAAACTCAAGCTTCATTCACCCTTTGAATTCCCATCCCAGCGATCGCCTCAAGACTACCCCTTCTCCCCCGCACCTCTGCACATGTGATGGCCTCCCAAACAGAATGGTTTTAAGAGCAACTGAAACTGAAAATTGTAACTCTACTTTTACTAATTTATGTTTTTTGTATAAAGATAAAGCAAGCTATAAAGATTACATATATACTTAAAGAGTAATACCCAAGTCTGTAAACCTATCGTGTTTATCTCTTAACAAACCATCTGTTTCTGAAAACTAACCTCAGTCGAACTAATACCTGTATTATCTAGGGGTTCCGCTACGAAGGGAGCCACGAGTACATATGAATGTGAAAGAGACAACTAAAACAGAGATTATTCGCATGGAAGTGATCAATAAATACTTCTGCATATATATATTTCAAGTATAAATATATTTTGCTGTTTGTTGTATGAACAAAAATGAATTATGGACGCGTTTTGTTGGGGAATATTAAGAACTAATAAACCAATCAACAAGAACAAGACTATTGTTCATTTTTACTACCGGATTGAGGAATAGAAAATGGAGAGCCTTTGAGACTTTAATTAGGAGCAATTTTGGGTGCTATTCCGAACAAATCTGAGCCAAGACTAACCGATTTTAGTAAGTTCGCCACACTGCCCTCCACCTCCGGTGCTTCGGAGTCGAACTGTCGCATTTTACCCGCTATTCGATAAGTTTAGGGACCTATTCGTTTTGTGATGGATGTGGCTGTGTATAACACCCAGAGGGAAGCGTTTCCGACCTCATAAAGTCAATAGTATTATCCTGATCAGCATCAGTGGAGTCGATGTGGCCCTGTCTGTCCGTCCGTCCGTCTTCTTGATCGCCTCGATCTCAGAGACTATTAGAGAAAGATCAATCAAATCCAGATTCCTGTGATATCACACTGTTACAGGTTTAGTTCGAAATTTCGCACCGCTCCGCTTCAACCTACATTTTTATATATCCTGATCACATAAACTTGGAACAATCGAGATTCCCTGCGCTGTCTTAGCTTTTAAGAAACGAAGGCACGTTGAAGAGAAAACCTTCTGTTAAAGGAAAAGTTTTATGCGGTGATCTAGGAGTCTTCCGACTTGGTCATATAGGGCAGGTCCTACCATAGCAACTACTCTGACAATTGGTATAAATATACCGAGATTTGGATGTGGCTTTAAACCGAGAATGCAAAAACAGAATACATACAGAGCTGTTTTTGTTGTTGTTGGACTGCTCCAAAAAATCGTGCCCACCGCTGCCAGAGCCCTAATGTTACCCTTCCTTAACCCATCAAAAATGATCTTCTCATTCCAGCACATTCAAGTAAATTTCCCCCATTTAATTTAATCACAGTTTTGTCAAGCTGAGTTTAACTTTCTAGATCCATCAAGAAGTCACTGAAGCCACTGGCTGCGCTGTGGTGGGCCCCAGCACCAGCAAAAGCAACAACGATTTTTTCAATGCCATTTGGCTGCAGCAACAACTGCTGCAATGGCATGAAACTATTACATTAGACCGACCATAAACCGTGATGGCCAAAACGGCCCCCTTCCAGAGACTCTCTCCCCTTCCATCAAGCAAACCCTTGTGGTGGAAATTTTCAATTGAAAATAGTTTTCCGTTGCCCTTCTGACTGACCAAAGTCTAGACCGTAGAGACCCAACACTGAGGGAGGCTTCATCTGACCCGATTCAGAGGGCTCTGGTGCAGCACTTCCTCTGGAACGATCTGGAAAAATGGAGTTTAGATCCCATACGATTGCCTCAGGGTTCTCGAACTCCACTTTATAGAGCGGCTTTTGATGTGTGTCGCCTTGGTTCCGGAATCCAGACCCCGTTTACAGCCATTCTTCTCACGCCCAGCTCTGGGCCCAGTGGCTGACCTTTTTACGGTTGTTTTGTTCGTTTTTTGGTGTTTTTTTCGTTTATGATACCGCAGTGGGTTTTGTAATACGGTTACAGTTCATTTTTAATTTCAGTTTTGGGTTAAAAGCCAGAGAGAGAGAGAGAGAGAGGCATTCATTGACTTCCCGCTCTGCTTGCGGCGACCGCCAAAGTGACAGATCAGATCCTGACACACATATCCAATAACCAAAGACCACTGACCATAGGGTTCTCCAGTTCCTGCACTCGTACTCGTTTCGACAACAATTGTCAGAAAAGACTCGGCCCAGAAAATGCTATGTAAAGCCCCACCAAGTCGTTGCTGCTGCTGTTGACTCATGTAGAGCGCTACAAACAACATAATTATGGTACATATTATAAGCCAGATATGGGGACTTCACACTGAGACTGTAATACCCTAAGCTCTTTGTTATTCTCCTAACCAAATTGGTCTGAAATAGGATGTATTCGAAAATAAAATTGGTTCTTGGGTTCGTTCAAAAGTTTTGCATGTAGGAATACTTTCTTTGATGTGGATTATCCATCAGTTGTTGGTTTTTATACGTTGAGCCCTCAAATATGTACATTTATTGGAAGTTCCAAAGTATTCTCAGAGGTTCGGATTGTCGGTTCTTTAAAGTAAATCACAAAAAAAAGAACACCAACATCCTACTATAGTCAATAAACTTCCACAAGAGATGGAGCAAAAAAAAATAAAAATAAAACAGAAATAATTAAAGAAAAAACTGCGATACAATGCGGAGCAAGACCGAAACCAGTTTAGGTGGAGTATGTATGTTTTCCCCCCAAGATGGATAGGGGGCCCCCAACAAGAGCGAGAGTGTAAGACTTTAAAGCAGCTCAAGAACACTCGATTGCAAGTGTATTGCAAAGAGTGGAAACTGGAAACTGGAGACGGAGACGGAGATGGAAGAATTCCATGCGGATGCCCCACAAATGATCAAGGAAGACCGACCCCGCGGAACCCTTCCTTCCTCATTAGTGACCATTAAGAAACGAAGAAACCAAAGATTGATCTTCAGCGGAAGCACGGAAGTTTCACTCTTCGGCGAAGGAAACACCCAGAAACACACAAGCCAGAAAAAAGTTAGTTACGCCTGGTTAGGCCACCATCTGAAAGCTCAATTTGGTAAATGGCCAAACAGTAGCCACTAGACAGCGACGTACATAAACTAGAGACCGACCACGCAACATCGGCATTACGAGGAGGTGGGCGTGCACCTTCAATGGAGCTCTTGGGATGGAGCTGAAGCTGAAGCTTGAGATGGCCACTAAGAACAATGGGCCGAAAGGGGTACTCGCTCATCTTCACTTTTGCCCGGTCGGTCGGTCGGGCCACTTGAGGCGCTCATTGTGCATGTTGTGCTGTGGGGGAGAGTGGGTTGGGCGAGTGCAAGAGGTAGCCGTATGGCTATGTTTTGGCTTAGTATCACGCACTAGACCCGTCCGTCTATGGCTATGTCTATGTCGGTCTTTTTCCCTTCCTTTCATGCCTGTCCCTCGCAGTCATCTTCTTTTCATTGTTATTGCGGTTCTTAGGTGCCCATTTGTATACCCTTCCATAGGGAACAATTATTTTGATGAGAACTGGCATCTAAGACCTCAAAAATGGATTTTCTGCGCTTTGCTGCAGAGTGCATAAGTCGGAACCACCCAGATGGGAGTACCTTATCTTTAATGATCGCTCGAAAAACACGTGTAATCAACCCCCACATCATAGCTTTTTAATGCTTAAGCAAATTCCTTAATAAACTCTAGACTATATAGTGGAAGTGATCGTGCAAGGGTATCAAAGGCTGCGGCCCTTAAAGCTAGACTTCCTTTTTGTGGTTGTTTGTTTGAGTTCTTGTTGCTTGTAGCCGTTGTATGTAAATTTTTCATTGAAATATGTACGTTTATATGTAGAGGGATATGTGCATATGTACATACTCGCATGCACATCGTGGATTTTGGAGGTCCAGGTCTCTACCCCCCCTACACCCATGCATAGGGCCTCTCATGCGAAGCTACGCTCGACTCGGCTCGGCTTGGTTCGGCTCGGCTTCATTGTTGCTCACTTGGGCGCTTTCGTAAGTCAGTCTCAATGAAAATGCAATGTCGAAGAGCGTGAGAGTATAAACAAAGCATATGTCTGCTGAGAACGAATGTGAAAGAGAGTTAAAATTGTAACTTTAAAGAGTTCAAACAGCCCGAAGAGAGGAAAGGGAGAACAGGTAACTGTGCAGAGCTGTCGGGTGCCTCAAATATGCCAGTAAAAGAGATATATGTGAGTATATATGTAAGTACATATTTTGTAAAAATGGTACATTATTCTTTGTAAATTACATATAGAAATGTTTCTAAAATTATGTATCATATTCAATATTTTGGATAAAATACAATATGTATGTGCAATATATAGAAATATTACTCAAATTAATTATAATCGTATTCCTAACAGAATTTCAACCCTAACCATATAAAAGTAATCTTCCCAGATAACAAATAAATTATCTGTTATCTCTAACACTCCCCCTAGATTGCACTTTTACGACCGCTTATCTCAGTTACCTTGTAACCAATAACATACTCGTGGTTACTTCATTGGATGCATCTAATATCTGGCAAGCACTCGACAGCTCTAGGCCGGAACTAACTGCCGGCTCTCTCTGCAAGCCTAAGAGAGTCTCCGGCTGTGTTACATGGTATAACTAATTTGGGTACGGGACAACTCCGGTGGCGGCCTTTTTGAGAGTTAACCAATCAATCTTCAACTTTGTTTTTAGGTGTTTCTATATTTTGTATGCTCACTGATGGATTTCATACTAGTGATTCGATCGATATGATATGCTGAGCGCAAAGAGCGAAAAAGAGAGAGCGGGAGCGGAAGAGAGGGGAACTTAGGCAAGCGAAGAGCGAGATAAACCTACCTGCTACGGGCTATGCCATGCGTCGTTGGTTGTTGTTGCCAAGCTACGAAGTTTACCCCAACGAAGGCGCTTCGCTGACGCTCGTCGCTTGGTTACTCATTTGTTTTGCCAATTTTCGTAGCATTCTGGCCAACAGAAGGCAGCGGAGCACCGCGCGATTCAGTTAAAACCGAACTTTCGCGCCAGTCAGTCGTTACCCGCGTCGTTCATCCCACGAAACCGACACACAGCGCTGTGCTTGGTGAAAGAAAGCCACAGAAATCGTAACCAGAGAACCGAAGCGGAGCGGAGCGGAGCGGAGCGAGCCGAAACGAGAGCTGAGCTGGGCCTCACGAAGCGCGCGTTACACGGTATCGGGCATCGGAGAATCGCAGAATCGGAGAATCGGAAGTGGTTCTGTTTTGGAGTAGAGCGTTCGTCGTGACCGAGGTTTCTGCCCCCTATACAACCAACTAGCCGACCAACCAACATATTTACCTATCTGCATATGTATGTACATATACTTATAGTAGAAAAATAAACCCAAACTGAAGTTCGCTTGCGAAAGTGGAAAGTATCCGTATCCGTCGGATACTTTCCGTTTTTGGAGAATTAATTAGACTAAATCCCATGCAAAGCGCGCGTTTATTTTTTTTTTACTCTGTTTTGTTTTGTTTTGTCAATAATATGCCAAAGTCGCAACCAAATCTGACATATATTACGGAAATGCACACAAAAAAGCGGCTGTTGTGTCTGTGTACTTTTTTTGTTGTTGTTTCGAACTGTGCTTGTGTTGCTAACCAAAAACTACAACAATAAATATATATAGTATGTGTATATAAATGTTGGCCAAAAACGTAGCTTCAGGCGTATTATATATTGGCTAAGACAGCAGTGGCCGTTGCTGTGTTGCTGCCAACTGCAGCAGAGCGTGAAGTGCTTGCCAAATGAATTTTCTATTTAAAAGAAACCGAAACTGCGAAATAAATATAAATCGTTTAGAAATTTGTACGAAACTCAAACCGTTGAGACCAGTACTCACCGAGGACTTAAGTCCCCCCGAATTGCTCTATTGACGTGACGAGTGTGCTGCAGCCCCATTACCCCCATGAATCTGTATATAGAACACTGATCCCAGGTGGCTAGGCTTAACACAAGGCAGTACTACCAAACACTACCATTACTTCTGTAGATAATTTCCTTAACCATAACTATCCATTACCATCCTCAGAGCTAGCCAATGCCAACCCTTAAGTGGTAACCCAGCATTCCTTAAAAACGCTGCTTGCGTTAAACCATAACAAGCCCCTTGCCTGGTTGTGGAGGCCAACCCCCCAGGGATACCCGAAACGCATGGAGCTTAACTAAAGAGGGGCTAAACAGAAATTCCATTTTATATTAACCCTCTTGCCTAACACTGTACTGAATGCTACTTATATGTCATCACCATTGCACCCCGCCACCCGCCACCCGCTGGCCCACAGCTAACCCTACCGAAAATCAAGTAACTGAAAACGTGCTTGCCAATGCTCGAGCTCAACGTGACCAGCGCTCCTTTTTGGCTCAAACCGATTGTTGCCCCCCCTCAGGTCTCTCCCTCTCTTGTACAAACTAGCTATAAGAATATACCCGCCCCGCCACCCATAACATACGAATGCTAATTCTCATTAAGGCTATGTACTGACTTGTATATCTAACCCGTAAACAGACTGCAGTTGAGATCGTCGTGCGTGGGTTTTGGAATCACTCAAATCGGTAGCTGTATCTCGACCTATGCTACGGGGCTGCATTTGGGGGCAGCTGCTGCCCATGGAAATATGTTTGGTACTGAGTCCATCATCGTCTTGCCACACTACCACCACCACCACCACCACCACCACGAACAACAACATCTGCAACTACTACTACAACAGCAACAAAGTCATCTGAATACCTAACCTGCAAAGAAAAAGCGATCAAAATAACACCCCAGGAGATCTACATCAAACCTAAACCGAAACCAAAACCAAAAACAAAACAAAACTCGAACTCAGCCTGTGCTTGTGTACGTGTACGTCTGTTATGTCTGTTTGCTTGGTCTCTTGTTGCTCGTAATATACCACCCTAATACAAAACCTGCCCGCTAACGATCATGCATAAACCAAAGCTAGGTAATGCTATAACTGCTGCCGCCATTGCCTCATCTATATCGACCAACAACAACAGTAGCAGCAGCAGCAGCAGCAGCAGCAACAAATCGAAACGGGCACGTCAATTCAGCAAGCCATCATCATCGATTGGCGGGGGAGGAGCGGCGAATCTAGCTAGCGAATCCGTCTACGACCATCATTCATCACTAATTGGAGACTCAATTGATTTAGAACATTACATCAGCGCCATGGAGGCCCGACGACACGACAACGAGCCGGATGTCTGGGCCCAACTCCAGCAGAAGGAGTCGGATATCCTGCTCGCCGCCGAGCTGGGCAAGGCTCTCCTCGAGAAGAACGAGGAGCTCGTCAAGCAGCAGGAGAAACTCATTGAGGACTATTCGGCCAAAATTGAGGTGAGCTTTTGTCTAAATGAATTAATTTGATGTCTCGTTCTTTTGGGGCACTTATCGAATCTGTGGCCCTGTCATTGAAAAGTACCCTTTTGATTGACTCACCGGGCGATTTGCATTGATGATTACAGACATATGGCTTCACCAGTCCATAGCTATATTATACATGCATGACCTCTCCACAACGCATTGCTCATATTCCCAGAACGGGAATTAAATTATTCATTTTTGGTATTGATTTTTTTCTGTTGAATGCCGCACACCTGTCCGCCAATGCAGCTCCACTGTAAGCCCAACTTCAGGCCACTGCAATTGAGCGGGGAGGCGCCCCATTAAATATTTAGACAAACAAAAACGGCTGGGGACTGTCCCAGCCATGTCATGTCAGGGCTCCCAAACGGGTCTCTGGACGATGACAAATGTGCGCAGTAAACTACTGAACTATATAGTATATCACGTAAGGCTATCGATTTTGTTTTTTGTTTTTGTTTTGAACAGGAACAGCACTCTCTGAAACAGTAAAACTAATGTTGAAAATTGTCGCAGGTTTTATTTATATTTTTTTGAGTTTTATCAGGCACTTGGCTGATAGCGGAACCCAAAGCAAAGTCTGTTCCCGACACCTAAAAATTCCAAAGTTTCTTCTGTCTGCCGCTCGACCTTGAACCGGGAGTGGGTGGGGCTGCGGTTGGTTGCTTCGCACCTGTCCACACACCCTGAAATACTCGTAGAATGCCAATAGAAAGAAATAGAAATGCTCCGATAGGCAAACACAAACACCCGTGCTCCAGCAGCTATCACTCGAAGTGAAGTTCAACCCAGGGCTCAAGTTCGGGGCCGTTCATTAGCATATTACTACCACCAATTTTCCCCGGCTAACCCTCGCAGCAGATAGTCGGGCTAATGTACTTTTGTTGACCGAACCCACAATGTTTTCTTATCAATTACATTCATTGGCTGCTTTCCTACGACAGTTAATGGCAATTCAATGGAGGGAACCGAAAGGTAAACGGACTACCAGGAAATGCCTGGAATGGTGTGTTGGGACGCCACCAGATGGTGTCAGTAACCCAAACAGAGGACACGGCAATGCGTTGAACTTGAATCCACTTCCAGTACAGCGTACACACACACACACACATCTTTAGTGGCTTTGGGGCATACATTCGGGGCGAGTGTTCACGTAGTTGTGGCTGGTGGCTTAGTCACTCAAACAGAGTTTCGTATTTTCCTGCGTGACTTCATCTTCATTTCGAAATGAAAGTGCGAAGGCCAATTGCTGGGGCTGGCCGCGTAATATCCTGCCAGCACTTGGCCATGATGTCAGTGGGGGACTTAAAGTGATGTTTCGTACTTGGAAATATTTATAGTCCTTCCAGATCAGAGCACTTTTCGTTGAAGCATTCCCGCAACCAAAACTATTAACTTGATTGCTAACCTTTTCATTGAAAATTCCCCAAATACCTGTACAATTCCCATGTTCCATTTTCCATTAACGACAGACTCTTCGCTTTGGCCTAATGAAATGAGCCAGGCCCCAAAGGTCAGTCAATTGTCATTTAAATTATTTCGTTGTCCATTTCATTATGATCTCTCTCTCTCTCTCTCTCTCTCTCGATGAATTCTATCGTGTGGCTGGCGCATAAATCCCTTGGAATTTGTCACCTTGACTTTAGCTTAGGGCCAAGTGACGGGTGGCCACAACATTTACGTTTTTCGGCTTGACTCACTTTTATTTGCGTGCTTTTGGCAATATGCAAAATTGTGCTGGTCTATCTAATTAATTTCCTCAACATTTTGGAGCCCACAATGTCACTCCAGTGTCCCCAGCCAGCTCTGTGGTCAGCCAGGCCCATCTACACACACACACACACACACGATTAGTAGAAGGCCCAGTCTATATGGCTGACTGACGTAATTAGACTGGTGGCTCGATGGCTCGATGGCTCGGCGGTTCGGTGGTGCGGTGGTGCGGTAGTCCGCCGGTCTGTTGTAGGTGTTTTTGTGGCTTTGGCTTTGGCTTTGGCTATAACTTTAGTTGTAGTTTTAGTTGTTGTCGATGTGGTCCGAAGCTCGCCCATTTTTGTGTGTTGCTTTTTGCGGTCTGTTGAAGCGTGTGTGCCAATTTACGAGCATTGGCTTTTATTTTTAGCTGCGATTTGGGATTTGTTTTTGCATTAACTTTTATATGCCACCATACACCATACCAAAGCATTGTTCTGTGCCCGATTCTCAAAGGCTAATGAGCCCGGAGAGGCCTTGGGCATATAGAGCATAGATTTGGCCATTTGAAGGGCTCTTGGGCCTCGCCAAATCGGGGCCTGAGGTTGGCTCAGAGAGACTTAGAGACTCGCTGATGCTTCATAAGCCGTTTCCATAAAGACCTATAAACAGTATCCCACACAATTCATTCACTGAACATCAGTTGGAACAGCTTCAGATCTATATATAGCAGAACATGAAGCTCGCTCTGAATCATTCTTTTGTCTTTGCTCCAACATTCTCCAACAATATTGTACGCCATTTATGTCGCTTTTCCAAGCCTACCACCAGAGTACTATGGGCAGTATCTAGTTCACAGACAATCACCCGAATAGCACCAACTGTTGACCATTGTCTGGCTACCAAAACGTGTTTGCTACGCCCAAGTCCGACTCTAAACTCGCCTCAAAAACAGTCCGCGGGGAAACAATTGGGCGGGGTGGGGGGGCTGGGGGGTAAATGAAATCTATTGGAACCAAGCATCCCATTGTAGTTTGTTTTAAATCGCTCGTTTATCACGATCTACCAATTGTTGCCATTACTGCTTGAGAAATTTATACCCAAACTCCGATCCGACTTAAAAGTGTTGCAAATGGCAGCCCAAAATAAAATATATAATTTGCCGTGTGGGCGTCCGGGCTGCGATAGGTTACGGGGTATTTAAATAATTCAAATCGCTTGTGGCATTTTCGAAAGTCTACACCCCCTGCACTCGGCCCCCCTCTCACTCAGACTTTAATTGTTTTCCATAATCTTTGTACTCTAGAAGAAGGTTGTTTAAAGTTTTTAAAATTACAATCTCTCAATTGTATTTTTCATTCATCACTTATGAATTGAACCATCGGTAAAGAGCACATGATATCGGTTTATTGATCACCGTAGGGTATTTAAACGTCGCTGTAAGGCCAATGATAATTTCCTTACTGGTTTCAGTTTGATTTATATTTATATATGAATCTCTGGCTGGCATTGGTTGAACTGGTTTTTGTGTAATTTATTTAACTACTCTTGGTAGAACGGCAAGAGACAATTGATTGCAATTTGTTCTTTGGATCCATTACGATATTGAACTGAAAACTTTCAGCCGTGTTCCCAACCACCCGTTTCCCCTGCACAAAGAATGGAAAGCTAATGAAAAGGTAATTCCATTTAAACGTTCTCTGATTGGCCTTGATGGGCGGTTGTTTGCTCAAGTCTTTCTTCGAACAGGATATGGCTGAGAATTATTTATAGAAAATGGAAGTGAAGAGCTATAATTTATGTTTAATCAGAGGAAGTTCCCCCCATATAATGATTCTCTGCGAAACGATTGACTAGTGTGTCTTGAGTTTTCTGTTAGATGCTCAGGTGATGGTATCGGAAATCGTAATACTAGCATATTAGTAGGCATTTCCTTGTGATCTACTCTTCGTATCTTCAGCTACAAATGTAAATCCATTGTAGCTTCCCAACCAATCTGAACGAATCACGTATATCGGAGCGTTTCTTCCGCCTTTCGATCGAGTCACACGCCCACACGCCCGCCCAACAACTCACTCGACTGACCATGCCGGGGCCAGTGGGGGCGGATCGCTCGAGGCGCCCAAGAACAGAGCACATTATGCTTATGGTGCTACCTCTCAATCGAATCCACCTACTGGCCACCTACTGGCCACCTACTGCCTGCAAAGGTTAGATAACCGAAACGCGTTCTACATACAAATGCCGAGGAGGTAGTGTCTGGTGTAGGGGGGGTGTCTCAAGTGCTTACCAAAAGTAAATTTTATATACGAATAAATACACATACATACGTATTAAACTCTCCTCACGTCCGCGGGCCAGGTTTTTTTTTGATTTTAGGTGAAGTCATCAACACATTGTGGTTGCTGTTCCAGCGATTTATCGACTGCAAAACAAATTTCAAAATCAACTAATTTGCATGCGAATAATACGGGCTATATACACACATATTCCAACATACATATGTATGTATATCGTGTCCATCTCATTTGGTGCAAAAACCAGTTTGATCAATCCTCACAGCACAGTGCTTGAAATCTTCTTTAGCCATGGATGAGTCAGAGACCAAAAGGCCTGAGAGCGAGACCCGAGACCCGAGACTCGAGACTGAGTGGAGCACATTGGGGATGGGTGTGAGCATTTCTTCAAGTACCCGGCGGCCTTTTCAGCTTTTTCTCCACAAACTTTTTGGCCCGATTCGCGGTACGCATATGCAAATTCGTTCACTTCGCGGCAGAGAACTATTTGGGATTGTTGTGAGGTTAGGTTTTTGGCTGGGGCATGATCTGGGGTATGCGTATGCCCCTTCGAGGTAGGAAATTGAGGTCGTTCGACATAGTTTTGCCGTGATTATTATTGGACATTAGCCAGCAACGTCACCCCATTCGTATTCGCATTTGCTTTTGGCCAGTAATAGCATTTCTTCGTCGATTTATGGATGGAATGGATTTTTTCTCCTTCTTGCTCCCTTGCCTGCTCGCTCGTACCTTCTGGTACCTTCTCCCATGTGCTATGCCGCGACAAATTACTTTCCTTATTGGTCAGTCCGCCTCATTTCTCGCTTCTTTTCTGCTCCTGCTCGTTCCACGCTTTTTCTTTTTTTTTTTTTTGCTGCTGTCATGGGGGGGAAATTGAGTTTTTAATGCGGATTTTCCGGGTGGGGACGGTACGAACATACGTACCCTTTTGCTTTCCATACGGCTGGTAATGAGCTTTATGCGCAACGTATTGGTAAGTCATTACAGAAAAGTGTTTCAAGCAGGGCTTGAACTGTTCTTTTCGCGAAATTTTTCCATCACTTTAATATTTGTGCACTTGCAATTTGTTCTCTCGGCCAGTGTTGCTTAACTCTGCATATCAGCTGTGGCGTGGCGTGTCATTTCTGTGGTGTTGGTAAACATCAAAGGGATGGACAAAAACATCGCTTGTAATTATAAACATAATTCAAATCGTATTATTGATAGGATTTTTGTTTTCTATTTTCACAAATAATCTGAAATATCCTATAATAATAATCATATATATGGTATATGGATCTTAAAAGTGTTGAGCAGTTTCCAAGCAATCACCCGTCGCCCTCTTAGAGCCAATTGACCTGTCATTGGTGTGGAGAGGAGGCGGAAAACACCACTTGTTAGAGAGGAGCGATGAGCCTTTCCCCGCCTGTCGGTATCTATCGCTTTCTATGGAAAAAAAATAAATATTTGCAGAGGTCTCATCTGATAATACCCCTCGTATACTTAATTTTATTTGTTCAGGCTTCTTTATTGTGTGGCTATGGCTATGGCCATGGGGCATGTGGAGTGTATGGGGGAATGGTCAGTTATTAACTCCAATTTAATTGTCACAGTCTCTGGCTCATCAAATTGCCTGTCTTGGGCCAAGATGGGAGGCGGTGGCCTTCAGGCTTGATTCACGATCGGCTAACTGTAAATGGGGGAGGGGGGGCGGAGGGGTTTTGCAGGAAGCGGATCGAGCGCAAATTATATTTAATATTGGTCTGAGTTTTACATAATCGATTTGGCGATCCACTTGCCCATCATCTTAATCGCACAACGTCAAGGAGTCCGTGAACCAACGGCATCCATCCATCGGCCGTCACTGTCAGAGACCATTGATGTGAAAATTATGCTTAATAAGTGAAAAAATTAATACGGGTAACTGCAAGGAAATAATTCGATTCGAGCCGGGTCTGACAAGTAAATTATTACCCACCAAACGATCGCATGACTTTGACTTTGGCTAGGGCCCCAGAAAGAGAGCGGATTCTCAGGTCCCAGCTCTTGCGACTGCCACAACTGTTTGTGGCATCTTCCAACAGCCCATTGTTGTTGTAAGACAATCACACAATCCTACAGACAAGTACTCGTATGTGCCGCCGATGTTGCATGTATGTAATTTTATAAAATTCATTTTTTTTTAATATATTTTCGTGCCCCTCTGTCCCTACAAACCCACACAGAGACACCATACACACACACACACAGAGAGAGGAATATGTTTTAATGAATCGCTGAAGGTGAAAGCATTTTCACTTTCCAAAAGCAATTTTCGGTGTCAAAGCGATGCTTGGGAACAATAGAAACCGACTTGATAATGTCGCCAAAAATCTCCCCACCCAGTCTGAGTGGAATCGTAAATAAAATCAAACCAAATGGCTAGCCCTGCCTTGAATATGTTTTAGCTGAAGTTTAGTTTAGCGAATGATGATACATATGTGTGGCATATGTGTACGGATTCCTCGAGCATAGATTGACGAAAAGTGAAATGTTTAATGAGAATAAGGAATCTGTAACCAGGGGCTGACTTCTCGATGGGCGAGTGAGTTGTGTTTTGCCTTGAAGCAAAGCCAATACTTGCCCTTTTCCTTGGCAGCTGACTCATTGACAATTAATTAACAATATCTCTCCGTATATGAGAGTACCCAGTCCCTGCCCTGTCATATCTCACATATACATATGCACATGTGTCTGTGCGTGTGTGTATACATTGCTAATTGGCCAGCTTTCATTGCAATAATAAAAATATATATGTACATATATGCATATGTATACACAAAATTTTTTGTTGTGACTAAGAGGCCAGCAAACGAATCGGCCAATTGGCGAATTTCAAAGGCCAATACAAATGCAAATAAATATTGTATACAGAAAATACAGAAATATTCATGTCTATATGGCCATCGAACGTTAGCATGATGACAATAATAGACGATTTCACAAAATACGATACTCGTAATACCCAGAGGCTGAACCCCCTATCGAATCCAAAGGCTGAGCCGCCGAAGGGGCAAAAACTTTTCCAGAGACTCACGCAAATCAGATAACGAATTCGAGTGTCGGCCAAAGTGGCATAAACAATGTGACCCGCACGGTCCTCTGCCCCAGCGAATGGGACCCCAGTGGGTGGTAACGAGGGGGGGACTCGTGCCAATGACAGTAATTTATGCACCCAGCGAAACAAACGTTCGATTCAAATGACTAAACCATAACTAGGGCTGGGGTATATTGTTAATTGCGAAACTGTCTGATATGTACAATTTTATCTATCGCCAAAAGATATGAAGGCCAGTGAGAGGGAAAGGGGGAAGGAGAGAGATACATTCTAGGGATAGACCGAAAATGTGTCAGATATGTGGGGCATACTTTGATAAATGCTTTGTTATTGGGGGCGGTATCGGAATAGTCTCTTGGGACGGTCCAAGGGAGATACCCGCCTGAGTGCCTGAGAGATCGAAGCTGGCTCTGGGCGGAGGGCCCACCAATAAACAGTAGCCACGACAAGATGGTTACAAGCCATATACCATGTACATACACAAGGTCACCAATAGCAGCACCGATTAAAAGGCAATTTAATGGCCAATTAACAGATCATCAACAGATCAACACATCCAAAATACATTGGTAGAGATGAACCTTGCAGATAGTTACACACATACATACATATCTTGCACAATCGCATCAACTCGTCTCGTACATAAGCCGCTTTAAACAATGTTGAACATCAGCAAAGATCGAATTTTACCAATGTGTCGGGTGACTCAGAGGACAGACAGAGACAGCTAAACGATCGCTCTACTGAGCATGCGCAACGCCGAGCACAGACCGAGAAAGAGAGAGAGAGAGAGAGAGATAGCAGTTGAAATAGAAACACTTTAAGCTGCAATCGAAACGGTTTTTGTCTTTGATTTTGCTACAAGTGTGATTTTCTGTGTGTCTGTGTGTGTGTGTGTGTGTGTGTGTGTTTGCAAGTGCTATTGTTATGTAACGGCTCTTTCGGCTTAACAGTGCTTTTATTCGCATTTGTAGCTTTTTCGGTGATTCACACCAGGGGTATTCAGGCGACTTATTTTGTTTTGATTTGAAATTAATAGCAAAAAAAATAAAAACAATTCGAATTTCTTAAATATTTATTATACATATTTCTTATTTCGGCAGAGAGAATCGTGTTCGTTGTTGTTTGAACATGATTCTGTCCTTTGAAAAAATTAATGCTTTTCCAAATAATTTCAACCAACCAATGTTAAAGAATTTTTCTTTCTTTTGATTAAGGTCTTATCTGGCTATATCGTATACTGGAATACCCCTCACATTTCCATGCATTTCCATTGCTGTGTCTATTTTTTCCTCGCACCTAGTGTACTCGTACATTGCCGTTGCAATTAGCGGCTCGCTCCTCTGCTCCATTGTTTGCGTAAATGTTTCACCCACATTTCGTATGGAGCTCTCTCTCTCCCCGTCACTGGATGTACAGTGTACATACATTTGCACAAGTAGATGGTCGGTCCCAGGAAACCATTTAGCATTGCAGCCTGAGAACTAAGTCGCTTGTCACTTTGTCTTGGGCCACTGGCACTCCAATTTGTTTTTAACTGGATAAAAGGTACCAGCAGTAGTGTGCTGTTGCTATCGCAGTCGCACCGACTACGAATACGAGTATCATGCAAGCGCAGGCTGTTTGAGTTATGGACAGATTGCCTCATACTACTATACCATACTATATTTCCTTAGCTGTTGGTGTGGCTCGCGCTCGCGCTCGGGCTCGGGCTCGGGCTCCCTCTTTTCTTCGCTGGTGCTGTCAAGTGTTGGACAACAACAAAACACTTACAAATTAATGGGAACGGCATTCGCGGTGTATTTTTCTTTGACTAGGAAATGTTTCAAAGTATCTTATCCTTATGAAAATCAAAGTTAAAAGTGTCTCTTTATATCCCCAGTAAAGTCTGTAGCTTATGTACGTACATACATACATACATGTGTATATCTCCATGGAAATTCCCGACTGAATTTAAAACAGTGTCAAGCAAGGCTTGGACTGGTCTTTGTGATGGTTCGTATGTAAAGATCTTTCACCCGAGAGTTCCTATTCGCGTTTATACTTCTCTGAAGCTAAGGTTGGTTTCATTCAGGATTTCACCAAGTAAAATCTCCCTATAAAATAAAAAGAAAAACTGTAAAATAAATATAAGACAGTTTTTGTTGTTCCTTAAATGTATCTAGTATAATGCAGATGGCTATCTGTGAATACTTGCGTTTTACAACCAAACATCTGCTGTGGCTTTACCCTCAATTAATAAATATTGACTATGGATCAAAACTCAACCATAGCTACCACAACAAGAAAAAGATATTAATGTCTACTCGTATTTACAATAGGGAAAACATAAGCAAAGCCAAAGACACGAGAAGAGCCATAAAACATGTCTTCCCCATACTTCCCCATAATTAGGCCATAAATATAAAGATTTTTCCACAGCCAGAGCCACAGCCACAGCCAGAGCCAGAGCCAAGGAATTATATGGAAATAATCTTGTAGTAAATGTTTGAGCCATTGTTCTTGGGCTGACGGGTTGCTCTTGGCCTGAGCTCATCATCAACAGTAGCCGGGGAGTCATAATCTTAAATCTCCAACCAGTTACCTCGGAGCAGCAATCATTACGGAACGGAGCGGGGGCACTACATTTATTCTCTTTTGAAGACCCTGAGATGACCGCTTGGCTGGCTCTGACTTGGCGGCTTGTTGGTCTGTTTCGAAATGTTTTTCTGTTTTGTTTTTTTCAGTTTTGTGGCATAGTCATAGCTTTTATTTGTTATATAGCTATTTATTGTGGCTAATCATACCGGGTATAGCCAAAAGATTAATGACACCATTGAAAAACATCTGTCATACAACTAGGAAGTCTTCGTAGTGTAAAAATATACTTTATGTATATATTTTTAAATATTTAATTATCAGAATTGATGAACACTTCCACTTTGGGGCGAATGAGACAGTGAAATTGTTTCCAGATTTAAAAAGTGGCTAATTTTTGGAGTAATTAGCATTTGAATAGGAAGTGAAAAATGAAGATGTGAATCTTTTATATCTCTTTAAAAGAGTATCAGCTTCCTCTGCCATTCCTTTAGGGTCTACGTTTTTCTACAATTTTTAAATTGATCAGTTTTGAGCGTATTTTCAATGAAATCAATCAACTTGAACAGATTTTCCAGCGCAAAAACGAAAACCTTTTTGAGGGCATTTATAGCAGCTGGTTTAAACAAAAAATTCTCCCTTTGTCTGGTGCGGAGTTCATTTACTTGCGTACAGTGATAATTGTTTTTATATATAGCCAAGCATTTTTTTTATATACGTATATATTCGTATTTTGGTTAATAATAATTTTTGCAATGTTTTTAATTTTTTCTTTTGGCCGCGCGCGTCATTAGCGGAGGCAGCATAATTAAAAACCTCTTAGCCGGCAGCTCTTCGGACAAGGGAGAGGAGGGAGGGGGGGGTTAGAGGTGTGGGCTGGGGAGACAAAAGAATTGTGGCTGAAAAACAAGAGACGGCAAATTGTGTAAACAGCTAAGAGAAACATGCTGAGTATCTTATTTCGAAATACTTAATGAGATGACGAGCAATTAGAATGTGAAAAATTGCAGAATCGTTGCTGGATTTGTCCGAGAGGTATGGACAGGTAGATATTTAGAGCTCCACTGGCGGACTGGAGTGCTAATCCTTCACCTGAAAAACAATGTGGAAGCTGTGTTTACTTAGGCATTTTTTTGTATATGTACAAGTACCTTGTTGTATTCTCCATCTTCTTTCTGTGAGCTCTGTAAGCGCTCAATGCGCAACGGTGACTAATTGTTAAAGCCTTCTTGTGATGGCACCTTCACCTTCTCCCCAGTCCGCAGCACCAGCATTCTTCTCCGCTGCCACATTCGGTGTCGCTTCCTTAGCCTTTTCTCTTTTCTGTGTGTAAGCTTTGTTGACTCGACAAGAGATCGGCCAAACAGAAAGTCAAAAGCCCACTCAGTGTCGTACCCAGAGAAAGATAATGTATCTCTAGCAGCCGTATATACAGGCATACCCTGTCTGCCCCATTTCATCGTCTCAGATGTGTGCGCATGCGCAGTGGGCGTCACATTTTGCCGCAAGTATTTATGGCCTAATAATTTTGACTCCACACAATCTGGGATCTACCTCGTGGAAGTGAGTGAATTTCGGTGCAGTTCTACAACTGCTTACCTCATTCCCGTTGCACAGCTACATACATGCGTATGGTACATATGGTACATATGGTACATACGGTCTGTCATTCCATCAGCTATCTGTTGGGTCTTATCAGAGGAAGGGCGATAAGTTTTCCACTTCATTTTGGCCATGTTTCGCTTGTGTCGGCGATAAGATAAGAGCCAAGCGAGAGACAAGTGCAGCGATTTCGATATTCCCCAGTTGGTCAGTGAGTCATTCGAGTGATTCCAACCGGTACTGGCAGGCATACAAATATCCAAATATTTGCCAAACAATACTTAAAGACCTGTTAATTAATCATAATTACCGCATCCGAGTTTAGTCGCTTTTCGTGTCACATTTAAGGCGCCGCCAAAATTGCGACATTTGAAGTTGGTTTCTGTCTTTCACTGTCGCCGCTTGTTTGTCTCGCCAATCAAAACCATCCCACAAAATTGGCAATCACCTCAGGCCGGGGTCCCCCCCCTCCCCTTTCCATCTTGACTTCGGTTTAATTAACTGTCTCTCGAAATCTTTTCCATCTTCGAGGTACTCCAAGACGAGGTAAATACAAACGAAATTTGCTTGCCCAATTCCCTGGCGTTTTCACAATTTCCTCAACAATGGGACGGGCATGGATATGCCTGAAAATCGGAACGAAAAATTGTCAATGCCAAACACTTGAAATTACAGACGGTGAATGTCGATTTCTTTGCATTTTACTTTGCAATTTGTGGTTTGGGTTTGGGTTGGGGCCTGGAGACTTGGGGCATGATGTTGCAAAAATATGTTTGTACGAAACAAAACTGGAGCAGAAAATGTCTGGCAAAATATTGCGGGGCTTATCGGGACTTAAAATAGTATTGGCCTAGTATGTTTTGTGGCTCTAATAAATAAAAGACTCCATTAAAATAGCATGAAATGGGAGTATTGCTGGCTATTTCTTTGAGATGTAGATTTAATTATATGTTTATACATATATCTAAAAGTTCGAGTAAGCGGTAAGAAAGGCCAAAAATTATTACATCTACATGGTTGCTGAAAGTTCATCGAACTCGAAATAATATCGGGTATCGCAAATCGCAAAAAGTTGCCAATTGGCTTTCAAATCGCAAAAGTGCGTGCTCCGGTAAGATTCTTACGATTTAAAACCTGATGAACTCTTTCTCCTCTCATGAAATATATGTATTTCGATTCAGGCTTGACCAGTCTTCCCAATCTTTGATGGACTGCATGGCGAATCTGCATTCGAGCGGATCAAATGCCAACAGTGCGAGTACGAGTCCGAGTATGAAGAAATAGTCCCCCCCACTAAGCCCTGCAATTGTTGTCATCCCTTTGCCACTCACCATGACCAACTTACAGAGGTCTTCGTTTGTTCGTACTACACGTACTACCCGTACTACCCATCCAAATCCAAGGGCATTCGCAATTGCATTGCCTATCTGCCGAGCAACCCAAAACCAAACCGTACCGAACTGAACAATGGCAAAGATCAGCCTTTTTGCTTTATTGTGGCATTATTTTGTTTATTATTATAGTTACTCGTATTATTTGCTACTTCTTTTGGCGGCTCTTTGCCATTGGGGGAGGGAGGGAGCCAGAGCCAGAGCCAAAGCCAGAGCCTCTGACTGTCAGTCAACTGTGGCAGAGGCTCAAGGGGGTGCCACGCCCATTGTTGACTGCGACATGACCTTAGGCGCATAAACAAACTTTTGGGCCACAACACACACACACACACACACACACACACAACTCGATTGTTGGACTTGGTCTATAATTTTTTTATGACTTCAAAGTTGAAATTGTGGGCCATAAAATGCATGTGGAGAGGGGGTCAATGATGTTCTCTGCTGCATTGCCAATGAATACCGAGAATTTGAGTTCCGGGTGACAGTACGGTCTCCGTTTTCTATAGATTTTTGTATAGACTCCAGCAGGATTCGATTGCAGTCCTCTTTTCTTTCCCCTTTTCCCTGTGACAATTCAATTGCTAATTGTCCCGCAGTGCCTTACAATTGAATTGATTTATTGTTTGAATGCTATCTGATTGCAGTGTGGGGAAACAGCCCAGACTAATTGCAGCATTTCACACTCCAAATGGTTGCTCTGCTCTGCTCGGCTCTGCTCTCTCGCTTCTTGGCCAAGAGTGTTGCAATAAATTAGCTAAAACAACGGGGAGACTTTTCACAAGACGCTTCCCCCGTCCCCCGTCCCCCGTCCGCTGCTGCTGCTGCTATCAGCGATCATTAATCGGTCTCTCTATTTAAATGAGCTGAAATTAGTTAAAATTTGTGTGGCTAAACGTTCAATTTGCATAATTTGTGCGCTACATTTTGTTGCGTTGTATTGTGCATGCCAATAAAATGCAAAATGCCATTAACAATTAAAACTGTAATTGTGGAAAACTCTTGTGAAAAGACTTTCAAGTCTGAACGTTTTTCCCCTCCGTTTCGCTGCAACGAAATGCAGCTGTTTGATCTATGACCAAAGAGGAACAAAAATGCTGCCCAGACTTGGGGTAAATGCGTTTCGGAATGTTGTAACTGCAGCGTGTACATATGTATGTGCCTACGTATGTATAACCCTCCCTATACCATGGTCAAGGCTATGCGATTCATATGAACTGGTTCGGGAAGCGTGAACAATAAATAATATTTTCACAGAAATTAATTGAAACTACAATTCGGGCAGCGGCCATTCGATATGAATGGCCGGCCACATCTTAGATATAAAGAAACAGTGAATGATTACTTTTGCGCCATGGAGCTTGAAGTTATTAAAACTTAACTATCAAATTAACAAAATAATTTGTTTTGGTTTTTTCTGTGGATTTGTCAAATGTTTTTTCTTCTTGGCCTACATGGCGGATGTGCAACGCCTCGGATGCAAATGCTCTCTATCCGCTTGAATGTACTGGTGATAGCAAACCATAGAACTTATTGAAAAATATAATGTATATATATATCGGATTAAAATGTGATTAAATGTGGTTAAACATTTTTCATAATAATAAAATCATTGTAGAATTGGACGGGTTTTTGCCAACACTATAGTGATGACAGCAACAGCCGCCTGTTCAGTGGCCTTTTCTTTTTGCACAGAATTTAGCAATTCAAATTTCAGGCCGAAGGTTTATTAATAGTAGTATGTCGCTTAGGTAATACCCATTCATTTGACCTTCGAAACTATAGTCTTTTTTTGTAATAATGCCACAAGACGAGAGCCGGAGCCGGAGACGGAGACGGAGCCGCAGCTGGAGCCTTGTCAACTCATCGGCGGCTCTGGGCTCAGAGCTCATTCAAGTGAGTCATTTCACTCCACTCCCCCAAGCCCCAAGCCCCCCGCCCAACTTTGGCACGATTCTAGCCGGGCCAACGTGACTGTGCCAGCAATGTAGCTAATTATTTTCAAAATAATTATCGAATGCATTTTGCAGCTACGGCGGCATGCCGCTTTCAACACCCCACTTATCAGTGGGGGGGGAGAGCCGTTCAAGCTGATGATGGTTGATGGCTGATGGCTTTAAACACTTGAAAAGACAAGCAATATTCTGCAATACAAATGTTGGCAATTTCAAAGATTTCGGAGTGGAAATTAGTCAGCAATTGTGGTGCCACAATACATGTCGATTGAGTATAGTTTTGGCAGTACGTCTATACCCCATCCAACAGAGAATGGCGGGTCATCACACTGTACACTTGAATCCAATCACAGGAGTGGAGGAGTTTCCGAACTTTTTCATTCTATTTGAGTGTGCAGTGAATGAAATCAGCATAAATAAATTTCCTATTGCTTATCCGACTGCCAGAGGGCGTGGCATTTGCATCAGGCATCAGCCGAACGAATGCAAGTGCCTTCCTGCTGACAGTGCGGCACACTGATGAGTCACTCGGGGCAGGCACCTGTCGCTCGTCGTGTCGTTTGTTTTGCTTTGGATGTCACCAAAGCGTGTCAATTGCTTCGACATTTCCTGCACAAAAATTTCGCTGCACAAATATTTATAATTTTCATACCAAAACAACAAAAAAAAGTGGCAGAAAGTCAACATTCAAACAATTCAAACACCTCTGTACTTGGTTGGCAGGAAAGTGGGTCGAGTTACGTCGCATTTGAATAAGAAACCACCACAGCAGAAACAGTGGCAACTAGCCAGAGACCGGGAATGGAATGGGTACTGCCTCAAGTGTTTACATAGATTGGGATGGGGATGGCGATGCCGATGGGGATGGGGATGGGAATACCATACCGAGTGATCATGCAATGCGATGCAATTAGCTATGAAAGAAAACGAGATCCGAAACACACAAATACGTAATAAAATTAACGCAAAAACAAAACTCGCTTGTCCATCGTGAAATTTGAGGCTGATTTTGTTGCGTATTTTGTTTTCCTACAATTAAAGTCTGCCACATGATTTTGCTTTGAATATGTGAACTCATTTTCTGTGTGGCGGCGGCGGCCGGCGGCGGCCGGCGGCTGCTGTGGCGGTGGCGGCAAATGGTTGATGGCTGATGGCCACTTCCGTTGTTGTCTGGTGTTGGGGATGCTGCTGCTGCTGCTGCTGCTTGTGGTGGTGGTGGTGGTGGTGGTGCTGCCTACCATCATCAACACATTTCATTGAGCGTGAAATAGAAACAGAGAAAGTATGTACAATAATTGTATTTCTGTTACTCTGGCGCTGACTCTATCTCTGTCTCACTCTCACTCTGACTCTGACTCTGACTCTCTGTCGCTGGCATTGCAATTGTATTTTCTTATTAAAGTTTTCCATTGTCTGGGCGGCTGCTGTTGCAGTTTTCCTTTTGTTTGTGCTTGCCTTGCAAACGACTCTTGTGGTTTTTTTCGGCTCATGCAGTTTATGCAAATTGCTCGCCATTTTATTTAAGCTTTTCATTTACTGTTTTGTCGCTCCACTTTATTAGGTTTCTGTTTATTTTGTCTTTGCTAGTGTTTTTTCTGATACTCGTTGTTGACTTCTCGGATTTATTGCCCCCTACGTGTTGGCTTTGGATCTTCCGCCTTCCGTCCACCGGTGGGGAGGTGGGCTGGTGGGGTGGTGTGGTAAAGCGCGATAAAGAAGCTGCAATTGGATTGGCAGCTACCGTGTTTGCCCCTACCGTGTTTCAAGCGGCGCAGGGCTGGCAACTGCTTTCAGAATTGAAGGTCCAATTATCGATTAAACTTTGCATGCAATTTTCAATGTCTCCGCAAACCTTGATCCAAAAAGGTCGGCATATAAAACAGGCAAACCGCCTCGACCCAACAGACACACGAGAGACATTGGAGACGCCTGCCTGTCAATTATGCAAATTAGTTTTAATACTTGCTGCCGCTTCTCATCGGTACATCGAAACGATAGCCTAGAATTGATCGGCTTTCGTTCCAGCAAGATCTATCGATTGTTGTTCCTCCCTTCCACTGGAATACCACTGGAAGGCCCCCTTGGCCAGCTGATGCGCTTTTCAAATGGTTTTTGTGCACACCGCACCGCTTTCTGCATCTGGCGTCTAACAAAAGAGAAGAAGTGAAAATTCAATTGCATTTTAATTCGAGTGGGAATTTATTGCTTTGGATGGGATGCCATGCCTGCGTTTCGCCTGCTGTTGGCTGTTGTCTGTTGGCTGTTGCCTGTTGCCTGTTGCCTATTGCCTGTTGTTGGTGTCAAGAGTCGTTGGCATTGTTTGGCGTTTGTTTGGGAGTTTTAAGAGTTTTGTGGCTGCCTCGCTTGCGGCACAGCACAGTGTGGCCAAACTGATGCAAAACCGCAGACAAAGCGGGCGGCGGGCCGCAATTAAATAAATTAAGTGAGAGGGAGGAGTGTCGGTGGCAGCTCTTGCATTTCGGCCAACCTGCGGCAAATTGAAAATGCAAATAACTAAGCAGCTAAACAATTAGTAGCCGCCGAGAGCGCTGAGAGCGGCGTTAACCTTGCGGTTTGCCTGCGGTACGTGCACATTGTTTGCCTTACTTTCATTGTCTCTTGCCTCGTACAATTGACAAATACCACGTCATAGAACAAACAATAGAGATGTGTGTGTCTTCAAGTACGTACTTATACTTGGGCACACGTGTGGTGCACATACATACATACATCGTTTCTAATTAACTTTCCTTTTTTGCCCATTGCAGAAACTTGAACAGGAAAAGCATGTGCTGCGCCAGAAGCTGGCCATTGCCGAGGACGAAAGCGACCAGCGTGTGCTGGAGCTGCAGTCCGATCTCAACGAGCTGAAGGAGAAGCTACAGACCCAGGACGCGGCCATCCGGCAGGCGGAGAAGGAGAAGACCATACTGATCGACGAGCTGCAGCACCAGAACACACGGCTCACCGAACAGATACAGGAGGCCCACGCCACCGAACTAAAGCTCAGCGCACAGATACAGGAGCTAAAGGATCAGTATCACTACAGGAACAGCAGCCTGCAGGTCAGTGCAGAAGGCCATAATCTAAAGCAATCTAAAGCCACTTAACCAATGGCAAATCTTTTCGCAGGACCATGTCAACAGCCTGGAGTCCATCAAAACCGAACTCAACCTCACCACCGGCAAGCGGCAGGAGCTGGAGCGTCGCCTGCAGCACGCCCAGGAGGAGAAGGAGAGCCTCACCTCATCGCTGGAGGAGGCCTCCGACAGAATACACATGCTGGAGCGACACGCGCGCGAGCAGGAAACAAAATTAGAGGTGAGCCAATACAAAACAGTACCAAACAAACAAAAAAAAAAAGGGAAAGAAAAGAAAAGAAAGGGGAAACAAATCAGAATTGGCTTTATCACGTCGACGGCACGAAATCGTGATCAGTTGACTGGAGTGGAGTTGATTGAAGATTATTTATGAGCCAAAAGAACCCACTGCGCAGTTCCTCAAGTGCCTCCCACAGCTTATCGGCTCCCAAGCAAGGGAGGAACTTTCTTTTTGCTTTATTTATTGCAGTCCAGATTAAACTCCATTCTATCAATATTTATGAACTTGGATCTGCACAACAGACTAATGTATATTTATTATTTGCAGACCACCTTGCAGGCGCTGGAACGCTCCCAGCGAGAGAACAATGTCCTTAGCGAACGCTTGGGCGCCGTAAGTTATTGCCTTCCACTTTACAGTCGCATAAACTAACCAAACATAAAGCGTTACTAACCCAAACTAAATGCTCGAGCATCTACCATGGAAGTCAAGCTAAAATTAACCAACTCTCATCCCAGCCTCCGATCCACAGAAGCGTACTGAATACTGATCTAATACTAATTTTAAATCATCCCCCTACCCCTACCTGCAGGACACTAGCTCCAGCATGCCTGGGAAAAAAAGTCTACAATTTGAAATGGAGTGTGACGATGACGATGGCAGCTATACGGAAACAGGGAAGCCCAATCATATGTGGGTGGAGGCTCGTTCCGTCTACATACAACTCAAGTCCCTGGTGGACTCTCTGAAAGTGAGCCATGACGATGACTCAGGTGCGTACCAGAATCTTCAATTCCATCGTCTGCCCGTCACTTAACACCATTTGTTTGGCCGTAGGTCTGAACTCTGATATATCGCTGGAATTGGAGTCCATGGACAACACGATCTCGAGCACAGAGCGCAATGATAGCGGGCACATGGCCATTGAGTTCCGACAGGGTATGCTCTCGGCCATGTCTGATGAGCTGACGCGATTGCTGCTCAACCTAGATGCAGGCAACTTCAAGAAGATGCTAGACCAGACCCGTAACCTTGTACTCGAGCAGGAGGATGAGATAAAGCGCAGCCATCAGCTGATACAGCAACTGGAGGCGAAGGTCACGGTCACCGATGTGGAGCTGCAGAATGTGAAGGAAGAGCGCGATCAAGCACGCGGGGATCTGGAGGACGATACGGATCGGGATGAGCTGCTTTCGAAGGCGCAAACAGAGCGCGATGCGGCCAACGGGCGACGAACCAAGGCTGAGGTGGAGCTGGCCAGGACACGTGTAGAACTGATGCAGGCCAACAGCCAGCTGCTGGAGTCCATCCAACAGAAGGTTGAGCTCTCGCAGCAGCTGGAGCAGTGGCAAATGGATATGCACGAGCTGATCGACGAGCAAATGCGCTCCAAGCTGATCAACAACCGTCGTGCGCTGGCCACAGAGACCTCGACGCCACCGCCCAGCAGTGCAGCAGCCAACCTGGCCAAGAGAGTGTCTAGCTACAAGCTCTGGAGTTTATTTCAGCGCTAATTGGACAAACCTGAAGCCGCGTTGGAAGGTCTATGCCACTCTCATATTCTTAATGTAGAGGGTGGTGCGACGGACAGCAGTGAATAAGATATATTTTATTTTTTTTTAATATTTATACACACCAACCAACCAACCAACCAACCAACCAACCACACACACAAATGGAGAGCCCAGGCAGGCATAGACATAGAGAGCGTATCTGTATCTGTATTTAATGTATTATTGTACTTGATTGATTGTTATTTGTATGTACATTGAAGCGTCGCATCGCCCTTCTTCTGTTCGTAGTAAAATCTGTCTAATTACGCTTTATTAATTTTAAAAAAACTTACCACATACTATTCGATATGATTATTATATATGTATGATAATTATTGTAATTGTAACCGTACTCTCGTACCTATGTTTAGACACAAATCGTGTAAGCGCTTTGCTCTCTCCCTCTTGATCTATATATCTCCATTTTAGTTCGGCCAGATTACTTCTGAATTGTTAACTGATAATCAAAAATGAAAACATATCGCGCCTTTTTGTTCGCGGGGCTTTAAAAGCCCGTTTACGTTTACACGTTTTGCCTTTGATGAGTCGCAACATTTTCCCTTGAAGCAATAGAGTTAGAGGAACTGTGGCGATTCATCGAAATCTCTGTACGTAAGCAAACCTAAGTGTAAGTGAAGCATTTATGTTATAGCATATATGAATATATTTTTCATGCTGGCAACCGAAATGGGCGCAGATGATAATTAAAACTGTGCAACAGACAAAACTTGCCTTAATGAACGGACAATGAAACGGAAAGTTGAACATTTTAGATTGTTTAATTAACATAACTTACCAATAAACACATATATGCATATATACCAATATATTCAGAAATTGAACATGCCTTTTATATTTAAACGGATGCACTGATTTTCCCACTCTACGCACTTTATTTCTTATCCCTATAATGGATTTATGTTCGTATGTTTATTCGTATATAAAGTGGTCCGCAACCGCAACAGGCTCTTTTTTCTGTTCTTATTTAGCTCAGTACCAGTGTTGCCAGATTTTGAGAGTCACCATAAGCTAGATTGAAGAGAAAAAAAAAACTAGAATAGTCTAAAAATTAAAAAAAAAAGGTTAAAAATATATTTTTTAGCGACAGCATGCTGCCTTTATTCGCACAGCTTGGCCTCAATTGTTGCCTTACAAAAGCAGCAGTACGCTTTTCTGGGGTCAGTTAGCACATTGCGTAGCCACTCCTGAAATTCATCGAAATTTAACCAGAAATTGTGGAAAGGTTGTCTATAAGACATCATGTTTAATACTGTAGTGTGACTGAAATTTATCAACGAAAAAATATATTTTTTTTCCGATTCTCTCGAAAAATTCACAAATTTTGCAATACAATCAATAAACAAAAATTTGTTTGTGCTAAATTTCAAGCTATAAGCATTTCGATTACTTTTGAGTCAGTACAACAAACTTCGGGCTTCTCTCTCTCATCAAACATGGCGTCACCGTGCACCTTGATGTTTAATGTGTCATTCGTTCGTTGAGGTGGCTTGTCATTTGTCAACACTGTCACTCTACCATACTTCCGGCCTCCAGAACTAAATGGATTCGAGAATATGCCTCGTTTAATAGTGCCTGGTGCACCTTCACATTCGAATGATCAGGAATTCATATCCGAGCCCCTACGAAAAGATACCCAGCAGTCAGATAAAAATTAAATTAGTTGGAACAAGAGATCGATGATACCATATCGACTGATGAATTCGATTACTTCAAGGACCATATGACGATCTACAATATCTACATATATCACATATACACCCTTCACACACAAAAATTCACACTCATAAAAATGTAACTCACTCACATACCAAATCTTTTAGAAGTGAATGTCATACGAGTCCTGATAACGTGAGTACAAAATCTCTATTCTTCACATTTTTTTCGCATCTAATCTGTCCTTCAGCCCCGCAGATACGGATGTGGCATCAGAACGGTAAGCGGCAACGCGACGACGGCCATGCTGCATATTAAAATTGGCGACGAGAATGTAACGATTCAAAATCCAAATATGTACACAACTGAAGAAGTTGGGAAACAAATAATATTTTACATTTTTTATTTGAACTTAAAGCATTATTCTCAGAAAACGGTGTTTCTCTATAGAGAGTGACAAATGGGATGACTATCCGTCCTTGTGAATGCATGCGCTTCTGGAGGTATTCCTACTCTCAATACTTTTTTGGTCCTTATTGTGGATGGCCATGTGTCTATCCAGGGTTTTCTGCAGGCTAAACCTCAGGTTACAGATCGGACACGGGTGCAGAGCCTCCACCTTCTCCATCACCTTTGACGAGGATCTGTGCAATCGCATATGATATTTAAGGCCGCGTAAGCTGTCGAAGCCCTTGGGGCAGTGGGAGCACTTGTACGCCCGATCTCTATTGCTTGCATGCCACACAATATGTTTCTGCAGCGATTGGTTGGAGGCGAAGGCCTTTTCGCACTCGCTGCACCTGTAGGGCCGCTCGCCAGTATGACTGCGAATATGGGATTTGAGATGATGACTGTGCTTGAAGTCCTGCCCACAGACAGCGCACTTGAAGGGCTTCTCGCCGGTGTGGACGCGTAGATGCTTTTTTAGATTGGCGCTAACGAAAAATGATTTATCACAGTCGCTGCACTTGAAGGGACGATCCTCGTTGTGGACACGAAGATGGGTTATTAGATGCTGATTCTGGACAAATGTCAAGCCACAGATGTCGCAATTAAACGGTCGCTCTCCTGTGTGCTGTCGCATATGTGTCCTCAGATTGGCTTTCTTGGTGAAGGCCAAAGGGCAATTGACACACTGAAAGGGTCGCTCGCCATTGTGCTGCTTTTGGTGGTCCTTCAAATTCCTCGGCAGGTAAAATGCTTTCTGGCACTGTAAGCACTTATATGGACGCTCCTTGCCATGGGTAATCAAATGCGCCTTGAGAGCCGTTCTCTGGAAATATGTCTTCGGGCAGTGGGAGCATTGATAGGGTCGCTCGCCGGTGTGCGTGCGCTTGTGTATTATTAATTGGGCGCTGCTTCTGTAGCCCTTGCCGCAGGTCTCGCAAAGATGGGATCGCTCAAACTGTTTCTTGTGTGCGGCCATGTGCTGGGCCAGCGTGTACTTTGACTTCAGAGTCAAACCACACTCGGAACACAGCAAAGAGGTGGATTGACTTATCCTCGAATCGGTCTCAAGAGCAACGATCGACTGCTTATTTTCATCTCGCAATCCGTCTGGCTCCTCCTTCATTTCAACCATCTCCTGTCTAACCCTCTGTATTTCTGCAACCAAGAGAATTCTTTATAATACAATGTTATGACGTCTGCTTTGCCCTACCCTGATTTCCCTCAACGTGGGGACAGGTTTCCTTTGCCAACTCCAACCGATCCGCTACCTCATGCGTCTCTGACAAGCCTTCCTTTATATCTAGCTGCCCTTCGAAGCCAGCCTCTTCAAAGGGTATCTCACTGGGTGGCCTCTCATCTTCGCTGTTGTGTGCCTCATCTACAAACTTGTTCTCTGCAACGCGTGTGTTCAGCAGGAGCTGAGACAAGAATCGATAGCTCTCCTCACACTTCATCTTGAAGCTAAAGGCACTTTTTGTGGCCAGTATGCAGGCCAGGCAGGCACACTGCGGCAGTGCATCCCGTTTAACCTGGCAGTCCTCGCTCAAAAGACCATTCAACATTTCAGAAATGCTCGAACCCGTAGTCTCCTTGCAGAAGATATCCTCGCATGTTACCGAGTTGTTCATGCAGAAACGACATTGTTGCGTAGTGCTGGACTCTATGGCACGTTTCATCCTGTTGAAGAAGTTCAATTGTAAACAAAATCAAAAGAGGGAATGTTTATGGTAAGTAACAGTGTCAGTGTGGACGTATTTGCACCGATTAATAGCATTAACAGCTGCCCGCCATACATAACGATAGTTGAAATAATCTGTAGTCACCGATAGCGTAAAAGTACCCGTGACTACAAATGGTCGTTGTCCACTACACTTCAATTAAGACTTTGAGACCAAATATAAAAACCTTTTTAGCGAGGATTTGTACATAGAAACGATTAAGTTTATTTTTTTAATTAAGATAAATTCATATCCTAACATAATAATTTTCCATACATGAACAACACTTAACCTCTTCGTGCTAACAGCTGTCGCTATCGATTTGGCTATCGATAAATCAGAATAAAATCTCCGTTACACATAACATAGGCTTGTTTGCTGTGCATTTAACATTTAGATGCATTTAGAAAATGAAACATATTGATGAAAAAACCTAAAAATGAAAACAGTCCGTTTTGGTTGAAAACGCATCACACGAAGCTGTAGCCTGTATAGCATTTATTTTTAACTCACAACTATGGTCGTGCGTCACTACTTAAAGGTATCCGTGACAAGTAACAGGGTTCAGCTCTCATTCATCTCTATGTTTTAACCAGTGATCTCTGCTGCGACGAAAAAGTGATTCGTAATTTTGAATGGACAATAAAAAAGGGTATGGACACTAGGCAAAAGCAGCCAAGCAAATTGCAAGGTTTGTACGAACCTCACCTCGCGTGCGAAGACAACATACCAAGGTATTCAAGGTATATTAGGCAAATGGGGTTGATTTCCCCTTGCATGCGCTGCATTTTCTGGGCCGTGTTGCCTGTTGTCCACACCCTCTGTTTCCTGTAATCTGTGACGACCAGAGATAGAGTTTATGTGTTTATGTTTCGTTTCTTGCAATGATTTAAGTGTAATTGCTATAAAGTGTATCAAGCTAAGCCTAAAGTTTTACTCATCGCTGGACATGGATATACTGGACATCGATGAGGCATTAAAGGATGATTCATCTATGTAAGTAATGCAGTGGTGTTGTTGTTGCTGCTAATGGCTAATGGCACAGGCCACAGAAAGAGCAGGAGACATCATGCTATAAATACTTATGATACTCCTTGGCAGATTCCTGGCGGATAAGAACCACGACGATGTCTCCAATATACTTCAGCAGTGGAAAACGAATAATCAGCCTCCGCTGTATTCGCAGTACAACAATGAGCAGGGTAAGCCTCTTATACATACCTATGCATAGTGCATTGCACACACACACTCGTATGCCCATATGTGTGTAAATAAGTACGAGTGTGTACACATGTCCATGCATTCATGTGCAGTTGCGCTTTCTAAAAACAAATTTGGGTTAAACTGGCGGCTACGTTGACAATATTTGGACTATATGAAGTGGGCCGCTCGCTTCCGTACTTTCCGTGGTCGTCCAAGTGGTTTTCGCCATAATTGGCAAGCGCCAATGTTATTGTTGCGGTAATTAATCAACTGACACACACAGACTCACATCCATATGCGGTACATGCTGGACAGCTGTGCGTGGTCTGGGGAAAAACTGGCCACGCAAATATGGCTAAAATCTTGTGTAATAAGTAAATAATCCATGAATCTCATTTACTTCCTCTGCGACAATACGAAATGATCAAGAGCAAAAATTGTACAAAATCTACTCTTCAAATGGATAGCTTGGCTTTGTGTGCTCGCAATTAGGTTGAAAATCGTGCGAGCGGCCGGTTCAAAGAAGGTAGAATGGTACCCCATATATTCGCACTTATGGTCTTATTCCGCTACTCTTCAGGACCTCACTAGTCTTAAATATATGATATATACAAATCCAAACTACAATATATATGTATTTCTCTCGATCACAATGCCTGCTTTTTCCATAAACGTTTTATATGTGGTTTCAATTTCTAAGTAGTGGATTGAATTTAAAACAAAAAATACTTTGGGCTCCCTTATGGTATTATTTAGGAGCATTAAGTGTGCCCATGCATTAGAATCTTGCTGCCATTTGACAACCCTTCCATTAACCGTAATTTCTTTGACACACATACTTTCGAGTTTTCTGTTTGCGACGCCTGTTTTTCTGCGAAATTATCGTTTTTTGGTTTAATAAAATAAACGATGAAGGTCCCAACCAGTGAAAAAATAAATATAACGGCGGATCGCCTTGGGGTGCAAATGAAAGCACAACTGCATACCGGCCTGAGCCACATAAAGAAAAACTTACAAGACAAGAAAATGTTGAACGCGTACGCAGAAGCTCTGATGGCCGCCTCTTCACACGTGACTGCTTCACTCATCCTTGAAAAGCTAGATCGCATTTGCAGTCAATACCGGACGACTAACAAAGCCATCGTGAAGTGGACCACGGTGGAAATGTCACGCTGTGGGGACGTCGCTGACGCGGACATTTTCCTGGCCCTCAAATACCTGGTAACGCCCGAGACGCTCGAACCTTTCAATTACAAGCGCAATGGCTCACGCGGATCCTTTTCATTGGACAACCTTTTGACTGCCAATCGAGTGAAGCGGCTGCAGACAAAATTAAATTTGATTTTTAGCTGCCAGAGAATTCAGATACGCGTGATTGAGGGCATACCCGAGCACACTCTGAATGCTGTAATTACTTCAGAATTCGAGGCGGCTGCCAAAGATGCTTTGCATTCCTCCTACGACGACGCCACTCGCACTCTCAACCTTTCGCGTTTTCACGCCAAGCCGGAACTGGGCGTTCACTTTTGCCCCTTGTACGTGGACAAGTTTTTGGTGGGCGTTCTGCGTTTAATATCCAAAGAAACGCCCCAGGTGTCTAAGATCGTTCTCAGCGACAACTACTTGTGCTCGCTGAAGGCATTTAGTGAGATTCCTAATGGATTGTTAGCCGGCTTGGATTGCCTGGATATAAGCAGCAACAAAATTGGCGATCTACGCGATCTGCAGTATCTGGCCAATCTGAAATTGAAGAGTTTAATCGTACAGGGCAATGGGGTGGCTAATCTGAAAAATGATATTCTAGCCATTCTTCCCCAACTCCAGAACCTGCAGGGATGTCGCCAATCGCAGAACAAGGAGAACGTTTCTATGGGTCGGCCAAAATTGAAGCTGTTCGGGAGTGCAGTACCCGAAAACTTCGTCAATACCTTTATCAAGGATTTCTACCAGTTCTTCGATCATCCCGACCAACGCTCCCAGCTGGAGCAACGCTACCATGAGTTGGCCACGTTCTCTTTGAGTGTGCCGGACACGATGAAGCACGTCTTAGCCTACAGGCTCTACAATCGCAATTGCAAGACCCCACAATCTGCATTTGCCCGCTCGGCAAAGCTGCAGGTTGGTCCTAAGGCTGTGGTCCATGCTCTGGGTCGCTTGCCCAAGATGGAAACATATCTCCAAGGTGTCAACGTAGATGGACAGATGTCCACTGCTCATGTGCGCATTTTCACCATAACTGGCCGCTTTATGGAATACAGCTCCACTGGCCGTGATCTGCGTAACTTCCAGCGCAGCTTTGTATTGGAACTGCAGGAATCATCTTCCGTCTGGGTAATAAAAAACGATATGCTCTGCATCATTCCACTCATTGAAGGAAAGTCTGTTGAGCGGAACATTAAGGCTTTGAGTGAGTCCCAGGTGGATTCTGGCCTGGAAATGGCTGCGCAGATGGAGAAAATGAACATCAAAATGGCAACGCCACCCCTAATATCAACTATTCCCAAAAGCTTGCGCGAAGAAACTATACTCAAAAAAATAAAGGCAGTGCCTCCAATACTTCCGATCCCGCCTCCAGAACTAAATGAATTCGAGAATATGCCTCGTTTGATACTGCGTGGAGCACGTTCACATTCGAATGATCAGCTACCAGATAAAAATGATGTTTCTGACTTGGAAAAAGAGATCGATGATACCTTATTGACCGATGATTCCGATGAGCTCATCATCAATGAAGATGTGCTCTTCGCCGAGTGTGATCTATAACATCATTAATTACTTAATAATTTCTTAAATACAAATACACACACAAACACACACACACACACAGTAGTACACACAAACACGCAAGCGCTCACATAATTATATAAAAGAAAAAAGAAGTCGTCAGTTCACCCAACGAATCCTTTAGAAGCTAATCATCATTATTTTATTATTTCCCTCAAAAGCCTACAAACACAACTCGAAGACCTTCACCCGCCCCAAGCGACGGAATCTGGATTTCGTGAGTACAAATTTTCTTGAATTTTTCATGCCAAAGCTATGAAATGTCATCTAATCCCATATGTATTCCTGCAGGTCCAAAATGCATCTTCGATCAACGAGAGCGGCCCTGGCACAGGAGCGGTCAGCGGCACACCGACGATGCTGCAGCTGGAAATTGGCGGTCTGGTCACCACGAACATGCACAAATCCTTCCTGCAGGACACATCGCCGCCGTCTTCCATTTGCTCTTCCATGAACACGGAGAGGATGAACAACTCGCTGATCACCTCGGCGGACTTTAGCAATCTCAACTTTCTCCAATCCACAATCAGTCTGCAGCAGGAACTGAGCCTCACTACCACTCTGATCAACCAGACGGACAACGGCATAAACGGGGGGCTAGTTAATGGAGGTGGAGGGGCCGGCTATACGCTCAGTGACATGATCAGAGATCGCAAGGCCCTAGAATCGCTGACAATGTGTGAAGAGGATGGCACTCTGATCAAGGACTCGCACATTGGACAGACCGACGAGATCTCGTTGACACTGAGCAAGACCGCTTCCGGCTGCAGTACAATGGACAACAGCACGGAGAGCATGTCCAACCCCTTGGCCACAGATCGCACTATCCTGATGCCTGCCGTCCCTGCTGTCTATGCTCCTGCCCTGTCCGTGGTCCTGGGCGAGGAAATGATCGGCGATACAACGTTCAATCTGGTGGATAGTCTTACCACTTGCACGCCCATGCTGCAATCCGAGTCTGAATCCCTGTCGGTCGATGGCAATACCACCTTCAAGCGGGTGGCGGCGACACCAGCTTCTACTTCAGTCACCGCTTCGTCGGATGAGACGCAGATTTTGGCTGGTCGCCAGATGAACACAACCTTTACGGATGGGTGCAATACTCCAGAGGGCCGGTGCGAGACGCCCGAAAATATCGACAGGAAGCTGGCCTCTCTGACAATGGAATCATCCACGCCACTGACCACAAGCATCCGCTCCCACTACTACCACAATAACAATAACAATAACAACAACAAGCAGGGATACACGCCCACTCTGAAGGGGCGAGGCGGGATGGTTGATGTAGACATGAACTTGTCACCCATTGTAGGCCACACGCCCCAGAAGGGCGCCGGAGCCGGTGGGCGGCTGAACAACACCTTTGAGACGGTGGCCAAGGCAGCGGTGCCATTCGATGGGGAAAAGTTTGTGTTGGACACAATGGAGATATTGGAGCAGATCGAACAGCCACTGGATGGAACATACAGCTTGCAAATGTCCGAACAGCACAGGCAGATGCAGTGCGTGATGGATCTGGCCGAGGCAGAGGTGGAAATGCTGGCCCAGCAGGGCGATGAAGAGCAGTTCGAGCACATGCTGGCCGAGCTGGGAAAGGTGAATGCCCTAAACGAAACTCAGCTGAAGATGCAGAAATCGCTGGAGACCATCAAGCGACGTTTTCACAGGGATGAGCCGGAGGCAGAAGCAGGCGAGCAGCCCGAACAACAGCACCAGCAGCCGGTGGAGAAAGCAGAGACCACCCCCACCCTCAATCAGAGCCACTCGAGCAACAGCAGCAGCAGTGCAGGCGAGCGTCTCCTGAGCCGTCGCAGTCGCCTGTATGACGATGTCAATCTCAGTGGCATGCATGGCAGCAACGGGAGCTCTGCCAGCTGCAACTCCGCTTCGTTTATAGTGCAGCGCAGGGAGATGCCTCAGGAGGAGCAGGCAGCGCCCGACACAGTGCCCAAGCCGGAGGAGGAGGAGCAGCAGCAGCAGACCAGCTATAAACTGGCCGAGCGCCGTGAACGAGACCGCGACCGTTTCAAGACCATCAAGATAACGAAGGAAATGCGGATGCGGGATGATTCGCAACAGGAGATAATAGTGCCTTGTATAGACGATGATCCACAGCAGCAGCTGGCGGAGGAACAGACGGAAGGGGAAGATCTGCCAACGCAGAGACAGGGTTCTGAGCCAGGCCGTCTGTCTCGCCGAGATCAGAACCCCTCCGTTTACTACAACAACAGCAACAAAGCGGAAAGTAGTTCGAGCAACTATTTGACCTATAAGAAGCCCAAAGAGAAATCTCTGCTCAATCGTCGCCAGGTGCCTCAGGAGGCACAGATAGCAGAGAAATCCTCCACCGCCTCCACTCTACCCCAGCCGCGTTCCCTCTCTCGACCACGCTACATCAGTGGCCTGCAGAAATTCTCGATGGTTAGCAAGGCCACATCCGCCGGGGCCGGACTGAATGCCACTCCAGCCGCTGCTGCCCCGACTACGGTCACAGCGACAGCCACATCGAGTGGCGAGCTGAAGAGTCCCATGGGCACTAAATCCAAGTCGTTCCACAATCTATCCTCCACCATGAGCGGCATTGGTGCTCCCAGACCTAGTTTGGGTGGCGGATTACGTCGACCGGGTCAACAGCCCAGCAAGCTAATGGGCGGACTCCGTGGACCCGTGCAAGCACAGGAGGTGGGTGCACAGTATGTGGCAATAATCAGTATGACAGATATTTCAATTGTTTTTTGTTTGTTGTGTGGCATGCTCTCTTGCAGGATGAAGCGGCCGTGTTCAAGGTGCCCAAGTTGGTGAGCGGATTGCGTGGCCCGCCGCTGGCAGGTGCAAAACGAACTGTGGGCAATGGGCTGGCCCGTCCCTCGTCGGGATATTACAGCCTGAGCGTTAAGACTGCTCCAGAGGCAGAAACTCCAGAGGTTAGTCCATGTCCTTCTTCTATCTACGTATATGTTTTGATAATTCCCAAATGAAATTCATTTGGGTCTTTTACAGAGCCTTTCGTCGGCATCGTCGCGCGGCAGTCTCTATGGCTATAAGGACAACAGCAAGAGTGCTGCTGCTTCCAATGGCGGAAATGTTCCTCAGCCGAATTCCTCACACATGTTCGATACCCAGGTGCTCTCCTCGAAGCTGACGCAAGTGACAACGGGCGGCACGGGCATACCGAAGCCATCGGGTCTGCGGCCGCCCTCGCAAATGAAACGCAGTGGCCTGCCACGACCCTCTAGCATTGTTAGGCGTTAGGATTGCCACCTACCACGACACGCACCTCGCGATGGTTTTCATGCCCGTATCCGTAAACTAACCATTTTTTGTTTGTGTATTTTTTGTTCCGCTCTCTTTATGTTTATGTATTATCCATCGATCCCACAACACATTTCCCAATAATCCACTTGCCTAGAGATTTCGAAACACTACCATTTATGTTTATGAATTAATATAACGAAAATGAATGCATTTAGTTGAAAAGCAGAGCAGAAGCAGAAGCAGAACATGGCGACTTATAAAAGATTAAACAGACAAACACGTAAACATAAACATAAACATATACCCTAATTAGTATAGAAAAAATACACACACACACACACAGACACACCCGAACTTTGCCTTACGAATTATTAGAAAGAAACAAAAAAAAAACAAACAAAATAAAAAGAGACGAAACGAGATGATGAACGAGAGAGAGAAGATTGTAAACGAGAGATGAGATAAATAGCTGTATATTTTTGTAAAATCAATGCAAAAATTCTATAAACGTTATTTGCTGTGAAGCGTTTTGAGTGCTGCTGCAAAAGTTAGAGAAGAAGCGAATCGAATAAAGATTACTATAATTAATACAAATATACAATAAACTCTGCTCAGTGGCCGCACTGGACCACAACATTAACAAAAGGAAAGAAAACAAAACGAAACGAGGAAAAGAAAAGAAAAGAAACGTAACTCTAAGAAAAGAGTATTGACGAAACGTGTTATAAATCGAACTTATATTATTGTATAACATTATCACATATATATATATATATATATATATTTGCAAGTATAAACAATATAAAGAACACTAAACGACATCAATATGGATTGTCTACTCAGATATTTGTACGAGAGGACTTATCAATTATCGACTGTTTCTATTTTGATAAATTTCAAACTACATTGTCCCCCTACTCTCAATGAAAAGCCATCATAAAATGTTTTTTTTTTGTTTTTTGTAAACCATCGAAGCATATTCATTTTGAGTGAATAGAGTTTGAATCATTTTTGTAGCTATCCACGTGAAATGGCATAATAAAATCAATTGCTAGCTAGCAATGCAAAAAGTATAAACCCTGGGCGATCTATCGACTAAAGCTTTTGTCCATCCCACATATGCATATCCTAAGTTAAGTTTAGTCATGGCCTAACCCTAATGTAGCCTTAGTTTAACCAAAAGTGTTGTATTGGTTCACACCATGTTCATGGTAGTCATCTTATCTCATCTCCCCCACTCATCGTATTAACATTACTAGCCCAAACAACCAACATTATTACTCCCCCCAAGTACTCTGTATCCTAGCGCTAACCCATTTAGCTTTAGCCGGATTAGGTGATGATGTTTTCCTGGATCGAATTTAGTTAGCCTCTAAGACCTACTCTGGGCTATTACTTATTTTTGGCAACGCTTTCGTATGAACCCCACAACGCAAAGGCCAGTTTGGGTCAGTTTGGCTCGTGATCCGTCTGGGATTGGCCATAGTATTTGATTAAGAATAAAACCAACCGTTCCAGCAAGTCTTTTTTGACCAAGCCAGACTTTCAAATAAAAACCACAAAAATTGTGCTACAATATGTTTGAAGATTGTTTATTTTATTGTTGGGCTACTTGATAATTATGTCTAGCATTTTTAGCCAGTGTATTTGCAGATGCCCCACTTGCAGTTCGTCATCGTGTTCGAGGCCGGGCGACACCAATTGTTCTTCCAGGAGCAGTATATCACCTTGGGTGGAGCCGTTGTTGTTACGCTCGAAACTGTCGTACTAGATCCTGCGACGGGTGCAATTGTTGTGGTACTTGACGCCACTGGAACCACATAGACAACGCGCCTGATTTTGAATCCCGACGCGGCCTGGATAAGGACGAGAGCAGCCAAAGCACAGATCACAAAGTATTTCATTATTGCTGTTGTCTCGGTGGGTTATGTCTTCGATCTTTGATGCCACGGGTATTTATACCACACCAGCTTGGGTGTTTTTTTATGTTTTGTCAACAAATATATATATGTACATACATGCATGGTATATTTCATGGGCTGCAAGCTATGGATGGAACAGCTGGTTGACAAGGCCAATTAATGGAAGAAATATTTAACAATTTCAGATGGCATTGCGTCTAACCCTGCTGGAAACCAGATTGTATTTGTTAAACCATGACTTTGAATGGTAGCCACCTTATAGCGGAAAAGAACAGATGATTTATTTGGATCGAAATAATCTTCCATTAGGAAGAAAAAAGGAATCTTTTTGAATTTGGCAGCTCCAACAACACCACACAACAAACCTCGAATTGAGCAGCGTCATTCACACGACATGTATTTCCTTTTTGCATTCACGTCTGCATTGCCCACCGACTGACTGCACGCAAAAGTGTCTATGCACCTCTGGTTATGCTGCTTTAAAACACAGCATCATATCATTGAAGAATTTTGGCAAGGGAAAGGCGTCGCAACATTCGGACTGCCAGTTTTCTTGTGGCAGTCGTGGCGCGTGCATCTTTTGAGATCGAGAATTCAGATCGAGCAACACCCAGAGAGAGCGACAGACCAGAACAGACCAGAGAGTTGGATCCGTTTTCATTGTGGCCAAGGGAGAATAAACAGTAGAGCTGTGGAGCTGCAAAGGGAGAAAACGCTCGAATTCCTGCGAGTTTTGACGTTTGTGCTGCTGTTCCTCATCATATCCCTGTACCTGTATCGATTTGCATTCTAGGACCGCCCAAGGAGACTGCCTAGGGGAATTTGGGTGAGACTACTACGACGATTTACACCCTCTCGTTGATTGTGTAATCACACATAGAGTTCTCTCTGTGACTTTAATTTCATTTTCAATACGTTTTATTTCGTTCTCTCTCTCGTTGATCTGTCTGGCTGCCTGCGATCGGATTGGACCTTGACGTGGTCTAATTAAAGCCGCAGCAAAGATGCCCAAATTACCAGCAATTGGCATTGATCTTGGTACCACATACTCGTGTGTCGGCGTTTTTCAGCATGGCAAAGTGGAGATCATTGCCAACGACCAGGGCAATCGCACCACTCCCAGCTATGTGGCGTTCACGGAGTCGGAGCGTCTGATCGGAGATGCCGCCAAGAACCAGGTGGCCATGAATCCCAACAACACAATCTTCGGTGAGTTTTGTGCCGAATCTCTTGGCCCTCTTGTGCCCCTCTTGTGTCCCCCTTGTGTCCCTCTTGTGTCCCTCTTACGTGCCCTTGCTTTTACTCGTATATGTAGCATATACATATCTGTTGAACCAGCGTCTGTTTTTGAGGTTCTTGATCTATACTGAATATGTGCGATCTGGTTTAGTTACTGGCAGAATTTTCATGAATGAATTACGCGCATATATGCATATTGTTTATTATTTCGATTCTCGATTTATTTAAAGAAATTCTCACTTGCTGGCGCCAAAATGCAGACCAACATCTCGGCCGGATTTCTCCCCAAGCTCGTGAGAATTTGTGCACCGTCTCATGCCATACCTCCTGTGGTGCCTCTCCTTTGGTTTCTGTGACACATCCACTTGTTGTGTCAGTTCTCTCTCGGATTGTTTGGCTGCTGGCTGGCCCCAAATGGGTGCCACCTTCGCTCGTGTGCCAGCCAAAAGTTGCTGTCATGTTTATTGGCATAATTTGTGTCAGCGAAATAAATGCAAAACAAAAACGTCCCAGTGCGATTCGTGCACGAGTATCTTGCGGATTGTCCGAGAAGCGGCCAAAACATAAATACTTGTGGGGGAAGCATTGGAATGTGTAGGGAGAGATTTGAGAGATTTCGGACTGGTGGAATACATTTTACTTGGATCAGAAAAGACTTGGCATCTTGAGAGCTTTATATTTACTTTGTATGTTTCTGGGGTCTATGGTCTCCGCAAAACCATCTTTCATTATCTATTTTCTACCCAAATAATACCTTTTTTAAAACTCCATTTAGAACCCTCTCGATCTTCAGATTCTTCTATCTATCTCTTCATTTCCCCAATCACTGCTCCACTTTGAGAGGTTTGCGGAGCTGGTCTAATGCAAGTCTTCTTCTCTTTTCTTGTACTTTCATTTCAGTCTCAGGGACCGCATAGAATAGTAGTCCAGAACTGCCCAAAGAACACACATATACCAGACCAGAACCAGAACCATGTCCTGCCCTCCCCCTATGCCCGTATACATATGTGTTAGATAATAAAGTGAATCTGTTGTCCAAGTGCGCTGAGCTAAGGGTGTTTCATTGGTGATTACTGTGCTCTGACTTGCAGATGCTAAGCGCCTGATCGGACGCCGATTCGACGACGCCACCGTCCAGAGCGACATGAAGCACTGGCCCTTCGAGGTGGTCTCCGACAGCGGCAAGCCGCGCATCCAGGTGGAGTACAAGGGCGAGAAGAAGAGCTTCTTCCCGGAGGAGGTCTCCTCGATGGTGCTCACCAAGATGCGCGAGACGGCCGAGGCGTATCTGGGTGGCACTGTCACGGATGCCGTGGTCACGGTGCCAGCCTACTTCAACGACTCGCAGCGACAGGCCACCAAGGATGCGGGCGCCATTGCCGGGCTCAATGTACTGCGGATCATCAACGAGCCGACGGCTGCGGCCATTGCCTACGGCCTGGACAAGCAGGGCACTAGCGAGCGCAATGTCCTCATCTTCGATCTGGGCGGCGGCACCTTTGACGTGTCCGTGCTGACCATCGAGGACGGAATCTTCGAGGTGAAGGCCACCGCCGGCGACACCCATCTCGGTGGCGAGGACTTCGACAACCGCCTGGTCAACCACTTCGTGCAGGAGTTCCAGCGCAAGCACAAGCGCGATCTCGGCCAGAACAAGCGGGCGCTGCGCCGCCTGCGCACCGCCTGCGAGCGGGCCAAGCGAACCCTGTCCTCGTCCACACAGGCCAGCATCGAGATCGACTCCCTGTTTGAGGGCATCGACTTCTACACTTCGGTGACGCGGGCCCGCTTCGAGGAGCTGAACGGGGACCTGTTCCGTGGCACCATGGAGCCGGTGGCCAAGGCTCTGCGCGATGGCAAGATGGACAAGGCCCAGATCCATGACATTGTGCTGGTGGGGGGCTCCACCAGGATACCCAAGGTGCAGCGCCTCCTGCAGGACTTCTTCAACGGCAAGGAGCTGAACAAGTCCATCAATCCCGATGAGGCAGTGGCCTATGGCGCTGCCGTCCAGGCGGCCATCCTCCATGGCGACAAGTCGGAGGCGGTGCAGGACTTGCTCCTGCTGGACGTGACGCCCCTGTCGCTGGGCATCGAGACGGCCGGCGGTGTGATGACAACGCTGATCAAGCGGAACACCACCATCCCCACCAAGCAGACCCAGATCTTCACCACCTACGCGGACAACCAGCCGGGCGTGCTCATCCAGGTGTACGAGGGCGAGCGCGCCATGACCCGCGACAACAACAGTCTCGGCAAATTTGAGCTGTCGGCCATACCGCCGGCGCCGCGCGGTGTGCCCCAGGTGGAGGTCACCTTCGACATCGATGCGAATGGCATCCTCAATGTGAATGCCCTGGAGAAGTCGACGGGCAAGGAGAACCGCATCACCATCACCAACGACAAGGGCCGTCTCTCCAAGGAGGACATCGAGCGCATGGTCAACGAGGCGGATGCGTATCGCCAGGAGGACGAACAGCAGCGCGACCGCATCAATGCCAAGAACCAGCTGGAGGGCTACTGCTTCCAGCTGCGCTCCACCCTCGAAGACGAGCAGCTGCGCAGCCGCATTAGCGACTCGGACCGCGACACGATTCTCCAGAAGTGCAGCGAGACAATCGCCTGGCTGGATGCCAATCAGTTGGCCGAGAGGCCGGAGTACGAGCACCGCCAACAGGAGCTAGAGCGCGTCTGTAGTCCCATCATCACGCGACTCTATCAGAGTGCCGGCATGCAGCAACCACCCCCAAGTGGTGGCGGCTCTGGTTCTGGCGGTGGTCCTGCAACAGGTGGCGGCGGCAGCGGTGGTCCCACTATCGAAGAAGTTGATTAGGGGCGTATTGATATTTTGATATTTTGAAGCAATGCAAATTGACTGTTTACCCAAAAGACTCTCCAAATTGGAACTCCCTTAGAATGTTCATATTCTTAGCATCCATCCGTTTTTTCTTCCTTCTGTGCGAATAAAGAACCGAACACTACAGAGCAGATATCATAGAGAGCTTGAAGGGGGGTCCAAAAACCTCTATAGAGAGTATAGACAGGACGTTTGAAAACACAAAATTGCATTTATTTCTATTTACTCCCGTATGCAACCAACACTGAACCTTAGATATGTGTTCTACCATTCGTAAGTACAATATAGCATAGGTAAGTACATATGTATGTATGCTAGTACATACATATATACGGATAGTATGTATGTAAATGTAGGCATGTGTATATAGTGTATTTTAAACGTCTTCTATAGCTTGTTGTATTCGTACGTACGTATCTTGGGAACGGAACAGAGATCTATATAGATAGTAGGACACAACAAATCATGGAACCAAACTACAGTCAACAACCTTGGTATCAAATACTCGTTAGTTATAAGTTAATTATTACAATCGATCGATCGATCGACCGACCGATCGAACGAATTGGGTTCTAGGGTTTCGCACGCGAGTGCTGGGATAAGTAATGTACATTTGATCTATTCGATTATTGTATTCATTTGAAACGCCTTTTGTAGAAAAATTCGTTAACCGTAAACTAAAATTGACTTGCCGCGAAGATTCGATTCATCATTCTCTACGTTGGATCTACTGCAAAGAACTCAAGAGCTTTGTCAGATCAACATTTTTGATTTATCGCTTAACATAATTATTGATTTAGCTAGATCTCGACCAGGCTCTCAACTGTGCGCCTGCCTCTGTATTCATAAGGATTTCTCATATTCATATTCATATTCATCGGGAGTACGGTACGAGTGAACAAATTTGTGTTCATAAACATAAATTTTATAAATTCATTTCGCGTATATTTTATCAGTACTATCTCACCCTAACGATAAACACTAGACTAGACTAGACTAGACTAGACTAACTTTAAACTAATCAATTCATTATGATCCATCCAATCGGAACGAATCGGGGATCAGGGAGAAAGTATTCGAATTCTCAGGAATGTGTCAGAACGAGTACTCTGAAGTATCACTGAAGAAGTTGTTTTCTGAACGATCCTTGACCCCATGCGCCACGCCATCGAATTAATTTGTAAATATATAACTTCTACAAAACTGTATGACAATACACACACACGTATAAAATGTTTCGATTAACTCTCTCGCTACGTATATGATACAATACTAATTTGAGAACTCGCTTAGACGGTAACAGAACTTAGCCTAGGCTAGGGGGGGCTGCTTAGGCGGCATAGGGTAGGGGCTTACTATGTTACACATAATCTAAGCTGTCTACAACACGTTTGACGGTCAATTTAATTTGCTACTCGGCGCCCTAGCACAGCAAATCAGATGAGAACTTTGGGTTTGGCTTACGATCTACTTGAATACTTTAATACTTATGTATTTATGCCCCGGGGCCCCGGGGGTAGCTTTAGAGGGCCTCAGTCGATGAGCTGCAGGGACCATGGTAGCCGTTTGCACTGGCCGGAGACGATTGGGCGGCAGCTGCTCGCAGGGCTCCAGCTCCTCCGCCGCCACCTGCTGTAGTTTCTGGCTGCACCAGCTGCTTGAATGTTCCCTCCAGCCTGGGTGGATACTGTATAGAAAAGAGAGAAAGAGATAGGTTTTCAAATCGATTTCGATTTGAAGAGAGTATTCAAAACTTCAAAACTCACCTCCTGATTCTCATCCAGTGACGGCAGCAGCTCGTCCAGTGAGTTGGGCGTCAGCGGGCTGGGCGTGGGGATGGTTACCCGACCTAAGGCCCCGTGCTGCAGCAGCGCCTCCCCGATGACAATCTGCGGCTTGTTCTGGGTGAGGTGCTGCTGCTGCTGCAGCCGGGCCAGACGCAGCTTCATCTCCTGCCGGATCTCCTTCTGTTGAGCCTCCTTTTCGAAACGCATCATGCTGTAGCTTCGCACCGAGGAACTAGTGCTGTGCACCGATGCTAGACTTGGTCTTCGAGAACCTAAAAGGAAGCAATGGAACCGGAGAGGTCGATTAACCAAATGCCTCGCAAAATGCATTCGGATGGAGTAGTAGTAGTAGTAGTAGTAGTATATTTAAAGTATTGCAAGTATTTAAATTGATTGAATATCGAAGCATCGGCTTAAGAGAGTAAGTAAGGATACACAGTAGTTAGTTTAGACAGAGACATACGAAAGATAGCGAGAAGATAGAGTAAGTGGCTAGAGCGACAGTTCATTCCGAAGCGATTGAAAAGCAGAAGCAGACTAAACGAGTGCGAGGAGGTTGAAAGCTGCATTGAAAGGTTGCTTCCGCCAAAGATTTTGTCATCAAGTCATTCAGAGATGTCAGCTTTAGCCCAGCCTTTACCTTTGAAGTAGCCTCGTACTCGTTTATATTCTCGTAGATCAGGACAGGGAACAGACAGAGATAGAGAGAGAGATAGAGATAGCGATAGATTCCACACAGGCAAAGTTTTTGCTGGTTTCAAAAGCACTAAGCCGCAATCGCAATTTTCAATTCAAGGCGCACAAGAAGTAGGAAAAACTAGAAGAACATTCGAGCACACAGAAAGTTGCGGGAAGAAGAGCATACATACATACACATACATAGTATAAGGTATAAGTAGAAGGCAGAAGGTAGAAGGTAGGAGTGGCCAGGCCATATCGTGTGGAAGTATCGATTGGATTGGGTGTGTCATGGAGCTTGTGGTGTGTGTGGGTGTGTGTGTGTGAACGTGAACTCAATCAAATAGTTAGGGAGAAAGGTCAGCCGTAAGTTGAAGGTTCTCCGGGTCCTGCCAGCAGCAGCTGCCTCTGCCTCTGCCTCAGCTGCAGCCGCAGCCGCAGCCACCAAGTGTCTGTCCTCCGCTGCTGGCAGGACCAGGAGGACTCTTCAATGCATGCATAAAGTGTGCTCGTGTGTGTGTGTGTGTGTGTGGTTTTGTGTGTCATAATTTTCTTAATTTGCAATGCATTTTATTTATAGTTAATGGCAAAATTGTGTGTGTGTTTCGGTTATGCTATGTGGAAGTTTCGGGGGGGTAGGATTTGCTTTGAACATAGTCACCGCCATATTGCTTCAATATCATCTTGTCAGAGGGTGTATCTTTGTATCTTTGATATCATCAGATCATCGCTTTGTGGATCTGTGGATCTGTGGATCCTCTCAAATGGAACCATGATATATTCTTATAAGACAACGATATCATTTCATTTCTGCGACTTTTGACTGCAATTATCTGTCGTTGCTGTTGAATTTATTCTTGAACCCTTATCATTATCAGTGTGCGTGTAAGTGTATATGTATGTGTGTGTGTGTGTGTGTGTGTCTGGTTATAGTATAGAAATTATAACAATAGAAACAACTTTGTATTTGGAAACAGAAGGGAGCTCGGAAGCACATTTAACATCGATCATCAAGAGAACATAAAAATTTTTGTTTCACTTTTCAACTAGTTCGGGAGATAGAATTTTAACCGATTTAAACACTAATTATGCAAGCAATGCGCTGAATCGGGGAGGATAGATAGATCAGGGATAGGGCTAATATGGGGGTGAAATGAAATCAAATGAAATGGAATGACTTTTGGACACAAGTAAAATTAATTAACCCTGATTTGAAATGGTAATCGAGAGAGCCCTGACCCACTTCTGGACGTGTGTATGTGTGTGCGAAAGTTATACAAATGAATGAATTAATTTGATAATCGAATTACAAACATCATGGGAAAACCAACAGCATGATTAGTACATGTGTGAAATTTATATAAACGCAGAGAATTTATAAACATCAATGGGTACAAGAGATGTGCCTTTAGAGACCTTGCTTTGGAATGAAATGAGATGAATATGGATCTATACAAGTGTCTGAACAGTGTACACTTTCTATTGTATGCATGTTGTTGGAGCTCTACCAGTAGCAAACAGAATTTAGTTAAAAGATAAATTCCATCAAGGGTAAGAACACACTTGGGAGTACGAGTATCTCCAACTGAGAGAGTGCTGGATGCAGCAACAGAACAGAGAACAGATAATTTCGATTTAGTTTCCATTGTGATGTGGAGCTGTTTTGTGGATACAGATACGGATACGGATGTGGATATGGAGATGAAGATGATATGGATGCTGATATGCTGATATGCTGATCTGCTGCAACGATGACTGATCATGATGAGCGACTGGAGCGATTGAAGGACTGAACGACTGAACGACTGATGATTGAGTTGATTTACCGCAAATCGGGGCGTTTCACTCGCCGGCGTGGGGAGTGCGCCAATTTGCAAGTGATGCAGCTCGGCGCCGTCAGTGCCGTTGGTATCGCCGTTGGTATCGGCATCGCTATAACCATAACCATAACCATAACTATAACCAGCAGCAGCACCACTGGGACCACTGGCACCACCGCCACCGCCACCAACGCCACCGCCACCGACATCGCCATCGACATCATGGCCATGGGCCTGTGTATGCACGGCCGGAACAGTGCCGGGATCTATGCTATGGGGACCGTAGTCGTCGTCATCATCGTCATGGGTTCTATAATTATTATCAATTCCGTTCATGCCCAAGAGGGTCCTAAATCTATCCTGATTCTTTGACCTGGCCGGCGACAGCTCGAAGCTGAGCAGATGCCGCTGATGGTTCAGTTGCTTCTGCAGTTGGCGGGTCATCGAGAGCGAGCTCTCGCAGCTGCGACAACCGCTCGCGCTGCCACCGCCACCGCCGCCACTGTTCTCGTCGAGATCGTCGCGCGAATGCTGGCTGCAACCGGCTCCGGATGTGTGACGCGATGAGGCGCGAGAATTTTGTTTCGACACGGCCGCTATGTGACACGATATGAGCAATATGGCGGCCGATCTAGCCGCACCTGTACGAGACGTCGACACCAGTATGCCCTTCGACCCGCCGCCGCCTCCACCTCCAGCACCACCTCCTCCACCACCAGCTCCACCTGCTGCTCCGCTAGCCTGTCCTCCCACCGAAGCCCGTCGCTGCCCAAAGGAGCCAATCGATCCCGTCGAACGTATGCTAGACCGCGACGAAGGGCGCGCCGAGTGCACTGTCAGCGGTATCCCTGCAGGCAAGAGAGAGTCAATCAATCAATCGAATCGGATCTCGATTTGCCTTCGCGGCAAAGATCTCAAACCTGTATCGCTGGAGTAAAGAATGGGCGGCGGAATGCTGGCGTCCCCGTAGTTGCGGTGCCTCGGATACTTGGTCTTGCTGAACAGATGCAGCACCATACAGATGAGCCCGGCCAGCACGGCAATGCCCGTGGAGACGCCCAGCAGCGTGGGCAGATCAGAGCTCAGCTCGCTGAGATCTGTCAATGGGAGAGCGGTCAGTATGTGCAGTGGAGTCCGCAGGGGGATCCCATCCACTTACCTGGCGTGCAAAAGACACGCCGTGTCGGCTTCGTGTAGCTGACCGAATGAAAGCCACTGGCACACTGACACATTGCATTGTGGCGCACCTGAACACAGAGGGAGTTCTCATCGTTGTAGATGCACGTCTCGTCGTAGAAACACTGATCGCCCAGTTTTTTAGCTGTCAAAGAGAGGATCGGTTAATGCTATACAACAAAATGATGGTGAATTAGTCACGAGTAATCTCACGTTTGGCGCAACCCTTTATCAGTCCCAGCTGCACGGGATAGTTCCGCTCGCATGTGCAGGTCTGCGTCTCCTTGTCGCAGGCCACATGCAGCAGCTTCACGTCGCACTTCAGCTCGTTGCACGGCGCCCCAATGTACTTCCCCTTTGCTGCAATGCGGAAAACAAAAACCCATTTGCATCAATAATAAACATTATGCAATTTAATCCACATCAATGTGCAGGCCTCCCATTCAGTCAAGGAGTCCTGCAGTCCTGCAGCTATGCAGATTTGTAGGACGTGCCCGTTTCCCCTTAAATGTCATATTATTCCTGGCTATTCTTTATCAAATGGTTACCACAGCTCCTATATACGTTTCTGAGAGTGCTGCTGCTGTACTGTTGTGGTTCTGCTTCATCATGGATGAAACGAACCCATGAATACCCATGAATCATCAACCCCATCGCTGCGGCAGCTGCAGTCCCCAGGTGGTACGGCAACTGCATGCCAAAATCTAAAAGTTAAACAACAAATGCAACCACAACGGCAGCAGGAACCTTGGACCAGCATGGACCCAGGCAGACTGTATGTACGTTGTGCAATTTATGGCTTTCATGATCTCTGGGGGGATTCCCAAGCTGGAACTTGGCGAGAAAATGCGATGGCAAACCGAACCGAACTGAAACGCAACGCAACGAATTTTCAGCTAAAAGCATTAGAAACAAACGCATTAGAAAGACAGAAAATGAATACAAAATATTTTCTAGAGAGCCACAAGCCCAGGGGAATTCTGTGGTCTATACGACAAATTCATTTCGAACCCCAAGGGACGGACAAACGAATTATTGTCACATCTCGAGATAAAAGCACTGAAATTGTACTGAAATGTGCACCAATACACATTAATATGCAAATATTTGATGCAAATACTTTATTTCACAGATTAAAAATAAATATATTTCACATTTGAAATTAGAAAAAATATTCTTATTTAGATTAAATATATTTCATAACCATTTACACACAAAATATATTTATTTTGAGTTACTTTATATTTAGATGGGACTTAAAGACTCTCCAATACATTTATGTTTCATATTTAATTTAAATATATGTAGATGTTTTTTGCATATGGGCATTTCCCAGAAATCGTACGCATTTCAAAATTATTTTCCCATTTCATAGTAGCCTTTGATTGGCCCTACAATTAGTGCTGAGGTCGATTTTGGGCAGCTATTCTTTTTCGAGATTTTTGCAAAAAAAACCAAGGCAGTTGCGCGGAACAAAAATGTAAGTGGTTTTCGATTTCAAACTCAGATTTCAGCGAAAGTTGAAAGTTTCTCATAATTTTTGTGAATTGATTTATCTTAAAAATGGTTATAATTTCACGCAAATATGGTTTTTAGATTTTTTAAAAATTTAAATTAAACCTCTGTGTTGTGTTAAGAAAAGATATTTAATACATTGAATAGTTTAATATATTAGGGAGACTTTGAGGAAAAACTTTCATCAAGAATCATCTTTCTTATAAGGGAAAATGCTAAAGGAAGTACCAAAAAATACCGATAAAGTGAACTTTTGCTTATTTTAAGAGGTCTACAGATCAGAGTTAATACAACTAAATGCCAATTGGCAAAATTTAGAAAAAAATATCGGGAGAAAAGTATATAGAAATGAGTTCTCGGTGGACTTTTCCAAGAAAAATTTGTATATACGAGTATTTCTATGTTTTAAAAGACAGTCGAATTTATATTCCTATGCTATAATATTTAATCTTTAATGCTTCATGCATTTTCCGTTAAGAGGAACATCTGATTTTCCGCTGTGCCCCCAGAAGAAAATTTCGCGAATCGCTTGGTTCTGTGTCCGGTCGCTTATGGGACCTTTGTACAGAGGCTGTAGCCCAGGGAAAACAAGGCTGTAGGCCAGATTTCTGTGGCGTATTTCGTAACACGCCCCAACACACCCTCCATCCCTCCCATGGCTCCCATTCCGCTGCCCACCCCACAGTGTTGACCTTAATTTGGAATTAAAGGCCTAGAGGAGGTCCACACTCACCTGACTTATTATTTAGCAAGGCCTCAATGTCGTCGATATCATCCGGGTAGCTGCCATCATAGTCATCGTCAGGCACATTGGCAGCGTCACGTTTCTGTGCGCGTTGTGGTTGTAGCGGTTGTTGCGGATGATCGGGCTGCTCTGGATGGTGTTTGAGTTGGTTTAGGTCTATGGCTGATGAGAGATTCAGTGCCAGCGCCGTGTGCGAGGCCGAGGCAGACACTGAGGCAGACGCATGGAGGAGCAGGAGGCAGCCGTATAGGAGCATGGCCTGGCAGAGCTGCATGGCCATCAGATGGCAGCCGTGTGGGTGTGCGTGTGGGTGCTGCTGCTGCTGCTGCTGCTGCTGATGATGTGGCGGCTGCCTGCTGGGCGTGGCCAGTTGCAACGCCAACAGCTGCAGTCGCTGCAAAAGACGCGGCAACGTTAACTTCGCCATTTTGACATTTTTTCCGTCGCTTTTCAACGCCGCTCGCCCCAACGCCGTGGCAATTGTTCGAAAAGTTGTGCCATTCGGGCCGAAAAGTTTCAGTTTTTTGGGTACACTTTGGATCTCGTTTTTGTTTCGGTTTCAGTTTCAGTTTCGGTTTCCGTTGCAGTTGCAGTTGCACTTTCCGCCTGGTTAGTGGCTCAGTTCGGTTGGGTGGTGCCCCGCTCGTGTCCTTCTTGTGGACAAATTGGCCAGCAGCCCCGTTAGGGTGTGCACGTTACGTCGTGTACGTCATGCGACCCGCCGCTGCAGCGTAGCCTTAGCCTTTTCCTGCCGTCTGCCGCCGTCAAGTGGCCGACTTGCTGCTCGCTGTGGCCCGTCCTGCATGATAATTTTATATAATTTTCCCCTGCAAGGCGGTTGCTTGTTTAGCTGCTGTTTCGGTTGTTGCTGTTGTTTCTGTTGCTTCTGCGGTTGCGGTCATCAGCGTCATCATCTTCGAGTGACCCACTAATGTGTGTTGCATGCGCAACGCCCCCCGCCTAGACCCGCTCCTGTTGCGCCTCCCTGTCCACCCTCCCGGCGGTGGGGTATTAATTCCATGCAAGTTGAAGATTTACGGCACGAACTTTATATCTAGGTTGGTCTTCTGCCACTGCCACTGCTGTCGCTGCCACTCGTTTTTCCCCGCCTGCAATTGAACGGGCAAAAAAAAGGTCAAACATATAAATTTGAATGTGTTGCATGTTTTGGAATATAATCGTACATAAGCTGGGAATTGCGTGCACGCAAATAATCATAATATCCATCATTTTAGAAATCTTCGCATAAATGAAAGCGAAAGTCGCAAAGAAAAACATCGAAAGGGGGAAACCCAGTGACAGCATAGGGGTTCCTCACTCTACAGTCGTTTAGAGCCAGCTTGAGGCATTAACAAAAACAGCAAGGACATCGCCTTCTTACAGATCTCCATCTCTAAAAAATAAAAAAAAATAAAAAATAAAAATAAGCATCAAAAATGTATTTATTCTCTCAAAATAAAATATAATAAAATAAATAAGATAATAATATAATAATAATATAATATAATAAAAATATAAGAAAAAACTTAAATACAAAAAAATATAAATATAAAAAACTTATACAAAATATATGTACGTACATTAATAAATACATATGTACATATATCACTGTATTCATTAGATTAATTAATAAAAAATATTACCTAGATTAAAGTTGAACAGAATATTCTATAATATTGCAAGTCCTGAATGAATAGTGTCTAAAGTCTAACATATAAAATAAATGCATGTTTTAGTTGTAGCGCTAGGCGTCGGCCTTGCGAAGAGTGTGATAGAGAATGCCCGACAGTGCAAAAACATAATATATGCCGTGTGCATGACGAGCTCGGTCCCGCCGAGGCAAAAACATTGCACACTGCTGCCTGACTCGGGTCATGTCCATACGGTTTTTATGTTTGTTGATGGACTGCTCAAAAAGCTTGCTCTAGATACATATGTATGTATCTCCGTAGAGCCGTTGGATCTACAACAATAAATGCTTCGATAATCCTAGAAATCGTTAGATTAGACCATTACTTTATTCGCATAAAATGTGATCAGACTATGGGGTAAAACACTGAGGATGCCACGCCGCATTGGTTGTCGCTGTTGCGTGCCATGCGGATATAGCCGCTCTCGCCCCAGCCCGTGCCCCATGAGTTCTTGATCAGCCAGTAGTCGCCGTAGCTGGGATCGGTACCGTAGCCCACAGCCAGGACGGCATGGTTAACGGACCTGCTGCAGGAGGAGTCGCGGAAGACGCCACTCTTGTAGAACTGAATGGTTGCCGCATTGATGGACACCGCAAGAGGGCCGCTAAGCAGAGCCTGCGCCATAGTCCGCTCGTTGCCCTGGGGCAGAGGCACGGCACCAAAGACGCGGGCAGCTCTGGCCGATGGCCGATATGAACAGGGTGCGGCGGGTCCCTGGTAGGCGTAGGACACTTCAGTGTCGATCCCACCCAGAGTCCGGATGCACTGCATGGCCCTCCAGGTGTTGTAGCCCCCCTCGGATCCCAGGCAACAGTCGATGAGGTTCTGCTCGGAAAGCGACTGCAGATGGCCGTATTTGATGGCGTGACGACCCTCGATGACCCCCGTGGCGGCAAAGGACCAGCAGGTGGGGAAATCCCCCTGGGACTTGACCGCGGTCACAGCATTCCGCGTCCGCCAATCCACAGTTTCTGGTAGAGGTTCAATTTCTACTTCCGAAGGCATCAAGTAGACATCCCCAAAGCCTTGGGACACTTGTTCGCTGTGCAGTAGCCTTTCCCTGAACTCCCTGGACGACAGATCCGCGAACTGATTGATCCCCAACTGGTGGCTCTCCTGACCCCTCGCCCAGCGCTTGTTGTGCTCGACAATCCGCAACTTGTTGTCCATGAAAATGAGGAAGCGTAGGCGGTGCTCATCCGCCGATTGGTAGCTCTTGTTGTGGCGCTCTTTGAAGGCGTTCCATTCGGACCAAACGGCTGCACCCCGGACGATTGTCAGGAGGCAGAACAGGACTATCAGAGCCTGGGACTGCATTCTCAGCTACGAAACTCAAGAGCAACTGATTGACTTCCTAGGACAGAGGCCCTATTTATAGGATCACCGCATACAGCGATCATATAACGCGGAGTCATTGCATTGCCATGATTCATTGTCATTATACTTATCGCATGTAGTTCGATAAACCTCAGAGCGAGTCATAGTATGGTGAATCGTTGGCATTTGTAGTTTCTTGTTATTCCTTTCAGATGATGCCTTCTTCCAGGCAGAATCACAGAGTCCGCCTGGAGTTCTTCCATGATTTATACCAAATGATTTCCACCTTGAGTGCAAAGAGTTTCTTCATCCAAAAGTGGCTTCCATCGCGCAGTACAGATGCCCGACAAAGTACAAGTCTAACAAAAGAAAGCCACACACAGCTGGCTTCAAAGACAAACTAAAGGAGTGCTTGTTTGCTCTTCATTTTGTTTCACAATATTTGTCTACGATCTATGCAAAATAAAATACAATTTTCGGGCATTTCGGCCTATAAATGCCAGCCAGCCCAGCGAAGAACACCTCATTTTGAGTTCTCAAAGTTCCCGACACGAAAGCAAAATGAAGTTCCTGCTGGCCCTCACCTTGGCTGTAGTAATTGCCCACGTGGCGGTGGCTCAAACAACGATCGATCCGGATTATCTGTACGAAGATAGCACTGGCGATTATGCTGACGAGGATTATTCCCAGGACGCGGTAGATGACTCCAGCACCGACGGCGCAGAGGACAGCGCAGATGGCGATGATGCTGGCGGTGACGATTCGGAAGACACGGACACGGACACGGACACGGAAGCCGCCACTGCTGCCCCAACGCCAAAGCCAAGCCCAAAAAAGGCCAAGAAAAACGCTGCCGCCAAGAACAAAAAGAAGAACAACGTGCGCAGGGGCAACACCGTGGCAGCCAAGCGACGCGCCGCAGCGGCCAAGAAGCAGGCCGCTGCCAAGAAGCAGACACCTGTTGCAGCCAAGAAGCGGATCAACGCCGTTGCCGCAAAAAATCGCAGGCGATCTGGTTAAATATTCTATAAAATAATAATGCTAATGATGAAATAAAGTTTTCTGGAATTTCTGGTTCCATATATGTACATAAATATTTCTAAATCTATTATTTTTGAGATGTGCGAAACGTTCTAAAAAGTAGAGCGTTCCAGTCGAATGTTGGTTTCTAGAAAAATCCAAATGGTTTCCTCAAAACTAGTCTCGATACCCTTTTAAGGGTCAGGTATTGTGGGATCTACAATGGATCTATAGATAGATTAGTACCATCTGGAATAGTACATTGAATTGAATCTATGCAGAGCTTCAAACGGTAAAAGCATGGACCAAAATCTACACTTTCTGACGTCATGCTTTACCTTTAGAAAAGTTCCAAAAAATGATCCAGTGGATTCAGATGAAAAGACAAGATATAAACAAATGAAAGACACACACAGGTGGTCGGACAATAGAAAAGCTCTCCTAGCATATATAAAAGGTATATGAACAATAGAAAGAAAAGCAAACTAAATCGCTAAAACAAATACAAAACACAACAGAGAAACGTGTGTCTGTGCTTTGAAAACCCTATAAAAACCAAGATCTCAGTACCATTCCATTGCTTAGAATTCCCGAATTGAGTTCTATTGAAAGATACCCGGAAGAACGCGAACAAAATGAGATTGTTGCCTGTGCTAGCGCTGACCCTGGCCATTCTGGTCTGTGGCACTGTGGTCGCCGCTCAAGATACTACGGATAGTTCTGAGTACGATTATAGTGATTACAATGACGATGACTATAGCTACGAGGATTATGAAGACGATGGTGCGAGTACAGCTGAGGGCTCGACCGAAGATGCAACAACAGAGGCGAGTTCCAACAACGACTCGGGTGTGAGCTCGGGAGAGGAATCGGAAGACAGTTCTGAAGATCAAGTGGATAGTGGATCAAGTGAAGTGACCCCCGCTCCAGTGGTCCCCACGAAGCCAAGTCCAGCCACACCGAAAAAAGCCCCGAAGCCTGCCGCCGGCAAAAACAAGCAGCGTCGTAGGCGAACCACCGCAGCGCCCAAGAGACGCACCACAGTGGCACCGAAGCGCCGCCAGCCAGTTGCCACGCCCACCAAGAGGCAGACACCTGTGGCAGCCGCCAAAAAGCGTGCCACCGTGGCAGCAAACAAACGTAAGCAGGCCTCGGGTTAAGTCAGAGGTACATACTCGTACATTAGATGTAATCCATAAATAAAAAGGCTACTTTTGCGGGCACAAAGCAAAGGCAAAAGACACAGTCAATTCTGAATTAACTTTTCACTTTCCCTTTTGCACTTGTCTTTCGCTGATCACACGCGCTGCCTTCTGCGTGCATGTGTATGCGTGCGTGCCTTGTTCTCGCGAGATAAGCTCTGCTCGCTGTCGCTGTCTCTGTCTCACACCTCGACCACTTATGTGAGCTTATTGCGGCTGCTTATTGCTGTGTGAGCTTACAAAGCTGTGTGTAAGTCCCTCTAAGTTGTTATTGCGAGACAGATGCAGTCGTAGGTTCGGCTCTATCGAAAGAAAAGCTTTGGGTGAGAGAGGGAGCGAGTAAGCCTTGCGGGTGATTAGCGAGCTCTGATGAGAATGGATCTGCCGGGGCTACGCATAAACAAGGAATAATAACTATGTATGTTTATGCAGAATAAACACCTCTTGCCACCCACCAAGGCTGACTTTCAACTTTCGTTGCCTACATTCAGGCGCTCCGATTTTTCCACACGACTGCGCCACCAGCTCTGCGCCATTTGTGGCCATACTTAGGGGGGTGGGGGGAACCAATAGCGTCCATAAATGGTAATTACTGCCCACACACACACACCCAGGCACAGACACTTAATTACTTATGCGCAAAGAGCTGGCATCAGGGCGTCAATTGTTTACGGGCAACAACAACTAAAATGGCCGCAACCGAAGACAGCATCATCGGGTGGCACAATGGGTCCATTGTTTTCGAATTCAGAGCCAACATCCTGACATCCTGACAAGCTGACAGTGGCATTGCCAGCTAGAAATCCCGTGTAGCCAGTGCACTGCGGCGCACACACACAAAAGCCACTTCGCATCCAAGTGTTTGTGTGCCCAAGAGAGATAGCAGCCAGCTCCTATGCACGAGCATAGTGGCAGCCACCGCCATCGCCATCGCCATCGCCATCGCCACCCACACACACGCGGGACACACGCTGCGGCAGCTTAGTGGGCAGAAAGTGTGGAAGTGTGGCAACAATCTGAATCATCCATTTAGCTATCCCTTTTCCCAACCCATTCACATCCCCGTTCACTCAAATCAGAGAGAAGTCCGGGTACATCCAGTCGGTGGCACAACATGTAACGTAAGCAGAGAAAAACCTTTTCGCTATCGATCCAAACGAAGAAACACCTTAATGATGTTGCACAGCTGACGTCCTTTCTACCCGAAAACATTTTATTCCCAATCCCTCAGTCAAATCGGGGGGTTCCAGGCGTCATAGGACGAGCCTATTAATCTTTTAATCGATTTTGTGTGTTCCCTTTCACCGCAATTTCTTCATCTTTCGTTCATTTTCACTGACAAGAAGTAATGACAGACCTATTCAGCACATGTCTGGGGAGTACAGGGTACCTTTGACTTGGCAGGATACTCGTACTGTGGATGCAAGTGTAGCTGGGAGCAGGGCGACAGGCTGGCGTCGTGGCAATGTTAATAGTATCTGTAGCTGATGCCTTAAGAGGAAAATGCGATAATGTGCGCTTAACAATGAACAATGCAGAAATGGCATAAAAATAGCCAGAAGTGGGACACGTATGGGAGTGGGCGGGCTGTGCGGGCTGTGCGCCGCTGAATGACAGAAATTATAATGGAGAATGTGTTTCGCTTGGCGTCTGAGGATGATGGTATCCCTGCTGTTGGCACTTATGATGTGGATGATGTATGCACATACTATATAAGGATCCCCACAGCACGTAGGTGTGGCTTCTGACGTTGATGGGCACGGATCATAATCTAGATGTTGTAACTGACATTTACACGGCTAACATGGTAGAAGCTGAATGCTGGATGGTAGGAAAGCAGCTCAAGGAACTGCTGTTATTGCTAAATCACACTAAATGAATATAGTCCTGGCAATGCTAATTTTTTGTATAGTTTTCCTAAGAGGCTTTCCAGCTCAAAGCCCTGATATATACTCGTACTCATAATTGGGAAACAATTTTCATTTTTATTTCCTTTTCAATGCGGAGGAGGGGGCGTGCAGTAGAGGAATCAAAAGTTTCATTTCGATTCGCTGGCCCAACAAACATCCAACCTGACGGTGGTAAAAGTGTTTATGTAATTACAGGGGGCCCGTTTAGTGGACTCTGGGAGGTAGCGGGGGGCGGGACAGAGGAAGGTCAAGAGAGAGGGAGAGTAAATAGCAGAGAGCAGAGCAATTTATGTAAGTGCGAGATATTTATATGTCCCAACGAGCCATTAAGGACTGCATAATGCAATTTGTGCCCAACTCTTTGCATATACATTTTCCGACAGGGGCAGCTAACGGAAATGCCAGTGCAATGGGCGGAGAGAGGGGGCTGGAAAGGGGTTAGACAGAGGCGGCTTTGGTTTAGTGGACGGCGACAAGGGGCAATGGGAGCACGAGAGAGCTATGATACAGTAACGGTAACGGAACGCAAACATCATCCTGCTGCTACTGCTGCTGAATTCTGCATCGCCGCTCTCCACTGCTTCGGCTCTCACTTCGTGCTGTGTTTTCGCTCTCGCGAGAGCCGCGCGCCCCCTGAGAGTGCTGTTGATTCTAGCGGTACATAAGACTTTGCGAAGCATGCACTTTTATTTGTATGTATTTGAATGTGTTTGTGTGTGTGTGTGTGTGTGTGTTTGTGTGCTGCTTTTAGGGACTGATAAAGGCAAATTTACATATGCCGCGGGCCCCACACCACTTCAATTTTGAAACCTCTGCAACTGAGAGTTCGGCCACGGCTTTCGGCTTCATACAAACATACGTGCACTGCCGTTTAAAATGTAGGTTACACACAGCAACGGTAGAATCGCGTAGAATCACACACACCCACGTGCATGCATATGTATGTGTGCAAAAAATACACACATGCATGCACGCACACGTGCATACATCGAAATACGTTGCTTGTGTTTTCTCTTTTTTTGCGTGTGTGCCCTGTCCTGCACACACGGCTAATAAAACTTTTACATTTTCGGCTCTCCGAAGCAGAGCCTAACTAACACAAAATTGTGCTATCCCGGGGGCTTCAAAATGTTTGTCGGTAAATCTGAATTCCCATTGGATTTAAGTGAATAAATCTATTCCATGGTAAATTGTAGTCCCAACCTCTATTCAAATATCACAGTAATTTTGTTTCGTTTTCATTCGCAATTTTATCTAAACGCCATTCAAGGCTATGCGGCATCTTGCTCCAGCACACACGCTCCTTGTTCATTTATATGTACATATGTACATGAGTATGTACTATATATATGTATATGATATAAATTGTTTTTGTTGACTTTTCCTGTGTGTGTACCAACAATTGTGAGGCGGGCAAGAAATGCTCCAGCATAGAGCTACATAATAGGTACATACATACATACATATGTATATATATGGATACATCCTTTTTACGTTGAATCTAAATTGCTAAAAAACAAAAACTACCGAAAGCTAATCAGGAAAAATACTAGTTTGATTTAATTTAAAGCATTTTTCGCATCAGGACTCTTTACCTCGTTGTGTGCTCCTCTTGTACCTGTTCTGCTCGCTGCTCCAATTAACGGCACATTGTATTTGCCTATCTCGTCCGTTGATTCGCATTAAAACTTTCACATCATTTTCCAAAAAAAAACTTTCTGGGCCTCTAATCACTGAACTTTTCCCATTTAGCGCACACGATAAAATAAAATTTTAATGCAATTTTAATTGCGATATCTGCAACGCGCACTTCTATGGGTGCAGTAAGTACATTTAACTACCACGTTCACCACTTAAACATTTATAGAACACTATTTTGAACTAGTACGTCTCTCGGAGTCCTTCAGTAATCTATGTGGACGACCTTGCGTGGGTGGGTGAACTAATTTAACCCACTTCGCCCCCTCTAGTTAAACAGGTGAACAACTTCAGTTAAAACGCGGAATATTATATATTTTGTTAATTCTTCTTGTATTTCCATCATATCCTTCCTCTTTAGATGCAAAAAAAGCGCGGCATCTTTTACTTGCTTTACTTTTACATAAAATTCTTCATGCTTCAACATATCCGTGGATGATAATTAAACCACTGGCCAACAATGGGTTAATCGATCTCTGTCCATGAACGGAAATCATATTCCAAGCTTTTAATATACGGTGTAATATTACTAGCTATCTAGGACCCTCAGCCCTGAACTCATAGTTTTATCCGATTGATAAATACATTTTCTACAATACTGGCCTATTTGAAGGACTCCCTTTTATTATAAAATTAGGTTGAAACAAAAAAGGTAAGCAAATGTGTACATGGTAACTACACAGTAACTACAAATGTGGATCCTGTTGTCGAGATGCGCGCCAAAGTAGAATTGTTTGAAAGGGAATGAGTGGCATGAATATGAATGCAATCCAATAGAATATATGAACCAAAAAAAGCTCGAGTTAATAGAGCGAAAATTCACAATTATTTAAAATTGACATTTCAAATTAAGTAATACTTTGTTTTGAGCTGTGTATTTCAGTTTTGCACCATTAAATGACAAAACGCGTTTCTCACGCTTTCGCTGTAAAAAGTTGTTGTTGGAGCAAAAGTTAATTTGAGCCGGCAGAAGAGCTTAGCTTTTGAACTGAACAACAAATAGCTTAATATTGAATTCCGATTTAATCATAGATTATTCAATACAGATTTCCTGAGAATGCAAGTGTTTTTAGTTTTAGCGCTGCTGGCGGGCCTGGCGCTCTCAGGTGAGTAAATAATAGATTGCGAAAAGTGTTTCGTCAAACAAAGAATAGATTTACATAGAAAATAATGTATGCACATACATATGTGTGTATGCGAAAAGTGGCGTGAGCCAAGACAGTGATGGCCGCTCTTTACCGTTTGCATTTGACAAACTCCCTCTCTTTCTCCCTCTCCCAACAACAAAAACAACAACCGCTACTTCAGGAGAGGCCACTAACCCGCCGCGCTGGGATGCCAACTACATTGTGAAGGGCACGCTGTACATACCCTATGCCGAGATTGCCGAGCCGTTCTACGCTTGGTACGATAAGAACACCAAACGATCGCGCATCGACTACTATGGGGGCATGGTGAAGACGTACCAGCTGGCCGGGGAGGGGGATTACGGCACAATGCTGAAGCTGGCGCCCATCACCACGCAGCAGGAGATGAACAAGCTGACCTGCCTGCAGGTCAACGGCACGTCCGAGCAGAAAGTGGAGACTCAGAGCATCCTGCCGGACGCCAAGCCATTCAAGCTAATCGGCACCGAGACCTTCCTGGGCTTCACCTGCGACAAGTTCCGCCTGGAGGAGACCATCGGCCAGAAGAAAAACGTATATACGCTGTGGGTGCGCTACAAGAAGTCGCCACACTATCCGGCCAGCCGTATGCCCATCCCAGTGCGCTACGAGATGCGTGGCTACAACACGCTCCTAGGCTCGCATTACGATCATTACTACCTTGACTACGACAGCTATGAGCACGTCGATATCCCCCACGAGGTGTTCGAGATCGACGAGAGCTTGACGTGCGTGGGCTTCCCCGGGCCGGGCACTGGCCACTATGCCACCTTTAACCCGATGCAAGAGTTTATCTCGCACACTGACGAGCACGTCGATAGGGCCTTCCACCACTTTAAGCACAAGCACGGCATGGCCTACCGCACTGAGCAGGAGCACGAGCACAGGAAGAACATCTTCCGCCAGAACCTGCGCTACATTCACTCTAAGAACCGGGCTAAGCTGACCTACACGCTGGCCGTCAATCATTTGGCCGACAAGACCGAGGAGGAGCTGAAGGCCAGACGCGGCTACAAATCGTCAGGCGGTTACAACACAGGCAAGCCCTTCCCCTACGATGTGTCTAAGCACCAGGATGAGATTCCCGCCCAGTACGATTGGCGTCTTTTCGGTGCTGTTACCCCAGTCAAAGGTATTTCCCAAGGCGTGTCTCTGGCGTGTCTTCCTGCTTGAATTAAATGTATTTCATTTTCATGTCAGACCAATCGGTGTGCGGATCTTGCTGGTCCTTTGGTACCATTGGCCACCTGGAGGGCGCCTTCTTCCTCAAGAACGGCGGCGATTTGGTCCGTCTCTCCCAGCAGGCATTGATCGATTGCTCCTGGCCGTTTGGCAACAACGGCTGCGATGGCGGCGAGGACTTCCGCGTCTATCAGTGGATGATGCAGGTGGGCGGCGTCCCCACCGAAGAGGAGTACGGACCGTACCTTGGCCAGGACGGCTACTGCCGCATCAATAACGTCACCCTCGTGGCGCCCATCAAGGGCTTTGTAAATGTCACCTCCAACGATCCGAATGCGTTTAAGCTGGCCCTCCTCAAGCACGGACCCCTCTCGGTGGCCATTGATGCCTCACCAAAAACTTTCAGCTTCTATTCGCACGGCGTCTACTACGAGCCTGAGTGCAAGAACGATGTGGATGGCCTGGACCATGCCGTTCTGGCCGTGGGCTTTGGCACCATCAAGGGCGAGGACTACTGGCTGGTAAAGAACTCCTGGTCCACCTATTGGGGCAACGATGGCTACATCCTGATGTCAGCCCGCAAGAACAACTGCGGCGTAATGACCATGCCCACCTATGTGGAAATGTAGAATGGTCCTCGGTCCAATTATGTTTTTTATTTTTCTTTACACTTTTTTATTTTCTCGCCCCGCGGGCTCTAAATATGAAATAAAGTTTCTGAGCTGATACTATATGCTCTTTTGTAATCCCAGTCCTTGACTTCTTATCGGACTTCTGGCGGGCTGTCTGTGGATGGCTCCATAGTTCTATTGGCTAAGTTCTGCCGGAGCGATAAGCGGGAAAGAACAATGACTTGTGCCCTGCTGAACTTTGCACGATTTCCAGCAGCACTTTTATTTTTTTTTTTAAGTCAAATTGTTCGCTGAGATCCCGCCAATAACTTTTAATTGCAGCCCTGCAAAGTCCACGCTTTAACAGCTGTATTTAGGCTGCGCTAAATTTTCTACGAAGAGAGAGAGAGATGGCATGCTAACAGCCGTTTTGAAATCATATCCCGACTATTCTCTGTTCTCTGCGGTCTCTGTTTGTGCAGCTAGGTCAGCTAATGTCATATAGCTATAAGCCTAGTACTTAGATCAGCAAAGTTTTCCATCGATCGAATCATGGAGTTCAGGGATCATTTTTCAGATTTTCATATAAAATCAATAAATTGGGGCTCCTATTTTCAGAATCCACAAGATTTCTTCGAAACGGTTGTTGGCTCTTTTTGAAATATGGTGCTGATTGGAACTGCTAAGTCGCTAAGAGTGAAAATGCATCGAGAAATATTAACAAGACATCATGTCATCATGCTATTCAGCAGGTACTGCCATGTGGTCAGATTAACGGACCCAGGAGTATTCAAATTTAAAATGTATCTAATATACACTACATATAATATAGCCCTTTTCCACAGGTTCAAATATATCGTACATTACGGAACGGTTTTGTAACTGAAAATTATTTGAATCGGAAACGTCGATTTTTATTTTGAAGCAATAAAAATCGTCAAATATATAAGTAAAATCGATATTTTCAAAAAAAAATCGTATCATCAAAAATGTATTTCAAAACATGTTGCTGCAGCAACAACGTAAGGACTTACGTTTTTACCGATGGCAACATCCAATTTGTATTGATAATCTGCTGCGAGCAGCGTTTATCGAAAAATCGGCAGCACCGTTCCCGCAACATAGGCAGGGCAACATTCCGCATACCCTACGGAATATCAAAATCAAGGAATATGTATAATAGAACTTGAATTCGTCAGTATATTTACGGTATATTTTGAAAATTAGGCGGTATATTTCGGTGCTGTTCTGAGGGTCATACTGTAGAAATACTGGTTTTCGCCGCGCTCCCATGGTATTTTTGTCAATTTCATCAATCTATTAATTTAATTTTCAATTTTATATAGAAATCCAATAAAAGCAAGTATTTCGAATAGGCCAATCATGTATAGAATTGATTCATCAATCGTACAAAATTGAGTGGGCAATCGAATTTGAGTTCGCCGGAGTTCGCCGCAGTTCGCTTTAGCAACAATGAGTCCCATTCCATACACACTGTTGCGGCAACATTTACTTGAAAACCGTTTTTTGGTCAAAAAAAAATACATAAAGGTAATTAAAAGAAGCAATCTTGTAGAAAATGCATTTATCTATGGGCATCTATCTATCTATGAAATATAGGCAATACCCGATTCGCCGCAGCTTCGCTATTGCAACAATGAGTCTCATTCCATACACAAACATGTTGCTAATTCCATGCACACATACCCTGGGGGATATGGATGATATAGAATTGCGGAAATGTGTTTCATCCCATGCTGTAATTAATGCAGAAACGAGTCAGTATCTACTTTAAACGATATTTTGCAATTAGTGGTCGTCTTACAGAGACAAAGAATCGCTACAGGGATCAGGTTTTACATACGAATAACTAATCAAATGCATGACTAGACAAAAAAATGCAATCTAAAACAAGGCCTTTATTAATTACATTTGAAAGCAGCTTGGAAAACAGTATCTTAATATAATATAAACGAAATAGGGTATACAATAATAGGGTATACCCTGGTTGACAACAAATGAGTCTGCAAATAACTGCAACATTGACGTCACAACCTGCGACTATTGAACATTTTTGCTGAAACCGTGTTTTTGTCAAAACATAAAACATGCAAGTACTTAAAAATAGTTAATCTTGATCGAAATTGTTTCAGCAATCATATAAAATTATCTGGGCAAAACTAAGGGATCTATAGCTGGGAATATTCGACGGAAGAAAGATTAACCAAGAATTAGTCGTCATAACCGGTTCAGAACAATGAGTCTCATTCCATGCGCATATACCCTGGGGGAAATGGATGTTATAGAATAGTGAATATGTTTGTCATCCCAGGAAAAAACAATTTATTTTCAATATATTTTAATATAATTCAATATTATTTAATATTATTTTCATTATTTCAACGATATTTTAAAGCTTATTGTCTTCTTGTAGGGACCATGAATAGGTATCAGGATCGAGATATATATACAAAACACTCATCATATAAATGAATATGTCTAAGAAATGTTAATTTGAGAAAAGGTCTTTATTAGTTACGTTTTATCTTCATATCAATATTTATACTTTCATATAAAATTAACAAAATAGGGTATACAAAGGCCTATATACGGCTTACACGCAACATAGCGACTCTTTTTTTGTTGGACTTTTTCGTTTAAAAGTCTTTTTTTACAATAAATACAATAAAAGCAAGGCTTAAAAACCAACCAATCTTGTAGAAAATTGATTCATCAATGGAATAAAACTATGTGGGCGTTGCTGAAAGATTTAGTTAGTCAGCATTATTCAATGGAATATCAAAATTGAGCAATATGAACGACTATTCCCTTTCGTTATTTTGTGTGACCTTTTCGCTAATACCGTTTTTTGTTTGACCATTTTTGCTAAAACCTCTTTTTCCGCAAAATGCAATAAAAGAAAGTGTTTAAAATAAACCAGTCAATTAGAAATTAGGTTCATAAATCGTATAAAATTATGATTGCATGGCTAAATGTTCTATATAGCTAGTAATATTCGACGGAATATCAAAATCGAGGAATATGTATAATATGATTTGAATTCGTCAGTATATTTACGGTATATTTTTAAAGTGAGACGGTATACTTTGGTATATTTCTATAGGGTCAGACCGTATATTTTATCAGTGGGTCCGCGGTCACACTGCCCACATTATCAAAACTTTTTTTGAACCGGGCGGTTGCTGCGCGCGTCGTTGTCGAATAAGTAAATACAGTAAATAGAAATAAATAAGTATATAGAGAGCCGTTTGTACCCTTTTTTTTTTGATCCGGCCGTTCGTTCGGGCGTTTATGGCCAAAGGTAAAAACGCGATATAAAAAGAGAAACAAATTGATGCTATGTTCCGTGCTTGTGTGCGAGTGTGTGTGTTTGTTTGTTTGTGTGTTTGTTTGTGTGTGCAAATGTCGCCCGAATTATGACGCATTCTATTAAAAGTGCAAGCCGCATATTGAAGAAACATCTGAGAAATGAAATTGTGCAACGAATCGGGCGAAACGAGTTGCAAGGGAAAAACGCCTGCCTAAAGAGTGCGTGGGAGGAGAGACAGAAAGAGAGGGGGTACGAAGGTGTGCGTGCAAAATGTGTGCGAATTATGTAAAATACCAAAACAATAGATAGAAAGAAAAACTAATTCAAAATTCCAATTGCACTCGCACTCTCTCTTGAACTGCAGCCCATGATGTCTTTCTCTCTCTCTCTCTCTCTCTGTCTCTCTACTGCGCCGCTGCAGCGCAAATGCCAGTGCATTTCCCTTCGGTTTTGTTTCTTTTTTTAATTATTTTCCTCTCGATTATTGGCGCTATCCAGAAAAACGGTCGCACATTCCTTTTGCTGCAGCTACCTGCCCTGCGCCGCTGTCCATCTGCCGGCTGCGCTGCATTGACACGTCGTCGGCTGCAACATTCTTGTTTTTTTTTTTCTGAGTGGTTCGTCTTACCTGTTTAACCACCAAATTCGTCGGCCGTGTCTCCACGTTTATCGAGGGGGAATTAGTGCTCTCAAAGAACGCGCAACGTTGAAACAAACCAAAAAAATTAATTAACCTTTGCGGGAAATACATACATACAAACAAACGCCAGCAACAGCAACATCTCTCATATTTTACTCTTCTTCCTCTCCACTGTTTCGTTTCGTGCGCTTCTTTTGGATTACATTATCTTCGTTTTTGTTTTTTTTTTGTGGATTATTACTACTACAGTGGCAAGCAGTTCAAGCAGTAGACACAGCAGCAACAACAAACTGGCCGAATCGGAAAACGCAGCAGCGGAAAACTCCAACAACATGAGTTGGGGCACAGAGCTATGGGTAAGTTTTTCTCTCTATTGTTGATTAGCGCTGTAGTGGGGGGTGTGGAGGGGAGTTCTACTATGGGGAACTGTCTGATTGGATTATGGAACTCTCAAGATAAGCAGTAGTAAAATCCTTCCCGTTAAGCTTTTGTATGAGTGAGTGTTTTTTGTTGTTATTCTTCTATTGTGAGCGGAACTTTAGTTGAGAGGGAAGTTATTTCTGTGAGAACAAACAGCTGTAGATTGGGATATAATTCTTATCAAGCTGGGCGGTTCTTCAAAGCAAAGGAGAAAAGTGGAGACACAACTGCAGATAATCTTTCATTGAATTATTGGAACTCTTAAGGTAAACAGTTATTGAGTGAATAATTCTTATGCACTGTGTGGGAATTCTTTTTTGGGAAAGAGAGAGAGGTGGTGCTTTTCCTGATAGGGAAATCTAATTAGATTATGGAACGATAAGCTTGGCAAAAGACACGAGAGGGAGAAAGCGATTTGGCAGATGGGGATTGGTGAAATATGATTATCCCTTTTCTATTGGATTAATGGATCTTTCAGGCTCGAAGGCCTTCAAGAGTGACTTTTGCAGATTGGCAACTAAATGCCTCTCTCATTGAATTAATGGAATTCCCGAACATAACTGTAAAGTCCTTCCACTTACCATTCCACTTAGTTCCTTATCAGCTTTTACAAGCCAAGAAATCATCTCAAAGCAAAGCAAAGCTCAAGCCAAAGCTAAAGTGCAGGCAAATGTCTCAAGAACTTTACGTTTATAATGTTTCGCTCTTCTCTCTCTCTCTGTCTCTCGACCGCTCTACCTCTCTCGCTCCGTCTCTGTCTGCGTTGGAACTTGAAACTTAATGAAGAAAAAAAAAACTGGTTTTGCGGGTTTTATGTAAATTGCTGCCATATGAGCGGCGGCGGCGGCGGCGGTACCAAGCGTGCGCCGCCCCAGAGCGTTATTTCTCGGATATCGTTGTTGTTGTTTTTGTCTTTTGCTTTTGCCTTTGCAGTGTAGAGTTCTACGGAGGAGGCCCAAAAACACCATTCCACCACTTCTTCGATTCCAAGTACACCGGCTCCACATTATTTTTATTATATTTAATAGTTTTTTTTCTTCTTCTTCTGCCTTTTGCTCTCCGACCGAATCTATGTACATATCTCTCTCTGTCTATCTGCCTCTCTTTCTTGGGTTAGACATTCGCTTAAACAGCTGTTTTTAATCGTTTTCTGGTTTCGTTTAGGGCGTTGACACGCCCATTCTAAAAGCTTACCTTTTAAACATTTAAACTTAACTCTTTTTTTTTTTTGCAATGCTCAGCTGCTTTTTCCTCTCTCTCTACTTCGCTCCCTCTCTTCCTCTCTCGCCCTCTTCGTTGCTCGATTTAGTTTTTGCTGAAATTTCAATTCAATTCGAGAGATTCGGATATCGATGGATTTTATATACGTTTCGTTTTTTTTTTTTTTGTTTTTTTCGGGGGTAGTTTTGTGTGCACTCCGCCCCTGGACGAAGGACGAAGGACGGGCAGGCAGGGCAGAACCAGCAGCCGGCGCAGCACACCCTCGGAAGGTATCTCTCTCTGTGTGTGTGTGTGTGTGTGTGTGTAGGTGTATTGGTGTTTGTGCAACTCTGGAAAATGTGCTGCCGCAGCAGCAGCAGCAGCAAAAGCCGCTTCTGCCCAGAGGAGCCTCCATGTTGCCATGTTGCCAGGGCCCCGAAATTGCACGTCTAGACAGCATTTTGCAATCTATTTGTTAAGCAGTTTTCCTCTCTTTTTCCTGCTACGTGGTTTTTTTTTTTTTTTTGGGCCTGGCTCTGGTGTCAACTCTACTCTGCCTGTCTGCTGCTAGTTTTCCGCTTAGAGCAGCTTACCCAAGTGTTTGTCTGGCGGATTTGCATACGGATCTCAGGGCAGCGACAGCGGCAGCAGAAGGGAGCCAATAAAAGCCGTAAAGGGCTACCAATTCCGTGGGCGGCGGGGGGGTTCTAGAAATAAAACTGGAATAAAGTGCAAGAAAGACAAACAAAATTCTTTCTAAAACTATTGGAACTGTATTGGATGAATATCTCGAAAATTTGACAAATTTCTGTTAATATTCCACGAAAAAACATTTTAACTTTTTGTCTGGGCATACAATTAATCTTCAAATTAAAGTTAATATTCATTAGAAATTATGCAGATTCCATTCTGGAATATCTTTTGTTCCGCCTTGTTTTTTTCTGGTTTTTTGGTTAACCATTTCTGTAGGCTTTTCGTTTTGCTCAACGCTTTTTGTGATATGATTCATGATGTGGGTTATAGAAAACCAGTTTCTCCCTGCCCCAATGTACATACGAACCCCTCGTACCCCCCTTCTTGTGGCAAACATATACATATATATCTCTTTCGTTCAGACTCAATCTCGAATCATTGTTGAATATCGGTAGCCAGGGGAGCGAGTAATATATGCCCATAACTGTTTTCCGACTCGCCGAAATTTGCATAAGTGATTTGCACACGAAATACTCGATATTCCACTTGGCCTCCCTCCCCCGCCCTCATTCGTGGCGCCCCCAAAATGAAAGTGTAACCAGAAAGATGGTTGGTATTTTTTTTTTTTTCGGTTTAATTGAATTTTTTTTTTGTCTGTGGCTGGAAAGCGAAGCGCTGCCGCACTATAAAAACCCATCATAATATTATAATATATATATTTATAATGCAAAAAAATCATAGACATCCCCCCGGAAGGGGGTGAGGGGGGGGGGTGGGGTGGTGCGGCTAAGCGGGTCAAATGCGGGTCCGCCTGCAATCGCCACTCGAGCACAAAACTTTCTTTGGATTTTTCGCTGCTTTTCACTTTAATTAAATTTAAAGCATGCGCCGGCCATCGCGTCGCGTCGCCGTCTCTTAAATTCCATTAAGACCCGACCACCGCTCGACCGCTTTGCATATGCAAAAAAAAAAAGCTTAAAAACTTGAGGCACGGATAAATAAAAACTGTTGTTTTTTTTTCGCTTTTTTTAAGCATTTATTTCGACATTTGCTGAGTGGCGTGCGTTTTGTGGGGGGGGGGAGGGAAATCTCTTTTTTTTTGGGGCAGCCAACCCACCCCAATGGGTCGTCTCTTGGGGTCCCTCCTACCTCGCTCTCCCGCTCTCTCTCTCTCTCTCTCTATCTGTGGAATCTCTCTCTGTCTCCGTCTCCGTCTCCGTCTAATGTTGTTGTGTCTATAGCCGGGAACTAAAAATAGTTTTGTATTTTTGTTATTTTAAATTACTTTTTGGCCCAGACAAGGTCCAACGCATTGAAGATGAGGCCTGGCCGAGGCCTATCTAGAGGGAAAACAGTTTCTTCACGATAATCCTTGGGAATAACACCTGAAAAGGCATCTTAAGACACACTGGGAAGATTCTGGAAAGGTTTTCCTTAGAACATAGAGGTTTATCCATTAAAATTCCGCCTTTAAAAAAGTTCATATATAATCGAAGGAATAATATGTTCGATATGTCTGCATTTATAGAGTATTTCCTTAGGGGCTATGCCCCATACTTTATTTTCCTTTCCAGCTCATCTTTCAGCACATTTTTCCGCCTTCCCGCTTCCCAGCCAGCCACCAGCTGATCGTAGAGCCTCCGCCGGGCACTTGCCCGAAGATCTGTTGAACTTCAAGATCGAACGCCTCTCCTCCCCCCCCCCCCCCCCCCCCCCACCCCCACCCCCACTGGCACTGGGGCTCCTCTGAAGTGCAGCTGTTTAATGTAGTCGAGCACTGTGTAAATAGTTCGTATCGTGGCCCGTGCCCCGTGCCCCGTACATCGTTCCTGCGTATCACATGACATTGAAAAACACTCACCAAAAATGAATGCGAATGAATGCGAAACGTTCAAAAAAGTATTGTTTTCAAATGGGAAATATTTTGGTATCTTTTGATGCTTTTTTTGTTTAGTATCTAGTGACCCGCGACTTGTTGAAATCATTTTAATGTGTCCAGAGGTGTGGACAAACACGGGAAAACGAAAAACCGGGACACGAAGCTCATATATCTTTTCACAGCAGGCTTTTTGTGTGGCCCTCTTCTATTTCCAACGTGTCGGCCATGATTGAAATTCTATCACCCACACTCCCAGCCCCAGCCCCAGCCCCACCCGCACAATCAAGAATCACCCTGATTCCAGGCGCTTGCCTAAGACTGCATCTTACCCCCAATCGGTCCTTCGAGATGATGATTTCCTTGGAAGGGTCACGGCCTCGCCCTCTGCCCTGTGCCCTCTGCCCTCTGCCTTTGGGCTGCCAGGACATGGGGTGGACTCTAGCTCAAGGCCAAGTTGGGAAAACGCACCCTATCTACGGGATCTACGGCATCTAAGGGATCTGGAAATCTACTGCACTGCCATCTCCTTGTTCTTATCGATTTTCTCACACACTTGTCCTCAAGGCAGGGATGGGGAGGGGGAGGGGGCCCTGCCCTTGCTCTCTCACAATAGTTTTTCTTGCCTTTGTCTCCAGGGAATCTCTATCTCTCTCTCGCTTTCTCGACGGGTGGTTGCAAAAACATTTTCAGATTTTCGCAGATTTTTATTGCATCCGGCTTCCGACTTCCGGGCAGGCAAAACCGAAACCAAATTTGGGCGGGTGTAGGGTGGGGGGGGGGCACATATTTGTCCCTGGCTTTCGGGGATAATGTTTTCATAATGTATTCCCGAGTGTCAAAAGTGGCGTCAAATGTCTCAAAAGTACGTTAAAAAGGCCTTGGCCAGTGGCCCCCCATCCCCCCCCCACCCCCCACTACAGTGGAGTGTGGCACTCAAGCAACTTGTGGGATAGAAATAGAGATGAGATGGAACAAAAAGTCTCTACAGCTACAGGTACTCCAAAGAAGGGGAATACGATCGAATGTCGGTAGAGAAATCCGTATTGCCCAATTTTGAAGAGAATTTCCAGCATTTTCTAGGGAAATTTATGAACTCTTTGGACTCTGAAAAGGCGAAAGAATCGGGTATCTAAAATGGGTATTCCCCAGAGTTTTTGCTCGCGTTTCCCTTAGCAGACAGTGTGCCCTGTACATTCCATAATATCTCTCTCTCTCTCTCTCTCTCTCTCTCTCTCTCTCGCTCTCTATGAGTCGCCGACTGATTGCAAATTCTATTCACATCCCGCTTTTGGCAGTGCTTTGTAAAATTATTACTTTTTTTTGCGCTCTGTGGCACGTCTCACGTGGCGTCTATGGGATTTGGTGGCCAGTAGCCTTCAGCCAGCTTTTGCCGGTTGCATATTAAACAGCCGCAGCCGCAGCCGAATGCCGATTTGTAACCACAAGATACGCAGATACAGTGGAAAAGCATTTAAAATGCAAATTGCAGCCGTTGCAGGTTTGAAAAATGTCTGCTTTTGCCTCATGCCTCATGCCTCTTGCCCCACATCCCACATGAGGGTTTCGTTTCGTTCCCAAAGATAAGCGGCACATTCTTGAACAATATGCTGTATATAGTATTTATTTGTTGTATCTAGAGCACACACTTCCTTTCCGCTTAAGCCATAAGCTTTGATAAAAAAACAAACAAACGTTGACCAACTTTTTAGTTTCTGTTTTTTGTTCTCTGTTGTCCCTGGCGATAGCCCACTCACCGCATTCTTTGCATATTTTTGTGGCCAATAAATAAATAAATACTCAAATGTTGGCAAAATGTGGCCGAATCCCATGATTAACACCTGAAGAATTCTCCAGTAAACAAAACAAATCTGGCAGATTGCTGTGAATCATCTGAAGATTGTTTTTCTCCACCACACATCTTGAAATAAATTACAATTTTCCATCGTTTTTCTATATACAGTATGTTTCTTTTTCTCCCTATAAGTTTTATGGGGCATATCGTACAAAATACTCCGAGTATTTCCAGCGTTTCCGCTTCATTCGTCTTCGGGCGATGCGTCAGAATAGAGCCGGAATACTTATCAGTGCACGGACGGATAGACAGACGGTCGAACGGTCGAATGTGACTAAATTAAATGAACCTGTTGCTGGTCGTAAAAACTCACTCAATCAGAGAGGGGGCAAACGGAACAGGTGACTGTAAAAGTATATTCCCCTAGAGCTCCAGGAATACACACATATGTATGTTATCAGAACGTTGATATTTCCCTTGGGCTAACAAGTGGGTATACAAGTTTTTATATAGAGTTTGATTGGGCCTTGAATGACGAATGGGATACTGCTCAAGATATCAGGCAGGCCCTATTGATGGATGAAATGCCCCAGAACGGATAGATCTAGCTCTGGAGATGCAGATATTGTGAAGGAAATCTAAGAAAGACAATGATACGGTTTCATAGGTGGTTTTCCTGGCTCAAAGGCTACTCCAATTAGCTTGGTAGATCTATAAAGCGGAGGCCCTGGGATCTCTTTAAGGCTTCCTGCAATCACTGAAGATCTATAGAGCGGAGGCCCTGGGATTCCTTCAATGCTTCCTGCAATCACTGAAGATCTATAGAGCGGAGGCCCTGAGATCCCTTTAAGGCTTCCTGCAATCACTGAAGATCTATAGAGCGGAGATCTATGGTTCCATTGGACACAGATCTATTCTTTACTGCCGTTTCAGGCTTTGGGGGTCATCTTTTGGTGGCTCTTCCCCTCAGGTTTCTTCTGGTGGGGCACCTTCTGGTGGATCTTCCACTCAGTTTTCACTGTGGCTTGCTTTTGATTTTTCGTCTGGATCTCTCCAGCAATTTGCATGTTGTTTTCCATCGTATATTTTTGCGTGTGTGTTTTTCTGGCAAGAGCATGTGAAATTCAGTATGTTCTGGCCAAATACTCGGTTGCTTTTGGCCTGGTCCGCCGCCACACACCGCTCTCGTATCAGCGATAGGCTAATAAGTAAATATTAGTTAGACATTAGATACACATTTGTGGTCGTGCACAGATATCGGGGGCCCAAGAGTCAAATTCAATTATAGTTGCGGCCAAAACGGTGGATAAACATGGCCAAAAGTTGGGTGTGGTCGGAATGGAATGGTCGAGCAACAGGTCCCGGGTTGGTCCTCAACTTTGACCCTGGGCTGTCTTGATTCTTTCCCAAAATTTATTAATTACGTTGGGAATTAATGGGCAACCCTTGCGTGGCCCTGCCCAGTCCTCACTTTGCTGCCTGCCTCTCTTCAGCGGCAACATGTGGCACTGCGTGTGGCAGTGTGTGTGGCAGTGTGTGTGTCAGTGTGTGTGTGTGTGCCAGTTATTGCCTGAAGAGCCCTCCTCGTTGAAGAGTCTGCGTGTGTGCCATTTTACCTGGCCGGAGATCTGCAACAGAAATCGACCACAAATCACACGAAGGGTGGCAGTTGAGTCGAGGGGGGCGGGGGGCAGGGCAGGGGGAGGCCACCCTCCGTGCTCGGTGCCAGCACAGTTTTTTTTGAATGCACTTCTCGGTGTGCACTCGAAATGAAGTGGGAAATGGGACAGCGTCATCGTTCCATTGCTGTTCTGTTCCCTTTGTTCAGGGCCAGGCCAAATCGGAGTGACGGCGTGTGGGGGGGGGGGGGGGGGGGGGGGGGGGAAGTATCTTTGTGCCCTAATGCCGGCTGGTATCACGTTTTGGTCGTTGATTCCTCGGGCAACACGTTTCATTATTTACACGCCGCTAGTTGATAAAAAGCTCTCCTCCCTCCCTCTCTCTTTGGCCTTCTTCCCTCTTTTGAGTCATCCAATAGCTGTGTCCCGCTCTGAGCTTGACTCATTCGCAGGCCTCTGGGAGGGTGGGTGGCCGCCCGGCCACCCTTTTTGCGACAACAGCTGGGTGACTCATCAGCTGAGCCTGCCTCCCGCCCGCCCATGTCTCATCGTGTGTCCTTACCTCCCCCCCCCTTCAAACATTGCCTCTCCACCGCCCCCCCCGCACCCTCTTGATTATGATGTTTGCTTAATACTCGTACTTTTTGCTGTTGTTGCTTTTGCGAGTGGAAGGGGAGCCCAGCCAGCCAAGCAGTGCACTGGGCGGGGACAAAAACCATATGGAAATATGTATCTAACGGTTTTCGAGCCTAAAAAACATTCGAATATCCAAGAAAGGTCTGAGTTTTGAAGATATTTATACGAAATGTGGCACAAATATGGGGATAAATGATGGGAACAGTGTTGAAATTTTTGCAATTTCCAATATTTCTTGGCGGATCGTTAGTTTTCGAATCATCTCATAAAAAATATCAATCTATAGGGCACAATCGAGGCCTGTCTGCCAGTCTGCCTGTTCTCTCTATCTCTTTCTCTTTCATGCTTAATGCTGGTTGCATTTGCCAACCAATTTTTGTCAGTGTATGCAGCGTCCCTTGCCCGTATCGTATCGAGAGAGAAAGAGAGAGAGAGAGCTTTGGCCCTATTCAACGAAGCTTTTTCTTTCACAAGTTCAAAGGCATTCGAAGAATAGAGGGAGAGGGAAGGCCGGAGAACACAAAGAGAACTCTGAAAGAGGAGAACAAGAGACGCTGTGCGGGTGTGTGCGGGCTTGTGTGTGTGTGTGTGTTTCATCATCAAATGTTATGCAAAGAGGAAGGAAGGAAAAAAAGAGGACACGGGCAGCCTTCGCTTCGCTTTTATCCTCATTGTCGCATGTCGTACCCCGCCCCCCCCGCCGCAGCCTTTGGGCCAGGCTTTTGGGTTTTCGGGGCACCGCCTTTGTCTGTCTTCCCGTGCCCCTGCCCCAGCACTGGTGGCACACCCGCAAAACAAATTAGCTTCATTTCCTGCCCACATGACATTCGTGCCCTCCCCCCCCCAAGCCCCCCCATGCTCCTCTTCTGCCCAAAAAAAATTGCAATATTTTTGTGTGTTTGTTAAAACATAAATTTTATGCGAATTTTGGTGTCTGGGGGAGACTCCTCCTCCACATGGATCGGAGATCGGAGCGACGGAAATCGTTAAATATAATACTCTTGAAGCGATAAGCGCGTGCTGCAGCAACATGTTGCGGGGACCGGCCTGTGGGAGGAGGGAGAGTCATTGAACCTCCTCCATCCTCCATGCACCACACAAATCGATTCTCTCCGATCCACTGCTGCTGCCACTCTTTGACTCATTTCCCGGGCAGGGCTTCTGCGCTTGCAACTGAATCACATTCGCGTCGCGTGGCAGTGGCATCATGGTCATTGGGGGCTGAATGTGGGGGCCCGGGCGGCCTTTGTCTGTTGCTTTTGATGTTTATGACAGTTTCAAATAAAAAGCATCCATCAACATTGAAAAAAAACACGAGAGAGACGGAGAGACAGAGAGACAGAGAGGCGGCCTCATCAACAGAGTGGCGTCTCTGCTTTGGCTCTTTGTTTTTTGTTTGTTTGTCCATTGATCGTGAGAAAAGTGCATTTGATAGCCAGCCATAGGATCATCGCATCATCATCATCATCAGAGGCAGAGGCAGAGGCAGAAAGCGCTGCTCTTTCCAAATCTGGGCAACAATGTTGCCACTTCAGACGTGCCACACATAATATTATTAAAAACTTTGTTAAACGAACCAGGAAGGGGCCCGACGGCGACGGCGACGTCGACGGCGAAGGCATAAAAGTTGCAAGTTTCTTTGGGCTGCACCGAGAGCGGAGCCCAAGGAAGGCAAGAAGTCGCCCGAGAGAGCAATGCACTCGCGTCGCTGTGGAGGCAGGGAGCTGCCAACTATTTTGCATCCATTTGAGTGCATGTATCCGTGTATCTATGTGTGTGTGTGTGCGCCTGGGTCGTGTCATGCACTTCAGTTAATACTATTATAAAGAACGAGGGTAGGCGCTGATTTGCCCTAGACACAGAGCAGAAAGAACGTTGACTCGTGCCTCGACGGCGGAGTTCATTTAATCAGCGCTGCTAAGAATAGCCAAAGACGGGGTTTACTATACAAACAGAAGGGGGGGGGGGGGGGGGGACTCTAAGGAATCGTTGGGGGTATTCTTGCACCGGAATCAGGGTTGCTTATGTGCCATTGCACACCTTTATTGTTGGGCATTTGATTAACACTCCTTCTCTCTTCTCTCTCTTTGCTTTCCAGGTAAGTTTCACCATTTCACCATCAATCAAGCCACGTGAGTCCCACTGTAAACAATTTGTGGGCGGAGAAAAGCCTGCAAATGGTACGGGTACAGGGGTACACGGGTACACGGGTACGAGCCCCACTCGACAATGCCGACAATGCATTTTGCTTATTTTGAGTTTATTTTTACGGTTCGTACCGCGCCGAGCGCATTTATTATAAACAAAATGTTGAGAAATGTTTACGCTAACATTGACTGTGGATCCCAACACAGCCCACCCCCCACCCACGACCCCACCCCCAATCGAACTTCTCCTTGACGCATTTCCTTGGCATTTCTCCCTGTTCTGCTTTCTGCCTGCTGCTTTCTGTTTAGTAAACATTATGTCCAACTTTTCCGACTTTTCACCAAAAGCAAAACACAGGAACCCCCAGATAACCAATCGATTCGATACGATTCGATTCGATTGGTACTTTTACTCTTTCTTTTTGGATTGCGTCTGTCTGGGTCCCCATCATATTGCTCCATAAACGATCCGCATATATGTATGCATAATATTTATACGTATTTCTTTAGTTTTTGTATTTCCGCATTTCTCGAATTGAAGTCACTTTCGGTTTTCATACATTTATACAAAACAATATATTATGCATTCTCTTTATACCCCCCACCCCTCTTACCCCCCTTTTAATGCTGATTTTGCTGACTAATTTATATAGTCCCCCCCCCATATTTTACGGAATAATTAACATTACAAATCATATAAATTTCCAACTCAATTTGCATCTCCCATTGTAAATAATAACAACAAAAGAAAGAAAAAAACAACAGTTGATAAAAGATTTTTTTTTTATTTATAGTGTTATTGTCTTTTGTGTTGTTTTGTTGTTGGTTTTTGTTGGTTAGTATTTTATGCATTCTATGGAAGAATGGAGTGTGATGAGAGAGAGAGAGGGACCCTCTAGAGGGGGAAGGGGGATTTTATTGGAATTTATTCGAATTTATTTCCCTGATCTTTTACGATCTCTGTCTGGGGTTTGGGGTCTGGGGTTTGGGGTCTGGGGTTCTCTCTTTTGTTCATTTGCAAAAGTGAAAACGAACATTTCTTCAAATCAAACAACATTTGTATGCTAATGCGAGAGGCAGACTCTTTTTCTTCTCTGTTCAGCACCTGTTGGGGCTTTTCATTTTCTTATTGGTTTTCCAAAGAATGTTTCTACCTAACGGACCAGATCTTGCAACAGTTTCCCTAACGGTATACATTTTTGATAGAGGAAAATATATAAAAAATGTATCTAAAAATAAACTTTCTCATCGAGAGAGAGAGATGGAATTTTGTGTTGTTGTCTGTGGAAAACCACTCGACGTAATAGAATTTTCTGCAAAGTAAAAATTCGCCCACTCGAAGCACAAAAATGGGGTTCAACAGGGGGCAGGGGGGCACAGGGGGGGAAAGAGATCTTAAAATTATGGCTTTTGCTTTTCTTCAGACATTTGGCAACACTTGTTACGAAATTCCACCAACGCCCCCGCGCCGCCCCGCCCCGCGCAGCCATTCATCTTTGATGATTTTCAAAAATTGAATTTTCCACTGGACCGGGCTAAGGCGTTGCCAGACCGCAGAGAGAGAGGGAGGGAGAGAGAGAGAGGAGAGAAGAGCACTACAAAGTGATGGAAACAATGGAACGGATCGCGGATCGCGGCCACAGACCGAGACCCAGTCCCAGTCCCAGTCCCCAGTTGCAGACCCACTGGCACTTTGGGGGCACGAAACTCGTTTTTGCCTTTTGGCTGGATATTTAGCAGCCATCTATCTGTCTCTCTCTCTCTCTGTCTGTAGACTGCACTGCATTTATCGTCGTCAAGCAGCTGGAACAGAGACACACACACACGCACACACACACGCTGAGAAGAAGGAGGAATCAAGTAAAACAAAACTCGCATCCCCCGAACAATGGCGAGCCGAAACGAAACGAACCGAGCCGAACCGAGCCGAACAATCGGCAACACTGAAAACCGCGAGCAATTGAAACCAGAATTCGTTTGGTTTAGATTTTCACTTTTGCGGCTGCCGCCGCCGCCGCCGCCGCCCCCGCTTCCTCCCCCCCTCCAAGCGGCTCCTTCGTATAGGGATGGCAGTCTTCCTCCTTCCTCCTTCCTCCTTCTCCCTTTCTTTCTTTCTTTTTTTTTTTGTTTTGCCCTACTCAATTTTCGCGATGGCCGGCGGTATCGACTGCCCGATGACCTCTAATTTTTAGAGGCCCTTGGAAGTGAAGTGATTCCAAGTCTCAATATGCCCGCCCGCCCGCTTTTAAGGGGTATCCCTCCCATACAATGGGTGGGCTTTAATCGTTCCGTTTGGAGAGCTGACCGGCACGGCACGTGTTTCTCCCACATATCTCCCCCTCTCTGCCCGCTCTTTCCCTTGTGGCTGAGGCTGCTGCTTGGGCAATTCACTTTATTCCGTTCTAAGGCGCCCAGATGTTCCATGCTGGTCCTCTTCTTTGCTTTTCACTCGCTTAATTGCCAGCCTTCTGTCTGCTCGCTGAGTGGCCTGCAATTGTCCGAAAGAGGGTTTAGTCAGTCGCCTGGACATTGATGCCAAATGAGCAGGGGATGCGGGGAGCAGGGGGTGGGGGTGGGGGGGCAGCCCCCGTTTTGGAATCTCTAATCGAAACAGCTGCTGGCAGATCTTTTCCCGTTGGCAGGAGACTCTCTCACGTTCATGTCGCCGCGATTGAACCCGAAGTTAACCTTTTGTGAACCGGTCAAAGTCTTGTGTTGCAGGCCGCCAATGACGTCAGCCGTGCAATCAAGTCTCGGTCTTAGCCGTCGAAGCTCTCTGGTCTTTCAGTCTTTCCGTCTTGGCTTCAGCCCCGACTTTGGTTTCATCTCCAGCTGTGGGCTTGGATGCCGCAACATCTCGAGAGATGCTTGTCTGTGGCTGGCCAGTGGGATGCCTGACTTTTTTTTTATATTTTTTTTGTTATTAATTGACTTTTGAGTTGACTCGCGACTTGCGAGTCGCGACAGCGCGCTTAATTTATTGCGTATACGCCCCATGCTCGAGGGAAGGTAGGAATAGGGCACCGCGGGTGGGGGGTAGGGGGGTGGGGGGTCGTCTCGGAAGCAGACGCTTGAGGAAATTGTTCAAGTTTTCCCCACATTGCATTGCATTGCATTTTCATGGCTCATAAATAAAAGGAAATTGCAACTGCAATGTTCTCAAGATGGAAAATGGAAGATGCTTTTCTTTTCTTTTCCATAGAGGAAATGAAAAGTGCACGGTTGGTGGGGGGAGGGAGGGGGATGGGGATCGTGTGATTGGGGTAGGGTTTAACTTCTTGTTCTGCTGTTCTCTCTCTCTCTCTCTATGTCTCTCTCTCTCTCTCTCTCTATGTCTCTCTGTCTCTTTGTTGGGTAATTGCCACCTTGTTTTCCACGAATCTTAGATCTCCATGCAACAGGCGGCAGCCCGCGGCTGCAGCAGCAGCCTATCGTCTCGTATAATCAAAAGTGCATGTAAATACATGTACAATATGTGAGAAATTTTAATTACACCGACATTATCGTGTATATAAAGATATATCTCTAGTCTACAACAGACAGAGACAGGGAGAGGCAGGGAGAGAGCGGGAGCGGGAGAGAGAGGGAGAGAACGTCTTGAGAAATGAGTTACTTGGAAAATGTTGCATAGCTTTTGTGTCTGTTGTTGTTGTTGTTGTTGCTGCTGCTGCTCTAGTTTTTTTTTCGTTTTTGTTTTTGTTTCGTTTTCAGATAAACTTGCAACAAGAGAGCTGCTGCATATTTTGTTGTACATGCAACGGAAATGCAACAAATTTTTATGGCCACAGCGAAACAGAAAGACAGAGTGAGAGAGAGAGAGAGAAACTCTGGGGAGAGTCAGGCTGGTCGGGCTCTGGATAAGGCCCGGCCAGGGGTCTATTTATAGAGCGAGAGGCAGCTTTGGCCAATTGGGGTTCTGGACACTGACCATGTCCGGTCTTAGTGGCAGTCTTTAGTGCAGTGGTTAGTGGTTAGTGGTTAGTCTTTAGTATTTAGTCACCATTGCAGCAGCCGTCCATTGCAGCCAAGCGAAAACCGAAGCGAGGCCCATGGCCATAGGAATTGGCCATGGTTCTGCCTCATGCTGTGGCTCTGGCTCTGGCTCTGGCTTTGGCTCTGCCTCTGGCTTGGACTTCGACTTACATAGTTGTTGTTGCCTTGTCTTGGCCTGGCTCAAAGTAGTTCAACCTGTTCGGTGGCTTTGGCTTTGTCCAGAAGAATGTGGCTGCAAAATTTATAGCTCTTTTTGCTTTCAACTTTACTCGGCGGCTGTGCCCGGGCACTTCTATGTTCCATCAGCATCAGCAGCAGCAGCATCCGCAGCTTTCATGCCTCCCATTTACAGGCAAAGATTTACGCAAAATGTTGCAAGAAACAAAAGTCTTTCATTTTTTGTTGGAGGATTAAAACAGCAACAAAAGTTGAGTGAAAGACAATCCGTTGATCCATTTCGCCACACGTCTGTCAGTCAGCATTCATCAGGCATTTCATTCATTCATTCAAACACTCACTCTGGTCTCCGGTCTCTCTCATCCTTTTGCGCTCTCTCTCTCTCTCTCTCTCTCTCTTTCTCTGTGGGACTCTCCAGTGCAGTGCTGTGCCTTCTCCAGATCTCAATTAAGTTTAATGAGCACATGAGCATTTTCATAATTGGAGCAAATTAACTTGAATGGCGCTTCAAAAAACAAAAACAAAGAGCGAGAGAGGGGGAGGGGTAGGGGTAGGGGTAGGGAGAGAGCCACTCTTTATTTAGATCACTTTTGGCATAAAGATTCCCCCCTCCCCCCGGAAGTGTTTGTCTGACTTGATCTTTGCGGGTCTTAAGTCTACTTTTTGACTGAGTCTGACTTGAGTCTTGACTTCCCTCTTGTTATGCTTCTGCACCTAACGAACCGCAATTGTCAACTGTTTTCGCGGGCCGGGGCCAGCTGGGTTTGGGCCACAGTTCTGTGTGGTTCTGTCACGTTTCGAGGTTACTTGGACAGCGCTACAATCAGCTCAAGACTGAATACTCGTCGTATCGTATCGTAGGCAAAAGTAGAGCCAACCATCCATAGATCTATGGATGCTGTTGCACACATGTTTCTCGAAATTCCTGGCTTATCTGGGAGCCCCGTTGTTCTGCTCTGTCTCTGCATCTGCAGCGACCTCTCGCTCGGCCATTGGGGCAGTGGTAGGGGGGGCGACAGACCACTTAACTGCTGGCCGGAACAGTTGGTCAATTAGTTCGTTTCTGGCTTTCAACATGAGCTGCCTGTTCGGGTATTTGAATGCAACGACGACGAAGGCGACGGCGGCAAGCATTTGTTGGGTTGGGGATCGGCATCGGGATCCCAGGCAACATCGGATCGAGGAATTTTGGGTGAGTGTTGGCTGCCACAGCAACAGCAACAGAAACAACAACAAGAATGGTTTGGCCCCGCCGCAGGTGGCTAACTGTCTCTCTGTCCAGCAACCAGTTTGCAATTAAATGTCGCCGTTTAAATGTGATTTGATTCTTTGCATAACCAAATGCCTTGGCCACTGGCCACTGGCCACTGGCCATTGGGCTTGCGATTGGAGCTCGTGAGTGCGGACCGGATAGGCATCCACACTCGAATGAGCGCAGTCGATCTATTAATCAAGTGAGATTCCAGTGAGGAAAAGCCTTAAATTATCAATTTGTATGGCAGTACATAAAGTTTTATATACGATATTTATGGAGAGAGTTGCTGAATGCGCGCGCGTCTTGAAGATCGAGTTACCTCAGCAAATGGCCAATTCTAATTGCACTTGGGTAGCCGGATTGCCTTGAAACAACTGGAAGTTCTCAAAAAAAAAAAAACAAAGTGAAGAGTTACAAACAATTGGGGGTAAACAATTACACGAAAGTGCTTTAGAGTGAAGAATGTTTCGGTTGGAATTTATTGCTGGAGGGAAACATACATACATACATACATATTTCATGCGTGTTTCGCGGCCATCTCTAATGATCGCTTGGCGGCCGCTGGCTGGACCAACCGCTGTTTATGGCAACTGCTTGATGCTGGCTACTGCTTGGTGCGTGCATTGCTTACCCCAGGTCACTGCTTGTCTCGCCTGTCCGTCCACTGCTTGCCTTCTTGCTGTCCCACTGCTTTCCCATCAGGCGGTTGTCTACTGCTTCTCTTCCTACTGCTTCCCTTCTGGCTTCTGCTGCTGCCGCTGCCGGTGCCGCTGCCGTTTCTGGCTGCGTTGAAAGCTAAAGTTCAAGCCAACACAACACGAGATGTTGCTCAACTATTTTTATGATTACAACTTTGCGGTGACTCTATGCTAACGGTTTCACACACGCTAACTAGACAGAAAAAAAAACAACAGAAAAACATCTCTCTTCTTCTCTTCGTCTCTCTCTCTTTTTTTTGGCCTCATGTTTTTGTATGCTTCCTGTTGGCATTATCATGCATGTATCTATATAATCGTGAGCTTCTGGCCAAGATCACATCGCTTCTCTCTCTCCCTCTCGCTCTCCCTCAGCCATGGCTCTGTTGATTTTCCACATTCTGTCTAATGTAACTGTGAAAAGGCATCGCGTTGCATTGCGTCGCGTCGCGTCGCTTGATTTATTCATTTATTCATTCTTTTGCATGATTGCAGATTGCATACATATTTACACGTGTAATTATCAGGTTTCTGAAGCTTGACGGCAATTTGTTAGCCACGATCGGTACTCCCATGCTAAGCATATCCGTCTATTATTCCATGAATCGAAAGTGTTTTTAGGCGGGGTGGGAGGGGTGGAGGGGGGGCTGTACTTTGATCTAATTGGATTCAAAGTGGAAAGAGAACACAACTGCCTCTGAGGTTTGACCCACTTGGTAACCCTTTGTTTATCGATTAACCAGTGCGAAAAGTGCCACAAGAAAAAAGTGGGGGGGAAAAACTAGAGACTGGAAAAGTTATTCAATCAATAGAAACAGAAGAAACGGCACCCATGGGTTAATGTGCTAATTTCGGGGTAAACCCTCTTTCCCCCGCCCGTGTGTCAACAGCGAGTGATGAACAGGGGAAGTGGCAGAGACAACATGTAAATATAGACTCAAAGAAGCGACTGAGAGTGTGGTCAGGGGGGGAGGGGCACGGGGGGGGGGGGGAGTGGGAGCCAGCAATGAGGCGGAAAATCGTTACAGCAAATTAACTGAAAATGAGGGAAAAAAGAGCAACAAGCTGCTTACAAAAATAGCCACGAGGAATGGAAGGGAAAGGAAAGCGAAGGGACTGGGAGGTGGAGAGGGAGCGGGAGCGGGAAAACAGGTCAGGAGTGGCTTCTTGGGCTCTGCTTTTCCTCGAGCCCATTGTCTTCTATTTGCCTTTGAGGTTTCTGCAGCAAATCAAACGGAATTGCTGCTGTTGGGGTAAGCGGCAATTTCCATGTGGAAAAGCTGTGGAAATTGCATGTAAAGCACTCTCTTCGAATGAGTGTGGAAAGGTTGAGAGTGCCCCAAATCGGGAATGACAGTTGGTCGAGCAGGGGAAGGGGGGGGGGGGGGGGGGGGGGGGGGGGGGGGGGGGTCAATGTACTGCAACATGAAGAAAGAGGTAAACCTTGTGCATATGTATCTGCGGAGTGTGTGTATCTGAGAGTATGACATTCTCCTTCATAGATCAAACACAAACAAAGGCGCCGCCCAAACGTTGTCATGCAAAAAAAAAAAAGAAAAAAAAAAAACACACACGCAAGCTTCCCGGCGGTGCGGGGGGTGGGGGGGCACAGCGGAAGCTACATGCATACATGCTTCGGATTGCATGTGGCAAGCACTCGCGCGGGGGCAATGTCAATTTGCGTCAGCCCAAGGGCCCCGACCATCGAACATTGTCATCATCCAAATGTCAAATGGGTGCAGCGTCAGCAACAACAGTGCCTGTGCCTGTGCCTGTGCCTCTGCATCTGCCAGTGGCAGCAACAAAAGCAAGCGCGTCATGCTGGCCACTGTCGATACAGGCATGTCTATTTGTCGGTGTGCATGTGTGTGTGCACGTTCTTGTTTCCACTGCTTCCACACTGCTTCAGTGCTTCACTGCTTCACTCTCCCACCCTGAACTGCTTATCAAGTGCATTACGATGTTGCTGTTGCTGCTGCTGCTGTTCTTGTTTGCGTGCCACGTCCGTTGCAGATAAAAAAAAAAACGCGTGCTTCTCCCCCCCCCCCCCACCGCCTCCCCCTTGGAATCTGCTGCAACATGCACTGCAACAAAAACGAAATTCAATAGAATTTCATACAAGGAGATACTTCTCTGCCATGAAGCAGATTCATTTGGCGAGGAATGCGCAATGAGTGTTCGCCTCGGATTACTCATGAATACTCACATGGAAAGTGAATGATTCGAGGGGAGAGTCATGGCAGGCCCTAACTTTCTTTGGCCATAGAAGAACAGTTTTAAGCACCAGCGTTTTTCCAGTGTAAACGCTCTGCTGAGCCCACCGCCACCCCATTTGCCTATGGCTTCGAGCAAAACCACACAAAACAAAACCCACTCTCAAGCCCCAGCGTGCAGCGTGCGGCGTGTACCGTGCACCGTGCACCGTGCACCTGTTACCCAGTTATAGCCGTTGGCTCTCAGCAGCAGAGCTGTGGCTCTGTGGCTCTGTAGCTCTGTAGCTCTGGTCGGTTAGTCGGTCGTTCAAACTGGGTCTCTCTCCTAATCATTGAATACCGAAAAAAGCCAAAGCCAAAAGGAAGCCAACGTTTCTGGTCGAGTGCTCTCCTCCGGCGGGGCAGACAGATAGACAGACAGACAGCCGGCCAGCCGGCCAGCCGGCAATTGTAATGCAAACAGGAATCCATATTGTGCCCCCGATCGCAGCCAGGGGCTGTGCCAGACAGACGTCAACGCTTTCTGCTTCAATTGACACCCTCGGTACGGGAGTTGCAGTTGCCCCAAGAGTTGCATAGTTACAGTTGCAGTTCCATGAGGTAGTCATTGCATAAAGACCATTGACAGGGCTGCTCTCCAGCTCTGTACCGTTTTACGGTTGCCGCAACGTGTTGCCGGTCGTGTTGTGCAACAGCCCTTTATGATTATCATCGATACGGAACCCCCAATGCGGTTGCAATTTTCGCTTAGATAAGCAAAGGATTGCCATACGAAACTTTAGGGTTTTCTCTGCTTCACAAAAACTTTCCTTCAGACCGTCAATCTTTACACGATTGGTTATCATTTCACTGTCTCCGGCTCCGGCCCCGGCCCCGTCCCCGTTCTACTTTCCCTTTGGATCCGTTGATCGAATGTCACGAGCCCATGAAAACGAATCGAAACGAATCCAATACACGATTAAATTAAATGGAAAAAAACAAGAACACAAAAGAAACAAACAGAAACAACAATGCAATTCATTCGAATGGTATGGAATGGAATGGAATGGAATGGAATGAACAAATGCGTTTAATCAATCGGATCAGTCTTCAATCTTGACCCACTGAACGGTGCCCGTGGGCCTGGTAGGGTGCCGTGCCATGCCCCCTACAGCACATTCCACACTCTGCCACGCATTCCACGTCCGTAGCAAGCAGTACCCTTCAATAAAGAAAACAAACCTCAACAACGTTCAACAATCAACAATCACCAATCACGATGCGATGACAATCTTCAATCGAATTTAACACTTTTCTTTGCTTCTTGCCTTCTTGCCTACTTGCCTTCTTGCCTCCTCCAGCAATTTGTTAATTTCTTTATTGATTTTTATTGTCATTTTTGTGTGTGTGTGTTTTTTGTCGATTCTTGCGTTAGCTGTTGCATTGTTGAGACATTTTGTTGATTGAATTTGACTGACGGTTACGTTGCGTCTTCCAGTCTTCCAGTGAAAGTCCAGCCTCGTCTCAGACTGGAATCGGGATTGGTGTTCAGCTAATAAACTTTTGTGACATCTGATGCCCCCGCCTGATGAGGCCTGATGCCTGATGAGACCTGATGCTGGTGTTAGCAAACTTTCGCCATGATTTATTGGCCAGCTTGTTAGTCGGGAGACTCTTCATTATAGCCGTAGCCAGCTCTTTTGGACATTGTCACATTAATCTCTGCAGCGTCGGCAAATAAATATTATTTAAATGGCAGTTTCCAGAAATACTATTTGTTGTTTGTCTTTTGGGAAGTCATTAACCTCAAGTGCCACAACTCTTACTCCTACTACGATCTCCGATCTCCGATCTTGAAGCTGTCAGACCCTTGCCACATGCCACACACACGCACACTCACGCACCAAAAGTATGCCTCAATTTGGTTTTTATTTCATTCCTTATATGCCCAGATCCAATCATTCGCTCGTTCGCTTTGTGATCTGATCTCTCGAGGCGGTCAAGGTCAGGCGACTGCGACTGTGACTGCGAATGCGATCTCCGATTGGCAAAGTAACCTTCGAGAGACGTCGAGTGTCCGTCCATCAATGTCGTCCCATTTGGGATTTGCGATTCGTGGAGGGGATGAGCGACAGTCGCAGAGCAGCATAAACGGGGGAATGGGGAATGGGGAATGGGAATCCGTTCTAATCAATTGATGGACATTCCTTTCTCACCTCATAATCAATCGATCGATGCTGGGGGAGCGGGGGTTGGGGGGAAACAACAGCATAACTATTATCTTAATCAATGCATTTTGTACCAGTTTAAATATTAACTATTTATATAAATCAATGGCGCTAATGGCGCCCGCTGAATGGCGGACGCAGACAAACGGCAAACAATTTGCCATTCCATTTAATCAAACAACATGGAAGAGAAAAACTAGCACAAACACACACACACATACACACACAGAGCACTGATTGGAAAAACACAGTGGGAAAATGCCGACTAAAGGCGAGGATATTGCGCAAGCGCAGCCGCAGCCGCAGCCGCCGTCGAGGCTCTGTCGATGTGAAAAGTAAATTAATTTGATTTGAACGGAGAGGTGAGGTGAGGAGAGGGGAGAGGGGAGCTGATGGAAAGGCAAAGGCACTCCACTCGATGGCTATGTCGCTGCAAGGAACGTATTCATTCGATTATGCAAGCAAGAAATGGGTTTAGGCCAGCGGCAAGTGACAATCGAATGGATGGATGGATGGATGGATAGATGTTTATAGGCCAAGTTACAGGACTAAAGAAAAACACCCACATGATGCTATGGCCAACGCCCTCCTGCTGCTGCTGCTGCACCCCACCCTGTTTTTTTTCCATTTGTGGTGCCGCACCTCGAGGCGGGTGAAAGTTCCCCACCCCGCCCAGCCCCGGCCCCGCCGCCACACTGTGGGTGTGTGACGCAACCGAAATTCTACAAACGCATTTGAAATGAAATTGTTTTAATGTTTAATTAATGGCACACGATCGACGAAAAATTGAGTGAAAATCGGGCAACGTTGCCAAATTTCACTGGGCAACCTTCACGAAAAGACAACTCTATAAATTGGTAAAGCAGTGGAGGAGCACAGAAATTAATATAATCGCTTCACATAAAACATTGAAACCAAATTACGTACAAATACTCGTAAAACCGTTTTGCAATGCCACGGAAGAAGCGACCAAAAAAAAAAAAAACACAAACACAAACAAAACAAGCAACCGAAAACGTAAATTTTCAACAACAATTTAACGCTCATTTAAGCCGCAACCGAATTGTGTCTCGGAACTGGGTTTCATTATGTAATTGATGTTAATTTTTGGACAGACCAAGAGCGCAGGAGGCGGAGGCGGAGGCGGAGGGTCGCACAGGGTACAGTGACTTCTCTCTCTCTCTCGCTCTCGCTCGCTCTCTATCTCTGGCTGAACTTCACATGCAAATTGGCAAACATTTCTATGGGTTTTCTATGCGCGGCGAGGAGTGGCGGGAGAGCTTGGTTTACTTAACATTCAAATCTGCCGTCGATGATTGCGTTTGGGGGCGTGATTGGCAGCTAACTCGGCCACACGGCAGCCTCTTTTGATGTCTCTTTTTGCCACGGTTTTTGCTGTCTTTCGCTGCGTGCGAAAATAAAATCAAAAGTGGAGCGCGCCGCACCGCAGCGCAGCGCAGTTTGTGTTTCTCTGTTGTCTGTTTGGAATCTGTTGTATTGACAAACGGTATGGTATTGAAAAGTGTTGCAAATTGCCCACAAAAGATAGTTACAGGCAGAGGCAGAGAGAGAGAGAGACGCGGTATATTATATCATAACTCTGTGTTTTTTGTTTTGTCCGCTGAGGAGGAAGTGGCTGCTGGCCATATTTGTGTCAGCGGTAAACGCTAACGATCTCCTAACGAATGGGGCAGGCCAGACGATAATTTAAAACCAAATCACTTGAAATTGTCAACCATATCGCGCTCTTTATGGCTAATGAGTTAATGGATTTGTTTTTGGCGCTCCTCCCACCCTCTCTCTCTCTCCCTCACCGAAGTTCAGTGTTTCCATTCAGAGACACGCGCAATTCCTCTCTCAGCAGTAACCGTTGCTCTCTCGTCTTCTTGCAGTTTTGCTTGCACATTTCCTTATCTCTTGATCTGCATTTGATCTAGGAGCTTTGCTACTCTCAAGCACATACTCCCGCCATGCCTTCTTGCGCTCTTTCAGCAACAACAGCAGTTTCAGAGACCCGCGCAATTCCTCTCTCGGTGACAGCAGCAGCCACAGCAATAACCGTTGCTCTCTCGTGTTCTTGCTTGCACATTTCCTTATCTCTTGATCTGCATTTGATCTAGGAGTTTTGCTACTCTCACGCAATACACGCACACACTCCCGCTCTCTCAGCAACAACAGCATTAGATGAATGGGAAACAGTCCCGCGCAGACAAGACGACTACTCTCTCGCTCTCGCTCCCGGGCCGGGCCTCGCTCTCAGCAAATGCTGCGTACATACATACGTATATGGCCGATCTTTATCCATAAAATCCATTTGCTGTTTGTTTGCTACGCAGTTTCTTTCTTAAGTGATTGAAAAATTGAGATTAATTTCATATTATTTCGCATTTGTTTTTGGCTCAACGTCAAAAGGCATTAAGTGGTATTTTTCCCATTCCTCCACTCGAGATATCCATCCAACTGTTCTAATTCTCTAATCCATTTCTGTTCATTTCTTCTATTTTCAGGATCAAAACGAGAATCTGGGTATACACACAAACAGAGGCATCGATGCCCTGGACAAGTTTGCCAATTTTCTGCGCGATCGAGTGACCATAGAAACGGAATATGCCGGCAAATTGAGGTGAGCCATTAACCCATTAAAGATTTTTCCTAATTTGTGTTTTTTATACCCGATACTCAAAATGAGTATTGGGGTATATTAGATTTGTGGTAAAAGTGGATGTGTGTAACGTCCAGAAGGAATCGTTTCCGACCCTATAAAGTATATATATTCTTGATCAGCATCAATAGCCGAGTCGATTGAGCCCTGTCTGTCTGTCCGTCCGTCCGTCTGTCCGTCTGTCCGTCTGTCCGTCCCCTTCAGCGCCTAATGCTCAAAGACTATAAGAGCTAGAGCAACGATGTTTTGGATCCAGACTTCTGTGATATGTCACTGCTACCAAAATATTTCAAAACTTTGCCCCGCCCACTTCCGCCCCCTCAAAGGGCGAAAATCTGTGGCATCCACAATTTTAAAGATACGAGAAAACCAAAAACGCAGAATCGTAGAGAATGACCATATCTTTTATGCTGCAGAATCTGAATTGGATCGTATTATAATTATAGCCAGCATCAAGAAAACAATTTCATTTTTTCTCGCCCTGTCTCTCTCTAACACACACGTAGCATAGGCGGCTTTGCTTAGAGTAAAACATTAGCGCCTAGATCTCAGAGACTATAAAAGCTAGAGCAACCAAATTTGGTATCCACACTCCTAATATATCGGACCGAGACGAGTTTGTTTCAAAATTTCGCCACACCCCCTTCCGCCCCCGCAAAGGATGCAGATCTGGGGATATTCATAAATCTCAGAGACTATTAAGGCTAGAGTAACCAAATTTCGTATCCGCACTCCTGTTAGATCTCACTATAAAACGTATATCTCAAAATTTCGCCCCACCCCCTTCCGCCCACACAAAGGACGAAAATCTGTTGCATCCACAATATTGCAAAATCGAGTAAACTAAAAACGCAGAATCATAGACAATGACCATATCTATCCGGTTGCCGAATCTGGATCAGATCGGATCATTTTTGTAGCCAAAAGCAAGAAATCAATTTTTAGTGGCTACGCAGCGCCCGACGTCACGCTCAGACTGATTTTCTGTCTCTCTCGCACGCACTCTTTGTCGTGTCGTTTAATATTAGCGGCGTCTGCCGGAGGAGAGCCATACTGACTTAGTATCGGGTATAACTGTAGAGTTGCGGTGTCCGCAGCAACTCACAACGTTCCCCCTCGTTTTTTTTTTTTTTTTTTTGTACGGAATTCGGGATCGTAAGTCTTTGATTTGTGGGGATTATTTTTCAAAGTCTCCAAGCGAACGACGGCGCCTCCATTTATGGCCCCAACAAATAGCCAATTAAACATAAATATTTTGTGTTTAGTTTTTTTGTGTGTGTGTTTCTGCCACACCGCACCCATTTGTGGCATGCAGCTGCTGTCACAAAGATCTCACCAAACTCCAAGTATCTCTCTGGGGACTTACGGAGTTCTCATTAATGTAAAAAGCCTCGTGCACACGCTGTACGAATAAGCACAAGGTCGTCCACTCTGCGGCACTTGTGGCAGTGATTGCACTGTACTGTCCACGACGGGTTCCGTTCCTGAAATCAATTTTCTTGAGGCTTAAAACGTGTCTTTGCCTTTGTCTTTGTCGTTGTCTGTGTCTGTGTCTCTCCCTCCCCCTCTCTGTGAGACCTTCGTAGAACATAAAAATAAAAAATACAAATAATCGTAAATATCTAAAAGCTAATTGTGTTCATTGTTTGAATGAGTGCTTCATTTACTGCCGGCGCAATTCAATTGCCGTTGCTGCAGTAATTCTTTTTTTTTTATGGAAGGAAAAGAATTTTCGAAAGCCGCACCTCCATCATGGGCCGAATGGGCCGACCAACCCCTTGGGGCGGCTCGGCTCTAAATTGCACAATTGAGTGACACCCTCTGAAAGTGAAGCCAACATGATCTGACCACGACCTGCCCCACGCAATTGACACGCGACGCAACTGCCACACCACACCGCCAGGGAGGGGAGTCCCGTCCCCACCGATGGACATGTGGGGGACTTAATGTGATTAGGCTTGAGTTACTCGGACACTGACAAGCCCCGCCAATTGGCCAACGGTGGAACGGTGGAACGGTGGGGACGGCTGTACTGCTGTTGGCGTGGGTCTTCATAATTGTTTAATTTAAGCAAAGATTATATTGCCGGAGTCGCTGACGCTGTCTCTGACGCTGTCGCTGACGCTGTCAAGGTGTTGGAGAGACCACAAGACCGAGGCTGTTGGTTGGTTCGTTGGGAATGCTATCGGTTTCCCACTGTCTGTCTGTCTGTCCGAGTGTCTGGCAGTTCCCACAGTTCCCCCAATGAGTTGGCTTGATGACTGCCTCCACCACCACCACCACCACCGCCACCGCTGGGGTCTAGCGAAGCTCTCCGTTGGCTGGGAGTGAACTGTGGCCCCTGTGTGATATCGCTGGAAGCTACCGTCTTGACGTCGTTTTAATGACTTTATCATTACGCGTCTCTAAAGCTCTAGTTGGCGCTTCATCTTCATCTATCTTCATGCCTTTCCCAGCAGCATCCACTGCGATCAACTACCAACTAGACCACAAAGCAGACCCCCAATGGAAAATGGGGAAAAACTCTATTAATATGCGGAGCGCAGAGTGAAATCTCCAGCTCCAGCTCCAGCCCAAGCTCCATCTCTTGCGTGTGCGATGAAAAGTCTCGTGTTAAATGCAAATGCTTGCTCCTCTTCTTCTACTTGCTGCTGCGATTATATTTTGTATTTCTCTTTCTATCTTTTTGCATAAACAAACAAAGTTTCACTAATGCCATGATTTTTGGATTTTAATTTTGATTTTCGTTTTTTCGTTTTTCCTTGCAGGCGACTAGTGAAAAATTACCAGCCCAAAAAGAAGGAGGAGGAAGACAATGAGTAAGCACCAGTCCAAAACCGAACCATAAGTATACTTAAGTTGAATGTTTGTTAAATGTCTTGGAAAATTATCGACAATTGCGGGGCAAGTCTCTCTGTCTCTCTGTCTCTCTCTGACGCTGACTATTGCTCCAATTGTGCGTGTCTGGGGGGCGGCAGGGGGTGGGGCGCCAAGATTCCCATCAATTTATCGTGTGGTCTGAGAATCTGAGTCTTTAATTACATGCCATGCAAATATGCGTGTAGTATGCGAATAACTGACATCATGACCCGCAAATAGATCTGCCTGCCTCAGCGTGGCATGTGTGTAACATGACAATGAAGCCATAGCCAAAGCCATAGCCATAGCCATAGCCAGAGCCATAGCCAGAGCCAACTTGAAGTTGACTTTGGTAATGAAATGCCAAGCGCTTGTGCCTTATTCAGTTGTAAAATCCATAAATTTATCCTCCAGCGCCATATAGAGAGTGCCACAGCGATGACAGAGTGACAGACAGACGGACAAATGTGCGTGGGCGTTCCTTGGCGCGTCACAAAGCGCGTGTCCAACTCTGTCAATCTGAGAGCTCCATAAATTGCTGCCCCACCACCGAGCGACAGTGCGACAATCGAGCAGAGTAGTAGCTTGCCAGAGGCGCGAATTGTCGTGGGCAGGGAGGGGCCTACAGGCCATGGCTGCAGCCACCAAGGGAACCAACCGAACCGATATTCACACGTTCTCTTTATTACAGATTTACATCGATGCAAGCGTTTCGCAATCTGCTCAAGGAAGTGGGCGACCTGGCGGGACAGCGTGAGGTGGTGTCCGAGAGCCTGCAGCTACAGATCATACAGGGTGTGACGCTGCTCTCCAAGGCGCTGCGCGAAGATCGCAAGGTAAGGCATCCCATCCCATCCCATCCCCTCCCCTCGATAACACGGATTACGGATTACAATGAATATCTTTACAGAAATGCCTTAGCGATGGTGCAATGCTGCAACAGAACCTCACCACACAGCTCTCGTCGCTGGAGCGGGCCAAGCGGAACTACGAGAAGGCCTACAGGGACTCCGAGAAGGCTGTCGATAACTACAAGAAGGCCGACATGGATCTCAATCTGAGTCGTGCCGAGGTGGAGCGCTACAAGAACATCATGACGTCGAAGATCCAGCAGTCGGACGATGCCAAGAACGAGTACGCCAATCAGCTGCAGAAGACGAATAATCTGCAGCAACAGCACTTCAGCATCCTGCTGCCCGCCGTCCTGAGTCGCCTGCAGGAGCTGGACGAGAAGCGCACGCGCGGCATACGCGAGTTCATCATCGGAGCGGCGGAAGTGGAGTCCTCGGTGGCGCCCATCATTGCCCGCTGCATGGAGGGTATTGTCAAGGCGGGAGAGTCCATCAACGAGAAGGAGGATTCATTCAAAGTCATAGAAAGGTGCTGCCTCCATCAATCGCACGCGTTTCCATATCTAATCAATGTTCTTCCACAGATACCAATCGGGTTTCGCGCCCCCCACGGACATACCCTTCGAGGATCTGTCCAAACTAGATCCGGACTCTTTGCAGGATCACTACAACAATTCCATGTCGAACCACCTGACGATGCGGGGCACGATGAGTGCCAACAAGATCAAGAAACGCGTCGGCATCTTCAACATATTCGGCAGCAACAAGGTGAGGGGATCCGTGGCCGATTCTCGGATAGGTTGTGGCTGTTGTACCATCGTTTTAGCCTCGTTTCTGCCTGACTCTCTCTCGCTCTCTCTCTCTCTACCTCTATCTCTGTCTCTGTCGAGGGGATGGGAGTTTTTTAAGTTTTCAGTTCTTCCACCCACACATGTCCGTTCCTTTCAGTGCACCCAGAGCCTCTTGAGTTGAGTCGCTTCGTGATATCTTTTATTTAGTTGTTAAGTTTTCTCTATTCATAAGTCGTAGGCCTCTGTTATGGTTTATGTATTGCACGGTGTGTGTGCCTCTCATTATAGTTTACTCATCCAGTGTTTTATCTCTTTTCCGTTCTATCCTGAATCTTGAATCTTGAATCTCGAATCTCGAATCGATTACCATTTACCACTTTAATTTCCGCCTGGACGATGGTTCTGTGTCTCTGCTGTAAGTACCAAGAGTCCAGTCCTCCAGGCCGTTCCGCCATCCTCGTGTTCGTTTCGTGTCATCCCCCCACTCCACACTGATCCACCGATCCACTAATCCACCATATACTCGCTATACATATCCTCCGCTGCATACATGTCTCCCCCATTGATTGTTCTTTCCCCGTTTGCATATGACTTGCCATCCGATGTCCATGTTTTCTGTCTGTTTCGTTATTTTCTTGCTAATATTTTTGTGTGTGCCATCGCTTTGCTTTTAAGTTGTTCCCCGCCCCCCTCTGCGCACCCCACTCCCCAAATGAAAAGTCCCCCCCACAAAAAAACCAAAGGCTTCTTCGATAACACTCTGCAAAACAAAACAAAACAAAAGAAAAATATGAATTGTATTAACTCTTGATTTCTATTTTCGTTGCTGCCATTCGATCTTAAAACCGAATCCAAAATGCTTTTACTCACACACACACACACACACACACACACACACAAAACACAAACACTCAAATTTCAATGTAAATGTGATTAAATGAATATGAATACTATGAATACTAAATCAATTCGCTGCCAATAGCAACGGCAGATAATTGAAGCCTGTATCACGATGAAGGTATGATGAATCTTTCAGCTCTAACTACCCCTAACTAAACTAAACTAAACTAAACTAAATAACTAGCCCTAAACCAACTAGACTACATAAGTTACTAGTTCTAACTAAGCCTAGCCGTAACTAGCCCACCATTTGCTACCCATTTGATTGCTCTTAATTACAACACTCGTATCTGTATCTACTACTCCACGCTATCAACTAATCACAACCAAGCTAACCAATCACTAGCCACTAGCCACTAGCCACTAGCCACTATCGACTATCGATTATCGTTCGTTTACCATTAATTAACAATAATTATAGCAGTCTGTCTCTGAGCAAAACTTTCACTTTAAACGATCGGCATATTCTAAGTTCGAGCTCTAAAAATAACCAATAACCAGTCGGAATCTTTAAGAAAAGTCTCTTAGCCAACTCTTAGCACACTCACACATTATCCTCATATTGCCCTTTCATTTTTTAGAGTAATTTTGTTTGTATTATTGTTCTCTGCTGAGAAATTCCCTTGCATGATTTGAATTGAATGCTCCCCCTCTACCCCCTCCCCCCTCCCCGCCCTTGTGTTCGATTTGATTTGCTTAATTTATTTATATATTTCTGTTGATGTGGAAACAGGTTTGATTGATTCCATTCCATTCCCCCAAAAAGCAAAAGCAGGCCATTGGGTTAGCTCTTACCTATGTATGTATTTTATTGCATTTGTTTTTCTTTATCTTGTTCTTTATTTTGTTTTGTTTCTTATCTGTTGGTTGATCTTCTTCTGTTTTACTCACTGCGTGCTACTACTTTTGTTGTTGTCGTTATTGTCTTGTGGATGTCTTCATTCATTTATACATACATATCTATATCCCGATCGATCTGTGATCTGAACCTTGTTGCCTTGACTAATCGTGTGATTTGATCGTCATTAGAACTCGCTAACGGCGGACGGACAAAAGGAGGACTTCAGCGATCTGCCACCGAATCAGCAAAGAAAGAAGCTCCAGGCGAAGATCGCGGAGCTGCAGCAGAAGATCGCACAGGAGACGAATGCCCGGGATGGCCTGATGAAGATGAAAATCGTCTATGAGGCGAACTCGTCGCTGGGCAACCCCATGACCGTTGAGGGGCAGCTGAACGAGTCGGAGCACAAGCTGGAAAAGCTAAAAATCGATCTGAAAAAGTATCAGGGCTACTTCGAGAGGGCCAATCAGGCGCAGGTGGCCAACAATAGTCCGCAGGCGAATCGAAATCAATTACAGAACGGACACCGAACATCGAGGTGAGCTAAGGCTGGATGAACGATGGATGGACCATAGATCGCACAGATGCAATGGTCGACTAATCGTGATCTTCATTATTTTTCTGAACCCCCAGACATTCCAATGGCAGCGCCGATGATCATCACGACGAGGGCGATGACCAGCCTGACGATGCTGGCAGCTTAAGCAGGTCAGGTTCTGAGGATAATGTGGCGCAAATACAAAATGGGCATAATAATAACAATAACGGGTACACTCATAAGTCTACGTTCAATGTTTATACATATACTATATATCTCACCCACCACACATACATACACACACATACATTAGCATCGTAGCGTTTATAATTTGGCATCGCATCCCACTCTGTACATTGCCCATGGCACTTCTTGGTTTCGGCTCCCCCTTTTTTTCGTTTTATCATTTTACACGAAAAATTACACTGAAATGAAATAACATCCAGAAAGAGCCCACAAAAATATGCCACAATAGTATGCCAGCGAAACAAAATTTAAATATGAATCTGTTCTGTTCTGCTCTGTTTTTTTTTGTTTTATAATTTGTATTCTAAAATCTGATTGATTGATTTTGTTTTACTTTTCGATTCTTGATTGCCTTACACCGAACATTACAACACTTAATAATGTGGAAATTGCAACTTCTTCAAATATTTCGTTTCATTTTGCCTTTTCCATGGTGAAATCCAGCAGTTCGGCAAGTCCCGAGAGTGGCCTGGGCACCTCGCACACATCCCTGCCCGGCTCTGGACAGGGCAGCGCCAACGAGAATGCCATTGGCGAGGATGCGTACTTTGAGACGGAAGTGGAGCCCCTGCAGCCACTGGGCACATGTCGAGCCCTGTATCCCTTTGAAGGTGAGTAGTGATTGACTGACTAACTGATTGATTGGAACCCTAATCCTCTTGGTGTCTTCTTGAACAGCCTCCAGCGAAGGAAGCATACCCATGAACGAGGGCGAGGAGCTGCAGGTGATTGAGATCGATCAGGGCGATGGCTGGACGCGAGTGAGGCGTGCTAACGATTCCAATGGCTGGGACGAGGGCTTTGTGCCCACGAGTTACATCGAGTGCACGCTCTACGCTTAGGCTTAAGAACTTATGGGCGGGCAATCAGCCAGGCGGTTTTAAATGTTAACTACTCAGCAACATTTGCATATGTTCCATTCATTTTGTGTACTTTTGTCATAACTTTGCGTTCTGTCGGACAGCCATAACACAACCAGTACACCAATGCACCCATACACCAATTCTCGCACACACACACACACACAAGCTGCGCACAACCATGTACATTTTGACTTAAGCTAAGTTCGACTCCCATTAACTCTCGGTTGCTTTGTATATTTACTTTTGATTTGAAACGTCAATGAATGTCAATGATCTTATGGTAGTGCAAGCTATATCATACTATACCATACTATAGTCATATGCACCTACGAGCAGACCTCACCTAATTGTAAGCACCGCGACGTAACGTAACGTTTCCCTCTTCACTGAAACAATCATGATTACACCTATTTATATACATATATGAAATCAGATTTATATGGCACTTGAATATGTGAGAACATGAAAAACCAAATTGAAACTTGACTCGAAAATAGGATTGTGAACCCGTTTGAATCACGTATGAATCACGTATGAATCACGTATGTTTGGAATGCGTTCATGATATATATATTTTCATTCACGGCCTTGGCCTAGGGAGCATCTGCCGCTCTTCGCACTGACCAAGAAGAGGGGCAGAGTGCGTGTCTGTTGAATTGTAGCACTAAAACTTTGGTAAATATGCAAAGATCAGAATGGGAGATAAAGAGAGAGTCCCCCACCCCCCTTCCACAGAACATCGACCACACCAGAACACCAAAACCATTCAGACAAACACACATGGATAGGTATAGCAACAGTTATGGCAATCCTGCATGACATGCGGCATATGCAATGCGTAGGCGTAGGCGTAGGCGAAGGCGAAGAACGCGCTAGCTTGTTTATATAAATAGCAACAATTGTACATTTTACTTTACACACTCTATGCATAATGGCTAATTTTAGTTTGAATATAACTTTGTATTGCCTAATTTTAGTTTGAAGATAACTTGTATTGCTCTTTGCCTTGTACATTTTCACACATTATGCTTAATCCTATGCGCATCGAAGGAAGCGAGAGCGAGAACCAGATTGATTTGAATAATGCAGCAAGTAATTATGTTTTAGGGACTCCTAGACGTTTAAGTTCACAACATTTAAGGCTTAAGTCAAAAGCAAAGCCGGGCGGCGCTGCATTTCTTATGTCCAACGCCACTTTGCAATACATTTATTTATAATTTACAGAAAAAGTACTACCGTCTAATGGTAAACCACAATCAAAAACAAAAGCAACGGCAAAAGGCAACAGACAACAGGCCGACCAGGCAGAGTGAATTAGATTTTTAGTTAGGTATTCAACAGCCTTTTCCATGTGTATTTTCTACCTTCATTTCGCATAGACTTAAGTGTGCATACCACTGAAACGGATGAATTGTGTTCCAAACAATTCCAAAATTCTTAAATTTATCTAATTCTAAATTCGAACCGAAACAGGCACATACGTATTGCGTGAAAATTAAAATGAATATTGAGTTTAAGTGACAAAATACGGTATAATATCTATGTGAGCATTGTCAGCATAATAAAAATAACTCAAATAAATTGTTGCTGGTGTACATTTTTACATTTTATGAAGCACTGGCAAAAGGTGCGGCCAGATCGGGCCATCAAATCAGGGGAATTTCTCCGATCACATTAAGCCATCGCACGACTAGATCGACCCACAAATAGCGAAGAAGTGTTGAAGTGTATATCCAAGGATCAAGGATATTTTTCCAATGACAGGAACTTATGGAGCGACCAGATCGGCCCACAAATAACGGAGATAACACTAAATATACGACTCGAGAATATATCCATGATCCTTTATCCTTGATAAGGCCTCCATCAAATCAAGGAATTTCTTCCAATCACAGAAAGCCATCGCACGTCAGGATCGCACTAAAAATAACGAAGAAAAGAGGAAAGCAAAGCTGGCTTGTTGTAACTTGTTGTCAGCTGTTGTACAACAGTTGACCGAGGTACCAGGCGAACAGGAATCAGCAGAAGGCAGCTTTATCGAATGCAATATTTTGTGTTGCATACTTTCAGTTACAGGGAAAATTTGAATTTTAAAGCATAGCATACTTTTGGGGTTGGCCCAAAGCCAAGTGGCTTTCTGCTGATTTCTGTTCGCCTGGTGCCGAGCATCGAGCATTTGACATCGGATTTAATTTTCACTGATTCATTGACTATATCTCCGCTATTTATGGGCCGATCAGTGCGCAGCATGTTTTTCGTGATCAGGAGAGTCCTGCCAACCGATTGGCATCAGAAAAAAGGACATGAGTTTTCTTACGATTTTCGCAAAAAATCATGATGGTTACATCATTGAATTTGCCAAAAATCTGACTCGTTTTCGAAGTCGAGATTTTGACGCCGTTCGACAGGCTGGATCCTTGCGATCCTGGCCGAGTCGGTCCTTCACCGATCTGGCCCTATTTGCCTGAGATATAGCCTTCCGAAGATTGTGATTTGCGTATCTTTAAGATACTGGTTATTTCTGCAAGCTATATCTCGGCTAAACAGCGGCCGATCGGGGCGAGGCATGATGGGGAGAGTCCTGCCAACCGATTGGCATCAGAAAAAAGGACATCCAGCTTATCACGATTTGCGCAAAAAATCATGATGGTTACATCATTGAATTTGCCAAAAATCTGACTCGTTTTCGAAGTCGAGATTTTGACGCCGTTCGACAGGCTGGATCCTTGCGATCCTGGCCGAGTCGGTCCTTCGCCGATCTGGCCCTATTTGCCTGAGATATAGCCTTCCGAAGATTGTGATTTGCGTATCTTTAAGATACTGGTTATTTCTGCAAGCTATATCTCGGCTACACAGCGGCCGATCGGGGCGAGGCATGTCTTTTCGTGATGGGGAGAGTCCTGCCAACCGATTGGCATAAGAAAAAAGGACATCCAGCTTATCACGATATGCGCAAAAAATCATGATGGTTACATCATTGAATTTGCCAAAAATCTGACTCGTTTTCGAAGTCGAGATTTTGACGCCGTTCGACAGGCTGGATCCTTGCGATCCTGGCCGAGTCGGTCCTTCGCCGATCTGGCCCTATTTGCCTGAGATATAGCCTTCCGAAGATTGTGATTTGCGTATCTTTAAGATACTGGTTATTTCTGCAAGCTATATCTCGGATACACAGCGGTCGATTTGAGCGCGGCATGTCTTTTCGTGATCAGAAGAGTCCTGCCAACCGATTGGCATCAGAAAAAAGGACATCCAGCTTTTCACGATTTGCGCAAAAAATCATGATGGTTACATCATTGAATTTGCCAAAAATCTGACTCGTTTTCGAAGTCGAGATTTTGACGCCGTTCGACAGGCTGGATCCTTGCGATCCTGGCCGAGTCGGTCCTTCGCCGATCTGGCCCTATTTGCCTGAGATATAGCCTTCCGAAGATTGTGATTTGCGTATCTTTAAGATACTGGTTATTTCTGCAAGCTATATCTCGGCTACACAGCGGCCGATCGGGGCGAGGCATGACTTTTCGTGATGGGGAGAGTCCTGCCAACCGATTGGCATCAGAAAAAAGGACATCCAGCTTTTCACGATTTTCGCAAAAAATCATGATGGTTACATCATTGAATTTGCCAAAAATCTGACTCGTTTTCGAAGTCGAGATTTTGACGCCGTTCGACAGGCTGGATCCTTGCGATCCTGGCCGAGTCGGTCCTTCGCCGATCTGGCCCTATTTGCCTGAGATATAGCCTTCCGAAGATTGTGATTTGCGTATCTTTAAGATACTGGTTATTTCTGCAAGCTATATCTCGGCTACACAGCGGCCGATCGGGGCGAGGCATGACTTTTCGTGATGGGGAGAGTCCTGCCAACCGATTGGCATCAGAAAAAAGGACATCCAGCTTTTCACGATTTTCGCAAAAAATCATGATGGTTACATCATTGAATTTGCCAAAAATCTGACTCGTTTTCGAAGTCGAGATTTTGACGCCGTTCGACAGGCTGGATCCTTGCGATCCTGGCCGAGTCGGTCCTTCGCCGATCTGGCCCTATTTGCCTGAGATATAGCCTTCCGAAGATTGTGATTTGCGTATCTTTAAGATACTGGTTATTTCTGCAAGCTATATCTCGGCTACACAGCGGCCGATCGGGGCGAGGCATGACTTTTCGTGATGGGGAGAGTCCTGCCAACCGATTGGCATCAGAAAAAAGGACATCCAGCTTATCACGATTTTCGCAAAAAATCATGATGGTTACATCATTGAATTTGCCAAAAATCTGACTCGTTTTCGAAGTCAAGATTTTGACGCCGTTCGACAGGCTGGATCCTTGCGATCCTGGCCGAGTCGGTCCTTCGCCGATCTGGCCCTATTTGCCTGAGATATAGCCTTCCGAAGATTGTGATTTGCGTATCTTTAAGATACTGGTTTTTTCCGCAAGCTATATCTCGGCAACACAGCGGCCGATCGGGGCGCGGCATGTCTTTTCGTGATGGGGAGAGTCCTGCCAACCGATTGGCATCAGAAAAAAGGACATCCAGCTTTTCACGATTTTCGCAAAAAATCATGATGGTTACATCATTGAATTTGCCAAAAATCTGACTCGTTTTCGAAGTCGAGATTTTGACGCCGTTCGACAGGCTGGATCCTTGCGATCCTGGCCGAGTCGGTCCTTCGCCGATCTGGCCCTATTTGCCTGAGATATAGCCTTCCGAAGATTGTGATTTGCGTATCTTTAAGATACTGGTTATTTCTGCAAGCTAGCCGATCGGGGCGCGGCATGTCTTTTCGTGATGGGGAGAGTCCTGCCAACCGATTGGCATCAGAAAAAAGGACATCCAGCTTTTCACGATTTTCGCAAAAAATCATGATGGTTACATCATTGAATTTGCCAAAAATCTGACTCGTTTTCGAAGTCGAGATTTTGACGCCGTTCGACAGGCTGGATCCTTGCGATCCTGGCCGAGTCAGTCCTTCGCCGATCTGGCCCTATTTGCCTGAGATATAGCCTTCCGAAGATTGTGATTTGCGTATCTTTAAGATACTGGTTATTTCTGCAAGCTATATCTCGGCTACACAGCGGCCGATTTGAGCGCGGCATGTCTTTTCGTGATCAGAAGAGTCCTGCCAACCGATTGGCATCAGAAAAAAGGACATCCAGCTTTTCACGATTTTCGCAAAAAATCATGATGGTTACATCATTGAATTTGCCAAAAATCTGACTCGTTTTCGAAGTCGAGATTTTGACGCCGTTCGACAGGCTGGATCCTTGCGATCCTGGCCGAGTCGGTCCTTCGCCGATCTGGCCCTATTTGCCTGAGATATAGCCTTCCGAAGATTGTGATTTGCGTATCTTTAAGATACTGGTTTTTTCCGCAAGCTTTATCTCGGCTACACAGCGGCCGATCGGGGCGAGGCATGTCTTTTCGTGATCAGAAGAGTCCTGCCAAACGAATGGCATCAGAAAAAAGGACATCCAGCTTATCACGATTTTCGCAAAAAATCATGATGGTTACATCATTGAATTTGCCAAAAATCTGACTCGTTTTCGAAGTAGAGATTTTGACGCCGTTCGACAGGCTGGATCCTTGCGATCCTGGCCGAGTCGGTCCTTCGCCGATCTGGCCCTATTTGCCTGAGATATAGCCTTCCGAAGATTGTGATTTGCGTATCTTTAAGATACTGGTTATTTCTGCAAGCTACATATATCTCGGCTACACAGCGGCCGATCGGGGCGAGGCATGTCTTTTCGTGATCAGAAGAGTCCTGCCAACCGAATGGCATCAGAAAAAAGGACATCCAGCTTATCACGATTTTCGCAAAAAATCATGATGGTTACATCATTGAATTTGCCAAAAATCTGACTCGTTTTCGAAGTCGAGATTTTGACGCCGTTCGACAGGCTGGATCCTTGCGATCCTGGCCGAGTCGGTCCTTCGCCGATCTGGCCCTATTTGCCTGAGATATAGCCTTCCGAAGATTGTGATTTGCGTATCTTTAAGATACTGGTTATTTCTGCAAGCTATATCTCGGCTACACAGCGGCCGATCGGGGCGAGGCATGACTTTTCGTGATGGGGAGAGTCCTGCCAACCGATTGGCATCAGAAAAAAGGACATCCAGCTTTTCACGATTTTCGCAAAAAATCATGATGGTTACATCATTGAATTTGCCAAAAATCTGACTCGTTTTCGAAGTCGAGATTTTGACGCCGTTCGACAGGCTGGATCCTTGCGATCCTGGCCGAGTCGGTCCTTCGCCGATCTGGCCCTATTTGCCTGAGATATAGCCTTCCGAAGATTGTGATTTGCGTATCTTTAAGATACTGGTTATTTCTGCAAGCTACATATATCTCGGCTACACAGCGGCCGATCGGGGCGAGGCATGTCTTTTCGTGATCAGAAGAGTCCTGCCAACCGAATGGCATCAGAAAAAAGGACATCCAGCTTATCACGATTTTCGCAAAAAATCATGATGGTTACATCATTGAATTTGCCAAAAATCTGACTCGTTTTCGAAGTCGAGATTTTGACGCCGTTCGACAGGCTGGATCCTTGCGATCCTGGCCGAGTCGGTCCTTCGCCGATCTGGCCCTATTTGCCTGAGATATAGCCTTCCGAAGATTGTGATTTGCGTATCTTTAAGATACTGGTTTTTTCCGCAAGCTATATCTCGGCTACACAGCGGCCGATCGGGGCGCGGCATGTCTTTTCGTGATGGGGAGAGTCCTGCCAACCGATTGGCATCAGAAAAAAGGACATCCAGCTTATCACGATTTTCGCAAAAAATTCGAAGTCGAGATTTTGACGCCGTTCGACAGGCTGGATCCTTGCGATCCTGGCCGAGTCGGTCCTTCGCCGATCTGGCCCTATTTGCCTGAGATATAGCCTTCCGAAGATTGTGATTTGCGTATCTTTAAGATACTGGTTATTTCTGCAAGCTTTATCTCGGATACACAGCGGCCGATTTGAGCGCGGCATGTCTTTTCGTGATCAGAAGAGTCCTGCCAACCGAATGGCATCAGAAAAAAGGACATCCAGCTTATCACGATTTTCGCAAAAAATCATGATGGTTACATCATTGAATTTGCCAAAAATCTGACTCGTTTTCGAAGTCGAGATTTTGACGCCGTTCGACAGGCTGGATCCTTGCGATCCTGGCCGAGTCGGTCCTTCGCCGATCTGGCCCTATTTGCCTGAGATATAGCCTTCCGAAGATTGTGATTTGCGTATCTTTAAGATACTGGTTATTTCTGCAAGCTATATCTCGGCTACACAGCGGCCGATCGGGGCGAGGCATGACTTTTCGTGATGGGGAGAGTCCTGCCAACCGATTGGCATCAGAAAAAAGGACATCCAGCTTATCACGATTTTCGCAAAAAATCATGATGGTAACATCATTGAATTTGCCAAAAATCTGACTCGTTTTCGAAGTCGAGATTTTGACGCCGTTCGACAGGCTGGATCCTTGCGATCCTGGCCGAGTCGGTCCTTCACCGATCTGGCCCTATTTGCCTGAGATATAGCCTTCCGAAGATTGTGATTTGCGTATCTTTAAGATACTGGTTATTTCTGCAAGCTACATATATCTCGGCTACACAGCGGCCGATCGGGGCGAGGCATGTCTTTTCGTGATCAGAAGAGTCCTGCCAACCGAATGGCATCAGAAAAAAGGACATCCAGCTTATCACGATTTTCGCAAAAAATCATGATGGTTACATCATTGAATTTGCCAAAAATCTGACTCGTTTTCGAAGTCGAGATTTTGACGCCGTTCGACAGGCTGGATCCTTGCGATCCTGGCCGAGTCGGTCCTTCACCGATCTGGCCCTATTTGCCTGAGATATAGCCTTCTGAAGATTGTGATTTGCGTATCTTTAAGATACTGGTTATTTCTGCAAGCTATATCTCGGCTACACAGCGGCCGATCGGGGCGAGGCATGACTTTTCGTGATGGGGAGAGTCCTGCCAACCGATTGGCATCAGAAAAAAGGACATCCAGCTTATCACGATTTTCGCAAAAAATCATGATGGTTACATCATTGAATTTGCCAAAAATCTGACTCGTTTTCGAAGTCGAGATTTTGACGCCGTTCGACAGGCTGGATCCTTGCGATCCTGGCCGAGTCGGTCCTTCACCGATCTGGCCCTATTTGCCTGAGATATAGCCTTCTGAAGATTGTGATTTGCGTATCTTTAAGATACTGGTTATTTCTGCAAGCTATATCTCGGCTACACAGCGGCCGATCGGGGCGAGGCATGTCTTTTCGTGATCAGAAGAGTCCTGCCAACCGAATGGCATCAGAAAAAAGGACATCCAGCTTATCACGATTTTCTCAAAAAATCATGATGGTAACATCATTGAATTTGCCAAAAATCTGACTCGTTTTCGAAGTCGAGATTTTGACGCCGTTCGACAGGCTGGATCCTTGCGATCCTGGCCGAGTCGGTCCTTCACCGATCTGGCCCTATTTGCCTGAGATATAGCCTTCCGAAGATTGTGATTTGCGTATCTTTAAGATACTGGTTATTTCTGCAAGCTACATATATCTCGGCTACACAGCGGCCGATCGGGGCGAGGCATGTCTTTTCGTGATCAGAAGAGTCCTGCCAACCGAATGGCATCAGAAAAAAGGACATCCAGCTTATCACGATTTTCGCAAAAAAACATGATGGTTACATCATTGAATTTGCCAAAAATCTGACTCGTTTTCGAAGTCGAGATTTTGACGCCGTTCGACAGGCTGGATCCTTGCGATCCTGGCCGAGTCGGTCCTTCACCGATCTGGCCCTATTTGCCTGAGATATAGCCTTCCGAAGATTGTGATTTGCGTATCTTTAAGATACTGGTTATTTCTGCAAGCTACATATATCTCGGCTACACAGCGGCCGATCGGGGCGAGGCATGTCTTTTCGTGATCAGAAGAGTCCTGCCAACCGAATGGCATCAGAAAAAAGGACATCCAGCTTATCACGATTTTCGCAAAAAATCATGATGGTAACATCATTGAATTTGCCAAAAATCTGACTCGTTTTCGAAGTCGAGATTTTGACGCCGTTCGACAGGCTGGATCCTTGCGATCCTGGCCGAGTCGGTCCTTCACCGATCTGGCCCTATTTGCCTGAGATATAGCCTTCCGAAGATTGTGATTTGCGTATCTTTAAGATACTGGTTATTTCTGCAAGCTATATCTCGGATACACAGCGGCCGATTTGAGCGCGGCATGTCTTTTCGTGATCAGAAGAGTCCTGCCAACCGAATGGCATCAGAAAAAAGGACATCCAGCTTATCACGATTTTCGCAAAAAATCATGATGGTTACATCATTGAATTTGCCAAAAATCTGACTCGTTTTCGAAGTCGAGATTTTGACGCCGTTCGACAGGCTGGATCCTTGCGATCCTGGCCGAGTCGGTCCTTCACCGATCTGGCCCTATTTGCCTGAGATATAGCCTTCCGAAGATTGTGATTTGCGTATCTTTAAGATACTGGTTATTTCTGCAAGCTATATCTCGGCTAAACAGCGGCCGATCGGGGCGAGGCATGATGGGGAGAGTCCTGCCAACCGATTGGCATCAGAAAAAAGGACATCCAGCTTATCACGATTTTCGCAAAAAATCATGATGGTTACATCATTGAATTTGCCAAAAATCTGACTCGTTTTCGAAGTCGAGATTTTGACGCCGTTCGACAGGCTGGATCCTTGCGATCCTGGCCGAGTCGGTCCTTCACCGATCTGGCCCTATTTGCCTGAGATATAGCCTTCTGAAGATTGTGATTTGCGTATCTTTAAGATACTGGTTATTTCTGCAAGCTATATCTCGGCTACACAGCGGCCGATCGGGGCGAGGCATGACTTTTCGTGATGGGGAGAGTCCTGCCAACCGATTGGCATCAGAAAAAAGGACATCCAGCTTATCACGATTTTCGCAAAAAATCATGATGGTTACATCATTGAATTTGCCAAAAATCTGACTCGTTTTCGAAGTCGAGATTTTGACGCCGTTCGACAGGCTGGATCCTTGCGATCCTGGCCGAGTCGGTCCTTCACCGATCTGGCCCTATTTGCCTGAGATATAGCCTTCCGAAGATTGTGATTTGCGTATCTTTAAGATACTGGTTATTTCTGCAAGCTATATCTCGGCTAAACAGCGGCCGATCGGGGCGAGGCATGATGGGGAGAGTCCTGCCAACCGATTGGCATCAGAAAAAAGGACATCCAGCTTATCACGATTTTCGCAAAAAATCATGATGGTTACATCATTGAATTTGCCAAAAATCTGACTCGTTTTCGAAGTCGAGATTTTGACGCCGTTCGACAGGCTGGATCCTTGCGATCCTGGCCGAGTCGGTCCTTCACCGATCTGGCCCTATTTGCCTGAGATATAGCCTTCTGAAGATTGTGATTTGCGTATCTTTAAGATACTGGTTATTTCTGCAAGCTATATCTCGGCTACACAGCGGCCGATTTGAGCGCGGCATGACTTTTCGTGATGGGGAGAGTCCTGCCAACCGAATGGCATCAGAAAAAAGGACATCCAGCTTATCACGATTTTCGCAAAAAATCATGATGGTTACATCATTGAATTTGCCAAAAATCTGACTCGTTTTCGAAGTCGAGATTTTGACGCCGTTCGACAGGCTGGATCCTTGCGATCCTGGCCGAGTCGGTCCTTCGCCGATCTGGCCCTATTTGCCTGAGATATAGCCTTCCGAAGATTGTGATTTGCGTATCTTTAAGATACTGGTTATTTCTGCAAGCTATATCTCGGCTACACAGCGGCCGATCGGGGCGAGGCATGATGGGGAGAGTCCTGCCAACCGATTGGCATCAGAAAAAAGGACATCCAGCTTATCACGATTTTCGCAAAAAATCATCATTGAATTTGCCAAAAATCTGACTCGTTTTCGAAGTCGAGATTTTGACGCCGTTCGACAGGCTGGATCCTTGCGATCCTGGCCGAGTCGGTCCTTCGCCGATCTGGCCCTATTTGCCTGAGATATAGCCTTCCGAAGATTGTGATTTGCGTATCTTTAAGATACTGGTTATTTCTGCAAGCTATATCTCGGCTACACAGCGGCCGATCGGGGCGAGGCATGATGGGGAGAGTCCTGCCAACCGATTGGCATCAGAAAAATGGACATCCAGCTTATCACGATTTTCGCAAAAAATCATGATGGTTACATCATTGAATTTGCCAAAAATCTGACTCGTTTTCGAAGTCGAGATTTTGACGCCGTTCGACAGGCTGGATCCTTGCGATCCTGGCCGAGTCGGTCCTTCACCGATCTGGCCCTATTTGCCTGAGATATAGCCTTCTGAAGATTGTGATTTGCGTATCTTTAAGATACTGGTTATTTCTGCAAGCTATATCTCGGCTACACAGCGGCCGATTTGAGCGCGGCATGACTTTTCGTGATGGGGAGAGTCCTGCCAACCGAATGGCATCAGAAAAAAGGACATCCAGCTTATCACGATTTTCGCAAAAAATCATGATGGTTACATCATTGAATTTGCCAAAAATCTGACTCGTTTTCGAAGTCGAGATTTTGACGCCGTTCGACAGGCTGGATCCTTGCGATCCTGGCCGAGTCGGTCCTTCGCCGATCTGGCCCTATTTGCCTGAGATATAGCCTTCCGAAGATTGTGATTTGCGTATCTTTAAGATACTGGTTATTTCTGCAAGCTATATCTCGGCTACACAGCGGCCGATCGGGGCGAGGCATGATGGGGAGAGTCCTGCCAACCGATTGGCATCAGAAAAAAGGACATCCAGCTTATCACGATTTTCGCAAAAAATCATCATTGAATTTGCCAAAAATCTGACTCGTTTTCGAAGTCGAGATTTTGACGCCGTTCGACAGGCTGGATCCTTGCGATCCTGGCCGAGTCGGTCCTTCACCGATCTGGCCCTATTTGCCTGAGATATAGCCTTCCGAAGATTGTGATTTGCGTATCTTTAAGATACTGGTTATTTCTGCAAGCTATATCTCGGCTAAACAGCGGCCGATCGGGGCGAGGCATGATGGGGAGAGTCCTGCCAACCGATTGGCATCAGAAAAATGGACATCCAGCTTATCACGATTTTCGCAAAAAATCATGATGGTTACATCATTGAATTTGCCAAAAATCTGACTCGTTTTCGAAGTCGAGATTTTGACGCCGTTCGACAGGCTGGATCCTTGCGATCCTGGCCGAGTCGGTCCTTCACCGATCTGGCCCTATTTGCCTGAGATATAGCCTTCTGAAGATTGTGATTTGCGTATCTTTAAGATACTGGTTATTTCTGCAAGCTATATCTCGGCTACACAGCGGCCGATTTGAGCGCGGCATGACTTTTCGTGATGGGGAGAGTCCTGCCAACCGAATGGCATCAGAAAAAAGGACATCCAGCTTATCACGATTTTCGCAAAAAATCATGATGGTTACATCATTGAATTTGCCAAAAATCTGACTCGTTTTCGAAGTCGAGATTTTGACGCCGTTCGACAGGCTGGATCCTTGCGATCCTGGCCGAGTCGGTCGTTTACCGATCTGGCCCTATTTGCCTGAGATATAGCCTTCCGAAGATTGTGATTTGCGTATCTTTAAGATACTGGTTATTTCTGCAAGCTATATCTCGGCTACACAGCGGCCGATCGGGGCGAGGCATGACTTTTCGTGATGGGGAGAGTCCTGCCAACCGATTGGCATCAGAAAAAAGGACATCCAGCTTATCACGATTTTCGCAAAAAATCATGATGGTTACATCATTGAATTTGCCAAAAATCTGACTCGTTTTCGAAGTCGAGATTTTGATGCCGTTCGACAGGCTGGATCCTTGCGATCCTGGCCGAGTCGGTCGTTTACCGATCTGGCCCTATTTGCCTGAGATATAGCCTTCCGAAGATTGTGATTTGCGTATCTTTAAGATACTTGTTATTTCTGCAAGCTATATCTCGGCTACACAGCGGCCGATCGGGGCGAGGCATGACTTTTCGTGAGAATGGCATCAGAAAAAAGGACATCCAGCTTATCACGATTTTCGCAAAAAATCATGATGGTTACATCATTGAATTTGCCAAAAATCTGACTCGTTTTCGAAGTCGAGATTTTGATGCCGTTCGACAGGCTGGATCCTTGCGATCCTGGCCGAGTCGGTCGTTTACCGATCTGGCCCTATTTGCCTGAGATATAGCCTTCCGAAGATTGTGATTTGCGTATCTTTAAGATACTGGTTATTTCTGCAAGCTATATCTCGGCTACACAGCGGCCGATCGGGGCGCGGCATGATGGGGAGAGTCCTGCCAACCGATTGGCATCAGAAAAAAGGACATCCAGCTTATCACGATTTTCGCAAAAAATCATGATGGTTACATCATTGAATTTGCCAAAAATCTGACTCGTTTTCGAAATCGAGATTTTGATGCCGTTCGACAGGCTGGATCCTTGCGATCCTGGCCGAGTCGGTCCTTCACCGATCTGGCTCTATTTGCCTGAGATATAGCCTTCCGAAGATTGTGATTTGCGTATCTCTAAGATACTGGTTATTTCTGCAAGCTATATCTCGGCTACACAGCGGCCGATCGGGGCGAGGCATGATGGGGAGAGTCCTGCCAACCGATTGGCATCAGAAAAAAGGACATCCAGCTTATCACGATTTTCGCAAAAAATCATGATGGTTACATCATTGAATTTGCCAAAAATCTGACTCGTTTTCGAAATCGAGATTTTGATGCCGTTCGACAGGCTGGATCCTTGCGATCCTGGCCGAGTCGGTCGTTTACCGATCTGGCCCTATTTGCCTGAGATATAGCCTTCCGAAGATTGTGATTTGCGTATCTTTAAGATACTTGTTATTTCTGCAAGCTATATCTCGGCTACACAGCGGCCGATCGGGGCGAGGCATGACTTTTCGTGAGATAGGCATCAGAAAAAAGGACATCCAGCTTATCACGATTTTCGCAAAAAATCATGATGGTTACATCATTGAATTTGCCAAAAATCTGACTCGTTTTCGAAGTCGAGATTTTGACGCCGTTCGACAGGCTGGATCCTTGCGATCCTGGCCGAGTCAGTCGTTTACCGATCTGGCCCTATTTGCCTGAGATATAGCCTTCCGAAGATTGTGATTTGCGTATCTTTAAGATACTGGTTATTTCTGCAAGCTATATCTCGGCTACACAGCGGCCGATCGGGGCGAGGCATGACTTTTCGTGAGATAGGCATCAGAAAAAAGGACATCCAGCTTATCACGATTTTCGCAAAAAATCATGATGGTTACATCATTGAATTTGCCAAAAATCTGACTCGTTTTCGAAGTCGAGATTTTGATGCCGTTCGACAGGCTGGATCCTTGCGATCCTGGCCGAGTCGGTCCTTCACCGATCTGGCCCTATTTGCCTGAGATATAGCCTTCCGAAGATTGTGATTTGCGTATCTTTAAGATACTGGTTATTTCTGCAAGCTATATCTCGGCTACACAGCGGCCGATCGGGGCGAGGCATGACTTTTCGTGATGGGGAGATTCCTGCCAACCGATAGGCATCAGAAAAAAGGACATCCAGCTTATCACGATTTTCGCAAAAAATCATGATGGTTACATCATTGAATTTGCCGAAAATCTGACTCGTTTTTGAAGTCGAGATTTTGACGCCGTTCGACAGGCTGGATCCTTGCGATCCTGGCCGAGTCGGTCCTTCACCGATCTGGCAATTTTTCTCTGAAGTATAGCTTTCCGAAGATTTTTACTTGCTTATCGTTAAAATACTGGTTGCCTCTGTACGATATATCTCGTACGCCTTTCAAGTGGTTTGGCTACAAGTGTTGCAAAACGAACAATGGAACTATCGATTGTAGGAAAACGTGATCATGCTTAGAGACGGCACATGACACTTATCGAATTGCAAGTTTCGATAGTTTTTGTGAGCGGTCAACGTTGCACATTATTTTTAAACGTTATTTACCAGAGTTTTTAGCACTCTTTGAGTCTGGGTTTAATGTATAATAAACACGTTTTTTTTTACTTCAATGCTCTCTTGTATATTTAATTTTGAATTATGATTATATCAGTTGTCAACAATTCCTCAGGTCCTGACACGCTGCATTCTAGCAAGTTCAGCAATATCTGCACAGTTCATGCGACGGTTGGATCCTTTAGACACAAATAATTTCGCTTAGAATCAGTAGTCCACGATTTGAACAATATACACTTACCTATACAATTCAATCTGGTAAGCTCGCATCGGTTAACATTGCGCCAAATCCAGGTATTACGAGTCTTCCGCCTGCACTCCGCATTCAAAGTGGGTAGGTTACGATCCGACGGATTATTCAAACTACTCGAGCAAGTTTCGCATGCGCGTCGCAGTGCCTCGCAGTCATCCCTCTGACCAGATATCAAGGTCAGGCAGAGGACTATAAATGACAATAATAGCTTGGGATAGTGCCGAAATTGGTCCTTGATTTGTTATACGGACTTACCAACGAATAAAGCCAAAACTATGTTGATATTCATTCTCTCGGTTTATTTGTTGTTGCTGAGAACTACTTGTCCTGATAACTACTGAAGACCCAATCAACGTCGAACCCTTTATATACAAGCCAGCCATAAAGATTATGAAACACAAGTGCACCGAGAACAAAAACTCAAAAAGCTTTAAAGGAAATGTTTGACAATGCGAGTTGATTGTCTTTTAGCCATTTGAATGCACCGTTGTTCCGTGCGTAATAATGGAATCTGTTCTATATGGAGAAAACAGCTGTTTCCCAAAATATTTCCAGGCCTTTATAAAAGCCCAAGTGTCAGCACTGTTCCAGCACAGAACTTGAGCGTGAGTTTTTCGTAACAACACCAAAATGTGGAAAATTGCTTTGCTATTGGGTGAGAATCTAGGAGTCGAGTCCACAGTTGCACAGTAGAAGATTCTAACGTATTCAAGTTCTAGCTATCGGTTGCATTTACGTGGCCAGCCAGGAGACGACGATATCCCCGCGCGGCCGCGAGATTTGCCAGCGCGAGAACGCAAAATGTCTACGCAATGAGAACCGTCTGGGAAGTACCAACGATGTTACTGCTGCCTTTAACAGCCAGTGCCGTAGGACTAACCGTCGTTGGCGTAATATCACCCGTTGCCAGTTGGCTAATGCCACCTGCCAATGTAAGTCCACGAGGATAGCCCGGAGTGTATTTTTAATGACATTCCTGATTGATCGATTTATATCCTTTTATTATATTTCCAGTGACTCTAGTGCGCTGTCAAACACTCTCCTGTGACAATGTCCTTAGAGCTCTTCAGTCTGGTCCAACAACACGCCCTCCCCGTACTCGACCCACTCCCCGCACGCGTCGTACGACGCGCCGGACGCGCCCCACTCGCGGACCCGTTACTCCCACTGAATCCACTGATTAAAATAGTTGCGGAAAAACATAAAATCCCTTATGAAAAGCAATAAACACGTCAATGCTCTCTACTACTCGTATTTTGATATTTCTTTCATTGACTTCTCACAGGAAAATATTCGATATAATGCCGTGTATCCTCATTTAAGATTTAACAGGGGATCTTTAAAGATTCCCTTGATCTTAAGAGAGATGCCAAAAACTGCTGTTTCGATGTAGATATACTTGTACGTGAAGTTGTTTGCACAGTTCTAGCCTATTTATAGCCAGTCGAAAGGTTTTTATATAGCCAAAAATTGTAGAATGGGAATTTTCATTTCGGTTAGTATAAAACTCCTTATGTATTGTTCGATATTTCTTACAAAGTAGACTAAAAATAATATCTGCTTACTTAGGCTTGGTCACTATCTATTATTCGATAATTTAAATGCGAATCAATTATAATTATAAGCAGAATTTTCTCCATGAAAACGTTTTCTTGGTTGTGTTGCATGGCATACATTTTGGGATAAGCAATTTTCTACAAAAATATTAACATTCAGTCTCGCCTTTTGTTTTGTTTGATTATACATACATACTTAGTGTCGTTTCTTGATCGTACTACACTAAAGAGGGAACAATAATAAAAAAAAATAAAAAATGACAATATCTACAAGAAGGGCGGGTGGGGGAGGGGGAAATAATCATGTGAAGGATAAACGAAAATGTGAAAACAATAACGAAATGAAATAACCTAGAATCGAAAATGTCGAAAGGGAATGGGTTGAAACGCACTCCACCTAAAATACTTGTTCAACGAATCTTTCGACACACTTATCATTACATTACTTATCCGATAGATACGTATTACATGGTAAAACTAATTAGATCCACAACTACCTCAATTAACTTAAATAACACGACTCAATGTGAGTCAGAGAAGGAACTTTTTGCAACTGCATCGATTGTGTGCAAAATGGTTTCATAATCGTTGTAACATTTCCATAAACAGCAAGTAGATCATGGCAAATGATGGCACAGTTTGGGCTGATGAGGATGAGCTCTAGAACTTCTCATCGTCAATGTTCGCTCGGCAATTGTTGAGTGCCGACTGCCTTTTTAGTGTGCCCGTCTCGCAGTCGTTGTACGTCTTGGCCAGCACCTTGGGCGTGTTGTTGTGATGCATATTGTGGTTCCGATTCAGTGTGCCATTGCCCACATTACTCGTCTTGGCGGGCATGCGGAAGCTGCTTTGCCGCTTCGGGCGCTGATCATAGTACTGCTGGAAGAAAACATTCATTCATTAGACTCTAGACGCTCTTTCTCTGCATTTCGCTGGGGTTAGGCTTACATCCTTGGTGGGCAGACTGGAGTACTGATTGGGATAGGTATCAAAACTGGCCGTCGTTGTCGTTGTCTTATTCAGGGCCTCCTCGGCACTCAGCAGGAAGCGCTGCTTCGTGAATCTGTAGGTGGCCAGACAGCAGGCCACAGTCACCAGTACGCAGACCCCGATCACAATGGGCAGAGTAGCTGAGGAGGCCGTCTGCACTTCTGCAAAGCATATAAATAAAACGTACAAATAAGCATGGAACATTTTAGGGAGTATTCATTCAGTGTATTTACCTCCGCACTCGTTGGGCATGCAAGCGGTCTTCTCGAACTCTGCCCCGCGGCACTCCACGGACGTGGGCTGTTCCATCAGACAGCGACGATGCCGCAGACGTATGCCATCACTGGAGCACGACGACCACTCACTCCAAGCGCTCCATCCAAGAAAATCTACGAAACACAAAGCGACGTTAAGATCAGCAGAACTTGAAAAAAGGGTAAGAAAACAAAACAAACCTTCACAAGGCACCATCTCGCACTTTTGCTCGTCCAGAGCGCGACCCTTGCACAGCCGCTCATGTCCACCCAGGCAGCGACGCGTTCGCCTGCGCACTCCCAGGCCACAGGTGACCGAGCAGGCTGACCACTCCGACCAGCAGCCCCACTCATGCTCCAGCTCGTTGTCGATGCTGTTGCTGGGCTGCAGATCGTCGGTGGGGCACTCCTGGAGATTGCACGCCCGGTTCTGGATGCCTCGACCTCGCTGACGCTGCTGGGTGCCGCCGCCGCAGCTGACGCTGCACGGAGACCAGTCCGACTCCGTATCGGCTGTATCGCCATGATCGCCATGCCTCTGGCAGCTGCCGTCTTGGTGACAGCTGCGCGACTCCTCCTTGGCCAGGCTGATGCGCACGGAGCTGGCGTCGGGGCTGGTGGCACGGCAGGCATAACGGTACCGACGCTCAATGTGGGGCGACTCACTGGAATTGCCTGCACTGCCCGTCGGCAGCGTTAGCCAGGGCGTCCAGGCGCTGAGCTTACGCACCTCCGAGCAGCTCTGCATGTTGCAATCCTCGTAGTCCAGCCGGCAGCCGGGGCAGTCGAGACCGCCGTTCAGGGGCGCCGGATCGTTGCATTCGCGACGTCGCATGCGGAAACCTCCACCACACTGGGCACTGCACTCGCTCCACTCGCCCCAAGGTCCCCAGCCACCGTCCACCGACGGGGGCTTGGGCACCGGACAGGGCGGCAAGTGACGGCAATACATCTCCGATTGCTCCGATCCCACACAGGTGCGTCCGCCGTGGGCGGGTCGGGGATTGCCGCAGGTCCTGCGACGAATCTTAACCGCTATGCCGCAGGTCTGGGAGCACTGCGACCATGCGGACCACTCCGTCCAGCCACCGTGTTGGGTGCAGTTCGTCACCTGCGTGCTGATGCCCTCACAGCTAGCCCCGCCATGCTGTGGCTGCGGGTTGTTGCAGCTGCGGTCCCGGCACAGGCAGTTGCTATCGGTCTCCTCGTGCTGCTGACAAACGCTCCACGGATTCCACGTCGACCAGCCACCGTCAATGGGGGCATTGAGCACTGGACACGTGAGCTGCGGGGCCTGCTGCCAGTGTTGGAACCCGGAGGAGTCGAGCGGCTGGGGCATGCAGCGCTCGACGAGCTCGTTCCAGCCGCAATAGGGATCCATGGCGTTGAGGCAGCTGGACTGCGACACATGGCGACTGCAGCGCTGAGCGGGAACCCGGGTCAAGGCCAGATCTGTACCCAGATAGAGCGAGTCGCTGACCTTCAGATAGGCCATGTTGAGGAGGACACTGCTGCCGGTGTCGTCTGCTTGCCAGAGCTCCACCAGACAGGTCTGTGTCCCGCCATTGACGTACTTCACCGACAGCTTCTTGATGTGGTTCCCGCTGCTGGCCACGAAGAGCACATGAATCTGTTCCGTTTTGGTATTCAGTATGTCCAGGGCTATGCGCCCGAACTGCTCCAGCTTCGAGTGATAGAGTGGCTGGGCGCCAATGGGCTGGACGGCCTGGTCCATCAGTTGGTAGCGGGAGCTCTCCAGCAGATGGCCAAAGCCCGTGGTGCCTCCTGCGCATTGGAACTGACTCCGCTGTGGCGTGTTGACCGTTGTCCAGGCAGCATCGGCATGCTCCTGATGCTTGAAGGCCCCGTCGAAGGCTTCGTTTATGGAGCTGAGGTTAAAGGCGCACACAGCCGACCCATAGATGCTAGATCTGTGTTAGAGTGGGGGGTGGGTAATCAGTCATTAGTTTGGGGCTCCCCTTAAAGTATTTCGCCACTCACCCCGAGGTTCGGAAGGTGGCATAGAGCACATGCTCGGACTCTGCATAGGTCATGCCCTGCACCTCATCGAAGTAGTACGGATATTCGCCAGGCAGCGAACAATTGAGCCGCGCCTTCAGGAACGATGTCCAATTGTCACGCAGCAGCTGGCCCCCACCGGCATCGTTCTTGCAGACCCTAGCAATGCGTGAATAAATTGCCTAAAGGAAGAATCAAAACTGAACTTAGAGGGCGATCGTTGCGCTTGGGAGGCAGTCTCTTACCTTGCCGCACGTCATGTGCTCGGCTGCCGATTCGCGGAGCAGAAAGTAGACAAAGTTTCCGGCCTCGAAGCTGCCCACGAACTGTGCCCCATTGAGCCAGTTGTTGTTGTACTGCTTGGTGCGAAGGAAGCGCTAGAATGGAAAAGGTTACAATGGATTCAATGGTGGGAAAGGATCATCACACACCTTGTTGGACTGCAGTCCCGTGCGGAGGATGGCCACATCGCTGCCCGAGAAGTCAGTGGCGGTGGCCACGAACATGTTGCCGTTGGCCTGCAGAAGGCTGGTGCTGTTCGCCTGAGGATGGAAGGGGCACTTGACCACGCCGCTGTCGACGCTGCTGACGGTTAGGTTCTCCATCTGCAAAGGGAAAGGGAGCGGAGCTCGTTTAGTTTCTGCTGCTGCTGCTGCTGCTGATGTTGGTGGACTGTCGCGTCACTTGGTGTCGCCACAACGACCACTCTTTCCACTCACCTGGCGCCACGAACAGCTCGGCTGGAAGGCGTTCGTCCCACACGCGTACAGTTGGTTCTCACCGTAGCTGTGGAGCACGCGCACAAAGTTGCGACACAATCGCTCCGACTGGCCTTTTGCCTGGCACATGGCTATCTGCGACGGCGTCGCCTCCCAGCTGGCCCGCTCCAGCGGCTCCAGATCGAAAGACATGCGGTACAAGGTGTCTCTGCAAAGAGTCAAGATAAAATGTTGCAAACGTTGTAGTCGACTGAATAATCTGGGGGGTGAGCAGTGACGGACGGGGGAATGTAATAGGCTAACAGTAACAGTTAAAGAGAGAGAGACGGCCCACAATTGTTAACAAATGAGACTGAGACTGAGACAGACTCCGGCTCTGGCTCTGGCTCCGGCTCCGGCTTTGGCTCCAACCCCATCCCCATCAGCTGTCATAATTTTGAACTGGTTGGCCGCCAGTGCATTGAACTGCAAGGCAAACTGGTAACGAAACTTGGCCTGGTCCGATACCGGCCCCTGCACAGTGCACAGTGGTCGCCAATTGCCAATTGGCAAACTCTTTGTGGGCGCACTCTCCTAGGCTTCGCCGTAGGCATAGACGAGGGTTAGGCATCGATAAGATATTTTCTATGACAGCTTTACTGCAAGCATGTAAGCTTGTTCAAGCATCATTGTGTCGCGTCATGCACACGACATGTATGAGGTTTTTTTTTCAATTCTCGGGCATTCCCTTTGCAGCATTCGCTGGTGCGTCGTGGGCCAAAGCTATGGCGCTTTTGGTACCACTGTCGCACGACTAACTCCAAGACAACCACTGTGCTACGCCACGCGCATTTCGTGAAACGAACACGAAGATCAATAGATCAAGTGCACATTCGAATGCGCGAGAGGCAATCGTTAAATGGTTACATCTCAAGCTGGACAGCAGCGGCGGCGGCATTTGGTATCTGGAGAATGGACAGTGGACAGTGGACAGTGGAGAGTGGAGTGTGGAATGGAGAACGCCGCCGTGCTTGGGCTTGAGAAGGAATGCCGCCGACTAGACGTCGCCATAAAGCCAACTAACTAGTCGCCAACAGAGAAATACTATACATACATCGCCAAGAAGCAGTCTCTCGGCCCACAGTCGTCTAATGGTCGGTTGAGGCTGTTTAGCGGCCTTAGGATATAAATTGAATCCAGTGTTGGGCAAGCGATCGCCAAAGCTGTCGTCAGCCAGCTCCCAGCTCCCAGCTCTCTCGCCCAATATCAATCAGTCATATTGCAGCTGGCGCAATGGCGCGTGGCAGTCCGATCCCCATCCCCATCCCCATCCCGGGCTATGGCTCAGGTGGTAACCTGAGGCCGCTGCGCCGGCCACTGCGTGTGCGACTTAAGCGGTACGTGATGAGGTAATAAACATGCCAACATTTGCAAAATCGAATGAAAAAAAAAAGCATCGACAGACGACAGACGACTGCCAACGCCCTTCGCGTGTTCCCCAACCAAAAGAGCAGCTGTCAACAGGCTAAGAGGAGCTAAAGGTGTCCGCCAGTTTGGGCAGATGCAACTTCAAAGGGAGGTTCGTTAATGGCTTCATATTTGAATTTAAGGATCGAAAAAGATCGATAAAAGATCAGTTGTATATTCCTTCAATTCAGAATTAATTCTACAGTTAATGCCACTTCAAGGTGCTGGTTTGTCCACAGAAGGGGGCATTTATTTACCACTGTAAAGCCAGTTGGATAAGGTCCAGTCCTTGAACGGACTGGGTCAATATACTCGTAGAACTATGGACAGACCCATACATTTATAAGACCCTCGTAATTCTTGCGCTTCAACAAGAAGCCACACTCATTGGGAATGAAGGATTACAAGTGCATCTATCTCTAAGACCCTCAAAGCATGGGCTATCTATGGGCTATCTATGGACTTGCGCGGATGTTGAATAACTCTGTTGCCTTTCCGCCAAAAACACGCTTCTAGCTAATGAAAATGACGTGACAAGTGTCGCGTAGTAATCGTAAAATATTACAACTGCGACAAAAACCAAAAACCAAAAAAAAAAAACAATATTAAAGGTGCAAACCATAGTGCAAAATGCCAATGGGGGGAAAAACCAAAGTCCCACCCAGACTTAACGGCTGCAAAAATTAATTATTTGTGCTGATTGTGTACTCGAACGCGTACGCGTACTATAGTGTGTGTACTGTACTGTACAAGTGCCGTCTTAACGGTGTGATTACATTTGCTATGGCAACTTATGGCTGAAAGCGTCAACAAAAAGAGAAACAAATATGTCACACCTGTATACGAGTACGAGTACGAGTACGAGTAGTACTAATAAGTTGCCAATGTTATCTTCCACAAGAACCGTCGATAAGTCAGATATAGTAGAACCACATAATATCCACACGAGTACGGGGCTTCAAATGTGGTGTGTGCACACGGCTACAATTGTCCAAATTGCTAAGAAAACTTTATTTAAATTCCTTAAATTTATGTCAAATATTCACTACATTATTCCCATGGTGTCTCTGGCCTACAAGTTCAATGTGCTCTTTCTTTTTGCAGAACTACAACCACAACAGCACCTTAAGCGATAAGCAACGGCCTTGCCAATTAGCATTGCTTTTCAGAAACTTCTCCTCGCTCTGCCCCTCTCTCCCTCTTTCACCTTTCGTCTCACTTTGGTGCCAGCAAATATTCAGTTGAGGTGTGAAAAAGAGTCCGATACACATGTTTCGCTCTCCCTCCGAGCATCGGCTCACGCTACTTCTTATCTTTTATTTGCCATTTGTTTTGTTGGTCTTTTTAATTTGTTCTCTTTTCACTTGCGTTGCGATGCGGTGCGGGGCGGTGCGGGGCTATGCTATCTAAGCGGGGCGCGTGCGTGCAAATACAAGTATGGACTGATGCGCATGTATGTATGTATGTATGTATGTATGTAGATGAAAGACGCGTTCCCATGTGTTTGCTTGGGGGGGGGGCACACTCCCCTCATCTCCTCTGATATTCCAGGCAGAATTTAACGCACCTGCAGGCAGGCACGTAAGCAGGAGATACTAATTTGGCAATCAAAACCATGTGCAAAATCGTTTAACAGCAATCATTGGAGGAATATGAATTAATAAAAGACACCATCCATGGGAAATTTAACAATCAACCTTAAAAATCAAGCTTAAGTACGAGCCAAACTGTAACGCATGCGCCATGACCCATTTGCATCCACCACACACACACAAATATGATCTACATACATACATCTGTGTACGGCATGCACGAGTATGTCCGTGTCCGTGTTTGTGTCTGCGTCTGAGCTTTAAAATTTTCGCATATTTTGCACACCTTGCGCCAGCGCCTGCGCCTGCGCCTGCGCCTGCGCCGCCAACTTTTATTTGAGCGACAAACGCGACAAGATAACAAAAAGGCCTTTTTGTAAGCGCAGCGCACAAGTGGAGTTGGAGCTGGAGCTGGGGCATGCCATGCCTGTCGTCTGACGTTTGTCCGGCAAAGCTGTTGCTCAAGTGCCTGCCGTCGCCGACGCCGACGCCGCCGCCGCCGCCAGCTTGCGACGACGCGTGGGCGTTCGGTCTAGGCACCAGCGCCTGCTTGGCGGCAGCCCGAGGCGGTGTACACTCGTACTCGTATTGGGTATATATGGGTTACTTGTAATTAAAATTGCCGTTGCACTGTCCGCTGCTAATCTCTGTTAAAACTGCAGCAGTTATTTTTTCCACCGCGATCTGCCTACGCTGCCGCATTCCTGGTCTCTCAATCTCAATCGGAATATCTGTATGTCAGTCTTGGGAGCTGCTTAAGAGTCGCACACTCCACGTTCACATGGACATTTTGTTGCCGAGTTTTTAATAGAAATATGCAAAATGTTTGCCCGCCCCCTGCCCCAGCCCCAGCCACTGCCCCTGCCCCAGCCACTGCTGCTGCCCCCCCTGCAGCACAATATGTTGTGTGGGGGCCGAGAGGCTGCGTTTGGGTGCTCTGGTGCAACATGGCTTGATTAATTTTGATTTCAATTTCGTTGTCCGTGTGAGTTCCAGTAGCCGCAAACGTTGACGTTGACTGCCCCAGCCCCAGCCCCAGCCCCTGTCCCTGCCCCCCTTGCCCTGCCTCCACTGATCTCTTGGCGGCTGTCACAGGTGGAACACTTGTACATACTTGCTATCTCAGGTACTTCAGAATTGGAGATATAAGATATTTAAGCATTTGCCTCGATAATTAATCTACTTTTAATGGGGGTCTATCACTAGGTTGGCACTAGATTGGGACTAGGTTGGGAGGTTACTCTTTTATCCTAAATCCAAAATGCGTTCCTCTCATAATCTATCATCAACAATAACCCAAGTGTGGATAATGCATCCTGTTTATATTACATACAATATTTTGTTTGGCCATATGTATCGTATCGTATCGTATAAACATTTCAAATGCTTCCCAGCAGGTCATTTGCATGCTCCATTTGCGACAAGCCAAAACAACAGTTTAAGCGACCCTCCCGAAAAAATACATACATATGTATACGATATATACAATATGTACTACACAAATGTGTACTCGTATATAGGAACTTACAAAAAGGTTGCTGCTGGTTTGGTCTTGTCTTGTGGAGCGAACGAAAGCGAAAACAAAACGGCATATTATTTTAATGCAGTCTATATCAAATTTCGGCCAGTTGCATGGAGGGACCTGATCCCAGTGCACTCCTCCTCCTCCTCCTCCTCTGCCTCCTGTCTCTCTGCTCATGACAGAAAATTACGCGATGGTTGCCTCGTCACTCGTCATGGGACACGGACAAGTAAACCCGAGGAGTCCCATTCCCATTCCCATTCCCAATTGCAGTTCCATTCTCCATTCTCCATTCCCAACCCCCGCCCCCCATCAAATGCAGGCGGCGAGTAGTGTAGTAGCTACAGGCGGCCCCTGTAATCCGAGCCAGCAGTCGTGTCAAGTGTGTCTGCAGGCCAGACAAGGAGCATGCACTCACAGCCATACAGAGATCATCTTCTGTGGCGGGCAAATACACACACACAAATCATATAAAACAATTGTACAATTGTACAATTGTACAATTGTGCATCTCTAGTTTAGTTAACTTTTATGCGAGAGCGGTTTATTATCTACATTTATGATTTGTGGTTTAGTGGCGAGGGTCTCCGAGGGTCAGTCGGTGGCTTGAGTGCGTGAGGGTCTTCAAAGGGGTCTAACCACACGTTCATATTCTCTACTATTTTGAGAAACCCTATAAAAAAATGGATTTATTAGAGATTAAAATACAGAATAAGCTCAACAAACATTGGTAACTTTCTCAATATCAGGGCTTTGGGGCTGGTAACACGTCTAGGCCCTTTGATTAGTGGGCTTTATCACCTAAGCCTACACATTATATAAAAATAAATTACATTTTATGTGGCTCATAAAGCCCACTTGCCTATCTGCCCACCTAGTTATGTATGGGCCCCGCCAAATGGGGCACCACCACACACACACACACACAATCATGCTCCACAAGTGGAGCAACTGCCCTTCGAGTATCTCTGAACACTCTTATCATTATCTCGGCCAACACATGTGAAGCAGGGAGACCATAATTTAAGGCCTTGTAAATATGATGAGTGGGAAAAAGATGGTAAGAAAAGGGTCTAAAAATAATAAGTAATAACTAATCAAAACCAAAAAACAAAAATCAAAAAAAAAGAATAAAGAAACGGAGACGGAGAGATAGAGAGACAGAGAGACTCAGAGACAAATGATTGACGACATGGGGAAGGTAGCAGCATGCATGATAAACGACTTCCCCCCTATGGCAGCCAATGGGTTAAGGCTCTGTGCCTGTATGGTTGCGTTTATCAGCACTATGACGACACTATAGTGTGTGTGTGTGTGTGTCTGTGTGGTTGCTTATCGGGCTTGTTCTCTAAATGGGACAGTGGGAGAGAGGGGCAGAGGCAGAGGTGTAACAGGAGAAACAAACTCCAAAGTAAGACGCGTCGAGTTCTCAGCGCGCGTAAATGAAAAGCAAAGAAATGCCGTACTCGTACTCGTAGCCGTACTCGTACCCGTAGTATATTAAATTGCTCAGCAAATAGGCAGAGACGCACGAGTACTCTTACTCGTACACTCCCTCTCCCTCTCCCTTGCCCTGTCCCCCTCTCTGTCCCTTGGCAATATTATTTGGTTACGTTTTTTGTTTTCTCCGCTTTTCCCCTTCGTTTTCGTTTTCTTATTCTTATTTTTACACTCAATTATCTTTATTTATTCCCTTTAGCCACCAGCACAGGCAGGTACTCGAGATAAAGTTCTTCTCGAGGGGTTTGGGTTTTTTATTGTGTTCGAAGCTTGGCTGCTGATATTTTCAAGATTTTGGTAAGACCGAAGGTGCGTGCGTGCACTTTCGTTTTTATTCCCCGTAGTACAACTAGTACCGCACTGTGTCTCTCTCTTGGAACTTGCGTCACTCTGTGGCAAGTAGCCCAGAAGAAGCAGCAGAGAATTATCATTATCATTATCATTATCATTATCAGTTCCCATTGTAGATACGCATTGCATCTGTTTAACTTCTTCGGTTTTTGTTTAACTTTATGCAATACTTTTTGGGTTTTTGTTTTTCGCTGATAGCCCTAGGGAGAAAATCTATTTGTTGGGGGGTTTTTTTTGGCAACCCACTTATCGGAATCGTCTAGTCACAGTGACTGGTACTGTGACTCAATTTACCGGAAACCCATTCTAACATTATAAGATTCGGGGGATTCTTACCTGGCACCGACTATAACTTGGCTCCTGGCCACATCGAATAGCAATTCTGAATACCAAGTCGTTTCGGGATCGTAAAATCGTTTAGCGGTTGACATTAAATCTGAAAAGAAGGAAGAAAAAACACTTGTTGTTACGATATGATGGTATCTGAATTCTGGCATTGATCTTTTAGATCTCATCTCACTTTTATAAAAATAGCACAGTGGGCAAAAATGAAATGTCCACCAAAAAGTTAATGCGCGTAAATTCTTGATAAATCGCGGTCCATTGAGGGTAATTTTTGTTTTGTGTTTGCTTTTTTGCTTGAGCAAATGGAACCGGGGTTGCCCCCTAGTACTCGAATAAATAAATATTGTATAATGTTTCACTTTCATTGAAGGGCTCCTCGCCCACCATAAACAAATGAAATTCCGCATATTTTCCATTGAACTTTAATATTTAACTTGAAAGCCACAAAAACACACAACAGCAAAAAATGAAAATCATTGTCAACAAAACTCTGAGCTAAGCTTGCACTTCCAGGCCGTATTCCGTTGCAAAAACGGGGAAGAGACGGCAAATATTTCACCAAAAAATACTCGAGAAAAACACGAGACCCTTTTCTGATTAAAAGACGAGAGGTACTCTGGAAATGGGGCTATTCGAAGAGCAAGATTACATGTCGGATGCTTATCCGTCTGTTTGGACGGACGGAGTACAGGTGGCAGAGTACGGAACACTCTGACAGATATCAACCCAATTTACAACGGGCCCACGCTCAAGTGCCTGGCTGCCCATTGATTGATTCGATGCCCTGGCAATTGACACAGTTTTTGTTAACATTTTTGATAGTCCCCGCACCGGCCCGCCCCGCCCCGTTCCGGCCCACCGTCTTACCTTGATATGAGATATATCGCGAATCGTTGTCCAGCAATTCAAAGTTCGATTGCGTGTTGTAACCACTGCTGCGGCCCATCATCAGGGCCGTCGATGGCTGAGCGCCTTGCAAGGCTAAGAGGGAGAGCAGTAGCAGCACTTCCAGAGCCCCGTTATGGCGGGACATTTTTGAAAATTTTAGTATTAACATGCTGCAACGAAAGAGAACAGGATAAATCATTAAACTGTGTGTACGTAAAACATTTCCTCAAAATGTAAATGTCTTATGTAAAATTGTTTCGGTAAAAACAACGCTGATAACATATCATCGATCGATGGAACTTACTTCCTATAGAGTCACGTAGCAAAATATGTAGATTATATATATTTTATTCCATTCAACTTCTCTGGCAAGCAGCGAGCCACAGATCGGTAGCAGTATATTATAAGCAGCATGTGCTGGTTGATAAGTAGATGGATCGATTGGAGCGCGTATTTCCGATGATCATTTCGGGGCACAACACAACAGCACCAGGCACAAAAAAAATTCGAATCAATTCTTTGATCGTTTCTTGGACAATTTTCAATTTGCTGCGACAGCAGAGATGAAAAGCGGGGTTTTCATTATGATTAGTTGAGGTAAAAACAACAAAAAAAAATAAAACATTGACAACGGCCACAGATAGATAGACACACACAGAGCCGGAGATGGCGATACGAGACGGGTTTTTTCTTCTATTTTCTCCTCCTCTGCTTCTGAGTTCAGAGTCGCGCCGCGAGCCGAAGCGGATACGAAGTTGTCAGCGCGGAGAGTCGGAACAAAGTGAACGTCAGAGCAGCCAGAGTCTGGCAGCCAGGCAGTCAGGCCGATGATAATGGACAATGACATGGGCGAAGAGAGGCAGCAAAACGAACAGAGAAACGAGAGAGTAAGAGAAAACACAACACAACACTGGCGAAAGAGCAAAGCAAAGCAAAGGCGAAACAAGCTGCTTTCTGCCCACGAAGACGCCGACGCCGACGCCGTCGACGACGACGACGACGACGAAAGAACCGGCTTCGGGTAAGCTTCGGCTTGGGTTTGAGTTTGAGCCCCCCCTGACTTACTCGAACTCCCCCCGCCGTTTAATGGGGCGCGGTTACAAGCGGCAGCAGCAGAAGCAACAGGGTAGGTAGGGCGCCCATATATCATGCGACAACGACAACGACTCTTCAGAATCTTTAGGATCTGCAGTCCGTATTCTGCATTGAGGATCGGCCGCGACAGAGACAGAGAGAGAGAGAGCGAGAGATGAGAGCCGCGAGACGGTCACTTGCTGTGTGTGTTGTGGCTGTGCCTCGATTTGGTAGCCTGACAAATTGACATTAGCATTACGGCGCGTCGTCGGGGCTCGAGGGCGGATAGAGTCCAGACCAACAGATCCTATCTGGGTGGATCGTCGGTAATGGTTTTCGAAACATTAAAATCGAATCATAGAGAAGGCACCCAACCAAATGATTATTAACCTCGTTTCCGATTACCAGCGGAAAAGATAAATCTAAATAATATAAGAGGGAAAACATAGTAGGCGGAGACACACCGACTAGGAGGGGCAGATGGCCACCTAAGAGGCAAGGTAGGGCGGGCCCCGTCACCGGAGCGTCTGCTGACAAAAAGTCATCTTCTGAACCTTGAACCGCAGCTTCTTAAGTAAAAAATAAAAAAAAACCCTTTGGGATTAACGCAGTCCAAAGCTGCTGTCTGCTGTGTTCTTCTTTTGATATTCCGTTTCAAGGTTTCGACTCGATTTGATGCTCCGACTCTCGATCCGGGTCCAGGGATCGTTGTCAACCTTGACTTCGAGTGTAAGTGTGAAAACACAGCTGGTCCCGGACAGAAAGAACAAAAACACAACAATCAAAAGTGCCGTGCCCATCCATGCAACTGCAACACGATCCTCGGGAGTGCATTCAGTTCGGTTTTTGTTTATGCCACGGCACGAACACGAACCACGAACCACGAACCCCGAGCACGAGGGATACACAAGCATTTAGACCTATCTGGGCTCTGGGCTCTAGGCGAGACGAAACCCCAGAGCTAGTCGAGTGTGTGGGCAGCCGAACGTTGAACGTTCGAGACATTAGCATAGGCCCAAAACATTGCGGCCCATGACAATTTACGGGCTACCTAAGCCATTGTCCGGGATTTCTTGGCCAGAGTTCCTCCTCCAGAGACACAGACACACACGCACAAGATACAGTGGCTAAATATGCTAATTTCTGTTGGTATCGAAGCTAATTCCCATCTGGGAAGGGGAGACACCACCACTGATAATTTACAGCCTAACTTTCCCACCGACAATTGTAATGTTAATGTGGGATGGTACTGCGATGGCAACACATCAGGTAGCTCTATCGTATCGATGTGCGTTTCCTTTGTTTCCACGTTACACGAGTATCTCCCACCTCCGTCCCTCCGTCCCTCCTTCTGTCTGTCACTCAGTGCGGTGCATGGTGCTACTGTGAGTCATTTGCCAAAAGGAAGGAAGTCTACACTTCCTTATGTGTCCTTATCGACTGCAAATCCTTCTCCCTCTCCATATCGTTCCTCTGCTTATCCTCTCTTCCGCTGCAGTTTATGGTTTTTACCTGTCAATATTGTTATTAACCCACAAAGGGTTCCATTTATGTAGTTTTTTTTTTGGTAACAGATAGATGGAGGGGTCACCGTATGAAAGAGATTGAGTGACTGAGTGACTGAGGGGTGGATTGACAGTCAGTTGGTTCAGTTGTTTCGTTAGTCAATATTTGCATTTGACATTTGTCTGAACCCCGAAAAATGAATTATTACGGTTTAGGGCAGGAGATAAGGGGAAAAAGAGATGGTATATCGATAGATTTGGGAACCCTTTAAGATAATGAAATCATTTTTGGACTACGGAATACTTATGGAATATTTATGAATTGTTCACTTGTTATGGGCAAACTTCTATATGTACAATATATTGTAAAAGACGTATCTTTGTTCCTCCTCTCGTTTCCCTGCCTCTACTTTCACCCCAAAAATCTAATCCAATTCCGAAATATCCAGCCATTAAATTTAAATTATCCAACTAGCTAAATGAGCAATCTTTGTTATGGTTCGAAGAGCACAAATGCTGTAAATACTCTTACACCAGATCCCAAAATGAAGCCACAGGAAGTCCATCCACTTTCGAGCACTAAAAACTTTTACGCTCAGCCAATAAATTCATATAAAATTTAGAATGGAAATGAAAATGGGAAAGAGTGCAGAAATCTACGTAGAGTGTGTGTGTGTGTGTGTATGTATGGGGTCCAATCAAGCTGATCATCGATTGAGCATGCAAATTGAAAAGACCTTAAAATAGAATTGAAGCCAATGAAAGATTCGAATCGAACCGCATCGAATCCAAGTGCCAGAAGAGACTCACTTCCACTGGGACTGGGACTGGAGCATGGGGCATGGGGCATGGGCTCTGAGTGCATTTTGATTTTTGTTTTGTGTCTGTTTTTTTTTTTTTTGATTGGCGGGACACAAGGCGAGTCATAAATTGATGCCTTGTTGCTGCCTCAAACAATTAAAATGCGTTGGTGTGGCATAGTTAATTTTGTGGTGATTAAAATATGAGGCACAGAGAGAGAGAGAGGCCCATACCTAGAGGTGCATATGCTAAACAACTTTCCATGAAAAAGCCGTAAAATAAAGTAGAAACCTTCCATAAACGCCATAAAATATTACCAATCAAAACATAAATTCTGTCACAAGAATCCAATTGCTGAAACTGAAACTCAGCTGAAAATTAAATCAGCTGCCGCCCAAATTTATCACTAGACAATAAAAATATGAGCTAGGTTCAAGCTCAAGCCACGAAATGTTATTCAAAATATTTATGACACCCATTTGAGTGGCGATAACCCAGCCAAGGGAGCTCCGCCGAAATCGAGTTCGAAAATCCGAGAGCGGCGGCCGTTTGATTCCCCAAATTGAAGCTACATTTTTCATCTGAAAATTGTGTAAATATTTCAAGTTGAAACAAATAAAGTGTCGAAAATAAAATACATAAATCAAATATGGAAATGGCTGGGCAAAATGAACGAAATAACCGACTCGAAAGCGCAGTCATTAATTTGTGAAATAAATTAGCGATAATCTATGACATAGGGGGGACTAGGGTGCATTTTTAGTAGGTATTAAATATATATATTTAATAATCTTGAAGAGTGTTGGCCAGCTTCCCACACCGCTCCCAAAAAGAAAAAAAAAGTAATAATAATAAAAAGCGAAAAAAGTTTAACATTTCTGGCACCTGAGTACCCCTACTGTGTAGCCACAATTTCCATATTAATCAGCTTGAAACCATGATTTCATTTAAATGACGATTTATTGTAATAAAACCAATTTATTATAATTTTTGTTGGTGTTTAGGTTTTAACACAATTCCTACCGAAAGTGGGATATTACCATGCAAATGCCTGGCTTTTGCATACATATGTATGTATGTATGAATGTATGTTATGGATGAAAACATTTCGGATCCGTATACGAATTCCACCTGCTGTGCTGCTCCTAATGATGTCAGTTAGGAAATTAAATATTCCGATCATGCGGCGAGAGCCCAAAAGGAACACACATTTCAAACACTTTTGAGCACTTTTGAACTCCCTCCCCCTCCCCCTCGCCCTCACCCTCACCCCAACACAAATGGAAATATTTCGCATAGATTTATTGCCATACTCGTAATGATCCATGAATGATTTTTATGAACATTTCTGTGGCTTTCGGGGTCCGAGTTTTGGCTTTGGTTTTGGTTTCGGCTTTAGGCTTTTGGCTTTTGGCGAATTCAAAAATAACATGATATTTGGAGCGAGCTGTCTGCTATATTTGGTAGCAAATCAATTTACAACTTTTGGATTTCGTTCTTTATTTTTGATCAGACAGATTAATGAGCGGACACTGTCGCTGTCTCTTGTGTCATTTCATGCCTTTCAGTTGTCAAATTAAGGCCCATGCAATATGTGTTTATTATTTAAGTACTCGCATCGCATGGCATCGCATTGTACATTTTGTTAAACTGCAAATGTCGCCTTTCGTCTCTTAATGGCCTCCTCTTGACAGCTGCCGCACTACAATGGAAATTAGCCGTTGGATCTTATTTAAAGTGCAAATTGGTCTCTCTGTCTTATGAGCTTCAAATGTTCTCAAGTGCCTCCCTCCTCCTCCTCCTCCTCCTCCTCGAGTGCTGAATGAGGCAATCGTCTATAAAACAGCCATACAACATGTTGATGTGGCTGCCATTCCATATAAAGTTCGACACTTTCAATTATATTTCATGGATAGAATTCTCATTGTGGGTGTCTGCTTTTAAGAGTATTTCCTTTTACGCAGTAACAACCTCTACTAGTGATACTTCCCATACTCGTATGATTAGATCCCACCCCGAAGTCATACTTCAATAATAGTTGAGCACACGCAATGTATGTTGTTTCTGCAACTCTCGGGCATTCGCTTGTGCGTCTCGTGAGCAAGGACGTGCCCACCGCTGTTTGAAATGATTCAACAGATTTTCCCTGCTTTGTCGGAATGAGATCTATGATCTCTGCCTAAACGATGGGGCACTTCAAGCGTATCCGACTAAAAGAAAACTTTGCAAAACAATAGAACGGAAGCTTTACTTTGATTTCCGTTTGAAATGTAAAGCTAATTGACATTTTCCTTTGGAGTGCAAATGCGATGGAAAGTATGTTTATATACCAGTCTCAGCTGTACTAAAGAAGGCTTCGCTTTCATTCCAGTGCTCCACTAGTCATAGTCCCCCCCCCGCTCCAACCGGTTAAACAGTAGCCTAGTCCCCCATTTACAAGGGTCTTGGGCAATTTTTCTTTATGTTTTGGCTGTAAAACAAGCAACCAGCAAAAGAATACAACAATCCGAACAAGTTCCCCGATATTGTACAGATGTTGCCCTTTGCTACAAAAAAAAACAGGCTGAGGGGGCCACACACGAAGAGGTCTTGGGCTTAAAAGCAAAAAGAAATTAGAGAAACTCCGTAAAGGGAAATAGTTGGAAACTTTCAATGCATTCATGACTTTTACAATTTGTGGCTAATTGTCGGATAAAGCCCAATATCGGAAAGAGTTCGACTGTGGGTGTGGCTGGATAATCATCCAGCCCCCAATCCAGAAGCCACAGAAATTTACATAAATTTCTGTTGGATTGGCACACCTTACACGCGGACCGGACCGGACCCGAGCGGACCGGACCTTATTCGTTCGTTGAATGTCTTCATTTCGAGTTAATTTCCACTGTTTCTTTGACTTTTGGCTTTGACCGTGGGTGTCTCTCTCACACCAAAATGATATTTATGTGCGACAGTGAAAGCCATAGAAATATGACCGAGCATATAAATCAACCCAACCAGAATGCCCCTTGAGACGCTCCCCTTTTTTCGGTTGCTCGTTGTCGTGGCTATTGTTGGCTGCCCAAAAGGATTAAATGCTCATAAATGGCACCCGAGACGCGTGTGGTCTTTTATGTTATGTGCAGAGGGGCTGCACACTCTCCCCATACAATACTCGTATATGAAACCAGAGAGTGGCTTATGAAAACTTGTTTCATTTATGTACGATACGTACAGCAAGTTCAAACGTAATTCCAATGAAATAAACTGAATAAAGAGCTCAAGGAACACTTTTCACAGATCTTTTTTACAGTGATCTTTCATTGGGTTCTTCAGGAAACGCATCAAATACTTGGCTACAATCCTTAGTGATTGATTTGTGAATGATGCTCTCAATACTCTTCTTCCGCAAATAAAATGTCACTTCAGTCGTGGCGAATGGGCATGTGTCTGTTCGCTTATGAGAAATTTGTATCATTTGAAGGGGTTCCACCCTCCAGCCTCTTATCATGCAAACCTGTCTAACAAACGTTAGCCAGCGCTTGAAAACAACCTCCTCAACGAATATAACCCATTTATCTTATAAATATTTACCCCACTGATCTTGGACTCATCGTTTCGGAATGAAAACCTGTCTAAAAAACTTCAGCTAACGCTTCAGTACAGATTGGCATTAAACAACCTTCTCAGCGAAAATATAGCATATGTATATGTATGTAGCTTATAAATATTTACCCTCCACTGATCTCAGAGAATTCCAACTAATTCACGAGACACCATGGGTATAGAATAGGTATGACAAATTCTAATATACTCGAGGAATTTGTATTGCCATTTAGCACATTGGAAACACAGAGGAAACCACAAAAGGCCATTAAAATAATTTGAATAAATCAATGCGGGGAAGAAAAAATTAATGTTTCGCCACTGCAAGCCCCTCAGCAATGAATACGGCGCAAAGACGATTCCGATTCCGAATCCGATTCCCTCTAATAGAATATTTCATTTACACGACAAGCACACAGATCCGATCGGAATCAATGGAAACAAATGAATGAGGCGGCTTCGAACCGGAGGTGAGGATAATTTATTAATGTGATTAGCATTGGCATTGTCTTGTCTGGGCTTTGGATCTACTAGTGGGTATCCATTGTATGGCGCAGAGACTAGCCTCACAATATTGAAGGTGTGAAGAGGCACAAACAGAGAATACAGAAATATGGAATATGGAATATGGAATATCTATTATAGCGTAGAAACCCCTGTGTTAGTAGATAAATCAAACATCGACGAGCCTCAGAGAAGTAGGCTAATTCTGGTCTTCAATAAATACCTTTTCTCATTCAACTACAAACATTTCGTTTAGCTACAAGCCCTGAAATTTTCAGACCACAAAAATTATGCCCGTTGAAGATATTTTCCCGTACCTACCCCAAGACGTCGTCGACTATCTGTTGGACCAAAAGAACCAAGAGCGCCTGCTGAACGAGGGAAAGAAAAAGCTGAAGGAAGCGATGCTGAAGATCGAGGATCAGCTCAAGCTCCTCGACGGTCGCCAGGACGATCAGATCTGCACGATATCCTGGGGCAATATCTATCAAAAGAGCACCGTTAATAACGTGCGCCACGCCCTTGTGGGTCGCCTCTCCAAGTCCATGGATGCGTACCTCAAGTCCAATCGGAAGCTGTTGCGTCTGCACCGTCAAATGTACAAGGACACGGCGATTGTTTTCCACAAATGGGGAAACACAGCCAGCGTCCCCAGACTTGCTGATGAGGAGGTCTAGCAAAACTTAGACAATTCAAAATTGATAGAAATTAATAGGAAACATATACCACAGACATCTTTCGGAACTGCTATTGAATAATAAACAAGAAACTGGATATAATAATTAATTCTTTTGTTCTCTCGAATGACATTGATTCTCTGTGCAAATTTCCCATAGACGAACGGCAATTAAACGGAAAATTGCCTGTCACGCGTGAATGTGCTGCCAAGGGAATGCCACAAATGACCACTACTAAATACTACATAACTTCTGAGCATGCCTTTCCCATGGGAGTCGGGTTTGGCCCAGTCACTGATCGAGTTGATAATGCTGACAACGCCAAAAGACAATGGTAGTCAAATGGGCGTCGGTCGTCCTCCGCTTGAGCGACAACATGGATCATTAAAAGCATTAGTGTCAAGCAGAAGTCACAGTCCCAGTCCCAGCCCCAGCCCCGCAGGTCCCCCAGCCCCCAGCCAGAGAGCCACAAAGTTTCAGATGAATTTTCTGTGTAAGCAGAGGCGGAGCGTTGGATCGGTGGATCGGTGGAGTGGAGGGGAAGCAGCGCTACCTTGTCATAATTAAATGTGTAATATTTGTCTTGGCTTTCGACACCTTTCCTGCTTCCACCGAAACCCTGATCTGCGCTCGTCTCCCTCCCTTCACCCTCCTCCGCATCAGCTGCTCAACGAACCCTACGCTTAAACGACAGATATTACGACTTTGGTTACACTCGAATGAAATTATGTATGTTTGGTAGATACTTTTTAGGTATATGAATCTTCAAAAGTGGAGGCTACGCTTTTTTCTAATGCATTGTCTTTTTTTGTGTTAGATCTTAAGTCCTCGCCATCTGTGGATACATATGTATATTGCCTTACTCTGAATACAGGGTATCAAAACATCCCACAGAGTGAAATTACGGATGGGGTGGGGGTGGGGGAGGGGGGTTGCTGTAAATTGGATAAAAACATGGGTCTTTCATCAGTTTTCCAAAACTCCATTTCGTTCCATAAGCTGGGGCCTGGAACTGGTTCCGCTTTAACCGTTTCAAAAGCGAATAGTGCGTCGGGTCTTTCTTATTTTCCTGAATCTTCCATTGTTGCTGTTGTGGCCGTGGCGGAGGCATTATTCAGCTTTCTTTTGTTTGACTTGCATTCCGCTTTGCTCTGTAATTCGTTGCTTTTGCATTGGATTGTGCTGCTGCTGCTGCTGCTGTTGTTGTTGTTGTTGTTGTTTTTGTTGTTGTTGTCCCGATGCTGTGCTGTTGTTTGTGTGATGGCACGTGCGTTATACAGAGATACATAGATGCCCACGAGGAAATTTACTGCGCGCTCGCTTTGATTTTGGGGGGCTTTGGGCGAAAGGGGATTCCACGGTTATATGGCGACTGAGCACTTATGGAGACTGAAAGTGGGAGGCAGCACTTTTAGGCCAATTAAAGGAATTATTAAAGAAAAAAACCTGTACTGTAATATTATTATTTTTACTATTATTATTATTATTATTATTAGTATTATTATTAGTATTATTATTATTGTTATTATTATTATTATTATTATTATTATTATTATTTTTTAATATTATTATTATTATTATTATTATTATTATTATTGAATAATTATGGTATATATTGTTATCATTTTTTTAAGCAAAGATTCAAATATAAATCGCCTGCAGTTCGAACCCTTGAAATCTTCAAAAAACTCTTTATTTTGCTACCTCCCCAGCGGTCATCAAATTTCCCATTGGGTCTCTCATTTCGTATGCCCATTGTTGGTGGCTTGGGTGGGGGCTTTGTACTCTTTTGAGCCGCTGTGTTTCCCCTCTTATTTAATAATCCATCAATTTAAGTTACGAAAAATGAAGTAATTTCGGCTCGACTGTTGATTTGTTTGGCATTTAGTGGCGGTGGCAGTGGCAGTGGCGACCCCTTCGCGACTCGTGCTCAATGTTGTTAACAAGTCTGATTAATGTCCCCGATTAGCATAGGCAAACATTAGGCAAATTATGTATGGAGTACACGGGCACGGATACGGGTACGATTTCGTGATTCAATATTGGATTTTCTTGATTTTATTTCCATTATTTTACTTTGCTTTTTTCGCTAATCAGTAAACAGCCAAAACATACTCAAAGCCAGCCCCAAAGTCAAACGAGTGCTGGAAAATCTCCAACCAACAAAAAAAAAAACAACAACGCCAACAACTGTGAGCTGTAAGGCAACCTTTAACGTTAATTAAAAGTGTACACAAAATTTGCATTCACGACAAAATTGCCTACCAAAATATATTGAAAAAAAACAAAAAAATAAAAAATGAGTGTGGTGTGTGGTGTGTGGTGTGTGGAGTGTGGAGTTGCTACCCGTATAGACCGCGTTTTTTGATTGAGTTTGTCGGCGAATTTATGTGCTGACCGCTGCTGGCGGCGATTTGGCGTGTCTCGGCTGGCTGTCAGCCGTGATAAATGCCTGTGGAAAACCGTATTCTCCGCATAACCGATTCGGATGTAATTGGGAAAAATCTCTGTAATTATTTGGACATTCGTGTCCAGGCAGGCAGCCGGGCAGCGGCAGGTGAATGGCATAGTCCGCCTTCCATAAAAAAATAAACTTATAATTGTTCTGCCATTTCCCATGATGATTGGAGTCTTGGAATGGCAATCGAATAGCATCTGGTAAACGATTAACATCTAATTTGGGCAATACTGAAGCCCCCCCACACACACACACACAGACGCACACAAGTCAAGTTCAATGGCAAACGGTAGGTGGCTCCTAGACATTAGTTATGCTGTCACTCACCTTTCTCTATCGATCCATTAATTAGTAAAAAACCAACGAATTTTGGAGTTGCTTGGCGGTGGCTTGGAATTCCCCCGCTCCGAATAACGTAGCTGAAAAACAAAATGTAAATCAGATTGATTAATGGCATTTAGCAAATGATCGCTGGTGGGGCATTGGGGGAATTGATATATTCGATTTGGCATCATTCAAAATCCATAGAAAATCGAACGCAACTCCAAAACAAGAGAACAATAAATGGACGTTACTTCGCCCATCCCAAGCCATCCCATCCCTCATGGCAGGCAGGCAGGCAGCCAGGCAGCCAGTCCATGGGCCATGAAGGCGGGCACGTTCTGCTCGTGCGACACTTGCCCAAGCGCCCCCATAGTATTGTACATATGTATATCTATTATGCATACATATATGCATGTGTTGTAGGCACGAACGATCCGATGATCCCACTCACATTATAATGATTGCCATGATACCGCAGAGGTGGCATTTTGATATGCGATGTGCTTGTGCTTGTGCTGCCAACGCCAATGACGCCCCCATCCTTTTGGGCTCTTCAGCGTGGCCTAATCTTTATGGCTCTTTGGCTTAGCTGTTTTTGGATCCACATCGATTCTCATCGGTGACGTTTCTGCTGTGAAGCGTGCGTCTAAGCTCATTAATAAAACCACTACGGCCCGATCCTATCCCACAGCCCCCTGGATACCCTGGATACTGTGGGCTCAATGGAGGAACATCGAGGAATCGCATTGCCAGGAAGAAACCATATTGCTTTCATACAGATACCCAGATACCATACGGTTGCGGTCCAGTGGAACCCAAATCACTCCCATTGTACCATATACGAGTAGAGTACATCGTGTGGCAGAGAGTGCCGCCCGCACAGACCCCAGCCCCAGCCCCAGCCCCAGACCCGTCCCAACCCAACCGCAGGCCATGGAGTGTACGCTCTCCGTCTTGCGTTGGTGTTGCAGTTCGGATTTGGGTTTGAGGATTGACTCTTGAAGCTGAAGCTGAAGCTGAAGTTGGAGGTGCAGTTGCAGTTGCAGTTGCAGCTTCATTGCTGTTGCTGTTGGTGTTGGCCGGGCCAGCGATTTTAAACGGATTTATGCAGCGAACGCCGCTAGCTTCAAGCTTTTTTCGGTACAAATTTCCTAAAGGGTTTCGTTTTTTGTTTCTGGCGTTGCACGGCGTTGCGTGGGCCATCGTCAGGCAGCAGGCAGCGTGTTGTTTTGGTTTTTTGGTTTTTTTTTTTCTCCATTTCGATTTCGATGCGATGCGAGCGCCGGCTGCTGGGACCATAAATTTGTTGTTTGGGGATTTTTGTTTTTTTTTTTTTCGTTTTTTTTGGTGGTTGGGTTTTGTGGCTTGCTGGCTGGCTGCCGTGAAAGTTGCGTAAATCAGCGTGAAGTAGAAGAAAAGTTCAATAGTATTGAAAATAATTGTAGAAAGTTATCGGACAGATGGCAAGACAGGTATAGGTATGGGCATAGGTATCTATAGGCTGGAAGGAAGGCGTGTTCCAGCCTCAAACCTCAAACCTCAATCGTCAATCGATTGGACCGTAATTGACTTTCGTTTGTCTCGAGAGATACTCTTGCATTTGCTTAGAGCTTACATAAACCAATTGAGATTTGATATCTGAGGCCCAACAGCACAAAGATACTTTGTATCTTTTGTTCTTTATTGTTCGGCCTGGCTTTGAGTGGAGTGAAATCTAATTCAATACCTCGTTTACCTCCATCCCCCCCCTGCTCCTACGCCGTCAGCAGATATGTTAATAACTAAACTCTTGTGCCACGGCAATTAGTTTCGATGCATATCAGATCAGATCTAGAATTTTTACACGGAGGCAGGCAGGCTCCAGTGGCGCCATGTCAACCGGGAATCAAATCGTTTAACATATGCTTATATATGGTTATGCAATCAGCAGCAGGTTTATAAATTCTGAAACTTAATGGCTCGAAGACAGATATGATAATCTTTTGTGTTGTCTCAATCCGACTTTGTCTGGAGTTGCTTCGATTCGATCTCGCATGTATCCCTTCGCTTATGGGAAACTTGTGCAAGCAGAACGCCACTTTCCCAAGCCAAACACTGACGGGATTTCTTCAAGTGAATTATTTAGTCGGTTTTATCGGGTCACATGATGAAGGGTTTCCCCCAAGCGAAACTCATTTATAAAACTCAACTCTACAGTGACTGCCATTAAGCTCTCCATTAGCGTAATACATCAGCTGTCAGCGGACTGTAATTTTGATCAGAAATGAATGTAGGACAGCGGCGAAAGAGTCCGCCACGATAAAGTAATTTCATATTTCCCTGGCGATATCAGACACCTCTTGTGGCCGCCTTATCTGCGCGACTGAAACTGGAATTGCAGTTGGAATTGGGTTTTGGTTTGGGTTTGGTTTGGGTTTGGGTTCGGTATTGGCCACCATCGGGCATACGTGTAATACATCAAGGCATTATCCGTGTAAGCTTCGGTTACAGTCGCAGTCCCCATCCTCTGGTGGACCAGCTCCCAAGTGTCGCCACTTGACCCACATACCAAGCAACTACCCAAATGAAATGTTAATAAAATGAAAATAAAATGGCAAAAAAGAAAATCACGGCTCAAGCCCCAGCCCCAGCCCCGGCCCCAGTCCCAGTCCCACCACACTCTCTGACGGACAGAAACGGTTCGTCGTCGTCGATGCCAAAAAAAGGAAACCAGTCGACAACTTTATGATGGGAACCAGCCCAGTGGATGGCTGGTGGTGGCCATTGGCCAACAGCCCAAAATAAAAATCAGCAACATTTTAAAAACGTTGACGTCCGGTACAGGAGCAATTAGGCGAGACGAGACGAAACGATACGAGACGGTCTTATCAACGTCGCTCCGTTTCGGAATCCAACTACCGTAAGTACATTTTTGGATCGAAAAACCTATAGGAAATTCAAGGGCCAATAAAGGTCGAAGATTCGATGCTCTATGCAAAAACAAAATAAATATCGTGTGCATGACATAAAAAAGGTAAAAGACGCGATGCTCTCTGTCAGCGGTAAGTTCCCGCTTCCAATAGCTTCCATTGCTGCCAGCGAATACTGCAAAAGAAACTAGCCGAGAATGCAAAAGCAAAATACAAGTCATGTGCTTGACGAGGTTCGTTAGAGGGGATCCAAAGGCAGAAGATTCGATCAAGATTCGATTCTTACGAGGATACCCGTATCTCCTGATGCTGTGAAGATGCAGAGCTGTCCACTGAAGGGAGCTTTGGTTCAGGCAAGGGATTATAAACTTTTCATTAACAAGATAAGATCCTTCCGAGGATACCCCATACAAAATCTGCGCTATAGAGTATACGGAAAAAGGAAACAATCCATGAACTGCCATAAAAAAGCAACCTAAACAAAACCCCAAAGAGTGAAAAAAAAAAGAAAACACAAACTTTGCATTGCCTTTGAACGACCTTCGCCATTTTTTTCGAGGCTGTTGTGTTTTTTGTTTTTGTTTTGGGTTACCTTTAAAAGTATTTCGCTGTTGTTTTCCTTAACTTTGAATATACACACGACTATATATCGTATATCGTACACATGTATGTATGTGCTGGATCGCACACATTTGTTGCGGATGCATAAAACATGTTCAGCATCGATCGCTGCCCTCGGCTCCCAGGTAAGCCACACAGCGACCTGCTCCGCGCTGCTCCGCTCTGCTCGGAGTACGCGAATCTGTTCGCTGGTGCGTGTTCCATCAAGTCCATCCATTCGGGCTCTGCCAGCAGTCAAGAGTGGCGTGATTTCTCTCTCTCTCTGCCCCCCATAGAGGGGCCATTTGAAGGTCGCACAATGTTTGTATGCTGAAAGGTGGAATGGGGGTGGGGGGGGAACAGAAAGCGCGCCAAAAAAACCTCTGGAGAACCTGAAGATGGAGCTGGAGCTGCTCGCAGCATTTCCAGTTGCACCTAATGGATCCCGAGATTTATGGCTCTTTATATCGTATGTGGGGTTAGCTTTTTTTCCCCCCACTTTTGTTTGGTTTGATGTTTTTTGGATCTGTGGAGCAAGTTTCAAAGGCATTTTTGCCATCCGATGATTTATGCTGGTGGAAACGCTGCGAGCGAGCCAGAGAGCCATCGATCGATCCAATGGGAAATTGCCATTGATTGATGCCTGGCCACAACACACGTATCCTTTTTCCAGGAGAAATTTGCGATTGTAGGTGTGAAATCTATTCCGATTCAGTGGAAAATTCGTTCGCATAGATATCCGATTAAAACCAATTGGAATTATGAGAATTTGGATCTTGATCCCCCTCTTACGTTCCATGCGACGAATAAGAGATGTATTTCTGCATGAATCTTGTGAAAATAAACGTGTTGCCCACAGAAATGTGCCTTCATCATCATTTACACAATTTACTTAATGTCAGGGGGCCCCCCCGGGTTGATAAATTGGAATAAACTTTGGGTAGACTTTAGTTTTAACACTTTTGAGGTGAGAACTAAGGTCGCTTCGAGCCGACAAAGGTTAAACCTAAAAGCACCGAGCAATTGACACAATTAACATGGGAAGCATGGAGAGAGAAGCGATGGTGGCCCTGAGAGAGCCCTAAATGGCCAATGAAGGGCCGGACGGACGCCGGGCCGACTGTCCCCGCTCCGAAGGTGTCATAAGACTAGACAAGTGAACGACCCTGGGGCGCCTCTGCCTCTGCCACTGCCTCTGCCACTGCCTCTCTTCTTTTGGCCATAGCCTGTCATTTAGTTTAATATTTTATCAGTCACCTCTCGGCTGAGATATAATTTGACAAGCGCGACTTTGGTTTTTATTGGCCAAGTGAACTGAAAACTGATTGCAGTCGCGGTGAGGGGAGGGGAAACCGAAACCCGATACGCCTTCCAAGCCCGCCTGCAGCAGCGCCACTCGAGCAACTTTTTGTGGCAGCCAAGTGCAAAGGCGGTGTGGCGTCAGCCTGCATTGCGATGGATACCAATCACACGCATATCACTCGCCACTCGAGCCAACTAAATAGTCCCATAAATATCAGCCAGCATAATGATTATCTGACCAATCTGGCAAATGGGTCAGTTCTGGCGAGAATTTGGAAGCTTGAAATAACAATTGGACGCTTCTAAGTAATGCCAATATTAGGTCCAAAGTGGGGACATACAAATGTGTGTATCCTTGACCCTGGAGGGGCATCAATGCTCCTGCCGGGAACTCCGATTTCCTGGTATTTCCGAAGCATATAATGGATACATTTTCACACGAAATCCATAGAGGTCTGTGCATGTTCAAGCTCCATCTTTTAGAGAAAAACAGAAGCCATCGCAGCTTCCGAGTTGGAAGAGATGGCTGTCTCTCTCTCTCTCTCTCTCTCGCTCTCTCTCGGGGTCTGTCTAGAATAAACGACTTAAATTCGATTTGTTTTTGCTCTCGCACAAAGCTGGGGCATTCATTGAATAGCGAAATGGGATATGTCTTCGGAGGTTGTGTACTACTGAAGCAGGAAGTGCAGCGTATGGCGATTCCGACACCGATTCCGCTCTCAGTGTGTGCTGTTGTTGTTGTTGTTGTTTGTGCCAACGAATGTATGACGGGACACACATTGAGGCATGCTGCCAGATGATTTAGTAGGCGTTGCAAACACACGCCATATGCATGCAGCATGCGGCAAGCGGCAAGCGGCAAGCGGCAGAGGGCAGCCAGCCACTTAATGTTCTCTTTGCCACAGAAACAAAACAAGCAAAGAACTCCGCTGTAGTCTCGACCCAGGAATACCCGCTAAAGAGTCCTTGTTTAGCAGCGTCCTGGCTGTTTCCCAACCGAGATCCTCTCTCGGTGGCATACGGATCTGGATCAGCATATACCCGTAAACATTTACGTGCAGCGGGGTATCAAAACAGAAAACAGAAAACATCTGAACGAAGCAACTTTTCGCGCCTGCTTTCTTGGATTTTCTGGGATATAATGCTCTGGAGAGTCGTGTCTCTGCCCCCTCTTCAGTTCGGGCTCATTGGAGGCAACGCATGCGCAAATTGCTCGCCGACTGCTCTGGCAATAAATTCATAAAAAATCATTAAGCTGAATTTTTAGCATCCACAAGAAGCCTCCACTTCTTCGCACATACATATGTGCGGATGGATGGCTAGGGGGAGGGGGAGGGCACTGGGGGGAGGGGACTGGATCTGGGATGGGCCTGGACCATCGGAGATGTCGCATTCATTTCAGGCTTAAGCTTAACCAAAAGATGGGAGGACATACCCCTATACGAATGCTATCTTAAGCACATGGCCAACTCGTAAATTGGGTTCAGTTCAGACCGATCGACTAAAAGGGAAGACACAGACACACACACAACACCAAGATGACTCAAGATGAAGTTGTCAGCGGTGCAGCCATAAAATATATGCATTAGAAGAGTGCTATAATCTTGGTAGTTTGTGGATAGTCTAGAAATGGCAGAGTTGGATCCTAGTTTGAGTTCCCTTTCGAAGAGATTACAGTGTAGCGATACATTTTTGAGGTGTAGAAGGTGTTATCTCTAGCCTGGCGTCACGCTATCTATCTCATTCTGGAGAGAGTTATTCCACTCGACTTCCTTCACTGAGGGTCTCTCTATATTCTATCTGAGCATTCCCCAACACAATGTGTCAGAAAGCTTGTATCTTTTAGGTGTTATCTATCATGACTTGAGGCTCCAGCGTCTTTCGATACTTTTTCTTTGCGATTAAGTGTGTATTCTATCGAAATGTCATCTAGAAAATGGATCGTACTATTTGTATCCCTAAATCTTGATTTTATTTCAACGCCAAGCGTTCTATTATTTCCTCCCAAATAGAGCATACGATTGGTTGTCTTTTTCGATTATTTTGCTCCATTTTAGGGAACAACCAAAGTCCGTATGGCGGAACTTAAAAGTCGTTAAGTTCTGGCGGAGAGCGATGGAAATTTGCATGCTGCAGAAGACTGGCGGAGAAGACTCAAGGCTCCAGGGCGAAGGAGAAGGAAGACCGAACCCCCAAAGAGACGACAAATGACACCACAAAGCAGAACTGAAATGAAAACAAAAACAAAAAATTATTTTAATTTTATGCTTCGTTTGGAGACTTTTTTTTTTTTTTTTTCCTTCTGTTCTGTTTGTGGAGCCGAATTTTTGGAGGGCGTCAAGCGAATTGTTTGTTTATGCGAGTTGACAGAGAGACCAAACACCAAACAATCCGCGAGACAAGAAATGAATGTGCGACGAGCCGAGGGAGTGCCACAAATATGTATGTATATGCTGATGTGCTGAGCGTGCAGGCGGAAAGAGAGATACGATACCCTATGGCTGGGAGGGAGCGAGATGCACATACCAGATATAAGTTATTATGGAGATAAAAGATGTGCATATGGGGATATTTATGCGACACTCGCATGCGGGATTAATATTCAGAGACATCTTCAAAAATGAATGCAGATACTTGTCCACCGCCCCCCCCCACCCCCAGCACCGAACGCCGTGTCCCTGAAGTTCTCTGATTAGAATCCCCCTCCAAGGTTTCTCAAGGTTAAACCATATACACATATGCATATATGTATGTATGTACAGAAATCCAGGCATGTATTATTGTTCTTGTGTTCTTCTTTGTAGTCGAAACACAGAAGCTTGTGGCAAGGAATCAAACACAAAAGAAAACGAAGAAAAAGCCAAGAAACCACAACAAAATCTCACTGCTGATTAAATCTTTTCCTCTTCAGCTACAGCTACAGCATCCATCCTCCCCGTATCCATCCATTCTGGCCTGCCAGACTTATCGGCATCATATATCTTTAGTTCTTTCTTTTGGTCTTTGATTCGAGAGAGCCAGAAAAGTTTCATTTGTGTATTTTGAAATCCCAAGAACAACTTCACTGGGCTCTCAAGATTTCGAAAGTGGTTTCTATATCGATTGGGATCGAACTTTCCGATTTGAACGGATATTCTCCTACATATTTCATTCTACCACTTTTCCAGTCCGTGCTAAATGCAAATCCTCTCAAGTCAAGTACCCCCAACTCCCATCCGAAATCGCCCCTCCTCCTGCTCCTTGGTTTTTGTTTGTGTTACACCATTTAGGTTGAATCAGGCTTTGTGTGACGCAGATCTCTCTTTCGCTCTCCGGCTTAAGTGGCCGACGTCATCACTCCACGCCACGCCACGCCACGCCACGCCACGCCATGGCACGGCACTCCACTCCCAACCGATCCACTCCCAACCTCTCGCTGATCCGATCCGATCCGATCCGATCCGCACCCAGACCGACCACATGTGGAGTTTGTTGTGCACACACACACACATACACACACACACGTAGTCCATGGTTAGGCAGCGATCATAACGATCCTCATGATGATCGTGTCCGGGGTTTTTCGCTCCATGTTCTGGCAAATGTTTGCCATTTACCAGCTGCTGCACTCTCTCTCGCTCTCTAGGCAAATCTCCAGCTGCCGATCTACAGACTGGGGGACTGGAACAACATTTCTATTATTTATGTCCGAGCCAGAGAGGTCTCGCAGATCTCTTCCAGTTTTCACACTTTCCTCACGGTCCGGCGACCATGAGCCGCCCGCGGGCACTCTGCCTCTCCGCGTTGCATGTAGCAATTAAAAATAATTTGTTTGGCTTGTTTTGTGTCAAAAATCATGGAAATACATCATCATAATAATAATGTTGTTATCAGAAGGTGCGGCATTTGCACAGACACAATATTTCTATCTCCTTATCCTTTTTTTTTCCAGCTTGTTTGGTCCAATGGGAATCATTTGTCAGTCGGGCCTCGGGGAAGGCAAAGAGGAATTGAGAGAAGTCTTGTTAGGTTAATCCAAGGTTGAGGGGTCCTTGGTGTCATTCGAAACGACCGTGTCCGTTCGCTTATGGGAAGGAACAACCAGCGAATCAACGTCGGTCGCTTCATTCGACGATTGTGACGTAGTAAAGTGGGGATATGCCCCCAAAATGCCGAGCATGTGTGTCAGACCTTGAGCATAGAGTCGGGAACTGGTTTAATTGACTCGAAGTGGATAAGTCTTGAAACAAACAAAAACAAACGTAAAAATACATACGAGTATATCGGCAAATTCAGCAAAGTGTAAACTTATTTCCGACTGTCGAGCGACTGGCTTTGATTGAAAGGCAAATAAGCTGCCGGTTTCAATGAAAACACAGAGACGACCCGGCCACGGCCCCGATCACCGACCCCAACCCCAACCCCAACCTCAACCCCTGCCGTGGATACCTGGGATGGGCGATAATGAAAATCCATTTGACGACTACGCTGACAGCAAAGAGCACAAGCCATTTGCACAGACAGCAAATGCAAATCTTTGCAGATTAAAACAAAAACCAGGCGCAGAGTATAAATAAACATCGAGCGAGCCAGACACAAATACCTAAACCTGTCAAATCCGCGATATCGTCAAAGATAAGCCACGGTCCGGACCCCAGTCGCAGACCACTCGGGCGGGCAGACAGACGACTGCCAGCCAGCCAGCCAGCCAGCCAGCCAGCCAGCCAGCCAGCCAGCCAGACAGCCTGCATCGCAAGCCTCTCCGGATCTCACCATCACACCATCTCCCCGTTGAAATCCATCAGTGCCCCCGATATCTCACGCGAGTGCTGTGGCGAGTACTGTGTGAATATTTGTTTTAATTAAATGCCGATCGAGAAGCGTAATTGCGGCACATTAGGTTAACACAAAATCCAATAAAACAGCAAATCTCACAGCGAAAACCAGAAAATATATTCGATAAAATCTCTGACGTTTTATCTGCTCAAATTCGAAATCGAAGCGGACATTAATTGACTAGCCTGGGACTAGACGGGTGATTGAAGAGCGAGATGTAAAATCAATCCATCTGATAGTGCCGAATCGCTAAGAATCACAAAAACTGAGCACCAGGTATCATAGTGTCGCGGCACGGGTGCCGCTACTCCAAACATTTCGACTGGAAAAAACTGTAAATATTTATCAAATATTCTATAGAATATGAAAGTTCTTTAGATGGTTGTTATAGTTGTTTTAGATGGTTAAATATCAATAAAAATTCGCTCATTCAACGGGATCTATTTAGTATATTAGAAAACATGTATTTCTATCTGTATAAATTAAAAACAAATAAAAATCAAATAAAATACTATTTAATTTGTATTCCTTCTAGCGTGGAATAAAACCTGCTGCTCAATCAACAATTACACACACAGACATTCATTTAATGACCTGAAAATGTTATTTTTCGTTGTTATCAGAATCAATAAAAAAAATTATAATAATTATTGCCAGAGCCGCAACAAGCAACAAAACCGAATGCACAAAGACCTTGACTTTAAACATGGCTGATCTTTTGCACAGTTTGGCCAAAAGGAATTGCCGTCCATGGGGGGCTTGATCCGCAACGATCATGCGGTCATAAATTGGCAATTGAAGGTCTAACTTCTTAAGCCCCCATCGGCCCAGTCTCTCATTTGCCATTGTGGCGGCTTTTGTTTTCGGGGGGCAATTAGACCAGAATATTTTGTATTTTTTTTTTTGTATGGTAATTACACATTTTCTGTATTTTTTGTGGCTTCAACTTCAGCTCGGTTTTGTTTATTTTGGCTTGAAAACTCAGGTTCGATTCGACTTGAGCTCTGAACAAATGTCGGAAAGGTCAATGATATACCAATGCTTTGATGTCGATTTCTAAGAGGCGTTAATGAATTGTTTCTGCAGGTTTTTAACTTGCTTTTCGAGTGTAATGGAGTCTACAGTTATTTCTGAATATTCTCCACCAAAGATGCTACCTATAGATACGGTCTTTTTGAACACACTGGTGATATGATTTGCAGAGACGCGATCCGGTCGGATCATTATTATAAGCAAATTTCCCCTGGCTGATACGCTCTCCTCTCGCCCACACTCTTTTTCGTCCAGTGTGCGCCCCCTGGCGGAGTGAGCGAGTTGTATGCAACGGCCAGATGGTAAAATGAAGAAAGAAAGCGATGTAACGGACTGTGTGATATGAAAACAGCTAGAATATCTGTCGTTAGATGGCACAAAGACACCCTGGAATGCATGAATATATTGTATAAGTTTGCTAAATCATAAAAATAGATATATGTGTGTACATTTAGACACTGAGTACCGGGTATCATAGTGACGCGATACGTGTGCCTCGACTCACGTCACGACTGGTTTTGAGCAAAGCTTTTAAAATAGCTATCCCCTATCCAAAGGAGAAAAACACTAAGTACTGGGGCTCCCCCCCCCCCCCCCCCCCCCCCCCCCCCACACACACACACACACATCATAATTCAATCCATCTAATGAACGTTTCGTGGCGCATTGACAATTAATCAAAATTTAATTAAAAAGACAAAATGCCACATTAAAGTATGCACTTTACTTTGTAGCAGTTTTTGTTGTGTTTTTGTTTTTGTTTTTGTTTTTATTTTTTCTTCTCTCAGGCAAAGCACAATTTATTGTGCTTGCATTTTTGCCGATGCAAATCTGTCACCAACGTGCAAAATGCAAACTGCAAAATGCAAAATGGTAAATTGTTTTTACCACTAATGCCGCCGTCAACGGGCAGACAAGTACGAGTATGCACTCGTAATCGTACGAGTACTCATACAGGCACTCATACTGGCACTCACACTCGCACTCACACGGCTCTAGGCCTGGTTTTTGTTGTCTGTGTGTGGGCCGCAATTAGAGAAGAAGGTTGAATGTGTGCGGGCTTTGGGCCACTTGGAATGACATGGCAGCACTGACACCAGTCCGGTCTTTATGTAAACTTCTATGTGTCCGTTCGCCTATGGGAAACTTTTTGCAGCGAATAATTAGATCGGTGAAAGGTTACATTGAATAAAGAATAAAGATCCCAACTAATTGAGTAAACTGTGAGCTTCCTTCATTTGGAGAGCAAATTTTGATCGATTTCCCCCTCCCACCCCAATAATAATCTTTGCATGCATTCTATGCGGCATTCCGTAATTGAGCACCTGACAAAAGAATTTCTGCTTGGGCAGGCAGCACATGTTCAAACGTCGATACAAAGTGCATATCTCTGGCTTCACAGATAGGTATTTATCTCAAGAGAGTGAGCGGTGGGGGATAGCAAACTGAAAAGGTGTCAGTCGAGATTGTGATTGCACGCAAATTGAAGAATTTCCAACGTGGGAAAACGAGTTGTCGATCGACATCGCCCCGAAATCAAGTCAAGCTGAAAAGCGTTAAAGGCTCGAACAAACAACAAGGGAACGGATCGGAACGGATCGGAACGAGCGAAAGAGTGTGGCCTGAAAACCACACAAAAGATACCACATACCAGATACAAGATACGTACATACATATGTACATATATCTGAATGCAAGATATTTATCCTAGCGTCGGTACGGCTGGATCTGAGACGATTCGGATACTGTTTTTGGGGCCAATTGTTGCAATTTCCACTGATTGGCCATTTCCAGCGTCACCATTGGCAGCCATTAGGCAGGCAGCCTCTAGCTCCTCTTACCAATCTCTTACCAATCCCCATCTTCCATCCTCCTGGCCTGCAGTTAATTGTCTATAATTATGCATTAATGAATGCATCTGGCCGAGAGCACGAAATCATGTTTAAGAATTCTTGCATGAAATGTTGCATGCTCCAAGACCCGCTGTGCAGCAACACCCCACCTCGTATGCAGATCGCATTCGCCTATTGGGAATCGATAAATTCTCAAATTGCACGCTTCGATCGCATGTCGTTGATAGTGATCGCAAATCCAAATGATTTTCCGTAGTTACTCCCTAGTCTTAGTCACTGATCATAGTAGATGAGTGTGTGCTAGCCTTACTCCAAATGGGTTTGGGTTCCATTCTGTTTCATCTGTGACTGAATCGAGCACTTTTCTAATCTGCCAGAGATCTGTTGTTGGAGAACATACATGGCGTGTGCATGACGCATGGCAAAGTCAAAAGGTCTGCCCAAGTTGCATATATTGTATCCAAAACTCTCTAATTTCAAGCCCTCCAACTATTGCAAAAAACGACCCAAAAATTATCCCACGTTCCCAAAAAATGAGGCAAAAACAAACGGAATGATTGAACAATGAGAATTCAATAAAGAAATACACGAAATCATTAAGAAAACATCCTAGAAGACGTTTCACACATGAAAACATGTTAAAGACAACAAAATTGAAAAAAAGAGAAAAATACCCATTCACAAAAAAAAAGTAAAAAGAGTGACAAAAGTGTGACAAAATGTCTACAACAACTATTAAGAAAAATAAACCAAAAAGAAAAACTAAAAAAATGGCATAGATAGTATAGCCAAAGCATAAGATGGTAGATAGAAATTAATCCACTTCAGAAGGCTTTCTAAAATGTAAATTAGCCTGGGGGCTGCCTCAGTCTGTGGCACCTTCTGTGGGTTTATCTGAAGGTTATCTTTATCTTAATTCAATCAAATATTTAACATTGAATAATGTTCTCATTTTCGAACATCAAACACGATTATAAGATGTCAGCAATGTGGATATATCATCTGAGATCCCAAACTATGGAACAACTGGTTCCAACAGAAGATCCAACCGCCATCGCGTGCTGCTCTTTCCGGTCCTAAAAACAACCAAAAGATCATGAATATCAAATGAATATTTATACAGCACGCGGCTTAATTGCAACGAGTGAGTTTGCCTAGGCCTGGTTTAGGCCAAATTACGGTCGCAGTCGCCGGGTTCAGTCAACCCGGGCCAAAATAAATTCATAATTTTTTGATGAATGCCTTGCGGCTCATTAAATCAGGCAACCACCGCCACCACTCTTTTTCTTTCTTTTCTTTTGGCCGGTTTTATGCGGCGAGTGAGAGTGACCGTGAATATTTTTGTATGGTTTTCAGGCATTTTATTTTGTGGCTCGAATGATTAATGCTAATTAGTTGCCACATGAAGCTGTACGAGTATATGCAAATTAAAAGAAACGAAAACCGAGCAAAAACAAAAAAATCTTAATAATTAAGATGTAGTATACTTTGGGTATTTGCTGGAAAAAATGATACATAGTTTCATTTGCATGGAATCCCATTTGCTGCTAGTGGAGATTTCTGCGGTGGAGGTGCCTTCATCCATCTTCTTTGTAATCTTCTTTCTCACCAAAAAAGTCAATTTTGATTTATGTTGGCCTGCGAATTGTTAAGGTTGTTTTTTTGTCGCCATAGTTTGGAGTAAAAATGGGTTAGGATATTGGGAAATTGGGTTTAGAGATTTAGGGAAAGAGATTTTAACTCCATATTGATATTAATACTAGACATTTTTATATAGTCTCAGAAAAATGTTATACTCCTAACCAACTCAAAAATCGACTCATCTCCATGGAAAGCCCTATAAACCTAACCATAACCCAGATCTTTACAAAATACATGAACTCTAATGTTTATCTGTGCAGAAGATTTGTGTCTTAGGGCATGATTCAGATGTACACACATGCGTTGTAAGTTGATAATTATCATTCTGTTGCAACATCTTCGCAATAATTTCCTAAGTGCACTTATCCGAATAATTAAGCCATCAATGTGGTGGGCAATGCCTGGACAATTGTTGTAATTAGCGAGAGTAGAAGAGGGACGGCTATACATATGTATGTATGTGCATACGAGTGTAGCATATACCAGAGGGCATTGCCATCCTATTTGGCATTGCATAACACTCGACAATGTGCACCGTTACTTGGCTTGCTAATGAGCAGGCGAGGGGTGGAGACGGAGACGGAGTCACACAGCCAGAGGAGGTTCTTCAATAGGCAACGCACGTAAGAGCATACGAGAGATGATCGGAAACAGAAGCACGAAGACGAAGAAATGTGCATATTAAGATAAGAATGCGGAGAATGGTCAGTACAGCCCAGAGAGAGACGGAGAGAGAGAGAGAGAGAGAGAGCAGGGTAGAGTGTCTGCCGAAAGTGTCCGGCCGCATACAAGAGTGCCGTGCCCCAAGAATGTTTGCCAGGCATCCAACATATCGGTTCGTATGTACTTACATGCACAAGTAAGCGCAACTGGTTGCCGCCTCCCTCTCGGTCGTAGCCTCTCCTGAAGATTCATTCTAAGCTTGTCAGTCTGGTTCTGGTTTTCTTTTCTCTCGCTTTTTTCGTTCGTCGTTGTTATTTTTTGTGGCATGGCATCCATCGCCTTAAGCTCTGAAATGGGTCAATTTAGTGACAAGCGATGCGATGCGATGCGATGCGATGCTATGCCGTTCCACAAGTCTCTCTGCAGACAGTGACAAGTCTCGGGACGATTGAACTGCCCCATAGATGACATATGGCAGGCATTCGGTTGAGGATTTGCTGGCGATGGTGATGGTGATGGTGGTAGCCACACATCAGGAGCTGAGGCCATGTGGCATGAGCTTTCTCTTATCGCTGCTGCTTGGAATAGTTCCTCACTTTGGCACACAGTCTATGCCGGATGGGGAACCGAATTCCCAGATGTAACGACCCAAGAATGTTCTCTATAGAATATCCAACATCAAGTTAAGCCAGCGAAAAATTCCCTAGCTGATTATATTTGTTTACAGGAAATATATTATTCCGACTTTAAGTTCAAGTTTGCTGCACTTGAAACAAAGAAAAATGCATTCGAGGCTTGATAGCCCCCGGGGCTTGAACGAAAATGCAACTAAAGATAAAAGAAATTCGAGAATGAGACGTTTGGGGAAGTCAATGCTATGCTCGTAGGTACATTCGTATATATATCGACAGATAGCTTGGGCAGATAGTGGGAAAGATAGTGATTTTACATATTTCCAGCCAGCCCAGCAACCACCCACCTCTGGGCACCGCATAGCCGTGGAGGTAAATCAATTAAGCCCGAGAATTATGGGACAGTCGGGGGCACTGGCGGTCAGCATTGAAGTACGACCGCTGGAACTGGAACTGGAACTGGTGCCTATGGCCTGGACGTGGGTGCCACTTTATTATATGGCTTACCGCATTTGAGTTATATTCGACTTGATTTTATTGCATTTCTGCTGACCGAAAACAAAAGCGAGCGATAATCAAGAGGCGGAAACTTCAAGGCGCAAATAAATTAGAGCAACATAGGGGTCGGTCTCTCAGGTCGCGGGGTCTAGTCTGGTTTCGTTTCGTTTGGTTTGGTTTGGTTTGGTTTGGCAGCTTTATCAATCGAACAATTATATCTTGTAGCTGGCGCACGGCAAAAGTACACAGCGAAGGTTTTTCAGCGCCCAAGCGGTCTCTGCACGCAAAACCAGTCACGAACAGAGAGAGCAAAATGAGAACTAACTATTGAGCCAGATCGAAGATTGGGAACAAAACGCCTAAACTTATTAATTTAACCCAATTCGGTGCTCGTGTCGCAGCTCCATGGCAAAACCAACAGAGAAAACGGACCAAGTCGATCTGGGGAAGAAAGAAATTAAGGCGAAAAGGGACCATAACAAGAAGGAGAGGCCTTGATTGGTCATATACAATCTAGAAGCCATTTATGTACATATGTCCCTAAACATAGATATACATACAGATGCATATGGAGACAAGAGCCAGAACAACAAGAGCTGTTGTCTAGGTCAGGGTTTGCTGGTGCGGACAGAAAGCAGATACAACAAAGTTCTCTTAATACTATATGGATTCTCTGTTGTACAACCTTTGATTGTTTGTTAATAGACACTTACCTACAGCAAATCGCAATCAAAAGCAATTTCAGGCACAAGCACACAGATATGTATGTTAAATAGTTTTGATTTGGGGACTTATCAAAGTTTACCAATTACGTAAAACAAACACTATTGACACCTTTCAATACGCTTTTTGTATAGATCACTACACCAAAGCGTACTAACATCTGATCTACAAGTCAAAAAAAATTGTTTTTCGCGTGGAAATTTAACAAAAAATAAACAAACCAAGGAGACGAGAAAAAGCGCCAACAGAGACGAGACGGAGCAATGACAACCGCACGCGGCCACAGAAAATCAGAGCTTAAATTTCAGACTTTAGTAAAAAGCCAAGAGCAGAGCAGAGTAAAGAGAGAGCAGAGCTTCAATCGCGTAAATGCTCTCTCTGATTGGGAGAGTCGAGTATTCGTAGTGAGTGTGTGTGTGTGTGTGTGTGTGGGAGTGAAAAAACCAGTTTGTTTGTGGCAAACTTGTTGCTCTCCCTCTCTCTCTGTCTCTCTCGTATCCATCTGTGTATGTTTTATGCGTTTATGCTTTGCCAGCAACTTTTTAATTTAAAAGCCGTTGGCTGTTGCGTGTTTTCCTTTCTTCTGCTTCTGCTTCTTCTTTCTTCTGTATCTGTCTTCTGCTGCTGCAGAATCAAAACAAACGCGCTTCTTTTCGTTGGTTCTTTGTTTTTAAATACCCTGCCAGATTTTGAGTATTATAATTTTTGCCCAAATCTTCGATACACAGATCACATATCATACCGATACCGTAAAACATACATATAGTTACATATTTCAGTCATGCGTACATACACATGTATGTATATGTATGTAGCTGCCATAGGAATGATAGGTCACAAGTCCATTCTTTTTTGAGAGACAACGCAAGTGCAATCGATCGATCTAGCAAGGGTATTAGAAGCTTCGGTCTCTCTCTTTTGCTTCTCCTCTTGTCGCTCTTGTGCTTTGACTGTTCTGTTTCCTTCACGTTTTTCGTTTTCGTTTCGTGTCGTTTCGTGTGTACGTCCGTCCAGGCAGGCAGCTCATTAAACTTTTTACAGCTACTGTTCCCCCCACCCCATGCGCGCACACACACACACACACACACGCACGTAATTAATTTCAATGGCCCCGAACCCTTTGGAGCACGCTCAATTGTCCCGATAAGCCAGCCCCCGCCATCGACTCGTCGACGGATCGCATTTGGGTTCGTGTTCTTAGGCGGACGGACTCTTTGGTTAATTGACTTTCGTCAAATCAAATTAGTTTCTGTGTTTCCAATCGGGAAGTTCATCGCGACTCCAATGCATTAACAGCAGCCAGCTGGTGTTCTCCTATGTGGATCTTAATTGGTTATCTACAAACTTGGCCTCTGCGGATGGAAAGGGGAAAATTTACACCTAGTGAAATGAGGTTCGGCACTCATAGAGATACAGGTAACAGACCGAAGGATCAGCATCAATAAGTGAAAAAAATCTCCTTGCTGTACATACATATTTCTCCGAGGACTTATTCACAATGGTGAGACTCAGAGCCCGCTTCAGCTGTCTCACATTTATGTACATATGTAAGTTTTTTCTTCCATTCTGGCCAACATATCTTACGTTTATCGGACTGACTGCACTACCGACCCACGTCACGAAAGATACACAGGACCACATGATGCCACATGAGCAGCAGCAAATGCAATTGGAGAGACCAGACCTCGTTCGACTGGGATCCGTAGGATGAACGTTTATAAGGGATATGAAACATGTCAGTCCTGACGTGGATGCGCGTCGAGGGTGCCCCAGCGCATGACAACCTGCAATCAAGCGCCAGCGGGCACGGCCCATGGATTGGGATCATCAGCATGCTGCATGCAACGAAAAAGCGTAGGCCAAGAACATACTGCGAGTGCAACTGCAATAATACAGCGACATACATAAATTATGCGCCAAACAAATAAGGTCTCGCCCAGCCCTAACGGAGGCAGCCCCATAATGATGCCATGGGGCCATCATCAAGTTGTTACTGTTTCCTTGCTTCCTTGCCTTCCTTGGCAGTTGCCGCCAGTAGTTGCACAAAGTCATGGTCGCCACAATTGTACAAGCTGTTTGTTTCTTCTGTTGTCTTGGCTCCCCACGACCCCAAACGGATGGCAATAAGAAACAATGCCCACAACCGCAAGAAACAATTAAGATGGCTCCACAAAACAAGGAAAGCACCGAACTGCCATTTAAAGCCATGTACACACACACACATCCATTCCAATTGGGATTGAGGGCGAAGGAGCCACAAGTATCGCTCCAGTTACAGTATACATATGCTTCCGTTCGAACTTAAACAATATAGAAGAATCTACATCAAAAGTTAAAATTCGTTCAAACCGTCAAACCTCTGGCCCAGCATCTGCTTCGCCACGAGCCAAAAGTCATTAACTTACTGCTGGAAAGCAGACGGTTGCAGTTCCGATTAAGTGACAGGTTAAATGCTAAGCCATAAGTTTTAGCCCCAAACAGCACGAGCCCCGAACTTTTGCAGCCGGCTAAAAGCAACAGGAGACAGAAGTGACTGGCCTGGCTCGGGGGCACCTCAAACCGGTTGCCATGCTCCCACAGGCAGCGATCGCACACCACACCAACCTCTGGTTGTCTTGCCTGATGGTTTACTTGTCCAAGCAGACGACAACGACGACGCATTTAGGTGCAACAGTTGTGGGGCGCAACCATTAGTCGTAATCTTTGGGCAATTGTCGTTGATTGTTGTCGTCCGTTGTGCCTTGGGCTGATTCCCAGCTGTCTCGGCTCGTCCCCAGGTCAAATTTGCTTGATTAGCTAAAAATGCATGCGAAATCTCCATAGAGCCTCATCAATTCATTGAGATCATCTTATATGTGTATTTACATGTGTACAGTAGAGGTGGAGAAACATCGATGTTTGGATGTACACCGCAGATTAGATTACATTAGGTTTGCAGTCCTTTTGGCCGTCCCACCGCCAGGAGGCGGATATACAGGCCTACCTGTCGCTTGTCGTTGAACACCAGCAGCGAGGTTATGTGAGTCATGTCCAAATGGCCCTTCGTCTTGATCAATATTCCTAGCTGCCAACCAGTATCTGACGCTTCTTGCCATCCAGTAGAGGCGTGGCGTCTCCTGGTCTCCTGGTAAGCCCGCCGGATGCGAGTCCGTGGGTTACTCTGTTCAGTACATGTAGCCGCGAAGCGTCTCTAGGACCAGGGAACCCTGATCCCTTTACGATATTCCCTGGAAGCCTGGACCCTCCACCCCCTTCCGCAGGATGCGGACCCTTGGCAAGGAACACAGATAATCAGGGCATTGTCGTTGTACAGCTGACTTAGCTTTATTTAGCTTCTTCGCAATCGTCTTTACCTTTTGCCTAACTGCTGTTGTAACGCAATGTTTCAGCTGGTTTCGTGGCGTCAAACGCCAAAAGAGCATGTCTATTTCAAAGGCAGTGAATCGATTTTTTTGAGATTTATGTTATATCCAGTTTCCAAAATTTTTTAAAATTGTGCTCAATTTTTTACATGGCGCTAATTACGCTACAATCTTGCTAATTAGTAATATTTAATTGTTATTTGCTTTATGTCTCCTATAATTGTCGTTTCAAACAAAAACGATGAAAAAATCAAATTGGGTTTTTTTTTTAACCCCGTGTCGCACTTGTAATTTCAAATTCAAACCGTTCTTTCAAATCAGCCACCTAGGAAGTAGCTGTAAAAAAAAAATTGGGTATGGACAACAGGCAACACGGCCCAGAAAATGCAACGCGAGCAAGGTAAACCCCACTTCTTTTGCCTAATATACCTTGGAGAAAAACATTGGCTTTTTGTCTCCAAGGCATATTGTTCGGCAAAACACGGCGAGGTGAGGTTCGTACGAGCCTTGCCATCTTCATTGGATGTTTTTGACTGTTGTCCATTCCCCTTTTTATAGCCCATTCAAAATAACTCACCCGACTCATTTTTTCGTTGCATGTCTGAGTCCGGCGTGTCGTCAGCCAAACAGCTGTTCGGAATAAGTGTTGAATAACGCCATCTTTAAATTGACAACACTGCGATATGGGATTAAATATTATATTATTTCGCCACTAAATAATTGTTTCTGCGGCACTATGAACACGATACGGAGCTCCACCCCCGTACTGCGGTCCAGGACCAATGGCAGCACCGTAAGTGCCGCCTGTAACGCACACAATGCACAGAGAAATGTCGAGCGCCACCGGACGCATAGCAAAATACTTGGCGGCCGTAACAATCGCAGCCGAAATAATGAGCGAACTAAACTACCGACCAATAAAAGATCACTACCAGAAATCGAATACGAAGAGGAAATGTATGAGAATGATCCTTTGGCAGATGAACAAGACTCAGAGGTAAATCATTTTGTGTGGCATCGTGGCACAGTTTTGTAAATGTTATTCCTTCCAGGGTAGGATTGTGAAGAATCCGGCTCACCTTAAATCGCCACCTGGTAAAAAACCTCTCCTTCAACTACTAATGGACGAGGACCCACTTTTTCCTATGCAAGCAGTCGAATCGAGAGATAACGAGACATCGCAAAAGTTTTACGTGCGCCTTACAGACGCGCCAAAGGATGTGTGCATTAGGCAGATTAATAGCATAAGATCTACACCAACCAAAAAAACAGAAAAACCTTACCGCCCAAGCGCATATTCGACTGCGCGGTCAAGCCAGCGCTTTATCTGGCGCTCTGAGGCGACATGTAGGCTGCTGCAATTGTGGGAGCAGCATTTGACAGAATTTCGCGGTAAAAAGAGAAATACAGAAATTTATAAAGAGATGGAAAATCAAATGCGTGATTTTGGCGCACCAAGTCATGTTGAAATTAAAGGTAAAATGGATAACCTGTCGAGGAAATATCGGTAAATACCTATACATATACATTTGATAGCAGGCATATATAAATAGTTTTTCTACCAACAGCCAAGAAGCTGAGAAACTTCGATCGACCGGAGCTCGATCCAAGTGGGTGCTTTTCCATACGATTCAAAAACTCCTGATTGGTACCAAGTCCGTCAATGTTTTTGAGGATATTATGTTCGAGAAAAATGGTAAGATAAGATTTAAAAATGATTTCATATATTCAAAGAATTTATTTCAGGATCCTCGAACAATTTAAGCAAAGATCTGGCGTCTGGCGATAATGAAATCCATTCATGGATGGATTCTCCAGCTCCCAGTTACGAAAATCATCGACAGGAAGATAACGAGTTGGACGACCATCCCCACGAGGATACGCTTGGAAAAAATTATCTTATTGAGGAGACAGAAGGTTTTAATGACGATCAATATGAGAGAGCCACCTCCTCGCCAGATTTTCAAAGTGAATTGAACAGGAAAGAAAGTCTTTCAGATCGATTGCTAGAAATCGAGGAGGAAAAACTGTCCATAGAACGGGAGAAGCTTAAAGTTATGAAAGCGGCTGTAAAGGAACTGTCCGCATTCCATAGAGATATAATGCAGCATTTGGAGCAAAAAAACAAAAAATAAAGAGAAAGCCTATTTCAATTTGAATGTTTGCCTGTTTCAAGGGCTGCTAACTCGTTTTCCAGATTGTTACGAATTGTTATAGCTGTATGAAATTCGGCTTTGCTGAATTTTCTGCGGAGAGAGATGAGATGAGCATGTTAGAAAAATATAGAATAAATAATAGAAAAAGATCAGCTGAGACGGGTAAGTAAGTGTTTTTTTTTCAGACTAGATTACCTTTTTCAAGGGCTGCCAGCTTGTTTCCGTTGATTATCGATAAGAACTCTTATCGATGAACGATAGAACTTATTATTGTCATTACTAGCGTTATGGCCGACCAGATGGAAACAAGCCAAATTTTTACGAGCAATCTAGAATACGCGGCTAGAACTAAAGAATCGCAGCGAGAAATAGCACAAAAAATCAAAACAGGCGAGTACAAGCTGCTGCGCAAGGATCAACGCAGCACCGTTTGGAAAGTGTACCGGGTAATCATTGACTCCGACGGTACGCCACTGAGATCGTCGTATTTTTGCACCGGATGCAATCGAGTGTTAAAATCCGGCAGTGGCAACACATCGAATCTCCGCATCCACAAGTGTCACGTCAAATATATGAGACATCTTTACAAGGAAAAAGAGGCGAGACACGCCATGGAGAAACAACAGGTATGTGCCAATGAACCCACCAAAATTGGATTTAGAAAGGTCTTTTGCAGAAAATATGTAGGATGACATTCGTGATAATAAGCTGGAGTATACACAAGCGGAGATGAGGCAGCGAACGTATCGCAAAGATAATCCCACCCGACACGAATGGTGCGCCAATGGCACCAAAATGCTTCTGCAGCTGTGGGCAGTGTACATTGATGATTTGCGCGGCAAGCGCAAGAATAGCCATGTTCATAGGGAAATGGCACTGAAAATGAAACATTTCGGGGCAAGTCCTGTCGAAGTCAAAGCCAAAATGGACAATTTGACCAAGAAATATCGGTATGTTTATTGTTTCATATAGTCAATAATATGTACTGATATGTGATCTACATTTTTATTATTTAGCAAGGAGGCGAAGGATGTTCAATTATTTGGGAGGCCATCCAAGTGGGAGCATTTCTATAGACTTCAGTCACTCCTAATTGGCACCAAAGCCGTTGATCTAAGTAGCGATTTCACGTTCGACAGCAGAGGTAAGTGTGGGAGATACGATCAATCAGAGCGACAATAAATAATACTATAATAATACTTGTAGCCTCTTCAGATGACGACAAGGATGCAATGGAAAGTGCAACTGATGATATCGATGAGGCCTATGCTGAAGAGGACGAAGAGGACAATTCCCAAGATGGGCTACTCCAAGACGAAGAAGAGGAGGATGATTATATCCCAGACAACATGATAGAGAATATAGAAGTCCCCTCTGTTCGACCAGCTTTGAGGAAATACGCCGAGACTAGCATGGTAGAGGAAATGGAATTGCCTTCTGCAAGACCGTGTTTGGAGAACTACGAAGAGGAGCTCGATAAGCAGAACCTAACTATAGAACAAAAGTACAAAGCTAAACGGAAAAGAGAAGCTAGATTGCTGGAAATAGAAGAGGAAAAGCTGGCCATAGAGAGGGAAAAACTGAAAACGATGAAATACTTAAAGCAGGAGCTGTCATCCTTTCATAAGGACATGTTTAGGCTGCTTAACCACAACAATTAATCTGCAATTGGCAAATAAGAAATGTACAAGTAACAATAAATTTAATTTTTTTTTCCTAACATACATTTGTTGTCGAGCAGTTGTCGCATTGGATAATCGGCATTATTTATTAATTAGCCTGAAGCCCTGGTCTGTGAGGGCTGTCAACTTGTCAACCGCTCGACGTTCGATGCAGAACCCAAAGATGTTTAGTATATCTCCATCCCTGGGCTGGTGAGGGCTGCCATCTAGGGCCGATAGCGCCGTCGCCACACTGAGAAACAAAAGATGTTTGTCATAAGTTCTCTCGAAGAAGAAAAGTGCAAAGAGTCCCAGCTGGACATATTGCTAAAAATTAACACAGGCGAATACGTTTTGCAGAAAAAGAAAAAGCGTAGCTCAGTTTGGAACGTATATCGGGAGATTCTCCGTTCCGACGGATCAAGGCTGAAATGGCGCTATTATTGTGTGGGTTGCAAGCGGGTAATGCAGTCCACCGGAGGAACCACATCTAATCTACGTATCCACAAATGTCATGTCCGCTACCTGAAGCAAAACGGAAATATTTCTGCCGACGATGCGCCAAGTCCTGTCACCGACTCGGAGAGCCCCGCAAATCGTACCGACAACGAAAGGGTACCGAGCACGGTGGAATCCACAAGAGCAAACCGTCATCGGACATACGCCGACCAATACGAGGCGTTCTATGATAATAAGATGACCCCCAAAAGACAGTATGAGATGGACGACGAAATAAACCATCTTGACGAGCCAGATCCCGTCGAAGAATTTGCGAACGTAAGTTAATGATAAACAATTTTGAGCTGCAGATGACCAAAGTGACATTTTCTCTGCTCCGCAGCAGCGACCGAAGGTAGATCTGGGAATGAGCTCCACCGATACGCGTCCGCTGCTCAAACTATTTTCTGAGGAATCCTGTTCGGGCGAAACGGAGCAACAGAGCCCCATTGTTCTGGAAAGCCCAGTCATTCTAGAAGAGTTTCAACGAGGGACGCTCGAGCCAAACGCAACGAAATGCATCCAGATCGACCCCAGTGCCCTATCCGAGGCCGAAAGCTACGCACGTTCCTGGGCTCATGCATTCCTCAAGCTAAGCGAGGACCAAAAGTTCTATGCCAAGCGCTCCATAGATGAGCTGCTCGTGCTGGGTCGCCTGGAGAAATTGAATATATCCACCGTCACCTCGCTGACGACAAACTTGTAAAATTCAAAACTTTAGAGCCAGTTTCTGCCTAAACTAGTACAGTACACCATAATCGTAGCTTTCCATACACTTGAAGATTGTTCGTTCCTGTGACAGACATAGACACAATAGTCATTCGATTTAAAATCCTAGCTGGGTATTGTTAAGGGGATGGATGGGAGGGGATATTGTTCGTATCAAAGATAATAAATCTTAAGATAGGCAGACCAAAAGAATGTTTATACAAAGGTAACAAATGTGTTAGTCTCATAAATAAACTCAACTTAAAAATGTGTTTTTCAATTTTTTTATTTTTTCCAATATGTTTTTAAAGTTTTTTTTTACTTTTCCTTTGTTGCCATTTTGCATTTGTTGTATGTAGATTTTTCGCTTTTGCTCTTTTCTCAGTTTCTTTATGAAGTTTGCTGTGAATTACATGATTCTCTTGTTTGCTCTGCTCTGCTGTTACGTTTCGCCCCTCTTTCGATATTTTCAGTTACAGTTATGTTAATTAGACGGTTTTCAACTTGCGTGAGCCGTGAATGAGGGTGAATGGTAGTGTGCTTGTTCGAGTGGTAAAGGGTTCAAAATAACTTTTGTGAAATAATTTAAAATGTTATTTTCATGTTTGTTGACCTCTCTTTTCTGAGAATTTCTGGGCGTATTTGAATTTATTGCTTACTATAATACACTTCAATTTGTTTTGCAGATTTTCGGGGTTCTAAATTTGAATTTGAAATTATTCCTCTTTGCTATTGTATGAGATGGGGGTGTATGAGAGTTTCCCTACAAAACGGAAAGCAAAGCAAACGAAAGAAATATACGCTACGGCCCAGTTTGTTGTTGCTCTTATCTGCAGAGTCTGCAGCACTTGATGTTTTTTTTTTTTTTTTTTTTTGAGTGGGTTTTGTTGCATGTTTCTGCTGTTGCTGCTGCTTCTGGTGGTGTTGATGGTGTTCTTCTTGTTGTCTGGATCTATGCAGTACTTTCTGTTGTAGTATTCTGCACCTCCTGAGCGCCGTTCTGTATAGGATTCGCGGATGATGGTAGGGGGTAAATCATAAGAAATCAACTTAAAACAAATCATGGTATATGGAACATGAAGAGCTGTTATTTGTTTGGTTTTGTTACATTCATGTTGTTAGACCCAAAGCCTCTTATGTTAAGTATTACAATTATTCGTTTTCCCTCTGATGTTTTAGTGGTTAATTATGAATGCATTTTAGTTAGTTGTGTGTGGAGTGGGAGTGTTTCTATTTCTATGTTGCCGACACCAAGTAGTATTTGTTGCTGTTGTTGTTGCTGCCGCCATGCTGATTAGTGGTTGTTCTTTTTTGTTGTTACGGTTGGATGTTGCTTTGGCGATGTTTTCTATTTGTGTCAGTGGTGATTAGTTCATTACCTGCTGTGGCTGCTGCTGCTGCTGCTCCAGACCACCGCCAGGACCATTCGGCTTCCGATTCTGGCGACGGGGGCGCGGCTGCTGCTGGCGCGGCGGGCCCTGGCCTTGAACTGCAACAAGGGCAAAGCGAAAAGTTAAAAAAGGAAAAGAAAATGGGATGCTTGTTGGAATTACTTGGTGCAGTGTACTCACTGTACTCCCCGCCATCGCGTCGTGGTGGTGGTGGCCCGTTATTGTAGTTGCGTCGGAAGAAGCGTCTCTGGGGTCCGCCGGGGCCGCCGGCACCGCGACGAGGGCCTTCTCCGCCGCGCTGCAGACCCTCGGGATTCTGGTCGTGAACACCAGGATCGGCACTGCTGCCATCACCGCCGCCCAAACCGCGACGCTGCTGACGCGGGTAGTAGTTGTTGTAGCGCCTGGGTCCACCAGGGGGTCCGCCTGGACCACGGGGAACGCCGCGAGGTCCACCGGGGGGTCCGCTTGGCCCGCGACGATAGTTTTGGCGGGGCTGGCGGGGTCCGGACTGCAGCTGCTGTTGTCCATCAAGGGGCTGCTGCTGCTGCTGGTCTGGGGACTCCATCTCATCCCCCTCCTCGACATCCTTGCGACGGGTGTTCTTCTTCATCCAGGGCCGGAAGTTGCGACGCTTGTCCGCAGCAAACTGGCTGCCGCGCACAGGCTCTCCAGACGGACCGGTAACATTGGCCGCCTCGTTGCCTTTCTCGCCAATAACGACATCGAACTCGACCACCTCTCCATCGCCCACCGAGCGGACAGCCTTTTTCGGATTGTTGCGGGCAATGGCGCTCTGGTGCACGAAGACGTCCTCTTTGGTGTCATTCCGGTTGATGAAACCGTAACCGCTCTTCACGTTGAACCATTTGACGGTGCCGGTCACTTTGGTCGCTGCAATTGTGAGGTTAGAAACGTCATTGTTGGTTTTGCTGCCATTCGAGGCGAAATGGAATGGAAGCATGAATAGTGGGTTACATATGGATTGCTGGCGCCTTAAAAATGCATTTAATTTCCAATACGCGATTCAAGCACATGCCACTCTGCGGTGCGTATGTTATGTGTGTGTGTCGCGTCTGCGGCAGTGTATACAAATAAATTTACCAAAACAATGAACACACACACATGAACATATTCTCAATGTCTTTCTCCCTCTCTATATCTTTCTCACTCTCATCGACGTGCGCGCGCGCAGATAACGTAGAGGACCAACAAATTGGGTTGCTCGAATTTTAGGTGCGGGGGACCACGCAGGGGCAGACCAAACGTACGGGGGTGGGCAACACCGGCAAAAGGCAAAGTTTTCATTTCGTTTCTTTGCGGCCGGGCCACGGACGGGGCCGGGGCCGATTTTCATGAGGCGGCGGGCGGTGAACCGGTGAACGTTCATATGTATGTGCCTTGCTATACAAAATGGCCGTCGTGCGTATATTTTAAGACACAAACACACACATACACGCAAAAAAAACTCTATATGTGTACACACACGCACATTTTACTTTTTCATTCCTTTCATTGCTATTTTGGTAGAACTAGCGGTCGCCATGTGTTTGCGTATGAATGAAATGCAAATCCATTTACGTTTGCTCTTACCAATAATTTCCTTCGGCGGCGGAGCTGGCTTGCCTTCTCCCTGCTGGCCATCGTCCTCCTGCTGTTCCTCCTCGGCCAGCGGCTGCTGTTGTTCAATGGGCAGCAGCTGCTGCGGTTTGTTCTCAGAGTCTGCCATTTTTTCGTTGTTCTTCTCACCCGCACTCGACGAACACGCGCTTCCAAAAATAAAAGGAAGAAAAATAAGCTGCTACCGCTTTTGAGGTGTCAGCCAAGTTTTTCTTGACTATGTGATGCGAAGCTCAAAAGCCGCAACTTTATTCTTCTCTGCTTATTGTTTTTGGGACTGATGGTCTGTGCTTGTCGTTGGTGTTGTTGTTGCTGGTCAGTTGTGGCACTCTTTCAACTACCACTACCACTTTTTGATGTTATTTTTGAGTGTGATCTTAAAACACTCGCCACTCGCAGGGTTTTTCTTTGCCGTATTTTGTTCGCAAGCGGAAGTGACAATGACAGCAAACTAGGGCTGTTAGATATATATTGATACACAATATCGATATATATTTATTTTTTGATAATATATTTGTACGTGGTTTTTTGAGATGTATAATGAACAGCGCTACTTTTCGGAATGCTAAAAAAATCAGCATAATTTTTCTGTTGTTTCACGTCGTTAGATTAGTCAGATATTCCTGCAATTCTACTTATCGATACACAGGGTAGCTGTTGCAAAAAAAATCGGTATTTTTGAGATGGAACGAACTCGGCGGTTCTTTATTTAAAAAAAAAGCGAAAGCAACTATGGTTCAAAATATAATTTTTCCGGCATAAAATCAAAAAGTGATCATAGAGGTATGAAAATGTATACATTAGATTGGCATGAGAGCCAATCAGCCTGTTGCGTGGAACCAACAAATTACCTAAGCTTATTTGAATTAAATGTTTACCAGAAATTACCCAATTCTATTTTGTTTACAATTCTTGTTAGAATCAAACAGTAGTCGAAATGGGTAATTCCAATCAAGATATGTACGTATATGACGGCATAATCAAACTCTTATTTTAGTGGTAATCCGCAGCGTAGCGTTTAATTAAGGCCTCACGCAATCCTAATTGGGATACGATTCCCCAGGGAGCCAAGGACTTTCGTAAAGCGTTGACTTTGGCTCCGACAGTTGGCTTTGCCATGGTGGAGTCACCGGTCGTTTTACTGCTGCTGCCAATAATTTGTGTGGCCTCCCATTCTTTATCTGCAGAATGGAGGCTGGCTAGGATGAGCTGCCAAATCGTCATCCAGCAAGCCACGCAGGTCACCTACATATATCGATGTGTGAGTTGCTTAGGTGCCGGCACACCCGATCATTTGTCTCTGGAGCTGGAGCTGCATCGATGTGTGGGCAGTCAAGTGGGCACAGTGACGCGCGACATTGAGAGCCACGAACTGGAGCCCTTGCGTCGGACAGACAGCATGAGCATCTTTCATATTCCCGCAGGCCGCGATGGGGATGGCCTAGTACGTCGTATAATCGATATGCTAAATCCGCGACAGCCTCGCAGGCACCTCCACAAATATATCTTCCTGTGGCCCGGCGCCAATCTTGAGCAGCTGCATTCCCTCTTCTCTGGATGCTGGGCGAAGCAGTTGCTGTTTGGGCTGGCGATCACTCGAGTGGATGACGGAATCTTTGATTTTGACCCCTTTCCCGAGGGTGGGCTTCGGGTGATGCGGCACCGCGACCACGCTGCAAGCTACTCCGACAAGCTGAGGGATCTGCGGGGATTCGAGCTGCGCTACTCTATGTTCACGGATCCTTTGATGGCTATACCGATACCACCGGTGGCCAGATACGGATACAGGGCAGTCGATGGCGTGGCAGCCCGCGTGGCCGCACAGATCCTAAACGCCAATGTAACCTACGTCCTGCCCGATGATAACGAGTCCTACGGACGCTGCCTTCCCAATGGAAGCGTTACCGGCGTGGTCAGAGATCTCATCAGCGGCAAGACGCACTTTGGGCCCAACTCACGCTTTGTCCTGGACTGCATGTGGCCGCAGGTGGAGGTGCTATATCCACACACGCGGAGGATGCTTTACCTGGTGGTGCCAGCGTCGGACATTCAGCCGGAGTACCTGATCTTTCTGCGGGTCTTTCGTCGGTCCGTGTGGCATCTTCTGTTGGCCAACTTCCTGCTGGTTGTGCTTTTCTTCTGGCTGTTGCAACGATTGCAGAAGTGCGTGCCACGGAGATGGGAGATGGGGCGGGGATTCACCTTCGCTCGTTGGTATGAGATCGTCGAGACGTTTGGCAAAACCCATTTGGGGGAACCTGTCGAAAGATTCTCGCAGATCAGCTCGATGCGGGCCTTCCTCATGTGTTGGATTCTCTTCAGCTATGTCGTGACAACCATTTACTTTGCCAAGCTGGAGAGCGGCTTTGTCCGGCCCACATACGAGGCGCAGCTGGATAATTTGGACGGACTTTCTCGCCTCAATGTGCGCATCTATGCGGTGACCACCCTCTTCGATGCGGTCAAGTCCACACTGTCGGAGCGCCACTACGACTTGCTAACCAGTAGGAGCAGGCAACTACCATTGGAACTCACCACCTCCTATTACCAGCTGATAGTGAGTCGCAAGGATAGGCGATCCGCTTTTATAATGAGGGACTTCCATGCGAGGGACTTTCTGGCCCTCACCTACAATGCCCAGACGGATCGTCCCTCCTATCACATTGTTAAGGAGTACCTCAGATCCATGCTGTGCACATATATTATGCCGCTGGGATCGCCATTCCTTTACAAATTTCAATCCCTGTACACGAGCTTTCATGAGCACGGATTCTACGAGCATTGGCGCCAAATGGACTTGATTACTAGGGATGGGACATCGCCCAATGCAGAGGAGTTTTATGAGGAGTTGGGCGACCAAACGGATACGGATCCTGCTGTATCTGACGCCGTAGGCAATCGCCGAAAGAAACATGTGGTTCTAACGTTGGATGTATTGCAGGGGGCTTTCTATTTGTGGTCGCTGGGAATTGCATTGAGCAGCTTGGGCTTTGTGCTGGAGCATGGCTATTTTTTTTGGAAAAAACAAACTGCAGGATTAACAGAAACCGTATAATCCAAACTACATTTGTAACGAAATACTCAAATTATGTATCGATGTCCAACACCGATTTTATTTTTCTGAGTTGCATGTTTAGCATATCGATACTATTAATGCATATATTTTTCGTGTCCGGCAACACTCTTCACAACAGCTGATAATAGCTTAAAAGCGCAAAACGTATTTCGGTCGCTGCAAACAGAACTGCATTTGTTTATTAATCAATCAAAAATATAGCAACGCATGCAAAGAGCATCACAAAGCACCAACAAGCATCAACATGAACCTTATCTAGTGGAGACTAACAATTCCTCAGTGTATCCGAAGCTACAGCGGTAGTTATGGAAAAATCAAAGCAAAAGTGAACTTCAGAATAGTTAAAAGGTTAAAATTATAAGATATTCAATGACAAGGATTGAGTCGTGGTAGCCAAGTGAAAAATTCATCAACGTAAATCAAACAATTGGAGAATATTCCACTAAAAATGTTCCACTAGAGCGGCAAGAGTCAAAGGTGGCGTCGTCACAGTCACATCGTATGATCCATTCGAGCGCTCTGATTGGTCGAGAGCGCTTTTGCATGCTTTCCCGCTCGTTTATGTGTTCCTCTCTGGGCACAGTGTCCTCAGCAGTGCTGAAAAAGCTGCAAAGCTTGTAAAATACGGGACTTAAACTTAACCGATCGGGGCACAATGACTACTCCTCACATTAATTCATAATGAAAAGCATTTATATTTACACTCCTACATATACACCTTTATACAGTGGTAGCCATACATATCTCTAGAGTTTTCACCACCTGCAAATGAGTACGGAACCACTGTTGTATTGTTGCTAAAATTTGTAATTGCGCCGCTTAGAAATTTGATAAACAATCCGAGAGACGAGACGTGTGTTTATATTAATTACACAATATTGTTGATGTTTTCAGCAGCAGAAGAAAATCTGATATGGATCATAATAGCATGGACTTCATGTCCGGCCCCGTGGATGAGTCCCTGGACCTGTTCAAAGAGGACGATGCCTTCGACATGATCAACGAAGTTTTGCACCCGGACATGTTGGATAATTTCCTCAACGAAATGGACCTGGAACAGGCGCAAATGTACGAGAATATTCTGCGAATGGATGAGCCTCAGCCCATGGTGCAGCCACAGCAGCAGCAGCCATTGCAGCAACAACCGCTGCATGTTAAAAGCGAGCACTCTTCGCCAGTGCACATCAAGGAGGAGCTACAACTTCCCTTCTACAAAGCGGATCCTCTGATGACCGCCAGCTATAATTTACTTCAGCAACAGCCTCAGCCGCCGCAGCAGCAGCAACCTCAAACGCCGCAGCAGCCGCAGCAGCTGGTCCTTAAGGCTGCCCAGCCTACCACTACTATACACCACATGGATGCCACTAGGCTACCGCCAAATACCCCACTCTACACCTCCCCCCTGCCCAGTGGCTATGTTTACCAGACTTCTTCACCGCCCACGCCACCAGCCGAGTCGACTCCGCAAAGAATCCAGGTCCAGGCCCCTTCCCCATTGCCATTGGTCACGCAACCAATAGCACAACCTTTCATCATGTATACTCAGCCCATCACCACTAATCCGACGATTTTGACGACCGCAGAGCAACCTATGACGGTTCTGCTAGAGAAGACCATGGCCACAACTGTGACCAGTCCCAAGCCCTCACCGCCCATTGCACCGAGCAACGGCAACGGGAGCAGACCTAGCAAGGGGAGAGTACTTTTGGCACCGTCTCCAGCCACCGAAGCCGCCAATCAATCGGTGGCCGGTAAAGTGCCCATCAATAGGGTACAGCCCAAGGTGAAAGAAGTGAAGCGTTCGGCCCACAATGCGATCGAGCGTCGTTACCGCACTTCGATCAACGACAAGATCACCGAACTAAAGAATCTAGTGGTGGGGGATCAGGCCAAGCTGAACAAGTCGGCCGTGCTGCGCAAATCCATTGACAAGATACGAGATCTGCAGCGTCAGACGAGCGAGCTAAAGTCAGAGCTGCAGCGTTTGCAGCGGGAGTTGATGGCTCGCGATGGCTCCCAAGTGAAGGATCTACTTCAGCGGGAAACGCGACCATGGCCCGTCCGTGGTGGCTCGAAGAAGCGTCGCGAGAGCTCACTGACATCTACCACAGATGCTGGACTAACTCCGCCGCGTAGCGATGTCTCCGATCCCTCCCTCTCACCTCTGCACTCGGACATTTCCCTGCCGCCCTCACCATACGGAGGATCCACCGCCAGCTGCAGCAGTGGCGGCGACAGCAACTGCAGCAAGGATGATCTTCTGGTGGTGCCAAGCTCTATGCGGGGCATGGCCACCCACTCGCGCTTGGGGCTCTGCATGTTTATGTTCGCGATTCTGGCAGTGAATCCCTTCAAGAGTTTTCTCCACGGCGGAAACCAAGATGAGGATAACCTTGGAGGGGAGCTGAGCCGTCAAAGGCGCATGATTCTTTCCTACGATATGGATGGTGGTGAGTTTTCTTTCTCTCAGCCTCTGACTGTCTTATTCTAATTGATGTTTTCCTTTATGCGGCAGGCTATGCCGGCTGGCAGCACAGCTCCTGGCTATGGCTACTGAATTTAACGCTCATGTTGGGTTGCCTGGTGAAGCTCTTGGTGTACGGTGATCCCCAGTTGGATGCTCAGACGGATGCCTACTGGCAGCACAAGCAGCGAGCGGAGGCAGACTTTGCCGCGGGTCAGGGAGCCCAGGCCTATGCCGGCTATCTAAACTGCCTGCACATGTTCGGGCTGAGCCTGCCGGCGACACGCTTGGAGTGCTATTTGCAGACCACCTGGCAGTTCTTGCGGTTCATCTTCCACAGACTATGGCTGGGCCGTGTGCTATCGCGTCGCACCGGAGGCCTCTTTTGCAAGGCTGCCAACCGGAAACAGGCTCTGTCCTCGGCCCGAGAGCTGTCCTTGCTCTTTAATCGCCTCAATCAATTGCATCTGACTGGACATGGTAACGGCACGGACGGCAATGGCATAATGATGGCCCTCTATGCCAGCAATATGGCCGAGGTGGCACACAATCTATTGACGCCGCGCGAGACGATCTGCATACATGTTATGACCGCTCTCCGTATGAAGCGCAGTGCACCCAAATGGCTGCAGTCACTTTTTGCCCTCTACTACATGGGAAGGGCGCGACAGGAGTGCGGCCGGACTCGGGCTGCCGAACAGACGCAGGAACTGCGCTGGGCCTTTAGTGCCTATGGCTTCCGTTATTGCAGCACCCATGACTTTAGCTACGATCTAAGCGACTCTGGCGAACAAGATGGCTTTTTCACCAGGCTACGAAACGCCTGTGATCCTGCTGCCTATGTTATCAAGGTGGGTGGTTACTCTCGCTACTCGATCTGTATTCTCTGTCTATGTATATCCGAATCTTTCGTTAACAGCAATATAGGGAGCATCTACTGTTTAAGGCCATTGAGTGTCTCGTGGGAGCTGGCCACAAGTCGGCGGCAGGACTTCCCACTGCCGGCGGTGAAGTGGAACTGCAGCAGCAACAGCACAGCGGCACCATAGTCAGCAATGTCCTCAAGTATACCTCCCTGCTGAGGGAAACCCTCTGGGCCGACGAGGACGAACGCGATACAAATGTCGTTTGGTGGGCAAACATCTTGGAAATTGCCGTGCACTGGCTCCTTGGCGAGGACACACTGGCGGAACAACTATACGACAGCATCAAGCAGATTCCCGTGCAGCTGGAACCAAATAACGACACCAATCATCTGCCCAAAGCCCTTCATGCGGCGCTCGGTGCCAAGATGCTATTGCTCATGTAAGTGTGTGTGAATACTTCCAGGGAGAACTAAGAATCTGCAACATTTTCATGCAGGAACAATGGCAACACTCCCGACAAACGGCTTAAGAGATCGATCAACAGTTTGTGCGATGACGCCAGTGCACAGCTGCAGGAATGCTTGACCGTCAACCGGATCACCAATGCCAAAGGCATTCAGCTGGTGAGAGAGTGTAACAATCTGCATTTGATCAAAAAACCAAACCAAACACTCCCGGAGATGACACGCAGGTGCATTGTAGTCGCATTGTCTGTCCATCTTGATTTCAGGCAATACAACTGCAGTGCAAGCTCTGTGCATTTCATAAATCAACGCCGTCCAATGTCGCTGGTCCAGTTTCAGTCCCTGCCCCGGTGATAGATCGTCGCTCATTATTTCTGTTCTGATTCCGATCCAATTCCAGCTATTCCAACTGCTCACCTGCGATTGGCTTCTGGAGACGCTGACTGCTTTGTGGGAGCTAGAGCATATGAATGTCGAGGATGATGGTTACTATCAAGTGCCTGGCGAAGTGCTCGAAAAGTTCCAAGCCGGATTGAATTCCTTGCGAAGCATTGTTGAGAATATACCAGTAAGCGCTTAAATTAAATATTCTGATCAGCACAAAATGTCCCAAAATCCATAATTTTGCAGAACGCCCAATCGAGAATTTATTTGTATGAGGCCGTTTGTCGTCTCATGGCCGGTGCCTCGCCCTGTCCCACTCAGCAACTGTTGGATAGGAGTCTACGCTCGCGCTATGCCCATTCATCCATATTCTGTGGCAGCAAGGATCGGCGGCATCAGAACTTTGAGGGTGGGGAACGAGAGCGCGCCTCAGCCATGTACGTCGCATGCAAATATCTGCCACCAGCCCTGTTGAGTTCGCCTGGAGAGCGTGCTGGCATGCTGGCCGAGGCGGCCAAGACACTGGAAAAGGTGGGCGACAAGCGCAAGCTGAAGGAATGCTACCAACTAATGAAGTCGCTTGGCAGCGGCATTGGCAGCGTCAAAGCTTAGTTTAAATAAGAATTAAATTACACCCACATTTACTATGTTAGTGGATTTTTTTTTTGCACATTTCACCAAGGAGCCTTGCGCAGACCCTTTCCCACATTTTCCCCTCCTAATTGTGCTAGAATGTAACTGAAAGTAATTTAACATGCATTGCAAAATTATATTTGTTTAATATTTACAATAATCACTAAACATATATTTATGTCAATAAATATTTGAAGAGTTCTCGTCTCGTGTCTTCAGCACTTAACAACTTAAGAAATTAGCCACTCTGCTGCTCAATTGGAAGCCCTATAATTATATCCGAGTATCTCCTATATTATTTATAATCCCAGTAAGACGCACTTTCTTCAGGTACTTCATCCGAATGGCAACTCAAATAAATACAATTTAAAATTAATACTGATTGACAATTGCACAATTTTTTATAAATACGAAATTAAGAATGGATACTCGTAACAGATATCTTTGTATATATAAGCGGAGGAACATCTAATCCGAAGGAACAAAGAAATAATGACTCATATTCTAGTCGAACCAAGTTATTGGTCAATCGTTCTCAATTTTCTGGGTGAGTTTTTGAGTGTCTTGGCAAACAAATGGTAGTACTCTAAGTCGGTGTTTCCATTTAGCCCAAAAATATTTTATGGATTCGCATGCCACCTGCATTTTGTGGCATCCTGCATTTGACGTACAGATGGATGGAAGCCTGCCTCTAATAATTATGGACTCGCACAAGTGGATAGATGTAGAGGATGATGTCTACGATTATGAGAGTAGGCGACGCGAGTTTGAGATGAATGGTATCGCCTACAACGATTGGATACTAAGGCTGACGGTTGCCATTGAACATTCCCATTGCGAGGTACATATGTTTTTGTGTCTTAGTCAAAAATTGTGTCGCACCTGGAGTGAGTATCTGGCCGACAGTAATGGCAGACGTCATGAAAACCAAGACTTAAATGCTTGTGATTCGTGAACAGATCAATCAACTGAAATGGTAGAGAGGCTTAAAGCAGAAGATTTATGGTTTTTATAAAGTAATCGAACCATTTTTTGATGCTCCGGCAATTTGATGAACGAAAGTGTCAGCAATAGCTTCGTTTTGGACTCCATACGAACGTCTCGAACATCGGACACAAATTGTTTCGTCTCAGAGCTGGTCATCTGCCAGCGCTTGCCCAGCTTCAGATGTGACAGCTTGGAGCAGCTGGTTAGGACAGACAGAAGCTGACAATTGACTCCTTTAATGGGATTAATACATTCTATGGCCAAGCATTCGAGTTCAGTTAGTTGACTCAATTTGTCCACAGATTCTGAGGGCCAGTTGTCGCATTCGAGCGCCTTGAGTATCTTAAGTGCCAGTATGTGATGCACTTGGGCTGGCCCAACGCGAATAGACAGGAGCTGCAGCTGCTCCAAGCGATTGGCATAGCGTTTGGCCAAGGATTTATAGAAATCGCTGTTCACTTCCCCAATCCAGCGCGAGATCATACGCAGAGATTTCAGCGACCTAAACTCTCCTATATCGGGAAGGTTCAAGTGAAAGTTCTCCAGTGTTAGATGTTCCAGTTGGACACAATGGTCTGCCAATTGGGGCAGTTGATACGAGCGTTTCAGGGCTCGTCCAAAGTTCAACAAGAGGCGGCACAATTTCGCCTTGTTGTGAAACATCCGCACGAAATTCTCTTCAGCAAGATTGACGTCAATCCCATCCACATCTAGGGCTTGCAGTTCACCGAAATTTTGCAACTGTTCAACTGCATGAGATATGCATTAGATATATGTACATACATATATGTGTATCAATTGGCAAGCACAGGAAAATAATAATACGAGTACCTACGCTGAGGCGCTCTAGCATCGATTAGCGTCAGGTTTCTCAGGCCAGGAAGCTTTATCAGCAACTGCATAATGGTAGTGTGTCCACCTCTACTGTCCCTCGACGCGGGCGGTGTGTCCGTGTCAGAGTGCATGAATATCAGCACAAGTTGTTGCAGATTCGAACAGTGCTGGCTGAGCAGATCCAGAAATGGGTGGGTGAACGACTCGTCCCAGCGACCGTGGGGTACCTCACAACGAACCACGCTAGAACCGCACAGTTCCAGCATGTATTCCCAGTCCTGGACGGTTTTTAGCATCTTCACATTGATTTTACTATAGCGCGTAGGCAATAGGCTCGCCAGCACTTGGCGGAACAGGGGATGGGCGCGGCCCAGATTTAGTTGGTCCTCGAGTGCGTTCAGATACGAAAGTATCTCCAAATAACAGTCGTAGTTTAGCTGGAGTATACCTGGCTTGGGTCTGATTCCCTGCGGTCTTCCCTCTTTTCCTCCAAGGAAGGAAAACGGACAGCCGAGTCCTAGTTTATCCATTATAATTTGGATTTGTTCTCGAATTTCCGAATTTCGATTATATTTATAGTCCTGCTATCGATAACAGACCAGCTGATTATGGACAATCGAAACTAAACCATTTGCTATTATAAATGCATATTTAAGACATTTCTAGCATTTCAAGAGCAGATACCGGATTTTGCTCGGTTTTTCTATAATGCCAGCATTTACTCGATTTGGCGCTCGCTGCGGAATCGGTTTATTTTTGCCTACACAGATGAGCTACTGGAGGATAAGGACATTCTCCGAGGATACATATTTTACGGTATGGAGTACCATTTCTATTGTTGGCTACCATTAAGAAATCATTCTTTTCATTTATTAATTAAAGATCAACCCAATGTTTTAGTGGTCAGATCCCCATATCTGAATTCGAGCATCTTTGACATCAAAACAAATCGCTTTGTGGGCTCGCGAAACTTTGACGACAGACCGATCGAATTCTATTTACTGCAACGCTATGACGCTCAGAACAGGGAAATTATTTGGGAAAGTGGCAACACAATGTCCAAAAAGCTGAAGGATCTACAGGGTCGTGAAGTTGTCATTGGAATCTTCAATTACAAGCCATTCATGTTGCTGGAATATGTGGGTACATTTATTTTTGAAAACAGAATTTTTTTCAATAGAACCTTTTCTAAACGAATTGGCTAGGAAAGGCAGCCGACTGTTTACGATCGCGCTCAAGGCAAGACGGAAGTCTTCATCGATGGCACCGAAGTGCGTCTGATGATGCTATTCTGTGAACTCCACAACTGCACTATCCAGGTTGATACAAGTAGGTTATTGTACTCATAAGGGTATTCTTAAGCTCACGAATAATTCATTCTGTTCCAAGCTGAGACGGGCGACTGGGGTGGTATCTATTCAAACGGCACGGGCTATGGTCTTTTAGGAATGGTGCTCGATAGACGGAACGACTATGGCATTGGGGGATTGTATTTCTGGTAGGATTGCCATACCATATTCGTATTTGTCATCCATATTAGTTCATACCCTCCTAAAATGTTTTGGATAGGTATGAAGCTTATCAATTCATGGATATGACCCACTTTATTGGTCGTTCTGGGGTCACCTGTCTGGTGCCAGCTCCCCATCATTTAATCAGCTGGACCATGCTTCTACGACCATTCCAGCCCATGCTTTGGCTGTGTGTGATGGTCTGCCTGCTGCTCGAGATACTGGGCCTTTGCTTGACCCGTCGTTTTGAGCATTGGACGCGGGCACAGACCTGGGTCGAAAGTCTACGGTTTGGCTTCGGCAGTGCGCTAAAACTATTCGTCAACCAGAGCACCAGCTATATAACCAGCTCGAATTCACTGCGAACCGTTCTCTTGGCCAGCTACTTGATTGACATTATTCTGACGACCGTCTACAGTGGCGGACTGGCGGCTATTCTGACTCTGCCCACTATGGAGGAAGCGCCCGACTCTCGGCAGCGTCTCTATGATCATAAACTTATCTGGACTGGTACATCACAGGCATGGATCGCCACGATCGATGAGCGGTCAGCTGACGTGAGTCCTGAGTCGTGGAAATATTACAAATATTCAAAATCTGTCAGTTTTAGCCAGTTCTCCTGGGACTTATGGAGCATTATCGTGTATCCGATGCCGCCCAGATCTCAGACTACGCCCGTTCGGAGCAGATGGGATTTGTTGTGGAGCGCTTGATGTATGGGCACGTGGGTAATACAGAGTTGATTGCCAACGAATCATTGGAACGATTAAAGCTTATGGTCGATGACATATACTTTGCCCTCACGGCGGCATTTGTGCCACGACTGTGGCCCCATCTGGAAGCCTACAACAACTTTATTATGGCCTGGATCTCCTCGGGCCTGGACAAATTCTGGGAGTGGAAGATTGCCGCCCAATATATGAACGCTCATCGGCAGAATCGCATACTTGCCTCCCAGAGGCTGAACCTTGAAATCGGTCCCGTTAAGCTGGGCATCGACAACATCATTGGCCTGATCATGCTTTGGTGCTTTGGCCTGATATGTAGCTTGCTGACATTTATGGGGGAGCTATGGCACCACAAGCAAGTGAAAATGCCAGTACCTTAAGTAGTTTTGGGTTAAATTAATACGAATGAATTGTTAAATTTGGTTTGTTTTTTGGATTTGCTTAGCTCGTGCCAGACGTGGAGGCCAAATAAATTTTGCAACCATGTAAACACAGAAGTAAAAAATCATAAAAAAAAGTTCCGAAACGAGAGCTTAGATCTTGCTGTTTAGATGAAGCACCTGGTTGGTGACAGGCGTGATTGGGGGATTAAGCTCGTAGTCTGCGAGAGGCGTGCCCCACAGCTCGAACAGCGTTTTACTGGCCAGTTCCACCGAGTCCGAGCTAGGGGGAATCTGTAAAAACCACAAAGCTTTTAACAAGTTGAGCTTTTACTCCACTGTACCTTTATTTCTGGTCCACCTTTGCCGTCTTTAAATTTCTTCTTGTACTGCGCAATGGCAAATCCGTTGTCTTCAGTGGGGGGTGCAAATTCATCTATGTTCATATGCATAAGCTTCCCAGGTTCACCTGTTGGTATCAATTGACAAGGAGAGCGTTCCAAGCATACATATGTACATACATATGTGATCAGAGGTAACATACCAAAACAGCCGGACGCCACAATGGTAATTTTGTCAATGAGTGTCTTTAGGCTCTTATCTGCATGCAGAAACAGGAACACACTCGGTCTCGGGTCACGCTTATTGATCAGTCCTTCAATCCCTTTTTGTAGAGCCCTTCATACTCTTTCCGACTGTATGGGTTTGATCTCGCGCAGCTTCTCAGAAGCACAGCTTTTCTCCGTACTGTTAAATTGCCAGGCGGGCATTGATAGAAAAATGAACATAAGAGGCAGAACAGCATAAAAGTACCAGCTCGTCTGATTGACATGCACCACATCCATAGTTAGCCCCCCGAGTTTTGATCTTCCTCTCCGGATGAACCTTCTTCAAAGTTCGCTACTGACTCCGGAATGTTGTCTTCTTTGTTTTCCTTATCCTCCGAGGCATTTGGAAGGTGCTCGTCATTATCCACCGCATCAAAAGATTGCTAAACAGATCGGTTGGGGCTTTCGGTACTATTAGCCATTTTAATTTTATTGGATAAACGTAAACAATTGTTTTGTGACAGTTAGTGGTTTAACACAAAATTGTTATCGATGGTTTGCGGCGTAAGATATCGATATTTCAAAATCATAAAATCCCCCAAAACAATAAATAAATTTCAATATAGTTAAATTTTGACTTCTCTCCAATAACATTCCACTTCTTAGAGAACGAGATTTTTTTGTATTTTTAGAACCGATGGCGGTTTTCGCTATTAATATTTCTTTTAGTTAATACCAATTTGTATATGTACAGATTATCCTCTATTTATAATGACAATTATCCCAAGGAGATGACTGTTTACTCAGCTGGGGGCACGGTGTTTAATTTCAAGCGCCGTAGGCGGCCTAGGACAAAGATCTCGTCAATTGCTCGTTTGGCATAGAACTTCTGGTCTTCACTGAGCTTGCGATACTCTAGGGACCATGTTTGGGCGTATATAGAGGACTCCTGAGCTTCAGTGACATCGAGGGACATCGGTATGTCCGGCTGTTTCTGAAGATGGGGCTGGGGCTGGAGCTGAGGCTGGACGATGCAAGCACTGGCGAAGGCGGCAACGTCTGCGGCAGTGGGTTTCTTTTCAAGCTCGTCCTCAAGGTGTTGATGCTTTTCCTCCTTGCTCACCTCCATCTCTAATACGGCGGGTATCCGTTCCGTTTCGTCCATCGGTGAGTGGTGCTCCTCTTCGCTCGTGTCGATTTCGCCTTCGTGTGTTTTTGGGCTTGATTTACATCCGAAGACAAGTGCTTTTTTTAGATACTGCAGATGGCACCTGTGGCGGCGTAGATTTGTCGTCGATTTGTGGGTAAAAGACATTAATCCCTTGCAGCCAGTGCAATACAATAGGTTCTCAAGGATTGTGCCATCCTCTTTCTCAATTTTTCGGTAAACGCGCCACACAGTGCTGCGCGTGCTTTTGTCGTTTACTGCAAGCTTGTAGATTCCATTTTCTATTTTTTCTCGTATATCTTCGGACCTAACTGGCATTGTTACGGTTGCTGGAGCCTGCGAGGTATTACTGGGGTTTGTTTAAAATTATTTTGTTATGATTTTTTTACATACACCAGCTAGCGATGTGCGGTGTTCACAGAACCAATTATCGACATTAAATAAACATCGATTTGCACAGTGACGATAGAATCGAACCATAGACTGCAACAACTCCAGCAACTGGCACATTGCGCCGGCATTATATAGTATATCTATCGAATATTGTTTTTATTTAAAAAATCAGTTTTACCTAGTTTTGGTCCCTAGTTTCAATGGCCGCTTATTGTTTGGACTTTCTTGGCTTCCAGGTGAGTGGCAAATTATGAGATTATGTTGTTCAATACCACCATCTAACATGGTTCTCGTCTGTTAACAGGAGGCGCTGAAAAAGATGCGAGATGTGGATGACAAAATTATATACGCTCTGAACGCACTTCCCACCGAATCTTTCAAGGGCCAGGTGGATAGCGAAAACACGTGCCGCGACCTGTATGCTAAGCTGCAGCAATCGCACCTCTCTCGGGTAATCTAAATCTTTTCGATCTAGATCGCCCCAATTAAATTTTTATTTTTTAATCGAACAGCAAGACAAGATACGCAATTGCATAACACTGTCGGCGAATAGTCTGAAGAACCTCCGGGAGCAGCAAGAGGCTCAGCCTAGTGATGTGGATACGGGCAGCAAGTTCAAGGCAGAGCAGCGAAAGGTAAAGGCATCATGGAATACCCACAGGTGTGCGTGCTTATAAATTGAAATTATGTTTATCTGCTCTATAGCTGAGGGTGCTGCAATCAGAGCTGTATGTGGAAGACATCATCAAAGAGCGGACGTACAAGGCATTCAATGAACGCTGCCGGTCCTACTTCCATGCTGGACAATAGAGTGATTCGCAATATCAAAGTGCAATTGAACGTAGTGCAGTGACTTGATTAGTTTTAAGCTTAAATCTTAGGTCTAAACCATAAGGGAATCGCCCAAAAAACATTACTGACCTGGTGGCATTTATAAGCACTTGGTTTGCACTTGGCATATTGGCTAAAGAAATACATAAATAAACCCGAAAACAATTTATTTTTCATTCATTGTTTGGCAAATCGTACATTTCATGTGTGGATCTGATGGAAACGTTCTTCATTGCTGCCAAGGCTCCAATTACTAGCTGGGTCGCATCCTTCAGGTTGTTGTATTCGTGCATTAGTTTCATAATGTGCTTTAGCTGAGCCACTTTTGTACTGTCCGGGCGATTAATTTGCTTTTTGGCCTTTCGACGGGCTTTTCCTTTCGAACTTTTCATAATGCTTGCCTTCAAGTTGCGAGTCTTGGCCCCATTCAACTAATGCTCGCTATCGATATCATCATATCTATTGCATCAGCTGTAGTGCATTCCAGGAATATCTGGCAACTCTGTGCGCTAAAACGTGTGGCGTATCGTGCGTAAAATTTCCCATTACTCTTCGCAAAGAAAGCCCTCCCATAGACAGGTAAAGAGAGTGTTGATTGTTAATAATTCCGTAGCATGTGCTATTACTTACCAAAAAGAGTGACTGGGCAAGTTGTGGGTGCAGTACGGCCTGCTTCTGACCTAAGCCCACGCACAAACACATGCATGCATACATATGTACACTTTGCCATACACACAATATAAATGTGAAAGTGTTGTGATTGTGCATATTGCTTAAAAAACTAAAAAGTTCATCGAACGCGAATGTACATACTAGTACACCACATCAAATATTTGGAGAGCAACGTCATATCCGGGCTCTTTCCGAGATACCCCTGCCCTAAGGAAAAGTTAGGGAGTTTTAGGGCTTGGCACTTCACTAAAGTGTGGATTAAATCAGACCTCATTGACTGTTTATGTTCATATGTATGTACATTATATGCGTTTAACGAACATGTATCAAAGTTTTTTATATTTTCCATTTATTTTTCATTTCCAAAGTAAAATAATTATTCAATAATTTTCCACACATGAAAATTTTCAGCATAGTGAACTGAAACGTCAACACCATGTCCGCTACCCATAAACAGCGGTATAAAAATGCCGCACTGGACTCGACAGAAATGCGTCGCCGCCGCGAGGAAGTTGGCATCCAGTTGCGAAAAACCAAGCGTGAGCAGCAATTGTTCAAGCGTCGCAATGTTGTGCTGGATTCATCCCCCACCGGAATGGAGAGCAGCAGCAGCAGCGAGTTGCAGGTATACATTCTATATTTGGTTTACTGTGTTGCATGGTCACTAAACGACTTTATATCACAGAGCACGGACATGCAAATTGCGGACAGTACTACTGGCCAGCAAGGAATGGGGACACAGTCATTGGGCCAGGCAGAAGCTGGTGCCGGAACAGGACCGCAACAATCGATTATTAACCAGGAAATGATAAAAATGCTATACAGCTCAAAGGAGGCCGATCAACTCGAGGCAACGCAAAAGTTTCGCAAGTTGTTGTCCCGCGATCCAAATCCGCCCATCGAGGAGGTCATACAGAGAGGCATAGTTCCCCAGTTTGTAACCTTTTTAAGAAAAAACAGCAATGCCACTCTGCAGTTTGAGGCAGCCTGGACACTGACAAACATTGCCTCGGGTACCTCGCATCAAACCAAGATTGTCATTGAGGCTGGGGCTGTGCCCATATTCATAGACCTGCTGTCCAGCCCCCACGACGATGTGCAGGAGCAGGCCGTTTGGGCTCTGGGCAACATAGCTGGCGACTCCCCCTTGTGCCGTGACCATCTTCTTAGCTCTGGCATTATGCTGCCCCTGTTGCAGTGAGTAGAGAAGAGCATTTGTTGGCGTCCTCCAACAGACAATATATACATTTTTCTTTTTTTGCAGAGTGTTGAGCTCTTCGGAGCGTATCACTATGATCCGGAATGCCGTTTGGACACTCTCAAATTTGTGCCGTGGCAAAAGTCCGCCAGCGGACTTCACTAAAATAGTTCACGGTCTGCCCATACTGGCTCGCCTGCTCGATTACACCGATGTGGATGTACTCAGCGACACATGCTGGGCCATCAGCTATTTGTCCGATGGACCCAATGATAAAATTCAGGCTGTCATAGATGCTGGCGTTTCTCGTCGTCTGGTCGAACTGCTACTGTGAGTACTTGTGGTTCAAATAAGATTAACTCAACCGCTTATCCTCCTTCTTCTCATTCGTCTTTCAGGCATCCCCAGCAGAATGTCAGCACAGCTGCTTTGAGGGCTGTCGGTAATATTGTGACCGGTGATGATCAACAGACTCAAATGATATTGAGCTACAATGCGTTGCCCTGCATTAGCCACTTGCTCCACTCGACGACGGAGACGATCAAGAAGGAATCCTGCTGGACCATATCAAATATTGCCGCTGGCAATCGGGATCAGATTCAGGCCCTTATCAATGCCAACATATTCCCACAGTTGATGACCATTATGCAGACGGCCGAGTTCAGGACGCGCAAAGAGGCCGCCTGGGCCATTACCAATGCCACCAGCAGTGGCACCTCCGAGCAGATCAACTATCTGGTGGAGGTCGGCTGCGTGCCGCCAATGTGTGATTTCCTCACTGTTATCGATTCGGACATTGTTCAGGTGGCGCTCAATGCCCTGGAGAATATACTTAAAGCGGGCGAAAAGTACCAGGTTCGACCCAATCCTTATGCCATGGCCATCGAAGAGTGCGGAGGTAAGTACATTTTGTTCATAATTCATAATTGTATCCTAATGCCTTACTTTTACCTTTAGGTTTGGACAAAATCGAGTATCTGCAGGCGCATGAGAACCGTGACATCTATCACAAATCATTCTACATCATTGAGCAGTACTTTGGAAACGAGGAGGAGGACACTCGTGTGGCTCCTGTGGCGGGAAATCAACAGTTCGAGTTCAATCCGCAGAATATGCCAGATAATGGTTTCAATTTTTAGTACCAGCAAAAGATGAATATTCAAACTGACAAACAAAGAAAAACGCGACAGAAAGGTAGATGAGAGGGGACAGCAACAGCCGACACAGTGAGGCTGGCAGGCAGGCAGGCACATGTCTAAGTGCAGTCACTACTAGCATTTAAGTCAAATTGGTGGTCCGTCAGCGGTCGGCTCATTTCATGATTTTGTTAAGAATACTCTCTCCCATGATGATTTTGATTTCGATTTTGATTTTGATTATGGTTACTTTTAATTTGCCAACGCAATTGGTCCAGGACCATCCTGAAAGTGTTGCCCCTAGATAGCTACATAGTTTATTATACTCCACCATGGAATTTTATTCCTTCTCAAATTTCAGTTTGTAAATACTTTTTCATACGTTGAGAGCCCTGACTTGGTGTTGTTATACATACATGCGTAAAAACAGACAAAAATGAACGATAACGATGATCATTAACGAATAATGATAACGATGATAATATGGTTTTTATTTAATTTCAATTTTGTTACACAAATTGTTTAAATTATGAAGATTTTAGTTTAATGTAGAGGACACTTTAATAAAAAAAAATAAAAAAACCAGACCAGACCAGAACCACACCTGATCGGCATACTATCTCTGGTTATTTTTCTGAATAACCTTAAGATTATTTTACATACATATGTATAATGTGGAAATGTATGCCCAACACCCTACCTGATTACCAAGATCCAACCATTCTTAGGAACGCTTCACGAACTTTACTTTGTAGGGCTTTGGCGTGAGCGTGATTCCGGGCAGCAGTACCATCGATGGTGTCTCTCCTGGCGGCAGAACAATGCAAAAGTGCTGTACTATCCTAACCAGAAAGGAGAAGATGCAGGCACGAGCCAAGGCATCGCCCAGACAGCGGCGTCTGCCTATTCCGAAGGGCATGAAAAACTCATCCTTGAAGCACTTGCCACCCACATCGATGAAGCGCTCTGGCCGAAACTGCAACGGATCCACCCAGTGCTGCTCGTCAAGATGCACCGAACGCAAGTTAATCAGAATGGTGGCATTCTTGGGAATGTCGTAGCCTCCCAGCTGTGTGGGCCAGAGGGCACGACGGGGTCCCGTGATGGGTGTGATGTGGAAGAAACGCTGCACTTCCATGATGAAAGCGTCCATGTAGTCAAAGGCTTCCCGCCGACTGAGATGGGGAAAGGCGTCCGATTTGGCGGAGTTGACGTTGGCCGAGACCTCGGCGAACAGCTTCTCCTGGACATCCGATCTCATGGCCAGCACCATGAGAGCCAGGTTGATGGTGTTGCTGGTGGTTTGGGAGCCGGCAATGAAAAAGTCCAAAATGGTCATCACCAGCTGGGTTTCGTTGAAGCTACTGCTCTCACTATCCGAACTCTGGTCCCGCATCTCCTGCAGATAGGCATAGATCAGGTCACTCTCCACCGGCTCATTGTCCGACGCCTTCTCCAGCTGCCGTCTGTGATCCGCTATGGTATCCATGAAGAAGCCGTAGAGCTCTGTGTTGAGCTGTCGGATGAGATTGTAGCCGGTGCGATCGGGGGCCACATGCCGCAGCCAGGGGAACTGCGCGAGTAGCCCCCCACAGACATCGAACAGCTTAGAGCGACGATTCATCAGGTCCAGCAACCTCTGCAGCATGCTGTTCCCCTCGCTGGCGATCCTCTTTCCGGCTATGAGGCACCACAGCACATTGAGCACACCGTGGGCCAACCATGTCACCGGCTCTATGGGTGCCTCCTCAGTCTGGCCCAGCTGCAACAGAAGCTCCTCCGCCTCCCGCTCAATGTGGCTCTCCATCTGACTACGTCCGTAGCCGACGTGGCGCATCTGCTTCATGGCAAAGTTGCGGTGCTCGTACCAGAGCTTCCCGTCCGTGAAGGTTATACCCTTCCTCGTTCCCATCGTCCGCAGCCGCAGAAAGAAGTTGTCCGGCCTCCCCTCAAAGACCTCCTGCAACTGCACCTCGCGCACCATCTCGTGCCCAAGGGCCACCACCACGTACTCCTGACCTAGCTTCAGTCCCAGCAATTGGCTCTGGTATCGCTGCGCCCACTGGCCAAAGAGGATGTGCTGGCCGCCCACAGCCCGTGCCTCCTTACGGAACTGCAGCGTGTTGCCCAGCCAAGGCAAGAATCGGGGACCTGAATGTAAAGAGAAAATCTGTTCAGAAAACTATCCTATCTTATATTGAATCGATGTCTTATTGTGGTTGGTTGGTGATCGATCGGTGATTAAAGTTCAAATGAGAACTAAACCGTTCGTATGCCTATGCCTATGTCCGGAAGGAATACTCGTATGTATGGAGTACTACACTAATCTAATCGGCAGCTAGTGAAATCTGTTAGCTAGTAAATCATGAAATCGCCTAAAAGAAAACTTTAAATTGAAATCTGTTGGTTATCAGAAATATCAATGCGGGGCACCTGTACATGTGCTGGGATTGGGATCTGTTCTAGTTGATTGCTTTAAGTTTTCATACACATTTCGTAGAGTAGACAGTGCGTTTCAATAATATAAGAATACATGCCCTCTAAGCTTCTGGTACAGTCTGGCATAATTTTGAGTTGAAATTGATAGAAATATCCCATATTTACTCGTATGTAAATGGTTCTACTATATAGGGAATGCCCTGCACTGCATGGCATTACAATGCAATATTATCCCATCCCAGCAAACTGCATTGGAAAACTGAGAAATGCATAAATCAGCCGTACCCCTACCCTTGTTAGGCACGTATGTACCTCAGACCAGTTAGGTTAGGTGTCAGATATGCTGTGTGACAATTTTATCAATGCCGTCTCCGTCCCAGTCCCCATCGCCATCTCTGTCGCTGTCGGTGTCCATTTCGTGTTGCTAATGAGGGGAACCATTTGGGAGTAAGGCAGGTCGTCTTGTCTCTCTATGGCTCCTACATGGATCACATGGAAGGCATCGCCAAGACACAATAGACACGACACTTTTAGTTCCATGAAACTTCAGAATGCTCCGAATTCATCACAGGTTTAATGGTTACATGACTCTTTTGTTTATCTTCATCTAGACCCAATCTGAAACTCGCATTTCTATTTGAAACACTACAAGGGAATTGTGCCGCGTATCCTTTGTTGCCATCTCACCTGGAGGGAAATTCTTGGGACGCTGCACCGATTTGATAAGTGAATAGATCACAAATCCAATTAAAATAGCGCACAAAAATATGAGGGCACTCATTTCATTTGTCCAATTGATGAATTATTGAGTACGAAATAAAACCGTCCGTCTGTCCGCACACCACGCCAGCTCTGTGCCAACTAATTCCGAATCCAATTCACGAGAGAGTCGGACCCAGGCCCAGACCCACGCGCCTGGCCTGTCGTTTTTCATGTGGGTCTATTGATAGTGCAGGAAAAAAGAAACAAGAAAAAAAACGACTCCAAACGAAACAAAACGAAATGGGTGAAAAAGCCCGTCTCAGTTGATAAATCATGTACGTGTGTAGATATATACATACATATTATATATATACTTATACTCTCGCGCATACAGAAATTCGACCGAAGATCACGTCCAAAACGTGCCTGCCTAAGAACTATTCGTTGTTTATTATTCTACGTACTATATCATACTACTCTGCAAAAATTCTCTTCGAGTTCTACGTACTCGTCGTACGTATAGGAAAAGGAGAGTTAACTAAATCTCTAAAATACATTCTAAGAATATGGAATTGATTTTGTGCGTTTAATTATGGTAAAAAACAAAAAAAAAATGATGGTATAAAATGAGCTACGATTAAATTAGATTATCAACCAATGGCGTTTGGCATTAGGAAACCAGATGCCCGATTACAAGAAGACAGAATTTTTCGCAATTATGTAGTCAATCTCATTCGTCCAGGGATTCTTAAAAGCACGCCACTCGCTCTGCAGCTGAATGTAGCTACTGTCCTTGCAGCGGAAGCGGTACACCTGCGTGGTGAGCTTTTCCGGCACCTGCATGACAATCTTGTGGGACTCAACCAGTGCGGCTATGTCTTCGTTGTGAAAATACTCGTAAAAGCTGGTCCCAAGGATCTCCTGTGGTAGGAAACCAATCACGAGGGTGGCACTAAAGGAGAGAAGCAGATAACATTGCCATATAAATCCACTCGCGACTAAGAATGGGTATGTAATCGGAAACCTACCGCTGATCGATGAAAAGAAACTTCCCCTCCGCCGAGTGTCTGGAGATGAAGAGCACATGCTGGATGTTCGGATGATTTTCTACAGCGGTAGGCACACAGGAGTTGAGCACATTGGGCGGTATGCGTCCGATTGCCACCAAGCAGGAGAGATTTGTTGTCTGATCGTCGCTATCGCCCTCCTGTTCCTCATCCTTGATGGGCGTCCATGACTTCAGGTAGCCGGTGCACTGAATAACTCGATACTTGTGATCTATACTCAGCTTGGACTTGCGCTTGGTGGAGCTGCGCGAGCTGGACGACGTGTCTGATTCCTCCTTGATTTGATTGTTTGCGGCACGCAGTTTCATGCGGCAAAAGAAGGAGCGACGGGCACCAGGACACAGGCGGCAGAGACTCTGAGGGACGTCTGTCTTCACGGGAAGCATGGCTGAGTAAGAAAAAATGTGTCCAATTAAGCATAGGATTTGCCAAACTACTAGCTTCTATTCACTCACTCTTCGCATCAATGAGGCGCTCCCTTGGGCACTGCTCAAGCGAGGAGAGCTGCTCTTTGACCTTGCCAATATCCTTCGGATGCAGGACATCGAACCAGCTCTGCCCCAACAGATCCGCCTGCGTGCAGTCCAAGACACTGGACACCGACTCGGACACATAAAGGATGCGTCCACGATCACAACCCACAACGAACAGAAACCCCTCCGAGGCCTGCAATATTATCATCTTCAACTCCTGGTCCGACATGAAGCTCGGCCTAAAGTCGGCACCAACGTACGGATGCAGACTGCCGCTGCCTCGGATCCCGCGCAAATGCTGCACCGCCATCCGCAGCACCGTGAGCTTGTCTAGCTTCCGCTGCATTGCATAGCACATGGGTATCATGGAGGAGAGCTCGTTGATGCACTTGTTCATCTTGTCCCTGCGCCGCTTCTCGATCTCACTGTGGTTTTGTCTAGCAGATACAAATGGAATAGTTATTATCGATTCTACCACACGCATCGTCATTTTCCATACTTGCGGTTCTCATCCGAAGTACGATTGGCCGGTTTCTCATCATCAAAGTCCTCTTCCAAGTCCTCCTGATTCTCGCTGAAATATTTAAAACAAAGGATAGGAGTGGGAATTAAATAAACAACCCCATTTTGTTTGTGCTGCAACCTGCTATTAACTGCAGAGGACATCATGGAAACGGTTGATGCAAGTGCGTCCGTTTGTGTTTCTTCGGGGCTTTTAAGGCTTAACATTCACTTAAAGCAGCCACTTATTTATGTAAAAGTAACAATTAGAAAAACCTACAAAAATTCTTGCATTGCAAGTCCGATAACTGTGTTCAGTTCGTCTATCGAATGAATGTGATGCCAGACTTTTAGAGAGGCAGCTTTGTAACGCGACAATCGATAACATATTTTTGAAAATTACAATGAATACATTTTTTTTCCAAAAAATCAGCATCATATTTATTTCTTTGAGCTTAACAAATGCATTCTAAGATACTGGATAACAAATTATGCGAAATAAAACACAACTACGGCTATCAAACACACATTTATAAATAACATGAACTCTAGATATAATCTGAACTTAAATATGATACATCTTATCCAAGCATATTGTAATGACCTGCATGTAACGATCCCATAGACAGCGTGTTTCCTGATCCCTGCAGAAAATAATATTTGAATACAGTAGGTACTGCTAATAATGCATCAAAATATAATTTACCTCGAAATTTCCAAATCCAGAACGCTCTGTGTTATGGAGGACAGAAATTTATTAACCTGCTCTCGGTTCCAGCCGTTCTGACGCCAAGGGTCTATCAGTTTATCGCATAGATCAACAAAAAGATCGCGCAGCTCTCGATTGCGATGCAGATTACAGGCGATTGTGATCAGAGCGCGCCAATACGAGCTATGATGCAACATATGATTATAGAATCAGTACTTTTAAGCAATTAAACTCCTCACCGAAAGTTTCCGTCCAACTCGTGAAAAGCACGCTCAAGAAGAACAGGCTTGAGGCGTAGGCATACAAGGCTGTAAAAAAGGATTAATATAAAATATATTAAGATAATGGGAGGCTTGCAAACCTACTGTTTTATCTCCTTTTCCTTATCCAGCAGGCAGCGCAGTTCGCGTAGATCTAGTAAGAACTCCTTGTCCATTTCGGTGTCGTAGTACTCAGGGCCAGTGTGCTAAAAATAAAATTAACTCCCAATTTAGACCGCTTAAGTAAGTAATATAAAGGTGTTTCAACCTGCCTGGTACGTGTAGGTCCAGTATATCATAATTGAGTGCGAGCAGGTCAACAAATCACTGAAACTTAAGTACTGCAGCTTTTTTTTGGTCGTTTCAAAGCGCAAGCAGGCCAGGAACACGATACAGGCATACTTTCTATAAAAAATCAGGAGTTAACTTTAAACTGTGTTAACTTTTTTACAGACACCTCCTACTTGGCCAGATCGTTGGATATGAAGAAGTGCTGCTTTATGTTGTTAGTCAGCGTTCCAGGCATCTCCTCCACAGCTTTGAATATGCGCTTTACGTTGTCGAATTGTCGGCTGTTAATACTCGTAGGAGCATGAAATTAAGGAACAATTATCCTTGGCGTTGAAAATCAACCTACCGGCAGGACTTCAGCTTGACGCACGTCTTCTCAGCCACTTCATCCAAATCCTTGCGGTATCGAGATGTCAGTTTTTTTCCCAGTATTTCTCGTGCTACAACATCATCAATGGAATAGTATTTCTCTGTGATCATGTCTCGCATATGTGGCTCTAGTTGGAAGCAGGATTGCTCCATCAGCTTCGTGGGCGCGTGCAGATATAGTTCAATCAGCGAATAGGTGCGGTAGTGGTCCAGCACATCGGAGGCAATCAAGTCACTTGGTGCTCCCATTGAATGGCCAAAACCCTTCTGTTTCAAATAGGAGACGGCTTCGCTTGCTACCAAGGGAATCACATTGTAATCACAACAGATAAGTAGAAGGTACAATGAACACTTACAGGAAAACCCTTCGATCCATAGCTGGTAAATTTCTGGATCTACAAGGGTGTAATTACTTATAAAGACATCTACATCGGCCTGCAAATAAGGAATATTACATTCTGATTTTGTAGGATTATATTTTATCATTTATTTACCATTTTATTTACAACTATGACCGATAGACCGATAGATGGATGTCGCGATAGAGATGGGCCATCCGTCCATGACAGATCCAACCCTAATCCGACCTGATACATCTATGTACAACGGTTACATTTTCAAATATATTATAAACTTCACGTTTAATAATTGTATATTTGTTTTATCTTTTTAAAAGCATAGGATTTAGATCAGCAAAATTCTCCATGGACGAAATCAGGGATGATATTCGTAAGGAAACGATTAAAATGCATGCCATGCCCTTTTTTTTCGCAGACGAGTACTTAGATCAGCCAAAAGAAAATCCGATTAATACTGGAAAGGCAACCTGGGCAGGAGCGAAATATAGAAACTCTATCTTTCGTCGACCCAAATATTGTGGAGCTTTCTCAGGGCATTGTCGTTCTTCAGCGCCACAGCGTCCACAAATAGTATAGTATAGCAAGCCAATAGTGCTTTTATAAAAAATTTTGAATTTTGAATTGATTTTTTTTTGTAAGCAAACAACAGTGTAACCGTAGAGCATGTACATCTGGTCACACTCTGTCCCGAGCTAAATATATGGAAGTTGAAAAAGACAGAGACAGCCTAAAGAGAAAAACATGCATAAGAGCGAGAGAGATATATGCGTCCAGTAGGTTTTCCAGTTGAGCTGGATTGATTGATTGTCGCAATTTTCCGAACATAATTTTGTCAGAAATAGTGCCTCATTTATTCGATTGACAGCCGGGAGATGTGTTTAGAGACGGCTGCGAACACTAATTTTGCGTGCTTTCTATCATGCTCATCTCATCTCTCTCTCTTCGCAGCAAATTTATCAAAGCCGAATATCATAACAGCTTAATAGATGGAACTTATCGGCGTCAGCTATCGATATACCACATCAATGTTTTATCCCCATTTACGGTATATTATATACTTTTCTGTATAGTTTATATATTTTATTTACTGTATATCGGTATATAACGGTATATTTCATTAAAGTTATATTAAATTTGTAAAGGTATACTGAAGAACACAGAGTATAAAAACTTCCATACGCATGTTTTTTTAGTTTTTTATCTCTCAAGTCGTTCCTCCCTGCATCATTTATTCCAATTGATTGCATTTATATCCTTGTCACATTGTGCCACAACATCATGAAATTATGCAAGGTAATCCATTCCCTCTCTTCGAGTCCAGGATATAGAAATATAGATTCAATATAGAAAATATCATAGGTCCATAAATGTCAATCTATGAAAAAAGACGTTATAGACGTTTCTAATCAGCTTGGGAAACAGTATTTTAATATTATTTAAGGAAATATTTAAGGAAATAGAGTATATTATATATTATTATACTAAATTATATTATATTATATTGACAAGCAACAAGTGTTCAAATACCAGAAACATATAAGAAATTACACAACATTCCATACACACACGTTACATTTCATGCACACTTACGTTTGAAGCTTTGACCTTTTTTGTTTAAGCCTTATCTCACATCCAATCAAATAAAAAGTAGTTCTTAAAATAAGCATATATTTCAGAAAATTGATTCATCAATCGGGTAAAATTATGTTTTCAGGGCTGACTTAGCTAGTAATATTAATCCGAGTATCAAAATCGAGGAATATGATTTCTGATCATGAAGAGAGAACGATTAACCCATTGTAGACTAGTGGGTATTAAAATACACTCCACGAAAATGATGATATTTGAAGAATTTTAGCGCAGTTCTGGTGAAATATATCATGGAAATTTTGTTTTTTGGAAAAGAAAAACTACAAACAGTATTATTTTTCGCAGTTCAACTCAAGTTACTACCATGTTTAAATGAAGGGGGCTTACGAGGGCTACGTTCCTTTTTTCATCGGTATATTCGGTCACACTGATCATGAGGAAGAGGAAGAGGATATCAACTTTAAGAGATTTTTTAAAGTTTTTAGCTTAAAAAATGTAAATTGCAATATATTGTATACTGTAAATAGAAGAAAATGAATCGCCAACGCGAATGCCACAAACTACACATGTAAATTGTAAATGGTGTGCGCGGGAAACACAAACTGCAGGCGCAACAGCAACAGCACGCACCAACCACAACAGACGTCCAATTGCAATTCGCAGCACTTCGATGAGTTAATATTAAGAAATAAAAGTGGAAACATTAGTGGTAGAACAAGTGAAAGTGAATTCAGTGCGCTAGTGGCACACCAATAATGGAACAGGTCGATTCCACTGCAACTGAGCTGCACATAAGCAGGATACGTGAAGTGAAAGACTTGGCCGACGATGTGCGCGATGTTGTGAAAGAAGAGGTGATATTAGAAAGCCCGGGCCATCACCATCATCATCATCACCACCAGGTAATGAAACAGAAACAAAATTTGTCTCTTGGCGGTAAGGGTGGATGTGGCTGTGGCTGTGTCTGTGCATGTGACTCCGGATCCGAATGTGGTTCATTCTGATTCTGGTTCTGGCTCCTCGCGCTCTGCCACTGCCACTGCCACTGGCTCCGTCTCTGCTCTGCTCTGCGCAGTAGTGAAAAGTCTGTCCATGTGTGCGTGCATGTGTGGTAGTGGGTTGGGTGGAGGGGGGTTGGCCTGCTCCAAGCGGAGCAAGCGGCCCACTGGGCAATCCAATCCCAACCCCCACAGAACGCCGACGTACAGCACATACCACCCCACCCGCTCACGCTCACGCTCCCGCACCCCCTCCCCAAGCCATCAGATTTTGTGGCGCAAATTGTTGTGTATACCGATTTTCATTTTTCCCATGCTGTGTTGTTTACTTACATTCGAATTTTCTTCTTTGATTCCTTGGCAAATCGCATCGCATCGCTTGAAATAAAACTACACGAATCGAAAATACAAATACGACAATTGGCAATTGGACACTCAACCACATTCATGTGACGAACGTTGGAATATGTGCGCTATGGTAATGCAGTTGGATTCTAAGGTTCGCATGGTCACATCCTCCTCAAACGACAACAGCGGCAGCGGCTCCGGTGGTGGAGCAGGAGGAGGCGGTGTTGTCTCTGTGCCAGTTTCACTGCCCATCGGATCAATGATAACCGGCACCACCTTTAATGTGATTACGCCCGATCAGCTCCCCACCCACTTCAAGCCGATGCTGTGCGTCGACAACAATGGCTACCTTTCCGGTGGCACGGTCAGCATGGGCAACGACCTCAAGACGATCGTCATCCAGCAGCAGCAGACACAGGCCAGCGGCGGAGGAGGGGGCTCCAACAGTGCTGGAGCCAACACAAATGCCACCAACACACTTGGACTGAATCATGACGGCTCTGGGAGCAGGGCCCCCAGCGAGGACAGTCTTGTCCTCGAGCATGCGGGTGGCGGTGGTCAACCAACGGGCTCCACCGGCTGGGCAGAGAACACATCAACCCAACACATGGAGGTCTTCCAGATCCGTTGTAAAACCACCTGCGCCGAACTATATCGCAGCAAACTGGGATCTGGCGGCCGTGGGCGCTGCGTCAAGTACAAGGAGAAGTGGCACACGCCTAGCGAGTTCGAGAATGTGTGCGGCCGGGGCTCGAGCAAAGACTGGAAGCGCTCCATCAAGTACGGTGGCAAGTCGCTACAATCGCTCATCGACGAGGGCACACTCACGCCCCATGCAACTAACTGCAGCTGCACCGTCTGCTGCGACGATGAAGCAGGTGAGTCAGGTGAGACGAACAAAAACCATAAACCCTGGTCACCAGCACCTCGGTCCATTCATTAAGGCCTTCCCAAGTACAGTGAACTCGCCACACAACTACAGTTGCACTGCCACTACAGTTCTATAGATTATAAAACGATTCGGTTTCACTTTATCCGCATCAACTGTTGGTTAGCTAGAAGAGAGTAGGCTGTACTGATTGGTGTGGAGAGTACGGGCAACCCATGTAGTTCTGGCGGGTTCACTGTAACACATTTGGTCGAATAGAAGAGCATTTTTAAACCAAATTTGATTGAATTTAGCATCCGGTCCTGTACGTCTATTCACACCGTACAAGCGACGAAAGCGAAATCAAACGGATCTCGATATGGAGCCTGGTCCCAAGCGCAAGCGTAATACCCATCATAGCAACAACAATAATAATAGCAACACTAACAACAATAACAACAATACGAGCGGTAACAGCGCCAACAACAATATAGATATGTCGGCGGCCAATGCGGCTGCTGCTGTGGCGGCAACCTCCACCGTTGTGGATGAGAACATGTTTTTGGCCGAGGAGAACATCACGTCTAAGGATGAGCCGTGGGCGGCGCTAAACGACAGCCTAGACACCTCCACCGAGCTGGTTGACCAATCGCAAATGGGCAATGCCTACGAGCGTGAAACGTTCGTGGTGAACATCAATGATGGGGCCTCCATTGCCGTCCTGGACAACAGTCAATCGATGAAGAACATCGAGCATGTCTACTGCACCATGGTCAAGGCAACCAATGACTTTAAGCGTCTGCTCAACGAAATGAAGCAGTCGTACGAGCGTCGCATCGAGGTTTTGCAAAAGGAGCGCGATGCGGCGGTCAGTGCGATGCGCGTACAGGTTCACGCGGACATCGATGATCCAAATATATCTGGCTCCCTGCACGGAAATGAGATCATATCGGCCAAAAAGGTAAATTCGCTTGACACCGAATTCACCCGAATTTTTTTAATACGAGCATTTGCTTTAATTTATTGACTAGTGCGCCAACTGTAACCGCGAGGCATTGGCTGAATGCTCGCTGTGCCGGAAGACGCCGTACTGCTCGGAGTTTTGCCAGCGCAAGGATTGGAATGCTCATCAGGTGGAGTGCACAAGGAATCCGCAAGCGACAACGCAGCAGGTCATGCTGTTGATCGATGATCAGTCCTAAGCAACCTAACGAAATGTACATACAAATTTTACTACTAATAATACGAATATACAAAGTTCCCCCTTTTCCTATACCTCCCTATTGTCCCAATCCCTTACCCACACTTCGAAGCCCATTAGCAAGCCTCTATCCTTTTAGACTTATGTCCTACATTAATGTAATTCTTAACGTACATATAACTATATAAATATATATATGTATTGATATATATATATATACATTTTACTATTGAACGTAGGGCAAGCCAACAAAAAATACAAAATAAATAAAAAAAGAACAACAAAAATATAATTAATTAAAAATGAGAGAATAACGTAGCAAGCAAAAATCAAAGCAAGTGCAAAGGCGTAGAAAATTAATTAAGCTACATTTTGAACGTAACAAAACCTAAACAGATTACTTGTAATTCAATTTAAATTAAATTAAATTTAGTAATAGTTGCAAGGCGCATAGCATAACTAACAGGGAGCCACAGCCACCCCATCCCATCCCATCACAACCCGACACTGAACACGAAACTGAACCCAATTCCCCAAACCCCACACAGATTGCAAACTCTTTTGCATTGATTGAGGGGAAGGACAACCCAACCAACAAAGAGAAGATGACACAAATTCTGGAATTACAATTCGAGTACATATTCCTCTATGTATACATTTTTCATTAGACTCTAAGCACATAGTTAAACTTTTAACATTTTACTATTATAATTTAATGGATACTACTGCCCGTTACAAGCATCCAATAAAGATTTCAAACAAAAATAACTGATCGGTAGCCAGGAAATAAATGAAATTCAAACTACACACCACCCTCTCTATTCATATTATCCCTGCCTCAACACCACCCCCACACCACCAGCCCCAGCCACAGCCCCATCACGCCACGCCCTCACAATAACCAAAATGTAAAACATTAACAAAATAAAATAATAATAACAGTTAGCTAGTTGTGTGTAAATGTGTCTCGTAGGGTTTTCCCGATTGTAAAGTTTCTTGCCGTTACCCTCTGCCTCAGCCTTCAGCTGATGTAACACCTTTCTTATAGTCTGTAGTCCCATATGCTAATACATTCATACATACAAACCAACATACATACATACGTATATATATAACTTTAAACAACTGCTAGCTGTATATTCAAATTCCAGCATACACGCAGATGTAAAGAAATCTAGAATTTGAATTTCGGAGACATTTATTGCCGACCGAACAGATCACTCCACGCCACGCCACGCCACGAAATCCTTAATGTGTCTCTGTGATGGTTTCGTTTCGGATGTTGTTGCATTACTCTCGTAAAGTTACAATTAAACCTGGCAGAACACCTCAACACAAGCGTGGCCAACAGAGCGGCAGAGAGGGGTGACAGATGAAAAGAACAAAAAATAAAAATACATACATCTAAATGTACAAAAGCTTATCTTGTGTCGTGTTCCTTTTTGTTCCTTTTTTTATGGAACTTTCAAATTATGCATGTACCAATACTCGAAGTGGCTAATGAGCGTAGTAGTTGGTTTGGTAGTCAAATATCTATAATGATTCTTCTAAATAGTAGGATCCTACTTTGGATCCTCGTTAACGGCCTGACTAGATCATGGGACACGGTACCCGATTATCCGGATCCCTGCCTGAAGTTCCAGCGAGGCTATCGCGCCCTAATCGGAACCTTACCTGGTCCCATGCTCGACGGGAGTGAAAGGCACTGGCTGTTATATTGTGATCGATTCGATGCTAGAGCCGATACGATCCCAGAGAAAATACATGGACCAAATCAGCTTTATCAACGATTCCATTCAGCCCCAATCGTTACACATCCGGGCAATAGCATCTCTGGCATGGAAGTGGCGTTCAAGAAGCTCCCCTGCTGTGGCCGGACATATTAATACCGTATAAAGATGATGTCGGAGTGAATATGTTCGTGTTAACAGTGTGGATCCCAGCTAATGTGGTGATTGTAAATCCCGCTATCAACTGTTTCGACGGTGAATATGAAACTTGCAGCGGAATCGCGGCAAAGCGGCAGGGGGAGCATAACCTTGCCGCGTTGGTCCCATGCCTATCTGGGACGTCCCCCATCCGAAGGGTGGCTCAACAAAATGCGATTAGTTATCTCGCAAACGAAGTGGAATGGAATGGAAGTGGATAGGTGTATGGCTATCCGGCAAAATTCGAAAAACACCAGCTATAGCTTTACGATTTATCCGCTCGCAGCTAAGGAAATCTGATTGACGATAGATTCTCATAATATGTGGATTTCTTGTTAGTTGTTAGTTGGTACTATTATGCACATGTTTCATTTATTATTATTGCGTTCATCATGTTGCTGGTGTTGCATTATTATCCATATTATCATTATGCTTATTATTATTGTATTCTATTACCAAAAATAATTTCTTAAAACTTGTTTGTTTATCAATTACTTTAAGTTTGCTTTCGCGCAACTGCTCGGGGATTGAGTGTTTTGTTTTGCTATATAATTCGAATCATAATTCGGTGCATTTACGTTTTGTATTTGCATTTTCGCCAGCGGTAGCTTGGTAATTTCACTTTTCTCTCGAACTACAATTACGAGAATTACATAGAACGCAGAAGAACGAACTCCACCGGAGGAAAAGAGCTACAATACAAGTCTAAAATATGGGATCTGGGGAGTGGGTGTTTTAGTGGTAGTGAGGGTTTTGTGTACATAGAACGAAGCCGATATATATCAATACATATATGCATATATATATAAACGGTTTGTTTTTGGGCTTGGGTGGCATTAGTAACTAATTTGTGTGATTGGTTTGTCATTATTTTTTGTTTTGTTTAAAGATGTTTGTGGTTTTGTATGGTTTAATAATTATAAAGTGTTTTCGGCTCATTAGAAATTGATACAAAACATATATGTACGTAGGTATGTATAAATAACGTGCCTAAAATTTATAACATTTCTCAATTGGCTAAATAAAAAAGTTGATGGGTATTTTTCTGCTGCCCAACGAAGTAAAGTAAATAATAGGTGTAAAGAATTGCCAAATGGGTCCCTAAGTGGCTCAAACATCTACTTTTGCTTTTTGTTTAGAAACGCAACGTTCAAACGGTTAGGCTTGTGGGTGAACAAGCCCAATGGAAGGACATGGGAGGATTAGTATAGTATTTAACTTAATTTGAGAGATGCCCTCTGCCCCACAGCTGGGTGGAGGAGGAAGGAGGGTGGCGCAGGTGGCGCTTTAAGCAAAACATTTTTACATACAACACACAATCGTTAGATCTCGCTATCTTCACTTTTCTCTTCGTTTGGAATCACAAATGTTAGCTAGTATTTAAATACACATGTAGGTAAGATATTCAAAAAGGAAAATTAAGTTTTTGTTTAGCGTGGAGAATGCTCTTGCTCTTGGTGGTGATGGTGTTAGAGAGACGGCGACGGCGACGACGGCTATGGTGGTGAAAATACGAGTATGGGTGGCAAAGTGCGGCAACCTCGAAGATGCTACTGCTTCTGCTCCTTCTCCTGCTTTTGCTACGAGTCCTGATTCACTCCAAATTTCGCACCTCGAATCGCTTGTACGTGTAGTTGATAAAGACCCAATCCTTGGCAATCTCACCGCCCTGCGGTATAGGCGCTGATGCTGAAAAGGAGATTGAATTATTCATTCATAAGAACGTCAGTCAGGAGGAGCACGATCAGTCTTACGTATCTCCAGCGAGACATCAGGAAATTCATCGAAATTGGACGTATCATCAATGGAGCGCACCTCAACGGGTATGGCCGCTGGTCGCTCCCGTATATGCTCCCAGTCGACGCCGCGGAAGAACGGCACCGACTTCAGGTCCTCCAGTCCACGCTGCGAGCCCAACCGGCGATCCGCCTCACAGCAGAATTTGATGATCGTCTCCTTTGCCTCCTCCGATATGGGGATTTCTGGTGGAAAGATAAGGGTCTCGCGCCAGTTCATTACCTTGCGGTAGGTGTCCTGCGGATTATCTGAGCAGAATGGTGGATAGCCCATTAGCATTTCGTACATGATGACGCCCAGCGACCACCAATCGCAGGCTGGTCCATATCCAGTCTGCAGAAATACTTCGGGTGCAATGTAATCCGGCGTTCCAACTGTGCTGTAGGCAAGGGCACGTCGATTCCGTTTCCACGACTCGGCCCGCCTCTTCGAATCCATGGGACTGCAAAAGGATCGGAAATATGCACGCCCAATTAAAATATTACTCAAATGGAAACCAGTGGCAGTTGTCGATGCCTCACCTTGCACAGGTGCCAATGAAATCTGATGGTTTCGCTTGCGACAAGTCCCGATAAAAGTCTGTTCGATGTGACTTCTTCAGACCAGTGCAGAGTCCAAAATCGGAGAGCTGAACGGCAAACGGGAAAGCGGTTTAGTTCTGAAGAAGAGACTGGTATGCTCACTGTCTTCGCTCACCTTGAGATGCCCTCGAGCATCGAGCAGCAAATTGTCAGGCTTAATGTCCCTGTGTATGAAACCGAGTTTGTGTATCGAGTCGATCGCCAGCGCCGTCTCGCTGATGTAGAACTGTGTGCCCTCTTCTGATAGTGTGTCCTTTTTCATCAACAGCGTCATCATGTCCCCGCCAGGCAAGAACTCCATTATCAAATATAAATTGACCTGATCCTGCAGTCCAAAATAAAAGAAGCTCAGTATTTTGCAGTATTTGCAGGTAAATGTGTACTGTGAAGCCTCTTAATAGAGGACATTATTATAATATAAGGAGAAGACGCTACGAGTGCATCCAGGCAGTTTAATTTGTATGGCATACTATACTATAGGCACGTTCGCCTGTGGCTTTGAGCTTTCATTGGGAAGAGGAAGACAACGCGCAACAAAAACAAAGGCAGACCATATGATTAGGCGCTGCTTTGCCATTTTGCTAGTTGCACTTGTATTGGTTTATTGATTTTCTGCCGTTTTAAACACAATTCTTTTGTATTCCTTCTGCCTGTTGTACTGGCTGCTGCTGCTTTTGTTTTGGTCGGATCCACTTACCTGAAAACTATAGTACATCTTGACCACCCACTGATGATCGGCCTCCACAAGAACATCACGCTCGGCCCGTACATGCGCCACTTGTTCTTTCTCGAGCATATCGGCCTTGCGGAGCACTTTCATAGCGTAGACATGTCCCGTGTCCTTTTTTTGCACCAATCGCACCTCACCGAATGCACCGCGCCCGATGACTTTCAACGCCTCAAAATCCTCGACACCCAGACGTAATCGCTTGAGACGCAAATATTCCGTCTCTTTTTGCGCATGCTGTAAGCGTTTCTCCTGACGTTGCGACTCTGTTAGACTTTCGTCCTTCAGCTGGGCCTCCAATTTAGCCAGGCGCTGCTTACGCTCGCCGTATTGTGTCACCAAGTTACTGTAGTAATTCTCCAACGTCACCTTGGCCTTGGTGGCCTTGTCCAGTGTGTGATCGCTGAATCTGATTGAGGAACCGTCCGTGTCCGTTCTGCTGCTCATCATCTAAACTGTGCTGCTTGTTTTTATTTGTTGACTGTGTTGCCTGTTGTGTGGTTCGTGCAGCAGGCTGGCTTTGGTCACTGTTGGCTTTGTGTGGGAAGGAGTTATGCACTTGCCAAAGCACACACAAAGCTCGTTTGTATATTTTCTTGCCTTTTTCCTCAGTAATTTGTTGAAATTCCTCCCTTTCACAGCTTCTTCTTTCAATGGCCATTCGCATTTTTCCAAGAGAGGTTGGTATATCGACTGATATCGGATTAGGGCAGCGAAGCTGGCGAAGAGAATATATCGAAATGTATCGAAAATACCAAAGAAGAAAACTAACATTAATTAATTAGGCAAAAGCTCCACTTCAAAGATTGAAAGATGACAAAAACAAGATAATGGCTCGTATTACAAACTTTTCTGATCTGAACCGTAGCTGTGTACTGTTTATTTTCAAGTTTCTGAGTTTGGAGGACCAGCTCCATCTGGCTCGGTGCTGTAGGGGCTTTCGGGACGCCTTTGTCCAACTGCACCGCCATCATTTCCACGACGTTATTGACCGGGAGACGAATCTGAGAACCCTAGATGATTGGCAAACGTTTCTTTGGCTGTGCGGTGGCAGTATCAGGAGCATCCAATCGTACTTCGACGACGATCATCCCCTCCAACTGCTGCCAATGATCAGCAAGTACTGCTACCGACTCGAGAGTATAACGATAAACAATGCGACGGTGGCCAGGACACAGCCGTATTTGCTGAAAATCACCTCGCTGAGGAAAGTGCACGTCCGCAACTACAAGAGCACTAGCAAGGATTTGATAAAGGCCATGCAGATACGCTTGCCACACATAACCAGTCTGGGCCTGGAAAGTTTCGAGCGTCGGGAGTGTAAGAAGACTAATTACCTTACACCTTACCCTAAAAATAACACTAAGATCATTTTGTCTTTTCTGTTGGCAGTGCAAGAAGTGGTACACTTCAGAAATCTAGTGGAGCTCCTGATGTACGACGAGGTAACTGCCTCGGAGTTCACAGCAATCATCAAACCCATGAGCAATCTGCGTAGTCTTCAGCTGCGCAACGCCAAACGATTCCTGACCACTAGCTCTCTCAGGTATTTGGCCTCAACTTGTCGCCATCTAGAGAAGCTATCTTTCAACGACTGCGATGCCGATCTGACACTTCTGTCACAGTTCTCTAATTTAAAATACTTGCAAATATATTGCCCGGAAGAGCTGAAAGGGCGCTTCTTCAAAGCTTTGGCCAGCAACTGCTCTTCGCATTTGGAGTTCCTCATACTCCATCGCAAACGGTGGATCAACGAGGAGCAAGCCCAACACATCAGTGCCTTAAAATCGCTTAAGTGGCTTGTCTGCAAGCCCCGCGACGACAGCTGCGTACAACATATAGCGAAACTCAGCCAACTGGAGTGTGTTTCCTTTCAGTGCGCCCGAGAAATAGGTGAACAGAAGCTATCGATTATGGTGGCCAACAATGATCAGCTTCGCTATTTAAACATTTGTTACTGCCTGGGCATAACAGATTCCTTTGTCCTGGACACTTTGGAGAGTCTGGCCAAGCGTGCATTCCAGCCTCTGCACCTGTTCGCAGCTGCCACCGACATCAGGCACGACATAATGGAAAGAGTAAGTTGTAAAAGTCGATTGGAATGGAGTTTGTAAAGTGTTACATCCCCTCCTCTGTCCTTAGCTACCGCCTGATTATCCCCTAAAGATGCTCTGTCTGAATTTTGAGTGCAGCGAAGGAATAACTGGCAACAATCATTTTTATATTGATGAACCAGAATTCGATCGCCAAGCTGTTTAAGGCTTTCGATCGTCCAATAATTATTCCGTTTTTCATTACCAAAAATCAATCTAAAATATCTTTGTTTTAAACTTTTTTGTGATTTTATCACTTGAGTGATATTAGATGAATAATGCACAACGATGTAATCCAATTTTTTAATTAATTAAATTAAATTAAAATCAAATCAAGTTTGAAATTTTAAACAGCTGACTCAAACCGATAGCACAAAACGCGATAACGTATCGTTTTCTTTTTAGTCGCATCTCTAATATTGGTTGCCTATTAACGAGAAGGTTCTTAAACTTCTCTCATTCCTAAACCCTAAAGACATAGTCAATGGCCAATTATCAGATTTGCATGACCTGTATAAAAGATTTCCTCAACTTATTAAAGATCCGCAGGGAATCGATAATGAATTTGCCCTCTTAAAAAATGATGAGGTTCTTTTTAGTTTATTAAAACACACACAAAAGTCCTGGCCATTTCTGGTATACATTGGGACAAATAAAAGATTTCAACAGTGAGCTAAAATATGAAAAAATTTCAAAATTTGCACAAGTACTGCTTATATTGCCAGTTTCGAATGCATCATGTGAAAGAATTTTCTCCGAAGTGAACTTAATAAGAACAAATACAAGAAATAGATTTAAGAATATAAATTTTTAAAATCTTTTATATGTGAGACAAGGTCTAAGGAAGAACAACGGTTGCGAGAATTTTTAACAGAACACTGGAATGCTGTTAAAAAATCCCAGCGACATCGTTAGTGACGATAGTGATGTTAGTGATTAGTATATTAATAAGACTTTATTATTATTAATAAGTCTTATTAAGCCTTAAGATTATTAAATGAAATGATCTCCAATTACATGAAAGCACTGTTTTGTTACATATTTTTTTCATCGGTATTTTCTACGGTATATTTTGAAAATGAGGCGGTATGTTTCGGTATATTTCTGAGGGTAGGACGGTATATTGTATCGATAAATCCGCGGTCACACTGCTCTAATATTGGTTGTCTTTCTGAGTGCATAAAAAGGAAAAGAAGAAAAAGGAAAAATCGTGTGAAAAACGCATTACAGAGCCGCCAAGATGCTCTCAATGCTGCAGGAAAAGCGTCCGCTCAAGCGTACACGCCTCGGCCCACCGGATATATATCCACAGGACGCCAAGCAGCGCGAGGACGAACTGACGCCCACGAATGTGAAACATGGCTTCACCACAACACCGCCATTGTCCGACGAGTTTGGCACGGCGCACAGCTCAAATGTGAACGCCAGTAGGGTTAGTGCCTTCTTCAGCGGGGTGCTGGCCAAAAAGGAGGAGTTGATGACGCTGCCGGATACTGGACGCAAGAAACAGCAGATCAACTGCAAGGACAACTTCTGGCCAGTCTCGCCCCGACGCAAGTGCATAGTGGACGCCTGGTTTAAGGACTTGGCTGGCAACAAACCGCTTCTCAGTTTGGCCAAACGCGCTCCATCCTTCAACAAAAAGGAAGAGATTTTTATAACGCTCTGCGAAAACCAGGTCAACATGCAGCGGGCGACGTGGTTCATCAAGCTAAGTGCCGCCTACACGCTTAGCTTCACCGAGTCGAAGAACAAAAAGCGCAGCATCTACGATCCGGCTGCCGAGTGGACGGGCAACATGATCAAATTCATGAAGGAACTGCTGCCCAAACTGCAGGAATACTATCAGCAGAGTAAGTACATACTATACAGGAAACTAAATGAAATCGTCTTATGACATCTCCATTGCTTCAGCCCACGACAAGGCCTCGTCGAATGGCAGCCACTCCGCTGGCCTGACTACCGCCTCCAGCGGTAACAGCAACGGAATCTCGGTGAACAGCTCCGGGGGCAATGCCGCGCCCCCAAGTGCCACAGCGAATGTAATTCCAGTGCCCAGCATGTCCAGCCCCCTGCCGCCGATACACAGTCCAGCCAATGGCCAACCGAGCACGGCCGGGGGAGTAGTAGGATCCGGCAGTGTCATACCACCAGCCGGAGCTCTCGGCGGAGGCGTTAGTTCGGGTCCGGGTGGGCCGGGTGGATCCTCTGCGAACAGCAGCACGGCTGTGGGAGCACCTGTACCTCCCGGTTCGAGCATATCCGGCATTGGCAGCCAGTTTGAGGACAGCCGAAATGCATTAAAGTACTGGAAGTACTGTCACCAGCTGAGCAAATACATGTACGAGGAGTCGCTGCTGGACCGACAGGAATTCCTGAACTGGATACTCGATTTGCTGGACAAGATGCGCACGCAGGCCAGCTTTGACGAGCCGCTGAAGAAGCTTGTGCTTAGCTTCGCTCTCCAGTACATGCACGACTTTGTCCAGTCGGAGCGACTGTGCCGGAAAATGGCCTACATTGTGTCCAAAAAACTGGCGCAGCTCCTTAACGCGGCCGTAGAGCAGCAAGGGATTAAGGATGTCGACGGAGGAGTGGGAGCTGGAGCTGGAGGTGGAGAGAACAAGCTTCAGCACGATCCATTTGAGTTGGCTCTGCAAGAGCAGATGAGTTGCCCCCATCATCGGGATATTGTCTTGTACCTGAGCACCATTCTCCAGATTATCACCATCGAATGCCCCACGGCTCTGGTCTGGAGTGGTATAGCAGCGCATCGAGCCCCCTCTTCCCTGGTGGGCAGTCCGCTGGATCATCTCCCGCTGGCCCCCTCCGTGCTACCCATGCCCACGCGATGTCCGCGCACCAATACGGAAATACGCCGCCAGCTGCGCGCCGCCGAGTCTGAGATTGTGCTCCGGACGCAACATGCAGAGCAGCGGTGGTTCGCCTCCAAGTGGCTCAGTGCAGGAAAGAACCACTACACCAAAGTGCTGGCCACTCTGGATCACCTGGACACTCACTGCTTCGATCGCATGGAGCAGTGCAACAGTATTGACACGCTATATGTGCACATCTTCCCCAGGAGGCGCGACGAGGATCAGCAGGACCCTCAGCAGCAGCAGCAGCCACGCCCCGTGTATGAGCCCAAACAGGACAAGGATACGGTGCGGATTCTGTGCGAATGGGCTGTCTCCAGTCAGCGCTGGGGCGAGCACCGGGCCATGGTAGTGGCCAATCTGTTGGACAAACGTCAGATAGATGTGACCAGCACGCCCTCCGAGCAGTCTAGCGACAAGGAGGATAAGGACTCCCTGGCCTCGGGGGCCGGCCTGATTGATGGCCTGCCAGTATTCCAGCATGTGCTGATGCACTTCCTCGACCACGATGCCCCCGTGCTGGATGATCACTTGAGCAGTGCCCAGCAGCGAACGGAGTTCACGAATCTGGTCCAGCTCTTCAGTGCCCTGATCCGTCACGATGTCTTTTCGCACAATGCATATATGCACACGCTGATCTCCAGAGGCGATCTGCTAAGTCTCGAGTCTGTCCTGGCGAGCAAATCATCGACAACGGCCACCAAAAGCTCGCCAGCGGCGGCAGCGACACAGGCCACAACGACGCATGGGTTCGATGACGACCCCTTCGGCGGGGGCATTGACTTTAAGCACAACGAATTCGACGACTCCAACGTGGACGACGATCTGGACAAGCTGGTGCAGAACATCAAGGAGAAGGGGCAGCACGATGCGCCCGACAGCCCCAAGATCGGACCGCCAGGCGATGGGGAACCCAGCACGGGTGGAGCAGGGGGCAGCATATCCCGCCACTACGTCTACACCAAGCACTTTCCCATACCACAGGACGAGTCCAGCTACAGCAGCGAGAGCAACCAGAGGTATATTCTTCTGTTTGGCGTGGGCAAAGAGCGCGACGAGAAGAAGCACGCGGTGAAAAAGATGTCCAAGGAGATCGGAAAGCTCTTTACCAAGAAGTTCAGTATCGACGTGGCCGAGGGCGGCAAGGTGAAGAAGCATTCGCGCAACGAATTCAACTTCGAGGCCACGACAGCCAAGTGCCAGCAGATGGCATACTTCGATCAGCACGTGGTCACCGCCCAGTGCGCGGCCAATGTGTTGGAACAGCTCAACGGATTCGCCCTCGGCAACAACAACTATCTGCCGGTGCAGGAGCACGTCGCCTTCCTGTTCGATCTCATGGAGTTGGCCCTCAACATCTACAGTCTGCTGGAGTTGTGCGACAATCTGCTCAAGGAGCTGCCTGAGGTGGAGCACCAGCTGCAGCTGAAGAAGTCCAACATGGTGCGGGGCTACACCACCTCCCTGGCCCTGTATATCGTCAGCATTCTGCGGCGATACCACAGTTGCCTGCTCCTCTCCCCCGAGCAGACGCTATCAGTATTCGAGGGCGTCTGTCGCACCATTCGCCACGTGAACAATCCCAGCGAGTGCAGCTCTGCGGAGCGCTGCATCCTCGCCTATCTCAGCGATCTGCACGAGTCCTGCGTCCTGCTGCAGGGCAAGGAACAGTCCACCGAGTACTACCAGCAGCTACAGTGTATCAAGCGGTTCAAGGATATCTTCAACACCCCCGAGCAGCTCAGGTAAGTAAGCGAATCTGCCAATCCCTCCGGCTGATATGGATTCTCTTGATCATCTGCTATCGATATACTATAAAACTTATTTCTTTCCTTTTAAAAGCCTGCCTCCCCAAGGATACAATCCCCAGCTGCTGCAAGAGTTGTTTGTAGCACCACGTCGTGGTGGAAAACTCGAACCGCACTGGCTCCGGCAGTTGCACGAATCGTCCGCGAATGTGTACAGCTTCGTATCGAATGCCGTGATTGCCGTCTGCCGCGAGACGGACAATGAGCGGCTGAACGATGTGGCCCTGGCCTGTGCGGAGCTCACTGCCAGCTGCAACGTCCTTTCCGAGGAGTGGATCGCGGCCCTGCAGAGCCTGTGCAGCGGTAGCAAGAGCCCCCGGTACCCGCATCTGGGCGGCCAGGTAGATATTGGCCAGGGAAAGACCCACAATGCGTTGGCCGTATTCGTGTGTATCCTGGTCGCCCGCCATTGCTTCTCCCTGGCCGATTTTGTCAGCAAGTTTGCCCTGCCAACCCTGGCTCGATCGGTGAGTGCTGGGGGTGGAGAAATGAGCGTAGATGCCGAGGCGGGAGCTCGTCTCACCTGTCACCTGGTGCTGAAGCTTTTCAAGACCCTGGAGATACCGCAGCCGGGCATGTATTCGGTAAGCACATCTCCCAATCCCCTCCACGCCGTCGGCAGCGATTTCAGCATACGTCTCAGCTGCGATCGGCATCTGCTGGTCGGGGCACACAAGACCATTCCCATTGCCGCTGTGCTGGCCGTGCTAAAGGCGATTCTGATAGTCGTGGACAATGCGGCGCTAAAGACATCCATGGCTGGAGGGACTGGTTCCTCGTCCTCGGGCGGCGTGGGCGGTGCCTTTGGCAGTGGCAAGCGCAGTGGCTTCAACACACCCGTCCATCCAGGCAGTACGCCCAAGAGCAACGAACAGCGACCGGCCGATCTCAGCCAGATCCTGGGTACCAGCGATCTCCAACTTGGCAACAGTCTTACCAGCGAACAAGAGGCACTACAGCAGCCATCCGTTGGCGGGCTAGAGCAGATCTCACTACTAGAATTCGCTCAGGCCGTGCTCAAGCAGATATGCGCCCAAGAGCACGTGCTTGAACGGTGCCTGAAGAATGCCGAGGGGCTGTGCGACATGATCATCGACGAGATGCTGACGGCCAAACAGGCACAGCGGGTACTGCACATGATCTGCTACCCGGAGGCGGAATTCAACATAATTTCCGAGCTAGATCAGCGAGCCATGATCGTGAGGATACTAGAGAACCTGGGCCAGTGGACCCTGCGTATTTCTTGGCTGGATCTGCAGCTGATGTACCGCCAGTCGATGGGTAATAATGCGGAGCTTAATGTCTGGCTGGACACTGTGGCCCGAGCAGCCATCGATGTCTTCCACATGGAGGAGATCATCCTGCCGGGATCCCTGAAGGCCACACACAAGCCCAAGCCCTCCACCTGGCTAGTGGCACCTCTAATTGCAAAGCTTACACCGGCCGTACAAGGAAGAATCTTGCGAGTGGCGGGACAGGTGCTTGAGAGCATGAACTACTTCTCCAAAGTCTCAAAGTCGGACTGCAACAGTTCGGGCAGTGGGGATGAGCGGGAGAAGAGCAACAGCTGTCACAGCAGCAACAGCTATGGCATTGGTGGTGTAGCCGCTCGCAACAAAAAGATGCCGCTCAACTACCAGCCGTTTCTGGGTCTTATCCTCACCTGCCTGAAGGGTCAGGATGAGTACAAGGAGAACCTGCTCGTTTCGCTCTACTCGCAGCTCTCCCAATGCCTGCAATCCTTTGCTGAGGTAAGTCTTCGCCGAAACCTTCTTCGATAGCGATGCCTAACGATTCCCCTTGTTTGCAGCTGGACACAATCGGAGGCACCGATGAGCCGCAGGCACGGGAGGAGATCTTGGATGCACTGCAACTGCGATTCTCCCTGGTAGGTGGGATGTTCGAAGCAATCCAGAAGAACAGCACCCCCACCACGGACTGGGCTATTCTCTTGGCCCAGCTGGTGTGCCAGGGTGTGGTGGATCTGAGCTGCAACCGGGAGCTCTTCACCACCGTCGTGGACATGCTGGCCACCCTGGTGCACTCGACTTTAGTCTCCGACAGCCAGTCGGAGCGGGATGAGAACAAGAAACTATACTTGAATCTGATGAAGAAGCTGAAGAAGGAGATTGGCGAGAAGAACAATGCCTCCATCCGAGTGATACGGCAGCTGCTGCCACTCTACAAGCAGCCCACAGAGGTAAGTAGTGTGGTTCGGTTCTTCTCTGGATTTGCTTTGGGAACTCTTGAAATGGAAAATAATGGGACATACATCCATCTCGCCTTCCAGGTGATAGCCTGCGAGCACGCTGGCATGGATACCAAGGGCAACAAAATCTGCGACATGGAGAAGAAACAGCTGCGGATATCGGACAAGCAGCGGATCAGCGTGTGGGACATCCTCGAGGGCCACAAGAACCCTGCTCCCCTTTCGTGGGTCTGGTTCGGGGCTGTCAAGCTCGAGCGCAAACCCCTCACCTACGAGGAGGCTCATCGCAATCTCAAATACCACACGCACAGCCTGGTCAAACCGAGTAGCTACTACTACGAACCGCTGCCACTGCCGCCCGAGGACATTGAGCCGGTGCCGGAGAAGATTTGCATAGTAAGTGATAAAACAGTGGGACAGTGGCCACCACACAGTCCTTTGGTGACGCCTATCGTTTCTACCCTTCAGAAGGACGAAATGATGAAGGCCGACACGCCTTCCTCCGTAGACCAGTCGCCCAGTGCTGTGGTAGGCACTGGTCGCGGCCGCGGCAAGGGGACGACAACGCGGAAACGCAAGCCTAAGAACCCAAAGACCCCGCCGGTGGTCAATACACAGCAGCAGCAGCCACAGCTGGCGCCCCAGCCGCAGCAGCCGCCGAATGTGCAGCAGCAACAGCAGCAAATGCAGCAGCAGCAGCACATGCAACAGCAGCAGATGCAGCCAAACCAGATGGGAATGCAGATGAACATGCCGGTAAGAAGTACCTGTAGATCCCAGTAAGGCTTACAAATCTAAATGACGTCCCCCTCTGGACAGATGAACATGCAGCAGTTTGCTCCCAATCCCAACATGATGCAGCAGAGTGCGCTCATGCAACAGCAGCAGCAAATGCAGCAAATGGGAACCAATCAGCTGCAGCAGCAACTAAACGTTGGGGGTGGCAACGGACAGCAGAATCCTCAAATGAACTTCATGCAACAGGGACCGGGAGGTGGAGCCGCCGGTCCCCAAGGCTTGCCGGGCCAGCAACAGCAGCAGCAATGGCATAATGCCCCCCAGCAGCAGCAGCCGCCGCAGCAGTACCACAACCACTATGCGCCGCACCAGCAGAATATGCAATGTAAGTAAAGGATCACAAGGAAAGAGAATCCCATTTATCAATGAAATTATTTTAGCGAATCGCATCGAGAGACCTCCCCAAAACGCCAACTCCAAACAGGCATTGTCCCAGATGTTGCGCCAGCGCCAGCCCTTCCAGCAGCAGCAGCAACAGCAGCCAGGCGGCGGTTTTAATCCAATGCAACAGCAGCAGCCGCAGGCACAGCAACAGCCGGGTCCACAGCAGCAGCAAATGAATCCCAACCAAATGCGGCAACAGCAGATGACTGCCCAGCAGAATCCGCAGTCGGTGGCTGCCTTCAATGCCATGCAGCAGCAGCAACAACAAAATGCCCAGCAGCAGCAGCAGCAGATGAACCCCAACCAGCAGCAGCAGCAATTCATGAGGGGTGGAAACATGCGGCCAGGCATGGCTCCCAATCAGATGAACCAGATGAATATGGGCGGCCAGGGCATACCGCAGAATTCAATGATGCAACAACAGATGACCCAGGGAATGGTGGGCATGGTAAATCCGAATGCCAATCAAATGATGCAAACTGGAGGCGCACAGGGAGGTAACGGAGTAGGCGTTGGCGTTGGCGTGGGCGTGGGCGTTGGAGTCGGTGTCACGACTGGAGCCAATCCCAACATGGGCATGGGTGGCATGCCACAGCAGGGCATGATGCAGCAACAGGCACAACAGCAGCCTCAGCAGCAGGTGCAGTTCCAGAACTTCCAGAATCAGTATCAGCAGCAGCAGCAACAACAACAGCAGCAGGGAATGCAGCAACAAGGCGGAGGCGTTGGCGTGGGCGTGGGCGTGGGCATGGCGCCCAATCAACAGCAACAGCAGCAGGCCAACATGATGGGCAACTTCAATCCGCAAATGCAGCAGGCGAATCGCAACAATCCTGACTTTATGGCGGCGGCAGCAGCCCAGCAGCAACAACAACAGCAGCAGCAACGGGGCGTCCCCGGCGGAATGATGGCCGGAAACCGGGGTCAGTACATTAACCAGGCACCCAACGTTACCATGTCCAACATGATGGGTCCCGGGCCGGGCGGCGTGGGTGTCGGTGTCGGGGTGGGGGTTGGCCAGGTGCCGCCGTATGCCCGACAGCAGCCAGCGGGAGGCGGCAAGCCAGGTGTCCTCAGCACACAGCAACAATTCCAGCAGCAGCAGCAACAGCAGCAGCTGCGGCATCAGCAGATGATGCAGATGCAGGGCATGGGTGGCGGCGGGGGTGGTGGAATGGGGGCAGGACCACAGCAGGCCAGTGGGGCTGGAGTTGGTGGAGGAGGGGGAGGCATGGTGCAGCAGCAGCAAAGCATGAACCAGCAACAAACGCCCAATCTGGTGGCGCAGCTGCAGCGACAGAACATGATGGGGCAGCAGCAGCAATATCAACATCAACCCCCGCCCTATTAGATTGTAGACACATCGCCCCTTAGTGTTTGTAAGACCCCTACTCTAAAAAAATATTTATAGCCTTTTTTTTAATAAAAAGAGATTAAGAAATTAAAACATTTTAATTTACTAAAAAGGGTAAAAAAAATAGATATATATATCAGAATAATTATAACAAATTTGTTAAATTGTTAACAAATGTTCCCTCGATAGCTAATTTATCGCGGATAACCCATCTCTAGCACTTGGCAAAACAGCTGACTGGTAATGTATGCATAGTGTGTCTGAGTGTGTGTGTGTGCGTGCTTGTGGAATAGGAGTCATCAAAATTTTGTGTTTTGTGTGATATTTAACAATTTTTTTAAATTAGAGCTAAGTTCAAAGTTAATTAGTGCAATTAGTTCAGCTTGAGCGAGGCAAGCATATATGTAGAACCCCGAGCCCAGCACCAGTTCCGCGTGTGTGAAACATTTCATTCATCGATTGAAGTCGAAATTTAATCCTAATCTACTAGTAGCTGTTTCGCAGTATTGTTTACCATTTACCATTGATTGTAAAACGGAGCTAGTGTGTCAAACGTTCCAGACATGAGTGAAACGCCGGAGACCAGTAAAAAGCGTCAGAAGACGGTAAGTACTAGCAGAGCCGTGAAACGTGGCGGTGAAGGTGGCCGTGGCCCCAAAACGAACGAAAGCAGGCCATAAACCATGTCTCTGTTTGTACAATTGTGTTAAAGATGAAAAAGAACTGCAACTGACGTGGATGTCGGGGCGAACGGTACAGGTGGATACGGATGTCTTGGGCTCAAGTGGGACCCTGTTTGAACAGCTGTTGTGCTGGGCTGTTTTCTGAATTCTCTCCATACCCTAAACATACATCATTCTCTGTACTTGGCCTAGTAACAAATTACCAATTGATCCATTCAGAAAAAAGCACATAGTTTTATATTATTTGGTAATACGTTCAGTACTCTAAGCACGCCCCTTTCCCTACCATCGTAATCTTATCTCTTCTATTATGACCCAATTAGAGCTACATGGCTACAAAAAAGCATCAAATTGGCACGATTCTCATAATATATAAATGAATATACTACTTATATTTACATATATGTATACTCATATGTATGCTAACAGTTGATAAGAATTCAAAAACTGATTAATATTTTGCAACTTCTCCAACGTTCGGTTACTTACGGTCAGGCTTGCAGATAAAACAGTATGCAAAAACTGTTGATTTGGCAGAAAAATTGGCAGTGAAGGGCAGATGCAGCGGCACGTGTCGACCAAATAAAGCTGACCTTTGCTATTTTGAGTTTATTTAGGAAACCACTATAACAGTAATTAAATAATTTAGCAGCAACATTCAACATACAATATTGTAACGAATTGGCAGATCAAAAATTGCGAAAGTCATGCCGGATCTGCCGTATACGTTCTCGTATTTAGTTGTAGCATGAATTGGTCATTGACTGGAGGATCTCTTTTGTTGTTGGTCTAAAATGCCCTTAAAGCCGAGTAGGAGAAAACATTACCTACATATGTAAATACGGAATTGCTAAATGTTGTATTACGTTGGTCGCACATAAAGAAAGGTTAATGCTCTTTTTATATGAAATGCTTCTTATGCAACGTGCAACTATTTCCTTACCAACAACTGGTTGACGTTACAAGTGTTTATACTCGTGTACTTTGGCTGAAACAGGTTCGGTTGCCACTTAGAAAGAAAGTCTCTCTGGCAAAGATACCCAACTGCAGTCTGCAAGTGTGGAGACCCGTCCCATCCCGTTCCAACTCTGAGTGTTAGAGGAGATGAGGCCGGAGCTCCACTTGGCCCGCTAAAAGCTGCTGTCTAGTTAAAAACTTGTTAAACGCTATTTTATACCATAAATTGATCTTATTTTTCGGTAGTCTTTGCATTACGTGTCATTTTCACAGAGTTCTTTTGAATCGCGCACATTGTGGATCCAAGCTCCGTTCCATCCATGCTGATCGTTGAACAATTGTTTTTAGTTGTAATTGCCACTTGTTTATCATTGGTTAAATCATTACTGAAGCATTACCCAACAGCATGACTTTAACTGCAAACTAGCGTTGTCTGACGCAAATATTAATTATCTAACGAACAATGTAATGTTCGTTACAATAAGAAAACGAATAGATAGGCAGACTCATCCTTTGCCCCCAACAGGTTAAGCTTCAGCGGCCGGAGTACCCAAGATAAGATTAGAAAAGAATCCTATATCATTTTGTTCTATCAAAAATGACTCATTTTTGGGGATCTGGGTTATGGCTAGATATTCGTCGACAACAATACAAGATCTGTATGTACTTAGCTGGTGCGAGTATTTGGAAAACAAACTCTCACTAGAAATAGCCAAACACTGAACACTAAACGCCTTCCATAAACAAGTTCTTGTACTATAGCCACAGACATAGCCCAAGCCTTAGCCACTGTGCCTATCACATCCCAGCAGATCAGATCAGAAATCAGTCTGTCAGCGTCGGGGCTTCTCTGTTTGCTTTGCTGCAGGCCCCTGGAATTTCAGTTGCAGTTTTGAGCTTCGTCGAGAAAGTTCAGCAGCTCTTTTGGCCGCGGACGACGCGACGGAAACTCTCACTTGCCAGCTTATCAGAGAGTAGTATTCGTATACACGCGTAGTCTCTCCGCTCCGCTCCTATCCGCTCGCCAGCTTTCTTTTCACCTGCCCCAAGTACGAGACGGGACGGGTGTGTTTTGTGCTGTGGAAAATGTTTACCCAATGTGCCAATTCGCTTGGCCACTATAATAACAATAACATTCCGTGTGCCAGTTCCCCAGAGTGTTGCTGGCTCTCGAACGATGAAAGAAAGCCCAGCGATGAGGTAAGATCATACTAAGAGATATGCTGGAGAGATTATACTCCAACAACTTCTTACATCTTCAAAGCTAGCCAATAAATAATCCACCTGGGAAATAAGCTATAGATCCGTTCTTCGGTTTGCCTTGGGGGGGCGCTCGCAAAGAACCGGCTCGTTGGGCGTTCTACGAACATTTCCAGAACCTAAGAAATTATACAAAATTATTAAGCCAAATTAGAAGCGAAAGAACCGAAAGAGAAGCAGAAACAGAAAGAACAAAACCCAGCAGAAAGCAGCAGAAAGACTGTGCAAACATTTTTCCCATTCCACCATCTGGAGTCGGAGAATCCCAATGATGCGTGCGTGGATCCATCCGGATCCCTCTCTCTCTCTCTCTCTATCTCTCTATCTCTCTCTTTCTCTCTCTGCCACTCTTCTGCTGCTACCTTCAGCTGCAGATTGCGCCATATTTAACCCGTAAATATTATGGAAAACTTTCAGTTCGCTTTCAACGCTCGGTCGCGTTGTCTATGACGGAGATCTTCGGTTTGGATTAGTTTCAGCTCAGTTTCAATTCCATTCCCATTTACGGATCGACGACTTCGCGCTGCTATCAGTTGCTCAGCGTAAAGCATTTCCCAAGCCGAAAAAAGTGTCGCGAAAACTAAAGAAATATAAAGAAATGCCGAATCCTCCCATTGGCTTTTATCCGCACATCAAAAGAAGGGTAAGGAAGAGGACAATTTTTTTTAATAAGATTCAAGACAGAGGCGATGCCATGGAGAGCCAAGAAGTATGACTGACTGCCACACAACCCACCAGCCACATCTGCTTAAAATCTATGCAAGTAAATGCAGATAAAAGCTAGTATTCTAGTGAAGTGCAATCGATTATTTGTAGCAAAAATTAGAAGAGTTGTAGCCCACTTTGTATCGTCAGTCTTCTGCCCAACCTTCACATGACTGAACACATTGTATATGTACCACATTTCATATTGAGATACGAGACCTATCTGACATATCCGCGCGAACCCCATTATCCCATTCGCGATTCTGCAGACACGAGCTTCGCGGAAAGGTCAACAAACTGAGCGATGGAGCACAGCAACAACAACAACAACAACAAAGCTCTCAGATCGATCGCCCTAGGGTCAAAGCGCGAAACATTTTGATGACTCTGCTTTAGGCTCTGGCTCTGACTATGGCAGACAACCAGCAACGGCCTGAGGCGACGGCGGCATCGCCATCTTGACATGAATATTAATTTATGATAATTTGGAAAGCTAAGCTCTCGATTCTACCTTTGTGTTTGTTTGTTTCTTGGCAGTGCCTTCAAGTGGCGACGAATGTGACGGAACAGAAGCACCATGTCACCCGTGAGACGCGCGGGAAGAATTTGGGACTGTGCCGCGGCTTTCGTGGATGCACCGTGTGGCTGACGGGTGAGTCCTGCGATCAGGTCAGCCAAGTATATCCCTAAATTGTAATTCTTTCCCCAGGTCTTAGTGGCGCTGGCAAGACCTCGATTGCCTTTGAGTTGGAGGCGTATTTGGTGTCGCGTGGCATACCCGCCTACGGCCTGGACGGGGACAACATACGCACTGGACTGAATAAGAACCTGGGCTTCACGCCCGCCGAGCGCGAGGAGAACATCCGGCGGGTGGGCGAGGTGGCCAAGTTGTTTGCTGATAGCGGCGTGGTCTCCATTTGTAGCTTCGTGTCGCCGTTCGCCGATGACCGGGAAATGGCGCGCAAGATACACAAGGATGCGGGCCTAAAGTTTTACGAGATCTTCGTGGACACGCCGCTGGACGTGTGCGAGACGCGCGACGTCAAGGGGTTGTACAAGAAGGCACGCGAGGGCGTGATCAAGGGCTTCACTGGCATCACGCAGGAGTACGAGCGGCCCCACAAGCCGGAACTGGTGGTCAGCACCCACGAGTGCACAGTGCAGGAGTCCACGCAGAAGCTGGTTACACTACTCGAGCAGGAGGGCATCATTCCGCGCTCGTTGCGTGACGTGGATCTGCTGCCAGAGCTGTACCCCAGCGAGTCCACTGCCAGCGACGCTCTGCGCCACGAGGCGGAATCCCTGAAGGCGCTGCCAATCAGCACCGTGGAGCTGCAGTGGGTGCAGGTGCTGTCCGAGGGATGGGCCTATCCCCTGCGGGGATTTATGCGGGAGGACGAATACCTGCAGACGCTGCACTTCAACACACTCCAGAGTGGAATGGACGGCTCTTACCGCGAGAACCACTCGGTGCCTATTGTGCTCAGCGCCACTGCAGCCGAGAAGGAGCGCCTGGACGGTGTGTCCGCACTAACGCTGACGCATGAGGGCAAGCCAGTGGCCATTCTACGCCGTCCAGAGTTCTATTTCCAGCGCAAGGAGGAGCGCCTGGCCCGCCAGTTCGGCACCAGCAATCCCAACCATCCGTACAGCAAGCAGGTGCTCGAGTCCGGCGAGTATCTCGTGGGCGGCGATCTCGCCGTAATCGAACGCATCCGCTGGGACGATGGACTCGACCAGTACCGCCTGACACCCAACGAGCTGCGCCGAAAGTTTAAGGAGCTCAACGCCGATGCAATTTTCGCATTCCAGCTGCGTAATCCCATTCACAACGGTCACGCCCTGCTCATGCAGGACACCAAGAGGCAGCTGCTCGAGCGGGGCTTTAAGCAGCCAGTCCTGCTGCTGCATCCGTTGGGCGGCTGGACCAAGGACGATGATGTGCCCCTGGACGTACGCATGAGGCAGCACCAGGCCGTCCTCGATGCCGGCGTTCTGCGGCGCGAGGACACTGTGCTGGCCATCTTTCCATCGCCCATGATGTACGCCGGCCCAACGGAGGTGCAGTGGCATGCCAAGGCTCGCATGAATGCTGGCGCCAACTTCTACATTGTGGGCCGAGATCCCGCCGGCATGCCGCACCCGGATAAGGGGGCCTATCCCGACGGTAATCTGTACGATGCCACCCATGGAGCGCGAGTATTGAAGATGGCCCAGGGTCTGGACAGCATGGAGGTGGGTAGCGGTAGCTGTCTGAAACTGTAGCTGGGATATAAAACTATAAACTCTGATTCTCTATTTTTTTCCCAGATCCTGCCATTCCGCGTGGCCGCCTACGACAATAGTGCCAGCCGGATGGCTTTCTTCGAGCCACAGCGCAAGGACGAGTTCGAGTTTATATCGGGGACCAAGATGCGCACACTGGCCAAGACTGGTGCCAGTCCGCCCGTTGGCTTCATGGAGCCTGAAGCCTGGAAAATTCTGGCCAACTATTATCAGAACCTGCCACAGGCGTAACACGCGGCCCGTCCATGGCCACCAATGTGCAATTTCCCTTAGCTATATTGCTATACATATTCATAGATACATATATAGAATATGTATATTCCTATTTGATCACCGTAAATCATTTACTACTGCACTTTCCTGTGTCCCCCCTGTGTCGTATGTGGCGTATGAATGTATGTTGTTTTGCTGCTCCTGCTCTTAAAATGTTCGTATCGTACAATCGTATTTTTTTTCTACTCTTAAGTTGTCCAATTCTTTGTTTAATATTAAGCAAAATGTCACCGTTTTGTGGACTGTTTTTTAAATATATAATTCATTATTTAGTCTGCGCATTTAATCAAATGGTACAGTAATCAAAAGTGTTTAATCACTTATGATCGCACAAATGAATTTTTGTATACGGTAACTACACAGTTTGCTACACATTGAATACATAATGAGGCATCTCTAAATGACATTTCTACATGGCTTTTACATTGTTTTAGTGTTACCATCGCTTGTGGCATACTTTCAGGGTAAGCGGGAAAATGCAAGAAGCATCAGATGTATTTAGAGGCGGATAGCAGACTTTTATGCTGAAGCGAGAATAAGGACTGCATCAAGGATGTTCCGCCGGATACAAAAAGGAGTCCCTGATCGGACAAGAAATGGAGGAAAAAAGTGAATATGCATGAGTGGGGAAAATATCCTTGATCCTTGACAAGGACTCCATCGAAGATGTTCCCCCCCATCACGAGAAGACATGCCACGCCCCGAGCGGCAGCCGCTGAGCTGAGATATACATATGTACATAGCTTGCAGAAAAAACCAGTATTTGAATGATGTGAAAGTCGAAATCTTCGGAAGGCTATATCTCAGCTAAGGACCGACTCTCCCAGGGTCGCAAGGATCCAGCCTGTCGAACGGCGTCAAAATCTCGACTTCGAAAACGAGTCATATTTTTGGCAAATTCAATGATGTAACCATCATGATTTTTTGCGAAAATCGTGATAAGCTGGATGTCCTTTTTTTCATGCCAATCGGTTGGCAGGACTCTCCCCATCACGAAAAGTCATGCCTCGCGCCGATCGGCCGCTGTGTAGCTGAGATATAGCTTGCGGAAAAAAACAGTATTTTAAAGATACGCAAATCACAATCTTCGGAATATATCTCAGGCAAATAGGGCCAGATCGGCGAAGGGCCGACTCGGCCAGGATCGCAAGGATCCAGCCTGTCGAACGGCGTCAAAATCTCGACTTCGAAAACGAGTCAGATTTTTGGCAAATTCAATGATGGTTACATCATGATTTTTTGCGAAAATCGTGATAAGCTGGATGTTCTGTTTTCTGATGCCAATCGGTTGGCAGGACTCTCCTGATCACGAAAAGACATGCCGCGTCCCGATCGGCCCATAAGTAGTCGAGATATAGCCAAAGCAAATTTTCCAAATAAATCCGTCGTCAAATGGCCGAAAAAGACCAATTTTAATTTTGGGTACCAGGCGAACAGAAATCAGCAGAAAGCAACTTCGCTTTTGTTCAGCCCCAAAAGTATGCAAAAAAAATCGATTTTTTTAAGTTGCCTTCCGCTGATTTCTGTTCGCCCGGTACCTCGGTCTGAAATTTTCTCGTTTTCGGCCATTTGGGCGACTGCAAATTGAGGATTGGTTGTTGTTGTTGTTGTACAAAAACTGACAATAACAACAAATGACAACAAGCCAGCTTTGCTTTCTTCTTTTCTCCGTTATTTTTAGGCCGATCCTGACGTGCGACGGCTTCCTGTGATTGGCAGAAAATCCTTGATGGAATCCTTATCGAGGATCAAGGATATTTCCTTCAGTAATATATTTCTGGTTTTCTTCGTTATTTGTGAGCCGATCAATGCGTGCCATGGATTATCTCATCGGCCCAAAATGGGAACTCCTTATTAAGGGTAATTATCCTTATTCTCCTTATTATCCTGGAAGTATGCTATCATTTCTAAGCCCATCAACCCCAAAAGATACTTCATACGTTTATATACGGCCTGAAAGTATGCCATAATTTTAAAATACATCTGCCGGCCCCCCGCCCAAAGGTAATCGGGAGATTTCTTGCCAGAACGACAAAGCTTCTCCTCTTCCATGATCTGATGATCCACTAATAGGCTACGTACACGAATACATATGTATATTTGTATACTTTTGCACATGATTTATTTTTTGTATTTTTATAAAATTGTATACGTTTAATAATTAATATTACAAGTAATTAATTAGTATCGAATATGCATTTAGTTATCATTTAATTTCACAATATTTATTTCACTGCTCTGCTGCTGCATCATCATCTCCTCGTATGTTTGTACCTATCGATCGAGACGACGAGCGGTACGGTACGAGTAATTTCTTAATTTTCATATCTGCTGGAAATACTCCGCTCGGCTATGTTTTATTTATTAGAAATAACGGGCTATTGACAGTCGTGTGTGGCATGCGGCAGAAACAAAATAAACACAGTAAATATGAATACTCGAATGAAATGTGTGTGAAGCAAAAGGACAAAAATTAAGAGGAGCAGCACCCGCACCACATTAGATACAGATATCATCGCGTGGCAGTTGAGAGTGAGAACATGAGCGAGTGGTGGTAGAAATCAGTGTGTCGGGGGAGTTTATAGAGTTTTGTGCGTGTTTGAACATGCTGCATATTTCTAACAAAATGGCAAAGGATTGTCTGTAAGTATACATATGTATATAGGTAGAATTAATAAATTATAAAATACAAAAAAAATGGTGAGCAGACAAGGACAAGAAACCTAAATTATATTCATACATTTACACACATACACATGTATATATTTGCATTACAATTAATAATTTACAATCGACAACAGCGCAAACATGGGGCTGCCTGCAGAAAATCATAGTTACACTAAAATACTACTAAACAAAAACCTCTTAGAGAAGGACGCGGGCGGGTTGGATTGGATTGGCTGCTCTTCCACCTTCTCTTGGCGGCTGGATTTTGTGTTTTTTTTTTGTTTTTTATATCTCTATATATGTACGTATCATTATATTTATGTATATTTCGCGCACACACCGTCGTCATATACTTTATTTAATAAATTGTTTCATAATGCAATCAATGTTTCTATTCCATTATCGCGCATATTCGGGGAGAGCAGGAGCTGGCTTTTGTTTGGGATGTTTTGTTGTTTCAGTGATTCGGTGTCTCGTGGGGATCAGATCTAACAGGAGCTAAGAAAACTACTTCCTCCACATACAGTGTAATCGTAATTGTTACCACCATGCCGCATCAGTATCGGTGCCATCAGCCACATGTTGCAGCCACGTCAAAGCAGACTGCATCTGGACAGCCAACTGTCCTTTGTCCGACTGTCTAGCGTTTTTAGCTGATGTCCGCCCTTGGGTGGGTTGTTCGCCTCCTGCACGGATAACAAGCGTATGAGCGAGGATTAGCATTGTGATATATTGGATGCACTCACCATTCGCTTTTCCGTTTTCGCTTTGATATCACTGGCTAGGGTGAGGAAAGCTTCTTCCACATTGATGCTGGCTTTCGCTGAGGTCTCCATGAACTTGATGCCATACTCGATGGCCAATTGCTCGCCACGCTCCTTGGAAACCTTCGAGACAGTGAGAGAGAAATTGCCAATAAATGAAATATCGTTTCCATTGCTTAATGATTCAACCCCACTCTCATTGATAAAGTCCCCTTAAGCGAATCTAACAATAGCCCAATAACTCATTCTTTTTCTTTCGTACCTGTCGCTTATCGTGCAATTCGCACTTGTTGCCCAGCAGCATTTTCTCAACGTCGGCGGAGGCATTTTCTTCGATATTTCTGATCCAGTTTTTGATGTTCTCGAACGACTTTTCCTGGGTGATGTCATACACCAGCATAATGCCCATGGCACCTCTGTAGTAGGCCGTGGTAATTGTGCGGAAGCGCTCCTGGCCGGCAGTGTCCCTATACAGATAGATATATAGAGCGATATTAATGCTGATAAAAATATAGCATTAGTTAAATTACTTACCATATTTGAAGTTTGATTTTCTTGTTATCTAATTCAATTGTTCTAATTTTAAAATCGATACCTGTGGGAGATACAGAAGAGAAGGAAAGAGAGAGAGAATCACATGAGTAAATCGGAATAAAATTTGGCAAGCAGAAGCTGAACCTGTTTGCAGAAAGGCAAAAAAGCAAAAGCACCTATGAGATGATGACGTACTGGCCAAAAGAGAGAAGCAGCGCGAAACCCAAAGAGAAAGACAAGAGAACAGTAAGAGTAAGAGTAAGAGGGGAACGCAGAAACAAGCGGGACAAAACGCGCAATTGAATAAAACAATGTCGTTAAGTAAATAGACCAAAAGTGGAAATTGGCGCGAGGGAAACGTGCCAAATACGAAAATAAACAATTGGCGGCTGCCCCGCAAGTCGATTCCGCACAGCAATGCAAGGGAAATCCGGGTGGGGAAGGGAAGGGAAGGCAACGTATCACAGAAAATCATCAAGGGGCGGCTCGCGATAAGAGCTTGGAAAGTGCAATGACTTTTGGGTGAGTCTTGGCTTAGGCACCCAATTGTTATGCGGGTGTATAGCATATCTCGGGGCTGCGATAAGCTCCAAAATAGCACACAAATTGGTCAGGTTTTCTTCTTCCGTTTACAGATTCCTTTGTTGGCAATCCGTTTGCCCCTCCCCAAGAGCCCAAGAGTCCGCACCTATCTGGGTACTATATAAAAACAATAATAATTATGACAAATACTCAAGCAAGAAAAGAAGAGCTCTCGATGTGAGTCACAGCCCACGGTCTCGAGCTTGAGTCGAGCGCTCAGCCAACCACACATGAGTGTGAGTGTGAGTGTAAGTGGAGTCAATATGTGTGAGTACTGGCGAAGCCCGACGGCGGCGTCATAATTAATTAAATATAGTATTCAACCAGATCCGATGATGTGTGCGTATTGTAATGTCGTGGAACGATCGATAGTGGTGTCTTAAAAGAGGGCAGGCATTCTCACCTATTGTGGATATAAAGGTTGTGTTGAAAGCATCCTCTGAGAATCGAAACAATATGCAGGTCTTGCCCACTCCAGAGTCTCCGATCAGCAGCAATTTGAACAGATAGTCGTACGTCTTGGCCATTCTAATTCGTATGAAAGTAAAATCACAGTTGCGCTTCTATTTGTTACTCCTCCTGGTGATGCCGATGGCGATGCTGAGATGCTGATGCTGATACTGATGATGGTGTACACGTCGCAGTTGCTGTTGCTGTGGCGGTGGTTGAAAATCAGTGGTTTTAGTTTCGCTTTATTGTGCACTAATAATGCTAATAATGTCTCTGCTGTCTATGCGTGCTAACAAAAAATTCCTAGACGTAACCACACACCAGACAAACACCAACAAACAAACACACGCAAGCAAAACACGGTTTCGGTTCGGATCAGATAGGTTTTTTTCAGCTCTGGTCTGGGTCTCTGGGTGTGTGTTTGTGTGCGTTTGTGTTTTCGATGATTTCGGAGCCGTGTCAAAAATGGCGACGTAGTTCAAAACGTTTACTTATTAGATTGGCAATTGATACGCGGTTATGCCACTTGATAAATGGCGCGGGCATACACTGCACCGCCCAATTTAGATCTGTCTGGTTGTTGGTAGGACGTACAAGTTAACTTTAATTTCTGCTTTCTAATTACGCCCGTACAAAAAATATGATTTGTTCGTTGTAGTGTTGGGTAACAGCCGCACGATAACTTTGCGTGTTGTACAGCGGGCGAAGCCAATCGATTGCCTGTCTATCGAGTTGTAATCGGCAAACAGCTGTTGTGCCAGTGCTTCGAATTTCGATTTTTCAGTTAATGGTATTCTTAGAGGAAGCTAACGGACTATATCGGATCGGGATCGCGATATATAAACAGAAAACATATCTTATGCATTAATATGTCACAAGCATGTGAACTTATAAAAAAGACATTATTAATTACGGTTCAAAGCAGCTTGGAAAACAGTACCGTCATAATTAATTATCGACATAGGGTATACAAATGTCCATACTACCGGTAGACATGCAACAAGTGTTCAAGTGCCAACACCATTTCAGAAATGACGTGACATTCCACACTATCTTCTGTTTTATGCCTTGACATTTTTGTGATCAGGGCTGAGGGTCCTGCCTAGTTATTTTAAATCGAATATAAAAATCGACGAATTTGACTTCCGATCATACACAAAAAATAATTAACCCCATGTTGCCCAGTGGGTATTAAAATACACTCCACGAAAATTACGAATCTTGAAGGATGGAACTACAAGAAGAATTTACAGCCAGTACTATTTTTCCCCGTTTATCTCAGGGTGTTCACCTAATTAAAATAAGGGGAGGCTTAAGTGGGTTATGTTCGTTTTTCATCGGCTTCAGATATGGTATATTTCTGAGGGTCAGAATTTGGAAAGGGCTATTCGTCATTTTTTAGGTCAAAATTGAACTGACGGTATATTTACGGTATATCGGTATATAAAGGTATATTTTGTCGATTTCAGCAATCCATTAATTTTAATTTTCAACGTTATATAGAAATCCAATAAAAGCAAGTATTTAGAATAAGCCAGTTAACTAGAAAATTGATTCATTAATCGGTTAAAATTCTGTGGGCATGGCTAAATATTCTATATAGCAGGGTATATTCGACAGAATATCAAAATTGAGGAATATGTTTAATAGAACTTGAGATCGTCAGTCTATTTACGGTATATTTTTAAAGTAAGACGGCATGTTCGGCATTTTTCTGAAAATTTCATTATTTAAAAGACTGAAAATATAAAAATAATAAAAAATGAGTTCAAATGACAAACCCGGCGTTACGCCACCACCTATAGCAGCAGCTGCAAAACAAAGAACCATTGTTGCACCATGGAAATGCACGTACGTTCGGCTTGGTTTGTTGCTTGTAATTGTTTTGATCAAGACTTAATTTCAGAGAGGAATTTCAACACGCATGCCATCTTATATTTGGGAAGAATGCAACGAGCAATCAGCGTCGGATGGGTCTGTCCATGATCCGTATTTGGAAACTCCGACGAGGCAGTCTTTGCCCCGCGGCTGCTCTGGCCACTGCCGTGATTGTGCGGGCGCAGCTTAACGACAAGAAGGGCGACTTGAATCTGGAGAAAATCTATGCCCACGCCATTATGCGCTTCTTCAATTTCATGTCGTCCACCGTACAAGGCCACAACTGGAGCAGCATGTACGACAAGGCTCAGGAGTTGGGTCTACCATCATTCGTGGTCGACATTCGGCACAAGTGTTCGCATGGCACGGAAATGCCACCCGTGGATCTGTTGCGGACTGCTGCCGACATCTGCCTACAATGGCTTCATCAGAACTACTGGCTGCCGCTTAAGGATACCCTCTGCGATCTGGAAGCAGCAAAACTGGAGAGCAAGGAAAACATTAAATTCAGGCAGAAGATGGCTCATCAGCTATCCGCTTTCGACCTAGCCTTGGAGTGCCAGATCAAGAGCGCTCACAGCCTCAAGGCTATCAAAAAAATAAAGCCGAAGGAGTTCAATAAAATACGGGCCTATTTATCAAAAAATAAGCTGAAGACACCCACCGAAATTCTTGACATGGTGATAAATAAGCTAAACGAATTGGTCAAGCAAGCGTCCACTGTTAAGAACCTGCCAGATTTATATGTTGCGGAAATATTAAGAATGAAATATTTCATGGGCGTAGGCCTCAATATAGAAGACAATGAGGAACAGATTATAGCGGTCACTGAGAGACTCTTTAGCCTAATCGCCGTCCACGGGTTCACCGAAAACATCTTTGTGGCTCTCGTACAACTCACTGAAAATGTCCATGAGCCGGATGAGCGGCGTTTGGGCGCCAGATATTGGGCCCTCAAGATGATTGAAACCTTCGCAATGATATCTCGCATAAAGCGCATGTTCAAAGAAGAGCAGGATAAGGTATGGCTATCTGAAATTATTTTAAAATTATTTTCTAAGGGTCTTTCTCCCGTAGAATGACAAGCTCAAGCCTGTGGATTTCTCGTCTCTCAACCGCCACATACTTCCAAAAACTATTCGTACTCTTATAGCTCACTCTGGCGTGGATCTTTCGCTCACTCTGATGTTTGGCAGCAGCCGAAAGAATCCACGCGCTGTGCTGTTTGACCACGAGTTCTTCTTGAAGCGACTTTCGTACCTAAGTTCATTCTCAGCCCCCATCCTCAAGGCGTAAGTGAATAGGCACACATATTATTCTGTCTTATAACCAACATTCCATGCCCTAGTTTGATTCCGCTGGCAGAGACTCCATTCGATGTGGATCCCATGGAACAGTTTGACGAACTTTACTACCCCAAAGTCCGTCCGTTCACTGACTTGGGTATTTGGACGCTTGAGAAAGGTATGTGAATGTGGAGAATAATTTAACCACTAACTAATCTATCTTTTACAGACAATAATTGGTCTAATTGTGCCCTAGGTGTACTTCCGTCGATAGTTGAAAAAAAATAGATTATGATACAAAAACTAGCATTTAAATTTGACTTTGGAGCGCATTCGCAGCTTCACATTTCTACCATGGTAAATAAGGATATGGGCGTGCTTGGGTTTATTAAGAGGGGGGTAAAAGGAATTTGACGACCCCTATATAACAAAGACTCTCTATACCTCGGTTGTTCGTCCGATCTTAGAATACGGGACCAGTGTATGGTGCGTGTACGGTGAATCAGTAGAGAAAAACTTTGTACTCTTTGCTCTGCGGGGCCTTAACTGGGATGAAGGTGTGAGACTCAACATCTTACTCTAGTAGACTGCTATTAGTAAACCTCCCATCCTTAGTTAACCGTAGAAAAATGCTTGGTGTGATTTTTATGCACAACTTGATCAGTGGTGACATAGACTGCCATGATCTGTTGAGCCGCATAAACTTCACGATTCCTATTAGACTTACTAGAAATGTTATACCGTTGTTCCTTCCACTTTGTAGATCGAATTATTCCTTGCATGAACCATTTAGGGTCTTATGCTCGGATTATAATTCCCTCTCCCATATCATTTCCATCACTAATTCTCTTCCTCTTATTAAATTACTCATCCTTACACACCTTTCTAGTAATTAGTAATTGTAGTGGTATCTCTATTTTTATTTTGAATGTATGCCTAGTTCTCTTAGAAACTTTAGTGCTAATCTTCCTCGAATATTAGTCTAACAGCTATCTTTCTTGCATGCTCGCGTAACAGCCTACTGCTGGTGTCACACGGGCCACTTGACGGTGCAGTAATTGCATCGCCTCTTGAAAGATGCAGTCATTGCATGTCAACGTCCACGAAAATACCAATGATATAATAATAAAAACTGAGTATAATATTTGTAAAATGAGTATTCTGGTACATGCTATATCTGATTACCTATCAATCGGAAAACGTTTCCTTTTCACGGCTGAGGGTCCTAGCTAGACAGTAATATTCAACCAAATATCATAATGGGGGAATATGATTTCCGATCATGCACAGAGAACGATTAAGCCATTGTCTAACAGTGGGCATTACAATACACTTCACGCAAAATATTGAAACTGGAAGAATAATAGCGCAGTTCAGTTGGAAGAGGGACAGGAGGGATAGGACATCAATTTGTTCACCTTTTTAAATAGAGGGCGGTCCAGTGGGTTAAGCTTTTTTTCATTGGGTTATTTTGAAAATGAGAATGGCATAATATTAATAATTAATAATGTCCAAAACATAACAATCTGAAATAATTTCTTAACTAATTACGTTTTAAAACGGTTTCTTCATATTATTAGCCAAATAGGGTATACCTATGCCCAAACTCCGGTTGACGTGACATTCCATACTCACTTACGTTACCACTGTTTTTTGTTGAACATTTTTGCTTAAACCTTGTTTTATACACTATACAATAAAAGAGAGTACTTAAAAGTAGTCAATCAGGTAGCAAATGTATTTATTAATGGCCTAAAATGATGTGGGCAGAGCTATTGGTTTTAGTTAGGCAGCATCATTCAACGGAATAAAGAAATTGAGCAATAGTAACGATTTTTCTCTTACGTTTTATTTATTTCACCTTCTTCGCTAAAACCTTTTTTAGACTAACTCCAACAAAAGCAAGTATTTAAAACAAGCCAGTCAAGTAGAAAATTGATTCAACAATCGGATAAAATTATGTGGGCATGGCTGAATGTTCTATATAGCTGAGAATATTCCACGGAAGATAAAAAACGAGGAATATGTAAAATAGAACTTGAATTCGTCAGTATATTTACGGTATATTTTTAAAGTAAGAAGGTATGTTTCGGTATATTTCTGACAACTGACGTCAACAATTATTCGGTCGTTTTTTCGATGTAAATAATTCTCAATAGTTTAATAATGTTTACTCTCTGGACGCTCATCGAGGCCTCACTGTTGTGCCTCAATGCCGTCTGTATCCTGCACGAGGAGCGCTTTCTGGCAAAGTGTAAGTTCGCCTAGATTGCAGTCTTAAGCGCCACGACGCTAATCTTGAGCACATTTTCAGTTGGCTGGGGCCGGCAAGCAGGCCAGCAAGATTTTGGAGCCCCCACGGCCAAGGACCAAGTGTTAAATCTCATTCGTTCCATTCGCACAGTTGCCAAAAGTACGTAGCATCTTCCATATCACAAAATGAACAGATAAATTACCATTTCCACCTCTTATTGCAGTTCCCTTGATATTTCTTAACATAATTGCGATTATATTTAAGCTATTGCTTGGTTAATGACATAAATCTATTGTAAAAAGTATACTAAAAGCATTTTTGAGTGGCCTGCACTGGTTATTGGGTCACATGAGTACCCGCCTTGCGTTGGAGCACACACTTGACGCGGTTTTCCAATGCTATGCTGTAGGCGTCTAGTTTGTAGGCAGCCGCCTCTAGTTTATCCACCGTATCGGATATCTCATCGATCTGCTGCATTAGGGGGGCCAGCTGCTGGAACTTGAGGCTCAGATCACTGGTAGATGCATTCAGGTTCTCTGCAATTTGACGCATGTCCTTGTACTTGGCTATGGTGGCCTTGTTCATCTCTTCCAATAGCCTGTAGTCCTCCAGGGGAGCATTCAGCTCGTGCGTAATGTACTCCTCAGTTTTCTGAAACATTTGCGTTGCCAGTCGGCTGAGGTTCGGGTCGTGGCGAGCCAGTGCCTCGAAGCTGGAGCTGCTGGAGAGCGTTGGCCCATGAAGTGGCGAGTCCAGGAGCGGATTCCGGTCCTGCATTACTTGAGCAGATGCAGCTGCAGCAGCACTAGTTGAAGGCTTCTCCGTGTCCATTTCGATTTTTGATGGAGTAGTTTTCCGATGTTCGAAAAACAATGCAATTAATTTCGGCGGTCAGCTGTTTGCTTGCTTGCTGCTGTGAATGGCACTTGCCGTTGCCATTCGCACGCCATCGCAACAAAGCGCATTTGTTATCACGAAATTGACTATGTTCTATTCTATAAATATGAGTGCAGTTCGGATTGATAAGACCATTAGAAGACAAACATTCTACGGACCAGCATGTCACGTGCCAACGAGGAACGCAAGCTAAAGCATCTTTTCGATGGAGGCGCGTGGAATGTCTACGAGCCAAACATTCTCAATTTGGGTGTCGGGGCTCCGGGAACTGACCTTCTCGAGTCCTGCTGCGATATCTTTCAGCAGGCCACCGAACATTGTCTGGTAAGCGAGTGGCGGCCTTCATTATGCAATTTCCCATTCAAATGACCTTGTGCACTTTTTCAGCAATATGAAAAGAAGGAAAATCAGTCGCTTATCTTTCAGTATGGACCCACAAATGGTTGCTTCGAGGTGCGGCGTGAGATAGCCACATACTTCAGCGCCATGTACGACAGCCCTGTCAACTGGTAAGAGTTGGTCTGCGGTTTTGTGGCTACAATCGTTATACGATTGGACTTTCATTGTTTTATGTTTTTAGTGAGGATTTGATTATTACGGCTGGCGCCACAAACGGCCTACATTTGCTGCTGTCGACGTTGATTGACTTCCAGGGCTATATATTTGTGGATGAGTTCACCTATATGATAGCCCTGGATAGCATGAAGCACTTCACTAGTCTGACCATCGTACCAGTCAAGTTGAATGATGATGGCGTTGATCTGCAGGATCTAGGCGAAAAGGTGGCCAAGCACAAATTCAGCTCTCAGAGCAAGGAGTTCTGGGGAATGTACTACACCATTCCGACCTATCACAACCCCACGGGCATACTGTTCTCGCCAGGTAGGTCTGTCCTCCGGTCAAATAGTTTTCATTTCATTCTCTAATCTATTTTTCAGAGGTTTGCCGCGGCATTGTCCAGCTAGCCAGGAAGTACGATTTTATTGTTGTGTGCGACGATGTGTATAACATTTTGCACTATGGCGAGAGGCCTGAGGCGCGTCTGCTTTCCTATGATGTTCGCTCAGATCCTGAATACGCCGGCCATGTCATATCGAACTGTAGTTTCTCCAAAATTCTTGGCCCTGGCTTGCGTCTGGGCTGGCTGGAGGTGCCGCCACGCATAAGGCCCATTCTGGAAGGTAGTGGCTTGGCCAACAGCGGCGGCTGTTTTAACAACTACACCGCCGGCATTGTGGGTAGCCTGTTCAAGCTAAATCTTGCTCAGAAGCAGATAGCTCACTTCCACGAGACCTACAAAGAGCGAATGCTTGCCACCACAGAGACACTCAGGGCGGAGCTGCCTAAGAGCTGCAAAATGATAAGCCCCAGTGGTGGATACTTCATTTGGATACGCCTGCCGAAGACTCTAGATGCCAGGAAATTCCTCGAATACAGTCTGGAGCACCAGAAGATTGCGTTCATAGCTGGGCCTCGCTTCGCGTCGGATGGCGAGAGTGGTAAGCAATTATTTCGTTTATCCATTGGCTTCCACGGCAAGGCGAAGCTTGTAGATGGAGCCCGGCGTCTCTGCCAGGCGCTTAAGGATTATATGATGCTCGAGACCACTCCCTAGGGCTGGCTGTCCCGTCCCTAACCATCCGCAAGGCGTATCATAATATGGCAAAAAAGGTTTATGTTTATTTATATTGTTGTCTGCTATCATATCATATATCATATCATATCATACTTTAAATAAGGCTTATAAAGATGTGACTTGGCACTAAACTACTTATCAAAGAATTCTATAAACTACACAATGCTTAAAAATATCACAAATCTGATAAACTGTTACGATTACTATCTTATAAAAGATAGAAGGTCAGATTAGAAGTTTACACATTGTACAAAATAGAGCAGATCTCATCTGCAACTGCAACTGCATCTGCATCTGCCGATCCTCTTGTCATTTGTGCTGCGAATGCGAATGTCTACCGATTTAGATATCTTCCGTTTGCTCATAATACTTTCGCTTGAATTGGAATGCCGGCTGGCGAATTAGAACTGAATGCGCGACGAGACACTACTCTGAGAAGGTCAGGACGATCTCCTTGAGTGAGGTGTAAGTGCCGATGACAAGCCCCAGGATGCCCACAATGATGAGCACAAAGTTACCTAAACAAAAGAGCAATCAAATAAGCAAATGCTCAATGGTGTCGGGTGAAACGTGAACGTCTACTCACTTAACAAAAGCCAGGCTTTGCGGAGCCCCTTGGTCTCGTACCAGTGCGTGCAGATCTGGATGAGCGCCGGGAAAGCCAAACCCAAAGCCGACAGGCACAAAGCACCAAAAAGAGAGATGAACAGCTCCAGATTGGGTATGGCCACAGCCAGAAGGACTACAGAACAAAAAGATAATCAGATCAACTGATATTCCACAGATATGTACATGTCTTCGACTTACAAGTCATCAGGACAAGAATCGTACGGACTGCGTACTCCCAGAGGAGCTTGTTGCGCTGGGGACCCAACCGCTTGCCCACGTAGTCGTTCCAGGTGATGTCAATGGCCACATAGCAGGCGAGTCCATGGGTTATGTAGATGGCAAATGCCAGCATACCCTTCACGCACTGCGACAGGCTAAAGATTAAAGAGATTTAAGGAAAGGTCGAAAGGGGAGACTGGTACTTCCACTCACAGTTCATGCTCCGGCATATTCAGCGTAATGGAACCCAGAACGGCGTTGCCGTAGTTGAGATAGCCAAAGAGACCCATGCCCACGTAGAGGAACACAATGAGGACCATTGAGACGTTGAGGACACCACAGTTTCCACCAAACTTTTGCGGTGTCTTCATCTCATTCTCCAGCGGTAGGATAACACCGATGGCCTCCAAGGCGAACAGAACGGTGCCGAAGAAAAGCGGAAAGTTCTCGGGCTTGCCGAACGCATCTTTGCCCTCGGTGGAAACGGGCTCACGGAAGATGTAGTAGCAGATGATGCCAAAGGAGACCATGGTAATGGCATTGGCCAACGTGGAGAATGGGGCCAAATACTTGAGGTTGCGCACCCAATTGATGAGGATCAGCGGCAGCAAGATGATGATCATACAGAGGCGCACATCGATGTTCGTGTCCCCCACGGCGTCCACAATGGCCTTGATGTTTGAGGCGACAAAAACCACGTAGACACAGCAGGTGCCCAGCTGGTAGATCAGCAGGAAGGTGTTCACTACGGTTCCAATGTACGGGGCACAGGCCCTAAAGAAACCCGGTCCCTCGCCCAAAGCAGTCTCCGCCACGGCCGGATAGTTCATGCTAGGAATCTGCAGCGGAGAATAGGGAACACTGATAAATATCTGTAATCCATGGGCATGGAATGAAACCTACCTTCTTCCTTCGGCACAGTTCGAACTCCGCTTTGACCAGCTGATGGATGCAGTACGTGCATATAAACCCAATCACAATGGTGCCAATGGAGCCTGTAATGTAGCCAGAATTGCGGAAGGCATTCGGCATGGCCAGAATGCCCGTTCCTAGAGAGCCCTTCAGCAGATGGAACAGTGTTTCCGAATTGCTATACGATTTGGAGTGGATTAGTTTAAGTGCCTAACGCTCGATCTCTGTTCAATCTCTGCTTACGTTGTGGGATGCTCCACATCGCGATGCTGGTAGGGATTGTAGTCGGGATCCTTGGCCACTATGGCCTTGTTCTTGCTGCTGCTACTGTTGTTGCTGCCACCCTTCTCGGCCAGCTCCAGGGAGTGGGTCTTCCCCATCGGCTTTTGCACGGTGTCCGCATGGTCGCTGACAAAGCCCGCATTACTGTGTCCATTCTTACTCATGGCTGCAAATGGAGTAGGAAATACTATTTAATAATGTCTGTTCTATAAGATCTATCTGCATCTGCATCTGCATGTGCATTCGAATCTGTGTGTCTCTCTATATCTATATCTATCTCTCTCTCTCTCTCTCGAACCGCAACAAGTGCGTGCAATGTGCAATGTTCGCTTTGCTCTGAAAATAGTCTGTGCCGCTGACATATTTCTAAATTGAAAGCAGACCTCAACGAATGTCAAGTTCAATGCAAGCGAAGCGTTGCCCCATGCCCATGCCCAATCCCATACCCAATCTCATGCCCATCCACATACCCGTACGAGTTGTACGAGTAGTACCCCCAGTGCCTTGCATTTCATGCCGTGTCTGAAACGTGCTAAAATAGAATAAAACAAAACCGAAAAACCTCTCGCAAATGTCGCCAATTTTAGTGTCACTTGTCTCTAGCTTTGGACTTAGCTGCGATTCATTCCCCTTCCCATTCCCCTTTCTTAATTAGAAAATATGTATCTGTATGACGTGGGCAATTTGGGGACATTTTACTGCCTTCCAGTTAAGATAATCTCTCATCTCATCTCTCGCTAAAGATATGGAAAATTTGGCAAATTGCTACAATTTTTCCGGTTCTTCAATCTCGCGAGTCTCTTGCCATATTATCTAATTGCTCTCGTTGACATCTTGACTGCAGATCAGATATGATACATGCACGTTATGAGACCCGAGATCTGATCTTCTGCCTCTTACGATCTTCCGCACCCATTTTCCCTCCGCTGTAAACCTGAATGACTCTCTGCATAATCTCAAGTACAGCGGGTACGGGTTTGCCTGTACCAGAAGTCAAGTCTAAGACATGCGGAAGTCGTTAGCTGATGAATGGAACTCTCAGAAAATAAGTCTTTGGCTTTTTGAAACTGTATCGAATGAGCATCGGTCGGAATGAGTCAATGGATTTCCATGGGAAAACTTGGTAGAAAAAGGTGCCAAATGAATTATTGATGAGGAAAAACCTTCATAGTACAAGTAATTGCTCTCTTGAATACCTAACGAAGTTATGGGAAGTTCTACATCAGAGATAGCTTCAACAGATCATTGTTTTGTACATAACTTTCTAACTGAAACTGAAACTGAAACTGGCGAAAACCAGACACCCTTTCGACTACGCAACACCTAAATTCGTAGAAAAAATTACCATAATTTATTCTTGGTATAAGCAACTAAAAGCCAATACCTTTAGTAGTTTGTTTTAATAATGAAGTGCAGGCAGTTTAAACTGGATTGGAAGTCGTGGCCCCTAGCCGTGTATGTCTTCCCTTTGAATGAGTCGCATATTTTACTCATAAATTAATTTTATTTGCCTTTTGCCAATTTGCAAATTGCCAATTTGTTTTGACTGTTTTTCTGCGCATGATTTAATGGTGATGAGATGATTTCCCTGTTCCGTTTTGCCAACAGAACTAAAAATAGGCGCACATACAATGCAATAATTTTTGAGAAAATGTTTGAGCCCAAGAATTCGCCATGAATCGCATGCCCCGGCCACCGCTCTTCACGTGAAAAAATATCATTTGAAAACAGCACGCGACTCGGGAGGTTCGTTGCTTTTGTCTGCTTCTTAATGTATTGTTATTTATGCATTGTATTTGTCGTCTAGAGTTAGCCAAGTTCAATGAGCCAAGTCGTCGAACGGTGGAACGGTGGAGCGGTGGAGCGGCCTTAGTAGTCTGCAGTCGTCGGAGTGGCTCCGATGTCGAAGTGGTTGAGCACCAATTTCAATTGTCAGCAGCATGAAAGGAAGGCTACGATTTGTATATTCGAGGGCGAAGCTTTTGATACCCTTGCAAAGTGATCTTTTTTCGGATTAGTATACGGTTTTCCTTATGTTTGAAGAGAACTTACTAGACATAATTATATTTGTTGTCGTTTTGGTTTGACTATCTTTAGGAAGAAACAATTTTTCATAAAAAGTGTTGTTTTTCAACCGATTGCTTTTGTAGCTACGAGTTGATATGATGGCTATGATATATAGTGCTTCGTGCATTAAAAAGAAGGTTCTGTGCAAAGATTCAGACACATGGACTTCAAATCAATGTTGATACAGAATTTATTTAGTTCTTAGCTTCACTTTCTGCATTGCAAATCCTCCGCTCAAGCCGATAATACCCTCGGCAAAGATACATCAAGTTGGCCCCACAGCAATTGCTCTGTGATCGGGTTGTCGGTCAAGACGGGGGGCGGGCGAATCTAAGCCTGGCTTCAAAGCATATAAAAGCCGTCGGCCTTGCTCCGCTTATTGATTTGTGAATTGAATTTTTTAATGTCTAATCAGAGATTTGGTCTCTGTCTGGTCTGGCAGTGAATATTTCCATCTGAATAGGTTCTATCCACAGACCGCTCTCTGGTAGCTTGCGATGGTGCGAATTCGTTGCATAAACTGCATGGGCGAAGAACACGACACGAAAAAGTTGCAACAGTGTCGAGAAGGGGCATGCTAGAATGCTCCGCTCTCAGACTTCAGTCGAATTATAACGGCCGTTAGCAACGCTAAAAGTAATTTATCATGGGTGATTTCTCTCTCTTTCTCACTCTGACTCTGAGGTGTGGTCGGAGTCCGGGCACTGCAAGAGTGCACTGATCGGACGATATCTGCTTTGAACTGTCTATAGCTTGACCAATGTGTTTCATGGATGATATGCACCCCATCTGGAGGCTATGCTGCTTATCACTCGAGTCCATTACAACACACACACACACTCACACACAGATAAAGATCATGTGCAATGTGGGTCTGGAATTCCTTTCACCAAATATCCCTGTGGACATACGAATCACTTGTTATTTTCCTGGCAAACTGCTCTGGCGACCCTTGTCCCGGGCTATTTCTGTGCACTTGATCAATGATTTGCGTCAAACCCCCACTGGCTGGCTACCGCTTGTCGCTGGCTAAATTTAAATGCAATTAGTGGGAATGGAATCCACAAAGGAGCTTTGGTCATCTGTTCCACTGGTTAGCTCACTGCCCGACTTACTTTACTAATTTGCAAAAGACTGTAGTCGCGACTGTGGCGACTCGACTTCCGTTCCCGAAAAAGTGTTCCACTCACCGACTGTGCAGCAGCTGCTTGGCGATAGACGACTTTCTTGTATAACTCGAGGAGAAGCGAAGGAGCGGTAACTTCACTTGGCATATATTCGAATGGTTCGATTCGAAACACTTGCAATATCGCTTTCGCAATCCCCAATTACTAAACCGACACCTTTTGCCAGCCAAGGGCACTCGACAAATTCGCTGTTGCTGTTGCACGGACACGGGCACTGGCTCTGGCTGTGGCACAACCACAATTAACCGAAACACCACTCGCTGAGACACCACAAAATCTAATTCAAAAAAAAAGAACCCTCGCCACGCCGCACACCTATTATATGATCATGTATTATAGTTGTTGGTTGGCTGGGTTGTGTGTGCGATCTCGGTGCGATCTCTCTAGCGATGTGATCGTGTTGGCCGCGCGTTAACGACTAAATCAGACCCAACGTGGGTCACCAGTTTTAAGCATCGCGCGAAACGTTGCACGACGCACACACACAGCGAAACATCTCGCACATTTGTCGAGTGTCGCAGAATCCACAGCGCCAGATTGGGGCTCTCGGGGCTCGCTCGCGGGGCGGACAGCTTTCATTTGTACATCAATCTGATCACTTAGGGCAAATTATAGAGCATGCCCCCGCGCACCGAAAGCTATCATCAGCTGCCACATCCTAGACGGAACTAATTGCTATATCCACAATGATCCACTGATCCATCAATCAGAGCACTAAGTATTCCTGATTCCATAGCGCTCACCTGTTGGTTTAAAGGTATCATCGTTGGGGGGCTGACACACTTCATGTTTCATGTAACCATCATCATCATTATCATTATCATCATAATCATCATCATCATAATCAAGACCTCTCTCCTCGTCCCGTTCCGTGGGCCACTTTCCTGTCTTGGCACAGACTCGTTGCCAAATATTTGGCTGCCTGTCGTTGTATCGTGTCGCCCCTCGGGCATTGGCTGCTTCTGCTGCTGCTGCTGTTGCTGCTACAGCCATATGGCAAGACCACAAAAGAACCAGTAAGTGCTGTCCAGTGACTAGACTCCCAGTGTGGCAGGTAGCTGTGTACCTGTGGCACTGCACTGAACTGCTACTGCTACTGCTGCTGCAATTAACATGTTTTTTTTCTGCAGGGGGACAGGCGGCAATCGATTCGATTCGATGCGATGCGAAGCGAAGCGATGGCTTAATGCACTTTCTCAGCGTGCAACCGGTTAATGGGGGAGGAGGCGGGGGGTGTTCTTCGGCCAGTCGCCTGCTGCTAACTTGGCCAAATGAAATTTCATTTGCAGACGGCAGTCGGTGGCAGTGGGGCCTTCCTCCGGTCTCGATCTACGGGTACGTGCCCGAGCACGCATTCATTCGCATGCATTGCGCATACGCCGCGTGCCACAGTTTGTGCCTCCCTGGCGTTCGATTATGTCTTGGGGCTGGCATCTACCCTATATACCAAGCAAATATACTTGTGGAGCTCCCTCGGTGGAGCAGAAAGCCAGCCTGCACCACTCGCATAGAGTATAGTATGGGTATGGGGTACGGTACCCATCGAACCGGTCAGAGACGGCGCTCCATCTCGACTTGCGGCTCTGACGTAGTCGCTCTTTCGACGTCTATCCACTCTTGACTTTGGCGGTGACGTTGCCAACCATTTGGCCAGACGGCTAGTCCGTGGTTCACGTGCACATCAGGGAAGCTCGAACCAAATCCATAAACGTTTATTCAACCCAATGACGCGGGAGGGTACGCTTAAAAGAGATGATCGTCCCGGTATTGACTCTTTTCCTCTTTTACTACCATTTAGCACCACTTAGAGGCCATATAATCGCTGTTTATTGGCTTACTTTGTTGCCAATTTTATGTTGTGTTTATAGGCCACATATTCGATAGGAAAAGCCTCATCTGACGTCATAAAATTAATGGCTTGGAGGTGTGATTTTCAGATTAAATGTTTTCATAATGAGGATGTACTGGTTATTAAGTTTGAAAGCAACACAATTATAATCGATTTGAGGCCAATTTTCATTATGGAACGTGACAAATTTCCATAGAAAAAAAACCACTTGCGGTTAAATATAGAAATTGACGTCTGATGATTACATGCTAAAACTAAAAACAAGCAATCTTTTTGGCTAATTTGTGGAGTACAGTGTGGCAGGCATTTGGAATTTGTTTCGAAACACTTGCAATATCGCTTTCGCAATCCCCAATTACTTAGCGACACATTTTGCCAGCCAAGGGCAGTCCGATAACAAAAAAAAAACCCTTTTCAGCCAAAATTCAAGCATTAATCTAGCGCGTCAGGCACACGCAATGCATGTTGTTTTTGAAATGCTTAGGCATACTCTTTTGAAGAATTCGCTTGAGCGTGTCGAGTAGTGCATCAATGTAAGCAGTTGGGAGCAAGGACGTGCCCACCGATGCTCTACTGTATTCCAGCATACAGTGCGTAGCAAAATGAAACACTCACACACACTCTCCCGTAGAGAGGTAAACACACAATAAGGGAAAATTGGTTTCGCCATGAACTTGTCCAGCACTTGGTGGGTGCTTACATTCCATTACAATGGAACACGTGCCAAATGAACAGAGACATAGAGACATGTCCATGGAGATGCTTCATTCACATTCTCAATCGCATGCCCATGCTCATTCCCATTCCCATTGTCACCCTCCAGTCAGGTGGTCGACTGCCCTTTGGCCTCGACAATAGTACTCGACAGAACTTTTACTTTCCATTCAGCAACAGAGGCAGAAACATACACGTGAAATGGGAAATTCTTTTTGCCATGGAACCCATATATCATACCGCTGTGCTGGTGGTGTGATTCTCAATTGAAAAATTACTTTGTTATTCTCAATTTGTGGCTCTAACACACAGTTTTAGGCATTATGCGAATCCCATTTCGGGACTGGATCACTGCTCCCCTGATGAGTGCTGATTTATTATTATTATATTATGGTTTCGTTTGTTTCGAATGAAGGAAGTGGGAATTGAGAGTGACACAATTCCTCGGATCGGGTATGGGTCGACTCTAGAATCTAGCTGTGATCCACGGACCTGCTGTTTTGGATCCGCAGTTGGAACCCGTTTGGTCAGGGTGAAAGAAGGTGCTTTGTGGCAAGGTCTCTGGCATTCTGTTCTGTTCTGTTCAGCTTTTGGGAGATACGAGCATGTAAGTTGCATCAAGTTTTGTGAGAGCTTTTTGGCCTAATCTATGGGGAAGTGATCTGCCACCAACTACTGTTTCTAATCTGAGTGGGAGATAACCATTGTCTGAACTTAAAGCCTCTTCTCGTATCTGTATCTTTATATGTTTATCGGCGGGGCACTGGCACCAAAAAAGTTGTCATCTACGCGTTTTTTGAGTTATTCCTCACGTTCTGGTGTCTGGGGCCGCGACTATGGAATTGCAATAAAATAGACCAGACGAGCGTGGCCAACAAGCACCTATGACATCCATTCCACACTCTATTCATACTCGATTTCAATGCTAATGCGACTGTTAGTGTTAATGTTAATGTTAATGCTAAACCGCGTCCATTGCCAAGTACATGTTTCAAGTGCTTCGGGGGGTGGGTGTCACTCGAGCGGGTTCCGAGAGCTTTCAACTGGAGGAGACGGAGCGGAGTTGCGCTCAGATCTGCTCTCCTCTGAGTGCTTTGCCAACTTTTGTTTAAAATTGAATGTCGGTTCAGATTCGCGTCTTTATTCTGTGATCACCAACCGCTGTACAAACAACACTCCTGCTCTCGTTCGCGGGGTCGTATACTTGATTTTAATTGCTACTGATTCTGATTCTGTGCGGAATCCAGTTCCAATCGGTGCGAACAATGACGCTGGCCGTGATTAGTGGAACAGGCCAAGCCTGCGATACTGTAAGTCCCTCGGAAAAGCATTATCGGTTCGATCCGAAAGTGATAACATTCCCCAGTCCAATCGTTTTGGATAGCGGACAGTTCGTTCGCGAGCCTCGAAATTGAGGCATCAATGAGACTCGTGAACACTGGACGTTGCAGTGTAAATCAAAGATAAATAAGATATAAATCATTGAAAATCAATCTGATACTTGATACTGATACTGATACAATCTAAAGAGGATACAATGTCATCATCCCTTTCCACTGTGCCCCTGTATATATCACTTGAGATTGTATCGTTAAGTGATTGTAAAGCAGGAAAATTATATTTGGGCAGGTGCTTATCAGGGCGCGGTGCTCCCCTGTTTTATGTGGGCCTCGGCTAATCCCTCAACTGGCAGTCGTCCACTGCCTGTTACCTAATAGTGACTGTTCTAAAAGCCTCGCGCTGCTCGGATCAACGGATAATGATGGAATCGACACTGGAACAACAGCGTGTAATTAACAATGAGTACTCGTTAGCCAAGCCCGTGGAAATGGGTGAATAGTGAATGGGGGAGGCGTCTCCAAGATCGGTTGACTGAGCGACGTACTCCAGGCCTTGACATCGGATGGTTAGCTTCCGCGTTTAGTGGCCAGAAGTTTTAAGCAAAGTGATTCACTGGCTGTGAATCACAGCCGCCGATCCGTTCCATAAATATAGAAATACGAGTATCTAAAATTGTTATGCGATTTATCGGGAATTATCAGTTGTGGGGCTATTTTGGCCACTTGCATACCCTAATCAGCTGGGCAATACATCGATTCTTAATTAAATGAGCACGCGAGACCCCATTTTGGTCTGTCATGACAGTGGCGGGTCCTGTGATCTCCTACCACAGTCCTATTAGGGGCTATCTTCAGACATTCCTTAATTAACAGCGTCATTGAAACGATAGCCGACACTTTGTACCCTGGCCCTGAAGCATTTTGTTAACCTCTTTTGCGGATATACCCAGATAGGAAAGTCTTATCCGCATTCGAGTGGTAGAAGTTTCTTGGCAACCAATGTGTGGATTGCCGATTAGTTTAGATTCTTGAACAAAGTGCTGTGGTTGTGGCATGCAGGATGCCTGAAGAGGTGAGAATTTGAAATTGTGTGATGTGATTTGAAGGATCCAAGGAAATCCTGTGTGAACTAAACGTGTGTGCAATCCTCCAAAGGATCCAAACAGCTGCCAATTAGTTAGTCCAGAAGTGTGTAAAATACTCTCCCAAAACTTGAATCAATTACCTCACATCGCATTCAAAGTCAACAACCTGCGCGTAATCGCATTATAAATGACATGTTTGGGGGTTTTCTCAACAAGTGTTTTTTTTGTGAATGGCTCAAGGATGTACGCGTACGCGTCCGAGTCCGAGAATCGTTTTGTGCTGTGTGCTGTGGGTGGAAGTGATTTGTGATTTGTGCTTTGTGCTTTGCATGACAAGTGGAGTGTGGCCGACACTGTGAATCTGCTTAGGTAATACCCGATCGGTGCATCATTTCTCTTCTCTCTGGTTCCGCTTTCAGCGTGTTCGTATTATTTCGCCTGCATGCGGACTCTGTAATTTTTGGCGAGTATTACAAACAATTACGCTAAATATTTCAGGCCAAAAACCGGTTGGACAGCCCCAGATTTAGGGTGCATGTCGCTGGTACTCTCTGTACTGCTGATGGCGACGGCTCTTTTGGCTTTTGCATATGCAAATTTCTTAAATAAAACAATTTTCAAGTGCTTGGGATTGCTGTAAATTGGCGTTCAAGTACGACTTGATTCGGATTTGGCCCCGCTGCCACGCCCTCCGCTCCCCCCCCCGATATGATATGTGATGCTGTGAAAGCTGTCGTAGTTATTTATATATATTTATCTGTAAGCTAAGTAGCTAAATCCGTCTAGATCGGTAGCAGAGGTCACACGAATTAAGGAGCGTGATTTTCTCAACAAACAAAATCAAAGCTTTGGGGCGTATGAGCAATGTCAGAACAACCAGTTTTACAGTATAACGACACGCGACAATACATTTTTGAATTGGTTTATTACCTTAAACTCTGCGAGTACTGGAAATAGTAACGGAACGAAAAAATTTAAGTATTTCTTACAGAAAATAATCTCGTTTCTACATAAGTTTTACACCTTAAGTTACTACATCATCTCTACACCATATCTACATGAAAGGCAGGTGAACAGAATGGTGATGTTAACATTAACATAACATTATTGCATCCAACGTAAAATGAATCTAAGCATACCATGTCAACATATATTGGATAGTTCCATTTATTGCCGCCCTTATTCATGGTGGCGCCACTATAGCTGCCCCAAAAGTATGCAAAGATATTTTTGGCCGCAAGCAAACTATGTAACATTTTTAGCGGTTCAAATTCAAATTTAAAATTTAAAACCATTCCACGTACAATGTAGGTGCAATTTTAAATTGATCTTTACTAAGCCCTCTTAAGTCTCAATTAATTATTATTATTTCGCAAGTTTACTCTTCACTGCAAGGTTCTTTCCCTGATCTCGAAATCAAGGCTCTCCCCAATCTAAATCCATCGCCGGATTCAATTTAGCGCAAATGCGGTCAAGTTTGAGTGGGTTTCGCCAATCTTTCAATTGCAAAGAAATTGTGAAAATTTCCATAAATATGATTCGCAGGGAAGCAACCGGCTCGAACTGGTTTCGGAGCATATGAGACGACGCGTCGCGACGTGCATATGATTTGGGAGCACGCTCAAATTACCCGTGATTAAATACGACGCAGAAATCAAATTGATTTCAATTCTCCAGCAAATGATTGATCCGACTCTGCCGAGCGGTGGACAGTCGGCCGGCCCTTGGCGTGTATTTTTGGCAATCAATTCCGGCTGCGAACAATTCATTCTGGTTTGTGGGGTTGCACGATTCAATTGGCAGCCAATTGATGCCGATAGCCGACACCCCACAGCATTACCCCTCCTCTAACCTGGAATCTTATCTACGCGATATCTATAATTAATTAGCCTGCTATTTGCCATGCACATCTCCTATTTATCTTTCCATATCGCACCCCTGTTTGAGCTTTCCGAAACGTTCTGATTCATGCAACCATTCGCACGATATCTGCAACCTGTGAGGCATGTGACGCATGTTAGTTGGGCCTTATAAGCGTTTATCTGGAATGCCGCCAAACGGAACTGACTCCCGACCATATGTACATATAAGCTTGCTCTCTGAGCTCCAGCCAGTTTCCTTTTGGTCGGCATTGGGGGTTCCCAAGGCAAAACTATCGAATCGAAATGCAACCGAAATAACGGAAAACACTCTCTGGCTGGCAAGCAAGCGAGAAAACGCCCTCTCTCTCTCTCTCTCTCTCTCTTTTCCACGCTCACCCTCTGATGCGCTGCGCTCTCTCTGTCGCTCCGTGGGTATATGCGCTCGCTTCGGGGAAAACTGTTACCGAGAATCGGAACGGATCGGGGGTTTTACTCGCCCGATTCTGTGCAAAGGTTGGCATTCTTGTTCCGTTTTTCAAACCGTGCGGTTGCTAGAACTCCGAAAGAAATTCATTCACTCAAATCCCACAAAGCGCCAGCGGTCTTGGCCTCGTACTTAGAAAGTTGTCGCTCGTTCGCCCACCGTTCGACACCCGGTTATCTCGCAAGTTGCATTAGTAATATTGCATTTCTATATTATTCCTGCCCAAAAACCAAATTGCCCAAATACCGAGTCTCAACCATTGCTATTAAATCTCCCATTAAATTCTATTTTGTATCGAAAAAAGTGCTTGGAAACTGCTGCTGGCACAGGCTGCTGCCAGCGCCGTTTATCGTTCCGCGCACCAGGATAACCGCTTCTGCCTACTGGCCACTGGCTCCTCCAGGATTACCAGCTCATCTGCTCGCTCTGCACCATGAGTTTCCACAAGAGCGACTCGCGGACGCCACTGGCTCCGGCCGAGTACACCGTAAGTAGTGGTCATCTGAATCCTCTCAAATGGGATGGAGAGCAAGGGAGCTCTCCATTGGCTACTGAAAGTCTAGTGTTTAGTTTTCTGTCCTCTGCATCTCGTATCGTCGCTCCTCTATCGCTATATGTACGTGATTCTTGTGATGTCATGTGCATGCATGATACAACTGCAATTTAGACACATTAATTTGTACAATGCACATCATCAGCACTCACTAGATAATAGCCAAAGAAGATAATTATAATAGGCCCCGTTTGAGTTTGGGCGATTGATTTGGGGAAACTTTCCGATGACTTGTCGGGTGTATATTTCGCCATATCATGGATATGGACATGTGATTCGGATACTCCATCAAAGACTTTGCGCTAATGCCATGTTATTTTACTGATCGATCGGGTCTTTCCTGCTTTCGGTTCTGTCTGTCTGTGCGACGACTGTTTATGCAAATCTCTAGCCTGTTTGTTTGGATTGAGATAACAAACTGAAGCCTAATTTCGGGGATGATTTCTGGATTTTTCCTTCCGCCGACTTATAGCAGAGGCTCTGCCCTGGTCGTATGGTTGTTATGAGAAACGCGCCACACCACTTAGTTGCACCCTCACTCCTCCCTCTCCGTCCCACAGGACAGCCGTTGTCGACGGCGAGTGGAATTTTCCATTCATTGCGCCGCACTTTTATGTCTGCTCGGGCATTTTCCCATTTGGTCTGGCATGGCAGATTGTAGGGCATCCAAGTGGCCGACTACCTACTGCGTCAGCACTTCTGAGGGTCTCAATTTCGGTCTCTCTTCAAGTATCACGTCTATTGGAAATATATCGCATATACGCATGGTACGTCATGTACCACCTTTGACTCTTGGTCTCGTCCCTCAACTGTTTTTTTCGGCTGCTGCGCAAGCGCCAAATGTTCTTCTGTTCTCTTGTTCGGTTCGCGGGGAATGTGCTGCATGTGCACTTCTGTTCTCTGGCTTAAATTCGAGTACTGGACTGCGACTCGGACTCCGATTCCGATTCCGACTCCGAAACTCGGTAACTTTCCACTGCTGCGGCAGAACGAACCCACGCTGGAGTGTGTCCAATGGGAGCAACTCTCTCGGTCCAAAAGCAATTATGCGCAGTTTGCTTTGCCCCACCAGCTGCAACTCTCTCCCTCTCTCACTCTCTCTCTCGCCATGCCTCTCCTTCTATTGAATATTGTATATTGCATCAGCCTGCACTTGAAACTTGAACTACACATCACTCCAGAGGTGCAATACTGACTAGCATAGGGTCACGGTAGCAATAAAGTCGTCTGTTATTCGGACAATCGTCATCAGACTCCTCAATGCAGTATCTAATATCGGCCCGTGACTGACACCAAAAGTATTTGGAACAGGTGACTGGCTTCGATTCGAATATCTCTGATACCTGACGTCTGATATGTGATGTCTGATGCCTGATCATCGCTGAATCGATCATGCAGGGTATGCGGAAATCGAAGTAATCTACTCGGGCTACTACCCCAACGCCTGCACACGTATCTTATCTGTTTGCAAATTGCAGGCGCCCCACTAGCCATGCCCGGAGGCGTTTTCCAACTCCCCCTTTATGGGACAGTTAAAGCCACTGATAGATCTCTCTGTTTGCTAACTGACTGACAGATTGCCGATAATTTTCAATGCAATTGAGCCCTCGGCCACGTGATTTCACATCGAATTCACTTCTCGATTCTCGGCTTACACAGTTTTTCAGACAGACTGTTCTACCAATGCGCTTTTTGTTTGCATTTGTCTAAAATAAATATAAAATTTTCCACTGCAATTTGTTGGCGTTTGCCGTTTTCGTTTTCGTTTTCGTTGTCGATGTCGATGTCGCTGCTTCTGTCATTTCAGTTTCCCCCTCATACTCCCTGTTACCTGTGCCACTTCCATTTCCATTTCCACTTTTCGCTTACATAAGTTCAATGGCACGCCAGGCTGGGGCGTTTGGCGAGCGTTTGGGGCGCTTGGGAGTTGGCTTCGGTTCCCCATTGTTGACAGTTTTAATTAGAAAACTAAACTGAACGGAATGCATGTGCGCCTCAGAATGCTGCGTCTTTTCTGTTTTAGTCACTGCTGCAGCGGGATCGTGACCGTCATCGCGATCGCGATCGTGATCGTGTTAGGGGTGGATTGATTTGGTTAAGAAAAAGACGTCACCCTTCATAGATTCGTCATGAGTAGAGTAGCGGGCTTAAAGTCTTGAGAGTATGGGATTACTTAGAGATTTCTACGATTCCTTATCGCCGCCGCTATCGCAAAGAGAAAGATCGGGAAATACCTGCCATAAAAATCAAGTCCATGAAATGGCAGTGACGGATGAGTAGGGCAGATGGGTTGTAGGCACACCCAGAATATGTATGACTCAGTAGAAGTGTGAACTTCTAGGAATCTCTATTGAATAATCTTGCGTTTATAGATGTTTTGGGCTTGAGTGGTTGTTTGTTACTAAATTTTGAGTAGTATGTATCTATCAATTTCGTGATAGCTTGTAATGATTCTATCTGCAATTGAGATTCCGTAATGGTTCCGTGCATTTCGTGCTTCTCTTACGTAAAAGCAGATCCGATCCGTACCGATACAATCTGAACAGATAGTAGCCCAAAGATCCCTTGGGTGAAATCCGCTCGCATTTTCACCCGTTTCGTTCCCCGTTGGACTTTTATCATTATCTCATTATCAATGCTGCTCCCCTCTCCCGCTCCACCGCTCTCTGCATTCGTCACACATTTCGCTATGTTAACTGCACTTGACGCCATTTTGAACCCGAAGTGCGCCAGCGACACGTGTGGTTGCTGCTGCTACTGCCGCCACTTCAGTCTCGTCTCCGCGTCCGCTATCAGAGAGAGCGCTTTCAGAGAGCGGACGCCAGCTATGTTTACATTCTTCTTCGAACTCACAATTCTCCCCTCTCTCTCTCCTGAAGCCAGCTCGCAGCTACTTAGAGCACCAGAAGGGTGCTTGCAATTGGGAAATTGAATAACAAATGATATTGCGAATAAGTGAGCGGCACGATTAGTTCGCATTGCAGCTGTCCAATTATTATGCCCGCTTTGTCTATTTATTTAACTTTTCCTTTACGCATTTGCAGCGCTATTTTGCTCTTTTCTATGGTTTACAGTGGATGCCATCTGAAGCGTAAAGAGGTTGGGATCGGGGAAGCTTTTGGCATGTGGGCACATGTTTCAAACTAGCTCAGCAAATTTGGGTCTTGTCTCTAGGGGGAAGTCAATGAAGCGTGAAGAAACGCCTTTGAAGATTATATTTCGGAATATTAGCATTTTGTGTTTGAACTTTTGTGAGCATGATCCCAGTGACCAATATATTTCTTCAAGCATATGTATATATTTTTAAATCGGTAGAAATCCGTCCTGAAAACCATACAAATACCTAAAAAATAATTTCCCCATTCCACATGAAATTTTTCATTTAATATATGTACATTTAAAGTGCGGCTAACGGCTATTTTTATCAATACCCACATATTATGGAAAAGCATTCTTCTTAGAGCCTTAAAATATAAAGATTCATTATTTTTACCGGATTCTACATGAGTTTTTACATTACCAATACTTTTTAAATGTATCTATACATGGCGCGCCGCGACGTTTACATAGCTATGTTAAGCTACCGGCTAACATTACCGGTTAACAGTCGTCTCCTCTGCTTGATCGCCACTAACCGTTTCGAGCTTTCCCATGCATTTGCTAGGTGGCGCCACGACAACCCGCCAGAATACAAACAATTCAAAAATACCAGCGACAAAAATTAACAATCAACAACTTTTATTGGATCCAATTTGCTGATTTAAAAAAAAAACTAAAAAAGACGCGACTATTTGCGAATATTTTGCGCTGACTTTTTTGCGGCTTTTTGCACGTACATATTTTGCACAAATTCGCAGTTTCCTCATTAATTTTCTGTTTACGTCGCACCGTTTTATTTTCACCGCTGAAAACGAGCGGATTCCTAAACACAATTTATATAAAACACGCCCGCACTCACCCCTTTGTATCAATTTTTGTGCGGCGATCACGTGTGGGGAGGTGGGGGGTTGGGGAGGCACTGACTGGCGTGACGTCATTCTGCGACTGCACCCAAAAATCGGTGAACTTGCGACGCTTCCCCACCCCCACATTTTCCACTCGAGAGGCACAATGGCTAGTAGAATAATGCTCGTGGGAGCCCCGTCGAGAGAGAGAGCCATCTCCTGGTCTGGGGCTGGCATGGGAGGGCATGGGACGGAAGGGGGGCGCTTTGGTTTAGTTTGTCGCCGTCATTACACCGCTGCTGGTTCGCTGGCTGTATGGCTGTGAGGCTGCCTTGAAATTCAGTTGGTTGTCGCCGTTTGAAAGAGTCACGCGCTGGGTCTGCATCTCCGCCCACCTCCTGACCAAAGGCCATCGCGTTACCTGCTGGAATCTCTCTCTCTCTCTGTCTCTCTCCCCTACTCGCTCTGTCTCTGTCAAGGTCTCTCTTTTGACCTTGGTCCGGAAGTCGTCAAGCTGAGCGCCCCCGCCGGAAAACCGCCCCTGCCGCCGCGTCGCGAGCAGCAGCCCGAGGCTGGCATGAGCCTTAATAGCTTCGGGCCCGGGTCGGGGTCGGGGCGAAAGCGGGACGGACGTGTGTCCAGTGTCGCGCTTAGTCGTCACAAGCTGAAGATGTCCTTGAAGCGGGGTGGCCCCCCGCCGGCGGCGTCGAGTGGAACGGCGGTGATGACCACATCGCTGGATTCTGTGCAGCAGGTGCAGCAGAGGGCGCGATCGAAAGCCTGAAACACACCACCTACCGCACCCACCCCACCTACCCATCCCCGCGTCGTGGCGAGGCCTAATGCTCAGCACACAATACGATGCGGCAATGCTGCAAGAGTTGTTAGGATATTGGCAAAACGATCTAATAATTTGTGCGATGATTTCTGTGGTCATAAAACTGCATTGAACTTGTTCATTGATCTTGTTTGCGTATTTTTCTAATTTGCTATTTGGCAAGCGATATTTTCGTCTGTTTCTCGGCTGCCACTGCCACTGCCACTTCAGAGAAAGATGCAGATGCAAAGGCAGATACAGATACAGATACAGATGTAGATGCAGATACAGATACAGATGCAGATGCCGATAAAGATACAGATAAAGATACGGATAGTTTTAGATGCAATTTCGGTTGCAGCTGCGAAGAGCTTTACATAATTCCCACTCTGCGATGGGACGCTCTCTTGTTGTCTCCTGCTCTTTGCCTCGCACCTTATTCATCTGGCATTCCTTTTTCACCCACTCTTTCTCTTTCTCTCTCTCTCCCTCTCTCTGCCTCTCTCTCGTAGAAAATCCCCACGGTTGTGTCGAGCGGCTATGACAGCGAGAAGCCCCAAGGCGGCAGGAACAACGCGAGCATAGGCCAACCCAAGTGAGTATATCCGCCAGTCGGATCGGATTGAATCGGATCGCCCCGATCATTCGATCAGTCGATGCCTCAGGCAGCGGCAGTGTTGTTAGCAAAGTGCACGGCGGCGCGATGTACAAGAACATTGACAACGAGTCCTCCACGACCATGTTTGAAATGTACTCCTCTTCGGACAGGTTCATCCGTTCGGACATGGCTGACGTACCCGTCCAGCAGGCGGCTGGCTCCACCCTGCCACTGGTGATCACGCGCAAGAAAGGCGGCGGCGACTCCGATGATGGCAACTACAATCCCTTCGAGCACCGCAAGGTGGAGCATCCCACATCGTAAGTGCCACCCCAATGTTACCACCTTACATTATATAAACAGCAGATGATCGCTTACGGCGGGCGGCCCTCCTCAATGACTAATCGCATTAATTATACGCTCTGGTGACCCACCCGCCCGCGTCATTGACCTTTTCCCATTGCGAAAGCCGAAGAGAATATAACGGAAATTCAATTTCGTTGCCATTGTCCTTGGTCTCTTGGCTTCCAAACTAAAAATAAAAATAAAAATAAAAATAAGGTAAATTCGCAAGGAAAATCTCAGGCGAATGAAAAGAAAACGCAGAAAGAAAACGAGAAGCCTCGCCAAATGTTTTGCTCGACTCGTTTATCGTGTGGAATGAGGAACGCTGCTCTCCTAATCACCCACCCGTCCCCTTCACACCCATACGCCCTCTCACGCCCTCTTACGCCCGACGTTTGACGCCTGACGAGAGCAAACGCATCCGCACGGCCTTGCATCAAGAGATGATGCATGAGAGACCGGGCGGTGGGTGGAGGAGGCGTGCAGTGGCTATTTTCGGCTATGTCCACGAAAATCACTATTGACCAAAGCTTTTGGGCGCATGCCTTCGAAATTGTTTTGCTATGGAATAGGCCTGTTATGTGCAATTTCCATTTGTGCGCCACATCAGCTGCTCCCCACTGCAGGGGGCTTTTCCAACGAAAAACGTGATTCGCCCACGTAAAATGTATTCGATTTTTGACAGCAAAATGCGGCGCCCATTAACCTTTAGAATATATTGATCGCACATATGTTAATTTATTATTTGATTCGAATTTCCTTAGGGATCTGGAGACATTTGTGCATCTGCTGAAGGGCTCCCTGGGCTCGGGCATCCTGGCCATGCCCATGGCCTTCTCACATGCGGGTCTGTGGTTCGGCTTAGTGGCCACTTTCGCCGTAGGAACCCTCTGCACCTATTGCGTGCACGTCCTGGTGAAGTGCGCCCATATCCTGTGCCGTCGACGCAAGATTCCGATGATGGGATTCGCAGACGTGGCCGAACAGGCCTTCTTGGATGGTCCTCCTGCGCTGAACCGCTGGTCCCGCTTCATACGCTTCATGGTGAACAGTTTTCTGGTGCTAGATCTGCTTGGCTGCTGCTGCATCTACCTGGTGTTCGTGGCAACCAACGTGGAGCAGGTGGTGAGCGTCTATCTGGAGACCGTGCTGAGTGTACGCGTCTGGATTATGATTGTGACCGTGCCGCTGATCTTCATGTGCCTGGTGCGGAACCTCAAGTTCCTTACGCCCTTCTCCATGATCGCCAACATCCTGATGTTTGTGGGCATTGTTATCACCTTCATCTATATGTTCACCGACCTCCCGGCTCCCGCTGAGCGCCCCGGCCTGGTAGCCGTCTCGGAGTGGCCCCTCTTCTTCGGCACCGTGATCTTCGCCCTGGAGGGCATCGGCGTAGTGATGTCCCTGGAGAACGACATGAGGAACCCCACTCACTTCATCGGCTGCCCCTCCGTGCTGAACTTTGGCATGGGTCTGGTCATTGCCCTGTACACCCTTGTGGGCTTCTTCGGCTTTCTTAAGTACGGTCCCGACACACAGGCTAGCATTACGCTTAACCTGCCCCTGGAAGACAAGTGAGCTACCTAATCTATAATTCTTAGAACATCCAAACTCATCCAAAATACTGTTCTTTGCCTTGTCTGCAGATTGGCTCAGTCCGTGAAACTGATGATTGCCATTGCCATCTTCTTTACCTTCACGCTGCAGTTCTACGTGCCCATCTCGATCCTCTGGAAAGGGCTGGAGCACAAGATCAGACCAGAACGCCAGAACATCAGCGAGTACGGACTGCGTGTGGCGTTGGTGGTAAGCTATGATGCTTAATCTGCTTTTGGAAGCGTCTGCTGAAACTGTTATCTCTTTCAGGTGCTGTGCGGAGGCATTGCCGTGGCGTTGCCCAACTTGGGGCCCTTCATCTCGCTTATTGGAGCCGTGTGCCTCAGTACGCTGGGCATGATCGTGCCGGCGACAATCGAGCTGGCCGTGTACCACGAGGACCCCGGCTATGGACGCTTCAACTGGCGGTTGTGGAAGAACTCGGGCCTGATACTGTTCGGAGTGGTAGGCTTTGTGGCCGGCACATACGTGAGCATCATCGAATTCCATGCCGAGTTCAGTGGCGGCCATTAAGCCTCCGCCTCGTGGGGCCGCGCAGCTTATTGCTAATTTAATTTAAATTAGTCTTAAATGAAACTCGTCTAAGCACAGGGATGTCTAAGTTAAGTTTTTAACTAATTTTAGGGCTAACCAAAGTTTTCTAGGACTCTAAACTTCCTGTCTCCCCATGTGGTTATCCTGCTTCCCCTTTTCGTCCTGCTCCTCTTTCTCTTCCCTTCACTCCTTTCAACTATCCCCCCATGCCCCATTAGCCCCAGCTGCAAACCGAAAGGAAACTCTTACAAACAACAAAAGTATTTCGATTTAGTCGATGCCATGTTCACCACGCGGACGTGGCATTAAGCTTACTTAGGAATTCTTCTAGAAGTGATTTTGTATCGTAGTGATTTTGAAAACAACTTAGTCGTAATTTAGTTCCTACTCTCGTTGTTCGAACTAGGCCAAGACACATGGACGGACGCAGCCAAAATTTGTTGCTTCTGCTCGTCTATTTTTTTTGTTTTTTTTTTTTCATATACTGTACATTATATACGCCCTATTTCAATAATCATGACATATTATCCAATACACAAAGACCCGTTGCCCCTCACTGGCTCAATAAAGCCCAGGGGCAACAGAAAATCGCATTAAAAAAATAATAAAATCTTTGAAAACCACCCAATGGTCAATTATTTGAGCTATAACTCGGCTGAATAGCGGTTGATCTGGGCGTGGCATGACTTTTCGTGATGGGGAGAGTCCTGCCAACCGATTGGCATCAGAAAACAGGACATCCAGCTTATCACGATTTTCGCAAAAAGTCATGATGGTTACATCATTGAATTTGCCAAAAATCGGCCTCATTTTCGTAGTCGAGATTTTGACGCCGTTCGACAGGCTGGATCCTTGCGATCCTGGCCGAGTCGGTCCTTCGCCGATCTGGCCCTATTTGCCTGAGATATAGCCTTCCGAAGATTGTGATTTGCGTATCTTTAAGATACTGGTTATTTCTGCAAGCTATATCTCGGCTACACAGCGGCCGATCGGGGCGAGGCATGACTTTTTGTGATGGGGAGAGTCCTGCCAACCGATTGGCATCAGAAAAAAGGACATCCAGCTTATCACGATTTTCGCAAAAAGTCATTGAATTAGCCAAAAATCGGCCTCATTTTCGTAGTCGAGATTTTGATGCCGTTCGACAGGCTGGATCCTTGCGATCCTGGGACAGTTGGTCCTTCGCCGATCTGGCCCTATTTATATGAGATACAGCCTTCGGAAGATTTGGATTTACGCTTCATGGAAATACTGGGTTTTTCTGTACGCTATATCTCGGCTGAAGAGCGGCCGATCTGGGCGTGGCATGACTTTTCGTGATGGGGAGAGTCCTGCCAACCGATTGGCATCAGAAAACAGGACATCCAGCTTATCACGATTTTCGCAAAAAATCATGATGGTTACATCATTGAATTTGCCAAAAGTCGGCCTCATTTTCGTAGTCGAGATTTTGATGCCGTTCGACAGGCTGGATCCTTGCGATCCTGGGACAGTTGGTCTTTCGCCGATCTGGCCCTATTTGTCTGAGATATAGCCTTCGGAAGATTTGGATTTACGCTTCAGGGAAATACTGGGTTTTTCTGTACGCTATATCTCGGCTGAAGAGCGGCCGATCTGGGCGTGGCATGACTTTTCGTGATGGGCAGAGTCCTGCCAACCGATTGGCATCAGAAAACAGGACATCCAGCTTATCACGATTTTCGCAAAAAATCATGATGGTTACATCATTGAATTTGCCAAAAATCGGCCTCATTTTCGTAGTCGAGATTTTGATGCCGTTCGACAGGCTGGATCCTTGCGATCCTGGCCGAGTCGGTCCTTCGCCGATCTGGCCCTATTTGTCTGAGATATAGCCTTCGGAAGATTTGGATTTATGCTTCAGGGAAATACTGGGTTTTTCTGTACGCTATATCTCGGCTGAACAGCGGCCGAGCTAAGGGTGGCATGACTTTTCGTGATGAGCAGAGTCCTGCCAACCGATTGGCATCAGAAAACAGGACATCCAGCTTATCACGATTTTCGCAAAAAATCATGATGGTTACATCATTGAATTTGCCAAAAATCGGCCTCATTTTCGTAGTCGAGATTTTGATGCCGTTCGACAGGCTGGATCCTTGCGATCCTGGGACAGTTGGTCCTTCGCCGATCTGGCCCTATTTGTATGGGATATAGCGATTGCTGTTTTTTTCTATATGCTGTATCTCTGCTATACGGTGGCTAGTTGGGGAGAGGTATGTCATTTCGTGATCGGGGGACATCCTTGATGGAGTCCTTATCGAGGATTAATAATATTGTGTCCCCTCAGTACATATGACTTACTTTTCTCCACCATTTTATTCCGATCAGGTCGTGCCCCAATCAGGTCGCTAAGGCTGCGGCGTTTCTCGTCCAGTTTGGACATTTCTTGATTAATCTGGTCCCCTGCGACCATGCCTACAACCTTTTGTCCTATGTCCTTAGCGAAGACATTCAGTCGTCATTTTTGATAAGCATCTCTCATGACAAGTGCGTGCAAAATGCAGATAGAGAGATCGCGAAGAGATCTCCCCAGCCCACATGAGCGAACAAATCAATTCTGATTATAACCGAAACTGATAATTCTGATACTGACTGAGTATCGGGTATAAGTGTAATTGTATTTATTTATTTAATTTTTTATTTGGAGGCCGTTCTGAATCTTCCACGCCTTCTTGTGATCGAAAAAAAACCCCTTTGATCAGTCCGATGATCAGTTGATGATGATGTCAAAGTTTGTCCTCCATCTCTAACGACCCTGCAGACTCCTTGGTCATCATCGAAGTTGATCGCGGTGCTCCTGGGCGATGTCGTCACGTAGGCTGCGCGGATCCCTTTGCGCACGAAGTAATACTGACTCTGGAATCGCATTATAAACATTAGATTGGGAGGAAAGACAGTCCATGACTACGCTTACCACATTTATCGGTCACAGGGGAGTATCACACTCCACGGAAAAAGACCTAGAAAGTATTTAAATGAGAAAGAAAGAAGTTCTTGTGGAGAAACTGTCCGCCAATTCCTTAATGATGTTGTTGGGATTCCGGTTAACAATCGCTAGCATTTAAATTTATTTCCTCAAAATCTATTTCACAGTGTGAGGCTAAGACTCCACCTATGACTTGGGGACCTTGAGCCCTATTGACATTTCCCAACGCCTACTCGACGGCGGAAGATTTGCTTTGGCTGAATGTTTGTTTGCGCACAGGGCAAACAATCCAAGCACTTGATAGCGGCGATAGCGGATGAACAACAGTTCGCAAGCGAATTGGCAACAATTCGCGAGCTTTCCCACGCTACTCCCAAATTAATATGTGATATGAGGCGCTGAAAGCAGAAGCGATATGATACGACACGACACAACCCACCAAGAAAGAGCAGCGAGGAAACGTAGGAAACCCAATGCGAACTCAAGTCGACGAAAGATAAGATATTTATCCAGGTGCTCGCTCGCAGCTCCATGCTCCGGCTCCGGCTCCGGCTACGGATCAGGGCTCTGGGCTCTGGCTTCCTCCTTCTCTCGCAATCGTAATCACCCACAAAAAGTGTTGGCGAAAAGGCAAACGAGGAGCCGAGCCGTCGAGCGAGCGAGCAATAAAAACACGAAAAGGGAAATGTGCAAACGCAATTCAATCCCGCGTCCAACTGAAAACTGAACCGTGAGAAAATTACACCCACAGATAACACACAGCCAACGCCACAGTCAAGGGCCAGGGCAAGAGTAAGAGCAAGAACGAGAGCCGTAGCCATAGCCATAGCCATAGCCAGACCGCATCCACAAGATACTTTACTGCAGCGATAAGCGTTTTGCATTGTGACGCAATATGAGGTTGAGGTTGCTTGAGTGTGTGCACAATTGAAAAATTACTGTTTGCCCAGCGAGAGTTTAAAGTTCGTTCCCCAACCAAATTGTATCTCTCGCATACACACACACACACACACGCATCGATAAGGGGCAGCGTGTGAACCCAATCAGAGACCCACTGATTGACCATGCGTGGGTTGTGGACTGTGGACTGTGGACTGTGGGTTGGGGGTAGGGGGTTGAGGCATGACCATGTGCACCTCTCACGTGTCGTACTCTCTCCTTAGGTAAATCAGAAGCAGGCGTCCATCGTGTGGCAAGAGTATCTATCTATCTATCTATCTGGTATCTATGATCCTCCAGTAGGCAGTGGCCGCTTTGATGACCCATCTGATTAACCTTTGTCTAGTCATTGACTCGTCGCATAAATCCACCGGGCTTCGTTTTCGATTTGAACTCCTGTTCATCTGCAATTTATGTTTGACTGCTGCCCAAATCGATTCGTTGCGCTTCGATTTCTATGGCCAAGTTTATGGCCATTCCGCTTCCGCTATCCCCTATCCCCTTTCCCCTTTACCACCATCCCCCACCATCCACCTGTGCCTGTACCTGGGGCAGTGGCCTGATCGATGCACAGATAAATGGCATTTTATTAGTTGGCTACTTACTTGGCTTACTGGGACCGTAAGTCGTCGCAGCAGTCCCCGAAAGCAGTCGAGAGGCAGTCCAGTCGTCCATAGAGCTGGCAGCTTAATGTCAGTGGCACAATGTTTGGGCCATGTTTATTGGGATTAGTTGCTTAAAATTATGACCAATTTGTCGGGGTTCAATGAGATGCAGCAGCAGCACCACCAGCAGCATCACCAGCAGCAGCAGCAGCAGACATCGCACCAGCTATGCATCCACTTTTCTACATTCAAGTCAATTGCATGCAAAGCGAGCCCCCCCCCCTCCACACAGGGGATCGGGATTGGGATTGGGGCAGGTCCGTAGCTGTGGCAGGGACTGACTCTGACTATGACTCTGACTCCCATAACCCATAGAAGGCGCTGCTCGCGCACTTATTTTGCGTACATTTTTGGCCACAAAAATAAAATTAAAGCCTTAAACAGATAATGCGCTATCAGCAGACGGACAGACCGAACAGACAAACAGACACTGCCTGCATTCAATGCAAATCTCAATGAGCCTAGGGGGCAGGTTAATGGAAAATTTATAATGCCAGGCGGGCCATAAATATGCCACATCCACCCACATATTGTGTCGCCCCACAAGCGATAGGTACACACCAGTTTCCAGCGTCCAGCGTCCAGCGGCCAACGTCCAGTGCCAAGTGGAGGGGAGTGCAGTACCCATTCCTGGCCCAGAGATCTCTGCGAACGAGAGGCACACATTTTGTGTGGGAAATATAAAAAACGTTGTAATTTGCAGTTGACAAATACGCAAAAACTCCTTACCAGATCCGGGCTCTAGAAATTAACTCATATTGCAGCATGTTGCAAGTTGCAAGCAGTGGAGGAGTAGGCTGGGGAGCAGCAGCAGGAGCCGGAGTCGGAGTCGGAGCATCAGGCACAGGGGCAGCAGGAGCAGGAGCAGGAGCAGAAGCAGAGCAGCAGCATACCCAAATGATTTATGCCCGCAGTGCGGCCTACGAAAATCTGTGGCAAGCTCCAGCCGTCCGGCAGTGTCGGAGGAACGGGAGCAAACAATAGCCAGGGGTAGTGGGAGGTGCGTTGCACTATGGAGAGAGTGTTTCCCCCTCCCTCCGCTGCAGACCATCACAGTCCATTGCTGGCTGCAGTCCACGGACGGAGGCTCCTCTTCCTTCATCGCCTACCTGTTGTGGCTGCGCCCCAGGCTGCAATTGTCTGCTTAAAAGCGTTCATTCTGTCCACAATGAAGCCACATAACTTGGCCGCAGTTACTCGTACCCGCCTGCCCCTGCCACACTGTTCTCCACCTCCACTAGCCTTCCTTCGATGTGATGATTTATTGTGGCTGCGCCTCCAGCCTCCATCCTCCATATGTCCCTCCCCGGTCCCAGTTGTAGTCGCCGTCCCAGTCCCAGTCCCAGTCCCAGTCGCAGTCGCAGTCCTCGTCCCAGCACGGTAGCTGTGTTCCCCGCTCTGGTCTCCTCCTCGTCGCAGCAGTCCGTGCGCCTGGATTGAAACTTTATTTAATAAGTTGATGTTATTTGTTAACTGGCAAAAGGGCTATACTTCACTCTACTGTGCTCCCAGATCTCCTGAATAGTTGGCCAGAGTATGAGTTCTAATGCTGCTCCTCCTGCTGCTGCTGCTGCTGCTGTTGCCTTTGCTGTGCCACAGCATGGGCCATAAATCAGCTGGCGGCCAGTGGCGTGGGTCGATGGTTATCCCAGAGTTCATTAACGAATGCACTTGACCCACACAGAGAGGGGGGGAGAGAGAGAGAGAGAGAGAGAGAGAGAGAGAAGTGCGGTGTACAGTACTCTCTTTACCTCTGTAGAGTGTAGAGTGCTTGATTTCTCGAGTAATTTGTGCGTAGATGCACTCGCCCGTGTCAATTGCATTGCATTAGAAAGGCAACAGAGAGCCAGCAGAGAGGCGACACTGCCGTGGCGGCCTGCCACTTTAATCCGTGCCGCACAGCACACTTGCTGACAAATTGCTGATAAATAAAGCGAGAGATTTGCAATAATGCCTTTCTAATTTCATGCGTCGCGTCGCCAGCGGCTCTCGGCTCCGCTGCTCCGCTGCTCCTCCGCTCCTTGGGCATGCAAAGCGCACAAAAAGCACGGACTCGGACTCGCACTCGGACTCGCAGCCTGGCATGGAGCATGGCATGGCGCCTGCCTCCATTGAGATCGAATCCGAGCCTCTGTGGCTCTGGCTCTGAGTTTTAAACATTTTCCACACGTAATGCGAAAGTTTGAATCATTTGTCCAGTGCACTACGCAGCGATTTTCATTTAAAATTCTTGTCACAGACATGTAATTGCAACGCGCCAACCAACGTCGATGGCGACGACAACGATTCCAAACTCTGACTCCAGCGCCAGGTCCCAGCTTCAGTTGCAACTCCAGCTCCAGCTCCAGCTCCAGCTGCAACTCCGATGCGGACCAGAGGCGGATCTATAGGCTATTGACAATGCGTTTGTCAGGCTTTGCCCCTCCCTCCATCCATGTTGCAGCTCTCTGTGTTGACACAGATAAGTGCGTGGCGTGGCGGCGGCATCAGCCATCGGCCATCGGGCATCGGGCATCGGGCCATCGGGCAGCGATAAGTAGCGTTTTATGCATTAATTTTTGCCTCAAAAGAGCATTATTTATTACGCATTAATGCGCTGAATTAACGTTTATTTAATTAATATTAATGCCGCTGATATTACTGTTGAAGTTGTTCGATGTTGCAGTTTACTGTTGCTGCAACAAAAGTTGCACTGCAGTGGCCTGGCATTTGTGTCATACATAGATAGATTTTGGGCCAGGAAAGCCTCTTTTTTCACTCATTTATGGCTGAAATGCAGAAAGAGGTCTTAGAGCAGAAGGAGAATGAGTGATGGACATACATACATACCTCCTAATTGCGGTGTGGCGATCCTCCCCCTTCGCCCTTCCAGCAGGGGCCTCTCCACAGGTCAAGGCCTTTATCGTTCTGCCCCTTCCTTCCTTCCTCCGGCGTGTTTGTCGTTCCGCGCTGACCCTTAAGTTGTGCAAATATTTTAACAGAAATCGAACTCAAATTCCGTCGCGGAGGTTGCTGCTGCTGTTTTTGCTGTTGCTGCTCTGGAAATTTGAAAATTGAAATTGAAATCGAAATTGAAAGGAAAGTCGCGGGGCAAATATATCAGAAACACGCTCGAGTTCGAGTATATCTTAAAGGAAGCAAATATTTACAGGAGGGGCAGCAGCGGTCGAGAGGGAGAGGGAGAGGACGTGGGTGATAAGGAGAGCCCGTGAGTAATCCATCAGTGTCTCAGCAACGGGGGCGGAGATGGGGATGGGGATGGAGGTGGCGGCGGTGGTGGTGGAGGTGGAGGTGGGGGTGGAGTACCCTTTGGGCTGCAATAAACCCAATAATTTATAGACCAATCACGGACACGGACACAGGCACACGCACTACGAAACAAGTGGAAAAATCATAGTCCAAAACACACATAACGCATTAGACAGAGAGAGGTGCATTTGTGGGGTAGGGTAGGGGGAGCGATTTATAGGATGGCCATGCCAATAGACACCGCACAGCGGGTTGTCGCGTCTCCGAGAAGAAGGAGAATCCCAGTCCCAGCCCCAGCCCCAGTCCCCAGCATCGCATCGCATCGCATCGTCTCATTGCCAATTGATTTATACAAACGGCAAAGCAACGGAACACAAATTGGTTGCCTCGAAGAGATCTCTCTCCCTCTCCACTCTACACTCTCCACGAAAAGATGGACCTGGACCTGGACCTGGAGCTGGGAGTGGAGCTACGGGAGATGATTTGTTGCACTTTTGTTGCAATCACAGTCGCAGTCGCAGTCGCAGTCGCCTTTGCTGTTGCAGTTGCATACGCAGAACGCTGTTCTCTTCTGCTGCTTAACCTTTTGAACTCCACGCAGTCTGTGCTGCTGGGAGGGATTGGATGCGATGCGATGTGATGGAACCCCTGCACACGTGTTGCAGCACACAATTCAGTGGAAATCATTAGGCCAAAACCAAACCCCAGCGGGCCGAAGCGGGAGAGATTGAATCGGGCCTGGCCAGGCCTTCGCTTTGCATGCTGCCTGCGTAGCTAATTAGAGCCATAAACTGGCACTCGTTTATAGTGCGAGATACGAGTACACCGGTGTACACCGGTACACCGATCCACACAATCCCCCGGCGGATTTGATGGCGGACACTGGACATCGCGGACATCGCGGACATTGGCGGAAAGTGAGATTTGTCGGGAGGCGTTGGCAAAAAATGCCACACAAATGACAGACAGACAGACAGACAGGCAGACAGCAAACAAATGTTGACCGTTTTTGGTGATGTCGGGATTGTCAGTGGCATCGGGAATCCGAGGCGGCGGTGGACTGTGGGCCAGCCATGGGGCAGCAGAGGGGCAACAGAGGCAGCGGCAACACCAGTTTATCAAGCCAAAAGACCCAAAACAATAAATTACGCAATCCAAATGCTCAACTGCAGTCCATCAATGGCATAATGAGGCAGGCAGCGGGCGAGCAAGAGCCAGAGCCAGAGCCAGAGCCAGAGCCGGAGACGACTCCGAGTCCGACTCTGAGTCCCGAGTCGCAGAGGCAAGTCCCAGCGTAGAGATGCATTACCATATCGGCATAAATTCCGGAGCACATCGTTAAGTGGGCTGACGAGTGCCACCAGACACTGCCGCAGAAAACAGGCTCGAGAGCAGGTTGCATGCCACATGCCACTGCCCATGCCACATGCCAGGCTGCCAGGCTGCCCGGCTGCCCGGCTGCCAGACGTCCAACTTCCAGACTCTTGGCCACCTAATGAGGGAATTACCGGCCAATGCCGATGCCGATGCCAATGCAACAACGTCATCGATAATGGTCTTCTGTGGCTGCCCCTTGTGGCACCTGCAGACACAAGACTGCCCCTGCCCCTGCCTCTGCCTCTGCCTCTGACTGCTCGGCCGCCCGCCTGCCCAGTGGGTGGAGTGTTGCACTTGACCTTTAACATTGCGGATGGCGCCCCAGCTCCAGGGGGATGGAGGATGACGGATGGATGTCTTACAAGGAGAACGAAGCCCAAGCTCTTCAATCATTTAATTGCGCTGCCTAAAATCGTGTTCAAATACATTTGCGGCAAGAGTGCTGTCCGACGCCGATAAAGTGGTCTACTTGCTGTGATCGCCGTACTCCTTGATCATGTCCATGACGGCAAGGATGCAGCCGTAAACCAGGATCACTGTGCCAATGATGACAATCAGGATGTTCTTGACGAGCTTCCATCGCAGCTTGCCGTAGGTGTAGGGGGCATGGTAGTTGAGGCACATGTCGATGCAGGCCGGAAAGATGAGGTTCAGCAGGGAGATGGTGAAGGCCCCGACCAGGGCCAGCAGGGGCCCCAGATCGGGGAAGGCCACCGCATTGACGGTGCACACAAGGACGAATAACAGCCGGCAAATGTACTCCATCCGATGCGGATTGTTCAGCTTGCCATTCCGATCCAGATAGTGATTGAGTATGATGTCGATGGTCACGTAGCCGGAGAGGGGGAAGGTCAGGAACACGGCCATGCTAATGCAGACCTTGGACACCTGCGCGGGTCTATAGGGGATTACTGGGACTGCGGCTGAGATTGAGGTGCGATCTCTGGTGCTCCACTCACATTTCATCGTTGGGCAGATCGAGGGTGATACTGCCGTGCACGGACTCCCCATAGCGCCAGTATCCCATGATGGCAAAGATCAGGTAGGAGATGACGACCACAGCCGAGGCCAGATTGAGGACGCCGAACCATCCGATGTACTGCTCCGGATAGGTCATCTTCGACTCAATGGCCAGCATCTGCGGGGAGCACAAGGCACAATTACCCAGAGCCCAGTCGAAGGGAGAAAGCCCTTGAAGCACCTACCACTCCCACAGAGCTCACGGAGAACAGGGCAATGCCGAAGAAGAGAGGCAGCTTCGAGGGCTCTTTGAACGCATCACGCTCCGAGATTGGCGGCAGGTTCTGGAACAGGTAGTAGAAGATCAGGAAAAAGCCCAGATACATCGAAATGTTGGCCGCCAGATTGAAGGGCACCAGATTCTTCAGATGGCGGATGAGGAACAGCGGAACCGAGAGTATACCCACGAACACAATGAAAATCCACAGATCAATGACCTTGATATAGTAATCCGACAGCTGCTTGACATTGACCGACACAAACACGAGGTAGACGACACACACGCCGTAGTGGGAGAAGGCCAGGACCCCATCCACCAGGTAGCCCGAGGCCTTGGAGCAGTACCTGCACCAATTGGGGCCCTGGTTGAAGGCGTACTCCATCGTGTCGGGAAAGTTGCAGTAGCCCTGCTCCTGCCGCCGTGCGGACTCCACCATGCAAATGATCTACGAAGTACCACGCGGGGAGGGGGATAAGAGGAGGAATGGTATGCTATGGTTTGGGCTCTTCACTCACCAGCAGAGTCATTCCATGGATCAGGAGTATCGTAATCAGAACGAGGAGTATGCCCCCATTGAGCCATCCCGAATAGGAGAAGGCCAGCGGGAGGGCCAGGATTCCTGTTCCAATGACACACTTGAGGAGAGACACAAAGGCACCCACGTTCCTGTTGAAGAAGGAAGCAGAAGGATTGATTTATAGGGGAGTTTCGAGAGGGTTTTACAATGTGGAGCAAGGATTTCTTACGACATTGTGACTTCCACATCGCGATGCTCGTAAGGATTGTAGTCACTGCAATAAGAAGAGGAAACAGAGAATAGAACAGATCTTCAGAAGGATACAGAGACTTCTTCTACCTATTCGCCATTTGGAGTTCAATGAATTTTTATTTGAAAAGAATAAACTATGTGTAATGATAGATAAGAAATGGGGTACTTAAGTATTAGGGAAAAACATGACAGAGAAATTTTCATGTCACTATGGGATATGCTTCATTCAATTCCTTCACCGAGATCACTGTACCAGAGATCCCCCCGCAAAGGCCCAACACGAGGAAGAAGAGGGACCGCCAGAGCAGGATCTTGCCATAGCCATAGCCCTGGCTGTACAGCACACACATGTTCACGATTCCCGGAAAGATGAGCCCCAATTGTGCCAGGCAGAAGGATCCCACAAAGGAGAGGAGCAGCCCAAAGTCCGGATAGCCAATGGCCACCAGTACAGAGGCAATCACGAGGGCAAGGCGCACCAGATACTCCACGGATCGCCCTGAGGCAACATTCTCCACCAGCTTGGGCCGCATGTATCCCCGCCAGATGATGTCCACGGTGACGTAGCCCTGCAAGGCGTAGCTGAAGAACATGGCCATCGCAAACATTCCCATCACGCACTGTGGCAGGCTAAAGGAGAAAGGAGAATGGATCCAACTGGACGTAGCTGTCTTCAACTCACATTTCGAGGGGCGGCAGGTTGTGCAGAATCGAGTTGGCCGTGTCCCTCCCGTATTGCCAGTAGCCAAAGAACCCAAACGATGCATAGAAGAGGACCACGAGGACCATGGCCCGATTGAGGACCCCGCAGGAGCCCAGAAAGTTCTCTGGATGCCGCATGCTGCGCTGCAGAGCTAAAATCTAGGGGCGAGCAAACCACAAATGAGTTGGCAAAAGGATTCTAAAGGGAATTCCAAAAATATCCTACAACACCGAGAGATTCGATGGCAAACAGAACAGTGCCAAAGAATAGAGGGAACTGCGTCCAGTGCTGTGTGGCCTGCCGTCCCTCCAAGCTGGGCAAATCCTGCACAAGATACCAGAAAATGATGCCAAAACCTAAAGGAAGACGTGGCGATAGAAAGGATCAAAGATCGAGGACTGAAGCTCCGAAGCTCAATCACCCACTGGCGACAGTCAGGATATTGGAGATGACAGTAAACGGCAACAGATACTTCAGATTCCTCACGAGGAACGTGAGTATCAGAGGGAGGATCAGCAGGGCCATATACAGACGCAGATCCATGGGATAAAGGTACAGATCCCCCAAGAATTTTAGGTTCTTGGCTATAAACACAATGTAGACACAGTCCACGCCGAAATGATACGCACACATCAGTATGTCCACGAAGTAACTGAAGAATCAGGTTAAATACAGATGGAATATAGTGAGGGCCTCATTGGACGAACCCCAGGGGCCTGCTCATGCAGTGCAGCCATGTGGGGCCATCGAGAAGGGCCAGTTCCATGGTCTCCCTGTAGCTGAGGACTGCCATCCGATGGCGTCTGCACAGATGCTGGATGTCATTCAACTGCAGGATAAGGAACTCCCCAGGATAAGAAGGGCTCTGGCTATGCCTCTGCCTCTGCTCTACCTACCAGCACATGCATGGCATACACCACAATGAAGCCGATCAGAACGGTGGCAAGAAGGCCTATTAGCCATCCGGCGTTGTAGAAGGCTCGTGGCATGGCCAGGCATCCAGTGCCAAAGGCGCACTTGACCAGATTGAGGAACGTCTCCAGATCCCTAAAGAAAGGGTAGAATAAAGAGCGGCGGCACCATGGTGGATGAAATGCTCTTTCTCACGTCATTGTGCTCTCCACATCGGGTCGCAACACCTGCGCCTCATAGACCAAAGGGGATCTTTTTGGGGGCAGAGCAACACCATTAGGAGAGGGTTCTGTTCTCTTTAGATCTTTGAAGCTCACCCCATGCTCCTTTGAGCCACACCCAGGGCCCGGACATGGAAGGGCACCAGATTCCTCTTCAGCTCCGGATCCATTCTGATGGCCAGTCGGTGGCGACGCCCGCGCACCTTCTTTTGCTGTTGCTGTTTCTGCTGCGACGACAGCATTCTCTGGATCTCGATATCGATATCAGATCTTAAAATCGAAATCTTATAATCAAAAACGAAACGAACTTTCAGCACCGACTGCTGGGGTCTCTCTCTCTCTCTCTCTTTCTCTCGCTCTCGCTCTTTCTCTGTCTCTCTGTCCAATTATGCAAATGTGTTGACGAGGCATTGGCTTTCCCTCGGGTTACGTAGTGATCTTTGGAATCTGTTGGCCAGCTTCCAGGAAGGGTCTCTCGGCCTCTCGGCCTCTCTGTCTCTCGGTCTCTTGTCTTGAGAGATATTAGCATGGCCCAAAGCCATGGACTCTTTCCAGGAAATCAAGCACAGTCGCAGCCCAGTCCCCGCCTCCTCTTCGATGCGGTTTTCTGTGTGGGGGCGTTCTCTAGGCTGTGGCCAAGGAATTTGCTACCTAAATTATGCCACAGCCTGAAGCATCCACCGCAGTATCCTCCTCTCTCTCTCTCCCTCACGGTCTATCGGTCTCTCTGTCCCTCTCTGGCGATACAAACTAATTAGTGTGGCAGGGGCTGGGGCTGGGGCATTTCTCAAATGCCACTTGGCCATAAATTCTATAAAAAACAAACTACAGTTTCTAGTTAAGGCCCCTCTTCGCTGGTCTCTGGTCTCTGGTCTCTGGTTTCTGGTCTCTGTGGTCATTGTGTGGGGCCGCAGCGATCACCCGCTGTGGGCCTGGCACCTTCGCCCTTGCCTTTGCCTTTCAATTTCTTTGCTTTTGCTTTTGCTTTTGCTTTTTCTTGTGCAGTGCCGAATCGAAAATGCAAATTTTCCGGCTTTTCGCAGCCGCAGCGGCAGCAGTGACAAGTACGAATCGAAGGGGGGGCCAGAAGTCAATCTGTTAGATTTGTTTGCTTTTAGCTATTCCATTTCCTTGCCTATTTTCCCACTCGTGTGTATGTGTGGGGCTTCGAGGAGAGAGTCGATCGGTGGGAACACCTGCGAGGGGCACTTCTATTGCCAGAGCTCTCTCCAAGGGAACACTCAATCAAAAACAACCAATAAAGTGTTCCTCAAATGCAAATGCATGGCAACGTAGACCAACAAAATACCCCACTTTGGATGTGATAGAATGCCCTTTCAGTGGACTAGTGGACTGACCGGTGCGTCTTACCTTTATTTGTAGTTGTATTTAGTTTATTTAAGAAGAGTAAAAAAAAAAGAAAAATATTTGCCAATATTAATGGTTAGCGGTTCAACTGGCATTGACCTTGAGCCTGTGTGTGATGGTGGTGTCGGCAATGTCCTCCTGCGGCTGGTCCTTGTCGCCCCATCCCCACACGGGGTGGCTGCCATCGCCAGTGCGCTTGATCCTTTGGCGGAGCATCTCCGTGGAGACGCTCTTCAGGTCGTAGGCCCAGCCAATGCGGGCGAAAAAGTCGATAAAGTATGTGGTGGCATCGCGCGAATACTTCCCCAGCTCGGCGCTCTTGTAGTCCCAGGGGAAGACGTGGTGGTAGTTGTGGTAGCCCTCGCCCACGCGGAACCAGATGAGGAATGCCTCGTCCGTGGGGGAGATGTTCTTGTCGTACGGCCGCTTGCCGTACATGTGGGCGGAGCTGTTCACCAGCCACACGATATTGAGGCTGGCGCACCACCGGAGGAGGGTGAAGCACGACCACGAGCAGATCAGGGACTCGCCCCAGTAGTACATCGGCACGACGGTGGGCAGCACGAAGCAGATGAGCGGCATGAGGATCAGGTAGTGCTTCTTCTGGAACATCACCAGCTTGTCGTTGCGCAGGTCCGAGAGATCGATATCCCTGCCCTTGATCGTCACATCCGGATGCTTCTTGCAGCACAGCCAGCCGATGTGGGCGAAGAACCAGCCGCGCTGCGAGTTGTAGGGATCGGCGTCCGTCTCCGAGTACTTGTGGTGCAGGCGGTGGTCGCGGGCCCAGTAGTAGACGGCGTCCTGGAAGGCCAGCGTGTTGAGGAACATGAAGATCAGCCTCAGCGGCGTGTTGGCCTTGAACGTGCGATGCGCCCACAGGCGATGGGCTCCTCCGGATATCCCCAGAATGGTGAGCACCAGTGCCGCGGGGAATAGCACCACTGTCTGCCACTTGGCGGCGGTGAAGAGCAGCCACACGCCGTACAGCGAGGACACATGTAGGATCGTGAACAGGGTGATGTTCAGCCACAAGAGCTCCAACTTGTGGTTCGGATCGGGTATCTTCTTCAGAACCGTTGCCGCGGCGGTATCGCCCTCGAAGAGCACGCCCGTGGTGTCCGTGGGATAGCTATTGGGTGGCATCGTGCACTGCAAACTGGGGGGTTGGTCCCAAAACACATCTACTTATAGCGAAGCGGCGCCCGATTAATATTCAAAAATATTCGGCGTCGGCATGCCCCCCTCCCGTCTCCCGTTCCCGTTGCCATCGACATCGACATCGACATCGACATCGACATCGTCATCGCGTTTTCGTATCATCGGGGCGTTCGAGAACCCGGACCTAGGTCCGAGGTAGTGTCCGGCGATCCATTTCACAAATTGTAAATTTCAAGTACTAAATGTTAAACTATGCGCATAGATGATCGTCACGAGATGTTACACGTGATTGCCAGGGACGGGGCAATGGTGGAATGGTGCAGCGCTGCAGCGGTGCAACGGTGCAACGGTGACTGTGTTGCAGTTAGACTGTGTTGCAGTCGACAGTGGTGGCGCATCATTAAAGTGCTGCAGACAAATGGCCGCGCGGCATGTGCGGCACATGTCAAGAGAGCTGCACCAGCAGCAGCAGCGGCAACAGGTGAAAATCTGGCTGGAATTCTGATTATCTGCAGCTTCTGGTTGCTGCCGCTGCGGTGATTGGCAGCAAACTGTTGCTGCAACTGCTGCTGATGTTGCAGGCAGCAACTTAAACTGTAACTTTCAACGATTTGTCGTCAGCGTCTTCTGTCTTCTGTCGTCTGTAGGCAGCGTCTTCTGTCTTCTGTCTTCTGTCTTCTGCCTTCTGTCGTCTGTCGTCTGTGTGCCACTTTGATGTTTGGCCACAAAAGTGGAAAGCAACATGCGCATAATTACGATTCAGCCAACATGGGGTGCAACATTCCTTGACCACCATCTCCACACCCCTGCCTCTGCCCCTTCCGCTGCCCCTTGTCTCGCGCTCTCTGGGGGCCACGCCCTCAATTCAATTTACAGCCGGAAGTGTGGGTGTATACTTATTTGATATACATTCCTCTTCAGTACGCGTATTCCAATTCTTGTTCTTGTTCTTGTTCTTGTTCTTGTTCTCGTTTCGCGGTTCGCGTTTCGCGTTTCGATGTTCTCTCCTTTCGCGCAACTCATTTGCTGCTTCATAAATCAGGAATCGCAGCAGCAGCCGCCTCAAAACTCCCGCATAAAAAAAACTCCTGTATGAAAAACGCATTTAATGATTGGGGAACAACAGCAGCAGCAGCAGCGGCAACAACAGCGGCAACAACTACATAATAGGCCGCATCTTGAGGCAGCAGCAGCAGCAGCAGCAGCAGCAGCAAAAAGTGGGAGGATGCAGTGGATTCTCCCTCTTTTCGCTGCCTCTCTATCTCTGGTGATGGTTTTGCGATACACTTTCTCTGGACGGCACTATGGCCCTCCAAAGGCGTTTTGCAATGCCAAAAATAACAGATCCAAGATCGGTTTGGCAGCAATTGCTGGGAAAAGATGATTTTCCGATGGAAACTTGAGTGTTACTCTTAAAGAAATTGCTTAGTGTATGTTTAATTTCGATTATATTCAAATTGGAAAAACATTCAAAGTGCTTTTATGGCCTCCGGTTGTGCGAGAATTTCATGAAAAGGTGGATATATCCACGAAATGTATCCGTTTATGAGAGTTTTCTTCCCGTGAGAATAGCTTCCCTATGAAAGGCGTTCGTTAAGGAAGAAGTTCTCCTGTAACTTCCACAGAGTATCCATAACTTCGACTAGTAAAAGCCCACAAATGTTCCTTCTCTTGTTTTTAATGCCATTTGTTGCTGCCGCTGCCGCTGTTGCTGCTGCTGCTGCTGCCACTGCCACTGCCACTGCTGCTGCTGCTGCTGTTGTCGGGCCGTTTGCCTTTTTGGGGCCCGTGAGGCATTCGCCTAAGCGGCAGGTTCCTGTCTCCGTCTGCTACCCCATCCAGGGAGGAGACGTCGACGACGTTGACTGCATTTTTAAGCGCGCTCTGCGCATAAAATAAAGCCAGATTGCAGGCATCTCTTGCCTTGGGGGCATCATCCTCCTGCCTCCTGCCTCCTACCCTCATACCTCCACTGCCCCATTCCCCAATCGGTGGAACGTACTACCTGTGGCAAGGCTTGCCTGAAAGATCTTGAATGGAAGCGAAGAGTAAAAGTGCAGGATGCTTTGTAGTCCTGCCCCCCCCCCGTGCTCTGCTGCACGCCCCCTCCTATCGGAAGAGCTTCTGCAGAAACAGCAGCTAATTTTCGACGGGGCAGCCACAAAAAAAATGAATACCGATTGGGGCATCCTCAGCACAGCAGAGAAGCAGAGACAGAGAGAGAGGGAGGTAGGGAGGCAGGGAGAGAGACAGAGACAGAGACAGAGAGAGAGAGATCTTCGAGCGATAATGATGCAAGGTTAATCATTAGCCTGGAACGTGTATTATGCGATTATTAGTTGGGGGCAAGCACCGGAGAGGTGCACCCAATCCTTGCCACAGCCCCAGCATCGACTTCCAGCCTCGATTGGGGATTACACTCTTTTTTTTTTTGGTGGGCGTTTGCTCTGGCTTTTTTTCGGACCATTTCGCGGTAATTTCCAATTTCCGTTGCAATCTGTGGGGATCTGTGCGATCGGAGCAGCGGATTGGGGAGTTCTATATGCAACATGCCGCCAATTTGTCAACGCGGGCAACATGTGGTTGCTGCAGCATGTAAGTTGTCAGCGTTTTTAAGAATCAATTGCCGCCCAACAGCAGCAGTTGCTATGGAAATCTCTGCTCTGGAAATTCGATATTTCCCGGGGCCCCGCCTGCCCCAGCAGCCTGCCCCCTGCCACACGGCCCCCACAAGTCGGGGAGCCTGAAGGCGGCCTTGAAAAGCAATACTTGGCGCAAAATCATTGCAGAATTGTAAATGAGGGGCAACCTCATAGGCCCTGCCCAGCCCTGCTCTGCCACACACTGTTGCTGTTGCTGTTGCCTGTTGCTGTTGCCTGTTGCTGTAGTACACACATATTTTGAGGTAAAAACGCTCGCTCAACTGACATGCAACATGATTTTGTAGGCGTGCAACATGCGCATGCGCAACAGCCGCAGCTTTATCAGATTCTGCAGTCTCCACTGTTGCTGGTGGTGTTTTGTTGTTGTTTTTGCTGTGAGAGTTGCCGCATGTTGTCGACTGTCAATTGTTTTGTGGGCGTTGCAGCAGCAGCCAGCAGCCAGCAGTTGCAACCAGCAACCAGCAACAATAGTCGCAACAAGAGTCGCCACAACACACACCAATCTGTCGCACAGAGCCACAGACTCCCAGAGTCTGGCGGTGGGGCAGAGGGGCAGGGCAGCAGACTTTTGGAGGCTATATCAATGTCAACAGCATTATCACACCGCGCTGTCAATATGCAAATGCATAGAGCAGACAACGGAGTCCCACTAGCCCCACCAGTCGCAGCAGCAGCAACCCACCGAGCACCGAGCACCGAGCACCGAGCACCGAGCACCAAGCACTTGCCACAACCAACTGGCAGCCAGGCAACAGAGAACAGAGAACAGAGGACAGAGGACAGAGAACCCAGCCAGCAAACGATTGTCTCCCTTCCCCCCTGAGTTCCGTTCGTCCTCCTGCAGACTCCTTTAGAGCATGTGACACTCGTTAACACGCAGCGAAAATGCGCGAAATGCGATATTTCACACGATTTATGCGCGATGCAACGACGAAAAGTTGCAACCTATGGGGGGGGGGGAGGGGGGCAGCAGCAGCAGCATCAGTAGGAGCCCGAGGACCACACGCATTGCTGGGTAGCCGGTGGAGGCTGCTGCTGGGGCTTTAGGCCTGGAAAAGTCATGGGAAAGGGAGTTCCCTGAAGGCTGCTTCCCTGCTGCAGCTTCGAAAATGTTGTTCTTGCAACAGAAGAAACATCCCACTTAAGGTGTAGGAAAATGATTAGCCGGAAGAGTGCGGCTGCCGCTGCTGTCCGCCATATGCCACAAATAGTATTAGTTGCTGCTGCTGACTGGCTGCTGGCTGCTGGCTGCTGGCTGCCACTGCTAATGGGGCATGTTGCTGCTGCCTTGCTGGCTTGCTGGCCTGCTCGCTTGCTAATTTGACAGAAAGACTTCCAAAGATTGGTGGCAGAGTGGCAGCGAGCCATGATTTATGCGCTGCCAATTGGTTGTGGCAACATTTGCCCATATACATAATTGAAATGTAATAAATTCTGCAACCGCTGCTGCTGCTGCTGCTGCTGCTGCTGCTGTTGCAGCTTTTCGTGCACAATTAGCGGCAGCAACAGGCAGTTGCTGTGGCAAGCATCAGCATCAGCATCAGTGGCATCCACTAACGACAATTGCTGACCATTTTCCATGACTCCTCGTTGCTTGATTATTAAATAAATAATAATCATAGAGCGAACTGCTGCTGCTGCTTCTGCTGCTTCTGCTGCTGTTGCAGTGGCAATGTGGCGGTGTGGCAGGAGGCTGGCTCTGCCTTTGGGTTTTACAAGTTGTAAAGTGCGAAATCAACACGCTTCATGCCACAAAACTACAACTACAGATCTCTGGACAGGCTGCCACACAGTGGCCATCGGTGGCACGTCCGAGTGTCCCAGTGTCCGCCGTGTCCGCCGTGTCCGCCGTGTCCGCCGTGTCCGCCGTGTGTCTGTCCACTATGTTAGTTGTCAACACAAATGGCAATCGGCGTTGATAAATTGTTGCAGCCTTGGGCCAATTATAACCGTGTTTGGGCTTGGGCTGAATATAGCTGCCACATGCCACAGGCCACAGCCACAGCCACAGCCACTACTCGTATGCCTCTTGCTGTTGCGCTGCTTCTCGTCCACACTCTCGTCTCTGATATCGCAAGGCCTTGCTGGTCCTCTTTCGTATGCAGATATCCATTCATCCATCCACAAGCTTCCTGCGAAGCCCCGCAACAGTCCTCCTTCCGGTGGCTGCCACTCGTGTGTGGGTGCAACACTGTACAAGAAGAAGCCACCGAGCGATATCTGAAATTCAATACCCGGATCAATCTCCGCTTTCAACAACTCTTTCAAATTTCTGTCGTGTCGTTTTCCTCTTTAGATAATTTGTCTGCCACAGAGCTAAAAAAAATGGGCGCCAAATGAGGCCACGTGCTACAAATTGCAGTGATTCCAGCAGCAGCAACAGAAACAGGAGCTCAAAACACCCCCGCACCAGCACCTGAGATTTATCGAAGGTTTCCCTCATCCTCATCCTCATCCTCATCCTCTTCCTTAGGGGCATCCTCTGCAGATCTCCGATATCAGCTGTTCCTCCTCCCCCCTCCGGCCTGGCCTCTTGGCGCGCGCTGCTGCCCCTCTGGCACATTATTGTTATTATTATCCACGGCCCGGTGTCTTTCCTTATACAATAACATCTAATTTCCTACCTCTGCTCGCTGCTACCTTTCTACCTACTTGGCAGGCTCTTTGATTCTCCCAGATTTTGGCAGGCGACATCCCTTAAAGGAGGGCAGCGTTCTCTCTTCTCCCAAGGCGCACCCGCATGTGTCACTCGAATGTTGCATATATATATTTGTATGCAACGCTAATGACATCAGAAACAGATCGAATCGCGGGGGAAATGCTAGATCCGATTGTGGCATTTCCCAGAGAAGACTTTTTCAGGGGGAGGGCAAATGGTTGAAGGTTTTGATAACGCTGAGAAGGAGGGAAGGGGAAGGAACAATTTCAGCTACAATTTGAAGATACTTTTTGCTCTTAAAAAGTTTCTGGCGAATCCCTCTCCTCTTTTTTTTTTAGCAAAGATATCTCTTTATTGGAATCCTCCACCTACATATGACACATCTCCTGCCCCGAGGCAGGGTTTCCCCTGCCTCCGTTCAGGGTGGCTGCCACTGGGATTATTGACCTCTTGACAAACAAGCGAAACCTTTGTTTGCCGCTGCAGATGAGGACGAGAGGCAGCAGCAGCAGCAGCAGTAGATGCAGCGGCATCTTCTAGACAGCTGTTGGACGGATCAGAGGCAGGAGAGGAGATCGACTTAAGAAGTCGTTGGCGCGAAAAAACAGAAGTCGGTCCCGGGGAAAATCTGTGAAAGGAACAGCTGACAGCGGGCAGGGGGCAGGGGGCAGGGGGCAGGGGGAAATGCACGAGCCAAAGGGAAAATGGAAAAGGGAAAAGGAAAACGATCTCGAATGTTGCGGTTAACCTCCGAGACAGCGGAAAAGCGGAAAAGGCGTCAGAAATGTAGCAGCAACCATCTGTGTAGGTAATTTCGGTTCTAATTGCAATTGCAATTAGAGGAGAGTGGTTGGGGGGAGGGGGGGGGGGGGGACACTGGGAACAAGTGCAGCAAGCAGTCTGGCTGGCATTCGGCGAGTGACATATGCGAGACGCCACACAGATCTCCAAGGCGATGTGGCATTGCGTGTGCTCTCCATTTATTATCGACGTTGCCCCGCCAGACGCTGAAAAACTTGCCCCGGCAGCGGCAGATTAGATTGGAGGCGTAGCAGGATGAGGATGCAGCAGCAGCAGCAGCAGCAGCAGCAACAGGAGGTGGATACCACTAACTACCGTTAGGAGAGACACACAAACAGAGACAGAAACCAAAAACAGAGACACGAGACACAGTCGAAAGAAACATTTAAAGAAATTCAAATGAATTCGTTTTTGGGATATATGCATGCCATGCCCAATGCCCAATGCCGAATGCCCAATGCCGAATGCCCCATGCCCCATGCACCATGCCCCAATGCCGCGTGCCCCGCGGGCCCCATCCGCCCACTTAAATTGCGTGCCATGCTGAAAGCATTCATTTGCGAGGAGCCCTGAGATGTGTGTGGATGCCACTGGGAGATGCGGCAAACTACAATTAAATTTGCATTTGTATGATTCCCGCTGCCACATCCATTTGTGGCTGCTACAGCTACAGCTACAGCTACAGCCAGTTGATGCCGCGGGTGAAATACCTCGGCGTAGGAAACATTTATCACTGCTATGGGGGCTCCTCCGTCGCCAGTCCGCCAACCGCCACCGCCACCGCCACCGCCTCCGACTCTCTCGGATTCGCATTCGGACTCTGGCGGGGACTCAAAACTGCTGCGATTCCGGACAGAACGAACGCACAATAAAACTAAAACGTTTATAATTTCATATGAATTTAGCAGGGGCACGGGCAGCGGCAGGGGCAGCGGCAGGGGCAGCGGCAGGGGCAGGGGCAGCGGCAGAGAGCCTCCAACTATTAGCTGTGGCATGCAATTGCCAGCAGAGAGACAGACAGTCGAGGGCCAAAACTTAATCACAGGTTGGGAGACGCGACTCAATGGCCTAAACGAAAATGCTTAAATTTAATGACATAAATATATACAGAGCGGGAGAGAGAGGGCGATAGAGAGAGAGAGAATCGGGTAGGAGAGGTAGTTACCCCAAGGGGGGGGAATGGCGGGTGGTGGTGCTGCTCGGGCAGGAAAAATCACTGCTGAATATTCCCGCAACTATTTATCATTGTGTCACGCGGTCCTACAGCTGCCCCTGCGGCCTTGTCCATTTTGGGAAAACGAGTTATGACCCACCACCACCAGCGGCGGCAGCAGCACCACCCCTTAGCCCTATGCCTCCTTGAGGAAACTGCGCACTTAAGAAGCGATCCGATCCGTTCCGATCCGGCTCCGGCTCCGGCTCCGGCTCCTTCCTTCCTACGATCCCGTTCTCCGACGACGATGATCCTTCGCCAACGCCACCCCAAAATGAACAAAATGAACAGGATTGACAAGCGACCGGCTGCTCCTTTGGTTCCCTCCTCCTCCTCCTCCTTCCGCCACCCCAAAATCCAGCCCTGGGACCATCTTCCTCCCTCTGCCGCACACAACAAGGACAAAAGACCGCCAGGTTCCGCCAGGAGCAGTAAAAGAAGACAACGAACCGCAGCGCAGCTGCTGCTATTTTTACCATAACTTTGTTTTTTTTTCTTCTCTCTTTTCTTTTCTGAAACGCTGCGCAATTTGGGAATTTCTGGAAAGGCAACAAAAACACACAAGAAACAAAAAACAAAAAAAAAAGCTTTGCAGCTGCCCCTGGGAAAATTCCCTAAGAGCTTCGGAACTGATTTTTCATTGGCATGGCAATCCCCTGAGGAAGCGAGGAAGGAGACCATCTTTAATCCGATGGCTGTATAAACACAGCTACATCATCATTAGAGGCCGAAGGCTCCTCTTTGGGGGCGAGTTTGTTGCCTAAGTCTTTCCATTCCGTTTCCATGTTGTGTGTGTGTGTGTGGCATAAATTATGTATCCGCCTCAAGGGGACTCCCACAAGAACGGGGAGCCCAGAGACCAGAGACCAGAGCCCAGAGCCCAGAGCCCAGAGCCCAGAGCGGTGCTACTGCTACCTTTTGCCACTTGGCATAACATTAACTGTTTATTCGAATAAAAATTAAACTATTAAATGCTCAAAGAGAGAGGCAGCAGGCGAGTGGTGAGTGGCGAGTGGGGAGTGGGGAGCTGGGGGGGAGTGGGCATTCGAGTGGAGAAATGAGCTTAAAATCATAAACGACACACAAAAAAACACACACGACGGCAGCCCCGAAAAAAAAAAAAAACAAACTGAAGCGTTTCAATCGATGAATATATGGATGTATGGATGTATAGGGTCGATCGAGGCTGCTTCTACCAATAAAATATAACAATCATGCGATCAAAAATATCTTTCACAAAACACTCACATGAATACCTTTCTGGATGATCAACCATTCACCTGTTCAAAGTGTGGGAAACCATAGAAACGCCACAGCCACTGCCACAGCCGCAGCCACTGGTAGTGCCACAGCCAGAGCCACAGCCAGAGCCAAAAGCATGGGCAGAGCTAAAAAGGTAGAAAAAGAAAACGTTGAAAATTCAAATTAGCCCGAGAGACTCGTAAATAAAAGATATTATAGCCAATCGAGCAATAAAACCAGTTAATCTCTAAATGTGGCCGAGAAGAGTCTTTGGGCTCCGAGGCGAAGGCACAATCCCAATCCCCATCTCAATCTCAATCTGTATCTGGGAGCCGGGAGTCGGGAGTCGGGAGTCTGCTGTGTCGTCTGGAAGCTGTGGAAGCGCTGGAGAGACTCCATCAAGCTCTCATCAAAGTGGTTCGGCCTACATCTGGAAACGGAGATGGGGCTCTGGGCTCTGGGATCTGAGATCTGGGATCTGGGATCTCGCATCTGGGGTTTTACGAGGCAACGCTGCTTCTTGGGCTCAAAGTTAGACTCTCAGGCGGGTGTAGGATAGGACTCCATCCACAAGAAGTGACTTCTGCTTCCCCGATCATCGTTCTGCCACAACAAACGAGTGGCAATCAAATCAATTTTATGCTGCTGTTGCAGCATGTTTTTATGGCATTTCTAACACACAAACCACACGATAGCCACCATTCATTCATTCATTCTTCGGGCCTTCCATTCATGGCGTGGCATGGCATCGCTTGGGACGGGATGGGGACACCCCACCGCCTGGCCGCCTGGCCGCCAGGCCGCTTGGCCGCAGACCGGAAGCGGGTTACTGCCCCAAACGGGGGGGGTACAGAGAGGGTGGTAACCGATTACCAACAACTTAAAGCTCTGGCCACAAAATGTTGCATTGGGATTGGGTTATTAAGCCATTTAAGCTACGTGAGAAAATGCTGGAAAAGACAGCAGCCACTGATGCTGCCACTGCTGCCACTGCTGCGGCTGTTGCAGCGGCGGATACTGCTGTTGCTGTCGATTGGAAAAATCTTTTGCAGAACCAACAACAGAAGGAACAGTGGCAGGGGCAGTGGCAGGGGCAGTGGCAGGGGCAGGTAAAGTGATTTGATTTAATGACTGCCACTAAACATTTACCCAACGAACAAGAAAATCAATTAAACCAAAAGGGGGAGAACGCACGCCCCAATCCCTGGGGGCCGGGTGTCGTTAAACTTTCTGCCAGGCGACCTTCCTCTTCCGTTCTCTGAAGAGATTTTCATTAAGACAACAAACAGTTTGTGTTTCTGTTGGTTTTCTGCAGTGTTTTTGTGAATGAAATGAATATCCCATCCCCCACACATCCCCCATCCCCCTCTGTGTCTGCCACAGCAACGCTGTAGGTAAATCATTTGTAGATTTGTCTGTCTTCCACTTGGTGGCAGCGAAGATCTTTCGGCGAAGATTTCTGGGGCGTGCGCGTGATTTAAGCCTCATGTTTTTGGTAGCAGCCACACACATGTGTGTTGGCAGAGTCGTCTCCGAGTGTCAGAGCCCCCAGAGTGTCGCCCCCCACCGCCCCCGCCCCCTCCTCCACCACTGAATGTATCTTTTGTTGTGTGTTGGAGGAAGTGCAAAGTACTTTGATAAGATCTCTGCTCTCTCCCTGTCGCTGTGGGTTCTCTGTGGTGCCAAAAAAACAAAAAAACCTTGGAGAAAAATGAGCAGCAAGAAAAAGCTTAATTGCTTCCCTCAATCCGCAGAAGGCGAGCGGGTGGCGGCGGCCGGGGCCAGCGGGCGGGAGGCGGGAGGTGGGACGGGCTATGATGGATGGCTGGAACAAGCTTCTAAACGGGGGCAGGAAGTGGGGGCACAGATTGGCCGGGGTATGGGGTTCCCGGACTGCAGCATACTTTTGGGGCAATAAACGGTTGCCTAATTATGACTGAAAATCACTATTCATTTGACTGGGCTTGCCTTGCAATCATCCCCATTGATGGGGCATCCATCATCAATCACTCAATGTGTGGCAAGCAAAAGATTGATTGACTGCCACACAACATTGGGCCACGCTCTCCTGCTATCTCCCTGAAGTTGGAAAGGTTTTCTTTCCATTTTCATAGCTGTTTCTCATCCAAATTGGAGCTTTATTTTATTTCACTTTTCGGCTCTCATAAATCCGCTCGGCAGTTGACTTCTTAACTGTTCATCCGTCCATGCAGCTGCTGCGAATAAATCTCTAGCCTTACACGTGTCTGCTCCATCTGGAGAGGATGGAGATGCCCCCGCTGCCTGCTTATCCGTGGGAATCTGCCTCGGAGCCGCATGCAAATTAGATTTTTTAATTGGCGCCTGACCCCGGGAGGAGCTGCTCCTCTAATCTCTTGTTGGCGTCACCTCGATGTCATTCGCTTTTATGGTTATTGCCGCAGTGACAGTGGCAGTGGCAGTGGCAGTGGCAGTGGCAGTGCCTGTGCCAGTGGCAGATGCAGCAGTTGCTGTTGCAGTTGCAAATGCAAATCGCGCTTCAGTTTTTTTTTTGCGTGCGCTTAATTGAAAATTGTGTTTCGTTTTGGGCTTCAACTTCGATTCTAATGAATGGAAAAGTCACCGACGGGCGACGACAACAACGCAGTTTTTGCCGCTGGCTGTCGGCCTCCCATCGCGATGCCATGGCCATCATTAAGGCCAAAGGGAAGTGCCATGCTCCGAGGGGAAATCAGAGAATCATAGCTTAAGAAAGGGAGGAGGAAGAGGAGGCATGCCCAAAGGTAGAAGGAGGAGGAGGAGGAGGAGGAGGAGGCAGTAGAGAGCAGAAGGAGGCAAGCAAGGCCCAAAAAAGGAGCAGCAGGAGGCTCAGGTACGGGCAAAGCTATGCCACCAGGGGTGGCTTCCTTCGCCTTGGGTGGATGTTGCCTCAGGCCACAAAATCCCCGCGATCTTGCGCCTTTTGTTTGAGAAACTTGCCTCAAGACGAGATCGTCAGCAGATTTCCCGCCAAAATGTACGGGGGTTGTGCGGCACACAACGGGATCTCTGCGTTCTCTGGTGGGGTGGTTCGCCCTTCGTCGGGTGGTGATGGTGATGGTGATGGTGATGGTGATCGTGGTGGTGGTGGCGGGCGGCGGTGCTGATGGGGTGGCCGCGGCAACACAATGGCAAGGCTGAGAGGGCGACGACGATGACGATGACGACGCTGGGACGCAGAACCGTGGGAAGATTTCGGACACAAAAGGCTGAAGGAATCTTTTTAGAGAAATTCCCCTGCAGCTGCAGTGATTCGCAGCAGATCTGAGATCCGAGAAGAGAACTTTTACCTTTACCTTGAAGCAGGGGCCTTCGTTATGTGGCGGGCAGGCGGGCAGGCGGGCAGGCAGGGCGTAGGCATTTGGCGGCGACACTGAAATGTACTTGGATATGCACTACTGCTGCCACCCCACACGACTGCTGCCACTCGAGAGGCACTCGTAGGGAGGCGGGGTGGGGCAGGCAGCCGAAGCGGAGAGTGTCGCCAAGACGGCAGCAGACTTCATCAACAAATCAGTTCTGTCAATCTGTCGGACTGTGTGTGTTGGCTGTATCTCCTCCTCCCCCCCCTCCCCCTGGCCGCCCGATCGTGGCTGCGCGATCTCCTGGCCACTTGGCCTACACCATTTTGGTTTTGTCGCCTTCTCATTTCAATAATTCATTGTTGTAGTTGTGTGAATGTAATCCCACTACTGCCACGCACACCGGCAGACACACAGATATACAGATATACAGATATACAGATATACAGATACATCTGCATACAGTCTCTCACCTACACCTACATTCGGCCGCCGCCGCTGGCTGCTGCCGCTTGTTCGCGACCAACAAAATTTCTGTACGAATCGCGTAAACGCGTTTCGCGTCTCGTTTTTATTTCCCTGCCCACAATCCACGCACACCACCGCAACAGGGGAGTGAGCGAGTGTGTATCTGTGTGAGTGGCACGCTGGTGTTGGTGTGCTACTATTCGTTCATTCACAAATTGTATTGTTGCCGCCGCCGCCGCCACCGCTGCTGCTGCCGTTGCTGCTGCTGCTGCGGCATGCCTTTGGTTTTGCTTCTGCCTTCGTTTGCGCCTCCACTGCTGCTGTTTCCTCTTTTTTTGTTTTGTTTTGTCAACACACAGATACACAGATACACAGATACACAGATACGGATACTCGAGCAGCATTCGGCAGCTGCGGACACACGCACACACACATCGAAGCCCAAATGAGCGCAACACCCGAGAGAGAGCGCCCGCTCTGCATCGGCATTTCATTTCAAGTTCAGGCTGAAGTTGTTTTGCCGGCATTTGTCGACTGAGAGAGAGACAGGAAGAGAGAGAGGGAGAGAACGCGAGAGTTATCCGTGTATCCGTGCATCCGTACGTGTGTGCGTGGTACTTGAGAGAGCGCGCGCTCGTCGCTTTATCCGTGAATTTTATCCGGCCATTGTCGTGGTCGTAGCTCAAGAGTCAATCATCACAGATTTTCGTACAATGCAATTTGTGATGTGATTTGAGAGCTAGGATGTATGTAAACACAAGTATCTTTCAGATATAGGTAGCTTTTCATTACATTCCGCCCTGTAAAGCTTCGTAATGATGCTATCAATATTTCAAAAGATACAATTGTATCTGCCAAGAGTCTTAGGGCTTGGAAATACTTTTATTTGAATGTATCAAGCACTCAATTGTATCTGGCACTCGGTAGAAGTAGAGTACTCAAATATTTATTGGATTAAAGTGCATCTTTTTATGGTTTAAAGTAAATTCGAAGCTTGGAACGATACAAATGTATCTTTTAATAGTTAAAGGCTGCTAAAAACTTGTTAATGTACCTAAGGATTACTTCTGTAGTTGAAGAAACTATTTTACAGAGAGAGATACAGTATCTTAGAGTAAACATCTCCCTTAATCATATGACACAAGCTTTTGCGACTCCGATCTGATCATAAGATGCAATTGGCTCTAGAAATAGTAAATAAAAGGATCAAACACACTTATGAAGTAACCATCTTCTGCAGTAAGCATTGATAAAAGTATTTACGAATGGAATAGGCCTTGTAAAAGTGAATTTTCATGTTCCAAAAGTATTATAACTATGCCTAAACATTTATGAAGTATCCATCTTCTCTGATGAGCCTTCGAAGAGCCATCTATAAGCTTCGAATGCTGCTTAGTGGTTCAATATAGTATCCCAGAAGTATCTTAAAGTAATTTCAACATATTTCAACAAACCATCAGCTTGTTATACCTGTAACCAAGCCTCAAAGATACTCTAAAGATGTATCTTATTGGGCTGAAAAGTGCTACAAAGATAGGGATATGGTGTCGCCAAAAGTAAAGCATCCCATGGATATTTTTCGGCCTTTCCTTTCGCTTCTCCTACGAGTACGAGTATTGTATAATCCGCAAGAGCCGCAAAGTGGGAGGCGCCTATTCGGAGCTCGCTTGGGCAACAACAAAAGCAAACAGCAAACAGCAAAAGCGCCAAATGCAGCCGAGTCCCCCCATTGGCATAGAGTTTTGAGCAATTAGAAGCCCACGCAGCCATAAACAACAACTACAACTGCCGTCGACGGTCGGATCTGCTGTCGGTTGGATGAGGGGGAGTCGCCACCGACACCGACACCGCCAACACCGAGACACCGAGACACCGATACCGATACCGAGATACGAGACTCCAACGCCGACGCCGACGCCAATTCCGATGCCGATGCCGAGGAGGTTCCAAGAGCAGCTCCCACAGCCGCCGCTGGTGCACCAATACTTCGACTCCACAACAACAGCTGTTTTCGTAGAGCCACCGATTCCGAGCGGGCTCCCACGTGCTACTGGGGAGCCCTGCTCTCTCTCCCTCTCTTGGCCACCGCTCTCTCTGTCTCTCTCGCTCTCTCTCTCACTCTCACTCTCCCACCACTTTATCCGGCGAATGAGAGGCCACTCACCAACACGTAAACCTACGGCACTGGTGTTGGTATCCGATGTGTGTGTGTGTGTGAGTGTGCGAGTTCGTTGGAGTATCTGTGTGTGTGTGCGTGTGCTCGGTCGTCGGATTCTACTTAGAAAAGGCCGCTGCTGCCTTGCGCCAGTTTCTTGCTGCCTGCTGCTGGCAGTGTCTCGGTTCAGGTTCCAACGTCAAGAGGCCCGCACGCGCTCCACGCTCCACACAATCCACACTGCTGCTGTCCCAGAGCCGTCGCACAAACGAAGCATCGCGCGAGCCTCGTCTTAGAGTGTGCCCCCCTCCCCACCCCCAAAAAAAAGAAAAAACGGTCGTTCGTTTCGTATCTTTGAAATTTGTGCGTGCAACAACTGCAGTTGCAATCTCTCATCCTCTCCCTCACTCGCTCTCTCTGCTGCTGCTGCTGTTGCTGCTGTTGCTGTTGCTGCTGCTGTGCTGGTGGTGGTGGTGGTGCGAGTGTTGGTGGTGGTTGGTGGTTCCTGTGCGTTGGTGTTGGTGCAGCCCCCGAAGCGCAGCCGAAGCCGACGCCGACGCCAGCAACGACGACGACGACGACGACGCGACGTCGGGAAAATCTCTTTGCAGTGAAAATTTGTTCCAACGTTTTCGTGTTATTTGTTATTCGCACGTTGACGCGACGAGACGGAGAAGGCGCGACTTCTCGTATCCAAGAGAACAGAACACGAACGAAGTTGCAACTGCAACTGCCACTGCAACACCCAATGATCGCGCGTGCAACATACTGAACAAACGATTACCAATGAAAATTCACAAACCCTAATTTTTTTGTGAAGTGCAAATCAGAGCCCAATCCGAAATCCCGAAAAGTGTGTTTTTTTTTGTTTTTGAAATATTTTCGGCCGTTAAAAGTGTCTTAAAAAAAAAAGAGCGGAAATCCATTGAAATAGCGTATGAAATGAATACGATATTAAGAGTATGATTATGATTATGATATTTATATCAATTAAAATGGAAGGCCTCATCGCACACACAGTCGTCACAGAGCAGTAGTAATCCCGCAATCACTACGTAATACTCCCCGTTAAACACGCAACACTTATACGAAAAAAGCTGCAAAAAAAAAAAAGAAGAGTGTGATATTTTTTTGAGATATATTAGCAATTTAGAGAATTATTCGAATAATTGTTAAATGTGCACGAACGCAGTTGATCGCCAGAGGGCTATCCAGCTCCAGATCCAGCTCCTGCTCCAGCTCCAGCTCCAGCTCCAGCTCCAGTTACAGTTACAGTTACAGAGCTCGACCATTTGGATAATGCTCGGATAATCATCAGAGATCATCATCGAAACCAAAAGCAAAACAAAAGCAAAAAGAGGTAAGTGATCGCCGCCGCGGTTTACCGACGGCAGCCACAGAGAGACTTACTCACTCAATCAGCGGTATCAAGCAATCACTCAGTCACTCAGTCAGTCAGTCAGTCAGACAGTCAGTTCAGGAGTTAGTCAATCAATTGCTTGGCTCAGCAAAAGCTTAGCGAAATGTGTCAAAAAAGTATAGATCTAATTACCCGAGCCAGTAGATCGTTTTACGGCAGCGCAATATCAGCGTAATATCAGCCATAAAGTATATATAGGAATTGGAATCTAAATATGAATATGAATGTGAATATCTGCGTATGGATTGCACCTACTACTATGAATGATGGAGATTGGAGAGAACTCATATCAGCACAACAGGCCCCCCTCATAGATGATGCTGATGGTGATGCTGATGCTGATGCTCCTCCAATCAGCAGGCATACGGTACGGAAAGCAGGAATTGACGTCAATCCATGGAACGACTTGACTTGACATCGCTGATTGTTCAGATCGAGCCTCGATCTAGCTTGGACCGCCTGCCCAGAGAGAGGCAAATTGACGCACAAACAGAGCAGAGCAGAGCACAGCAGAGCAGCGCAGCGATAGATCAGCGATGGTGTGCTGTGCTGTGCTGTGTTGTGGTGCGGAGAAAGACCCTTAGCCTTAGCCCCAGCCTCAGCCCCAGCCTCAGCCCCCGGCGTCAGCCTCGAGAGCAGTTTTCAGCTCTTTAGTTCTAGTCTTAGTTCCATTCCTAGTTAGTCTTCCATTTGGACAATTTTAATTGCCATCTCTGGCCATATTAATCTCTGGCTCTGGCTCTGGCTCTGGCTCTGCCTCTTCTTATGTGAACTATGCCAATTGTCGTCTACACCTGAAGCTGCAAGAACAGGCTGCCTCTGGCTCTGCCCCTGCCCCGGCCCCGGCCCCGGTCCCGGCCTCTGTTTCTGCCTCTTTCGATCTCTTGACAAATTTGTATGCACGCGCTTCAAAAGTGCAATATTAATTAATTCCCAGCAACGGCAAACGACAGCAAACAAGAGGAGTTGCATGCAACACAACGTCTGATCTGTATTCTGTATGCAACAGCAGAAGTTGCAACTCGCTGCTTGCTGCTTGCTGCTTAGTCGAGAGGCAATTAAATCGTATGTCATTCATTGGTAATTTATACCATTTAAAGGCAAGACGCAACGCTGTAGCACACAGACTCTGCCCCTGCCCCTGCCTCTGCCCCTACCTCTGCCTCCCCCCTTTCTGTGGCATCCGGGGGGAGGAGATGGTGAGGTTCGGATCGATGTTGTGTTCCTGTTTTGGAACTCCTACAAAAAGGAGCCTCCCTCCCCCCTCCCCCTCCCCCTCCTGCCTCACCCGCTCCCTCTGCTGTCTCTCTGCTGTTTTTATCGATCTCTCACACCTCTCCCACAATTAGCATGCGATTTTTGTGCTGCCGAAACCCTCGAACACCACAAATTCTAGAGCTATACGAAATCGAGACTTTCCTTGCGAGTTTTCCATCAGAGTTTTCCTTCTCTGCGCTCTGACTGTTTGATCGATTGCCTTGCGGACGAGACAGCAGCGATCATCGCTCACCGTTGCCCCTGCCCCACCGCCGCCGCCACCGCCGCCGCCGCCGCCACCCCAGCCTCCTCCTGTACGATCCCCGTACGATCTTCTACGATCCGATTCGATCAGCGATAAATGCAACTTGCCATGAAAAGTGATGCCTTAAATGGACATTAGGCTATTGCACATTTCTCAATATGTCGCGCGCGACTCTGCCAAGTGATTTTTTCACTGCTTTACTCTGGCCGTGGCTGTGGCTGTGGCTCTGGCTGTGGCTGTGGCTCTGTCGTCGAGTCGAGTCGACTCCGATCGATCGATCGAATGCCCGATGATGTCTCGGATCTCTCGGTCTCCGCTCTGCTGGTCTGCTCCTCCTGGCTTTATACGCACCGAGCCATATATGATGAACGGAGAGACGTCTGCCACTGCCAGCAGCCACTGCTTGTGGCATATAAAGCAGGCACCAGCCAACAGCCACCAGCCAACAGCCAACAGCCACCAGGCAGGAGGCAGCCACACAGTGGGAGTGGAAGTAGGGGGAGGTCGTATCACCCATCACCCGCGCATTGCGACGTGCAACGCCATTTCCAAACGGGGTCCTACCCATTCCCCCCCCGTTCCAACGTCAACGTCAAATTTGCATTTTCATACAAAAACACCCCACTCCACCTCCCCCCCCGCCCCGCCGGCGGGCCGCTCTAGTTCCCGCTCTTTACCTCCCACAAGAGGGGGGGTTTTGGGGTCTCTGGTTCATTGGTTAATTTATTTCAGACACAGCCTTAAATTAACAATTTTAATACAAACCAAAAAAAAAAAAAAAAAAAAAAGAGGAACAACAAAAGAGCGCGCATTGAAATTGAGACGTTGGAAGCGAAATACAAAATACAAAAAAAAAAAAAAAAGTAAAGAAAAAATGCACACAATACAGGAAAAAAAAACCAAAAAAAAAGCGACTAAGAAAAAAAACATAAAATAAATTTACAGCAAAACAAAAGGCATGTAACAAAAGGAGGCGAGAAAAAGGAGAAGCAGCAGAAGGGGCTGAGCGGAATGTGTGTGTTTGTGTGTGTGTGTGTGTGTGTGTGTGTGTGTGTGTGTGTGTGTAAAGTGAAATAAAAATTCTGGCGCGTTAATTAACTTTAAACGATTGAAAACGAATTGATTTGGAGAAGCCATTTGATTTGGATTAGTCGTGCCTCGGCAGAGAAGGTCTCCCCCGAGAGGGAGAGACCCCAAGAGACCTCTGGAGGTTAGGCGTTACATTAACAGGGGTTAGACAGGGGGGGGAAGGGGGGCAGGGGGGTTGCCAGGCCACACAAAGCAGAGGAGAGGCTAAAATTAAAATTCAATCATCACGTGTGCGTCAACAACAAAAAACCAAGAGAGACAATCAGCAAAGGAAATGGAGATGGAGACAGAGAGACAGAGAGACCTCTAGAGATGGGCAAGATCGGGGAGATGTTAATTAGAATGCGTTAAACAATAAAACAAAGAGACAATCGACACAACGAAGCGTCTGCCCCAATAGTTGCAAAGAGTTTAACACCTTTGCGGCAGGCACCGGGCAGCGGAGGGGACAGACGGACAGACAGACAGACAGACAGACAGAGTATCGTATCCGACATCTGATAGGGGGGCTGACTGATCCGAATGCGACCCTGGTGCGGGGACATGCGTTGTTATCATGCATTTGATAAACGTTTTGTTTTTCATTAGAGCCCCCACCCAAAAACAAAAAAAACGCCTGAGGAAGAGAGAGACAGAGAGACCCCAGCAGAGACACAGACAGAGACAGAGGGATCCCCCAATGGGATCAGCAGTGATCAAAGCACTGATCTCCGTGTGGTATCACACCACCCCTTCAATTAGCATCAGAAAATCAGAAATTAAATCAGAAAAAAAAACGTCGTACGTGGAGTTCCATGGAAAACGCAACCATGTGGTGTGCGTCGCCCCGTCTTTTGCGGTAGAAATTGTTCCCATGCTAAACAATTTATCAGCAACGGCAATGGCAACGGCAGCAACGTCCTGTCTGAGGTTTCTCGGTTGTCATTTGCGATAGGCATGCCCTGCCAGCGGTAAAGAGAACCGCAAAGAACTCTTTTGCTTTTTTATATACATACATATGTTCATATCAGGGTGGAGATTCTATGATTTATCATGAAGCATAGGAACTTTTTGGCACACCACAACATATACTATATACCATATACTATATACCATATACCAAATACCATTTACCATATAGCATTCGATAGAATTGTTAGACCGTTTACCGCCTACCGCTGACCGCTGACCGCAGCACTTGAAAAAACCGCTTTAATCTCGAGTAGTTTCAATTAACGTCATTGGACTACATAGATCGCTGATTAGGGACTGAATGAACATTAAAGAGGAACAAATACTAGAGTACTAGTACTAGGTAGAGTACTGGAGGTTGAGAGAGAGAGAGAGAGAGAGCGGAAAACAAAAGAAAGAATAAGGTCCGAGTATATCCCACACGGGAAAAATAGAAACGAAAACAAAGTCGGAACGGAATCGGAATCGGAATCGGAATTGGGCTGCGATGCGATGAGACGCGACGCGACGTGAGGGGGGGGGGGGGAAAGCCGTATTCGTATTCGTATTCGTATTCGTATTCGTATTCCTTGGGAGATTGTGCGATGATTGTGGGCCCACCCACCGCACATGGTCAGTGGTGTGGCTGGTGTTGTGCTCTGGCTTATCAGTGGGGGCCTATATATACGCATATAGCCACACGATCCGCACAGATAGATAGAGTACGAAGTGGCGGTGGGCGGTGGGCGGTGGGCGGCAGCATGAAGGAGGAAGGCCTTCCATTTACGTCACAATTCGAGTCGCAATTCATGAATTTCTTTGGCACTAAAAAAACAATTCTATTTATTAGACGACTGCCCCAGAGAAGGGTGCCAGAGGGTGGCAGGGGTCTGATAAGTGTGGGCCAGCTGATAACCAGCTAACCGCTCAGTGGGTGGTGGACGGTTTAGATTGGGAAATATACGACAAGCGGATTGCATAAAAGAGTCGAGTCTTTGTTTTTCTGAGTCACGAGGAAATACTCCACTCGACTCCATTCGCACACACACACACACACACAGCTCTGATCTTTCGATGTCGTTTTCGTGATTAGAGTGAGGCACAGATGGAAACCTGTTGGCGCCTTGGGAGCCCACCCCCTTTTTTGGCGGTGGGGGGGAGGAGGGGGTTGGGGCAATATTTTAGTGCATTTTATAAGCACTGCACATGCAAATGTCTGTCGCATAAAACTTAATTGTAATAGTTCTTTACGAGCTCCACTTTGGCGCAGGGGAGGAACTTGTTTTGTGGCATCTAAAGAGCTGTAGACCCCCCCCCCCCCCACCCGCCCGCCTCCTCTTCAGCGTGGAAACGGGGGAATCTCTTTTAAGGCAAACACTTTGGCGGCTGCCTAATTTATGTAATGTAATGCCTGCCCCATTGTCTCAAACCGAGACTCAGACTCAGACTCCGCCTCAGACTTTCCTTCCAAGTGGTTTCCAAAAAAAAACGAAAAAGATGAAATATCTTCATGCCAACAAATCCATTACAGTCGAGTGCTCGAACAGCAAACAGCAAATAAATAAAAGATGTACGAAGTGTGGAACGAAAATTAACCGAAATTTTATTAGTATTTGCGCAAGCGCAAGCCAAAGTCAATGTTAAATATTTGACAACCAGACGGGACGACCGGCAGACCGGCGGACCGGCGGACCGGCAGACCAGTGCCCCGCTCTGACCAAAAAGAGTGCCGACTCTTGGGAGTGGGGGAGGCAGGCAGGCAGGCAGCATCTGCATTCCCTCCACACTCCTCACTCCTCACTCTTCACTCCTCACTCTTTCTGCTCTGCGGACACAGACTCTTCTCTCCTTTGGGGCGGACAAGGCAAAAGGCAATTAGAGTTGACACTTTTCGGTTTTGGGGCCCGGTTCGGTTCGGTTAGGTTCGGTTCGGTTAGGCTCTCTGTCTTAAGCGCGGCATTTCATCCTCGAAGAAGGGCTCTAAAGAAGTTGTCCGCTAAAGTTTTTGGCCTCTCTGGAACAGGTATCGGGCACCATGGCACCCCAAGGGACAGTTTAATTTTCACTAGACATTCGCCTCCACTTAAAAACCATTTTCACTTGAGACGTGACCGGTCCGCCAGAAGATTGCGTCTTCTTTTGCGTCTAATGTCCGAGGCGCTGTCCGTCCGTGGTTGGTTTGGGCGGTTCAGGCGGCTCAGGCGGCTCAGGCGGCTCGGGGGAGATCTGTGTGTTATTTATGGATCAATATTGACGCAGCAGCACATAGCAGTGGAGCGGGAGGAGCGGGAGGAGCGGGAGGAGCAGAGGCTGAAGGTGGAAGGTGGAAGGTGGAGACAACATTGTAAACAAAGTGTAAGCCGCTCAAGCCCCCACCCCTCCTTCTCTTGGGAGAGAGAAAAGTGTCACTAAAGCATCTTTGGGATTCCACGTCTGCAGCCAAACAATGGGGAGGGATGACAATGGACAATGTAGATGGGCAGATGGGCAGGTGGATAGATGGATAGATGGGCGGAGGCCTTGTAGATCTTAACCATTTAATCATAAATTTGTTAAGCGATTATATTTACAGTTTTTAAAGTCACCTTTCTATATATAGTATAGTCTCTCTGAAAGAGTCTCTCAGAGAGAGAGAGAGAGAGAGGGAGAGAGGGAAGCACCGATCCGATCCGATCCGATCCGATCCGATCTTGAAATGAATATGCAAATTATTTGTTATTATTATGTTTATGCATAAATCCCCCATCCATTCGTCTTATGAATGTTTGTTTGTTGCTCGAATCTTTCAAGATTGCTGAGTGAATGGCTGGCACGTGTGTGTGTCTCCCCCTCTCCCTCCCGCACTCTCTTTCCTCCCTCTCTGGGGCAGGCACCCTCTTCTCTGTTGCCCCCCTCCCTCAGCCAAAAAAAAAAGCCACACGGGAAAAAAGGGAAGCCTGTTGAGTGGCAAACTGATTTCCGTTTGGTGCAAAAAAGCACCACAAAAAAGGTGGTAGAAGGGTCTGTGGCAAGTCTTAAATTCCAATGCATACGCGCTGTTTGTTGTTGCTTGCCCCTTTTTCTCTTCTTTTTTTTGTTGTTGTGTGTGGCAACAAGAGAAATGCATTGCCGGGCCAAGCCACAGAGGGGCGCAGGAGGGGCGGGGGGAGGGAGGGTGGCACATCGAATCGAATCGAATCGAATCGAAATGTTTCTCACGCTCTTGCCCCAAAGGACATCTCCCGAACCAATCCGCAGAAGGAGAAGAGAATGCGAGGAGACACCCACGACAGGGCGACAGGGCGACAGGGCGACAGGGCGACAGGGCGGCAGGGCGACAGGGCGACAGGAGAGAGACGACGCACAAAAGAGGACACATGCCCCTTGTGCCACTTGAGTGAAACTGAAATTCCTGAAAGCCGCTTTTCGACCAATAAAGTCTTATTATATACTCATCAATTCAGCAGCAGATAAAAGTCAAAAACTTTGAGATACGCTCACGGCTCTGGATGTGGATGTGGATGTGGATGTGGATGTCGTCGATGGATGCCGCCGAACGACGACGACAGCGACGACGACGGCGACTAAGGCACAAGTCAGATAAATTATAATTAAAGCAGAGACGATGAAACAGAGACAGAGAGAGAGAGAGAGACAGAGGCGAAGGAGATACAGATGTGGAGATGCGAGATGGAGATTCTCTGCTCTGTGATGTCAGAGCGTATTTAAAATACGAGTAGAACCGCTTGCATCCGCCGACGCCACACGACCGACCCAAAGAGCCCAAAGAGCCCAAAGAGCCCAAAGAGCCCTCCTCCCACCGGTCCCCCCGCGGTCCCCTCTGCGAGAACTGAGAGCCAAAACAAATAAACAGCAAGACAGTGGAACAAGTGAAGAAACCAAAAAAAAAACAGAAAAAAAGAGGCGCAGACGTCGCATAGAATTGAGCTTCAAGTCCGCTGGCGGCAAGAAAACACCTGTCAAACTGGTCCAAAAACGAACACAGAAAAAAGAGAACCGAACAGAACAGAACAGAACAGATCCCCATACGATCCCGATCCACATTCGAATGGAGAACACAAAAAAGAGAGACAGAGAGAATCGGGGGAGAATCTGTGGCCCGGGTCTTTGGGATAATGACTGCGCAAAGGATGGTGTGGCATGATGACGATGCTGATGCCGGGTCTGATGCCGGGTCTGATGCTGATGCTGATGAAACCCACCAAAGCGGATATGCAGCGAACGAAAGAGAGGGTTTCTGATTAGCCAGGGAATTGATTTAATTGAAAGATGCAGCGGCAAATCGAATGTACCGCCGCCACAACGGAAGTTATTACGCAAGTTGCACCCAAAAGTAGTGGCTGCCTCCACATTTGATTAGATTAGATGATGTTGCAAGAACACATCGGGGCTTATTCGGAGGTATTTTCTCACAGCTAATTGCAGCCAAAGGAAAAGAGGGGCTGCCGCCTAAGCAGGAAATGCCAGAGGCAGACGAATGGAATGATTCGGCACAGGCACAGGCCCTAACCCTTAACCCTTAACCCTTGCATTCCGTCAACCGTTTAGTGTCACTGGAGGGTTAACGCAGACAAGTATATTCCCTGATGTTCCCTGATTCTCGGATTCCCCTTTCAATTAGCAGACAGACACGCAAGCCAGCAGCAGCGCCGCGCAAAGGACAAACTTTTCACAGGCCCCAAACGAAAGTATCTCTCAGATACACCGATACACTCGTACGAGCAGCCGAGACTGCAATCAAATTACAAAACTTAATCGCATGCAACGAGCGAGCGGCAGGAACAGGACACTAAAATGTGTCTATGTGTCATGGAGGGGCACGGGGCACGGGGCGCGGTTCGGGACGTGGCGTGGTGCATGGTGGGGGCGGTGGCGATGGCGATGGCGATGGCGGTGGCGGGTAAAAAGTGAAAAGTGGAAATGGAAAATCAGAGTGAAAATGGAATGGCAGTGCAACCGACACTTGCCGCCGCACTTGCGGCACAAGGAGTTAACGAGTTAACGTTTATGCAAAACCAAAAAAAAAAAAAAAACAACTGCAATGCGTGCGTGTGGCAGCCACAACAGACACAACAAAAAAGACTTGCCCCACAAAGTGGGGGAGCAGTCGGTGATGGAGCAGAAGCAGAAGCAGAAGAAGAAGACGGAACGACAGTCGGACAGTCAGACAGTCGGACAGCCGACAGGAAGTGCGCAAAATGCCACAACTTACGACCGCATTGTGTTGCAAGCAGTTTGCAAAATGCTAAAGAGCCTTGTCTCCTACTCACCCTCACCCTCACCCTCACCCTCTCTCTTTCTCTGTCTCCTTCTCGCTCTCTCTCTCGCCTTCCCCCGAAGTTTCTCTTTGATTTTCCTTCGTTTGTTTCGCCATTAAAGTGGTTGTTGCATGTTGCATGTTTGGTGCTTGTAAACAAGCTTGTCGCTTCGGCCTATAAAGTAACAAAATATTATTAAATTAGCAGCAGTCGCCTAGGAAAAGATACAAAGATAGATAGCGAAGGATTCGAGGCCCCGGATACCCTAGAAGATACATCATTTCTAAGGCGGGAATATGCCACCGAAATGGGGCGCAATCTTATAGATATTTTCATAGATATATCTATCTGTAAAACACATATTTTGAAACATATATCTTATGGATCCAATCGAATCGAAGCTACGACATATATTTCACTCTTCAAGGATACATCTAGCTGCAAAAGATATACAGATACATGCTTAGGGGGGAGGGATGCCGCCTCAAGCGGCAACAGGCGTGATGCTCCACCCACCAATGGAGGCAAAAATGCAGTTGCTTTCTGTATCTGTTGTATCTGTTGTATCTGCTGTACCTCTATGTATCTGTATCGCTGTATCTGCATCTGCATCTGTATCTGTGTATCTCCTGTATCTGTGTACATAATTATGGAGTCATGAGGCTGTCGCTGCCGCTGCCGCTGCCACTGGGACTCCGATGGCGATGACCACGTCGACTGGTCATTAACTGCCTGATGAGCCGCGTTGCAGAGGGGCGTAGAGGGGCGGCAGGGGCAGGGAGGGGTTGCTGGTTGCACAGTAGCCAATGCCAAGTGGCAGGCTGGCAGCGTTGGCAGCTTCTCTAGCTGCAAGTTGCAGCCTGCCGTTGCAGTCGAGTCCGCCTCAGCCTGGGCCGCATAAATAATTATTAGCAATTGTCTGCAGGTGCAACAAGCAGCAGAAACCAACTTGCAACAGCAGCCACAGCCTGCCTCAAGTGGCAGGCTACTTAAATACTTATTGTGGATATTGCTCGCGCAATTTTCAACATTTTTCACATTTTCGTCGACGAACAAAAGACTTAAGAAACGAACTTCTGGCACTTGCAACCAGAGCAAAAGGATCATCTCTCTCTTCCGCTGTCTCTCGCGGACACGCGGGGGAAATAAGGTCAGTGGCAAGAGTGGCCAGAGTGGCCAGAGTGGCAGGAATGGTGGGCCACCCAAGGGGCATGCACATCCACACAGGGCCACAGGTAGCCAAGAAAAACATAGCCGCAGAAAAGAGAGGAGCGGCGCAGGGCCCCCTCTCTCTCTCTTTCTCTCTCTCTCGAGACTGTTGTAAAACGTCAAAAACTGGAAAGAAAAAAACCACTCAAAAATACTCAAAGCCAAGGGGCCCTGTGGGGCAGCGGGGGAGCGGGGCGGCTGCAGCCGGCGGGGTCTGTGGGGCATATAAGGTAGAAATTATTAACTGACATTTTAATGATGATAATGATGATGCCCCGTTGACGGTTGCCTCTTGCAACTGCGTCGGTGGCTAGACATAAAAATGAAGGAACAAAAAAATAAAACTCTTTACCCTCGAGGGGGCACCACACAGATGCCCCATCCTCTCTCTCCAGGTAGAGAGACCCGCGGCAGTGGCCGCGTGATTTTTATCAGCTCCCCACCTGATGACTGGCGCCAGCTTCATTTGGTTGCCACTGCCACTGCCACTGCCCCCCTCTCCAGAGAGAGAAGGAGGGAAAGAGAGAGAGCGTATTTTGGTGAGAGTATTCCCCCCCCCCCCCCTTCCACCAAAAATGTAGAAAATCTGAAGTTTAGAATGGATTTTTCGGTTCAAAAATCAATTAGCCATGAATTTTAATTGATTTTCGGAAGGAGAATGCCCCAGAGAGCAGAGAGGAGTGAGAGAGAGAGAGAGAGGGATAGTGAGACAGGAGGCTGTAATTCGTTGGGGCACGGTGGCATTCGATGCGGCTGTAAAGTTGCCTCTCCTTCTGGCCGCCAGATCAAGCATGAAAATAAGTTTTGTGGCTAATTTTCGAGGCACCCACAATTCGCTGCAGCAGCAGTCGGCAGCAGCCGGCAGCCGGCAGCCGGCCAGGACTTATTGTCAGGTCTGTGCCGCGTCTGTTTGCAACATGCTTACTGTCAGTGCAACAACAGCAGCAACAACAACTGCAACGCACTGTCACTGTCATGCATCATCAAGAGGAGGCCTCTCTGTGGCACTGTGGCTGGCTCTCTGTCTGCTGTTTGAAAATTATTGCATGTCTCGGGGACGACGCGACTTTGGGTCTTCAACCTGCCAGAGGATGCAGCAGCCTCTGTCTCTGTCTCTGCCTCTGTCTCTCTGTCTCTGTGCCTCTGTGCCTCAGTGAGTGATGCGATTATCTGCAAGATTCGCTTATCTACGGTGATCCATCAGTGGATGGAGTCTCCTCCTCTGATGGGAGGCTCTGTGGCCGTGGCTCTGGACTCTGGCGAGATCTTCGTGCAAAAATGCGTAGCCGTACGCCTGCGCGGGCGTCCAGTCTGCTGTCTTCCTTTTCTCTTCATATAAATTAGAATGTGAGCTGCGTATTTGCACGTGTGTATCTGTGTGTATCTCATGGATACATGGATACATGGATACATACTCCTGTGTCTGCGTTTTTAATTTACTCTTTACTCGGGCGGTGGCTCCCACGGTCGAGCGGACATGCGGCCACCTCTGGAGAGGCAGAGGCACCCGCTAGGAGAAGAACTTGCAGCTTGCGGTTTGCCGTTGCCGCTGCTGCTGCCTCCAGGAAGCTCCGAAAGATACTGTGCTGTTTTTTTTGTTGACTTTTGATTGAAAGTTGACACAGCGAAGCGTTGAAAACCACATCCGAAGCCAGGCGAGGCCAGGCCTTTGCCTCAGTCTCTGCCTCTGCCTCTCTGCCTCTGCCTCTCTGCCTCTATGCAACTGAATCTGCCGCTTGGCTCCAATCTCTGGCTCTGTGGCAGGAGTCTATGCCCCATGCGTCCTATGCAAATGCAATTAGTTTTTCTGATTAAGTTGTAGGCAGGCCGAAAAAGTGCGCGCCACTGATGGGAGGCACAGCCGAGGCACTGCCACTGGCACTGCCACTGCCACTGCCTGAACACCAAAAGTACACTTAAGCGCAGAGCACAAGCGACAGACCGTTAAATTGTTGCAATTACGAGAGTTAGAGCGATGTTGCCACTGCCACTGCCGCCATATTTGAGCTGTAAAACAATATGCAAAAAGGTAGGTGCCTCCTGCCACCCCCAGCCACCCCCTGCCAACTCCTGCCGCCGCTCTCGTTTCTATCGTCTGTCGTTTTGTGGGTGTGTATTGTGTTGCAGCGGCAGCAGCTACTGTTGTTGCCACTGCCTGCCTGCCTGCCTGCCTGCCTGCCTGCCTCTGCTTGGGGCAATTGTTTAGCACGCGCTGCTAATTTTGTGCCGCTGCTGCTGCTGCTGCCGCTGCCGCTGCCGCTGCCGGTGCCGTAGCAATTTCTACGTTGCATGCACGCCTCGTTGATTGTAGTAGGTGGAACGATACGATACGATACGATACGATACGATGCGATATACCCCCCGCTCTGCTCTTCGAGGGTGTCCACATGCCACATCCCAGTGGCAATCATTTTAATAGCAGGCTTCTTTCTGTGGTCAGTCTTTCGGTTGCAGCAAGTTCTCTCCCCCTCTCGCTCCTCTGCGGCTCTATGTAATTTATGCCCCACAACTAATTGCATTTGAAAGTTTAAACTGCAAAAGTCAAACGGTTTTCAGATACGAGATGCATGCCACACACACACACACACACACACACAACCATAGGCATAACCATAAACATAACCATAACCCAAAAAACAAAAACAAAAAACAGCGTTAGAGGCACCAAAAAATGCTGAAACACACACAAATCGGAATCGGAATCGGAATCTGATTTTAGATTCAAAAAAAACCAAAAACAAAATAAATGAAAAATCAGTTTCTCACGCGCTTGTTCCCTCCGCAGAAGTGGAGCTGCGCCATGGATTTCCATTTTCCCTGGGCTCTGGGCTCTGGGCTCTGGGCTCTCGGCTCTCTCATTTGAAATTCATTCGAATTTCATTCGTATTTCAATAACGCAGCAGCAGCAGCCAAGCCAAGCCACAAAGCGATGTTTATCTGTGAGGTTGTTTTTGAGTTTTTGAGTTTTTGAGGTTTTCTGTGAGTAGGCGTGTGGTTCGAATAGTTTTCAAATCGAATGGAATATGGGCTGCGGCTTCGAGTGGCAAGTCGAGTGGTCGAGAGATATAGAGATGGAGATAGGGGGGGGGGACTGTTGGGGAGGGGAGAGCACGTTTGGGGCCAAGGTTCATGAGATAAGAGAATGGGAGGATGGGAGCGCAGCCTCTTGTTGGGGGTGCGATAAGGCAGTGCCAGAGTTTATCAGCAGCCGCAGCAGCGTGTCCAGTGGCTGTGGCAGCAACAGTGGCAGCTGTTTGGAAGGCAAGGCACGCTCAGGCCCACAGATACAGATACAGATACAGATACCCGTTGCGGACTGCCACTGGGGCAGCATTTTTCTGGGTTGTTTTTTTTGAACAAGTTTTGGTTTTGTTTTCGGTTTTGGTTTTTGTCGATTTTTGTCGATTTTTGTTGATTTTTGTTGGCGGCATATTTGTTAAGGTCGCCTCGCGCGCACAGCTGCAACACAGAAACTCGGGGCTCGGGGCTCCACATAGCTGCTGGTCATATGCCACCGCAAAACATGCCATGTTGCATGCCTAATTGCAACAGGTGGCAACACACAAAACACAAAGCACAATCGATGTGTGCAGCAGTGGCAAGGGTTCCTGTTGCAGCAGCAACATGTCACATTTTCTGTCAATTAGCAGTCGCCCCCAACAGCAGCAGCCCCCTCCCCCCCCCTGCCATGCAAATCATGACACCCCCCCCCCCAACCCCCTGAACTGGCAGCTGCACCTGCGCCCCGTTGCAGCAATGTGCTGCATTAAATTGATTAAATTGTACAAAATAATTAGCAAATAATAGCAATTGTCTGGCCAAAAAAGGCAGCAGCAACAATTGCAAAAGTGACATGGGATTTGTGTCTGTCGGCTACTGGAAATCGTTTATCTAAGAAATTAATAAGCAACACAAAAAGATTATAGATATATTTAAATAAATTAAAACACGGCAGGAGAATTATCTGCCCAGAACGAAGCACGAGATACACTTCCTTTGATCGAATTTCACATTCGCAGTTGGGGAATCTTTTTCGGATGAATCTTTATCTTTAAAGGGCATTCTTTCTTAACCCCGAAAAGATACTTGCTGCTCTGCTTCCCTTTGTGGCAAGGCGAGCATCTGTTGCCCTTAAAACCCCAATGCGATTGTACCCTCCTCCTCGGGAAAGAGTATCCGTATCGGGGATCATCAATCAATTTTCGACTTCGATTTCCAATCAGGCGGCTTCCCTTTTTGATATACGAGGCAGGCACTCTCTCTGCTGCTGCTGTTGCTTTTGCTGTTGCTGCCACTGTTTTTTCGGTTGCAGACACGCCCACTTAATTTGCCTCCACGTTTAGTGGGTGGCAACCAGTGCTGTGCTTTTTGGTTACTAATATTAAAACACTTCAATCAATCAATGTCCCGTGGAAAATCAGCCGAAAAGTCTATGTATCGAATATCCATCGAACGCCAAGCAGTCTCGCAAGACTCTCGCCTCCTGAAATACCTGCCCCACGATCCGATCTCAATATTTGCCTATAAGGCCATTAAATATTTATGAACCCCAGACCAGGCCGGACCAGGCCAGGCCAGGCCAGGCCAGACCAGACCAGAGTTTTGTCCAGTTTCCAGTTTTGATTAATGATCGAAACGTCTGTGGCTGTGTTCTGCTTTAATTACCGCAGCAATTAGCAGCTGAAGCTGAAGCCGAAGCCGAAGCCGAAGCTGCCACGCAACAGAGATCTGCTGCTGCTGCCTGCTGCCTGCCTGCCACAATTTGTCATAGCAGCATCTCCTCCAAAAAATCTCCAATCTCTAACGATCTTCTCCGCTATTTTTCCACTCTTTTGCAGACTATGCCCCCGATGAGCCCACGGATCGTCCAGCCCCAAGTCTAACTCCCGTCTCGAGGTAAGTTCCACACACAGCTGCGCTGCAAGTGCTGCAACTGTGCCTCTCTTTTTTTGGCGCTGCCCGACAACCCTGGCCCGGGTCCGGCTGGCTTTGGCCAGCGAGCGCTTGCGCTCCACCTGGCAACCTTCACTAAAGTCTCTAAAAAAAAAAAAGCTGAAGCTGAAACGCATTTTGAATTTAATGCGTGCGTCGAGGACACCGCAGCAGCAGTGGGGAGGAGGCGGTCTCCAAAGAGGGGGAGGGAGATCGATCATGTGTGTGCGACTGCTGCGACTGCTGCGACTGCCACAAGCAATGGGTGATGCGATGGCCACGCTGCACAGTGATGGGAACGTGACTTCTCGCGCGGAAGGCATTGCCAGGCGGCACTAGGAGTGGGCGAAGCTAAAGGCATTGCCAGGTGGCATTAAGAGGGAGAGAAACTATGGCATGGCCACTTACCCTGGAATTGCCAGGTATTGCCAGCAGCTTAAGGGCAAGGGAAGCTGAGGGCATTGAAAGAGAAGCTTCAGCTGAGGGCATTGCCGTCTCCCACTAAAACAGAGCCTGTCTTACCCTCTCGCGTGACTCTCGTGTCACTCTGCCGTACCCAATGCTGCTTTTGGGGAGGCACAGCTGCCATTGAGAGGGAGTGAAGCTGAAGCTGAAGCTGAAGCTCAGGCTCAGTCTCAGGCTCTCTGCCATTGAAAGTGAATGAAGCCTGAGCATTCTCGACAGATTGCCAAGTTTTTGTCATAAAAAAAAACAAAAAAAAACTGCAGCTAAATGAATCTCTGGCCACTTTTCGAAGATTAATTGCTAGCGACAGTCGCCACAGAGACAACGACAGACAGACGGCGACGGCGACTGCGACTGCGACTGCGACTGTAGATTGGAGTCTGAGGCAGCTCTTGGCCAGAGACCAGACCATAAAAATCGGCAGCCACATTAACATGACGTCAACGACAACGAATACGAATACGAATACGAATACGACTGCGAGTACGACTGCGAGTACGAGGTACAACTCAATCGGGGCGACCTTTGGGGCGACCACTTTGGGGACGGGACGGGCCGGGCCAGTGGCGATTAAGGCCAGAAAAGCTCTCGCGGATTTTTTATTTGTATTTTTCATTTCTCGGGAGATTTCTTTTGACACGCCCCAAAAAATACAAAAATACAAATAAATAAAAATAAAACTGCGGTTTGCCGTGCGCTTTCGGTGTCATCACATATTCGTTTTATTTTTTCTTGATTTCTTGATTTTTTGAGTTTTGGATTTTGATTTTTACTCTTTTTGGGGAGTGTGTGGTGTGGTGTGGTGTGGTGTGTGGTGCTGGCGCTTTATTCATAAATCCATCAGCTGCATATGAAATGTAGCTTAATTAACAAAAAAGAGCCCGTCTCGAGGGGCAGAAGAAGAAAAGGCCACTGCGACACCCAGTCGTAGAGCAGTTCCATTCATTCATTCGTTCATTGAACAACGCGAGTGTCTTGTTTTATGTGTCTGCCACACAAATCTTCTTGAATATCGCCCCATAATTGAGTTGGCAAACGAATCGGTTCACTCGGCCCCATCGCCAGCCCCATCGCCAGCTCCAGCTCCAGCTCCAGCCCCCCGAAGCGATTCGAAACGGTAAATATCCAGCTGAAAGAAAGGAACGGGTCATAAACAAACGAATCAAATTACGAGACGAGGCAAACGAAATCAATTAACACCTGCTGCAGATGATGTGGATTGTGGATTGTGGATTGTGGTGGACGGTGTATGGTGGCCCCCAGTCATCGATCAATCGGTGACACGAGCTGCATAAATTATCTCCAATCCAGTGTCCAGTGTCCAGTGTCCAGCGTCCAGTGTCCATCGTCCAGTGTCCGCTTTCTAGACTTCACTGTTGGCCGGCCGCTCTTTCCAGTGTTCACTGTCCGCCACAGCATAATTGTGTGTGTTCTTTGTTGAGGGGGGGGGGGGGGGGGGGGGGGGGGGGAATTAGCATATCAAACGAAGCATAATTGCACGATAATCGACCACAAAAAACCAGAAAAACGTAAGAAAATCAAAGCTCACACAAATATGTAATTAATGGCCTTTGAAGGGGCTTCGCAGCGGCTTCGAGACACCCCGTGGAGAAGTCTTTCTGCCAAAGAAAACGTATTTCGGTATTTCAAGGAAACGGTTCACCCCTTGCCCCTCCGTCTCTAAGAAATTCCAATGAAATGGAAGCTCATTCTAAATATAATACATGCCTTCATGCTATTTGGGGGAGTACTCGCTGAAGTCTCTATGGAAACCACATAAATAATCACTTCACTTCACTTCGTTGTTCTTAGATTTCTCTGCCATTGAAAATCATAGCTTCCTCCTTGTTATGCGTTGATCCACCCAGAGAGACACGTTCTTGCCTTCTTCTGGACATCCTCTTATCTGTTATCCCTGGCACCCTCTTTCTCTGTCTCGCCCAGCGACAACCCCAACGAATTTCGTGGACTTTGGCGCGTTTTGCATGCGTTTTGCATGCGTTTCTTGACGCCTGACGCTCGCCGAAAGGCGGCTGCCTGCTCCTCCGCTCTACATTCCCAGTCCCTGGGTATTCTCCCCGATCCCCTATACCCGATCCCCGATCCCCGATCTGGTGGACTGGACTCTTGGACTCTTTCGATCGTATAATGCAAAGTGACAGCAACGGCTTGTAGGCAATCAAAATGCGAGCCAAAACACGCGCAAAGTTTTCAATTGCAGGTTGTTGTTTTTTTTTTATAGTGTCGTTGTTTCGGTTTTCCCCTTGCCGCAGGTTGCTGCAACTTGTTGTTGTGGTTGTTGCATACTCCACCTGGCAGCAACGAGGCAAATTGAAAGAACTTGTTGCAGTCAACGCGGTTCAAAAATTGAATGCTTTGCACTTGCATTTTTGCGGTCACACACAGAGCAGCACCACAACCAGAGGCACCACCAGAGGGGGACTTCGACTTCGACTTCGACTCCGACTCCGACTCCGACTCCGACTTGGACTTGGACTGGCGAGTGCACTTTCGGTGGTTACAACTATTGATTACATGCCACGGCAACACACAGCTCACATTACGCCACACAAAATGCGGGTGTTGCACGCCTCCAGTCTGCATTCTGCAGTCTGGAGTCTCCATTCTGCCACTCTGCCACTCTGCCACTCTGGCATTCTGCAGTCTCCTTGGAGTCTCTCTCGCTCTCTCTTGCTTGTAATTAATGCGGGAGCCTGCGCTGACATTTTGAGAAATTTATTGCTGCAAGTGGATTTATAGTCTGCGACATTTTATAGGCTGCAACCACAGAGGTACACAGAGGTACACAGAGGTACACAGAGGTTGCACCGCGAAGGAGAGGATCCCGTGCGATCCCTCCAGGATCCTTCCTTAATGCTCATCATGTGTGCGCGCGCGCATATATAATTTGTGCCTGGCTACCCGATAATGATCGGCCTTTCGGCATAATAAATTTTACACAGAAACAACTGAAACAACAGAAACAACAGAAACAACACCGGGGAAAAACGTTAAGAAACTTTCAACTTGTTTTTGCGGCAGGCAAAGGCTGGCTGTAGGTTGGCGTCTTGCCCCAATGTATCTGCCGCTTGCAATCTATATTAATTTTTATATACAGGAGACGAGGAGACGAGGAGGCGACGTCTTTCAGGGAATGGGTCACGCCGCCACAGCCGCCGCATGCACTTTCATAAATGCCAAAAATTTCACCTGCTTTCACAAAAAGATGATTAAAAATAAATACTCCTCGTATGCAGTCCGTTCCGCGATCCCTTTCCGCCGGGCCCGCGCTCGCGAGAGATATCTTCAAAGTGCAGCCCAGTGGATCGGTGGATCGTTGGATCGCTGGATCGGAGTCTGAGAACGAATCCCTCCGCCCCAAAAACTTGCTTGATATACGATAATTTCGTTCTGATAATGTGATGGACAGAAGGCTAAGAAAGGGAATGGGAATGGGACTGGGAATGGGAATGGGCATGGAGTGGAGTGGAATGGAATGGGGGATTCCAGTGGAGGATCTGGATGTTTGACCCACTTTGAAAGATCCACTCCACTCCCGAGGCGACTCCCAGTGCGTGAGTGTTGAGGCCCACAGAAAGCGTTTAAGGCTAATTGCAAAAGATCGCTTTTGACTGATAAACGATGGAGCAATCGAGCAATGGAGTGAAGGGTGAAGGTGAAGGTGAGGGAGGAGTAGGCGGACGAAAGGGTTTCGCGTCTCTCTCCCTCTCCCTCTTGCTCTCTGGCGCTGACCCCAAACCCCAACAAAAACAAAAACAAATACGAAAGCGCGCTCGTGCTTAATGATGATTGCTGTGAGACTGCGGCCCTAGAGGTTAAAAATTAAATAATTTCCAAGTTGGAGTCGAAGTTTTTAGCCCAAAAACTGATGCCCAAGCCAAGTCTAAGTCTATGGCTAAAATGGCAGGCGTTTCAGCCATTCATTTTCGACCGTACCGTACCGTACGTTGGCCATATATAATTAGCATGAAATGAGCGTCAGGGATCTTTCGCTCTTGGCGCTTTTTGGCTTCGTTTTGTGGCCGCACCGGGCCGGGCCCGGGCCCGGGCCCGGGCCGTGCTGGCCATTCTTCAGAGCTCCGCTGCGGAGCCACACATCTTTATGTTAATTCAGCAATTAAGCAGCAAATCGTGTGCCTAATTATGATAAACTCTTGCAGCGAGCTAGTGGAAACATCACTGTTTTGAGAAGGAAGTGCCACAAAGCGAAGATTCATCCCACTCACATCACATTCGGAGTGGCAGAACAGAAACAGAGACAGCAACAGAGACAAAGACAGAGATAGAGACAGAGACAGAGACGGAACCCGTTTCGTTCTCTGTGCTGCCCTTGGAGGAGGCGCCTCGCCTCGCCTTGCCTTTCCTCCTCTTGCATTCGGTTTGGTTTGCCGATAAAGCGGCAATGGTTTAATTTAGCTGCAAGGAACAGCAGCAGCAGCAGCAGCAGCAGATGACGACAGGATCGTTGGGCCCACCGTTGGGCCTACGTGGAGTGGAGTGTGTGCAACGTGCAACAGAAGCAGCACCAGCACCAGCAGCAGCAGCAGCAGCAGCAGAGGGGCACTAGCAGCAAAACAAATGTGTCTGTATATCGCTGGCTAAATTGACTTTGATCACGCGATCGCCCTCTGGAAGAAGAGCCTGGACTCTGGGTATCGGGCGCGGCCTTTTGTGGCGTCCTCAAACGGAAGTATGCTAAGCAACTTGTTGCTGCCACATGCCCCCTATGCAACGGGCAGCAGTAGGAGCAGCTGAAGGTGTATATTGCAAAAATAATTACATTTGATTGTAAAAGGCCCAGGCGTCTGCGTTTCTAGTAGGAGACCAGCGACCAGGGACCACGGACCAGGGACTAGACGGCCACTTGGACCGACTCGAAGTGGAGGCAGAAGCAAGAGGCATGCCAGAGAAAAATGTGCAACATGATTGCAGTTTACAGCCGCAACACAAGCAGCAGCAGCAGCAGCAGCAGCATCAGCAGAGGGAGCAGCACCCAGCACCCAGTGGCAGTGGCAGGCAGCAAAAACCAACAGATAAAATGCATTTACAATTGAATTTGAATGTAATTTTATTTAAGCTGCGGTCAGCCAGGGGCCGCTTGCTGCATGCTGCATGCTGCATGTGTGCTGTTGCAGTGTTGCTCCTTTGGCACGGGAGCAACAATTGGCCAAGAGGCAAGGCAGGAAATTGCCATTATCTGGCATTATCCATTTGGTCAACGGTAGCGGCAGCAGCAGCGTAGGTTGCAGCAGCAGCAGCCCCAATCCGTGGGGCAGTCAATCCGATCTCTCAGATCAGAGGCCTCTCGTCTTAATTAATGATCCCAGTCCCCGCATGGAGCAGAGTTGGCAGCAGCAGCAACTAATTAGCATATCGTTAGCTCGCATATTGACGTCAAATTTGGTTCGGGCCGCAATTCGCAGTCGTTTTCAAAATTACAGTGATCATTTTAATTGCAGTGCGCCAGACGCCGGCCACTGGACTCAGATGTGTATGTGGTCTCCAATTCAAATAAATAGCAACAAACAGCAACAGCAGCAACAGTGGCAACAGCAGCAACAGTGGCAACAGTGGCAGTGGCCGGGCAGTAGTTCATATAATAAATGAGATTTTCATTTGACAGATTGCCAGAGGTTTATGCAGGGTAGAAATACACGAAAAAAGAACACAAGAAGATCTATTCCTTCTCCAAAAAGTAATTCCCACTTACAGATGATATTTGCAGCAAAAAGTACTAAGATATTCCTCATTCTTATGTGGAAATAATCTGCTTGTAGTCTCCCAGTGAACAGGAAGCAAGATCTGCCAACGAATGCTATATCCTCTCCTTTATATAGGAGCTCCGCATAAACTCTGTATTCCAGATACCAGGAAAAACAATTAAGAGTCAGCTTTTCCACTCAATTGGCAGCTTTTCTTGTGTTGCCAGCGAATTGTGAGTGAGTGGGGAGGCGGCACCAGCAGCAAGCAACATGTTGCCGCTGTCATTGGTTGCACAAAGCCAAAAAGAGATAGAGATAGAGATAGAGAGAGAGAGAGAGAGAGGCAGAGAGAAAAGTGATTGTTGTAGGCGTATTTTATTAAGAGACTTTTCAGTGTTTAGTTTAGGTTTTTCCTCTTTCTCTCTCTCCATTCATTATTATCGTATCTTCCGCCACCTTCTCCTCCTCCTCCTCCTCCTCCTCCACCCCCGATGGAGCCACTGTTTGTTGTTGTTTCTGTCGCTGTCGCCCCCTGGTGGGGGGCTCTAAGCAAATTGCGTTTTATTTTATTAGCCATATTTGTGCCTGGTCATGCTTTGTTTGCTTTCCACTTGCAATGGAAGCTCCCTTTCCCTCTCTCTCTCTCTCCCTCTCCCTCTCTCTCTCTCAGTCTCTGGCTCTGTCTACAGGCTGTCTCTCTGCTGTCCATTATCAATGCATATCACGTTGAATGCTGATGTTTATGATGTCGTTTATTGCAGGCAAAGACAAGTCCGAGAAGTAAAGAGAGTGAAGTGTGGCTTAAATGGCGTCAGAGACATTTGCCAGATTAATGGCCACAGCAGTCGTCCCGCTGGAGTGCGGAGTGTGTGTGGGGATTGCAGTCGAGTGTGCACTGTACAGTGTAATCCAGCGCGAGAGTCTGCTGGCAGGGGCAGGGGTAGGGGGGCGTGTCAGCACCAACAATTTGTTTACATTTTAATTTCTGCAATTTTGTTTGGTTAACTTTGTGTGTCGTCGGATGAGAGGGAGGACGGCGACGCCATGCCACAAGAGCCACAAGAGCCACATGGACACATGGACACATGCCTACGAGGCTTATCGCGGCGTCGCGGCTACGGCTACCCCATGTTTGTCTGCGGGGAAAGGGGCTGCCGGGGGGGGGGGGGGGGGGGGGGGGGGGGGGCACGACACTCCTCTGCACTCCATTGCTCCCAATGCTAAAACTTCATCAGGTTTCCACTGTTTCCACGGCTTGCACGGTTTTCCCTGTGTGTTTAATAAGCATGACAAATGCTATGCAAATACAGTGGCAACTCTGTCACGGGGGTACAGTCTGCACTCTGTCAGGGCTGCCAGCGATTCATTTTCATTGAGAAAAGTTTAAGGAAAATGAAAGGTTTTCTTGCATAAGTCCTGGAGCTGCCAGGGTTGCCACTGGTGTACGCTCTTAGCCAGAGTTGCTTCGGCCAGTACACGGTAATGGTGACAATTTTTGTTGTCATCGCTTGGCCATGAATCATATTTCCCTGGCATTGCATTTTCAGTCTTCAGTTTTCCCGCTTTGCTGTTTTTTTCTTCTGTTTTTTTGTCCAGTGCGAACAAAGCCGCGACAGCAAATCTGAGGCTGAGGCCCGGGGCTGGTTTTTTGCTGCCTCTGGTGCTGCTGCTGCTGCTGGTGCTGCTTCTGTGGCCATTGTGTGAGCGCCATTTAGTGGCATTACCGGCGCTGCTTCCTCATTCCCTTAGAGCGTCGGCTCAGCGGCGGCTCATTGTTTAGCGCAATTAAGCAAGTGTCCGCTGCACCATTTCGCACTTGCGTTGGCACTTATTTCAGATCTCATTTACGGGGCATACGACACGATACGACACGCCGTTGTTCCGTTCCACTTTGCCAAACATTTGCTTACAAGCATGTTTCGCTGTCCGATCTTTGGGGCTCGCTAGCTCGTTCGCTCGCTCGTTCGCTCTCTCGCTAGCTCTCTCGCTAGCTCGCTCACTCGCTGTTTGTTTGCGACAAATCCACGAGCGAGCGACTTGTTAGCGCCATGTTTTACTCGATCTGCAAATGATTCCATCTGGAGATTTCCCTTAATTCGCCATTCCACCAACGCCTGGAGGCACGGCACTCAATCCGCCACTTGCGGCATGAAATTAACACTTCATTTAGGATCATTTCACACCAAATCTCTCCATCTTTGACTCCTGGCAGCCATTCTCCTTCGTTCTACCCATTATGCAATATTTCACACAAACAAAAGGAGCCCAAACCGGCGGCATAATATCGAAGATAGGCATACCCTTTCCTTCGTTTAATCTGCCATAACCCATAGAAGATCATAGATGCTCTCAAAACAGATCAGCGATGCAGGTTGGCTGCTGATCCTTCCTTAAGGTCGCTCTTCTTCGTTCCTCTGCTGTTCCAAGTGAATGTACTGTGATCCCTTTAAAGAGTATACAATCTTCTATAGATCTCTATATGCGTATGTGTATGTAAATGCAGTTAAACTTTTGCCAGGCCATAAATCAAAAATCTCGACAACTTCTTCCCTCTTCCCTTCCTATCTCCCTCTCTCTCTCTCTTTCTTCCCACCATTCGTACCAATCCAATTCCCGATTTCGCGTGCTAACAAGACCCGAAAGGCAGCGGCGTAGCTAAGAGAGAACTTTCAGTGGCGTGAAAATTTATGTTTTTTATATTTTTATGAGTAAAAGGAGCGTAGAACAGAAGAAAAGGAGAAAAAAAAAACAAAAGATGGAAAGGCGAATGGCGAAAGAGGGGGAAAAAAAATGTACTGGGTGTAAAGTTTTCTCTTTTTCGTAGTGTAGTGTAGTGCAGTGCAGTGTAGTTGTCAGCATTGCGCTGTTTAATTACCCTAATTAAGAATATTAATTGCCCTTCGGGTGACCCTGTTCCAGGAAATAGAACATGAATTATGATACTCGCAAGCGGAAAAACTTTCTGGCCGTTTTTGCCAATTAAAGTTGGAAAATCGAAAAAGTTCACAAAGGGAAAACTTTAAAGCAGAGTCGAGTCGAGTCGAGTCGAGTCCAGGACAAAGGACAAAGGACACGGACACGGGCACGCACTCCATTAAGCACACACTCGCACACACACATGGGCGATATGCGACAACAATAACAACAGCAATCGCAGGCCACTAACGTGGCACGGGGCACAAGCGTGAGGGCATCGGGGCATGTGGCATGGGGCAGTAGTGAGGACAGGACAGGACAGAAGAGGACAGTGGACTGGGAGACTGGTGGACTGGGAGACTGGTGGACGGGTGGACACAGGTGTCCATGTCGGGGTGGCGGACCCATCAACACCTCCAACCTCTCCACAAACACAGGAGACCACCGTATCCGTATCCGTAGCCGTATCCGTACTCTTTTCATTTTCTCAACACGTAAAGCAAACACGTGACCGTTAAGGACATGGACACGCCGTCTCCTCCGCATGGACTCGACACCCTCTCCCTCTCCCCCTCCCGCTCCCTCACTCTTGTAGTTGTAGGCGCAAATTGCAAACAGAAGGACAGCCAGGAAGGACGACGACAACGTACCCCATAAACTGACGGCTTATGGCAGACAGAGCACAAAGCTCCAGCTACAGCTCCAGCTCCAGTTCCAGCTCCAGTTCCAGTTCCTCTTCTCTGCTCTGCTCTGCTCTTCTCTTGGGGCAGACAGCAGGCGGCAGGGGCGGCGGCTGGGGTGGCGGTGGCGGTGGCGTGCGTGTGTGCACAATATTCATATATCACAAGGATAAGCGCAATGCAGCAAACGTCCTTCCAGACGTGCTGTCGCTCCGGTGCCTTGTGCCTTTGCGGGGCTACTGCCGCTGCCGCTGCCACTGCCAACTGCTTTGCGAGGCATGTGGCATGTACCATGTAGCATGTGTGTCTGTGTGTGTGTGGTAACTTTTAATTATTTGCGAATGTTGGCGCCAGACGGCGATGTGCGATGTGGCGATGTGGCGATGTGGCGATGCGATGCTGACTTGTCCTGTCCCCTTCATTGATTTCTGTTTGCCTGCTTTCCGCTGCTGACCAAAAGGAGCGCCGCAGCGCCGCTTAGAGGGAGGCGCCCAGGACACGGATTCGGACTCCCTCCTGCAGCCACACAATCGGTGCCTGCCCCCCCCCCCCCCCCGGTCAAGGCAGCAGCGTCAACGTCTACGGGCACAGGCAGTGGCAGCGGCAGTGGCAGCGGCAGTGGCAGCCTCATAAACTTTGAGCGCCATAAAATCTGCTGGCAGTGCAATAAAAATTCCCACAGCGGGAGAGTTTGGAGATTGGAGACAGGACGGACGGACGGACACGTTTTGGCTCCCTTCTACGGCTCCGACTCCGACTCCGACTCCGACTCCCGGAGAAACGCATAAAACTAACGCAGCGTAAACGCCGCCGTTGTCATCTGTCTCCTCGTTACTCGTTCGTTGGTTCGTTCCTTTTTTTTTGGCAGCTTCAGCACAAAAATTTATCTTATTTATTTGTTCGACTGTTGGACTGCTGGACTGTTTGACTGAAGGCCAAAGACTCAGCTCCACTGCACTCCATCCACCACACGCCCGATGAACGCCAAAGCCACAGCCAAAAGAAATTGCTGCATTTTGATGCTTGACTGATTGCCAGTCAGGCCATCCATGGGGTTTAGCTTTTATATTTTGTGAGATTTCCCAAACCTAACCTCCCAATCAGCTGGCAGTGATGCGTGGGCGCCTACCGCCCGATCTGGCAACGCCCTGCGGCGTTTAGAGGTGTAGACTTTCGGCCAGAAAGGGAAGCGAGGCGGCCATTCCGTGTAGAGTTCGGGTGGTTGCTAGAGCAGTGCCACTAGCTTTTGTTCGAGAAGCCGCACAGCATTTCTGCCAGAAAGAGCAATTCGTAGCACAAGTTTTCTTTGCCGTGAACTTTGATATTCGACACAAAAACTCCCGTTTCTTTGCTGATTTTCCATTTTGTGAAGTTATCACCTCGAATGTGGGTACGTATCTCTTTTAATGGACAAAAGTGCCATAAGTCTGAGGAAAGTATTCGGTTTTGATGCGGAAATGTGTGCGCCTGTGCGGCAGACAGACGCCAAGCGTGTTGCACACGCGCACGCACACCCCCACACACTCGCACACTCGCACAAGCCTCAAGTATGAGAAAATTGTGTGAAATTTGGTCAGAAAATTGAGGAAAAACCTGTGCAAATATCATCGCAGCTTTTACGAGCCTTTTTGTGTGTGTGTAGGTGTATTTGCAAAGCCAGAAAGTGTGAAATTTGGCCAAAAGATTGTTGAAAATCCGAAGAAAACTTGGCCAAATAATAAGTGAAAAATATTTAAGAGGTTTGAGTGTTTGTTGGAAAGAGTTTTGGTACGAAAAATTCGTACATGTCCGCGACTTTGGCATCTCCAGGCCACAGAAAATATTATTATAATTATATTTAAAATAAATCAATAGAAATAATGAAATTATTCCTAAAATCTCATCTCTTCTCCTCTCCTTTTTTTGCAGTCAATTCGAGTTCATCAGTGCGCCCGCAAGAGCCCTCGTCCGCACAAGATTAACGAGCGGCGCCTCTCGTGCAGCCCCCTTTTGTGGCAGCAGACCGCTGAACGCGATCGCGGCAAGCAGCAGCCGCAGCAGCAGCAGCAGCCGACGACGACGACGACGACGACGATTCCACAAAAAGTTGACCTCATGACGATGGCAGAAGGCACCGACCCCATGGGGCATCATCATCACGCCGCCGGCACACACAATCCGCACTACCATGCCCCCCATCCCCATCACCATCCGCACCAGCCGCACCACCATCCGCCGGGGCCGCCGCCACCGCACCACCAGCAGCAGCACCAGTACCATCCCCATGTCTACCCGCCGCCCCCGGTGGCGGCTGCAGCGGCCCACTCCCACTATGCGGCACAGCTGCAGCAGGGCTATCCGCATCCCCACGGGGGCATGGGCATGCCGCTGGCCTTGAGCCTGCACCAGCAGGCGGCGGCAGCGGCCGCCGCGGCGGCTGTGGCAAGTGCCGAGCAGCAGAACAACAACAACAACCAGCCGTGCGTCGTCAACAACAACATTGCGGCATCGTGGAAGCAGCGCAAGCGGAAGCGCCTCTCGGCGGTGCTCGACCAGCTGCACCACAACCACAACGACACCATCGAGAGGAGCAGCAGTCGCAGCCGCAGTCGCAGTCGCAGCCGCAGTCCCCAGAGTCCCTCGCCACAGGCACAGGCACAGGCACAGCCACAGCCGCAGAGCAATGGCTTGGCCGCCTGCAAGAAGGAGCCCATGGAGGAGGACGAGGCAGCGGAGGATCAGGAGGAGCAGGAGTCCCGCGGTGCGGAGGAGGAGGAGGAGGAGGAGGAGGAGGATGACTCCATGGAGCAGCAGGAGCAGCGGGAGCAGGAGGAGGCTAAGTACATCAAGAGCGAGCACACAGCCAGCGATGGCGAGGAGGAAGCGGCTTCCGCGGAGGACATCTCTGGCGAGGATCTGGAGCTGTCGCACAGCGACGACAACGACGGCAACGACAGTCCTCGCATCAGCATGAGTCCGTTGCAACTGCAGGCTGCTGGTGCCTCCGCCTCCGCCTCCGCCTCCGCCGCCGGGGCTGGTGCTGATGCTGATGCAGCTTCTGGAGCGGCTGCGCCACAGCAGGTCCCCAAGGAGAATCCACTCCATGTGGAAATCAAGACTGAGATCCCCAATCCGTACGATCGCTACTTTCCCATCCACTCGCCGCTGTTCGGCTACTATCTGCACACCACGTACTTGAACGAGGTGTTCCGGCGGCGCCACGATCTCTACCCCTCCCCGCTGCAGCACACGCCCTCGTCCATTGCCTCCGAGACGGAGACATCGCCCCCGGGAGGAGGGGATCGCAAGGGTCTGGGCAACCCGAGCGCCAGCCAGATGCTGCCACACGCTCTCCTGGCGAACGCCTCGCCTCCGCCGTCGCTGCCATCGCCGCCGCGCAGCGAATCGTCAGTGCCCACTGGCGGGGCAAGCAAAGCCACCACCGCCACGAAGACGACGCGCAGCCCCAAGCCCCCAACCGAGAAGAAGAAACGGGGAGCCGCCGCCGACAAGAAGAAGCCCATGCCGCCGCCACAGGAGCGTCCGCTCGATCTGTGCGTCCGCAGTGAAACGGAGATCAAGAAGTACAAATCCTCGTCCTCCGGCGGCAGCGGTGGCGGTGGCGGTGGCAATGCCTCGCCGCCGAGCGCCTCGATGATGCCACCGCCTGCCGCATCGTCCTCTGCCGCATCGATGAGTGCCGCCAGCAGTCTGGAGAGCATGAATGCGCTGTCGCCAGCCTCCAGCAGCCACTCGGGGCACACGCCCATCTCCGCCTCCGCCAGCCATGCCGCCCCGCCATCATCGAACCAGCAGCAGCAAATGTCGCCGTACGCCACCGCCATGTCGGCGGCCCATGCAGCAGCGGCGGCGGCAGCAGCGGCCATGATCAAGATGGAGATGCATCCCCATCCGCACCAGCATTCGCATTCGCATTCGCACTCGCACTCGCACTCGCTCCACCCGCACCACATGCACCACCAGCAGCATCCGCACTCGCACTCGCACCACTCGTCGACGGTGGGCGTGCCCGTGATCAAGGGGGATGTGGCGTCCCCCACCACCAAGGAGACGGTGGCATGGCGCTACAATCTGGACGTGTCGCCCGTCGTGGAGGAGATGCCGCCCGGCTCGGATGTGGCATACGTGTGCCCCACCTGCGGACAGATGTTCTCGCTGCACGACCGCTTGGCCAAGCACATGGCCTCGCGCCACAAGTCGCGCAATCCCGCCAACGACATTGCCAAAGCGTACTCCTGCGACGTGTGCCACAGATCCTTTGCGCGCTCCGATATGCTCACGCGCCACATGCGGCTGCACACGGGCGTGAAGCCGTACACGTGCAAGGTCTGCGGGCAGGTGTTCTCCCGCTCCGATCACCTGTCCACCCACCAGCGGACCCACACGGGGGAGAAGCCATACAAGTGCCCCCAGTGCCCCTATGCGGCATGCCGCAGGGATATGATCACGCGCCACATGCGCACCCACACGCGGTACGAGTCGCGGGGCGGCGACAGGGGTGGCAATGGTCGCGAGAGCCGCGAGAGCCGCGACAGCCGCGAAGGTCGTGGCAACATGGAGGAGCCCCCGCAGGAGTCGCCCCTTCCGCTGATGGACATGAAAATGAACATGAACATGGGCATGGGCATGGGCATGGGTATGGGCATGGGCATGGGCCTCAATATGGGGGGGCATGGTCTCTCGCCCATGAACATGAGTCTCCTGCAGGAGGAGCTGCTGCAAAAGTCATCCGCCCAGGCAGGACTGAGCCTCGGCGGCCCCATGCCCATGGTGGTAAAGACGGAGAGCGCCTAACAGCGGCGGCTGTACCTACAGTATGCGGCAGCCTCGAGGCAGTTCATGACCTTCTAAGACGGGGGGAAAACCGTTCTTATTTTTTTTGATTTTTTTTTTTTGATTACCGGAAATCTCTGCGAAGACTGAGGAAAACCTAATTACTACCTACAGTTTAAAGATATAGAATTACGATCCCTAAAACAGACACAAACACACACAGACACAAGGGAGAACGAAAACGAAGATAAAGAGATCTTAAGATAGAGAGAGAAAGGGAAAGAGAGGAGCGGAGCGGAGAGGAGAGGAGAGGAGAGAAGAGAAGAGGAGACCTACCACCCACCACCCAACGTATTAGCGATTAAAAACTATGATTCTACTACTAGTTCTTAGCGTCTTAAAACTATGATTCTAGTTCTAGTTCTTAGCGCGTAGCATGTGGCAGAGAGCCGGATAGCCAGATAGCCAGATAGCGAGTGTCGGTGGCATCTTCGTGCGGATACAGCTAGCAAATTCCATGTTCCACAAAAACACTTAGGCTTAAGATACACTTCGGGGGTCATCCTCCTCCAGCATTTTCTTGTAAGGAAACATTTTTGAAATTATTAAGCAACGAAATGACTACGAAAATCACTCGCTACAACGAAACGGAGCTATAGGGTATATAGGGTATCTACGGGGTCTCAACGCAAAACGCAAAACGCTAAACGCACCACGCACAAAAAGGCATTAGTTTATAACTCTAAAAACTTTAGTTTTCATTTTAATCTTAATTTTAGAATTCCCTTAATTTATTTATATCTTAAAAACTCAACAGCAAACAACAATTTCGTATTAATTTATATTTAATTTTTTTTTTTTATTATATTTAATTATAAAAACAAATTTTTTTTTTTAAACACAAGACAAAGAATTCTCCCAAGGGCACAAAAACAAAAACACATTTCCATTTTTCTATTTGAAAAAATTCCTTGAAATACAAATTGAAAAAATTAATTTCCTTTTTTTTTTTGTTCAACAAAAATGATTTAAAAATTTATTACTTTATTCCAATACTTTTTTTGTTTTCATGAAATGAAATTAAAAACAAACAAACAAAAATAAAATAAAATAAAAATAAAAAAAAACACCTTTAAGTTTTCTATTTCCCCCCTCTCCTTGAAGGGGAACCCCCTTTTTGGGTTCGTTTTCAACGTTGAAGTTTTTCGTTATTTATTATTGGAAGCGCCCTCGCCCGCGATTATTGATGGATTAATTGATTATTAGTTTGTACCACTTAGAATGTTTAAATAAATTATTAACTTATGTTATATTAGTTATTCTAGTTATCGGTTATGAATATTATTACGATTAGCGATTAGTTCCACAAACGTTTTTCACATAAATAAAAGAAACTAAAAAGAAAAAGTCTACCCCCGAGAGGGGGATACAAATGGCATACAAAACAGAAACAAAATCACATTTGAATTATTATTTCAATTTCCAATTACATTTCCATTCCATTATTAATTTTTTCAGATTTTCCTCTTTCTTTTCCCTCCGTTTGGAGTGCTTTAGTTTCTTTGAACAGTCGTCTCAGTCTTTGATTTTGCGATGGCACTTCTAAGATACATTATATGCAAATATATCTTCTTTGATTTTTGAAAGTTTTTGCCAAAGTTTGAGCAAAAAATAGTGGCGTATTTTCGTTGATTTTCAGAATTGAATTGTGCATCATTTCCCCCTGTTTGTGGCACGAAAACATGCATCACTCCGAGCACACAACACCCGCGAATCGTTTCAGATTGAACCATGAAGATATATATGTTATTTACACGTATTCCTTGCATATTTCCCTACATATTTTTCCTTGGTTTTTCCTTTGTCCTGTTTGGGTTTTTCCTTCGTGGGAAAACACAAATCATTTCAACACTCGCGACTTGGGTTTCTATTTTCGTTATTTTCTATGATTTTGTATTTTCCTGATATTCCCTTGCCGCTTTTCGGATAAACAATATTTTCCAGCTTTTCTTTCTTTATTTTCGTTTCCCCTAAAGTTTTTGCGGTTGGAGCCTTAGGAGCCTTAAGGGCCTTAGAGCCGGAGACGGAGACGGAGCCGGAAACTGGCTTACAAGCTTTTAGGCAATGGGAATCGCTTACAAGGTGGAGGCAGGCAGCAGTCGGTCGTCACGAAACTGCACTGTGGCACGCAGGCAGCCAGTGCCAGTCCCCGTCCCCGTCCCCGTCCCCGTCCCCTCCTCCTTGTTCTGCCTTCTATGTGCGATGGCTTTTCGGCAAGTTTTCCCACGCTTGTGGGGGAGGCAAAGAGAAGAGGCAAAGAGTCCTTGTTCTGCGACATGGAAATTTCTTGGGGCCTTAATGTCCGGACGACACGAAGAAGGCCAGTCGTGGGAGTTGCAACGTGTGGTGTGTGCGGTGTGTGGAGTGTGTGGTGTAGGGGGCATGCCACCACTTGCTGCATTGCAGTTTGCGGCTAATGTTTGACCTTGTTTTCCAATGACTAAATTAATTCCCTAATAAGTGAGCGCCAGGGGGCAGGAGGCAGGAGGCAGAAGGCAGGTGGCAGGGGCACGAATGCACAAAACAAACACGAAACTGCAGACATGCCACACACTGCCACCCACTTGCCACATGCCTGGCTCTTCCTCTTCCTCTTCCGCCGCCTCCGCCTTCACTTCCACCTCCACCTCCACCTCCACCTCCGCCCCCTGTTTGTGTAATTAAGCAGTGAAAATGCTTTTGGTGGCATACAGCAATTGACAGACATTGTGTCTGGGGGTCTGGGGCTCTGGGTCTTTGTGGCCACCTCTCCTCGCTGCCTCGCTGCCTCGCTGTTGCCGCTGCCCCATAAATCAGGTCGAAGGGGCAGCTAAGTAGCCTCCATGTTGCACTACATCAAACCCCTCCCTCCAGACCAGACGGGGGGGAATTGTCGGGTGACTTATGTGGCAGAGTGTATTAGCCGTGGAGCCTACAAGTAGACGGGATGATGCCGCATTGCATAATCCGTTGCATACGCCTGGTCGTGCATCATTTTGGCCGCTGACATTATTTGCAACGCGCTTGCAACGCGCTCTGCTCTCTTTTTCTCTGTGTGCTTCTATTCTGTGGCACGCATAAATCTCTAAACAACGTAGTGCCGTACCGCGTGTCGCGTGCGTTTATTATCACTTCCTTTCCGGAGAGCGGGGCATCCATGTCCCATGCCCCATGCCCCATGCCCCATGCCCCCTGCCCCATTCCCCATGTGGCATTCATCCAACTTTTCTTTTGTCTCCGCGTGAGCGGATGGTCACAGATTTATGGCCATCATTTGTAATTGCAGCGCGAAAATTGAGTTTGAAGTTTGGTCAACGGGACACAGCAGGATCCAGCGAAGGGTCCTCCAAAGCGGGGCAGTGGCAGTCAGCGGTGGCATGGTGTGGTCCATTGTTTCCATCCACATAATTCTCTCTCTTTCCAGACGTGTTTTCCATGTGATTTAGGGGCACGGCACTGATCGATGGCCCACTCTTCACAGCCCCCTCCCCCCCTCCCCCCTCCCCCCAAAAAACCGATATTGTACATAGAAAAATCACCAAAACATAAACCATAAAATATCCAAAGAATAGATATATATATATTAGCTATAGTACTCTATATTTCCGTCACACGGAAGTGCCTTAAACCACAACAACAACAATTTTTGATACTCTTAAAAGCAACAACAAACAAACAAACAAACAACAACTCCTGTAAGATAGAATTTTATGCATTGTACATTTGAGCGACTTTTGCCACGGAATATTAATCAATTTTTTTGACTAAATAAAAGACACAACTAAAGCATAAATATATATACATATATATTTACCAGATATACGTAACAGATATTTTTAAACGAACTAATAAAAATGCAATTTTTAGTGTTAAGATTTTTCACTTTAACGCTTCTGAGAAGTTACAACAATTTTAAGCATTAAATGCTTTTTGCCTACAAAATAAAATAATACAAAAAAAAAAACAAAAAACTCATAGCTAAAAACACTTTTAAAAACAAGGAAATTCCTTAAAAAATTCAACAACTGAAAATTATTACTAAAGAAAACGGAGGAAAAAATAACAAAAAACCTAAAGAAATTTAAAAAATATATAAAAATAAATATAACTAAAATTTTTTTTTTTTTAAGAAGAAGGAGAAACAAATAAAATTAAAAAATCCAGAAAACTTTTACTCAAATCGCTTTGTCAGACATATTTTCATAGTGCTTTTCGAATTTTAAAGTGGAACAAACAAAAAATCTAATAAAAAATATCTACCGAAAAAACTAAAAAAAAAAAAACATCTCAAAGCTAACTAAAAAAAAAAAAAACAAATCATGTAAATTAAAAGCAATAACTAAACGATAGCTAATCGATTGATCACAAGACTTTTCCAAAACTTCTTAGCTTACTCTTTGCCTTTTAGACCTTAAGGAATTTGAATCAAAAAATATATATAAAATATAATGAAGAAAGATCTACTGATATTGATATTGATATTGAGAATTTTACCATAAATTAAAGCCATGCTATGAGAGAGAGAGAGAGAGAGAGAGAGAGAGAGAGAGAGAGAGAGCGAGAGAATCAGTGAGCAACATTGTGATATTAGTTGAGAAAACAAAATCGAATCACTTCCAAAATGCTATTTACCATATAATTTAAGGGGGAAACCGATGATCCCCAAAAAACCTAAAGCCCAAAACCCAAAACCCAAAACCCAAAAACCTATCCCTATTCTTTCCGTAACCATTTCGGGATCTTGCGATCTTCCCCTCCACATCGTTTAAGGTGCAATAATCCACATTTTTGGTATTTTCTTGTGGTGCTATTTGTAGAGAGCAAAACGCTTTGGTTTAGTCCCTACGTTTAAGCCTCGTTTAAGCCCTAGTTTAAGCTTGTTCTAAGCCCTAATTTAAGTTCCATTCCACAGACAATCCTTAGCTGTTTATGATTACGATACGAAACACTCTTAGACACTCTCTTTAAAGTCCAACTAAATTATGAATAATACGAGTATTTCCATTAGGATTCGTCTCTAATTAGTTTTTTCTTCTAAACAACAACAAAAATACGAAAATAAATAAACGAAATGAAGGAGAGGCTGCTTTTTGGAATGCGTGGATAATGTAAAATGTCTTCTGTGCGAGACACCACTACCCCTTACCCCCTTACCCCCTTACCCCCTTCCCGTCGTTGCAATCAGACGGAAGGGTGGGGCAAAAGGGCCATAGGAAGGTGGAGCAGGGGACAGAGAGAGGGAGAGGGCGAGCGGGCGAGCGGGCGAGAGAGAGAGAGAGAGAGAGAGAGAGTAATGCGCGTAATAACAAACTGCAGGCGTAACTGAAATGCCAGGCTACTGCGCTTCCAGTGTCTCCTTCGGAGTGGATGCCTCTACTCCTCCTTCCAGTGGCTGCCTTCTGCTCCTCCTGTGGATGCCTCCTCCTCTGGGTATATGCTGGGCGAAGGCGTTGGCCTCCCCAACGGACGACGACGACGACGACGACGGAACGGGAGGCGCAACTGCGGTAATTACAATTGCCGCCGGACATTGAGTCCCAAGTCCCAAGTCCCAAGTCCGAGGCTCTGGCAGTGGCAGTGGCAGTGGCAGTGGTCGAGGCTATGCTGCCACAGCTGTGTGGCAGATCCTCACAATTATATGCTGCCACAAGAGACGCATGCGCAGCAGAGGCAGCGGCAGCTTCCTGGGTTTCATTTTGTTTTGTTTTTTGTGCTTTTTTTTTTACGTTTTTATTTGAGCAAATTGCTGGCAACTTGGCGATCCACTGCCGACTGCTGAATGCTGAATGCTGCTGCCTGAATGAATGACTGCCTGAATGAATGACTGAGTGACTGACTGAATGATAGACTCACTGACTGCTTGGCTGCTGCTGCTGCTGCAGCCTTTGGACTGACTGACAGTCTGCCTTGGCATCTGTTGGGGGGCACATCGCCCATCCCCATCGCCCATCCCCATCCCCATCCACTACGTGCGGGCGTTTTCCTTAAGGAATGCTCCTCCGCTCCATTCTGCTGCTCCTCGGCTGCTCCTCGGCTGCTCCTCGGCTGCTCCTGTTCCCCCAAACGATAATGATGATTGCAGTCTAAATTATGATGCCGATGCACAGCACATCTCGGGAGGAGAAAGTGTAGCATCCACATCCACAGAAGCTGCCAGCAACATCATCGACCCCGTCCCCGTCCCCTTCCCCGTCGCCGTCGCCGTCCCCTTTGCCAAGTCAGGGCTGTGTCGCCTCTTCCTCTTCGCGCTGCTCTTCTCCTGCCGGCACTGCAGATCCGCTCCTGTTTTATTTAGCATAACTCCTGCCTCCTCCAGCAGCAGCAGCAGCCGCCGCCACAAAAAAAATCTCATAATTGCAAAGCAGTTTGCCGCAGGTGCGCCACCCGCCCTGGATGTGGATGCAACACAGTGCTTGTGGCAGTGGACGTAAGACAGAGGACTGAGGACAGCAGCGGACAGACTCCTGGCCGGAGGAGGACATTGGACAGACGATGGACGCCAGATGAGCAGCTCTGATAAAGGCAACAAACTGTGGCACGTAAGTAGATTTTGATACCCTTTAGAGGGGATGGTGGCAGCGACTTAAGCACAGGATACTGGTCCTCTCCATAGATCCTTTACCATAGCTTCCCAAAAAACATTGCATCTGTATTTTTCAAAATTTATTACACAGCAAAGATCGAAATACTATATCTAGAGGATTATCTAGAGGGGAAAGTCGATGGAAAAACCAGTGTCTTAGGAGGAAATCCATCTGAAACAAAATGCAATAAAAACATATGAAAATAGGAACAAAATTCTTGATCGCTTTTTGGGGGTATGCTTTAGGGTATCTTAAGCTTCGACTTTGACTTCCAGTCTACCCTTTTGCTTGGTGCTGCCCCATCCGATGGATCCCCCCGCCCCTGCCCCATGCCCCATCCCTCGCTCTGCCTCATGGCTGCTGGCTGTTGGGTCTCCTCGTTCGCCTTCTCGTATTTAATGCATTTGATCCTTGGGATGCTGTTGAAAATGAACTGCTTTCGAACATGCAATCAATGTTGCCTCTTGGCCTCCTCCTCGCCTGTCCCTCGCTTAACCATCTCTTCCTGTGCCATGGCTCGAACCAATATCGTGGCAATTTCATGAATGAAAATCTCAGCTCTCGTTTTTTGGACATGTTTTTTTTTTTTTTTTTTGATGACGCAGAGGCTGAGGCAGGGGTGGAGGGGGGGTGGAGCGGGCAACATCTTATAGACGAGACACGCACACCCACACACACAGAATGTACCAAAGTTCTATCCACATTTTGCCTTCTTTGTCTGCGCTGCAGCGCTGCCTCTTTGGCGACGCTTTTGTGTGTGTTGCAGCTGCAGCGCATTAACCTCGTTCGTTCCTCTGCTGCTGCCCCTTCTGCCGACGCCGCCGCCGCCGCCTCCTCCTCCTCCTCCTCCGACTGCCTGCCACAACTGCCTTCGGAGTTGGCAAAATATTTACCAAAGTGATTAAGATGCCTGAGTAATTTTTAACACAATTACGCTGCCAAACAGACGACGGACTTGGACTCCATCTCCCATCTCTCGAGTCCGAGTCGCAGTCGGAGTTGGAGTCGGAGTTGGAGTCTCCTCCGATCTGTTGCTGTGGCTGCTACCTCACTTACACACCAAAAGCCAGCCGATTGCAGCGCCCGGTGTGTGTCTCGTCTGTCTGTCTGTCTGTCTGTCTGTCTGTCTGTCTCTGTGCTGCAGCTGCAATGCTGCTAATGACCAGTGCTGTGGCTGTGGCTGTGGCTGTGGCAGTGGCTCTGCCTGTAGCTGTGGCATGGACTGTGGCAATATAAACTGTGGCATTGTCTGCCTGCCACTTCCCGCCACCCAAAGATCTTGTGTGTGCCTTTGCCATTAGCATTGTGGCACAATCGTAGCGCGTAGAGGCATCGGCATCGGCATCGGCTTCGGCTTCGACTCCGACTCCGACTCCGCTCCGGCGGGTGTTCACGCATCAGCGTTTTTTGACAGCTTTTTTGCTGCCACACACACTACACCGCCACCGCCACCGCCACCGCCACCCCCACTCCTTTGCTGCCCCTCTGCACCTCCCCCTCACCTTCCCCTCCCCCTCGCCTATGATTTATCGAATTCATAAGCTTTTGGCAGGTGCTGGGTGTTGAGGCAGCAGCAGCACCACAAAATGTTGCCCCATTCAACGCACGACGAAGCTCTCAAGTCGTGCCGCATTTGGTTTAGTTTTGTGTTGGCTCTCGTGTGGCACGACTTTGCCGCAGCCACACAAAAAGAGCCACCGAACTCGCTTCGCTGAAATATTTGGCCAAAGCGATCCTCCAATCCTTTGGCTAATTTCCCCTCCCTTCTGGTATTCCCCCTCTGCTTTTCCCTCAGCAATGAAAATGAAAATGAGCGCGGCACGCGTTGCGGCAGCGCCGCACGACTGGAAAATTGGCAGAAGCAGAAGCCGAAGCAGAAGCAGAAGCGCTTGCCGCTGCCACGTGTTGCGCATGCGCTTTGGCCTCTCGTCTATGCAACATGAGTGCTGGTGCTGGGGCTGGGGCTGGGGCTGGGCCTGGGCCTGGTGCTGTGTGCTGCACGACGCCCTCAGCGTTTGTCAGGGTCGACTGCGTTTTGTGGCAACTGCAACTCGAAACTGCTGCATCGTGCCACAGCAGTTGCAATTGTTCTTCATTCCCCTACTTGTGGCAGCAGAGAGTACTCGTCCGTCTGTCCGTCCGTCCGTCCGTCCGTCGTTCTGGTGCTGCGGTGCATGTGCCATGGGAATGGCGTGAGGCACACAGCCAACAGGCAACACCTTCACTCTCTTTTCTGCGGCTCTGCTGTGGCCCGCGATATCGCGATGATGTATGGTCATGGCTGCTGCTGCCGCTGCCGCTGCCGCTGCTGCTGTCCCCCTTGCAACGGGCCCCTCCCCCATCCACAGATTGTAGGCGTCAACTCACGTTTATGCTTTGTAGACATTATCGCGCCTGTTTATCTTTAAATTGCAAGTAAATTACTTTCGTGGGGCTGCAACTCCACGCGAATGAGCGAATGAGCGGATGATAAATTGTCTGCTGGATGTTGAAGGCTCTTCTGAATGATGATGCCCCTGGAGAGGGGGCAGCGGCAGTGGCAGGTGGAATCTCTCTCTCGCTCTCTCTCTCTCTCTCAATAGTGCGTCTCTGTGATCCTTAGCTTTCCATATTTTCCATGGAGTTGATGCTTCGCAAAGGACAACAGACTCGCATGGCTGTGGACATCCAAATGGGGCTTGTAGTGCACCAAAGCGGCGTGACTGTGATGGTGCACCACCGGCGCGGCATGCAGATGCTCGTAGTGGTGGCTGCTGTAGTGCGGCACCGTCTCGTAGTGGCTGCTGTAGTGCGGCACTGCCTCGTAGTGGCTGCTGCTATAGTGATGTGGCACGGCGTCCAGGTGATGGTCATCGTGGTGTATGATGGCCGCACTGTGCCCCAAATGGATGCCCTCCGAATGGTGTACTTCGGCGTCCGTAAAGTGCGGCAGCTCGTGCTCCAAATGGTGCTCCAAATGATGATCCAAGTGGGGCAGGATACCGGCCTGTGCCACGGCCACAGTGGCGGCTACCAAAATGCACATGAAGAACTGACGGAAAAAAGGGGATTGAAGATCGAAAAGGTGAGAGTGGGGTTTGGGGACGAGGGATCGGATCCAGAATCATAGATCGATAGTCAGCGCTTATAGATCACAGATTAAGGATCGAAGATCGGTTATCAAAGATCGAAGCTCAAGGATCAGATACCAAAGACCAGAGATCGAGTATGGCAAATCGCAAGTCCCCATTAGAGCAAATGTCAGGGATCGAAAGATCAAAGATCAGAAAGGAAAGATCAGGAATTGAAGATCACTGATCAGAGCTGAGGAATCCGGAGATTGAGGATCATAGATCGAAATCAATCGGGAAATGAAAGATCTCCAAAACCTGCGCAGCTTTACCTTCATTTCGAGAGATTCCTGGCTTGATTGAAGAAGGGTTTGTATATCCAAAAGTGTTGTCGCCTCTGAAGCTGCTGCCGATTGACTGTGCCTCAATCAAGGCGCCCACAAACGTTTTATAGGTCTGCCGTCCATCCCACAAAAAGTTCATTCAAATTCAAACGCAAACGCAAACCGATTCCCCATCGGAAAACACGAAATTATTGACCCAGTCCCTCAATGGTAGAACGTGATTCGAATGGCAATCATTGCCCCAATCATAGGCGTCGGCATGGTCTTCTTCCTTCAGTCACACCCCCCCTCCGCCCCCTCCGCCCCTTTCCACCTCATTATGTAAGGGTTTGCTTTTGTTTTTGGGCAGCAGTCAACAAACTCAAAGTAGGCGCTGCCCCAAGAGTGTCATAATTTTACGGCCCGCACTGTCATGCAATTGGTAATGAACTCACACCCACCCTCCCCCCACTCCTCCCCCCACTACTCCCCCTTGGTTTTTTTTTTTTTTGGCAACCGAATTTGCGCAATCACAAAAGACAAGTGAAAGCGTTAGCCAATATTCGGCTGAGTCGTTAGCCACGAAATAATCCGACTACTGCGGGCCGGGCCCAAAAGGTGTGAAAAAAAACAGTTTTGATTCTTTGATTCTTCGATTATTTGAGGTGTGGGTGAAGGTGTTAAAAAATACGAGGAATTGGCATCGCATAATGGTTATCATCTCTGATAAATCAGCAATAATCATGGAGTAGAATCACACGACCATAATTGAATGCTAATTGAATCAAATGAGACCCTCAAACATGTCTCCGCCCTAGTGTAAATATTCACCTCATTGCGAGGTTGCAACATTCCCCAGAGATTTCCCCATGCGCCGCGGCCACTTCCTGCCACTGGCCAAGGCACACACGTTCCACAAGCTGAAAGCCACAAGCTACAAGCCACAAGAAGCCAAATGATAAGAGCCGCAGTGTCTTTGGATGTGGGTCAGGCCTTTGCCTGCCTTTTGGCTAATTGCATAATCATTTTTCGGTCGAAGCCAATGGCTAATGAGGCATGCCGTATGCAAGTGGCCACTGGAACCCACACACGTGCTACGTGCCACACACACAAACACGAAGACAGGTCTGGGCTATTGCGATCGCAATTTGTCGCCAAAAACTGACCAAATTCTTAATGGAATCAACATTTACGAGTACCCGAGAGTGTACCCCGAATATCTGGCTATATAGATCTTTCCCGCGGGCGAAAGAGAGAGGGGGGGAGGGTGGAGTGGGGGGCGTGCAAACAAAAGCCAGAGGCTCTCGCGAGTGAGGCTATAATTTATTCGATGTCACCGCTTTGGTCTCTGTAATTGAGTGCATCGTTAGGCGGTTGATGGAGCAGCAGTGCTGGGGGAGGGGAGGCGAGGGGGGCGAGCATGCCACAGTCTCTGCCAACAACTAATTTAATGCCAGCGGTGGCAGTGGCAACAACAACTGCAACATGTCAACAGAGCAACGCCTGTCCCAAGGATGAGAGAGAGAAAGAGAGAGAGAGAGTGGAAAGAGTGGGTTGCAAATACATAGTCTAGTGGCACGGGGGACAGAGGGGGGGCCGGGGGGCGGGGGGTTTTAGCGGCCCACAAAAATCACAATTTTGTGCCACACATTTTCGACGCCGCGCTTGCCACAAATCATGACGGGGCATGAGAAATTTGATGGTAATTAATATTGTAAGCGAAATTAATGGCAATGCGACACTAAAACGGAGATGCAGATACACATACGTATGTATGTATGAATGCCATAGATACAGATACACATGCCACAGATACATATATTTATTTGCTAAAATATGGTAATAGCGAAAACATTTTTTCAGAATTACAGTGCCCCGGCGGGGGGGGGGAAATGGCAATCAAAAGCAGACGAAAAGGGGGGGGGGAAATGGCGAAAATGTTGACGAACCAAAGATTCGGTGGAGAGCAACTTTTGGTGAATATAAAGGCTATATATGTAGAGAGTTTTGGGCTCTTGGGTAATTCCAAGGAGACTCCAATGATCTGTGGAAAATGCAAAGCTCAAAGGTGTCCTCCAGGTGTTCCACCTGGAAATAAAGATCAGGAATTAGTGGCAAGTCCCCGGCGGTTCAAGAGAAAGGTGATGCCTGGAGATCATTCTTTCATTCCAGGGATTCCTTGACTTTCCAGAGATCTTTCAGAGAGAAGCCTTCTCCTCGAAAGATCTTCTGCAACTTTCAGAGACCGCACCTCTGCCACCTCCCTCTCCTCCCGAGAGGTTCCTTCAGTGGCACAGAAGTTAATGAGAAATATTGAAAATATGATATAGGAAAAGTAATCCGAAGATTACGGCCACTGATCCGCTGATTAACTTCCCATCGATGGGGAAGCCCTTTCACATTTGCAGAATTAATATCGCAATCATCGGATAGAATACAATATAATACTAGCCCCTTGTGTGTGCCCCATTTTGTGGCTGGCTGCTACCTTGATTACCCTTCCAGCAGCCGGTGGGAAACTTCATCAAGAGGCGGCAGCGGCAGTGGCAGTGGCAGTGGCAGTGGCAGTGGCAGCGGCAGCGGTAGCCAATGCTGCCCCATTTGCAGATGCAGGTGTTTCTCCCCCTCGTCTATCCGTGGCACTGTGTGGCAATTTGTAAGCGAATATTGTTTTCGATTGGTTACAGAGCACGATTTTTAATCATTACGAAGGCCGATCTTCCCATACGAGCCTCCGTTCTGCTGCTGCCCCCAACGAATCTTCCCTCCCTCTTTGTCTCTCTCCCCATCTCTCTCTCTCTCTGTCTGCGTCTGTCTTTTGTTTATTGCATTTTTGCGCATTGCATTCGGTAATGAAGTTCAACAAAAAGTTAATCGGAAAAGCGCAAGGCAATGCCGCAACTAAATAGACAAATGATACGGAACGGAAGCTGGCTGCCCCGAAGAGTCTGCTGCTCCGCCAGCGATCGGTTGGCACATTAGCGGCTATAAATTGTCTTAATGCCTGCCCCCCCACAAAAGCAGAGAGTAGCGATCCCCTTCTGCAACACATAGGCTGGGGCAGAGGCAGAGGCAGAAGTGAGACTCCGATTCAGAGGCACAGACACCTTGAATGGCGGCAAAGATCAGACTCGAATCTCGAGCGAGAGATTCGAACTTTAGCACAGAGGCTGGAGCCCAGGCTCCAGCTTTGATTCAAATCTTCTCATACGAGTGTGGCAGAGGCAGAGGCAGCAGCAGCGGCAGTGGCATGCCCCTGGCTTATGCAACTTGCATGTCCAATCGCTGCTGCAAGATTGTGAAAATTGTAATGCTCGCTTGAGATTGAGAGCTCAAAAGCGGACTGCTGTGTGGCTATGTGGCAGTGTGGCTGTTGCTGTTAATAATATTGCAACAAAGGCGCTGCTGCTGCTGCCTGCTGCTGCCTGCAACATTTGCGAAAGTTCGTCAGGAGAACAATGGACTGGAGATCGGTTCTCTGGTTCTCCGCGCGGATCCATTGTCCAGGCAGCCGTGGATTTTCATCTGAAATAGAAAGCATGCAATTTTCATGCCACAGCAGCAGCAGCAGCAGCGGTGGTGGCGGCGTTGATAGGCGGCGGCAATTGATCTACCGATCGATTGAAGGAGTTATTACATGCGAACAATGCAGCAGCAGCATATCAGTGGAGTGGGGGCAGGGGGCAGGCGATCCTTCTCTCTCTCGCTCTTTGAATGCTGTGGATCATCGAAGCTATTGCTCTATTAGCGAACGCTTTTCGTAGTGCAACGAATTCTCTTTCTCTCAATCCTCGTAGCATAAATGATTTTGCGGAATTTTCAGCATGGATTGGGGCACACAGTCGCACGGACGTGGAGACAGGTGCTAATTTCATAGAACGAAAGGCCAATTGAAATGCCTTTGCCAGATCCTCTGAAGCAGCCGCCGTTTGAGGCAAGTGCGTGGCTCAAAACCAACTTCAAATTACACTTTGGGATTCTTGCAACAGAGCGAAGAGAGCCAGTGAGAAGGTCGGGATCGGCAGATCGGGAGGCAATTGGCAGCCAATTCAGCAGCCAATTGGCCAATTGACTCAAGAGGTTATCGATGCTGCCTGCTGAATGCTGCTTGCTGCTTGCTGCATGCTGCCTGCTTTGTGGCATCCGCATTGATAGATCCCGATACGATGCCCCGTTTAATTGTCGCTCGAAATGCTCGAAAACGGAGGCACACACCTGCTGCTGCCGCCGCTGCCGTTTAGGCCTATTCCCACGCACGCACAACAACAGGTAGATGCTGCATGCCACACAGGCGACACACAGGAAGAGCCTCCTACTAAAGACACTCCTAATGGACGTGTGGAAGCCCAAGGACTCTCCTAATGTGTGTGTCCATCGATAAGGCGAGAGACAATCTTTATACCCGTTTTAATGTCCGCCCATAAATTTTGGGCCCAAACGTTGACATCGGAGCGGCGTTGTCGTCGCTCTGTGAATGAAAATCGATTGGAAAATTGATTGAGTTTAACTGTAAATGCATTTTTAAGCGTATGTTTTGCTGTGTTTTGTTCCACAGAGATACTCTTCCTCCACTCCTCAACTCCTCCACTCCAAGGGGCAGTGCCGCCGCCGCCGCCGCCGCCGGCCGCCTTATCACGGCCAAAACATCTAAGTGGCCGAGAGATCGTCGGAGGCTGTGGCTCTTTTATGCTGCTCTACCGCCTGCCCCTGCCGCCTGCCGCCTGCCCCTTGCCCGCACCATTCCAGAGTCCATTCTCCTCCAGTCCGTTCCATGCATTTATGCATATCGATTCCCGGGGCCTTGTAAATCTGTGCGTAAGCCATTAATTCTCTTTATTTATACCCTTTCCTTTGAAGGGTAGCCTGAAATGGTAGAGGCGTGTGCACCCGCACGAAAATGGTGTGGCACTTGGAACATTCATTTATAGATCAGTTTTCATTGAGTTTTAGAGGTTTAAAGACAATCAGAGGATTAAGTTCCCCAAAGATCACTGAAGGAACCGATTTTCACAGCACCTTTCGCCATAGCATATGATGAATCCATTGATTTTGTACCCCAAGATTATTCCAGGAATACCTTTCGATCAATCGAAAGCATCCCTGATGCTTCCATCCATGGAAGTGTTGTTCAAGGACTGTTCCAGTGCTTCCCCACCCCCTGCCGCTTCCTGTGGCTCCCCACTACCCAAAGACCTTCCTCGACTTCTCTGCCGTAGAGCATTTGGTCTTCGTCTCATCTCAACGACTTTTGCTTCCCTTCCCTAAGTTTTTTGTGTGTTTTTGCCCCACTCTCCCCCCTCCCCCCTGTCCGTTGGCTCGTTTCAGTGCCTTGGGCTCTTGTAAAACTGTAATTTTAAATTAATAGCCGCGTATTACAAGCAGTTTATATGCGAAGGCGAGGGCGCAGGCGTAGGAGGAGCCGCACGACGCGATCGACGCGGGGGTGATGTCCGAGGGGGACCCGCTCTCCTCCTCCCACAGCTATCCGCTGTCCGGTGTCCGCTGGCCCTTCGCTTATCTTAGGTGTTGAAATCAACAGCTAGTCCGAATCCACAAAAGTGAATAAGAATTTATAGCGGAATTATGTGACAGCCGCTGCTGGCGGCTGCTGCCGAGGCTCAGCTCAGCTCACAATAACAATAACAACAACAATAACAATAACAAAAGAAGCAACAACAAAAGAACAAAAGCACCAAAAGCACAAAAAAACGAACAGTTGAAGGGAGAGAAGCATTTCTTACGGCATTTCATTTCATTTCATTACATTTGATTTGAGGCCCAAGCCATTCCCTGGCCCATTCCCCCATTCCACTCATTCCATTCCATTTGGTTTTGATTTTTTTGTTGATTTCTTTTCTTTGGTGCTCTTTAATTTTCACCTCGGATCGGTTCGTTTCGGTTCGGTTCGGTTCGGGTCGGGAGATCGTAGAAGAATACACGAAATATAACAGTTGCCCGGGGACGGGGGAGGGGGAGGTGGAGGGGAATCGTTGGCTAATTTATGCAAATGTTTATTTAATCGTCGTTGACAGTTAAAGCGGCCCTCTCCTCGCTCCTCGCTCCTCGCTCCTCCCGCCACCCTCCACCTCCTCATCTCTCTCTTAAGTCGCATCTCTGAAGGCTCCCCCTCCCCCTCTCCCACCCCTCTCCTCATGTCTTTTGTGTGTGTGTGGAGATCGTGATACTCTTTTGTGCGATGATAGATGTTTATGAGGCGGCAACACCCACCGTAGATGGCGTTGATGTTGCTGCAAATTTGTTGACTGGCGCATGTTGTGCATTTCAAGAGGTAGACAGCAGCCACAGCCACAGCCGGAGCCACAGCCACAGCCACAGCCATCGGAACAGAGAGTTCCTTGGAAATTCTATAGATGACAAGATAGTGGCTGACTGGCTGGCTGGCTGGCTGGCTGGCTGCCTCTCAATATGGCGCGCCTCCTGCATGAGTATGCGTGAGCTTTGAAAGCTCCCATGCAATTACCACGCACACAGACGCAGTCAGCCCGTGCGTGAGGCGTGTGCGTGTGGAAAGCTGCCTAATTTTCGCCTATAAAGGCGAATGACTTAATTAGTGACTTAAACTCCAGCGAATCCCAAGGAATCTACATACATAAATGCTACACTCCCCGGTTGGGGAGGCCTGGACTTTCTCCTTTTGTGAGTTTAATGAAGCTATAATTGCTACAAAATCGCCACTAAATACCGCACATAAATCACATAAAGCACTCTCTTGGATTCTACTGCCTACCCTACTGGGAGCCTCGGGGCGACCTAGGAATTGATTAGAGATGGGAAACAGAGGCAGCGGCAAGAGCAGTTGCAAGTGGCAGAAGGCAGTAGGCAGGAGGCAAGAGGCAGCATTAAAATGGGAATTACTACCTGAATTCCGCACAAAACACAAAAGCTAAGTATGTTTCGGAGTCGTGTTTATCTAGAAAATCAATGGACAAAAGGCGGCTTTGGAAGCTCTGGCGAAGCGGGTAAAAGTCCCTGGGATCGGGCGCCATAAAAAAAGAAAGAAAGAAAAAAGAAAAAAAAAAGAGTTGCCACAACTGGCCGCAAGTGTCGTGGATGCAGGATGCAGCACGCGCTGCCTCAAAGGGGAGACTCTTGCCACAGCCACAGCCACAGCCACAGCCACAGCCACTCGCTAAATATCAATAACATTTTTATTTATTTTGTTTGCGGGCATTTTGGCATTTTTGAGTGCATTTATTTGAACGTCGAACGTTTTGTAAAACGTTTTGTCCGATGCCTTCCCCTCGCTGCCACACTGCCACACGCCCCTCCTTCTGCTCTTCTTCTGCCACACTGCCACACTGCCACACACCCCTGCCACTGCGCCACTCTACCACCTGTGTGTTTGTTGCAGTTACGATCGAGTGCACGCCGAGATTTCGCTCCTTCTTTTGGGCTCAGTTTCCAGTAGCCACGGCCACGAATCCATGTCCATGACTCCATGGCTCTGCCGTGGCTCGTGGTGCAACTTGCAGCTGCATGCAGCATCACTGGGGCTGCACTTGTCGATCCCTCCTTCTTTTCTACCTTCCGCCTCTCTGCCTCTCTGCCTCTCTACCCCCTTCTGGCTCTTCGCTCTTCTTTGGCCAACAATAAATAATAAACCTTTTGTGGATTTTTGGTCTGGATGGTGGCTCTGGCTCTGGCTCTGACTCCGACTCTGGCTCTGGCTCTGGCTCTCTCGTTCTGCCACTGCCTCTTGTTGGTGGTGGCGCGGTGGCGGTGGCGTTGGCCCGGCTACCGAAGATCAAAGCCTTGCCACCGCCATTGTTCCGCCAAGGGAAACGTGAGGAAGGAAGGAGTACTCCGACCACCGACCACCGACCACCGATCACCGATCGCCGATCGCCGATCATCAGGGCGTACGAGGGAGTAGTGTGCCAGCAAGGAGCGGCCTTTGGAAAGTCTTCGTTCGCTTTTAGACAAGTGCTAAGTGCGAAGCGAAGGCATTTCATATGAAATTTTAATTAAAAACTCCGAAAAAAAAAAGGGAAAATCAAGAGCGGAAGCCGACCCTCCGATGATCGGTGGCAAGTAGGCATAAAAATCTCTCTCCCTCTCTTTCTGCGACACAAAAAAAAAAAAGAAAAAACCGGTGGCAATGTCGTCAGATTTTCAGTTTCACTAAAAAACCACAAAAATAAAAATAAGAAAAAACAAAAAAAAAAAAGAAAAGGAAAAAGTAAGAAAAAAGGTAAAGTACTCGTACAAGAAAAACACACAAGACGCTGGCGGCGTCGTAAAATTCTTAAAACATAAGTATTTTATGAGGCAGCAAACAGAGGCAGCAGCAGCAGCAGCAGCAGCAGGCAGGGGCAGAGGCAGGGGCAAGGGCAACGGGCAGTGTGGCGGCAGAAGCAGCAGCAACAACAAGATATATACTAACTATAACGTTGACAAATTTGAGGCCCAAAAGAGGTCGAAAGAAGGCGCCCAAAAGGAAAACCAGCCTCATAAACGACTGCGATTTAATTTAACGATTCTCATGCTCCTCAAAGGGCGGTGAGGAGGGTAGGGAAAGATAGGGAATGGAAAGGAAGGGTCAAGACTTCCAGTTAACTGAAAAACATACATACGAAAGAGATGCCGACGCTGCCAGAGAGCCAGAGAGCCAGAAGACAGAAGACGGAAGCCACCCACATAAAGCAGAAGCAGCAACAGCAACAGAAACCGAAAAATCGACTCGACCATTGTCTCATCGCATCAGGCGCTGAAATTCACTTGAAAAAAGCTCGTAAATGTCGAGAGAAAAAAAAAACAGAACACAACCGAAATTGGAATTCCATTTGGGAAGCTCTTCGAATGACAAACACTCTCTCCAAGGGTTCCAAAGTGGGTATGAATCGGAGATCCTCTACTTCCCATATTTGCCCGTTGAATTGATTTCTATAGCAAATACATGACCTAGGAATTGCGATTACCAAGTTTCATGGTTTTTTCTTGGGTAATTTCTGAGTTTCGATAGAATACTCCTATAGAAAGTGCTTAAAATGAGGGTACTCCTCTCGGTACCGTATTTAAAAGGTGTGAAAAGACCAAATACCACAGTTCATAGCTCTGTCGTGTGTACTTCCAGAGTTCGTATGGGTAGGTGATCTATTACTTCCCAGATATTAGTACAAAAGTGCTCTGTATAGACATTTTACAAAGTAGAAAGATCATTCCTGGTGTAATTTCTCAGTTCCGATAGGTTGTTTTTCCAAAAAGTGTTTCGAATAAACGAATTCGTCTCTGTATATTGACTATAAACTGCAGAGAATAGCCAGACCAAAGATTCCAAAGCGCTAGCATGTGAGGTTTTCCAGTTCCAATGGGTTGCTTCTCCAGAAAGTGGTGGAAACTAAGGAATTCCTTTCAGTGTTTGAATACCAAGTTCCACTGGTCTACAGCTTGTGTGTGGTGTGGCGATGGCTTTGTGCGTTTGCATAGGCTTTCGCTTTCCTCCCGAAAATTCAGCAAACACTCATCTATTGATCCACAGATGCCAGGGAAGGGGTAGGTGGATCGGTGTATCGGTGTATCGGTGTATCAATGGATGGATCATCGATAGGGTATTTGACACAAGAGTCAACAAAGAGATCCCATAAAAATGGCCCTAAAACCAAAGCGGGACCTGAGAATGGGACTTCGATTGGAGTTGCACCCAAAAACGACATCATGCCACACAACAGAGGGCGGAGGGAGGAGAATGGAGGGGGTAGAGAGGGGGAGAGGGGGAGCTACAGGTAGAAGTACAGGCAGAGATCAACAACGTTGATCACGCGCATGCGACGACATTCGATGTGATTTCGTTTGAAGAGAGCCGCTCCTCCGCAAGGCGCATGCGCGGGAGCAAAACCCGAACAATCGCTTCGACGACAGTCGGGCCCGGGCAACCTGGCCGACGGGCGACATTGTGGCGCACGGGAATGGAATGGAATGGAATGGCGTGGGCATGGGCGTCTCTTCATTTCGTCTGGAATTGGGTCACTCCTTGGATCCCTTTTCAGTGGTGGCAGGCCGCAAGCCGCTGTCCATGGCTACTCCTCCTAGATTGTGGCTCCTTCGTTTTCTTCTCGTTTTAATGCCGGCATCAAAAAGTCAAAAGTGAGCCAGTGCAATCTGATAATAATCTGACAAACTGTCGCCCGGCGTTTGATGGGGCACACAAAAGAGCACTGAGCCACTGGAAATGGCGCTGCTGCTGCTGCTGCTGCTGCTGTTGCACAAAGGAGCAGGAAGAAATCAAATTTAGGCAGAAAGAGAGAGAGAGGCAGTGTGCAGTGTGCAGTACCCGCCAATAGAGTAGCGGCAACCGATTGCCTTTTTCCTAATGATGACAATTTGAGGCTTTGAAATTGAACGGAATCGGAGTTGGAGTTGGAGACGGCGACGGAGACGGACTCGGTGTAGTCTCTGAGAGGCAGAGAGACGACTTCAGTCGCGGCTGTGGCAGAGTCGGGTTGCCTGTGTTGAATTTTGAATGATTAGAGGCAGGCAGCAGATTGAGGCAGCCACCGACTTTTAAATGTCGAATGGGAGCCCGCAAGACTTGAGTTGAATCGAAGCGACATCTCGGCTGCTTATTAGCCGGCCACTAAATTGCACTAGGGACCCAATTCCACGACTCCGCCGACTGCGGCAGTCCGCGACTCCGCGATTGAAGGCTGGAAATGTAACGTGTGTCAGTTTTAAGGCAAGCGTCAACTCTAATGAACTCTTGTGTGAATTTTGCTCGAAGGAAGCATAGAAGAGAAGGTAGTCGAGGCTCCACCGATCCCAGGGACTGTATATCCCAGTCTGTATATCAATTAAACGGAGGCACCATCGCTGCAAAGGAGCAGCCTCACAGAAAGAGAAACGACGCCCACTGACTGGACTGGACTGGACGGGACTGGACTGGACTGGACTGGACTGCAAGTCTCAAAAGGATGATCAATGATCAATGGATCAATGGAAAATGAGGAGGTTGGCGGCTGGCGGCTGGCGGCTGGCACTGGCTGCCACATTGAGGCACGTTTATGGTACATGCCTGCTGCTTGTCCCAATGTCAAGTGCAACAATTGAAATGAACAAACGACCGGCAGCCAGAAGCCACTGACCAGAAGGAGGAGGCCGGCCCAGGCCCCAGCGTTATTATCAAAGATCAATTGCAATTACAACTCCACAATGAAATGCAGGACTCCAGACGATCGATCTAGTTGCTGCCCACCTTTTGCTGTGCCATGCCACGGCTTGGCATGCCACACAAACGAGCCACAGAGACAGGAACCTGGGGAACCTGCTCTGCTCTGCTCTGCTCTGCTCTGCTCTGCTCTGCTCTGATCTGCTCTGCTCTTCGCTGCTCTCTGGCGACTCTCGCGCTGTGTCCAACTAATGTGCTAAATTCACACAATTCATCATCATTGCGAGTCATCTGCGAGCGGCAGCAGTCATGGGGAGACGACACTAACAAGACACCAAAGAGAATCATCTTTCAGAAAGGAATGAAATGATATAGAGAGATCTTCTATCTTCAATCTTGCCTCGTTCTGCCAGTGCCAATAATTGCTTAACAAGCGATCAAAAATCAGGAAAAACGAAGGCGCCTTAATATGGCAAATCGGCCTAAACGCTGCACCCTCTCGCTGTCTCTCTCTCTCTCTCTCGCTCTCTCTCTCTCTCTGGCTGATTGACAGCAAAGAAATCAATCGCATAATCAAATACAAACTAAAATCCTTCCTTCCATCAATCGCTGATGCGGCTGCTCTCACGCTCTGTCTCTCTCGCATGCGTTGGCGTCGGAAAAACAAAAAATCTAAAGAGAATTTGTATCATTTTGTAGCACATTTCCTGCGAATAGATACATCTACAAAATGCGGAGGAGCTCTATGGAAAGAACAAAACAAAAAAAACAAAAAAAAGAAGAAAAAAAAAGGGAATCAAACTCTGGAAATGGATGTTGGTGGAATCACAGCTCCGCTCTGCTCCGCTCTTGATGTGAATTTCGTAGAAGTTGCGTTGTCCGCGGTAGGTACGATTCCTCCCCCATCCCCCAGCCCCCTCTACCCTCCTCTACAACGACCTCCGCCTAAGCTCTAGGCCTCCATCGTCGTCGTCGTCGTCGTCGTCGTCATCATCATTTCATTGTTGCCATAAAACTTGCATTTATGATGACTTACGGGTCAGTTTTTCAGTCTTTTTTCAGTTCAGAGTCTTTCCCTTTTGTTTTTCAGTCGTCAAAGCACTTAATGTCGCACATGAGTTACAAAATGCTCTGCGGCTGCGGCCAAACCACACCACGCCACACACTCCACCACTCCATGCCACGCCACACACCACTCGATGATGGTGGAGGTGGAGGAGGTGGAGATGTGGCTCAAAAGTTGGAGGAGTTTCACGGCGGGATGTGCGGGGCCCTACGCCTCTGGTGTCCATGTCTCATGGATGATGGTGTTTCGGCTTTTCGGTAGTTCTCTCTCTCTCTCTCCCTCTCTCTCTCTCTCGCTGTGTCTCTGACTTTCAGGCCAAAAGCGAAATCGTTGTTTGTTCTTTTTGTGTGTTAACCTTTTGTTTTTACCTGATTTCGACGGCTCGTTCGTTTCAAGACATCGTTTACCCGCCAAACGCATTCGCCCTCAATGTCACAACAACAACAACAACAACAACAACAAGAAGAAGAAGCCTGAAAGAAGTACATATAAGCCTCCAGTGCGGGGGTACTATGGGATGCAAAAGGGATGTTAAACACTATCCTGGGTAAAAAATACCACAAGAAAACTAATAAAACTTTGGATCGTATATGAGATGGATCTCCTATATCATTCAAATCCCTGGCAATCTATAGATGGTCTCGTTTGGAGGTCTATAATCCGTCAATAAATGGAGATCTGGCGCCAAAACCAAGAAAAATTCCATATCCATATATATATTATACTCCGTATCGGCTGAGAATTAGTTAAGATCGTTTATTTATAATATATTTGTATTTTATTTATTTATAAAAACAATAAACCAACAGTTGGGTTGCCAATTCTTTGTTTTTAAGACCACATTTCTATAAAAAGTATAATATTCTAGATCCTGCAGACATTTTTCTATAAGAAATACACCCACAAATCATATTTCGGGCAAACTTTTCTTAAATTGTAGCCACATTTTGGCCTGTTTATTCCATAGTACACACACTGCTGCTTCTGCTGCGATTGTTGTTGCTGTTGTTGTTGTTGTTGTAACATTCGTAGAAATCACAAGTGCCAGGCAGCAGCAGCAGCAGTCGTCCATCGTCCATCGTCCATCGTCGCGCGCTTCTTCATTGTGGGAACTCTTTTTGTACGGCTCTGCCCCTGCCCCTGCCCCTGCCCCTGCAACACCATCTGACAGACACTTCACATACACTCGCACTCTCGTATCGGGGGCTGGGGCCTGGGGGAAGGGGCATGGTGGAGGAGGGGGGGGCCTGACTCCTAATATCCTTTCGAAATCAATGTTGATTAACCTTTCCTGATGAATATTTATTAACTCTGGCTTTGTGCTCGAAGGCGGCGCCCGAATTTCCCACACTCATCCGTCCGTCCGTCCGTCCGCCGTCCGTCCGTCCGCCCCTGTCCAAACAACTCGTAAAACACACACAAATAAACATTAATTGTTGTTTGGCTGAGAGATGGATAAAACAAAAACAAAAACAGAAACAAAAACAGAAAAATTGATATATATTTTTTTAACTATTTTGTTGCTGTTGTTACCATTTTGATAAATGCCATTAAAAGTCGAAAATTTTTAGTATTGATCGATAGATAAAACCAGCGACTACTTAATTGAGTGTCGGCCTGTCTGGGCTGTCATCCTACTACCAAAAAAAAAAACAACGAGACACCCATCCCCACAGCCCTACAAAGCTCCACAAAGTTCCCAAAAATACATATGCTTAAATACAGTTAATTAAACCGTTCAACCGATGGGGCTGGCTCCAGTTTTATGGCTCAATCGCTGGGGAGTTGGCCAGAAACTATAATCAAATTGAAAACTTATTAAAAATGGAGCAGTAAAAAAAGGCCATCTACATTTTGGGTGCAGTTAAAAAGGGCCCAAACCACGTCTTGGGCCCACTACGGTGTGCAGTGGGGTGTGGATCCCCTCATCGGAGGGGTGTGGCGGCGGTGCGATTCCCACCCTCATTAGCATAGACTCATTCGTTAATTGGGGGCTTCGGTGTCGGCCGCTCTTTTAATCAAAATCAAGCAGCAAAATATGCCAAAAGAGAGCACCCGGTTTTTGGGTTTAGCTTTGGATTTGGATTTGGGTTTAGGTTTGGATTTGGGTTTGGGGAGTGATAAAAAACTTTGTCATTAATGACATTTGATGAGCTCCAATGCTCCAATCCGAGGGAAAAACATGAACTGCAACTCCAATCGGAGGGAAACACATGTCCAACAGATATTTAAGGCTCTATATCTACAAGATATCGACATCGAGCGCAACGGAAACATAAAAGCTCAGAAACGGCCATTAAACATCGCAAATGTAGGGCCAAATGAAGAGCCAACTTGATTGATGATTGAATGAAGAAAAATCCACAGACTCCACCTTACAAAATTGAAGCCCCTTGAGTGTCGATCGGTGGGCAAATGGTACAACATTTGGGGCAACTTTTGGAACCTGTTAAGGGCGGAAATCCGTCAAGAAAATATCTCTCAAAAGGTACTTTTTAAGGACTGTGGCAAATGCTTGGCCTTCTGGGAATGAAAGCAAATGGTGGTGCTACAAATCGAGAGATTCGACATCCAATAGATGGCATGCTCGTTGAATATTTATACTGAAAAATCCATATGCCATCCAAAGACTGTTTTCGGGTCGAAAAACTTTGAGGGGCGAAATATATTCATCCACGTGGATTGCATTACGATTTCCGATCTCACCGGGACACCATTCGTGCAATATATAGACCCAGACAGCGGATATATAACTTGTCCAAGTTTATAGATATGATGTTGCACCGCAGGTAATCATAAATATATGAAATAGTATATATATTCGTATTGCAGGCCAAATGAATATATGAATTTCGGAAATCATAGAGAGTGGTGGAGACTGTGGAGAGTGAGGGAGAGGGAGACCAATGAGTGGTTTTTTGGTTTGATTTTTGATACACCAGACATTACATTAACATAAATATGAAATTTGTCAGCCGGCAAGCGGCAAGCGGCGAGCGGTTGAAAATGGATGCTGATTGAACCCATTTGGCCGGCCATTCGAATGGACAGCACACACACACACACACACACAGACACAGAGAGCCGGAGAGCCAGAGAGCCAGAGGCAAACCGTCTAAACAAAGGCTGGTGCTAATAAATAGACACATGAAACACGACAACTAACACCATTAGCTCCACTTTAGATGGTTAAATTATTCACAAACTGCTAATACGAGTAAAAGCCACACAAAGCACCACGGCGGACCGGACGATAAAAGCCAATTTGTCTGTCATTTTTGGTCAATTTCATACAATATTTTAGTGGCTCATTTTGGACAGAAACACAACACTCTTTTGGTCTGTCCGTCTCTGAAATGTTTGCTCTACATAACAATGACAACCGACAATGGGCCATATATGCAATTCAGACGAGACATCAAACAAATTAGTTTATCAACGGCACAAAAATGCCTGCCCCGCCCCGCCCTGCCCTGCGGCAAAAGAGCTGCTGATTATGCGGCGAGGCCCTCCCCCCTGCCACCCACCCGCTCGCTCTCTTTGGCACACACGCGCCGCCCTGTATTGCCATCTCCCTCGCAATTAGCATAAGGCGGGGTGTGGTCGGTCGTCAAGTGTTGTTGTTGTTGCTGTTGTGGGGGGGAACCTGGGTCTGCCTGTCGTCTAAGCCAACCAGCAACTGGCATTCGGCCATAAAAGTGGAGACCACCAACAGCAGCCGCCGTTTGGGGCCAACAACAACAACAGCAGCAGCGACACAGGGTCCAACAGATTAACCCATTAAAGACTAGGCCAAACAGAACAGAGAGCTCTTAACACCATTTGATCTCTGCTGAAGCTCTCAAAGGAGGCAATTAAGTCCCTAAATCTCTTCAGGACTTTGTACAACTTTCAATCGAAATTCGGATCGTTTTGTTGGGCCAAACGGTGGGTGCCACCTGTGGCTGCCCATGGGTTAAGGCCAAAAAAAACCCCAATTTTTATATGCGACACTAAAAATATTTTTATTAACAAGGGAAATTAGTAACGAGAAATCATAATTTCGTACCAACAACATTTTCTCCTCCATTTTTGTCTGTGTAACCCGAGACGGGGCGACTCTTTTTCTGTTTACGAGAATTACGAGTTATAGAGGGATCATAAATCTCCCCCCTCCCAGAAAAAGAGAGCCCCTCTATAGGTAGGACTGTGCTGGGCTGTAAAATAAACCCCCAACGAAGCCACCAAATTGTGTGACAGTTATTTCTAAATTAGCTTTAGAAAGCGTCGTACGGGATGCGAGCATAAAAATATGATATTTCCTAATGGCTCTCGTCGATGGTGATTCGAGATCGAGAGATCGAAGAGTTGAGATGAGATAAGCAGAGCCATTCGGCTGCTAATTGGAGAGATAAGAGTATCCCCATCCCCCTCTCTCTCTCTCTCTCTCTCTCTCGAATATCAGGGATATCGTGGAACGAGGCGGAGGAGTGGCAGGCCTCCACTGATAGGCGGCGACGTTTAAAATAATAAAGACATTTCTTTTTTTTCCCATTTATTTTTGCTTTAAATTTTGTTGTAAAATCTCGGCAACTAATAATTTTGTCAATATTTTTGGTGTATATATTTTTTTAAAATTTATTTTATGAGCTACACTCCTAGAGGGGGGGTTGGGGGAGGTTGTGCTTGGCCGAAAATAATCGTCGCATAATTCATACATTCGCTGCCGCAATTATGCAAATTTTAATTGAAAGATTTCTGCGAGACGAAAACGAACACACACACACACACACACACTTACAGATTTCTTTCAAATAAATTTTGTTTTTTTTGCGTTTTTCGTTGAAAGAATTTTTGAGAAACAAAATGTTTTTGCGTTGATGTTTTTGGCTGTGGCTCTTATTTATTATACATTTTTATAAGTATATTTTGTGGCCCGTTGCCGCTGCTGCCTGTTTCGCTTTGCTGTTAAAAAGGCAAAAGAAACGGAGAGAGAGAGAAACAGGCAAGAAACATTGGCCTATAATTAAAGTATCATATAGAGCCGTACAGCACTCGCGGCATGAGCGTGAAACTGTCAAAATATTTCGAGACTCCGAGCAGGCACTCTGCAGCATCGTTATCTAGGTTTTAGGCATAATGATTAGGCCCTGGTCATTAGCTGGGACTCCAGAGAGGAGTCCAAGTCCGAGTCCGAGCCCGAGCCGAGTCTTTTCATTTGAAAAGCCTTTAAGCCAAAATGTTATTTTCGTTTTGGGTTTTTGGGTTTCGGGTCTGACTTTTGTGGTATGTGGAGAGTCTTTGCTTTGCCGGGGGTGCAGCCTAATGATGCTACAAATTTTATGCACACACACACACATGCCTCTATAATTATCTCTCCCTCTCTCTACCCTGTGGCAAGTGGCACGCAGTGGAGGTTCACCCACAACACACCACACCACACCACACCAAATGGAAGACCTCAGACCCCAAGGTGGGGGGAGGGGAATGGTTGTCGGTTGTCGGTTGCTTGTATCTCTGTATCTCTCTGCACTTTGCATCTATTTATGCTAACTAACTCGCAAGTTTCTTCCATCGTTTGTCGTTTTGTTGTGCCTCCCATTGTTTCGCCGGGCTTTGTTTGTGGCACCGATGGCATCCCACAGATTTATAGCGCCCAAAACCATTTGAAAATCAATAAGAAAAAAGCCCCCAAACGCGCTGATAAGCAAGTGACAACACGATTTCAACATCCGAATCTGAATCTGAATCTGAATCCGAATTCGAGTCTAAAATGCTCATTTTTATAGCGAACTGAGGGGAGAATGCGAGCCGCACAGAAATGCCAAAAAGTCTGATCGAAAAGCTGCTTAATAAATAAATTAAGACCTGAGACAGAGGCAGTGGTGTGGCAGGGAGCGGATTGAAGGGGGATTCCCAGCTATCGATGGGCCCTGCAATCGAAGCAGAGCTGTCTTTTGGCCAGAAATGCGCTCTGTTCCGTGGCAAAGTCCTTGTGGGACACCAGAATATCCGCAGGTTTCCGCAGAAGGGGCCCCTAACTATCTAACGATGTATTTTCTGTAGAAAGTAGTTTAAAAATATATTCTTTGGCATTCCCATCTTTTTTTTAGGCAAAAAACTTCAGCTAATGGAGGAATCATCTGGATTCTTGTATCTTCTAATCTGTATTCGCCCTTAGGAGGCGTCCCCTCGCCTGTGAGGCCACTGTGCTGCACCTCTCGATTGGCGGTAAGCATCTTGTCGTATCTCGTTGTGCATATCAAATTTCATTGAGTTTTTCAATCCGTTAGCCAAATCGTATGGGTATCACACACACACACACACACGTACACCCATGGATACTCGTAGAAGAGTGCCTGTGCTAGTGGGGCGACTAAATCGAAGCTAATTAATGCCCCCGAAAGAGCCGAACGGAGACACTCCTCCCGCATAATGAAGCCAAAGCCAAAGCCAAAGCCGAGACGAGACGAGACGAGACGATCGTTCGCTTTGATGTTTATACCCTGAAAATATACCATGCATTTACATAGATCTGTCGATCGTCTGTTCTCATCGATCGATGGTCCAACGATGGCTTTTGTTAATATTATTAAATTAAATATGTTGTTAGTGTTGTTTACGGCGCGTTTCACAGATTCCGATGCTTCGGCTTCGGTTTCGGCTTCGGTTGGGTTGGGTTTTTCGAAGGTGGGCTCCGTCCGATTCGTCCGTCGACTACCGTTAGGGCACCCCGAAATGAATTTTTCGACACATCACAAAAGAGTCGCCAGCTTTGTTTGGCAGTGGATTGGAAGACTACACTGAGAGAAACCAGGCGAAATACCCAAGGCGAAAAAAACAACCAAAGAGTTTCTTAAATCGAATCAAAGTGAAGCCCAAGAAAGGGACCGAGGCGGGGGGAAATTTTTTTCAGTGTAGACAGCACCGAATAGAGGCGATTCGAGTCGCGTCGCTTCGTCCAACAATCGAATGCCATTTACATGGCTCTTATGCAAATTCCCCGCTAGATGCCAGATTCCATGTCTTTGGGGCCTTTTAAAATTTAAATTTATGAAATAAAATAAATGTTTATGAGCTTTTAATAAAACTGCGGCGTTACAATAAAATGCTTGAAATTTATATAAGCCTCGAGTCGTCGACTCGTCGACTCGCCGTGTCTCGTCTCCGCAGACACTTTGGCATCGATGGTATGGGGGCCCACGCACAGTTATTGGGGTTGGAGGGGCTGGAGGAGACGGGGGATCGCACCTGAAAGCGCCGGCGGAAATCCTCTGTCAGTCCATCAATATCAGTCCGAGGCGAGTGACAAACCAAGAGGCAAAGATCCGATCCGATCCGATCCTGAGACAAAGACAAGGCATCGATCGCACTTGCCACGCAATTTCCAAAGCCACTCGGGGCTCGAAATCGGAATCGGAATCGGATTCCTTGTCAGGTGTCACACGATGCCACAAGGCACACACAACCGCCTGTCGTCTCCGAGTGGCAACTGGGGGCTGGAGGCTGGACACTGGACACTGGACACTGGACACTGGAGTCTGGACTTTGTGGCATGCAAACGCCTCGGCAACCGAATCGATTGTGAGGCTCTCTCTCTTTCTCTTCTCTGGTGGAAAGGGGCGCCTGCTCTGCTCTGACACTCTTTCCAGACGATCTCTCAATCGCCATCTACCGATCTGACGGCCTCGATATCGAGTCAACGCTTTAGTGTCGCCTAATTAAAACAATATGCCTACTCTCGGGTTACGTATCAATAACTTTGCCGCTTGCCCAAGCCATTCCGTCCATTGTTCGATACCAGATCCCAGAAAACCATTTGCCAAGGGAGCTGCAGGCACTTTCATTAAAAATTATATAGAAATTAAACAGAATAGAGCACAAGCACTTCAAGATGTGAGTGCAAAGGAATCTACTGCTGAAGAAGAACCCGACTTTGTCAGGGAAAATGCATCATTGCTTTATTTTTTTTATATTTTAAGCTTGTAAAATATTTGTATGCCTATTTTATTTCATACATAATAATATAATAATAATAAAAAGAAAAGAAAATTCATTTTCTCCAGAGCCATCATATGTGGGCATATTATAGAGGGCGGCAAGGGCCGCGGCTCTACTTTCACTCACGATTGCCTACACAGTCATGTGCTCTATAGGCTCAATAAAGCACTCCTTAAAGTGAGAGCCTAGAACATATTCGATAGACGCATCCGAAACTCTAGAGTGTGTCCATCATTACATCATTCAGTGAAGACTGCAGGCAACATTCCGAATATTGTAACGATACATACATTAATGCTGCTCTGAATGAAGCAGTTCAAGCAGTTCAAGCTCTTCAGGCTGCTGTAAAGGGTTGCTGTCTGGTTTATGTGCCAGAAAAGTTAATTACAAGTTACGCCCACCACAGAAACACTCGCATCTGAAGTCCGTTCCCAATCGCAGCCCAAGACCATTCCCACCGCCATTCCCCTTTCCAGATCTCCGCAGCAGTCGGCAGTCGGCAGTCGGCAGTCAGGGCCAATCAACTTACGCACAATCGAACATTTCATTCGCTTTTTTTTGGCCCAGCGACATATAAACGCAATGAAAGAGAATTGCTGTTGAGGTAGAGGGAATCGACTAGTGCTTGCCCTGGAAGAAAGGTTATGGGAATAGCAAAACAAAGCCAAGGACAAGGACAGAATCTACGCGGGGAAGTGGGGTCTCGTTGGGTCACTGCTTGTTCGCTTAACACAAGAGTTTCGTATTTGCCGAGAGGGCGAGTGTCGCCGTTTCGGGCGAGAGTAACGGCCCGCTGTTGATGTTTAAAGAGCAGGCAATGGAACGATGGTTAGAGGGAAGTGCGACAGACTGATATGAACCCTTAAAGCCCTGCAGATGTCTCAGTTGTGGCAGTCCCCTTATGCTGGCAGTCCTTTCGAAGAGATTAAATCAAGGAAAACTTCTATGGCATCTCTCGTAACATCTTGCACTGGGACTACAGCATGCCTCATCATCTCTCCCACAGGGTATTTCATATTTTGAAGTCTCCTGGCCGCCTCACTCGTTTTTTTTTGTTGTTTTTTGTTTCGTTTCGTCTTGAGTCAAGCAGCGCCTCCGATTAACTTACAAATTGAGATTAGCGGGACATCACAGAGAGCGAGAGAGAGGGAGAGAGAGGCAGCAGGCAGACAGTGCCACAGATAGTGGCCAGATTCCCAGACACCAAACGCCGCAGGAAGCATTGATCGGCATGGGATCTGGTGTGCCGCCTCCTCCCCTGCCACCACCGTCGTGGGGCGCCCCACAACGCACAAAAGTAACGATCGAACGAAACGAAACATTAGCACAATTAAAAGCGCGTTCTAGGCATTCATTTTTCATAATTCAACACGCTGCTGCCCCCGCAAGAGGCGTCCGATGGACGAGTCGAGATCGAGAGGGTTAAGGAGGAGTCGCCTCTATCTAATTATGTTTTTTTTTTGGGGAAAGATATTTGATTAATTGCCGCCGCGGCGGCTTGATTGATTGAAACACCTTGCAGCTCCAGAGGTGAAGGTGGAGGTGGAGGTGGAGGAGGAGTTGGATGCCACAGCCACAGCAGCAGCAGCAGACGCCACACAGCTTGCCACCGCAAAGAGCAACTGTTGCTGCCGCTGCTGCTGCCGCTGCAGCTGTTTGATTGATGGCCAATGGCATGGGCTTTTGTCTGCCCCGCTTTGTTGTGGGCTCTTGTTTTGTGGATGTTGCATGTTGCGTGTTGTTCTAACAAAAGCTTTTCGATCGAGAACCCATTGATGAACCATATGCCCCACCCGAATGAATGGCCCAAAATCCAAGGATTTCCTGCCGCTCGGACACACAGGCCTGCCCCACAGACACAAGTACTGTGGGGCACAGCGACACATGCACATACACACAATAAATAAATAAGAGAGCGACTGACAGCAGCGGCAGTGGCAGCGGCAGCGGCAGCACAGGCGTTAAATTTATTGCCTCCAAAGGACACAAAAAGCCATCCGGCGGACGGGCCCAATGTCCCTGTGACATGTTAAACGACTGCAATCGATGCTTGCAGCGTGTGGCGTGTTCTGTGCTCTGTGCTCTGTGTAGTGTGTGGCGTGCGGTGTGTGGTGTGCGGTGTGGCAGCCTCCATTTCGCTCGCAAAAGATACAAATTAATTAACGCAGCCATTCAGCATCCATCGGATACGCCGCTAACTTCATCTATTTCAAAGATAAATCAAATAAAAGCCAAGCAGTTTCCGCTTCCAATCGCTGGCTGCCCTGGGTTCCCCGGATTCCTGTTCCTGCCGCAGCTGCCACACACTCAAAGGTGCCGCAAACAATGTGAGATGTCAGCGAGGTAATGTTGCAGAGCGGACGCTGCTGCTTTTCGTCACTTCATCGAGTGGGGGAAAAGTATCTTCAATCTTCAATCTGGCAGAAATCTTTCCGTTTATCTTTGAGATAATTATTCGATCATGGGGTTGTATCTTTTGGGGGCAGCATCGCCATCATCATCATCATCATTAGCAGAGGCTGCAACACCGGAGGATGCACTAACATGTTGCGCCTGGCCAGTGGCACTGCCCCAGCCTCCTGCCGCCTGTCGCCTGCCGCCTGCCGCCTGAGATTGCCTCTGCCTCTAGTGTCTGGCTGCAACACTTAGCATTACGCGTTGCTTTATCGCTTGTTGCCAGGCGCTGCACAGCCGCCCACTGATGCCACAGTGTAGAGGAGTAGAGTAGAGTACCGTTAGAGCCACCGCCGCCGCCGCAACGCCACGCATGTTTTGGGGCCACTCTTCACGCGTTATTTACAGTTGCAACGTGAGGGGGAGAGCAGAAGCAGCCTCCAAGCGCCGTTAGATGTCTGCCTGCGATGCTGCTTCAACTGCTGCTGCTGTTGCATGTTGCTGCTGCTGCTGCTGCCGCTGCTGCTGCCTCTCCACGAGTCCACATGAATCACGACGCAGACGCAACATTGGGAAATTGAGGCAATTTGTTTGCTGTTGTCGCGCATCCTGCGGGTAATTAAAAAAGGCGCAAGAACACAGCCACGCAGCCACGCAGCCACACAGCCACACAGCCACACAGCCACACAGCAGACTCCTCTATGGCCTCCATAGAAAAAAGGCATGCCACAAAGAAGCGACGAACGCAAAACTGGTCGCTCACTGCAGTGGCAATTTGTGGCAATTACATGCGGAGCCATTTACATTTAGATTGAAGGGTATTTATCTATCCACCAATCGCGCCACAGCCTCCATCTCCATCTCCATATCCATCTCCATCTCCATCTCTACCTTCTTGACACCAGTGTTCGAATACTAGCTCCAGGAACTCAAATTTCCATCAATCCACAAACAAAATAGTTATCCAAAAATGCAGCTGGAAGTACCCTTGTGGACCAGAACACGAGTTGGAGAGAGATAAAAGCCCTCAACGTTCCTTATTCCAGAATCTGTTAGAGGGACCAAGGCCAGAGAGACGCTCCAGTGCTAAGCCACACTGCCAAAGAGAACGATAGCCTATTAGGTATTAAGGCAATTGAGACTCCGGCGAGATATGGAGGTGGAACGGCGGGTTCAGAGTTCAGGCCTGTTCAACAGGATATTCAACAGATCCCATCGGCGTCCCTTTCGCCCGATATACCGCAGTGGATCCTGGGCAATCTTTGGCAAAAGGGATCGCCAGTCGAGTGCCAGGCGTGTCCAACAGGCCCAGCTCTCCATGCGGACAATTTCCATAAAAAAGGAGTGGGAATTGTTTGGAACATCTTCCTCCCAAATATAACCACATCGCGGATCCTTAGAGGGAAGAAGATCGCTCATCTTCGGCTGGGAATTCGCTTCGGGGCGATTCGCGAAGGCCGGTTCTCGGCAAAGGGCCGCGGCTCTACTTACTACTCTCTCTCTCTCTTTTTCTCACTGTGTCTTTTGGTATCGCTGATCGCAAAAGGTTCGCTATCGATGAAACATTAGATACCTTCTGATTTCTATGTCCTCTGCCACCGAAGCCGAAGCACAGTTTCTTTCGATACTATCGATGGTAGTGTCCACCGATATCTGTGCCCCGCCAGCACGGACGTGCGGCGTGGGCAGTGGAACAACAGCAACAGAGACAACCGCCTCCCAACGTCAACGCGCAACGACATTCAGACTTATTTGTTATTACACTTTAATTTATTTGCATTTGCCATGAATTATAGTACGATATACGATATATACATTATATGACAGCGGGCATTGGGCGGACAGGCAGGCAGCAGCTCTGCCCCGGGGCCTAGGATCCACGCGCCGCCGACTGCTGCTCCACAAGCGTCTCTCTGGGTGCTGCGGTGTTGGTGGTGTTCGATGTCGCGGTGTCGGGTGTCTGCATCTCCACCTCCGTGGCCCAGACTGGCTTTCAGGCGGAGTCTGAGTGTTCTTTTTGGTAGCATGCTGCAGCGGCAGACAACTGGCAGTCATGTGACAGTCGGCAATAAATCAAACGGCGAAACGGCGAAACGGCAAAACGACAAACGGCAATTGGCTTCAAAGTGTAAACTAATTTCCATGTCGATTTTTTTAATAAAACAACTTGTTAGCATTTTGTAATCGTATTTCCACGAGACTTCATTAATGCGAGGCGCCTTCAACGCACACTAGCCCGTGTGTGTGTGTGTGTGTATAACGGTGCTATGGCAAAATTAGTGTTCGCCTCCGCCCCCGGACACGTCGGATGACGGCTCATCAGCCAAGCTCTCGCGCTCTCTCGCTCTCACCCCCACAAGGCTGTACGCTCTATGAAGTGAAGTTGGTAGGCCACAAGGCGCTCCAGTATTGGACAACGATAAAAACGTACTGAAATCTTATTCTCTTCTCTATTTGGGCGTCCTTTGGCAGTCTCGTTGTCTGTCCCTCTGCCATTGTGGGACTGTATGCTGTGATCCGAAATTTCAGCGTCTCCACCGATGGTTGCCATGAATATCTGAAGCTCTGAGACCATATTTGATGTCGGAAGGCACTAGGCACTATTGATCCGTTGGTGCCGTTCGTTCCGGGGTTTTTCTACTGGTTTTGGCGCCATCATAAATAGTGACTGGCCAGTTTCTGGGCATATCTTGTCTTCGGCGTCCAAAATATCTGAGTACCGGCCTCTTGGGCCGCTGCAACTGACTCTAACGCTTTTTCTAAGGCCTCGAGGGCCCCTCTCAGCCATCCCCAATTCCCCCTCCCGCTCCCACTCTCTCACTGTGCTGTGAAGCTCATTTTGAGGCATCATTTGTGCTGCTGTTTGCCTTTTAAGCTGTCAATTTTCGGCCACTCTGCGTCTGCTGTTAAATGGCTGCTTAAAATGCTGCCCCACCGAGCTGCCTGCCACACATGCAACTCCACGCCACGCCACGCCCCCTCGGCACACCAGGGCCACACCGAAAACTGTCTGTAAATAAACGCTTAATTACATGTCATTACACCACGGAACAGAGAATGGAGCATGGAGCATGGAGCATGGAGCATGGAACATGCAGCATGGAGGAGTAGCGGCGGCAGAGACCTCATAAGTAATAAAGCACGTAAACCGCAGCGTGGAATCGGCATCGGAATCGGGACTCGGATTGGAGTACGGAATACGGAATACGGAATTGGTTGCCGGAGTGCATGGCAGGGCATGGCTAGGGGTATGGCTATGGGGCTAGCGATGAGAGCGTCGTACAGGGAACGAACCCCGAAAGATAACGAAAATGTGCGTGTGAGCATGTCGCACAAGACAACGACGACTTGGCGCACATCTCGGGGTGTTGGGGTGTGTCTGTGATCTCCTTGAATTGGTAGGCGCATTGGCAACGAGGAGAGTCTGGCACTGAGAGAGCTGGCTTCAGAGCAGAAGCTTAATGGGCAAGGACTCTTGATGCCTGGGATTACTCGCTGTCCTGGCCATTCAGCAGCCCTGACTCTCGGACTCCAGTTTGGACTCTCGTGAGTCCATCGCTAGTCGTTCGCCTCGAAGCTTCGAACGTGCAGGCAGGGGTCGGGTCGTGTGTCACATTTAGTGGCACGAATCTGAAACTATGAATCAATTTACAGCAGCAGAAGGCAGGCAGTACGCTGCAATTTGCTTCATTTATGGTTGAAAATCGAGTGGCAAGGAGCGCACCATGGAGTGCCGAGTGTGGCAAGGTGTGTGTCGGGAAGTCTGTTGCCTCATTTCAGTTCTGACATTCCACTCTTTTCTGTTTTCTGTTTTCTGTTTTGTATTTTTTGTTTATCAACATAATGAGGAAACAGCGTTTTTTGACTTATCAAATTGCCTGGAAGTCAGCGTCTGCATCAGAGTCGAGCGTGGAGAGTCGAGCGTCGAGAGTCGCCACTGCCCACCTGTCAGGAGGTACGTACGTACGTACGCCTGCTGCTTGCTGGCTGCCTGCCTGCCACACCGAAAAAAGTGTTGGTTAAAGTGTCAGAAAATTTCATTATCGCCACTGCCGCCAAGCGCAAAAATGTCGTGCGGCATGCAATAAACAGGAGGGAAGAGGCAGGTCGAATGGCAGGAGCGAAGGTAGGAGGCGGCGGTTGAGGCTCCGCCCGTGTCTGCAGCCATTTATGCCACAAAATGAGATACAAATAAAAATTAAACACAAAAAGAAGGCAACGGCGACACGGGGGGCGGGGAGGGGCGGCGTCGTTCAGAATGTGTGGCAGATATCGAGACACAGAAAGAGGCAGGAGGCAGGAGGCAGGAGGCAAAATGCAGGCGGCAGAAGGAAGGCAGGCCCCTGATCTGCCGCCGCCGCTGCCGCTGCTGATATTATTAAAAAACTGTCAAAAACGCCTGCGCAATGGAGCTCCAGAGCTCTGTGGCGTTCGTTGCGTGCCACACAATCGGCTGGCGTCGCTCTGCGGCCACAGTTAGTATCTGTAGCACATTTATCATTTCCATTTCGAATTCACATTTTTTTTTTTTTGAGAGCCGGAGAGCCCCAGCGATCGCGTAGGCGGACAAGTGTCTGATTGGCGCGCGTTCTCCGTTCCACACGGCGTATGAGCAATCGTGTGGCAGCGCCTCATTATGTGGCAAGTACGAGTATCGGCTCCGGCTCTGGCTCTGGCTCTGGCGTGTCATAAAACAGTTTGAAAACCCATAAAACTGTCAAAGGCAGTTTGCTTATGCCACATGCCGCATGCTCCATGCCACCTCCCCTCATTTTAGAAGCAGGAAGTGTCTTGGGGCCTGGGAAAATCCGCTCTTCCGCCAGGGAAACGTTTCAGATGTTCCTCGAGAGCGTTTCGGGGGCGACTCTGCGGCAAAGGAGAGCTTGGGACGTGGCAGGACTGTCTTGCACCTCAGCTGGCGGGTGGCAGGCATCTTCGAAGGCATGGAAAGGGTTTCTTGCTGCAGCTGCCGCCCGAATATTCACTCTAAACTGATTCATTTCATGGGGAAGTCCCTTCGACTGTCGGAGGGACTCTTCCCCTTTTGTCCAAGGGCCACGTACGCCACGACGCAATGCGACTTTCAGGGGGCCCTGCAATGCGGTGCTTCTCTCAGCAGATTTCTTGCAGCGAGGCTCCGTTCCGCCTGCCACAAGTCGCACAATTGGCCAAAACGGAGGCTAAAACAGAGGCCAGCACGGAGCAGGAGGAGGAGTAGGAGGAGGCGTCTGCGGATTGCATCTGTAGCTTTGGCCCCAAACAAAATGTATTAGATTTCCCCTCCAGATATGAGGCAGGCAGCAGGCAGCAGGCAGGCAGCAGGCAGGCAGCAGCCGCCGCGCGTTGAAGCGTTAAAATGTGCGGCCTATCAACGGAATTGTATCAGCAACACGTTGTGGCGTTGCAACGTTGCACTCGCTGCACTCGCTGCACTCGTGGCTGCAACATTGACCCAAAACATCATCTAATGTTCGTTCGGTGGCAGGCAACAGTTTGTCTGGTAATTCAATGCCAGCGGGCGTTTGTGCCACCATTTCGCACCTCCTTTCGGTGAGTGGCTGCAACTGCTGCTGATGCTGCAACTTGCAACCATTTGCCCCGGGGACGCGTGCCCCTCCTGCCGCACAATCAGTGCCGGGGAATCGCAGGAGGCACAAACAGAAGCGGCTGCCCATTCCAGGGGCAATAAAATGCTTCCGGTGCAGTCGGTGCAACATTGCAACATGTTGCCGCATCCCCGAGTGATGCATGAAGATTACAGGAGTCATGTGATTCCCGCGATTCCCGCGGCAGCAACGCGTGGACGTAACACACTGCTCCACAGCACTATTTTTGCGGTGTGCCTGCCCCCTGCAACATGTTGCCACCGATGTTGCCCCATCGTTTATCAATGGCCACTGATCATCGGTGGGCACTACATTTGATGATGTGACGACGCTGCCACACAGAGTCGGAGTCTAACATGGGGCATGCGGCATGCGGCTGCCACCTAATCTTAATGTGACACCGAAATGAATGGAGGCATGGATTGTGCCACACAGGGCCATTAAAAAAGCGCAGTCGCCGAGTCGTTTTCTTGCGGATTTGTGGCGTTTTCCTCTGCGGCTGCAGCCGTTCACTCCGTTCATTCCTGTGGCATCCATTTATCTTTGCCTCAAACACACACAAACGCACACATTACGCATACGCCCCCCCGTCCCCCCGTCCCCCGAGTGCAGCTGCCAGTGCCTCCGCCTCCTCTACTCCTCTTGGGGGGAGGGGGGGGGGGGGTGGTCTCCTCCATAATCCGCCTTTTGGCAGCCCACAAAATGCGTTTGCCACCCGCGTATCGGGTGCCCTAAGACGCCCCCCCCCCCCCCCCCCCCCCCCCCGCAAAAGATGAATCATTTATTGTCTTGTAATCATTTAATCATCGATTTGTGCAACATGCAACATGCAACAGCTAAAGCTACAAATGAGTCATCAATTCAGCGGGAAATGAAGGCAAAGGCAAAGGCAAAGGCAAAGACCACCACAGAAGAGGGCAAAGGCAATTCCAGGGTATACAGCACAGGGTAGGCTTGATTCGATAGAAGAGGAAAGGGCCAAGCTTTGTAGGGGAGGAGTCTTCTATCTCCTGTCTTCTGTGGGTCAAAAGTGCTGGCAGGCGCTTGTTCTGCGGAGTAGAGGGCACTACAGGGTATTCCCTGGTTCTTTAGAGTGGGCAAATCACAGGGTAATCACGAAGATCCAACAACAGCAAAGTCCCTCTTCTGCAGAGAAGCAAAAGCCCCTTCTGGTTGGAAAAGTGGCCGATCTTTGGCACAGCAAATGCTGGTCATTACAGGGTATTCGTTGTTCGGTGGCGACACGAGAGCCCAAAGACAGGATCCGATAAAAGGCCTTTTGGCAATCAGCAGCGTCATAATTTTTCCCAGCGATAAATGAGTACCGATAAGAGAGAGAGAGAGGGAGAGGGAGAGAGAGAGGGGAAGAGGGTGGAGAGGGGTGGCAGTGAGGGAGTAAGGGGAGTACACAGTGCCTGCTGTAATTAAATGTCGCCAATTAATCAAATGTCACAATAAAAATACAAGAGCATAAAAATCCTGAAATTAATATGCGTTGAAAATGGAACAACAGAAAGGGGGGGAAAAGGGGGGCCACGGGAGGCGGCAGGAGGCGGCAGCAGGAGGCGGCAAGAGGCGGCAGAGTGGGAGCGAAACATGCCACAACAATTGCAACATTGCTCCTGTGGTGGCAGCAACAACATTCCTTGACGCAGACAGAGAGAAAATCGTGGGAGCAATTATAATTATTTTTAATACGGAGACAGCAGCAGCCGCCAGAGCGATGCATATGCTCTTCCTCTTCCTCTTTTTGGGGTGCCACACGGCCGTATTTCATTTGGGGCGGCCCCTGTCTCCAGTTGCCCGAGCATGAAGGGGGGAGGGGGGGAGGGGCATGAAGTGGCATGCTGCAGATTTTTATCGCTGCCTGCGCTGCATATAATAACAATAATTCTTAAAGTGGGGGAAGGTCAGGCACTGCACACAGAATGACACAACGCAACAGCAACAGCAACAACAACAACAACAACAACAACAACAACAGCATGCAACATGCAACAGCAGCAGCAGCAACAGAGAGACGCTTAAAACGCGGCAGCAACATTAATTTCCAGGCAGGCAGGCAGGCAGGCAGGCAGCAGAGACATTTGCATAAGGGCCTCCCCCCACCTCTCCCCCCCTGCCCGCCTCTTGTGCTCCTCTTTGGGACGGGAGATGGCGGCGTGCGGCAAGCTTTTGCCAAGGCAACCCCACACTCACGACTGCTGTTGCGGCACGCACACATCTCTCCAGCTCTGCAGCTCGGCAGCTCTGCAGCTCTCCAGATCCCTTGCCACATGGGTGCACAAGTTGTAAAATGATATCATAATATGCCCCATCAACGGTTGCAAAATTTATAACTTATTTCGAAAGAGAGAGAGGGAGAGGGAGAGGGAGAGAGAGCGGTGCGTGGGGGCGCCACTTAAGAGGGGCAGAGAGAGACCCCCTAGTGGCAGTGGCAATGAGCTGTTAATGCGCGAGGCAGCGACTGAGGCGGCGGCAGCACAAGGATTCCATTTCATTTCATTTCATTTCATTTTCAATTCCAATTCATTCGCCTTTAATGTTGTGGGTGATGGCCTTTTGATTGTGGCTATGTGGCAGCCACAACGCCACAGAGCTGGCCAGCCAGAGGCAAGAGGCCCAAGTGGCAGGAAGGGGTGGGGGGGGGGGGGAGTGATGCTGCCTCTAAGCCAGACAAATATATGGCCAACGCCTGCGTCTGGGACGCCAAGTTTTATGTGGGATGTCCGTGCCGGCAGCTGGGAGGCGCCTCCCCCCTCTCTCTCCCTCTGTGGATGTGTCAACGGGATGTCAGGGAATGGGGCAGGCAGCCAGTCAGACATGTTGCAAGCTTCCAACCTGTCGGTGGCAAGGCTTAAACTTGAACTTCATTTGGAGGCACTCGCTCCCTTCCGCTTTGGGGCACTTGTTGTTACGCTTGTCCCTCTGTCCGTCGGGGGGGGGGGGGAGGGTCGGCTGCAACATCATTTTTAGCCAGCAATTAATTCAATGGAGAGTCGCCGCCATTTATCACATTTGCCGAATCAATTAGCCGCCGAATGTGGGCCACATTTTGGGGCACAAATCGCTGCCACAAATATATCGGTGGATTCCATTGAGATTTCCTATCGGATAACGGTAAAGATCGATCTTTGTTAGCCATCAATCACGGCCTTTTCAGCCATGTTTTATGGTAATTCCTGAAGGAACCGCGGAACAGGAATCCCAGGAATCGAACAAAGTTGCACGTTGCACGTTGCACGTTGCATCTGCAACAGCAATGATTTAGTGGAATTTTTATGGCAAAAAGAAAGATATTTTAATTGATTTTCATCTTTTGCCCCAAAGTGTGGGAAGACCAAGAGGAGACGACTCCATTCCAGAGTCCAAGGAGCTTTTGAAGAAAGTAGCAGTCGAATGCCGCACAAATGATATATTGATTTGTGGCAATGTTATTAAATGCTCGTAAGAAACGGCAGCAGCGGCAGCTGGGGCAGCAGCGGCAGCATCCAGTGGCAGAGCCAGATGCAGAACGTAGTGGCTGCCACATCAATTTCTGGTTTCAATGGCTGGCTGCTGCTTCTGTGCCTCATTCCGCCGCATAATTAATGCGAAAACCAACGCACTTGATGCGTAAGGAAGGCGGCCACATCCCCCCTCCCCCTCCCCCTCCACCCCTCTGAGCACAGGGGAGTTCCAGGCTGCACCGGGCTGCCCCATGGTCATGCAACAACTGGAATGAGCTCCCCACGCAATCCGCGAATCATCTCCAAAGTCCAAATCAGACCTGCAGCTACACGGAGAGAAATCTATCGGTGTTCTCCTCAATTTCGTCGTGGATTCGCATCATTCCGTCTTTGGTATTGCTTTTCTCTCAGTGCACAGCTCTGGCTAAGCCATTCCTATCGTTTTCTCTCAGTGTAATCCCAGTTTTCGAGGTTTTTCCACCGATTTCTCCCAGTGTACTCAATGTAATGGTTTTCGCAATTTTTTGCAGTGTATTTCTTCCCATACCACCTTTTCCACAATTTTCGCTGAGTGTGCGCATAATTTCTGTTGCTTTCCCGCACTTTTCTCTCACTATCCATAGTTATCTCTTTTTTCTCTCAGTGTAATCCTTATATTTAACCTTTTCCTTCATTTCATTTCGACACTTTATCTCTCAGCGTATTCGCATTGGACCAACTTTTCTTTTCTTTTCTCTCAGTGTACCCTTCCATAGAGGCTGCGGCATTCCGGAATTTTTAATAATTGCACTTGTTGCTCCGCCGTAGCCCGAAAAAAAAAAAAACACACACACAGAAAAACAGAAAAAGGATCGACAGAGACGGCAACACAAAAACGAGTGGGAAACAGATGGAAAGAGAGGGAGGAGGAGGAGGAGAGAAAGAGAAGGCAGCAACAGTCGAATGTCGCGTGAGGGGGAAGGGGGAAGGGGGGGGGGGGGAGGGGTTACTCCAAGGCGACGATGAAGACGACATTCGACAGAACGACAACCGCAGCGGCAGGCGGCAGGCGGCAGCAGCAGCAAGCGGCAGAAAGATGATGACGAGGCAAGGCTGCAGGTGCAACAGAACAGGGAACAGAGTCCCAGTCCGAGTCCACAGTCGAAGCCGCTGCGTCTGCGTCTGCGTGGTCATCTTGCTGCCACATGCCCCATGCCCCATGCCCCCTTGTCATGCTCTTGGCAGAGACTTCTCCTCGTTGGCGAGATAAATTATGTCGCTAATGCAAAGTGCTCCGCTTTGTGTGGCAGGAGGGGAGGCGACGACTCTGCCTCGGCCGGGGGCAGGGGGGCAGCAGTGGGCAGGCGATGTGTGTGTGTGTGTGTGTGTGTGTGGCAGTGGAAGACGCACTGCATTTGGCTTTTATCTTCTTGGAGAACCTGAGACTTTCGAGAGACTTGAGACCTGGAGTCGATCGGAGTCTGGGGTTCGGGGCTCTGTGGCTCTGTGGCTCTGTGGATCTTTGGATCTCTGGATCTCTGGATCTCTGTGGTTATGTGGTTCTGTGGGGAGTAGGCGTATGGGCCATATTAGCGGTACAACTTGCAGAAGTTGGCCAAGAGGGGGGCCAGAGGTAGGAAGGAAAGGCAGAAAAAACATACAAAAATCCGTTGATAAAGTGACATCGTTAGGCCATGGCGCTGTCTGCCGCCGCTAATTACTCGGCGGAATCGCAGAGAGAAAAGGAGAAAGAGACAGTGAGAGAGAGAGAGAGAGAGAGAGAGAGAGAGAGAGAGAGACGTGCAGTGTGAGGCGTGGGAAAACCTTCAGAGATGCAAAGACGATGAGAGATCTTCTCGCACGAGAAAAGTTCTTGTCCACAAAAATATTTTGTTTTCACTTCTGATATTTTGATGTCTGGGGCGGTTCGATTTGGTTTGGTTTGTTGGCAACAAACGAGAGAACAAGAGGTGCCCCACACCCTGTTGCTGCCACATGCCCCCGCCCCCTGGTAGCAAGCAGCGAACGAAAGTTGAACGCAAACAGAGATTAATATGTCCAATTACTGTGACAAAATCGCAAAATGTTGTCTGCATTCTCTGCCAAAATGATATAATATGTGCCTGCCCCTGCCCCTGCCCCTGCCACCAGGCAGTGCCAATGCGGTGGTGGTGCAGGCGGCCTGCCTGCCTGCCTGCCTGCTGCCTGCCACATGAGTTTTTGGCGGCGGCGCGTGCTAATTAGCGTCAAAGAAAAAAGGAACCCAAAACGTAGGCTAATTTGTGGAAAACTCAAGTCCGACGGCAATTGCCACCCCAAAACGACAAACGGGTGGACAGCGAGCCTGCCACAACGGCAGCCTGTGGTTGGGGCATGTGGCAGGCGTCGCGGCTATAAGGAATCATTTGAGGAATATTCGTATATAAAAACACATTTTCCATGTCACGTTTTGCAGGCGCAAACTTTTTCGGTTGACAATTTCTCTGGGCTGTGTGTTGCATGCCTCTCTGGGCTCTGGGCTCTGGGCTGTGCATAGAATTAATTTCGCTGTGTTGTCTTTTGTTGTTGCCTCCTGCTCTCACCTAAGTGGCACTGCCACAAGCGGCACAAGATTTTGCAACAGCTGCAGCACCCGAAAACAAATGAAAAACAACAACAACAACAACAACAAAAAAAGAACAGGACAAAAAAGTGTGCTCTCATTTAGGAGGCGACCCCCCCTGCCCCTGCCCCAGCCCCTGCCACTGCCCCAGCCCCTGCTCTTTGGCCACTCTTTGCGCCTCTCTTTGGGATTTGAGGATACCCTTTCCAGGAGTAACGGATTATCGAAGTCTGGAGCCTGGAGCCAGCCCAAGGGCATGGATATCATCGGTGGTGCTAGGATTACGATCAGGGACCCATCGGATCCACTTGTTGTGCCTCTTTTTTCTGTGCGGTTCTGTTTCTACGAAATTGCAGGGTATCCACGGCTGTGGCTCGTGGAAAGCTGCCAGCTTTTTCTTGTTATTAGTTGTTGCTATTATTGCTATCGCTTTTTGTTGCTAATTTGAACATTTTGCAGTGTCTAAAGCGAAAGTAAACAAGAGACAGAGCGACACAGCGACAGACAGCAGGAACAACAGGCGAAAGCAGAGAGAGGGAGAGAGGGAGAGAGGGAGAGAGGGAGAGAGAGAGAGAGGGAGACACAACAAACACACATGTGTGGCGGGGCGGCTCCACCCCGAAAATGTTTTTAAATAAATATTTTTAATTAAAATTTCCGCGCTGTTAAAAGGAGAAGAACAAAAAAAAGAGAGTTGAATGGAGACAAGAACCGAAGAAAAAGGCAGGAAAATGGGCAACAAAAAGGAGAAAAGTCATAAGCGGAATAGAAGGGGAAAAGCCTCCACCCCGCAGCCCCCCCCCCCCCCCCTCCCCACGCCCAAGGATACGCCTTCAATCGTCAGGGCCGCAGTTCATAAATCTCCAAGGATACTCGTTTCTGCCACCGATTCCCAAGCGGCCGTTGCACGTTGCACAATCCCCCAATTTGACACAATTCTCTTGCCCCCCCCCTCTAGCTGTTGCAGCAGCAATTTTCGAAACGAATTGCTAATGAAAATGTCATTTGAAAATTGCGGCACGTACCAGAGGCTGCAAAATGGGCAATTTGTTGCTGCTGCCTCGTGCCGCCGTTGCCGCAAAAGGAATAAAAAGAATCAAAATATATATATATATATATGTGCATGAAATATAGATAAATCTGTACAGATATGTGAGGGGGGGGGGGGGGGGGGGTTTGAATCCAAAAAATCACAAGAAACGATGCCCCAAAGAGGCAGCTACTTAGAGGGTGGGGTAGAACCCTCCTTTGCAACCGCAAGGCACATCCTCCTGCCAGCCACTCGGTGCACACCTTGTGGCAGCTATTACCCCTCTCCCCCTCCGCCCGTGCCTCTCCTGAATCCAAGAATCGACGTCTTCCCTCGTTAGCTGCCAAACGCTTCCCCGATTATCGCGCAAATTTTGCATTTCTCTTCTCCGATTTCTCGATTTCTCGGTTGCCTTCTCGCGGGGCCAAAACAAAGTGTAAAATTATTTAATGCATGTGCTTAAGAGAGGGGGTGTTGCATGCCCCACCGCCGCCGCACCGCACAGCACAGCACAGCAAAGGGGAGTGGGTGCCCATTGATGGGCAGCCAGCGATATCATTGGCAGCATTTTCCCACTCTGTGGCAGGCAGCACCTCTCTGCCTTTTGTAGGTGTTGCTGATTGCGGCACGTAGACGCGTCCGCACTTGAAACTGTAGCTGCTGGGGCAGGGGGCAGGGGGCAGGGGGCAAGGGGCAGCCGATAGTGGTGGTAGGCAGGTGAGGCAAGCGATTGGGGCAGACAGACTCAAATTCAATTTAACTTTTTATGCAGCCAGCAAGCCAGCAGCCACAAGGCCCCGGCCGAGGGTATATGCACTTCGCAGAGACGTTTGTGGCAGAGAGTAGATATATTTTGAATCTGAATCAAAATCAGAGGCTTTTGGGGGGGGGGGGGGGGGAAACCTTAGCAGGACACTCTGCAAAGGTCCTTCTCGCTGCTTCTTGCTCTTTAGTCGCTGGAATATCAGTTTTAGAGGGTATATAGACACGTCCTTCGATCCTTCGTAGATCCCAGGATCCGTAGGGCTGCCCCATCTCGCTTCTTCCAGGGTGTCCACAGCGTCGACTCTCCTGCTTGCCCCGTCTTGTTGGTTTTGTTGTTGTGGCTGTTGCTGTTGTAATTTTTGTTGCTTGCAACACAGATGCAATCAGGCAAAAGTCGAGGCAAAAGCTATCGATATCAGTTGTTGCCGGACTCAGAGTCAAAGGCAATCGTGCAACACGGCATGTTGCAGCTTGTTATTGCTTGATTGCCGCTAAAATTAAGTTGGCCGAAGCGCGGCGCACACCAAGCACCGTGCACCATGCAGCAGGCAGCAGCAGAGGGAGACTTCAATGATAAATCACTTAATTGCACGGCGAAGCGCGTAAAATGGAAATTGAGCATCGAATTTCCCCCCACCCCCCAGTCTATCGCCCCCTCTCGCTCCCACACAGTCCTTGGCCAGCATAGGGGAACGAGGGGGGAACGACAGAGAGCGAGAGAGAGAATTGGTGTGAAATCAATGGGGGAGTAAATGGCGGAGAGCGGTGAGGGGGGGGCAACATCACCCGCATCATAAAACTCTAATGATTGCTTCCCACTCTTTCGCCGTTCGCCGTTCGCCCATCAATATTGAAATCAATGCCTCCTCCAATCCAACAACAACAACAATTGACAAATTGACACAATTGCCGACGGCCGCTGGTCCCCCCCGCCGCCGCCTCATGAGTTCATTGCGAAACAAAGAAGAAAAGGGGGACGTGGGACGTGCGACGGGGGACGAGAATAAAAATCTCTATTAATTGACAAACAAAAACTTTTTGTTCTGTCCAGCAACAACGGAGTGAAAGGGACGGAGCACCACTTGAAGAGCCGCTCGGACGGCGCCCAGTAGCGACTGGAGAGCACCCTCCCCTCCCTCCCACGGGGAAATGTCTTCATAGGGAAAGATCTATCGGTTCCAGGGAAAATACCCCTCAAGTGTTGCCCAATTGCTGTTGCTGCCAGAGTGGAAATTGTGGGACCAAAAACCTGGCTTACAGTTACATTTTGACATTAATTGATTATTAATTGATTAATTCATAATGACATTATTCGATTAATACTATATTTTTACTTATTTTTTAAGTATTCAAATATTTGATTTAAATATATTTCTTTTTATGTATACTTGTGATATTTTAATGTAAATATATTGGTTTGAAAATATAATTTTTTAATGAATTTTAGTTAGAATTATTCGTTAAAAATATATTTCTATAGTTTAAATAAATATTTCTATATTTTTTGTTTGTTTTATCTTTTCATTATTTATTTTTATATTTGTATTCGATTTATTTCTTTAATAAGAAAATATTCAAAATTCATTTTCTTTGATGAATTTGATTTATTTCCTTAATATGAAAATCTTTGTTAAAAATATATTTCTTTTATATACATTTTTAATTAATTATTTCGCCATATATATCAAATATATTTATTATTCTTATTATTTTTAGTTTTTTTTTGTATTATTTGATTTATTTCTTTAATATGAAAATCGTTTTCTTTAAATTAAATATTTCTACATATAAATTAAATATATTTTTAGTTTTTATTTATTTTTATTTGATTTATTTCTTTAATATGAACATATTCAAATGTCTTTTATGAATTTTATTTATTTCTTTAATATGACAATTTTTTTTTTTAAATATATTTCTTTGAAATATAATATTTCTACATATAAATTAAATATATTTATCTATTTTTATATTTTTTTTTTTCTTTTTTATTTTTATTTGATTTATTTCATATTCGACTAAAATTTGTTTCCTTTATGAATATTTCGTATTTCTTGAATATTCCCATATTTAAATTGAATATTTTTCGTGCAAGTAGTGTTTTATATTCAGATTAAATATAAGTCGAATCAAAAATAAATGTTTTTGAATTTTTGAATGTGAATTCCATTTAATTGAACCGAAGATGTAATTAATATAAGGCTGTGTATGCCTTTTTCTCTGAGTGCATGAAGAGTAAATTTGTATCTTTCCACTTCATGGCAATGGCAGCTCCTCCATGTTGCCTCTAAGCCAGCGCTAAGACAATATACCCGACTGTGGTCCTCCAATTGGGGGGCATCAAATGGTGCTCTCCCACTGCTGTCCTCTGCTGAAGCAACAATTGCTTGAATGATGATGATGATGACGTTTGTATCTGTATCTGCAACTGTTGCTCCTGCTGCTGCTGCTGCTTCTAATGCTGTTGCTGTGGGGCGCAAATGTTGCCAACTTTGTTGCCACTTTATTTTATTGCCTGCCCCATGGGCACACCCCCACTGGTGGCCCCTTGAAAAACACAGCAGAACGCCCGTGCCCCCGTCTGGGGGCAGCCACATTGCCAGCCCTCTGTGTGTGTGTGTGTGTGTGTGAGTGCCGTGTGGCAACATCAATTAAGGAACACAACACCCCCGCCCCTCTGATGGATGCGGGTGTAGCGTTTGTTTTGTCACTGATTTCATTTCGATTTCGTTTGCAAATTGAAATCAATTGCCGGCACAGCCCTTTCCCGCACCCCTACCCCCTCCCCTCCCACCCCCCGCGGGGCATCAATTGATGGATGGATGGCTGCATGCACCCATTGATTGGGGCACAATTCGTGACAATTTGAGTCGCGATACGCGCGTTTATTCCACTCGCTCCCTGTGGGCTCTCTGTTCGAATATTTTTCGTTCGATGGGAACCAAAGTTGTTCCCATCTTTGGAGGAGGGACTGCCCATTCGTTATGGAAAGCATCGCATTGATTAGCACTGGAATCAATATCCAATTAACAGTATTTTGCGGCTGCTTAGCCACCTGCCACCAGTGCCACCAGTGCCACCAGTGCCACACCTGCCACTAATGCGCGTGTAACAAACGATTCGATCCCCACTTTGGTTTCAAACGATTCCGATTCCAATTCCGATTCGGAGCCCACGCAAATGTCTGTCTACAAAAGAGATACCTCTTTAATTTGGGGCAGCAGATGGGGATGAAGCAGGGGAGACAGGGAGATGCACAAGGGGCAACATGCGACGACGACGACGACGACGACGGCGACTCAATTTAAGCAAACGACTGAATGACTGATTAAAGCCCCCAGAGAGAAAGAGATAGCAGCAAAGAAGAGGGGAAAAAGGTACGCACTAGTACGTGCCGTATAGCTCGGCAGATACCCTGCAAAAAACACAAGTCTCCTGCCGCAGAGATTCCCTCCGAAAGAGGGGAAAACTCTACCAAATGCAGGCACATCCTCTGGCCATCATTGATTCGAGGGTAGCAGAGGGCGAGGGTCTTCCTATAAAGGTATTTAAAGCCAAGCCCAGAGACGAGACGAGACGAGACGAGAGACAAGAGCCAAAGCGACACACACAAATTAGCATTTCCCTTGTTGCAGCAGCCGCCACAGCAGAGGCATCAGACGGGAGAAGGGGTCGGGGTAGAGGTGGGGGGTGCCCCCTGTTGCAGCCACAAACCGACTGCTGGATCCGAAGACGACTCATCATTAAAATGTGTCGTTCCAAAACCAAAAAAAAACGAAACAGAGTGGAAAGGCCACAGAAGAGGGATCCGAGGCATGCAACAGGGAGCAGGGAGGAGGCAGGAGGGAGCAGGGAGACACAACTTGATAGCGACATTCGCCTGTCGTTGTCGTCGTTGTCGGTTGTCGTCAATGTCGCGTCGCTGCCAGCAACAAAGAGGCCGCCGCTCGAGGGAAAAATGCGAACGAAACTGCGATACTCCCACAGACGGCGGCTGCACCTGTCCTCGAGGCACATCCCCCCGGCCCCTGTCCCTCTCTGGAACTGTGTCCTCAAGTGTCCTCCATCCTTCGACTTCGTCCGTGGGGCACGTCATTTAAATTACATTAAATTGTTGGCTGTTGGCTGTTGACCATGAAAACGCAGCGGCAAATAAATTCGTTAAAATAACTCGAGAGCCAAAAAAAAAACAAAAAAAACCAAAAAAAAAAAAACGCTGAAAGCTGAAGCGCTGCCTCAGAGATTTGCTGCTGGCCTGCCACAAAGTGGAGCACACACACAGTCCGAACCGAAAAGGGGCCGCAATTTATGCGGCAGCAACAGTTGTGGCAGCCAGCGGCTGGCCGGGCCGGGCCGGGCCGACTGGCTGGCTGGCTGGCATTTGATTTGCAACACAAACAATGACAAGAGGCAACAAATTTCATGAATGAAAGATTGCGGCGGACAGGAAGTGCCTCTGCCGCTGCCGCTGCTGCTGCCACTGTCGCTGCCGCATAACGGACGCGGAGGTGGAAAGGATGTTGTGGTTGTTGCTGCTGCCACTCGTTCCTGCCACTGCTGGCTGCTGGCTGCTGGCTGCTTGTTGATTGTCTGTCGATAGGCGCGTTGTTTTGTCAGTGGGTTGCACACACAAAAATGTTGCTCAATCAGCATGCATAATGCAACAACCGGTGGCAGCCACATCCATCGATGGTGGGGGAGGCCGAGGTGGCCGCGGGGCAGCTGAAACCGGAGACAACTCCACGACGAGGGTGGCTCTTGTAGTTCTCTCTGCCACAAATTGGAGGCAGCAGCAAGGAGCAGGGGAGGAGCGGAGCGGCCAATTATCCGCCGCTTGGACATTGACATTGCCTCCCCGTCCCCGTCCCCGTCCCCCTCCCAGTCACCGTCCTCAATGGAGATGCCACAGCGAGAGACGGCACTCCTTTTAAGGCGAGGGTTAACGAAGCGGCACAGCGCTGCGCAGTGCAGCGCGTTGCACGTTGTATTGTAATTATTGTTGCATTCGGCGGCGTTAATTTTGTGGCAGTGGCAGTGGCAGGCGGCAGGCGGCAGGGGGCCGGCGGCACCTGCAACGCCGATGCACAGCCGAGGCAACCCTTTCGTCAGTTTGCAATCATTTTAATTCAATTTACAAGTCGATGCTTGCCACCGATGCTCCTGCCACTGCTGTTGCTCCTCCTTTGAGGCATTTTCTTTCCAATGGAAATGGAATTTCCCTCTCGATATTCTCCGTTTGTCTTTGGCTTGGGCTTTGGCTTTATTTTGGATTGGATCTGCTGCTAAATTAAGATTCCATTAGTTTTGCGGACTGCTCCACCGTGCTGGCCCTCCTCCTGCCGCCTGCCGCCTGCCCCCTGCCTCCTGCCCCTCCTGCCTCCTGCTGTCTCCTTGGGAATCTTAGAAATGCCTCGGCACTGGCGATAAATCTCGCAAGTGTCAAATGATGCTGCCTGCAGTCGCGCCTCCTCCTCGCTAAGTGCCTTCGCTGCCTGCCGCCTGCCGCCTGCCGCCTTGCCAAACGATTCTCAATTCATTCCTCCCGCTCTTCCTCTCCCTCTCCACTGCTCTTCATTCCATTGCTCTGCAATTCTCCATCTCTATTCCTCAATTTCTCTAACAACCAAAGGAATGAACGAGACCCAAAGAGGGAGGAGGGGGAAGGCAGCAGGGGGAGGGGGGCAGAGTGCAGAGTGAAACAATTGAAACGTGTGTCGTAGACAATAAATTCCAAACTACAATAAATTATTGCTATAAATATTTCGCCAAAGCTTCTTCCACGCGGCTCTCCCTCCATGCCCAACCCCCCTCCCACCTCCCACCCTCCACTCCACTCTCCTCTCTGAAGCACTCAGCCAAGGAAGCGGCATGACACGACTGCCAAGGAGGAAGGAGGAGAACCCGTCATAAGAAATCGAAGGGGAAGTACAACAACACCAAAAACAATACAAATATTCATTTAAAACAAATCAAAATCAAATAAAATAAATAATTGATAGATGGAGGAGGAGGCGGAGGTGGAGGCGGAGGTGGAGGCGGAGGCTGTTGGCTACGAAGGAGCACTGACGAAAAGGGAAAGCATCGGCGAAGGAGAATAATGGGGGAAGGGGTGTGGGGGGGGGGGAGGGGGAGAGGGGTGTGTATAAGACCCCTCCATGAACGGGCAATCGAATCGATTCGCTGGCATTCGGCATTCGCTGGCATTCGGTCACTCGCCCAAAACGCACTCGTTCGATCCGCAAAATTCGGTTTCTTTTTCTCGCTCACTCTCCAAACGATTTTGTGCCAGCGAGAGTGAGAGAGCAATACAATCATTTGGTGGTTTATGCCTAAATTAATTCTAGAGATAGCACGAGCTCCGTAATCGCTGACGCGCTCGCACTCGCACCGCCCTTGGCTTTCGCTGGTTCGGCGACTGAAGGCCGGATTCGTAGCTATCGAAAGCCTTGTGATTCCATGAACTCTAGCAGGACTCGCTCTAGTGTGTCCCAAAAAGGGGAAGAGGTGCGAATTATTGGCCCCAAGGAAAGAAGATGAAATAAACAGCTGATGGGGCGATGACTGGGGAAGGGTTTCAATGGGGAGAGAAGGCTCCTCTGCTTGCAGGGGGGGCATACGTGGCAAGAGCTGGTTACAGGGGTGCTGGGGTACTGGGTGGAGCTACTGCCGAGGGTTACCCTCGCCAAAAGCAAATCCTTTTGAAGGCTGCAAAGAAATAAATCATCTCTCGACCGCTGCATCGCGCCGCGCCGCACCGCACAATGATGAAATTATTATTTATGCAGTCTGCAGAGATCTCTCCTCTCCTCTCCCCTCCCCCTCAACACCCCCCAACCCCTACTCACCTGTGTGTGTGTGTGTGTGTGTGTGTGTGTGTGATTTGTGCGTGTCGGGTGCTCCAGTTAATATTGAATAAAGTTTACCCGCCAGATACCCTTTTCGGTGCGGGGTCCACCCTCTTTCGCAGGCAGTTGGCGAAATAAGCGAAAGGCCACCCACCGAAGGATCCCCTCCATACACTCCCTGCTTCCCTCTCTTTTCCCTTCTGCGAAATACCCATCTTTCTAGGGTATTCCCAAGGCGGGAGGCTCCCTGCTGACCCCTGCCTGAAGCTGGAGTTTCCTTCCAGCCACTTGTTGCCCCTCTCCTCACTCCACTCTCTCTCTCTCTTTCTCTATCTCTGTGCCGGTCTGCCCCACACACTTGTGCTTATGCCACATTCAGAGTCTGGTGGCTTTTTGGGTTTTGTCGCCGTGTGGAAGGAATGATTGCATGCAACATTTACCGTATTAATAAATTATGAGTATATTTATGTGCTGTCAGAAGTCGTGACGGCAGAGCGACGGCACAAAGTGATAAAATTAGCACAACAACAACAACAACAACAACAACAACAACAAGAAATCACAGTGCGTATGGCTTGCTATCTCTTTCTTTGGCCATGCCACACATATGTACAGCCATCTCTTTCTCTCTCTCTCTCTCTCTCGTAGCGTCTGTCTCTCTCTTTTGTTTTGTGGCAAGAGTCGTAAATAAAATATGCGTTTTTCTGTTTCTGTTTCTGTTTCCAAATCGAATGTCTTCATAAAGCGGGCGGGCGGCACACAAAACCAAAACAATTGGAAATTTATGCTCGTTCCATATATGGGGCTCCATCGAGAGCTCCGTCGAGTAGCAGCAGCGGCAGCTCTACATAACTGTAAGCCACAGAGCCGCGGCAGCAACAACAACAGTGCAACAGGTGCAAAGACTTTGTGGTGCAAGAGGCAGGCACCGGCGAATGGCGATGCCGAGATGCCGAGATGCGGAGATGCGGAGATGCAGAGACGGAGAGGCAGTCAGTCAGGAGGCTGCTCTGCTGACTCCAATTCCGATCCGATCCGAATGAGATCTTGTAATACGTCCTGCAACAACACGCTTATAACAAGGTGGCACGAAGGGGGGGGGGGGGGGGGGGGGGGGGGGGGAGGGGCGAGGCTATTGGCAAAAGCATAGTCGAGGCAGGGGATACCCTGGAAAGACCCGAAAGAAAGGAACTGCTTGCCTTTCTCCCCATTCTTTTCGTTGGGATTTCATTGGTTTTCCGACAAGACACCAATTTCCCCTAAGCGAAAGGACACCAAGTTCCCCTAGGCGAAAGGATGGTGTCCTTCCCCTAGGCGAAAGGACACCAATTTCCCCTAGGCGAAAGGACACCAAGTTCCCCTAGGCCAAAGGACACCAAGTTCCCCTAGGCGAAAGGACACCAAGTTCCCCTAGGCCAAAGGACACCAAGTTCCCCTAGGCGAAGGGACACCAATTTCCCCTAGGCGAAAGGACACCAATTTCCCCTAGGCGAAAGGACACCAATTTCCCCTAGGCCAAAGGACACCAATTGCCCCTAGGCGAAAGGACACCAAGTTCCCCTAGGCGAAAGGACACCAAGTTCCCCTAAGCGAAAGGACACCAAGTTCCCCTAGGCGAAAGGACACCAAGTTCCCCTAAGCGAAAGGACACCAATTTCCCCTAAGCGAAAAGACACCAATTTCCCCTAAGCGAAAGGACACCAAGTTCCCCTAGGCGAAAGGACACCAAGTTCCCCTAGGCGAAAGGACACCAATTTGCCCTAAGCGAAAGGACACCAATTTGCCCTAAGCGAAAGGACACCAATTTCCCCTAGGCGAAAGGACACCAATTTGCCCTAGGCGAAAGGACACCAATTTCCCCTAGGCGAAACGACACCAACTTACCCTAAGCGAAAGGCCAAATGCTTCTTCGCTTGCCGCCTATGGAGTATCCCTCTCTTCAAAGGGTATCTTTGCTGCTCCTCTATGTGTGTGTGTGTGTGTGTGTGTGTGTTTGTCTTTTGACACTTTGGCGCATTTGACACTCAACGCGCGCATTCACTTTAAATCTAAATTTACTGATATCAGCGTACAAAATAGTATCAACACAGCGGCGACAGCAACAGCAACAAAATAGGAGACAAACACAGACACAGACACAGACACATACAGGGGCACAGCCACAGACACACGTACGAGCGAGTATTGGCCTGGCCAAGACAGACGCCTGGCCTGCTTGGTCGAGTAACGAACGACCTTAGAGGTAATAAACATAAATAACGCCATTGAAAGCGAGCGACGGACAGCGAGAGACCGACCAGAGATCTCTTGGGCTGGTGGGCAGGGGGCCAGAGAGGGCGACGATCAAGAGTGGAGGAGTAGAAGGTGCAATGCAGCAGGTAGCACAAAGGGGGGGCAGGCGGGAGACTGTGGCTAGCCACATGTTTCATAGAAAAAGACAGACAGCGACTGGGGGCCACAGAGCCCGAGAGCCGCAGAGCCGCAGAGCCAATGCTTGTTACTTTGCTGGCCACAAGACACGGCCGCAAGTCGCGGAGGCGCAGCTGTGGCAAAAACTGTGGCAACTGCCAGGCGGCAGCCTATGGGCGGGCGTCAGACGACGGCGAAGGTCAACAGATTGTCGATGTCGGAGTCCGGACCGCGACTCCAAGAGTGCGATGCTTGGGTGTCTGCCCCATGCCCCGCCACCCCGCCACCACGCCTTTCAAGGCGTAGCCGTGATAATTGTTTCTTGTCCATTTGGCCAGGTTGATTGCAACTAATGAACTCTAATGAAAAGGCCGCGGCGCAATGAGTTTCCCATTTTCCGTTTTCCACGCAGTGCGGAGACTGGGGGGGGGGGGGGGGGGGGGGGGGGGGGGGAGCACTACCGATGATTGTGGGATCTTTTCCAGGAGGAAGAAGCCTATCCTCGGGCTAGCGAAGGATTATTCCCTTTGGGGCTGGGATTTCCCTTGGAATATAAACCGATCTTGTGGTTAGGGAAGGGGGGGGAGGCCACAGAAGTGCATCCTGGAAACCACACTGTTGTCACGCCATGAAGGCTCTCCCTCTCTCCTCTCTCCCTTTGCGGGGCAGTTAGTGGGCGATCGAAGCCTTCTCTTCTCCGAGGGGGGGAGGTAGTGCACTGCCACTGCCACTGCCACTGCCGCAAGTCACATGGCAGGAGAGCCCGAAGTGCTGACGAAATGTCAACGATGCCAACAAGTCTATCATTCACTCACGTGGCAGCCCCCAGCCAGCAGCCCCCAGCCCCCAGCACCGAGCACCCCCCTCTGACACCCACAATGGCCGCAATTTGCATAAGCTTCTGCCGCAGACAGCGAGGCAGAAGGCAGCGTCGAAGGAGGATGGCTGGCAGCTGGGAGTGGGACTCCGTCTGCGTCTACGACTGCGGCTGTAGGTGGATGTGCAACAAGTAAGCGACAGACAGATGGGGGACGGGGGGGAGGGGGGCCAAACCCAAGCCAATCATCGAGGCAGCATGAAGATGCTCCACAGACAAACTGTGGCAGCCAACGCGGCCTTCAAGTGGCAGAAGGAATACCCTAACATTGGGCGATAAAAATCCAGAGAGAAAGTGAGTGCCGCACGACCCCTGGTCCCTGAACTTAGGCTAATCTGTGGCTCGAACCTGCCACAAACTGCCGTCGTGCCCCCACCCACATAAAGGGCCCTCCCTCTCTCTTTCTCTCTCTCTCTCTCCCGTCTTTGGGTGGGAGGGGGCTGCCTCCGCCTCTGCGGCTGCATGGGGCACACAAGACATAATAAAAATCTCTTTTATGGCACTTAAGTGTTTTGTGTGCGGGGATTGTGGGTAGCATTTTACCTTTGCTTCGGTCTCCGGGCTTCGGGCTTTAGCTCTGGACTCCAACTTTTGCTTGGGGCCAGGTCTCCCTCTCTCTCTCTCTCTCTGGGGAGATCCCTGGAGATTTATGCGACTTTTGGCCAAAGTAAATTGTGCATAAAAAAGCAGCCAAAGCCAAGAGGCAGCGCTCTCTCCTGCCTGCACTTCGATGATGAAGTGCTCAGAGGAAAAGCGAGCGAGCGAGCGCTGCCGCTGCCACTGCCGCTGCTGCTCCTTGGACGAGATTTACTAAGTGCAAGAGTTGAGAATTTATTAGAGAGACGAAAAGTTTGCTCTGTTTACGAGCTGTTTGTTGCGTGCACCTCCAGCCTCCAGCCACCAGCCTTTTGGGGGCTTATCATCATCTCTGTGGCATCAACTGCAGGACGTAACTTATGGCCCAATGGCCTCTTGGCCATGGTCAACAGGTGCAGCAGTCGGCAGTCATCGAGAAGGAAAGAGTTCATAAGGAACAAAAAAACTATGCTCCCACGATGCAAAAACACATAAAAAAGAGACAGAGAGACAGGGAAAGAGAGAGGGGGGGGGGAATAGGGGGTGTGTTTGTGTGTGTGGCAACATTCAAATCCCATCATCAGGCAATGCTGCTGCCACGCAATGCAATCATCATGAACGGGTTGGGGGGCTGGGGGGGTGCCCGGGGGGGGGGCCTGTCCCATGATCATTATGAGCGGAAATGCGAAGGAAAAGTAGGAGGTTTTTAACAGCCACCGCCACTCGCGGACTGCCGGGCGATTGCCGTCGCATTTTTTACCCACTGCCGACGCCCATACCCTAACGATCGATGCTGAAGGGTGGGCCAGGCCACACGAGCAGAATGTAACGTCACCTGGAAATTGGGGAAGAGAGAAGGGGAAATGTAACTCCAAAGATGCAGGATTCAAGGGATACTTGGATATAGGGAAGGAAATAGATAGTTTTTTGGTCTTAAATATCCCTTCTTTAGGGCTTCTCGATGACCGAAACCTCGCAAAATAGCGAACAGGGCTCCAGAGTTCGGATCACACTTTAAACAATACAAAAATCGATAGGAATGGTGCCCAAAATATATATCAACACTCCCCATTGAAACAATCCCCGGTTTTTGCCCGTCCCATGGACAGGGTATCCCTGGTGTCGTTTCTTTGGCCCTCCCCCCAATTTATCCCGTTTTTGCTGGCTCTCTGTGGCATCCTGTTCGTTCTGTTGTGGCGGGGCATAAAAAAAGGCCGCGGCGGCATGCAAAAAGTGCCGACGACGCCGACGCCGACGCCGACGCCGCAGCGAAGGCGCATTTTATGTCGCCATTGCGGCAGCAAATGACTTTAATTGCATTTCTCAATGCAGTTTTTCTTCTCTCCCCGGCTTTGGACACCCCCCCCCCCCCCCCACCCGCCCCTGGATGCGGTGGCACCCTGTCTCTGTCGCTGGTTCTGTCTGTGCCCCAAAGTGTTGTCGAGTGCAACAGACAAGGCGGCGGCGCTCATCGCTGGTGTAATCTTGATATAAATAATAATTAAATGGATTAGCTACGATATCGGTGGCCATTAGAGAGCGCAAAGAGAGAGGGAGAGAGGGAGACTGCCTGGGGGCATGCCACAGAGAGTGTGGCAGCGAGATTCTTTTCGGAGATTGGGCGATTGGTTAAAGCAAACAAAAGGCAAAAGGCAAAAGGCAAAAGGAAGGCCTGTCAGGCAGAAGCCTCCTCCGATGAGCAACGGACGCGCGCGCTTGCGCCTCAATTAATTAATGGCAACTGCCATGAAAGTGCCGCAGCAGCAGCAGCAGCAACGGCAGCCACAGCCACAGCCCCCAAGGCTCCAAGCTCCCCCCTGCCTGCCCCTGCCTGCCCCTCCCTGCCCCTCTCTGGAGTGCTGCAAAGATCGCTATCGAAAGTACGTCTGTACATGCGTGTAGTTTACATACAAAAGCAGCAGCAGCCCCAGCCCCAGCAGCCCCAGCAGCCCCAGCAGCCCCAACAGAGACGGCGCGTTCACACGCCGCCAAAAAAGACAGAGAGACTGAAAGACAGAAAGAGAGACAAACCGAAGTTGAACGAACATTCGCCCAATCGAATCTGTGCGGCACAAAACAAATTTTCAACTTGTTGCCTTTCCATTTATCACAGAAAAAACCACAAAAAAATACCCTATCGCTTGCCTTGGGATGAATTTACAGGCAGGATTGTGCAGCCAGCAGTAGCTGGTCCCAAGGATACCGAAAACAATTGCCTTTTAGAGGACTTTACAAGCCAGATACGTATATCCATGGCCAGAAGCCACAGATCTCGATATTTAGTCTTTAAAAGTCTTTAAAGGAACCCGAAATTTGTCATATATATGGGGCTATAAGGCGGTGGAGACTCTAATTGTGGGGACTATCCACAGATGTCCAAGTAGATCCGTTCATTGTGTACCTCCTTGCGGCCTCCTTGGTGGCCCCCCTTTTGGTGGCCCATTCAGTTAGGGTATTCCATCGTTCGGCTGGCTTACCTTTCTCTCCATCGAGAGGGCCTCCGCTTCTTCTGCTGCCCGCCCCCTTCTGCTGCCCACTTAATCTGCTAATCTTTTGCCTCCTCCTCCGCTCTCTTTCTTTCTTTCTGCTTCTGCTGCTGTTGCCCCCCCCCCCCCCTTCACCATTCCCCTCTGTTCGATCTATCGCTGCGACGGCAGTGCGGGGCTGTGTTTGCGCCTTGTTTGGTCATGAGAATTTGCTTAATGAATTTCGTACAGTTTTATCGCTTAATTTGGCGCCTAATGAAGTTAGCCATAGGTGTCCCCTCCTTCCCTGCCCTCTTGGCTGGCTACCCTTCTCTTTTGCTCTTTCTCTAGAGATTACACATACGCCGTGTGGAGCAGGGGTCGCCGCGAGCAAATTGCTTGGGCCTTTGCCATCACAAATGTTTGCCTTAATCCGCGACGGCACTAAATCCACGCCACGCCACGCCACGCCACACCCCACCCCACCCCTCCGCCGCCCTGCAAACAATGGACGCTTTATCCCCCCCTCCCCACACCACTGCTTCCTTTGTCCCTTGATATCCTCTTATGGTTCGCCTAAAAAAAAACATTTCCTGCAAATATTTTTGGTCAATTTTTCTCCTCCCCCCCCCCGGGCTACCCCTCCTTCCCATCACATACAATAATTACAGTTACAAATGAGGAACTGCTTCGAGGCACAAGGAGGGAGGGCGGAAGTCCTCCGTCGCGTCATCATCGCGTGTTCAGGCTATGCAAAAAAAAAAAAAAACAACAAAAAAAAATTGCAAAAAAAAAAGAGAAGAGAAATTAATTTTTTTATTTACGAGCTGTCACAAATTCTGCTACGGTTTTTATTTTTTTGTGTGCTTCTCTTTCGCAAGGTATGTTCAAGAGAAGGGTAGGGCGCCAGGACACGGTACGAAAGAGAGGGGAGCAGACCCAATGCTCAGAGCAAGGATCCTGCATATAATAATAAAAATATAAACACTATAAAAAATATATTTTTAACACTTAAGCAATATATAATAAATTTGAATTATACAAATAAAATCAAAATAATATTAAAAAAAAATATGGGGCTAAAAATAATAATAAAAATATAAACACTATAAAAAAGATATTTTTAACACTTAAGCATTTTAAAATAAATTTGAATAAAATATATAATATACAAATAAAATCAAAAAAATTAAATATGGGGCTAAAAATAATAATAAAAATATAAACACTATAAAAAAGATACTTTTAACACTTAGGCCTTATAAAATAAATTTGAATAAAATATATAATATACAAATAAAATCAAAATAATATTTAAAAAAAAAATATATGGGGCTGGGGCCTTAAAATTAAACCCTACTTTTAACGATTTTTTGGGAACTTTATGGGTCACTCGTACCCTCAAGGACGAAAGGACCCCCCTTAAGTAGAACCCCCTTTGATTCGGATGCATTTACTGGCCTGCAGTGCCGGCCGTACCCTCCCACTGCATATACCCTGGCCCATCCACTTGACTCCTTTTCGGGGCATATTTTTTGTTGGGCGGTGCCGTCGCGCCTAATATACGAGTGTATGAGCGCATGTCTATGTGTATCGGGGGGCGGCGGGGGCAATTTTCGCTAAGTGGATAATGTGCATTATGCAAAAAAATTGCAAAAAATGGTTCAAATGGTAAAACGCTAAAATGGTAGCTTAAATGTTAAATATGTCATAAAACACTTCATTTTCCAAGAGCCAGACACTGCCATGCCATGGGCCATGGGCCGTGGACCGTGGGCCTTAACTGTCAGTTAAAGTTTGACAGTCCCAAAAAAAGGCCAAACTATAATAGTAATTATCCCTTGCCGTATCATGCAAGGGGGCCTCCTGCCTTGGCTAGAGACAGGAAGAGCCCCCAGAAGAGAATTCGATTCCACGGCAGACAGAGGAGTATCTATTCGATTCGATTCGATTCGATTCGAGTCGATTCTGTTCGAACGGATTGTCAACCGGAATGGAGTTCTTATTGCATTGCTGTCCGAAAACTGTCCAAAGTGTCCAATGCGGAGCCCGCCCCCTTGGGGCCCGCGCTCAACAATAAAGTCAATAAAACAAATCTGCAATTGATTATGGGCTCTGGATATGCAGCATGCACTCACTCGTACGGGAGATACAGATACAGATACAGATACCGAGATACAGAGATAGATGGAAAATATGGTAAATATGTGCACTTTGCCAATTGAATGACACGACCTTGAGGCAACGACTGCAACGGCGAGTCGTGTAATGAAATGCAATTACGATCAAGAATCGCACGACCCACACACCACACACACACACACAGGGCATGCCACACAGGCAGGCACAGCCCCAAGTGCCCCTCCTCCTCCTCTTCCTCCTCCTCTTCCTCCTCCTCCTCCTCCTCCCATCTCATTCAAGCAAAGGCTCGTTCTCTACGCATGGGGCTCCGACTCCGAATCTGGCTCTGGTCACCGCGTGAGTTCTGGCGATAAATCGAAAATTGTTTGCACTGCCAAAAAGGCAAATAAATGCATCAGAATGCAGCATGGAAGGGGGAGGAGGAGGCAGACGCTGAGGCTGAGGCTGAGGCAGAGGCCACTCTGTGGAGTTCCATGGAGTTATGGAATTATGTGTCAAATTGGTGCTGCAACAAACAAGAGTTAATGGACATCCCCCTCCTCCCCCAACACACAGCCCCCATCCTGGAGTCTGCTGATGTTGCCTTTTGCCTGTGATTTTCCGCACATTGAATGTGTTTTTAATTACCAAACCGAAGAGGGCGAGGGGAGAGAGGGGGTAGAGAGAGAGGGCGAAAGAGATGCCAAAAGAGCGGCAAAAGATGGTTAAATGGTAAAACGCCCGAAACGAGCGAAAAGCTGGAAATGCCGCCGCGTCGCACTCGTAGATAACAATTTAGCGGCGATTTAGGCATGTCCAAAGGGAGGAGCATGGGGGGGGGGCCGGGTTGCAGGCGATGGAGCTGCAGTTGGAGCCAATGCCCACACCCTGATTCCTGATTCCTGATTCCAGATCCACACAGAAATCCCAGCACCCGCGATGCCTGCACAAAACGGAGGAGGCCTCTCCTTCGTGGGTCGGTGGGGCGGTGGGGCGGTGGGGCGGTGGGGCGGTGGGCTGCTACTGTGCTAAAAGTTTAGCATGCGGAAAATTAACATGCACTCCTCCCTCTCCCTCTCCCTCTTCCTCCCTCTGTGTTCCCTTCCTCTTTGTTCCCTATCTCTTTATGTGTCTCCTCTGCGCGTGTTTCCTGCTTTTGCTGGCGGGAGAGAAAGAGATTTCCCCGGTGAGAAAAGCCAATGGGCAGCAGAGGCAGAGGCCGAGGCAGTGGCTGCTGTGGCAGTGGCAGAGATTGAGCGTGTGACCAAAGTCAAGTGCAGTGAAAAGTAATTAACTTGAATTTGGACAAAGCGAGAGGCATGAGGCACAAACCGTGAGCTTGTGGCACACACACACACACACACACACACACACACACACACACACCGATACACAGTGGGTGACCAATAATCGCGGTGCTTAAAAAACTTTCGAAATATTGAAATACCCAATGATTTCCGATTATTAATTTTTTCGAATTCTCCCTCTCTCTCGCGTGTGTGGGAAAGAGATTTGATGATCCAATGATCCAATGATCCAATCGATTCGCTTTGAGAGGCCTATTAAAATATTTGATTGGACCACCGCCGGAGTCCGAGCCAGAGCCAAAGACTTTGATTCTCTGATTCTCCGTTTCTCTGATTGAAACATAAAATTCGTCACAGAGAGCAACAGCTTTTGAATGATCGGCGGGGCTTCCACGACGCCGACTATTTATATTTATAGAGAAAAAGAGAAGTCTATGTATGTTTTCCCAGAAATGTCCCGATCTAATGCAATTTGACATGCAACATGGGATGGGGGCAACAGCAGTCAGACAGACTCCACCGCAGACGACTCCCCCACACATGGGGGCAAGCACTTGGACCAAGGCATCGCATCGCATCGCATCGCATCGCTGGATGGGAGGATGGGAGGATGACACTTGTCTCCGACTCTCTTCTCCTGCGCCTCCCCGCGACATCTGTTTAGTGCGAATCTTCTGCTTCTGCTTTTGCTTCTCTCTTCTTTTTTGGATGGAATGCATATCATGCACTCATTACATTGCAAATTGCAGACGGGGGAAAATAGTTTTCCACGCAGCAGCAGCGGCAGCAGCGGCAGCAGCGTCTCTGAAGTTCAATGCTCGGCGGGCGGACGAGGGGCAGCCGAAGAGTTGCCTCTACTTTTCACACATGTCCTCGCGGATCTCGCAAGTCGCCTCTCGATTGTGGGTGCATGCCCCACACACACACACATATGTATATATATATTTTCTTTTATATATAGTAAGATCTGCAGACAATCTGTGGAACAATGTGATAAATCTTCTGCTTCTCCACGCTGCAAGTGCCGTGCAGTTCGGGCCCCGTCTCTGGGTGCTGGTGGGAGTGTTGCTGTATTGCTGTGTTGCAAGTGCAACGTCTGGCAAACGTGGCAGACACAACTGCAGTTCTTCCTCTGGGGCACAGCCCAGGCATTGGCCTCCTCCTCGTCTGTGCCGCAGCAACAACTTGTACATCATTTTCAATGCTAAGAGGCAACATCTACAAAAAAAAAAACACCAAAAACAAAAAACATTCAACATGAGGAAGAAGAAGGTGGGTGTCTCGGGTGTCGAATCTGTTGATACCCTCTAGGCGAAAGATTTCTGGCATTTCAATGGATTTCGATTCCCCGCATCACATATCACCCCACTCCGTCCGTATACCCACTCCTCCAAAGAAAGGGAGCCCCACAGTCGAGGATCGAGGATCGGGGATCGAGGATCGGGGAACGAGGAACGTCGCTGTTTGCAGATGTCTTGCAGATTTCCTTGTCGCAGTCGCAGTCGCAGTTTTTGTTGCTGCCGCCAAATAGTTTGCGTCGAACGCAAATTACAAATTCAAATTTAATTAAGTAAAAAATTAAACAAACATGCAGACGCGTCTGCGTTTGTAGTTTGTCAGTCAGCGGCAGGCGGCAGGGGGCAGGGGGCAGGGGGCATGCGGCAGGGGGCAAGGAGGCGGCGCGGGCCTGCAGCATCAAGGAGGGGAGCGTCGTCTGTCAATGTGACAAGCGACAAGCAGTGCAACATGGAGAGTCGTCTCCATCGTACCGATGCCTGCCCCCCTCCCCCCACTCCATTGCACTGCACTCCAATCCAACCCAATCCACTCCACCAATGCAAATCAATGACATCGACTACGACACATCGGCACTTCAATCGATTGTCTCTTTCTCTCACACCTTGCCGCAACGGCCTCGTCTGCGGCAGCCCCCACTCCTACCCCCTCGTACCCCCTCGTACCCCTGCTACCCCCTACTCCGCCTGCCGCTGCGGCTGGCCGTTCTATAAATGTTTCAATTAAAATAAAATAATATGCCCACTCGACTCGAAGGCGAGCCTTTTATGGGAGTCGCCTCGCGCTCGCTCTCGCTCTCGCGCAATCGAAGGTGTTTTTTTGTTTTTGTTTTTGTTTTTGTTTTTGTTTGTGCCGCATAATTGCATGGAGCGTCAACCGCAGTCCACACATCCCAGGCCACCACCCAACAGCCACCCAACAAGCACCCATGAATTATGAACCGCCATTTCTTCGGCCAGAGCACAGCGAGAGCGTCCCGGCCAGGAGGAGTCCGAGAGCCTCCATTAGCCGGAAAGGTAACAATTTGCAAGGCACTGAGAACAGGGCTGGGAGAGCATTCAATTAGGGAAAATACAGTGATCAGGCAATCAGGAATCCATGCCAGATACGGAGCGGGAGGGTGGGGGGGGTTGTATTAGAAGGATATCCACAGAGAACTTAAATTGAATTAGATTTTGTGTGAAAAGAATGCGCGCAGAAGTGGGAAGAGTGTGGAAGATGGCAAATTAAATTGCAGCTCTTCAAAACAATGCAATAGCTTATGCTCTTAAATTAAGAGAGAGAGAGAGAACACTACAAAAGAACGCTTAACTCTCTTTCGCTTACCTTTTTGCCGTAATTGTTTTCCCGTTAGATTTGCATTGCTGTATTCGTCTGCTTCTCTTTGTACTTCCAACTGTTATATACATTTCCTTTTTTGCGATCGTTCTTTTTCTTCCTCGCCCACGCACACGAACAACGATTTGTAAACAGCAATTCCAATAAGAGCTCGCATTTTGGGTATATAAATAGTAAGGTGAGCCATTGGAGGGCAGACTCCCACGCGCATTCCCAAATTTTGATGGAGAGAGAGGTGACATCTCCAGAATTTGGAGTGCCTCACCTTATTAGAGTGTGACACTTGGCGGGAGAGCATAAGAGATTGCTCATCTTCGCATCGCCTACCACATGGTGGAGTGGGTGTGCTCTCTCTCTCTCTCTCTCTCTTGGAACCTTTTCTGCATATTCTTATTGCAAGCCGCGGGCAACGCGTGACCGAATGAAAAAAAAAAAACATGAGACGCCTGTGGACATAAGGTGCTTCCTTGGCTATTTATGCTTGTTTGGACATGAACAAACTGATTGAATGTTTATTTATAATATGTTTCTATACATCCATAACATATAAATCACTTTTGCACTGCACTTGCACGCATTTACGGAGCTTTCTTTGTGGCTTTTGGTCCGCGTTCACCCACGCATTGCTTTTTTTGCACTAAACACTGTAGCGACGTTGATATTGGGTTGTTTTTTATATTTAAACACGGAGCTGGGCGACCGTTTTCCCCGATGGATTATCACAATTTTCGCGGCTTTTCCGGCAAAACAACGCGGAGCTGACTTGCGAATGAACGCTTGAAAAGGAGAGCGGGCGGGAACTATGGAAGCTGCGGGAGCGGCAGTGATGCGTGGCGTGAGTGGCTTCGGTGCTCGCTCATTCCAGGCTCTCCTCCTGTTCCACTTCCTAATTGCTCTCCCACTCTCACTTCCAATCCTCTCCCTTCGCAGATGGGAAATCGGCAATCGTTTACTGATATCTTCGCTTCGTCCCGCTCGCTGAAAAAGCCAAAGGTTCTGCTTCTCTCTCCCCTCCCTACCGCAAAAGCAGAGCGAACGTCGTTCCCACTCCCCTCTTCTAATGCACAGGTTTGTGGTTTTATGAGCCACCTGTTGGCGCTGGAGCGACTGAGAGGGCGATAGGTGCGGCTTAGGATGCAGAATGTTGCTAAAAATCTAGAACTCGATGTAGAATCCATAGGAAATGGAATATATTGATCAAAAATCAATTAAAATTCCCGGTTTATGATGAACACCAAGTAATAGAGGTTCGTTGATATTCCTATGCCCAAACGATCTAAAACTCCATTGGAGATTACAGAAATTCTAGAGAATGGCAAGAATTACATCTCGTAGGAAACCAACCAGACGAATCGCCATGACTAATCACAGTTCAGTGACTCTTTCAGACGCAATCCCGCACCCAACCAGCGATCCAGCGAACCAGCGAACTAGCGAACCATCGCCTAACTTCCCACCGCCATCTAGCACCCATCTCGCCCTCCCCCTGCCCCCTCCTCATCCGCGCGTTGGGGCCATTTGCCATCCATCAGATGCGAAAACTGGCAGCAGGGGGGGAGGCAGCGAAGAGTCGAAGTCAGAGCCAAAATGCATTTGCATTTTGCATAAAAGTTGGCAACGTTTCGGGCCTGCAGGGCGCGCGCTCTTCTCGCATTGTCAACGGTACTTTTAAGCCATAAAGCGTTTAGGCCAATCGACAAGACAGAGAGAGAGAGATAGAGAGATATAGAGAGAGAGAGAGAGGGACTCTAGACTCTGTGGATGCGTCAGCCTGTGTACCACAACCTGTTGCACCTCTCTTTCTCTCTCGCACTGTCTTTCCATCAACTAATTATGGAATCAAATGAGCAAAGGCCTCGAGACTCCGCGAGCCACGAAGACGGCGACGACGACATTCATAATGGAATATTTAGCATTGAGTTTATTGGCGGCACCTACATGAAATCATCATTAAATGTTGCAAACTCGTTTGCCGCAATTTGTGGCAGCATTAGCCATCACATCGCATCGCATCGCATCGGATGGATGTGTCGATGTGTCGATGTGGATGTGGATGCCCCTTTTTTTGTCAGTGGCTGGAACGTGACTGCTGGCTCCATTGGACCCACATGAGGCAATTGATTCGACTTCCGTTCTCTGTCGAGAGAAGGAAAGTAGACTGTGGCACGACCCCAGGAAGTGGTTGGTGCAACGGGGCGGCCGGAGGCGAGAGGCGGATGGTTGGAGGAGACTCCAAGTCGACAAAGTCTTGAACCCTTTTCAATATAAATCAATTCGAAAATGCAAACGGAACTTGCAACATACGTCAATGTATGGGGAAGAGCAGGAAAAGGCCAAGAGCCAAGCAAAAATACAAAAAAAAAAAACCCCCAGAAAGAAATCTCAAGACATTTCAAATTTAAAATGCGATTTTCCCCAGCAAGAGAAAGGCCTCAGCGGGAGGATACAGAGGGGGCACAAAAGTCAGAGAAAAGCCCAGAGAGAGCGAAGGACCCGCACACAGCACATATGCCAAGTCAAATTGAAAGGATAATTCGCCCGCAAACACCCTCCTGGGAGGACGTTCTTGCGACTCCACACATTCTCCTTGTTCCTGGGTCAAAAGGAGACCCCAATCCACCCCACCCAATCCCCGTATCCCACTGCTGTCCCGCTGTCCCGCTGTCCCGCTGTCCTGCTGCCAAGTGGAAGTCTACTGCTGCTGATGGCATGCTAACACGCCTTTGAATTTCGCCAATTGCTGTTGGCGCACGTACAAAACACTTAAATTCTCGCAGAGCCACAGAGGACACCCCAGAATAGTTCCTACATGTAGCAGATATACTCGTACTATATAGATACACTCGTACGTACGTACGTACGTATGTCTGAGATGCATGGGGCGGCTGCTGTCTGTCTGGGGGCCTTGGCCTGCCGCAAGGATTTTTGGGCTGGCAGCCCGAAAGACGAGGAGAGCACGTTTAAGAAATAGAATTTTTAAGCAAGTACGAGCTTTATCCCTGGGGGATATGTGCCGCTAAGTATCTGTTATTTTAAATGTATCTCACGGTGCATGCCACAGCCACACTGTATACTTTCCCCGCTAATGAATGGCCTTTCTGCTCATCTGCTTTCGCTGAAGAATGGCCTGCTGTTCAATATGTTTTCGTGGACGATTTGTTGGCTAAAAGGCAATTAGTCCTTTGTGGCAGCACCCTCTGGCTCGGGACTCATCCGCTGGCCACATTTCACGTGGCAACAGTGGCGTTTTGTGGCAGTCTCAGATAGTGGCCGCACAGCGGAGGAGACTGTGCCACGGAGACAGTGCCCTGGGGCAGAGTGGCAGAGTGGCAGAGTGGCAGCGCGGCTATGTGGCAGTGCCAGTGGCAGTGGCAGCAGCAGTAGCAGGGAGTGTGGCAAACAGTTGCTGCATAATAAATAGCGCTAACCACGTAATGCTGCAGCTGCAGTGCAGGGATTTCGTATACATTTTTTATGCGAAACACCCGCCACAAGAAGAACCAGACAGCCAGTCCTGCAGCTCCTGCGACTCCTCCTCTTTTTTGGGGCATGCAGCAGCTCCTTCTGCTGTGGGAAAAGTTTAAGGCAAGCAAAGTCAACAGTTAACAATGCGGCGGCTTCAACGTGTCGCCACGAAACTTTGTTCTTCCGCTGGCTGCCCCCCCTCCCCCCCCCCCCCCCCCCCCAGGATGGCCCCAGGATGGCCCCGGAATCCTTTAAGTTTTCCTCCTGCTAATTGGATTTTATCAACTCAATAAAAACGGAATTAAATCCACTTACATGGTGTCATCCGAGGGGGCAGATCGGGTCGGGGTCGGCGGACGTCCGTGGATGACCATTCGACACAAAAGTTTTTAACTTTTTGGCAGACATTATGCATGGAAAAGTAGGAGTTTTCCAAAGGAACTCTCTCCTGGCAGTCTCCAGGAGTCCTGCGACAGTCGCCGGGGCAGCAGGGGCACTGCCACTTTGTTTAGTAACTCGCCGCCCGAAAAACTTTTGCATATTAAAATGTTATAAAAAGCAATGGCCATAGTTTCGGCTGCCAATTGCATAAAAAAGAGATCTCTGTGGCAGGTTTTATGTGGCATAACCAGCGCCAACGCTGCAACGCTGCAACGCTGCGTATGCGCAATGTTTTTTTTGTTTTTTTTTTGTTTGGCAAAAAGAGAGCTCTGCTGATTCCCCTGTTGTTTTTCCAGCAGATAAAATGTCATTAAGCTAAAGTGCAACATACACCCAAGGCACACGCAGAAATGGGGCACAGAAAGAGGGGCAGCAGCCAGGTGCAGGGTGGGTGGGGGGTACTGCTCTGCTCGTCTCTGCTCTGCTCTGCCCACACAGTGGTCAAGTCTCAAGTACATTGCGTGACGACGCCTTCGCATGCCGCAAGAGCAGGACATGGGATATGGGATATGGGAGTCGACTCCGAAAGGTGCAGTCACAGTCGAGAGTCGGAGACGGTGCTGGTGCTGGTGGTGGTGGTGGTGGTGGTGCCTCCTGTTGGCCAGATTACGCGCACGATATGCTAATTTACACAACGGCCCCCGCTGTCGTCCCCGCCGTCCCACTCTCTGGTGTCCCGCGGAATAAAGGAATTGCAGATGCGAGATGGCGATGGAGTCGCGGCCTCTGCCTTGTTGTGGGCGATGACACGATGGTGGCACCACGCAATGGTGCTGCCCCACAATGGGGTGGCACTGGGAGAAAAGAAACACTCTCCTACGAAGATCTATAAGGTTTCCCTTTTCTACGTAAAACATTTTCTTAAAAAAGGTTTCTAATATCTAATTTCATTTACTGAAAGAAAATAAATATTTTATTCACCCTAAACGATGCTTAAAGAACTCTCCCTCAATGCGATCCCTGATTGCAATTGTAATTCTTTCAATATCTGTCTGATAGAAGATCTCTGAGAAAGAATACCAATGTGAGAGTCCTAGATACGATTTTGTTGAAGAAACTCTCTCGTAATTCGTTGTGGTTTCTCCTTTAATCTCCCATTTCCTGGATATATTATTAATTGTTTAAAGAAATTCTATCTTAAGGATATGGGTGACTCTTCTTTGGATATGGGTGCCCCTTTTTCTGTCATTTCTCATGGTATTTAAATGGATTTGAAGGAACTCTTCTAGGCAAAAGATCTCTAAAACGCGTTCCCTCGCTTTCGTTCGTTCATTCATCTGATAACCATTTCCCATGCTCAGGGAATCCTCATAGGTATATTCTCTAGGACATATTTCCCCCATTTCCCTAGCTCTGCCAAAAGTACACCCCGTTTTTCTCTCAGTGTATGCCGCCTGATCGATATCGGTGTGCAGAAAAATGTGGTAAATACAAGCAATCGAGTTGTAATAAATTTTCAAGTGTAACGCACCCGCGCCCCAAAAAAAAGCAAAAGAAGAGCCACAGAAAAGAGACTCGACTCCGACTTGTTGCACGCATGTTGACACACGCATGTGGCAGAGTGGAGACAGAGAGGAAGCAGAGGAGGAGTGAGACTGAGGACTGGGGCAGACAGGAGTGGCAGAGGAGTGTGGCAGATGGCGGGGGAAGGGGGAGGGGGGGCTGACGGCTGCGGGCTATCGTTAGAAAGGCCGCTGATATCTGGCCAAACATTTCACCTGTTTAGCCCCCGAGTCGAAAGTTGCGCCCGAGGGGCCATTTACCATTTACCACATGCCTCATGCCTCATGCCGCATGCCTCTTGTCCTCTTGTCCGCTTGTCCGCTTGTACCTCTTCGCCAGTTGTTCAGTTGCTGCCACAAAAAGCTCCCTCTCTTCCCCTGCCTCCCCTCCCGCGCAATGCGTTGCGGTTGCAACCACTTAAATATCGACTGCCTGCTGTTGCCCGTTGCATGCAACAAGCGTCAATCACCCGCACAAAACTGAATATAAAAGAAATCCACAACGAGAAAAGGAATTTGAACTCTGGATAGTCGAAGCTTTGGATCCCCTTTAAAGATTGAAAGTCTTAATCGAGGATATAGGATATATAAGTCGATATATAAGGTATATGTATATGATTTATTATTCTTCTTTAACAGTCGATTGTGGAACAAAGAAGTACAAAAATGTTTTTCCTACAAAAATCGACTATTGTTCGATTTTGATCCTATGATTCCTATGAGAACTAGAGGATTTAGCCACCCAATCTTGCCTTAGCTATGAGAAGACATATAAGACTACAGCTTCCTTAGAGAATTCGAAATTCTCTCACCGATGGGCGCTGCTGTATGACGCGCAAATAAGAAATAGCGCTCCAATCTTCATGGTTTCTAGAAAAAAGATTCTTCCTTTGTTTTTTTTTATAAAAATCTTTATAATATCCATGGTACCCTCTCTTCCCAAAGGGTATTTTGAAAACTGCAGCAACCGTTGCCTGTTTTGCTATGGAAAATTGTTGATTTGCCGCTTGATTGCGTGCGTGCCAGTGCGCCAGAGAGAGAGAGAGGGAGAGAGACTCCAGTGGGGGAGTGGGGGAGCATGCTGGAGTGGGAGGAGTGCTGTGCTGCGGTTCCCGAGGGTAGAGGGTACCCTCTGCTGCCTCTTGGGGGCACCTGCACACCTGAACGACCATTCGGGCGATTATAGAATTGCACTTGGAGTCGACTCCAACCGTCGAGTGTCGATTATCGATAGTATTTGAGTTGGTGTGTGTGTGTGTGTCTGTGTGTGTGAGGCATTCAACGGGAAATGTGTTAAAGAAAGTTGTATGCCCCCCAAGGGCACCGATAGATGGATGGATGGTCTATTAAATGCTTGATATGCGACACCTATTGTTAGGTCCAGGCGGAACAGAAAGCTATATTGTATATATGTTTGTAATATATGTGGATTCTGCTTTGCAGAATTCCACCAGAAGTGGAGGCTTCTACATGGAGCCTCCACTATCACCCGATCTATGAATGAAATACCCCTTCTGTCACTCCCTAGAGTACTCCTGCCTGGAATACCCCTCCTTTCGCTCCCTATTCCTGCCCAGAAGACCCCTTCTTTCTCTCTCCCTGGAGTACTCGTCGAGAGAGCTCTTTTATGACACACATTTTAATGCCGGAAGTCTGCCCCGTGGCGTTCGAAGCGGGTCAGTGGCAAGCGGCAAGCAGCGGCAGAGAAAGGAGAGTGGCGTGTGGTGCCTGTGCCTGTGCCTGCCCCCCAACCGGGTGAGCAGAGCCTGGGAACGGAAGCTGCTCTGTCAGTCCCACATCCCAGCCCCAGCGGCAACAGTCATTAACAGCTCCACCAACAGCCAACAGCCAACAGCCAGCCTGGTGGTAATTAAGCGTCCTTTTTTGCTTGCCACAAAAAACCCAAACCCAAGCCCAAACCCCCTGTTGCAGCTGAAGTTGGAGTCGGAGTTGGAGTTGGAGTCGAGACTCCACAGTCGTCGTCGTCGTCGCCGTCGTTCATCCGTCAGGTGTTAATGGAAAATTTGCATTTTCGTTTAAAGTTTTCGCTCGCTTGCGCATGTGCATTGTTAATGCTTTGAGACGCATCGATTCGTCATGAGCGCTGGTTAATTGAATGTTTAAATGTTTAAATGTTTAAATGTTAGACAACGTAGGAGATGGGGAGCCCGGTGAAGGGTCCACAAAAGCCAAAAGCCCCTCATGTTGAGGGGGCAAGCACACACACACTCCACTCAATCGCGTTTGGCAATGGTTGTAAAATCGTGGCAGGCAGCGAGACCACGCGAAAGAGACACTCGTACTCGACCGCGAGGTGCGAGTGCGAGTGCGAGTATCTGAAACGGTATTCCAGATCCCATGGCATGGGAATGCGAATTGGGAATGAAATATATCTCCTATTGATAGCATTTCCTACCTTCAACACAAGGCTGTAAAAGACAGCTGGGGAAATATATTGCTCTCGGCAGACATACGGTTGATAGACCGATGAGAACCGGAAGAACGTAACGAAAACTTGGGCGTAAAGTGGTCTAGAAAGCAGAGACTGTTAGAGGCCTTGGGGGTATGTTATACATCGCTTAAAGAAACGTAATTTTTCTTTTATTCCAATGTGTTTCTCATAGGAACCCAAAATTGTATACCAGTATGTATACCAATTATGTATAACAGTGTTTTCTTATAGTTTTGTCTTGAAAATTTTGCATAATAGTCTTGTATAACAGTATGGTAGGACAGTTTAGTGTATAAGAGTTGTATAAATGTGTTGTATAACCGTTTTTAGCACAGTTTTCTATAAAATACTTTAATTAATTATAACAGTTTTGTATCACAGTTGCATTATTTTAGTAAAAGTTAAGTTCGTATACCAGTATTGTATAACAATACAGCACTGATGGACTACAGCTTAGTATAACAGTTTAGTTCTGGAGAACAATAAACTCCTCCCCTGTAATCGCTGTCTTCAAGAAATACCTCTTCATCGGATAATTTTCTATGAACCCCAAATGCAGCATAGATTCCTTTAAAGCTTCCTTTAAACGATCTTCAATCTGTTCTAAAACCTCATAAAAGGAGGCCCAGTTTTTATAGATTTTTTTGCTCTGATTTTCCCTGGAAAAGTGCCTTACAATTATGAGAGGAGGCAGCAGCAGCAGCAGCACTCATCAGTGGAATGCCATCACATGGCCATGTTTCGTCATCCTTCCTTCCAGTCCTGATGCTGCTGCTACTCATACTCCTGTGGCTGTGCCTGTGCCTGTGCCTGTGCCTGGTCCTCCTCCTCCCCTTTTTGTGGCAGTGGGCGATTATGCCACAGCGATAAGCATATTGGTCGTAGAGCAACGCGATCCGAGCCACACCACCACCGATTGGGGCGCACCAAAGTGGCAAGAGCAATTTGTAGTCGGGTGAACGTGGCAGCGACCAAAACGGCAGCAAAGATTTTCAGGCTCGCTTTTTTTTATAGTCGGTCGCCGCTGCCGCTGCTGCTGCCGCTGCCGCTGCCGCTGCTGTTGTCTGCCGCTTAATTAATAGACAGTCCGAGTGTGCTGCAGCAGCAGCAGCCGAACGGACGGACGGACCACTTGCCACTTGCATATGATCAGTATGTGTTGATTGGTGGCATACTACATTCGCGTGGTTGCAGGGGCACGGGACATGGGGTATGGCGGGGGGCATCGTATCTGTCTGCTGCTCTTGGTATCGTGTTCGTATCTCTCGGCCAGCGGCTTTTATGGGCCGTTGTGTTGACAATTTTTGCCATATGTGCAACGGCCTTCGCGGCCGTTCTTGTCGCATAAATCAAGTGGCAGGCAGCAGCGGCAGGAGGCAGCAGAGGGGCAGCAAAAACAGGCCTGGGGGCTGGGAGCTGGGAGCTGGGAGCTGGGGTACAGGAGTTACGTTGCAGCTGCAACACAAAGCACAATCGCAACAAAACGAATTGAATCAGAATTGCGGGTGTTGTTCGTTGTTCGATTTTTATTTCCCAGCCTGCCACAACGGGTTTTCCGCTCAGGCGACCTTAGCAAATATGCAACACACTCGGAGACAGACAATTTATTGCCCAGCCATCAATGGAAGTCAATGAGTCGCCGCCAGAGCCCCCTGTCGCCTGTCCCCTGTCGCCTGTCCCCTGTCCCCTGCCCCTCCCTCTGTCCCTGCCACTGCCACTGCCTCTGAGGTCGCTGCTATGCAGCCGCCGCGATAATCGTGTGTGGGTGTACCTGGCAGACACACGCTCTCCCCCAACAAGAGATGGGGCTCCCAGCATCGGCGACGACTCCACAGCTAACTTGAAGCTGCACCTGCTGCCGCTGCCACTGCCGTTGCCGTTGCCGTTGCAGCTGCAATGCCTCTCTGCAACGCATGCAAATTTGTGATTAAGGTCAGCCGGCAGCAGCAGCAGCCGGCGCATCATCATCTGCGACGAGACGACTCCGCAAGCAGCAACAACAGTGCAACAGTGCAACAGTGCAACACATCTCCGGGGTTAAGTCTCGAGAATGTTTGTCTATCTGAATGTCTGTCTGTCCGTCTGTCCGTCTGTCTGACTGTCTGGCTCCACTCTGGGGGATTGTGGGTGTCTGTTGTGGCTGGATGTTGATCGAGCAGGGGCCACTGGGGCCAGGGGGCAATCGTTTGTCAGAGACAGAGCCCGCGGAATTGCGCAGCCACAGCCACAGTCACAGCGACAGCCGACATTTGGCAACAGAGAAAACGGGAGAGGCTTTGGGATTCATAGTAATGATCGAAAGATGAGGTATTCCTGGAAGGAAATGATTGTAGGTGGGCATTTATTTTGGTTAAGAACTGTTATACTAAACTTGTACATTAAACTACCATTAAAACTTTTATACTAAACTGTAATACGAAACTATTATATTGTTCTGTTATACAAAACTATTGTAAGCACAACTTACGAAAGAGTTCTACACAACTTTAATTAAAAACTGTTATACTATACGAGTATGCCCAACTTCTGTACTAAACTGTTATAAACAACTATTATACTAAACTTTAATATTTAAATCATTACATTACACTGTTAGAAATGACTTCTATAGAACAAGTTTACTTAAAACTGTTATACGAAACTGAAATATTATGAGAATTTCGGATTGTTATACAAAACTTGAATGATACATAAATGGACTAGATATTCCATGTAGGAAACGTTAACCAGTCTTTCAAAACTGTTATACTAACTGTTGTAGATCCCAAGAAACGTTCATCAAATACTTGTATATTATATTCCATCATTCAAAGACTGTTCTGAAAACAGCAAGTACGTATTTGTTGTAAAATACAAGTTGGGAGCCACATCTTATTGTTCTTCAAAGTTTTTACTCCAAGTTGGTGGAAACTTTTGTTAAATGAACTGGTAAACGATGAAAACTTTAGAAGACTTGGTTTCAGATTAGACCCTAACACCTTCGATCTTAAGTTTTTGAAAATTATGAAACAATCTTCCAAGGAATTCCTGAATGTTTTATCTCAAATCACAAATCTGAAAGAGCACTAAAATCCACAAATCGTTTAGCAATTTTGTGGCTGCAATTCATTTTGATTTGTTCTTTGGTTTTACCTTCCATTCATACCCCGCCCCCCAACACTCCTCTGCAGCCAACCCTCTTCTTGCCACCAATCTGCCATTTCAGAGACAATCTTGCGGCTGTTAACGACAAATGACATTCAGAAAGCTATGAATTTTATGGGCAGAACCAGAAGAACCCCTCTCGCAGCATGAATGAAGAGGATTCTACCAGTCGATTGAAAGGAGCCGGGCGGGGGGGACTGTGGTGGAGTGTGGTTCCCAGTCGAGTGCAGTAGATTCTGTGGCAGGTTATGCGGGTGCCCCATACACCAGACCCCCTAGATCCCAGACCCCAGCAACAACTTACCCGCGCAGAAACCACCGTCTCTCTGAAAGCAGGTTTCACCTGCCTCTAAAGCAGCCTTCAGCCGCTGTACCTCTTTTGCCCCTTGCCTCGGCCCCTGCCTCTGCCTCTGCCTCTGCCTCTTGCCACCTCCTGTGCGTCTCCTCTGCGGCGACTGTGCTGTGGTGTAATTAATGCAGCAGCAGCTGCGCTTTGCCTTCACTCCCCCAGCCCTGCCCTGCCCCGCCCTGCCCCACCACTGTGGTACGAGCCTTATCTCCGTGTGGCAGATCGAACAAGAAAAGAAATCTTTTATAGTCTTTTGCGGTTTGTCTTTGAGTCACATTTTGGCATGCATTTGGCATCGATTTAGAAACGCTGCTGTCCCGCCCGATGCCCCGATGCCCCGATGCCCCGATCCCCAATCCGATGCAAGATCCGAGTGGCACCGAGTGGCGGCTGGTGGCATGAGTGGTGCGTGAGTGTGGGAATCTCATGTGTCCTCCCTCTGGCTGTCTCCCTCTGCTGCGGCGACGGCGGCGACTGCGGGTGCAATGAGGAGCCGATTCCAATCTCCACATTTCTTGGCTCTCTGTGGCGGGCGCTGCCAAACGGAGCGCAACACCCGCCGCAGACGACCGATTGGAATCGGATTGGTGGCTGCTGCCGCCTCCTACTACTACGCTTTGCTGCAAGTGTTTTTCTTCCTCTTCAAGTTTTCAAGCGAATTTTCATGAATTTTTAGTTTAATTTCTGAGATGATGGCGATAAGAGCGGGGCAACCGAAAAAAATTGCATTTCATTTGCCGCACTTGCAGCATCGCATCCGAAATGAATGCAAAAACGACAGCAAAATTGATGAATGCAGCAGCAGAGGCGAGGGGAAACACCTACCAGGGGCGGAAGAAGAAGAAATTAGAGGCAGTAGCAGAAGCAGTAGCAGTAGCAGCGGTGGCATGCAGCATGAGGCATGCAAATACTTGACCAAGAATGCTATTCTCTGCCTCTATCTCTCCCCCTCTCCCTCGCCCTCTTCCCGTGTCATCGTGCCCCATCAGCATCAACATGATGCGAGTTCCGCTCCGTTCTGTTCCTGTCGTGCGGCTCATAAAACGCCAAAAGGAAATGGTTGTACCACAGGGTGGCGGAGCTCGAGACAGGGGATACCCTTTGAGGGCTTTTCTCAAGTGCAACAAAGAAGTATTTATTGGTATTTCCTTATTTCTTCAATCATATTTCTGTCTTCATTATTCTCTTGAAATATGCCTTAAACATATTCTCTTCTTCTGATCTGATACCTGTTTTATAATTCTTTAATTCTTAAACTGAACTTTCATTCCTATTCGACATTAAAGAAATCTTTTCCTACAATAGGTTTCCTTTCTTTAAGGTATAGAAATGTCTTCCTACAACAAATAATAATGGAGGACACACAAATCAATTAGGTAAAGAGCTCTAACGAATGTAGAGCATCATCATTTCCTGCCTTTATGGCGGGTTAATGTATCACGCGTCATACAGCAGCGTCTCTCGGTCAGCTCAAATTTCTGCTTGGGATACGCTCGGCTTCCTAAGAAATATATCAATTATCAACTCTACCAAGAATATACCTTGGATTTGGCATCACAAAGTCTGGAGATGGGTATCCCTATCCAAACCTTCCTTCGAAACCATCATACCCTTTCTTCCTTGAGAAGAGGAAACCCTGAAGAGTCCTGGGTCCAAAAAAAGAGCTTCCAATTTGTGCGGCTTGTCGTAAAGTGTTTCTGTTGTTTTTTCGCCTGCTGCTGCAGGAGTGCAGGCATTCATTTGGTTTTTATGAGCCGAGGACCAACGTCGTCCTTCTGTGTGCCCTGACTTGATTAGAAGCCACGACCAGGTGCCACAAGGCAGGCCAGGCACAGGCAGAGAACAGAGGCAGAGGCCACGAAGCCATGAAGCCATGAAGAAGCCTGCTTAGTCATGTCTTGCTGTGGCATGTCCTTTGTGCCGCTCCTCCCGTGCCGCCGCCTATTCCTGGCTCCTGCTGACTCCTGTTTTCTGTTGATTTACGCGCTGGCTTATTGCTTTTCCTGGCCTGGCCCGAAAGCCGAGCCAGAAGCACCCACAGTGGTGGGACGCAGGAAAGACAAATTGTTTGGGACATTTTCCAAATATTTTGGGCCACGTTAATTGTGCGATTAATCTGGGATTAGAAACTGCTGTCTTCGGTCTGTCGCTTCTGCAGATCGATGGTCTGCGGTATCTTGTGTCTTCTGTGCAGCAGATCGTGTAAATCAGCAATTGGCAACGCCTTTCCCCTCCCCATAAATAATGAGGAGGCTGCTCTCTTTCAGCTGTTTTTCTCTCTGTCTCTCTCTCTCTCTAAGGTGAGTGATGGAGAGATTGCAATCGGGTGGAAGCCACCTGATTGCAGCCGCCTGATCATCGCAGCAGAAGCAGCAGCAGCAGCAGCAGCAGCAGCAGAGGTATAAGAGTTATATTGTGGCATATATCAATATCAAACTGTGCCACACAAAAAACATCAGCAGCCACCTGCATCTGCCACAAGCTTCTCTCCATCTGGAATCTCCAACAGCGGCGCGAAGCCTTTATTAAGTTGTAAAAATGAGTGAAAGGAGAACAAAAGCCAAGCCACAGCGAAATCGGAGTACACTTTGAGGTTTCTCCAAGTAAAAGGCCTTCCCGCAATGTCAGAATGTGGCATGCCCCATCTGGGAGTGAGGGTATTCTGTGCCACAGCTGCTGGTAATTGATTACCACTGCAGCAGCAGCAGCAGCAGCAGCAGCAGTGAGCGAAGGGTAGTCCTCGCCTTGGATCTTGGATCTCCATTAAATTGCCAAGTGAAGATCAGGGCCACTGACACTGACAGGCAGGCCCTCGCTCGCACCTGAGGTTACGCATTGATTGCGCATACGCAGCGTGCAGCGTGCAACGTGCAACGTGCAGCGTGCAGCGTTTTCCCACCAGCAAAATGTGGAAACAATTTTTAATAATTGACAATTAAACTAACAATAATTGACAATAAATATTTAAGGCTGTGGCTGTGGCTGTGACTCCTCGACTGCTGTTGCTGCCTCAGCAATTAATGGCGCCTTTTAGCCATATAAAGCAAGGGTACTAGCCAGCGTCTGAGCCTCAATTGACTCATAGTTCAAGCCTGAGTTCCCGCCACAGTTTGGGCCCCGACTCCACCATTCAAGCCTCCACTCCTGCCTCCATTTAGGCCTCCGCTTTAGCCTTAGTTAAGGCCTCAATCGAATCACAGCTCGAGCCTCATTTCTATGTCAAAACGTCAAACGGCGGCCCATTGATGCTGGCGACAGTGTGAGAACTTTTCCACTGGCTTTGTTGGGGCCTTAAAATAAAATATAACTCAATTAGCGGGGAGTTTCGAAACCGATAAATCAATCAAACGCTAAAACACTGAGCAATAATCGAGAGCAGATCCCAGAGAGGGAGATTCCAGAGAGGGAGAGATCCCAGCCAGCAGCCACCCCGCTGCTTTGGCACCTGGGGGCTGCGGGGGGCTGCTGCTGCTACTCCACTGATGATTTGCGTGTTGCATGGCCATTTCTCAGAGCCAACATCCGGTGCTTATAGATGGTGGCAAAAACTCTCTTCTGCTGCAACTTTTGGCCGGAGCCCCTACTCCCGCCTTGGTACGCCAGAGATCCCACTCTTTATCCATCGCCTACTCCTACTCCTGCTTCAGCTCCAGCTCCAGCTCCAGCTCCAGCTCCGTCGTCATCTCCTACTCCTTCCTCTTCTACAGATCCCCCTTTTTATGCTCCCACTCCTGCGCCACTCTGCTCCGCTCCAGTCCGCTCTCCTTCTTAAGATCTCTTTCAAAACTTAATTGAAACATTTTTGCGTAAGCGGTCAGACAGGCCTCCTCCTGCTGCTGCTCCTCCTGTGACATGGCACCTCACCCACGCACCATTTTGTTGCAAGAGACTCCTGTCCCAGGCTGAGGCCCATTCCGCGCTGCAATGCTTTTGCCTTGTCACAAATTGAAAGCTACAAGCGGCAGAGTACACGATTTATGTGGGCCGAATGATCGGACGGGGAGGATACTATCAAAGGGAGGGTGGGGTGAAAGTATGGATGCACCGATGCACCGATGCACCGCTGCACCGCTGCACCATGGTGCATGCCGAGCTGCATTCATTGCTTTTTGGTTAATCCCCAGGCTGAGAGGCAACATGGCCATGAACGCCGCCAGTTTTATGGCATTTTAATGGTCACTTAATTTTGTTTATGTTTAATGGGCGCGCCTTCTGGCAGCTGCCTGCCCCGATCCCCCGATCCCCCGATCCCCTGCGCCCCAAACCCCCGTCAGCCCCCCAATCGAAGACTGGCGATTGGAGACTGGACTCCTATTGATTGCCGATTAACCGCAAACGATCCAATGGATACGCCGCCATTGTTTTGCCAAATTGCAGCATAATTTCCAGAATATTTTTGGCCAAAAGTTGGCGCTGTGAAATTTTAATCAGCCTTTCCGCGAAAGAGTTGTTCCTCTTTCCCACAGCCTCCCAATCTCAATGGCCACAATCTATGGCTTGAATTAACAAAATCATAAAGCAAATAGTACGACCATATAGTAGACGCTTGTGGCATGCCACAGAGATGCAAAGAGAGTCGGAGAGAGAGAGAGAGAGAGCGAGAACACCTCTAATGATGATGAGCGCATCGCTTTTTCAAGCAAATTGCAGCCACATTTCCTTTGTCGGCAATGGCACTGGCAGCACCTCTCCTTCCTGGGGTTCTGTTCTCCTGATTCTCCTGGTCTTTTGGCCATTGTCCATGGTGCTCCCTCTCGCTCCTGCACTGCCTCCTGCTCTCCTGGCCATAATGATTTATTGACCGCAATTCTAGAGACATTTTATTGCATTTTAATTAGTGTAATTTCAATGTTTGCCGCTGCCACAGCCACAGCCACAGCCACAACTTTTGATAGAACTCCCAGAAAAGAGACTTGGCCCTCTCGGAAGGAGGGGACTGGGACTGGGACTGGGACTGGGACTTCCTCGATCTCTAAGCCTGCCCCAAAATGCTCATTAAATTTGATTTAAACGCCTGTCACTCTTTCTGCCACACCCACATGGCATCTATGCCCCATGCCCCATGCCATAGTTCGCGTGTCGTCGCTCAAAAACCGTCGCCCACAAACAGTTCATAAATCCACAAGATTTAATAACTCATAAATGCATGTAAATGCAACAGCAACAGCAACAACAACAGCAACAATCACCGTAGTATAATGTGCCACATATTTTGAATGTCGCATAAAGAGCACCACAGACCCCAACACACACACACACACACACACACACAGACACAGACAGACACTCCACAGGCACACAGAGTTGAGCGTTTTCAAGTGCGGTTGTTTCGAATCACGGGCTCCTGATTTTCCGTTTTCAGCATCCGCGCTGCGCGTGTTACCTGGAAGAAAAACTGTTGAGAGCAGGTTGCTGTCGCACCGGTACGTACTGCGTATAAAAACCGGCCCCACCGGCATCCCGCTCTGTTGCAGGGGCACAATCAGTGCGCTCCATCCAGCAGGGGAAGGGGGGGTGAACCCTTGTTTTGGCGCCTTCCACTTCCACTTTCCACATTGTTGGTGGAGGGGAAAAAAGGAATTCTCACTCAACTTTTCTTCTTTCTTCTTCTTCTCGTCCGGAGCTTCACACACAGCAGCTGACTGCGCCGCCAGACAGGTGATCGCGTAGAGTTGCCACACGGACGGTGTTGCCAGACAGCCCCGATCTACCCAGGGCTGCCAGAGTGTTGGAAAGAGCTGGATTTGCGCGCCAACGGAGGGAGATTTCAAGTTCGAAATTCAAATACTAAAGTAATCAACGGAATGGAGGAGGAGGAAAAGCTCGCCTTCAGGAAGGGTAGCATGCTCGCCCGATCGCCGGCACCCGAGCCATCTCCATCTCCAGCAGCAGCGGCGCAGAGTCGGGACCTTGACTCTAGGGAGACCCCCAAGAGGGTTCGGGACGCAGCCAGCCCGGGAAGTTCCCAGAGGCAAACGCCGCCCAAGAAGAGCAAGGCCCACCAGGAGGCCACCTGCCTTGAGAACCTCTCGGAGCTGGGAAAAATCCTTGATGAGGTTCAGACCAGGATGATGGACAAAAATACGCGTCACATCAACATGGCCACCAGAGCACTGTTCGTGCGCATGAAGGAGCTGCACTCGAACATCATCCAATCGAGCCAAGAGGCTGCAGCGGGTAGGTGCGCGCCGCAGGAAGGCTCCGACGCCCAAGGCCTGTGCCCGAAATGCTCACAGAGCACGCGGAGCGCAGACAAGGAGCAGCAGACAACGACCGTCTGGAGGAAAGATGCCGCAGCGCAAACCGAACCGTGGCGCAGACTTAGCCAGCCATCCGTGGCCGAAGGCCCATTGGGGGAGCCGGGAACCCCACCTACGCGCCCAAGGCAGCGAAAAGGAGCTATCGCAACCAAGAGGACCCTTAAAAAGGCCCCGTTGCGGCCACGCGGAGATGTGGCGACGACCAGCGCCACGAGGCAGCCCAAGAGCCCCGGAATCCCGGACAGAGAATGGAGCGTGGTGGCCAAGAGGCCGAGAGCAGCGCGCCGCGCTCGCCCAGACGCGGTCATAGTTCAGGCCCCCGGGAAGTCGTACAGCGAGGTTCTGGCAATGGTCACCAGACGGCACGACAACCAGCTTTCTGACCTGGGAAGCTGCGTCTCTAAGGTACGCCGTACCACAAACGGCAACCTTCTGCTGGAGGTTGCAAAAGACAGCGTGGAGAGTGCGGAGGGCATGAAGGCCAGCATCGCACGTGTCCTCGGCGATGGAGCGTCTGTGCGAGCAATGACGGAAGACTCGAAGGTGGTCATATTGGAGATACGGGACATCGACTCCCTCGCGACGGAGCAGGAGATCTGTGCCGCCCTAACTCGCCAATTCAACATTGACGAGGGTCGAGTAAGAGTCCGCAGTCTGCGCCGCGGATACGCGGAGTCCCAGCTGGCGGTGGTCAGCTTGCCCTTCTCCCTGGGCCAAGCGGTCCTGAAAGGCGGCAAGGTGAGGATCGGCTGGACCATATGTAGGATCCGGGAAAGAGATGGACTCCCAAGGTGCTACCGATGCCTGGAACCCGGGCATATCGCACGGAACTGCAAGAGTATAGTGGACAGGAGTGGCTGCTGCATCAAATGCGGGGAAAAAGGGCACAAAGTTGCAGAATGCAAAAAAGAGCCTGCGTGCTTCATCTGCTCAGCAGCTGGAAAGAAGGAGGTCACGCACCAGGCAGGCACTAAAAACTGCCCAGCCACGCGAAGCGGGGTCGGCAAAACCAGGTCGGCATGCAGTTGATTCAACTCAACCTGAATCACTGCAGGGCCGCACAGGATCTCCTGACGCAGACGGTGCGCGAGCTTGGCTCTGATGTGGCACTCCTCAGCGAACCACATAAGGTGGGCAGCAGCAGCGACTGGGCCACGGACCTTACTGGCAAAGCGGCCCTGTGGCTCTGTGGCGTCGACGCGCCGCAATTGAGCGACACCAGGTCGGCTGACGGATTCGTCCGAGGGTATGTAGGCGGCATATGGTTATACAGCTGCTACCTGGCACCCAGCCTCTCACTGGAGACTTTCAGCCGCATTATGGACGAGCTGAGCTGCGATCTGCGAGGACGGAACAACGTCGTAGTCGGAGGCGACTTCAACGCCTGGGCCCTGGATTGGGGGTCCTCCCGTACAAACGCCAGAGGCCGCACGGTGCTGGAGGCTTTTGCCTCTCTGGACGTCGTCCTTCTGAACGAAGGGTCCCAACAAACTTTCAGCAGGGCAGGTGTAGGGTCGATCATCGATCTCACCTATGCCAGCAGCTCGCTGGCCCGGCACGCCCGATGGAGGATCAGCGACGCATACACTGCCAGCGACCACGAGGCCATACTATGCACCCTGGGCACCCTTGCCCGATCGAGAGGTACCCCGTTCCGGCATGGGAAGGCGTACCGCCAGGACACGCTGAGGGCCCAAGTCTTCGCAAGCGCCCTTGAGGGCTACTCTGCAAACGATGCAGACGGAGCCAACGACATGGCGACCAAATTTGCGGACGCACTTGAAGGCGCCTGCGACCAGAGCATGCTACCGAGAGGGACGTTCCGGAAGCACAAGGATCCAGTTTTCTGGTGGAGCGAAGCGATCGCGGCTCTCCGTAGAACCTGCCACCGGGCCAGAAGGCTGCTCCAGCGAGCCAGAGGCACACCGCGCTTGGCCCGATGCAGCGAGTCCTACAAAGCGGCGAGGAAGGAGCTGAAGACCGCCATAAGGAACAGCAAGAGGGAATGCTTCCTTAAGCTGTGTGATGCCGCCGAAGAGGACCCCTGGGGAGGCGCGTACAGGATGGTGGTGAAGAGGCTGAACGCAGGCAGCAAAGCTCCAACAGATCCAGAGGCACTGGAGTGTATAGTCAGGGTACTGTTTCCTCGAGGACGGCAGATCCCTAGCTCCCTGCGGTTCGAGCATAGCCCAAGCGACATCTGCGAGGTTACGGAAGCCGAGGTGTTGCAGGCAGGCAGAAACCTGATACCTAGGAAGGCTCCGGGTCCGGATGCGATCCCCAACAGCGCGTTGAAGCTGGCACTTCCTCTACTCCCGAGGGAAGCTGCGGGCCTTTTCAACAAATGCCTCCAGGAGGGGACGTTCCCCGAGAGGTGGAAAAGGCAACGGCTCCTACTATTAACCAAGCCGGGCAAGCCGCCAGGGGTGGCCTCTTCCTACAGGCCCATCTGCCTTCTGGACTCCATGGGAAAAGTCTTCGAAAGGGTGATCGGTGCGAGGCTGAGCGCAGCCATCGAAGCAGCAGGCGGTCTCTCCCAGAACCAATACGGGTTCAGGAAAGGGAGGTCGACGCTGGACGCCATCTTGAGGGTCGTACAAACGGCGGAGGAAGCCATTGCTGGGACCAGGTGGAGAGGCGGAACCAAGTCCTATTGTCTGGTGGTGACACTGGACATAAGGAACGCCTTCAACTCGGCCGACTGGACCCGGACGCTGGAGGCACTGAGGTCCTTCAACATCCCGGGCTACCTACTGAATATAGCGCGCAGCTATTTCAGCAATAGGGTGCTGACAATGGACACATGTCAGGGCTCTAGGGCATACGAAGTCTCAGCCGGAGTCCCGCAGGGCTCCGTTTTGGGACCTCTGCTCTGGAACGCTATGTACGACGGGGTCCTACGGCTCCCGATGCCAGCCAACACTAACCTGGTGGGCTTCGCTGACGACGTCGCAATAGTGGCGGTAGCGAAGGAACTTGCCGCAGTGGAGGAGCTTGCCAACGTCGCCATACAAGCCGTCGAGGCGTGGCTATCCGCCGCGGGGCTGGAGCTGGCGGCCCAAAAAACGGAGGCGGTCCTGATATCCAGCCGTAAAGTGGTCGAGACCGCCAGAGTTCAGGTTGGTGGGACCGCGATCGAATCGCAGAGGTCCATCAAGTACCTTGGAGTCCTCATCGACACGCGCCTTTCCTTCAAAGAGCATCTGGAATACGTCCACACGAAGGCCGGTGGGACCGCGGGAGCGCTATCCAGGATGCTGCTAAACACCAGAGGGCCAAAGCAGGCAACGAGAAAACTGCTGACGAGCGTCGTGACGTCGCAGATGCTCTACGCCGCTCCGGTGTGGGCAGAAGCCGCGAAGGTGAGGAGCTACATGCGAGGAGTAGAGGCAACGTACAGACTGTGCGCCATTAGGATCGCGTGCTCGTTCCGGACAATCTCAGACGAAGCCGCGTTAGTCATTGCCGGGCAAGTCCCGCTCAGGGAGCTGATAAGGGAGAGGAAGGAGATCCATGATGCCATGACGGACAGTGCAGCCGAGGCACGCTCCAAAGCAGAAATTAAGGACGCCGCCAGAAGGACCAGCATAGACAGATGGCAGTCTCGTTGGGACCACTCACCCAAAGGCCGATGGACCCACACCCTCATCCCAAGCATAGCATGCTGGGTTGAAAGGAAGCACGGCCAGGTGGATTTCTACCTTACCCAGGCACTGAGCGGACATGGCTGCTTCCGCGGCTACCTCAAGCGCTTCGGCCACGAGACAGAGGACTGGTGCCCCGAGTGTGGCACAGGCATAGTGGAGGACGCTCGCCACGTCCTCTTCGACTGCCACAGGTTTGACCTCGAGCGTCAGACATTGGAGACAGTAGCAGGGTCTAGGGTCAGCACCGAGACTCTGGTGCCGCTGATGCTGGCAGACCCGAAGGTGTGGGATGCGGCCGCGGAGTTCGCCTCTAGCGTGATGCGAACGCTTAGGTCCTTGGAGAGAAGGCGGAAGGAGCAGACGGAGTAGGAGTCCACGCCACTGCGAAGCAATGCTTTGCGGCAGTACCGCAGTCCGCGGGGCCCCTAGTCCCAACACACTCTTGTCCGATAAATATAAATTGTAAATATTATAGAGCAAATAAATAAGTATATGAATATAAAAAAAAAAAAAAAAAAACACTCCACAGACGCAAAAATCATACTCATACGAGTGTATGGGGGAGGACACAACAAGAGAAACGACAACGAAGATGGGAATACACTTACGGAAGTGCCCCTCGAAGCCACAGAGGGGCACTGCTGCACGACACGTGTATAATTTTGGGAATATTCAAATGGGGCTACTCTTCAGCTTAAGATCATCTGTGGAAAGAATATTCCATGAAAGGAGTTGCCACTTTGCTCATAAATGTTCTTTCTTCTTATATGTTCCATATATGTTCCATAGATCCTTTAAAAGGAATACTCTGGCATGTATTACTCTTCAGACTCGTTAGGAACACTGATTTCCCTTTCCTACTTTGAGGTTTTGACAGTCACAAGACCCGAAACAGCTTAAAATTAACAGAATTCATAAAATATACCACAACTTTTGAAGACAGAATACTTCTACACGATCAACTCACAAATGAGAGTGTATTCATGCTATAGCTAAAACATTTTGAGCCTCAGTAAAGTTGTATAATCCAAAATCACTTTCAAACTCCATAAAGAACTCCTTTAGCCCATTTTCAAGAGAGTATAAAGATATTAAGTGGAAAATTGGTAAAGAAAATAGTTCAAAATTGGAGTTTGGGCAGGACAGCAACCATACAATCATTCACCCAAAAGAATAAACCCATAACCCAAACGAAGAGACGAGCAAGCAACAAAGTTTCAGCATATCCGTGGGAGGAAGATCCTTTAACGTCCTTCAGAGCTGGAAGGGAAGCATCCTCCATGGCTCGAAGGCGAGTGAATGATTTGACCAAAACGAAGTCATCTTTCCTCGCTCCGCGCGCTCACTGGCAAAACGATGACAAATTGCATGAAATAATATAAATTTTGCAGTCAAGACAGTAAAAACTGTCTGGGGCCTTGGACCCAGGGACCCTGCATGCCCCCCCCCCCCCGCTCCCCCACCAAAAGAGCAGCTCAGTGACGGAGACCCAGAGATGGAGCTGGAGATGGAGCTGGAGCTGGAGCTGGTGCTGGTGCTGCAGCTTTGGTGTTGGGCATGGGAGTCTGGCAGCCGAGTAAACTGTTGTTTTTCACGACGACGCGTGTCACATTGTCCACCCACAAGAGCAGACGACAGACCAGACTTGAATCTGTGGAGACTGGAGAGAGGAGCAGACCATTCGAAGGGGCAGCAGCAGCAGCAGCACCACCACCACCACCAGCAGAAGGAGCATTGGAAAATTTGCATAATTTGCTTGTCTGGAGAGGCGGCGGCACACCCACACGTCTCCGCTGTCTCCGCTGTCGCCGCCTCCGGTTTGACTCCTCCAACCAGTACGCCCTTTTTTCGTCAATTGAGTTTTTGGTTTTCGTTTATGATTAACCCAAAAGCAACAAACACCCGCATGCCAAGTTATTCAAAGGAGAGACGTCTCGTCTGTACATGGGGGGGGGGGGGGGGGGCAACCCTTTTCCCTCTCTTGTTGCACCAACAATTGACAACAAATTGATGTGGAATCGGTTATCATCTCTCATTAGGGTAACACACAGGCTCATTAAGGCATTAAGACCCGGAAAGTGATCAATAATTGTTGAGATTTTCCCATTTAATTTGGTTGATTTCAGGCGACAGAGCAATAATATGCCCGCGCCACTGCATAAATCTCAATAAATTTATAGTTATCGGGCAATAAAGTGTCACCGGGTACGAGCACTACTTCATTCTTCATTCTCCTTCTCCTTGCCGGTTCTCCAGCCTCCTGCCAGAATGAGCCGCCATCCTGAGACTCGTTTCGACTGCTTCATCCTTCTCCAAGTACAATATAGGCCTTCCTTCATTCACGTATGAGACTCCCTGCTCGGCTCGGCCGACTCTGTTTGTTGATAAATTGAATGCGTTTCGAGCATTTGAAAATCGCAGGCAATTAAGGAGCTCTGCAAACAGCAGTCGCAGTCGCAGTCGCAGTCGCGTTGCAACAGTAACAGCTGTCTGTGCAACACCTTCAGCTCTGCAGACCCCTCCTCCCTCTCTTCTCTTCTCTTCTTTTCTCCTCTCCTTTCTGATCTGATCTGGGGATCGCGGGAAACTCTTCGCCCTGTGAGTCCATATCAAAGCATCTCTCACTCGGCGGCGTTCTCTCTCTGATTGCAGCGACATGCTCGAAATTACTTTTCTGTGTAAAGCAAACACACGCATACTCGTGCACAGATGCCACCACCGAAAGCCAAACGGTGCAACAATGCTGCCACTGAAGCGCGAATTGTGGGAGATTTTTTTGGGGTACAAAGGTGAATGCGGAATGCCCTAGGGCCAGATCCGATGGGTACTCAATGGATCCAACAAACTATAGACTACAGAATGGGTATGCAAGTGCAACATTGTGCGTAACTTTCCACTAAATGTGGCGGAATATCTTAGGAAGAAGAGGCATATACTGGGGTTTGCTTTCCATTCTAACCTCTGGTTTATTCCCATCACTTCTATGCAGCTTCCAGCTCTATTACGTCCGTACTATCCTGTACTCCTGTACTGTCCTGAAAACTACAGATCCATTCGCGGTTCCAAAGTTCCCATACTCCTGCCATACCCTAACTGAAGCGGTAAGCAAATATCAAAGCTATGCCCCATCTCCAGCCACCATTCCAAATGCCACTACAGATATCATTGTCTTACCACTTGCTACACATTTTCACACACTCTCTTTCTGCCCAGGAGCGGGAGAGGGAGATGGAGAGGGAGGGGGAGGGGGTAGATGCAGCAGCAGGGATCACATCGGCAGCTGCGATAAGCGGGAATTAAATAATTTTACACTCCTCTCTCGCTCGCTCGATGGCGATTATCGGCGTGCGATTGCGCGATGCCGATGCCGATGCCGATGCCGATTGCAATACGGATACGATTTGGTATATGCTAACGAGCCGCGCGGCGGCTGCCTATAATTGGCCCAAAAACCAGAAGACACAGGCACCGAACCACTGAACTGCCGAACGAGCGAGCAACAAGGAGAACAGCGTGCCACAGTGCCACAGAGGCACAGGCAGAGGCACAGGCAGAGGCAGAGCCACGCCACGCCACGCGCTTTGGATTTGCAGGTTCGAGTGCGCGGTTTTTGGTTTTGGGCTCTGGTTGTGCGACTGACTCCTCGGGAGTCAAGTAATTGACAAACAATTACCTTTAACGCAGCATTGTTTCCACGGCAGCGTCTTTGATCCGTTCGGCATTCGGGGATGCGGCATTCGGCGGCTTTCAAGTTCAAAAGGAGGCAAACACCTCAATTTTGGTAGCCAAACTACTTTGGCTTTGCTGCTTTGCCTATGTCCGAGAGTGGGGCATGAGTCCATGGGGAATCGAGCCGAGCATCAGCACCCTCACATGCCACAGCCACCTCGGTGCCGCCTTGCCGCCTTACCGCCTTGCCGCCTTACCGCCTTTGTCCGCATCTTCACCCCCACACACACCATACCATGCAACACCTGCCGCTGCAGAGAGCGGCAGAGAGACGACCATAATAATAAATATTTCATGAAGCTGTCAGCAACAAATAATCTAAAAACTGTGCACCGCCGCACTGACCAAAAGCCAACAAAAGAAGCCGCCAAACGATGGACGCTGGACGCTGGACGCTGGACGCTGGATAGAACCCAAACCCAGAGCGAAACCCAACCCATCTTCAAGGCGGAAAACCCATCCAAACAGTGCCCCGAACGTGGGGCTATTTGTGGCAGCAACAATGAGCATTCGTTCGGCTTTAGTGGGTGTTGGTCTCGTCTCCACTCTCCCCGGCGATTGGAGGAGGAGACTGGAAGATCCGAACTGGAGGAGGAGACGGAGAGATCTGAAGTGGAGGAGGCAGCAGGAGGATCATCATCAAGTGGAGGATGGCTACCGAACAAATGGAATGCGGAATACACACACACAGATACAGATACAGATACAGATACAGATACAGATACAGATACGATTGGCGGAGCTGTGGAGCATTGGAGCATTTATTAAACATAAATTCATGGCTATATTGACATTGTTTCTGCTCCTCTTGCGCTCACCTCTCTCTCGGAAATCAATTCAAATGTTAGTTGTGCTCCTCCTTTCAGTGATTTCGCGCAAATATCACAATATTTCGATAGCAAGAAAGCGGGAACAGTGAATGAGGCTCTAGCTAAAGGTTTTCTAAGGCAAAAGTACTACAAAGTAAGGGAATATTATAATATTTAGGAAACTGGAAGTAGAACTGTGATTTCTAATCGAAAGAGATGGGAAAAATGGAGCCAAGCTTCAGTGAAAGTACTCCCATCTATAGAGAGATCATAATATTTAAGAATAGAGAACTAGAACTGTGATTCTTCTTGAAAGAATGAAAGAATTTGAATCGGCAAAGTACTCTGGTAGTACCGAAAGCTACCAAATACTTGAAGATGTGTGCAAAATGCACTTAAAACTCGAACTGAAAGCTGTTCTAAGGTAAATAAATGCAAGATAAGTGCACTTACAGTGATTATATCTATGAGTCTCAAGCACAACAATAGCAGCTCCAAATAATCAACAAAAACAAACGTGAAGCAGTGAAACATGGAAACAGTGAAACAACCTTCTTCTTCTCACACGAGACAGATGATGGATTCACTGACTGCAACGCTGCCGAGTATCTGCTGGGCCCCGTAGCCACAGGCCAAGAGGAGACATCAGAGTGCCCAGAGCGGAGAGCCATGGCCAGAGCCCGTTTTCAGTGATCTGGAGCAGCCGTCGCTCCATGGTGCAGCATGCAGCATGCAGCATGCTCCATGCACCTGTCAATACATTTGACATAAACCGGTCGCCTCCTGAGCTTACGCACTGGGGAGAAGGAAGCTCCCACCCCTGAGGCAGGCGGCGGCAACGGCAGCGGCGGCGGCGGCGGCGGCGGCGCATTGGGAGTTGGTCCGGGGAATTCTTTTGCTGGGCAAAGCAGAGCAGACCTGTTGCCCCATCAGCATCCTCATCCACATCCACATCCTCATCCTCATCGTTGTCGTCGTGGTCGTCATCATTTGATGCGTCAAACATGCGCTCAAACGCCTCGATAGCGACTGCGACTGAGAGGCTGTGGCTGTGGCTGTAACTGGAGCTGCGGCATCGATGCGACGCGTTGGCGACTGGCAGAAAATTTTTATTATTATTATGACCATTTTAGCTACCAAGCAATGCGTAAAGCAAATGGCCAAGTGGGCCGACGGAGACCCGTCGCCCATCGCCAGGAGCAGCGTCTGTGGAGCGTCTGCGCGCCGGCGCAGCAGTTGGCCAATAAATTGTGACGCTAATGTAAAGTGTGGCAAGCCATTAGTAGAACGAACGGGAGAAGCAGGCTGCAGCAGCAGGCAGGCACGCAGACAGCAGCAGGATCGGGGATCCATGGGTGAATGAACCCCCGGGACAACAACCGAACCTGGTGGCAGCTTGCAGGTTGCAGGTTGCATGGATCTATGTGGGTAGAGGCTGCCACGCCCTGTACTGGCTGCCCACTAAGATGTGGCCGATGGCTGGTGGCTGGTGGCTGGCATTTTTATGGCATCCGCCGCCGCCTTACAACAGATTTCACTTCCAGCGGAAAACGGAAGCGAACGACGCCCGATGCCCGACGACTCCCCAGCGGCGGCGGCGACAACTTCCTCAATGATGGAGGCGCTGCTGCACTCTCGTTTGTGGCCTGCCATTTAATTGATTAATTAGAGACCATGCCACTGGCCACGCCGGCCGCCCAGTGATCAAGCAAAAGTGGTTGAGCCGCGCCACTCGACTTCCGTCAATCTTTTGGAGGCACCAAAGCTTCAATCTGGCATAAACTGCCGCAGCAGCAGGCAGAAGCTTCAATCTGCAATCTGCAATCTGCAATCTGCGGCACCTTCCACTTGCTGTGCGGCACTGCCAGAGTGTCACAGAATTTGTCCCGAGTTTAAAGTTTATATAAAGCGCAGAAAGGTCTCGTCTCCGTGTCCGCCTGCTGCTGCGGCTGCTGTCCAACATTTTTCTTCCTTTTTTTTTTTGTGTCCATGCCACGACCTCTCAACCTCAGGGGAAAATAGTAGAGAAGAGACGAGAAGACGAAGAGAAGAGAAGAGGACCCAGGGCAAACCACAAGGCACTTGATGCCAAGCGATGGCGGCGATGGCGGCGATGGCGGCGCTGGTGGCATGGATGCCGCATTGGACTTGGCTGCAACCCACAATGATAGTCGCCGCAGAAGGAGTTGCAAGCGAAGGACGAGCAGAAGGAGCAGAAGTGCGAGAGTGCCAGAACGGAGGACAGAACGTGGTTAGCAAATTTATTATGTAAACGGAAATACGGCATATCCTTTGCCCAGGCGAATGTCGGCGCCGCAGCAATAGAAATAGTTTTCAGGCAGGCAAAAAACCAGGAGACACACACCAGAAGAAGGAGTCGACTAGGAGCAGTCTCGTAAATCGCATAAATTGTATAATTCTGGGCACTCCATTGTTGCAGCAGCAACCCTTTGTTGCTGTTGCTGCTGTTGTTGCATGGTTTTGTTGTGTTGTGTTTTGTTTTGTTTTGTTTTGTGTCTGTTTCGTTGAATTTTGTTGCCAAATTGCGTTTGTAGGTGACTCCTGGCGCTCTCCTTTCGGCTTCAAATGAAACAATATGTTGCCAAAGGCAGAAGCGGGTCCTTCGTTTCCTCCATTTAGAAGTTTGGACACGCGCGCCCTGCAGCTGATGACAGGGGCGTGGTGGCGTGGCTGCTACTCTAGCCTCTGGCCTGTGGCAAGTGGCTGCTGCTGTGGCAAGGATTAGTGAATTAACGATAGATTCCAACACCTGCGACAGCCAGCAGGAGTCAGCAACTTTTCGAATTGGTTTTCGCCACGCCGCATTGAAAGTTCGAATTGAATCCCCCCCATTTGCCGGCTCAATTAACAGTAACTTAGGGGAATCCCCGAGTTCATTTAAATTCATGAAGTTTCCCCGAGAATGTGGCAAGCAAAGCAGAAACGAGAATGACAGGACGAACGTTGACCACAACAGCCGCAAGAATAACCGGAGAGAGCCGGAGAAAGCAACAGAATGGGCGAGAGCAAAGCGTAACGAACAAAAGGGAAACAATTTTATGGAACGAAGGCATGAAAAAACGACTGAAATTGCCGCAAAAGAACAAAAAAAACACAAAACCAAAAAAAGGATTGGGCTAAGAATAAGTGGAATTTGATTTGGTCTATGGATTCGAGAAGCAGTTAAGGGAACTACTAGTTACACGAACAAGTGGGGGAATATAAGATTAGAGATGGAACTTGTTATCGGGCATTAGCGGTGATCTGTACAAGAATCCAATAAGCGAAAGGAAACCCCGATTCAATGGATCTTTTTTGGACATATGTATGTACCTATTGATGGAGATATTGTTCTGACTTTCCTCTTTAGTTACATTTCGCATCCCCACCCTTTCCCTGGCGAAAGGAGAGGGTCCTTCTCTTCCGCTCTCCCTCTGGTTGAGGTCACCCGAACGCATCAAATAGGCAAAGTTTTTGCTAGCCAAAGCGACGCCTCTTTGCCAAATTTATGACATTGAATTTATGTGCAGCAAAGCGTGCCGCCCCAGCACCAGCCAGGGGAGTGGAGAGAGAGAGAGAGGCAGAGGAGCCAAACAACCGATCGATTCGGCAAAAATTAACATCCAAAGATGTGCCACAAATAGTGACAGACAGACAGACAGACCGACAGAGAGATAGAAAAAAGCGTTGCGTTAAACTGCTTAACACTTCTGCATGGTCACCCAAAAGAAATTGGAAATGGAAATGGATATGGAAACTGTTGCCATAACTCATTGCGGGGCCCCATACTTAGGGGGGGGACGGGGCGAATTGTCTAAGAAAAGACAAAAAAGGAAATGGCAAATGCATTAAGAAATAAGCAATTTTCTTTTGCTTGCAACAGCAAAAACGTGGCACGAGATCAAGGAGCAGGCAAAAGCAGGGCAAAGGAGAAGCCAATGTGTCGCCTGTTGGATTGGGGGAGGAGCCGCCAGCACAAATGGTTAAGGCGATGCCAAGGACACGCCGCCGAGTGGCGGAGTCTCCCCAGAACACCCTTCTGCTCACCCTGCTAAGTAGTTGCATTAAAAGCTTACAACAAAACCTGCGACAGCAACAGGAACAGACAACACAGAACAAGAAACAAATTTTTGGTAACGCGCAGCAGCTCCTTGGCCATAAAGTCGGCTCTTTCTGCCCCCTGCCCCTTATTCATAGGGGCTGCCTGCTTTGCTGTGTTCCTTCTGCCTTGGCAACGAATCAAAAATGTGCGACTCCACTCCGCGTGTGCAGAAGGAGGGTCTGGGGTTCGGGGGCAGTAAATCATTTGGATTCGTACGGTGAATGAACAGCTTAAAGATACTTTAAAGTTCCATGTTCCAATTAATACGCGTTTCCCATTAAATTAGGCAAAATTTAAAAAATTAACGCTCTTTTGATGTATAATTGCTATGTAATCTACATTTTAGCTACCTCTACGCGTGGCGCCATCCTGTGACGTATCCCTGAACTTCAATTCAAAAGAAGTAGTTCCTCTTCACTTCATTCGATGGCGCCAGTCTGTAGTTCCATTTGACCGTTTTTAAAGTCGCTTTGTATGTGCGCTTTCCCAATTGAAAAGAAAAAGACTGAGATTGAGCCCAAAGATGGAATAGATTTCATCAATCTATTAATTTTTAAATGTATATTTAAGAACAAAGGGTATAGCAACTTTCATACGCTGGCTTTTTGAATTTTCGCTTTCTCAAATCGAACTTCCGTGAATCATTTCAATGGATTGCATTTAAATCCTTTTCGTTCATTCACTTTCAAACAATTTCTATTTTGCGCGCACCGCTGGTATCCAGTTGATAGTATCGATAGTATCGTTTGGTGGGACTTGCTCATATTTTTTAGAATTCGAACTTTTTTGTTTAAACCTTTTTTTAGACAATATCCAACAAAAGCAAGTATTTAAAACAAACCAGTCAAGTAGAAAATTGATTTAACAATCGGCTAAAATTATGTGGGCATGGCTAAATGTGCTTTTTAGCTGTGAATATGCCACGGAAGATCAAAATTGAGCAATATGGTTTCCAATCCTTGACGGAGAAGATTAACCCATTGTAAGCCAAGGGGGTATTTTAATACTCCATCGAAAATAATGAAAATTGAATCATTTTAGCGCAGTTCAGGTGAAAGATATCGTGGTTTTTTTGTAAGTTCAGAGGAAAGATGGCATGATTCCTCAAGAAGAATTTACAAACGATAATATTTTCTGCCGTTTACCCCAAGTAGTTGAACTATTTAAATAAAGGTGGCTTAAGTGGGCTAAGTTCGATTTCTTATCGATATACGATAAGCTAAATTAAACGAGTAAGTGAAAAGTGATTAACTTCTAACTGTATAGTGCATCGTGTATCGTTCCGTATCGAACATCCCCATCCATCCGCAGCAGCGGCCGCAGAAAGTGGAGGAGCAATGGAAAGTTGCCGATAAGGCAACACTTGTGCGTCGGCAACGACACCAAAAAAAGCAAAGCCAAAACCAAAAGAAGAAGCAAAAATTGCAGCGAAAAGTTTTGTGAAAAGCGAGAAGATCGTTACCGACTACTGACTCGTCCTCCTTCTCGTCACTTCACCCTTCCGCGGCGGTGAAGCGGATAACCAGGACAAAGAGACGACGAAAGCGACTAACTGCAACACACACACGCATACCATACCGCACACACCGACATCAGCCCTCGTGTAATACCAATCCAAAATCACATATACCAGACACACACACAAAACCAACCAACAAAAACAACATGCAATCTTTGCACAGTAGTTAAATAATTCTGCCCTGTCTGCGCTTTATTTCCTTCTTCATTTTGTTCTTTTTTCTCGTTTAATTTCAACAAGTTTCTGTTCTCCCACTTTTCCCCTTCTCTTCGCTTTCCACCGTTCTTTTTTTTGCGTTATTACTTCACACACAAACAGACACCACGAAACACATACACGCGACACCCACCACTACAGCGACAGAATTTGTGTGACGTCCGAGCGCAGAATTGTCGTCGTTTATATTTTGTTTGTGCATTTTTGCCCGTTTTCCCTCCGTTTTGTGCGCGAGGCGTGCCTGCAGAAGCGGCACGAGATCAGCAACCAGCCGCAGTAGCAGCAGCGGCGACCGGCTCCCCAATACAACACCTGCGCGCCTCCAACAAGCACACACACACACTTGTTGCAGCACAAAACAGACGGAGACAGATAGAGAGAGAGAGAGTGAGATAACGGAGGCGGAGAATTAAAAGTGCCTAAGAAGTCATCATCTGCTGCTATCAGCGTACGTTCGTTTGCCCCCAGCGTACTTACACAACTTGGAAAAGTAAGCAGCCCCCAAGAATCCAATCCCTCCCAGATGTTGCAGCACTACCAGAAAGTGGTGCGCGACTAGTAAATACCCTAAAATTATCCGACTAAAGATGCGCTATTCGTGATCCGTTATTCTGTTACTGTTTCGCTCAGTGCCCTTGCACTGATGTGCTCTTCCGCAAAATACCCTACTGGTATCGACACTGGATGGGGACTAGTTTTTCTGACTATTTCAAAATATTGGTAAATTGTGTCGTACTGTAAGAGCGCTTTTATGTTAACACACTCTACCCCTCACATCCAACTATTATCCATTGGAAATGTGTGTACCTTTCCATGACAGGCCGATTTGGCGAAAAGTGACCGATACCCTGACTGGTTCTGGAACCGGGACGGGACTGATAAGCTCTACAGCGCCTGTGTTTGGGTCTGGCGCTGCAATTTGCCGATTGGCCTAGCCAGGGACAATCTCCCCATCTGATAAGATCCGAATCACGATTCTCATGTGCGCGCACATTCAAATTAAAGGCAACTGCCATAAAATGATTTATTAAGAGGTTTTGGTGCGAACGTTTATCAGCCATAATTATTTTTAAGCGCACATAGTGACATTGGGAATAGGCAGAAATATGGGGATTCAGGGTTGGACCGTAAATTAGTTCCCAATCTTATGTGCCTCGGACTCATCAACTCTTGCTGCTGCTGCTTTCAGATGGTCAAGGAGAAACCCAACTCAACGCGGATCTACGACAAGGATGGCTTCAGGCGACGGGCTGCCTGCATTTGTGTGCGGGCCGAAAACGAGGCAGAGGTGAGTGTGAAGCTTTGGATATGTATCATAGTAAAATCAAAATATCTTTAACTGTCTCCTTAGGTACTTCTGGTCACCTCCTCGCGGCGTCCTGAGCTTTGGATCGTCCCAGGTGGTGGCGTGGAGCCCGAGGAGGAGCCCTCTGTGACCGCTGTACGCGAGGTGCTCGAGGAGGCCGGTGTTGTTGGCAGTCTGGGTCGTTGTCTGGGTGTATTCGAGGTTTGAATTTTCGATAATAACTCAACTGATATTCGAATAGAATTCATATAATGTCTTCCATCTCGCAGAATAACGATCATATGCATCGGACTGAAGTGTTTGTCATGAATGTGACCAAGGAGCTGGAAGAATGGGAAGACTCGCGCAGCATTGGACGCAAGCGGCAGTGGTTCACCATCGACGATGCCTTGTCCCGTCTGGCGTTGCACAAGCCAACGCAGCAGCACTATCTGATGCAGCTGCAGCACTCAAAGACTCGGGACAACACGAATCGTGTGGTGAATGCCACGCATCCGCCCAAGTTGACCAATGTGGCCACATCTCCAGCTGCATCGCCAACAACGGCATAAACACCCATAAACACAATTTACTACACCTATCCTCCAAAACACACACAACATCCTATCGCGAAAAATCGATTCTAACTATTCTTCAATCCCGCGCACATTTTGACATTTTTGGAAGTTTACAAATAGACAGGCAGTTAATATATTATGTTGATTAAGCAATATGTTATTCACAACCTCACGCAGCCTCACACCCTCCCATACAGCCTCCAATCCGCCTATCCCTGAACCTATGTTTAAGTCCAAGAGTTCATTTATGTCTTTAGTAATTTGTAATGGAGCTAAATTTACTTGATTGTACTCTCCAAAACCGAGAGAGAGTGAGTTTGAGGATGAGTAAAGCATCTAAATAATTAAATGTAATTCAAGATCTATAACTAACAAAACAAGAACATATAATAATTTTTGAGCGAATAGCACTTTTTGCAAAAACTAAAACTAAAACTAGAGAAAACTAAAACAACAAAGCAAAACAAAAAAAAATATCTATTAGATTTTTCTACTCTTTTCTATAATTTACTCGAAAATTATGGCATCTTAATTGATTTAAATACCAATTGGAAATGCTAACAAAACTTGATTAACTGATGATTAAACAATTATGCTAAGCGGCCTAAAGAAAAACCAACAATAAAACATATTTAAGCGACCACTAACGAAATGTATTTCGTTCTGAATCTGATCTGCCACAAAGGCCAGCACACACAAGATGTTTTCTGTCACCAGAATGAATCATTAAAGAACCTTATTATAATTAACAACCAGTTGCCTATGCAAGAATATATATATATACATAAATGAAGATAAACGTTAACTTATTGTAAAAAAAACAAAAAAACAAAGCGTGAGAAATTAGTTGAGAAGAGAGCCAGCAGCAGCAGCAGTAAAGCAAAGCAACAACAAACATATTAAGAACTAATTCAAACTACTAAGATACTGTGCACGTTGTACTTTTCAAAAGCATATAAAAACCATACTCAAATATGGATAACAACAATAATAATAATAATTATGAATTATAATAATATAATAACACCAACACACACACACACACACAGCGAGTGGCAGTGGAGTGGAGTGGATATGCGGCATGATTTCAATGTGATTTAAGAGATACAAGAGACACACAAACACAACACATAACAAAACGCGTTAAATGAACAATTTTATGTAACATTTTTTCGATAATGATTTTATTTTGGCACTTAAAAAGCGCGCAACCAAACGGAAGGGAAATTTGAATTATGGCAATTGAGTCTTTGATTTCGATCCAATTCTTGAATATATTCATAAATTAGTTGCAAACTAATCTGAGCAGGAAATATTTCAATCGGAATGCTAAATTATATCACAGAATTGTTGCAATTATTCAATGATTTACAACAAATAAAGAAAAAAAAAAAACAAAACAAGCTCCACTAATGTTAATCTAATGTTTATTTCATATACAAAAAAAAATTGTGCTAAATTAAAGCTAACGGATGAGAAGATGCAGCATCATCATCTAAGTCCTGAGCTGAATCCTGGTGAAAGGGTGAGCCTCAATGTACGCCAGAGCCTTCAGAATGTAGTCGGGAGTAGGTGGCGGCGTTGGCAAATGTGCACCTTTTGGCTGATATCCATTCTCGTCGGCAGTGTACTCCAACTGAATATTTTGTCCATCGGGAGCCGTATACGCCACCGATCCTGCCGCATAGGCACTGCCCACACCACTCTCCTTGGCCTGAATGCCATTCGAGGTTCCGTACTCCCAATTGTAGCTGCCATCGTTCTTGATCTCATTCTCGTACTTGGTGATGGTGGCCTGTGACTCATCTGCGGCCCAAGTGACGGCCACCAGGAAGAGGGCAATGATTAGCGCCTATAAATCCGGTTGAAATTCGCTGGTTAGCTTTATTATCGCATTCGGGGATCACTTATCACTAAACGATACTTACGATCTTGAACATGGCTGAAGTTTGATACGAAATCTGAAACCTGTGTAGGGGAATCCAAGCGGAACGTTGCTTTAGTTGATACTGATGTCGAAAGCAAATCCGAGAGACCGTTTTATACCAAAGCTGGGGACGATCACTGACCTACACCTACACCTACACCTACACCAACAACAACAATAAGTCATAGATGTTCCACAGTTCACATTTGATCTTGGAGGCTTTAGTGCTCCGTATTATTAATAAATTCGCGCATTTCGAATATGAATTTGACCGAGTTTTACGAGCGTTACGTTCATTCCCCTGCTGTTCGCCTAATGGCCGTGTTTTTTGTTTTGTTTTCGAACAGAGATCAGCGGGCCAGGCCAAAGCCAGCAGCAGGTGATCATGATCTATACCGCACCGCATTCTACTTAACAAATCACAGATGGAGATGAAGATTTACCGCTGAAGATTCCACACACAATGAATATGCTTCCATTCTTATCTAATCTTGACTTAAATTCATAATAAATTTATGAATTGTTATCCGAAGATCAAAGACTCAATAGGATTCCCTTAAGCGAAGTTTGGATACCCTTACATCATCTCTATGCCCGCCGATTCAAGACGATTTTAATATTTGAAAGTCTCTCTCTCTTGCTAGGGTATTCATAGCGTTAAAATATCATTCGCTAGGCGCCAAGAGAAGTTCGTTTGGGCTGTCATTCGATTAGCAGCTTTTGTTGTTAATGACATGCAAATGCGAATCCGCATCGGAATCCGAACGTTTGCTTTGGTGAGCCCCAGTGCTGCGACGTAGACGTGAAACACATTCGAGTGTCATCGTAAATTCGAACCAACTGCTGCCGAAATTCAGATCATCGCATTAATTAGTAGACAGAGCATTGCATTTGATAACTAGAATTAGTACTCTTAGATATGTCCATAACAAAACGCAAAATAGCAAGAGATTTGTGACGGATGACTTGTTGCTAGAGGAAAAGCTTTGTTGGCTATAAAGAAAAACATCATTCATTTGCGTCGACCAGTATGTAAATACATTTGTTATGCTCATATATATAGTAATTGGTGGAGTAATTGTCCGATACCGAAAAGATATGGATTTGTTGACTTTCTACCTTTAAGAGTATACAAACCGTATGTAATTTAAAGGCTATCACGGGTAGCTATTGATTTATTTAACACTTTAACCCAAGCTTAAGAACTATTTTAAACACAATTAAACATGAATCTAGGTGAATCTAAATACCTCTTTCCTCCTTTTTTTCCTGTTTTATCACCTTGTTACTCAAAGTTTATGTGAAAATTGTATTTATCCATAGCTCACATTTCTTGTGCTTACGGTGATCGTCCGACCGGGCGTCAGTTTATACTAACAGCGGTATAAAGGTTTAATTGTTTGCTTTTACCAAGTATCGGGTACCCAGAACTTGAGTCTTTTATGGCTGGTCGGTACTTTGCACTGCACATGTTTAGCTGCAGCTGCATATGCAGCCGGTGCTTGTTTATTTATAATACAACAATAGGAAAAAATCAAAATTCTTCGTAATGATATCGAAACAATAAACGCAGCTTGGGTTCGGCTTCGGAGAATTTTGACGCTCAGCGTAATAAATTGTAATTCAAATTCAAACAATACGGCGCGCTCGCCCTCACAGTGAGACCATACCACAGCCGCTGATGGGCACACTACCAGCTGATCGTCAACAGTGTGACCCATTTTAAGCGGCCAAAGAAAATATTAAAAAAAAGGCAAAATAAAATTAAAAGAATATTAAAAATATTCCGCTCCGGAAAGGTGACGCTGGAGACCCAGCCGGAGCTCTGGACGGAGGTTAGGCTGCCGTTCTCCGCCGTCTTGCGGTGGCTAGCGCTGCTAGATCCCGACATCGAAGCAGGAGAGGCACCTGCAAAAGGACAAAGGAGTAGGATTATGTAAATGATTTACAAACAGGGAGAGAGGGTGATTCCTTACCCGATTGACAAAGTGGTATGGGACTGCAGTCCTGCTGTCGTCGCTCCTGCATCGACAGAAAGCGCGTGGGCGGCGTCCTCGAGAGTCCCGGGGCTCCTGCTCCTGCAGGATCCGCCATTATGGTGACGCGTGGCTGTTGTTCCATCTTGTTGTTGTTGTTGGGGCTGCTGCTACAGCGATTGGCCCTATTTGCCTGAGATATAGCCTTCCGAAGATTTGGATTTACGCATCATGCAAATACTGGTTTTTTCAGCATGCTATATCTCGGCTGAATAGCGGCCGATCTGGGCGTGGCATGACTTTTCGTGATGGGGAGAGTCCTGCCAACCGATTGGCATCAGAAAAAAGGACATCCAGCTTATCACGATTTTCGCCAAATATCATGATGGTTATTTCATAATTTTTTGCGAAAATCGTGATGAAATGGATGTCTTTATTTCCGATGACAGTCGATTGGCAGGACTCGCCCCATCCCGAAAAGACATGCCGCACGCCGATCGGCCGCTGTATTGCAGAGATATAGCGTGCAGAAGAGACCAGTATCTCAAAGATACGCAAATCCAACTCTTCGTAATGCTATATTTCAGTCAAAGATGGCCAGTTCGGGGGAGGACCTACTCTCCCAGGATCGTGAGGATCCAGACTGTCGATCGGCGTCAACATCTCGACCTCGAAAATGAGGCCGATTTTTGGCAATTTTAATGATGTAACCATCATGATTTTTTGCGAAAATCGTGATGAAATGAATGTCCTTATTTCCGATAACAGTCGAGTGGCAGGACTCGCCCCATCCCGAAAAGACATGCCGCACGCCGATCGGCCGCTGTATTGCAGAGATATAGCGTGCAGAAGAGACCAGTATCTCAAAGATACGCAAGCCCAACTCTTCGGAATGCTATATTTCAGTCAAATAGGGCCAGATCGGGGGAGGACCTACTCTCCCAGGATCGTGATCATCCAGACTGTCGATCGGCGTCAACATCTCGACCTCGAAAATGAGGCCGATTTTTGGCAATTTTAATGATGTAACCATCATGATTTTTTGCGAAAATCGTGATGAAATGAATGTCCTTATTTCCGATAACAGTCGAGTGACAGGACTCGCCCCATCCCGAAAAGACATGCCGCACGCCGATCGGCCGCTGTATTGCAGAGATATAGCGTGCAGAAGAGACCAGTATCTCAAAGATACGCAAGCCCAACTCTTCGTAATGCTATATTTCAGTCAAAGATGGCCAGTTCGGGGGAGGACCTACTCTCCCAGGATCGTGAGGATCCAGACTGTCGATCGGCGTCAACATCTCGACCTCGAAAATGAGGCCGATTTTTGGCAATTTTAATGATGTAACCATCATGATTTTTTGCGAAAATCGTGATGAAATGAATGTCCTTATTTCCGATAACAGTCGAGTGGCAGGACTCGCCCCATCCCGAAAAGACATGCCGCACGCCGATCGGCCGCTGTATTGCAGAGATATAGCGTGCAGAAGAGACCAGTATCTCAAAGATACGCAAGCCCAACTCTTCGGAATGCTATATTTCAGTCAAATAGGGCCAGATCGGGGGAGGACCTACTCTCCCAGGATCGTGATCATCCAGACTGTCGATCGGCGTCAACATCTCGACCTCGAAAATGAGGCCGATTTTTGGCAATTTTAATGATGTAACCATCATGATTTTTTGCGAAAATCGTGATGAAATGAATGTCCTTATTTCCGATAACAGTCGAGTGACAGGACTCGCCCCATCCCGAAAAGACATGCCGCACGCCGATCGGCCGCTGTATTGCAGAGATATAGCGTGCAGAAGAGACCAGTATCTCAAAGATACGCAAGCCCAACTCTTCGGAATGCTATATTTCAGTCAAATAGGGCCAGATCGGGGGAGGACCTACTCTCCCAGGATCGTGATCATCCAGACTGTCGATCGGCGTCAACATCTCGACCTCGAAAATGAGGCCGATTTTTGGCAATTTTAATGATGTAACCATCATGATTTTTTGCGAAAATCGTGATGAAATGAATGTCCTTATTTCCGATAACAGTCGAGTGGCAGGACTCGCCCCATCCCGAAAAGACATGCCGCACGCCGATCGGCCGCTGTATTGCAGACATATAGCGTGCAGAAGAGACCAGTATCTCAAAGATACGCAAGCCCAACTCTTCGGAATGCTATATTTCAGTCAAATAGGGCCAGATCGGGGGAGGACCTACTCTCCCAGGATCGTGATCATCCAGACTGTCGATCGGCGTCAACATCTCGACCTCGAAAATGAGGCCGATTTTTGGCAATTTTAATGATGTAACCATCATGATTTTTTGCGAAAATCGTGATGAAATGAATGTCCTTATTTCCGATGACAGTCGATTGGCAGGACTCGCCCCATCCCGAAAAGACATGCCGCACGCCGATCGGCCGCTGTATTGCAGAGATATAGCGTGCAGAAGAGACCAGTATCTCAAAGATACGCATATCCAACTCTTCGGAATGCTATATTTCAGTCAAATAGGGCCAGATCGGGGGAGGACCTACTCTCCCAGGATCGTGATCGTCCAGACTGTCGATCGGCATCAAAATCTCGACCTCGAAAATGAGGCCGATTTTTGGCAATTTTAATGATGTAACCATCATGATTTTTTGCGAAAATCGTGATGAAATGAATGTCCTTATTTCCGATGACAGTCGATTGGCAGGACTCGCCCCATCCCGAAAAGACATGCCGCACGCCGATCGGCCGCTGTATTGCAGAGATATAGCGTGCAGAAGAGACCAGTATCTCAAAGATACGCATATCCAACTCTTCGGAATGCTATATTTCAGTCAAATAGGGCCAGATCGGGGGAGGACCTACTCTCCCAGGATCGTGATCGTCCAGACTGTCGATCGGCATCAAAATCTCGACCTCGAAAATGAGGCCGATTTTTGGCAATTTTAATGATGTAACCATCATGATTTTTTGCGAAAATCGTGATGAAATGAATGTCCTTATTTCCGATGACAGTCGATTGGCAGGACTCGCCCCATCCCGAAAAGACATGCCGCACGCCTATCGGCCGCTGTATTGCAGAGATATAGCGTGCAGAAGATACCAGTATTTCAAAGATACGCAAATTCAAACCTTCGGAATGCTATATTTCAGGCAAATAGGGCCAGATCGGGGGAGGACCTACATTCCCAGGATCGTGAGGATCCAGACTGTCGATCGGCGTCAAAGTCTCGACCTCGAAAATGAGGCCGATTTTTGGCAATTTTAATGATGTAACCATCATGATTTTTTGCGAAAATCGTTATGAAACGGATGTCCTTTTTTCCGATGACAGTCGATTGGCAGGACTCGCCCCATCCCGAAAAGACATGCCGCACGCCGATCAGCTGCTGGTTTGAAGAGATATAGCGTGCAGAAGATACCAGTATCTCAAAGATTCGCAAACCCAACTCTTCGGAATGCTATATTTCAGTCAAATAGGGCCAGATCGGGGGAGGACCTACTCTCCCAGGATCGTGAGGATCCAGACTGTCGATCGGCGTCAAAGTCTCGACCTCGAAAATGAGGCCGATTTTTGGCAATTTTAATGATGTAACCATCATGATTTTTTGCGAAAATCGTGATGAAATGAATGTCCTTATTTCCGATGACAGTCGATTGGCAGGACTCGCCCCATCCCGAAAAGACATGCCGCACGCCGATCGGCCGCTGTATTGCAGAGATATAGCGTGCAGAAGATACCAGTATCTCAAAGATACGCAAACCCAACTCTTCGGAATGCTATATTTCAGTCAAATAGGGCCAGATCGGGGGAGGACCTACTCTCCCAGGATCGTGAGGATCCAGACTGTCGATCGGCGTCAAAGTCTCGACCTCGAAAATGAGGCCGATTTTTGGCAATTTTAATGATGTAACCATCATGATTTTTTGCGAAAATCGTGATGAAATGAATGTCCTTATTTCCGATGACAGTCGATTGGCAGGACTCGCCCCATCCCGAAAAGACATGCCACACGCCGATCGGCCGCTTTATTGCAGAGATATAGCGTGCAGAAGATACCAGTATTTCAAAGATACGCAAATTCAAACCTTCGGAATGCTGTATTTCAGTCAAATAGGGCCAGATCGGGGGAGGACCTACTCTCCCAGGATCGTGAGGATCCAGACTGTCGATCGGCGTCAACATCTCGACCTCGAAAATGAGGCCGATTTTTGGCAATTTTAATGATGTAACCATCATGATTTTTTGCGAAAATCGTGATGAAATGAATGTCCTTATTTCCGATGACAGTCGATTGGCAGGACTCGCCCCATCCCGAAAAGACATGCCGCACGCCGATCGGCCGCTGTATTGCAGAGATATAGCGTGCAGAAGATACCAGTATTTCAAAGATACGCAAATTCAAACCTTCGGAATGCTATATTTCAGGCAAATAGGGCCAGATCGGGGGAGGACCTACTCTCCCAGGATCGTACTCACTAGGACTCTCACTCGGCATGATGATTGATCATGAATTTGTGCGAAAGTCGTGATGAAATGGATATCAGGGCAATCGATGTTACCCACTGGACAAAGATCTGAGCAGCAATGGTCCTTCTGCGAACTTTCTGGATTAGATCCCAGACTCTTCGGCTGTGGCTTTCGGCTGAAGCCCATTCATACAACGCCGAATCAAGCGATGGGCTACAGCTTCAAAACGCGTAAGTGAATCAGTATATAATTGTGGACATATTTTAAAATATATCTTCCTTCACAGAGGACTTATGTACCCTACGCCTTTCCTCAAACCGAGTCGTGTCCGATTTCCCCCCGCCAGACGGAGACCTATCCAAGCATTAGCGAGGCGTATTGGAGACAGACCGAGTCCTATCCCAGCCAGACAGAATCGTATCCCAGCAGGATAGAAGTGCACAACTACAAGATCCGAGCCTAGCAAGCCATCGTCATCCTTCGACCTGGCCATCGATAACAAGGACTTTAACTCTGGCAACCAATAGAGGGGCTACGCGGGCTAAAGGACTCTAGACAGATCTCGTTATTGTTAGGTTTAGGGATATATAGTAGTATAGTATACGGATATAGTAGATAAAATTGTCTATTTGTACTAAGCTAAGTTTTGATGAATAAAACTATTGAAAAATCATCCTTGCTGTATTCTGTATCGGAGAAAATATCCGATTACAAAAAGGCGTGGGGCGCGCAGATTGGTACACAAATGGCGGAATAAACGATTTTTTTTGATTGGGGAAAAGGGCCTTGATCCTTAATAAGGACTCCATTAATTTAGGGACATTTTTTCGATCACAGGAAGCCATCGCACGCCCAGATCGGCCCACAAATTGCGCATAAAACTAAATATGTATGGTAGAGGTTGTTGGAGTCCTTACCGAAGGCTCAAGGATATTCTTCTGATCACGGCGGACCATGGCACGCCCCGATCAGACCACAAATAAGAGAGAAAACAAGATATACATGTCTAGAGCAAATATCCTTGATCCTTGGTCCTTGATAAGGGCTCCGTCAAATCAAGGACATTTTTCCAATCATAGGAAGCTGTAGCACGTCGCAATCGGGCCACAAATAAGGGAGAAAACAAGATATACATGTCTAGAGCAAATATCCTTGATCCTTGGTCCTTGATAAGGAATTCTTTAGATAAAGGAAGCTATTCCGAACCCAGGAAGCCATCGCACTTCATGATCGGGCCTCAAATAACGAAGAAAACAACAAAAGTTGTTGTTGTCAATTGGTATACAATAATCGCAAAAAATGTTGCATACTTTTGGGGTTTTGCAAAATGGCGGGAAACAATTTTAAAACAGCAGCGACCTTCTACAGATTTCTGTTCGCCTGGTATCCCAGATCTGAAATTCTCGTTTTTCTCCATTTGAGCGGACGCAATTGGAAAGTTGTTGTTGTTGTACAACAATTGACAACAACAACTTTTGTTGTTTTCTTCGTTATTTGAGGCCCGATCATGAAGTGCGATGGCTTCCTGGGCTCGGAATAGCTTCCTTTATCTAAAGCATTCCTTATCAAGGACCAAGGATCAAGGATATTTGCTCTAGACATGTATATCTTGTTTTCTCTCTTATTTGTGGTCTGATCGGGGCGTGCCATGGTCCGCCGTGATCAGAAGAATATCCTTGAGCCTTCGGTAAGGACTCCAACAACCTCTACCATACATATTTAGTTTTATGCGCAATTTGTGGGCCGATCTGGGCGTGCGATGGCTTCCTGTGATCGAAAAAATGTCCCTAAATTAATGGAGTCCTTATTAAGGATCAAGGCCCTTTTCCCCAATCAAAAAAAATCGTTTATTCCGCCATTTGTGTACCAATCTGGGCGCCCCACGCCTTTTTGTAATCGGATATTTTCTCCGATACAGAATACAGCAAGGATGATTTTTCAATAGTTTTATTCATCAAAACTTAGCTTAGTACAAATAGACAATTTTATCTACTATATATCCGTATACTATACTACTATATATCCCTAAACCTAACAATAACGAGATCTGTCTAGAGTCCTTTAGCCCGCGTAGCCCCTCTATTGGTTGCCAGAGTTAAAGTCCTTGTTATCGATGGCCAGGTCGAAGGATGACGATGGCTTGCTAGGCTCGGATCTTGTAGTTGTGCACTTCTATCCTGCTGGGATACGATTCTGTCTGGCTGGGATAGGACTCGGTCTGTCTCCAATACGCCTCGCTAATGCTTGGATAGGTCTCCGTCTGGCGGGGGGAAATCGGACACGACTCGGTTTGAGGAAAGGCGTAGGGTACATAAGTCCTCTGTGAAGGAAGATATATTTTAAAATATGTCCACAATTATATACTGATTCACTTACGCGTTTTGAAGCTGTAGCCCATCGCTTGATTCGGCGTTGTATGAATGGGCTTCAGCCGAAAGCCACAGCCGAAGAGTCTGGGATCTAATCCAGAAAGTTCGCAGAAGGACCATTGCTGCTCAGATCTTTGTCCAGTGGGTAACATCGATTGCCCTGATATCCATTTCATCACGACTTTCGCACAAATTCATGATCAATCATCATGCCGAGTGAGAGTCCTAGTGAGTACGATCCTGGGAGAGTAGGTCCTCCCCCGATCTGGCCCTATTTGCCTGAAATATAGCATTCCGAAGGTTTGAATTTGCGTATCTTTGAAATACTGGTATCTTCTGCACGCTATATCTCTGCAATACAGCGGCCGATCGGCGTGCGGCATGTCTTTTCGGGATGGGGCGAGTCCTGCCAATCGACTGTCATCGGAAATAAGGACATTCATTTCATCACGATTTTCGCAAAAAATCATGATGGTTACATCATTGAAATTGCCAAAAATCGGCCTCATTTTCGAGGTCGAAATTTTGATGCCGATCGACAGTCTGGACGATCACGATCCTGGAAGAGTAAGTCCTCCCCCGATCTGGCCCTATTTGACTGAAATATAGCATTCCGAAGGTTTGAATTTGCGTATCTTTGAAATACTGGTATCTTCTGCACGCTATATCTCTGCAATACAGCGGCCGATCGGCGTGCGGCATGTCTTTTCGGGATGGGGCGAGTCCTGCCAATCGACTGTCATCGGAAATAAGGACATTCATTTCATCACGATTTTCGCAAAAAATCATGATGGTTACATCATTAAAATTGCCAAAAATCGGCCTCATTTTCGAGGTCGAGATTTTGATGCCGATCGACAGTCTGGACGATCACGATCCTGGGAGAGTAGGTCCTCCCCCGATCTGGCCCTATTTGACTGAAATATAGCATTCCGAAGAGTTGGATTTGTGTATCTTTGAGATACTGGTATCTTCTGCACGCTATATCTCTGCAATACAGCGGCCGATCGGCGTGTGGCATGTCTTTTCGGGATGGGGCGAGTCCTGCCAATCGACTGTCATCGGAAATAAGGACATTCATTTCATCACGATTTTCGCAAAAAATCATGATGGTTACATCATTAAAATTGCCAAAAATCGGCCTCATTTTCGAGGTCGAGATTTTGATGCCGATCGACAGTCTGGACGATCACGATCCTGGGAGAGTAGGTCCTCCCCCGATCTGGCCCTATTTGACTGAAATATTGCATTCCGAAGAGTTGGATTTGTGTATCTTTGAGATACTGGTATCTTCTGCACGCTATATCTCTGCAATACAGCGGCCGATCGGCGTGCGGCATGTCTTTTCGGGATGGGGCGAGTCCTGCCAATCGACTGTCATCGGAAATAAGGACATCCGTTTCATAACGATTTTCGCAAAAAATCATGATGGTTACATAATTAAAATTGCCAAAAATCGGCCTCATTTTCGAGGTCGAGATTTTGACGCCGATCGACAGTCTGGATCCTCACGATCCTGGGAGAGTAGGTCCTCCCCCGATCTGGCCCTATTTGACTGAAATATAGCATTCCGAAGAGTTGGATTTGTGTATCTTTGAGATACTGGTATCTTCTGCACGCTATATCTCTGCAATACAGCGGCCGATCGGCGTGTGGCATGTCTTTTCGGGATGGGGCGAGTCCTGCCAATCGACTGTCATCGGAAATAAGGACATTCATTTCATCACGATTTTCGCAAAAAATCATGATGGTTACATCATTAAAATTGCCAAAAATCGGCCTCATTTTCGAGGTCGAGATTTTGACGCCGATCGACAGTCTGGATCCTCACGATCCTGGGAGAGTAGGTCCTCCCCCGATCTGGCCCTATTTGACTGAAATATAGCATTCCGAAGAGTTGGATTTGTGTATCTTTGAGATACTGGTATCTTCTGCACGCTATATCTCTGCAATACAGCGGCCGATCGGCGTGCGGCATGTCTTTTCGGGATGGGGCGAGTCCTGCCAATCGACTGTCATCGGAAATAAGGACATTCATTTCATCACGATCTTCGCAAAAAATCCTGATGGTTACATCATTAAAATGGCCAAAAATCGGCATCATTTTCGATGTCGAGATTTTTGAGATCATGATGGTTACATCATTAAAATTGCCAAAAATCGGCCTCAATTTCGAGGTCGAGATTTTGATGCCGATCGACAGTCTGGACGATCACGATCCTGGGAGAGTAGGTCCTCCCCCGATCTGGCCCTATTTGACTGAAATATAGCATTCCGAAGAGTTGGATTTGTGTATCTTTGAGATACTGGTATCTTCTGCACGCTATATCTCTGCAATACAGCGGCCGATCGGCGTGTGGCATGTCTTTTCGGGATGGGGCGAGTCCTGCCAATCGACTGTCATCGGAAATAAGGACATTCATTTCATCACGATTTTCGCAAAAAATCATGATGGTTACATCATTAAAATTGCCAAAAATCGGCCTCAATTTCGAGGTCGAGATTTTGATGCCGATCGACAGTCTGGACGATCACGATCCTGGGAGACTAGGTCCTCCCCCGATCTGGCCCTATTTGACTGAAATATTGCATTCCGAAGAGTTGGATTTGCGTATCTTTGAGATACTGGTCTCTTCTGCACGCTATATCTCTGCAATACAGCGGCCGATCGGCGTGCGGCATGTCTTTTCGGGATGGGGCGAGTCCTGCCAATCGACTGTCATCGGAAATAAGGACATTCATTTCATCACGATTTTCGCAAAAAATCATGATGGTTACATCATTAAAATTGCCAAAAATCGGCCTCATTTTCGAGGTCGAGACTTTGACGCCGATCGACAGTCTGGATCCTCACGATCCTGGGAGAGTAGGTCCTCCCCCGATCTGGCCCTATTTGACTGAAATATTGCATTCCGAAGAGTTGGATTTGCGTATCTTTGAGATACTGGTCTCTTCTGCACGCTATATCTCTGCAATACAGCGGCCGATCGGCGTGCGGCATGTCTTTTCGGGATGGGGCGAGTCCTGCCACTCGACTGTCATCGGAAAAAAGGACATCCGTTTCGTCACGATTGTCGCAAAAATCATGATGGTTACATCATTAAAATTGCCAAAAATCGGCATCATTTTCGATGTCGAGATTTTGATGCCGATCGACAGTCTGGATCCTCACGATCCTGGGAGAGTAGGTCCTCCCCCGATCTGGCCCTATTTGACTGAAATATAGCATTCCGAAGGTTTGAATTTGCGTATCTTTGAGATACTGGTCTCTTCTGCACGCTATATCTCTGCAATACAGCGGCCGATCGGCGTGCGGCATGTCTTTTCGGGATGGGGCGAGTCCTGCCAATCGACTGTGATCGGAAAAGGACATCCGTTTCATAACGATTTTCGCAAAAAATCATGATGGTTACATCATTAAAATTGCCAAAAATCGGCATCATTTTCGATGTCGAGATTTTGACGCCGATCGACAGTCTGGATCCTCACGATCCTGGGAGAGTAGGTCCTCCCCCGATCTGGCCCTATTTGACTGAAATATAGCATTCCGAAGAGTTGGGTTTGCGTATCTTTGAGATACTGGTATCTTCTGCACGCTATATCTCTGCAATACAGCGGCCGATCGGCGTGCGGCATGTCTTTTCGGGATGGGGCGAGTCCTGCCAATCGACTGTCATCGGAAATAAGGACATCCGTTTCATAACGATTTTCGCAAAAAATCATGATGGTTACATCATTAAAATTGCCAAAAATCGGCCTCATTTTCGAGGTCGAGATTTTGATGCCGATCGACAGTCTGGATCCTCACGATCCTGGGAGAGAAGGTCCTCCCCCGATCTGGCCCTATTTGACTGAAATATAGCATTCCGAAGAGTTGGATTTGTGTATCTTTGAGATACTGGTATCTTCTGCACGCTATATCTCTGCAATACAGCGGCCGATCGGCGTGCGGCATGTCTTTTCGGGATGGGGCGAGTCCTGCCAATCGACTGTCATCGGAAATAAGGACATTCATTTCATCACGATTTTCGCAAAAAATCATGATGGTTACATCATTAAAATTGCCAAAAATCGGCCTCATTTTCGAGGTCGAGATGTTGACGCCGATCGACAGTCTGGATCCTCACGATCCTGGGAGAGTAGGTCCTCCCCCGATCTGGCCCTATTTGACTGAAATATAGCATTCCGAAGAGTTGGATTTGCGTATCTTTGAGATACTGGTATCTTCTTCACGCTATATCTCTGCAATACAGCGGCCGATCGGCGTGTGGCATGTCTTTTCGGGATGGGGCGAGTCCTGCCAATCGACTGTCATCGGAAATAAGGACATTCATTTCATCACGATTTTCGCAAAAAATCATGATGGTTACATCATTAAAATTGCCAAAAATCGGCCTCATTTTCGAGGTCGAGATTTTGATGCCGATCGACAGTCTGGACGATCACGATCCTGGGAGAGTAGGTCCTCCCCCGATCTGGCCCTATTTGACAGAAATATAGCATTCCGAAGAGTTGGATTTGCGTATCTTTGAGATACTGGTCTCTTCTGCACGCTATATCTCTTCAAACCAGCAGCTGATCGGCGTGCGGCATGTCTTTTCGGGATGGGGCGAGTCCTGCCAATCGACTGTCATCGGAAAAAAGGACATCCGTTTCATAACTATTTTCGCAAAAAATCATGATGGTTACATCATTGAAATTGCCAAAAATCGGCCTCATTTTCGAGGTCGAGATTTTGATGCCGATCGACAGTCTGGACGATCACGATCCTGGGAGAGTAGGTCCTCCCCCGATCTGGCCCTATTTGACTGAAATATTGCATTCCGAAGAGTTGGATTTGTGTATCTTTGAGATACTGGTATCTTCTGCACGCTATATCTCTGCAATACAGCGGCCGATCGGCGTGCGGCATGTCTTTTCGGGATGGGGCGAGTCCTGCCAATCGACTGTCATCGGAAATAAGGACATCCGTTTCATAACGATTTTCGCAAAAAATCATGATGGTTACATCATTAAAATTGCCAAAAATCGGCCTCATTTTCGAGGTCGAGATTTTGATGCCGATCGACAGTCTGGACGATCACGATCCTGGGAGAGTAGGTCCTCCCCCGATCTGGCCCTATTTGACTGAAATATTGCATTCCGAAGAGTTGGATTTGTGTATCTTTGAGATACTGGTATCTTCTGCACGCTATATCTCTGCAATACAGCGGCCGATCGGCGTGTGGCATGTCTTTTCGGGATGGGGCGAGTCCTGCCAATCGACTGTCATCGGAAATAAGGACATTCATTTCATCACGATTTTCGCAAAAAATCATGATGGTTACATCATTAAAATTGCCAAAAATCGGCCTCATTTTCGAGGTCGAGATGTTGACGCCGATCGACAGTCTGGATCCTCACGATCCTGGGAGAGTAGGTCCTCCCCCGATCTGGCCCTATTTGACTGAAATATAGCATTCCGAAGAGTTGGATTTGCGTATCTTTGAGATACTGGTATCTTCTTCACGCTATATCTCTGCAATACAGCGGCCGATCGGCGTGTGGCATGTCTTTTCGGGATGGGGCGAGTCCTGCCAATCGACTGTCATCGGAAATAAGGACATTCATTTCATCACGATTTTCGCAAAATATCATGATGGTTACATCATTGAAATTGCCAAAAATCGGCCTCATTTTCGAGGTCGAGATTTTGATGCCGATCGACAGTCTGGACGATCACGATCCTGGGAGAGTAGGTCCTCCCCCGATCTGGCCCTATTTGACTGAAATATTGCATTCCGAAGAGTTGGATTTGTGTATCTTTGAGATACTGGTATCTTCTGCACGCTATATCTCTGCAATACAGCGGCCGATCGGCGTGCGGCATGTCTTTTCGGGATGGGGCGAGTCCTGCCAATCGACTGTCATCGGAAATAAGGACATCCGTTTCATAACGATTTTCGCAAAAAATCATGATGGTTACATCATTAAAATTGCCAAAAATCGGCCTCATTTTCGAGGTCGAGATTTTGACGCCGATCGACAGTCTGGACGATCACGATCCTGGGAGAGTAGGTCCTCCCCCGATCTGGCCCTATTTGACTGAAATATTGCATTCCGAAGAGTTGGATTTGTGTATCTTTGAGATACTGGTATCTTCTGCACGCTATATCTCTGCAATACAGCGGCCGATCGGCGTGTGGCATGTCTTTTCGGGATGGGGCGAGTCCTGCCAATCGACTGTCATCGGAAAAAAGGACATTCATTTCATCACGATTTTCGCAAAAAATCATGATGGTTACATCATTAAAATTGCCAAAAATCGGCCTCATTTTCGAGGTCGAGATTTTGACGCCGATCGACAGTCTGGACGATCACGATCCTGGGAGAGTAGGTCCTCCCCCGATCTGGCCCTATTTGACTGAAATATAGCATTCCGAAGAGTTGGATTTGCGTATCTTTGAGATACTGGTCTCTTCTGCACGCTATATCTCTTCAAACCAGCAGCTGATCGGCGTGCGGCATGTCTTTTCGGGATGGGGCGAGTCCTGCCAATCGACTGTCATCGGAAATAAGGACATTCATTTCATCACGATTTTCGCAAAAAATCATGATGGTTACATCATTAAAATTGCCAAAAATCGGCCTCATTTTCGAGGTCGAGATTTTGACGCCGATCGACAGTCTGGACGATCACGATCCTGGGAGAGTAGGTCCTCCCCCGATCTGGCCCTATTTGACTGAAATATTGCATTCCGAAGAGTTGGATTTGCGTATCTTTGAGATACTGGTATCTTCTGCACGCTATATCTCTTCAAACCAGCAGCTGATCGGCGTGTGGCATGTCTTTTCGGGATGGGGCGAGTCCTGCCAATCGACTGTCATCGGAAATAAGGACATCCGTTTCATAACGATTTTCGCAAAAAATCATGATGGTTACATCATTAAAATTGCCAAAAATCGGCCTCATTTTCGAGGTCGAGATTTTGACGCCGATCGACAGTCTGGACGATCACGATCCTGGGAGAGTAGGTCCTCCCCCGATCTGGCCCTATTTGACTGAAATATAGCATTCCGAAGAGTTGGGTTTGCGTATCTTTGAGATACTGGTATCTTCTGCACGCTATATCTCTGCAATACAGCGGCCGATCGGCGTGCGGCATGTCTTTTCGGGATGGGGCGAGTCCTGCCAATCGACTGTCATCGGAAATAAGGACATTCATTTCATCACGATTTTCGCAAAAAATCATGATGGTTACATCATTAAAATTGCCAAAAATCGGCCTCATTTTCGAGGTCGAGATGTTGACGCCGATCGACAGTCTGGATCCTCACGATCCTGGGAGAGTAGGTCCTCCCCCGATCTGGCCCTATTTGACTGAAATATAGCATTCCGAAGAGTTGGATTTGTGTATCTTTGAGATACTGGTATCTTCTGCACGCTATATCTCTGCAATACAGCGGCCGATCGGCGTGCGGCATGTCTTTTCGGGATGGGGCGAGTCCTGCCAATCGACTGTCATCGGAAATAAGGACATTCATTTCATCACGATTTTCGCAAAAAATCATGATGGTTACATCATTAAAATTGCCAAAAATCGGCCTCATTTTCGAGGTCGAGATGTTGACGCCGATCGACAGTCTGGATCCTCACGATCCTGGGAGAGTAGGTCCTCCCCCGATCTGGCCCTATTTGACAGAAATATAGCATTCCGAAGAGTTGGATTTGCGTATCTTTGAGATACTGGTCTCTTCTGCACGCTATATCTCTTCAAACCAGCAGCTGATCGGCGTGCGGCATGTCTTTTCGGGATGGGGCGAGTCCTGCCAATCGACTGTCATCGGAAATAAGGACATTCATTTCATCACGATTTTCGCAAAAAATCATGATGGTTACATCATTAAAATTGCCAAAAATCGGCCTCATTTTCGAGGTCGAGATGTTGACGCCGATCGACAGTCTGGATCCTCACGATCCTGGGAGAGTAGGTCCTCCCCCGATCTGGCCCTATTTGACAGAAATATAGCATTCCGAAGAGTTGGATTTGCGTATCTTTGAGATACTGGTATCTTCTGCACGCTATATCTCTGCAATACAGCGGCCGATCGGCGTGTGGCATGTCTTTTCGGGATGGGGCGAGTCCTGCCAATCGACTGTCATCGGAAATAAGGACATTCATTTCATCACGATTTTCGCAAAAAATCATGATGGTTACATCATTGAAATTGCCAAAAATCGGCCTCATTTTCGAGGTCGAGATTTTGATGCCGATCGACAGTCTGGACGATCACGATCCTGGGAGAGTAGGTCCTCCCCCGATCTGGCCCTATTTGCCTGAAATATAGCATTCCGAAGAGTTGGATTTGCGTATCTTTGAGATACTGGTATCTTCTGCACGCTATATCTCTGCAATACAGCGGCCGATCGGCGTGCGGCATGTCTTTTCGGGATGGGGCGAGTCCTGCCAATCGACTGTCATCGGAAATAAGGACATCCGTTTCATAACGATTTTCGCAAAAAATCATGATGGTTACATCATTAAAATTCCCAAAAATCGGCATCATTTTCGATGTCGAGATTTTGACGCCGATCGACAGTCTGGATCCTCACGATCCTGGGAGTGTAGGTCCTCCCCCGATCTGGCCCTATTTGACAGAAATATAGCATTCCGAAGAGTTGGATTTGCGTATCTTTGAGATACTGGTCTCTTCTGCACGCTATATCTCTGCAATACAGCGGCCGATCGGCGTGTGGCATGTCTTTTCGGGATGGGGCGAGTCCTGCCAATCGACTGTCATCGGAAATAAGGACATTCATTTCATCACGATTTTCGCAAAAAATCATGATGGTTACATCATTAAAATTGCCAAAAATCGGCCTCATTTTCGAGGTCGAGATTTTGATGCCGATCGACAGTCTGGACGATCACGATCCTGGGAGAGTAGGTCCTCCCCCGATCTGGCCCTATTTGACTGAAATATAGCATTCCGAAGAGTTGGATTTGTGTATCTTTGAGATACTGGTATCTTCTGCACGCTATATCTCTGCAATACAGCGGCCGATCGGCGTGCGGCATGTCTTTTCGGGATGGGGCGAGTCCTGCCAATCGACTGTCATCGGAAAAAAGGACATCCGTTTCATAACGATTTTCGCAAAAAATCATGATGGTTACATCATTAAAATTGCCAAAAATCGGCCTCATTTTCGAGGTCGAGATTTTGATGCCGATCGACAGTCTGGACGATCACGATCCTGGGAGAGTAGGTCCTCCCCCGATCTGGCCCTATTTGACTGAAATATAGCATTCCGAAGAGTTGGATTTGTGTATCTTTGAGATACTGGTATCTTCTGCACGCTATATCTCTGCAATACAGCGGCCGATCGGCGTGCGGCATGTCTTTTCGGGATGGGGCGAGTCCTGCCAATCGACTGTCATCGGAAATAAGGACATTCATTTCATCACGATTTTCGCAAAAAATCATGATGGTTACATCATTAAAATTGCCAAAAATCGGCCTCATTTTCGAGGTCGAGATTTTGATGCCGATTGACAGTCGGCAGCGTCACGGTCCTGGGAGACGATTTTCTCCGATAAATATGATTCACTGCGTACTGCATAGCTCCTGCATTTACCCTCCTATCGGGGCAAGCCACGCTTCCTCGCAGTCGCGAGTATTTCCGATCGCTTGAAGGCATCAAGGACAATCAGGATTGCCTATCTAAGGCTCACGAAAATACATGCCCCGGCCAGATTGGCATCTGAATAGCCCCCACATACACAGCGTACAGAGAAAGGCCCCCTTGATTGAAACGTCTCTAGCTCCAGCTTCCCCCATTATCCATTCCATTCCATCCATCCGCTGACCAGGGCCATCCGCTGACTGGCCATTTGAGGCAATCAATTGATTTCTGGGCCCATTGTCGTAAAAAGAAACTGCACATCTTATGCTGTTAAATTTTATTTTAAATGGTTTTTCTTTTTCAATTACAAATGTATTTAATATTATTGTTGTTTGTTGTTGCTGCTGCTGCTGTTTCGTATATTCGGTTGTGTTAACGCATTTGATACTCGACTTTTCGTATTGTTGTTGGTGTTGTTGTTGCTGGTGTTGTCAATTTACAACATCGCTTCGTGCTGGTTTTGATTTATATATTGTATCTTTAAAATGCTTTTCGTTTTGTATATAGAATTTGTTTTTGGTTTTTTTTTGGTTTTTTGGGTTTTTTGGTTTTTATTTATTATTAAACATTTCACAAAATACAATTCACAACTACACTTGACGTCAAGTTTCTGGTTTCTGTGTAACTTCAACTAATCGATCAATCACCGTTCCTCCTATTCCTATCCTTCTATCCCTTCCGCTCAGCATTATCCTTGCTTTAAAATCCACGCCAGTGTGAAATATTTTCGCTTATAGGTTGCCTTTTTATTAAAATTAAAAAATCGTATACATTCGCAAATTGCAATCAATTTCATCGGTTCATCAATTTAGTAAATGAATTTTCAATCACAAAAAATCAACGGAAACTGTTTCGAGTCGAGTCGCTTAAACTGAATAATATTTGCATGAATTATTTTTTACATTCTGCCTTACATTTCATTTGGTTTGGTTTTTATACCATTTACGTATATTCGTTACACTCTTTAGCCTTTAATATTTTTGTATTTGTTTGTTGTTGTTGTATTTATTAATAGATAAAAGCGTTTGCTATTTACGCCTCAAACTAAAGTGGGAAAAAGCGTCCAATGGGAGGCCCCGAGTTCCCAGGAAACTAAACTAAAACTAAAACTAAACTAAACGCTACTAGCTAGCAATATTTCTTTAAGCTTATTAACAACATCAAATAGTACGCATAAATTTGGTATCTGGTAATGCTATGGATCCGTCCTCCGTCGTGTTCAATATTTATAATATGTATATTAAACATTATACATACGTCGTGTAGAGAAATTTGCTAATTAATGTTTACTCGTTTTTTTGTTTTTTTTGTGTTTGGTTTTGGTTTTGGTTTTGGTTTCTGCGCTTTTGTTTGCTTAACTTGGAGAGCTTCGTTTTAATGATACGTATAAGTGTCGAGGGATTCTCTTGTAAATGCTAAAAATCAATAACAATCCAAACGAGAAGTAATAACAAAAACAAATAACGAATAAGGCAAAGCTGAAAGAACAAATTTACTTACTTTTCATGCATAAGAAACTGAACTGAAATCAATGGAAAAACAAACTGAAAACTTAAGTATTTTTATGTGTTTTTTTTTGTGGTTTTTATTACAGCTTTTGCATATTTTTCCTCTTGTTTATGGATATAGTTATAGTTATAGTTGCTAAAAAAAAACATTACACACATACATATTGTAGTTGTTGCTATATCATATAATTTATACTCGTAATTTAAACGTCTCCTTCCGTCCTTCCTTCCATGTTTCCTTCCTTTTGTTTCGTATGTGAAATGGTTTGAAATGCCAACAGTTAAATTGTCGCTTTTACCATAAAATTACACATACAAATATACATGTATTGTATGCAATAATATATATGTATGTATATATAAATATTAAGTTTAAATACAATAGTTTTTAATGCTTGATAGATATATTTTTGTTTGCTTTTGCTTTTCCTTTTTTCTTATTTTTTCTTCCGTTTCGTTTACGACTAAGATTACAATTTAATTTTAATACTCTTAGATATATAAATGTTTAGCTTTATACAATTTTTATTTTTGCTTGCTTTTTTAAATGCAAAAAAATGCCCTGCTTTCGGCTGCAAATATTGGCAATTTGTATATATATATATATATAGATATATATGTATTTTTAAGGGGTAAACGGGGCTGTGGCTGGGGCTGTGGGTTGTTGTAAAAATTAAATTCAATTTTTGAGCTTAAATGCAGAGTTGCTTTTGATGCTTGAAATGCAATTTCTATTTTAGTTTCAGGGATTCATGCGTCTCATCTCATCTCATCTCGTATCGTATCGTATCTCAACGACTCGTCTCTTCTCGTCACAAAAAAAATGTTTCGTTTACAAACTATGCGGCGTTTTTCGAAAAAAAAAAATACTATGTACAAAATCTAGTGTTGGGTAATGGCTTAAGGGTTAGATTAAATAATTTACAAATGGTATCTGGCAACACTGTTGCGCTTTTGCCCACGCTCTTTGATAATGCGACAACCCTGAAATCGCGACATTATTTTTAATATGTATTTCTACGTTCATTCGAAAGGGTTTTATCTGTTTTTGTTTTTGTTTTTTGTTTTTTGTTTTTCATTTAGTTTTAGTTTACGTTTACGTTTCTGTGTTTAGGTTAAGGTTAATAGTTTAGTTAGTTTGATTAAAAGTTAGTTGTAATTTCGAAATATGGCTCGTGGCTCTGACTTGGCAGTGTTTGTGTGTGTGTGTGTGTGTGTGTGGGGCAGAGTGTGCTACTACTCGAAATTCTCCATTCCATCGTTCCAATCATTCGCCCCCGCATCGTATCGTATCGTATGTTCCTTCTAAATTGTTTTTTTGTTGCTGTTCTTTGCATTTCTCAGTCTATTTCGTTGAAGAAAGTGTTCGTGGATGGGATGGGCCAGAAGAAAGGCTTGTGTATAAATAATTAGGAATAGGAAAGTAGTTTTCGACTATGGTAGGGATGGAACAGACCGCGCGACTGGTTCTGGATTTGATCTTCGTTTTGGCTCGACTTTCTGTTTCTGTTTCCGTTTCTGCTTCGGTTTCTCTTCGTTCACGCTGCTCTCGTCTGCTATCGCTGGCTATCGCTGGCTATCGACCATCGACTATCTCCTTTCGGTTATCGGCTATATCGATGACAAAGGTCTTTGGACTAGAATCTTATGCAGAATGTTGCTCATTTTGTTGCGTTTTCCTTTTGCCTCCGTCCACAAAAAACAAACTACAGGCTACATGAATTAATATGGCAATTGCTTCAAACCTTTCTTTTTTTTTTCTTTTTCTTTGCGAACGAGAGAGAGAAAGTGTGTGGGTGTGTGTGTGTCTGTGTGTTCGAGGAGACTACATACGTGTGTGAGAGTGACAGACAGACAGACAGACAGACAGACAGACAGACAGTGAGACAGAGAGGGTGAGGAGTGAGTGAAAGGATCCTTACAGCTGACTGAAGCTGCTCGTCGAGACCCAGTGCGTGGTGTCCGGGCGTACCATTAACTATATGGGACCGTAGTCGCTCAACGCCTGCCCCGGATGCTGGGATCCGGGACCGCCGGGCAGTGTCACCACGACGGACACGGCCCTCGAGTCAATCACCGAACCGGGGGCTGTGCTCTGTCCACCGCCGCCGCCACCGCCACCCACACCCACCACACCGCCATTGCCATTGCCGTAGATATTGCCGGGGGCGCCGCCATTGGGGCCGCCGCCGTGCATCAAGCTGCCAGGAGGAGCTCCCATGCCAACCGTACTGTTGCTCATGCCCGTGCCGTGTCCGCCCAGCACGCTGCCGCCGCCAATGGTGCTGCCGCCGCCGCCACCACCGCCCATGGTTGAAGCTCCTCCCGACTCTCCATGTCATACGTGGCTGGCCGCCGGCTGCTTGAGAACATGGTGGTGCAGATGGTGGTGGCTGGTGCTGGCCACCGAGGCGCCGCCGGCCTGTGTGTAGGGCGTGGCCAGCAGCGATCCGGCCGCCGAGCCAACGGGCATGCCCATCCCGGATCCGGCGTACGGGTGTGGAATGGGCGGACGCTGCTTAATCAGCGCCTGATTGGCTCCAGTGCGATCGGGCGCCCCGAACAAGCGGCGCCAGAAGCGGCGCCAGCTCTCCAGAGTCTTGCCGGACCAGATCCACACGCCGGAGGTGATGCCCACGGCCAGGGCCATGAAGTACTTGAGCATCAGCACCGAGTAGAGGGGCTTCCGGCCGGGGCCCTTCACCTGGGCGCAGGGACAGGCCAGCGCCTTGATCCAATCCTCGAAGTAGGCGGCCTCGTACAGATAGCAGCCGATCACGATGGTGGCCGGGACCGTGTACAGCACCGAGAAGATGCCGATGCGGATCATCAGCTTCTCCAGCTTGTCGGCCTTGACGCCGGCGCCCACGCCGCCCTGCTGCTTGATCACCGATCGAATGCGGAAGAGCGACACGAAGCCGGCCATCAGGAAGGTCGTGCCGATCACCAGGTAGACGAAGAGCGGGCCCAGCACGAACTTCTTCAGGTGGTCGGGATTGAGGTTGCCCACGTAGCAGATGCCCAGAATGGGGTCGCCGTCGACGGCGGAGAGCAGGAGCACGGCCACCGACTGGACGGTGGGGAAGAGCCAGGCGGCCAGATGGAAGTACTGCGAGTGCTTGGTGATCGCCTCGTTGCCCCACTTGAGGCCGGCGGCCAGGAACCAGGTGAGGCTGAGGATCACCCACCAGATGGAGGAGGCCATGCCGAAGAAGTAGGTCAGCAGGAAGACCAGCGTGCACGAGTGCGGACCGGTGGAGCTCTCCTTGAGCAGGTGGCCGTCGCAGGCGATCTCCTCGTTCTGCAGGAAGTTGCGCGACAGGTAGCCGACGGCCACCATGAAGTAGCAGGCCGAGAGGAAGACAATGGGCCGCTCGGGGTACTTAAACCTTTCGGTGTCGATGATGAATGTGGTTAGGGTCATGAGGGTGCTGCAGAAGCACAGGCCCGACCACAGGGCGATCCAGAGGCCGGCGAAGTCCTTTTCGTCGTTGCTGAAGAACGGCCCCTTGCACGGAATGGCGCAGTTTGGAACGCCGGCGATCCTTTGGACAGTCAGGTTCATGTACCAGTGATGGTGCCGCATGGGCGACTGCTGCAGGAGCTGCTCCTTCCCCAGGGAGATTAGCGGCGACTGGCACGAGCACGCGCACTCTTTTCCGCTTGCCTTTTCCCCTTGGGGATTTTGGCAGTTTTTTGAATTCCTTCCGCGGCACTTGCTCGACGTCGACGATCCGCCCGAGCTGCCGCCGCCGCCGCCGCCGGAGCTGCCGCCCTGCTTGCGCTTGCCGCCCGATCCGCCCGAGCCGCTGCCGGCTCCGCCCGATCCGCCGCCGCTGCTGCCGCCGCTGCCGCCCGCCTCCGTGTACGAGGGCTGCTCCATGCACAGGTTGTCCGGGTCGCCGTGCAGCGGCAGGTGCTCGCAGGCCATCCGCTCGGGCCACTCGAAGCTGTACTGCTGCATGATGGGGGCGCAGCCGGAGCGGGCCCGCTCGCAGACGCTGCGGCAGACGGGCAGCGGCTTGTGGTAGTCCTCCAGGCAGATCGGCGTGTACATGCTGCACAGGAAGAACTTGAGGTCCGGCGAGCACTTGATCTCCACCAGGGGCCAGAACTGGTGCACCTCCAGGCCCGCCTCGTCCTGCGTCTCGTGGTTCATTTCGTTGGGAAACGACGTCATATTGTAGCCGATGCCCCGGCACATGGGTATCGTGATCTCCTCGCAGCGCGAGTTCGGGTCCTTCGGTATGGCCGGCACTCCGTAGCCGCCCGGCGCGGGGCTCACGTCCATCCCGTGGGAGCCCATGCCCATGCCCATGCCCATGCCCATGCCGTGGTCGGGACTGTGCTGCGGACTGTCCGGCAGGGCCCGGCCGCCAGAGCTGAGGCAGAGGACCAGTCCTAGCCCTAGGACGAGTCCTGCCACTCGGTTCTGGCACTTCATCTCTTCTGCTCTGTGGCTTCGCTGAGCTCTCTGTAAGCTTCTCAGTCGAGTTCTTCTTTCGCGCTCCTCTGGGTGGCTCCTACTCGGCGTACTCTCTCTTCCCTTCTCTGGCGGAGGGGCTGGCGGGGAAATGAATGCGTGTGCAAAGCAGACTCTCAGATTCTCTTCGTCTCTTCTGGCGTCAGCGTCAAATCGTCAACGCTCGACAAACGGCCTGGCCTAGCTGCAAAGACAAAAGATACAGAGATACAATTAGTACGGGCTTCGGAGGGGTATCCTTGAGTGCTTAGCTCCAAGACCTGATCTATTCGAGGGCCAACTCTCAACTGATTTATAGACCACAAAGCTCTCCACTACCAGAGAGCGGCCTGGGTGGAGGAGGCGTCGACAAGTTGTTCACCAAATGCCTCTTTCCTGTGGAGAGCGAGGGCTCTCTGCCTCCCTCTCTCTGTCGTGGGCTTCATTTGTTTCAATTGAGCGGCGTCGAGGCGAACACTTGGACATGTCGTCCGATGTCACATGTCAACCAGTGCCCCCCTCCGCCCGCCTCGTGGCTGCTGCAACCCTTGCAGGGAGCTCTCTCCCTCTCTCTCTCTCTCTCTCTCCCTCTCTGGAGGCGCATCAATCAAAATCAGTGATTTTTATTAAATTTGACGCCGTCTGCTGGTCAGAGCCGGAATGGAAATGGAGAGTGGAGTAAACTGCATCCCATGGCTGATCAAAGTGTTTGCCCAGAAAAAGGGTGTGAAATGCTGCTGATGGATGAGTGGATGAGTGAATGGGCAACGGGCAATGGGCAATGGGATGTGATGAGGCAGAAATTAATTCAAGACAATTGCTCACTTGAAGCATCAGTGCGAATGGAGGAGGAGGAGGTGCAGCAGCAGGAGGAGGAGGAGGAGGAGGAGCAGCAGGAGCAGGCACCTTTCTTTTGTTTTCTGCGAGTACGTGTATCTGCTATCTGCTATCTGCTATCTGCTATCCGTAACCTGGACATCCAAGACAAGACATGATATCCCCAGCAGTTCAGCTCAGTTTGTGGTAAACCCTAAAACGAGGGGTGGGTCAGGGGGCAGGGAGAGATACCCCAAATTGACAGCTGGACAGCCAGTGCTCGAGTGAAGGGCAATTTAAGCAGAGCTTCTGTTCAAAGTCACGAAATGTATCTACAAGATACACGGGCACAAGCACAGTTTTAAGCAAGTGTCAAGTGACATACATATTTGTGGCTCTTGCGGTCAGAGTGTCTCAGTTTCAGCATCCCCCAACAGCCCCCCAGCAGCCCCCCAGCAGCCCCTTTTCTTGCGTGTGGTCCACAGCTGCCGCTGGACGGGTATCCCCTTTAAAGGGGTGGAGGAGCTTTAGACCAACAAGCTGCCCCGCTTGGAAAAACTGTCAACAGCAGCTGCAAGGCTGGCCCTTCCCCCCTCCCCCACCCCCTTTGATGGTTGCCTTCCATGGGCTTCTATGCCATGGAAAAGTCCTTTCATTGTTTCTGATTTACCGAATGAATGACATTTTAATTAATAACATTTTGTGTGTGTGTGTGCTGGGTGCTTCCCCCCCCCCCCCACACTCTGGTAGCACCCCCGAAAGAGCCCCTGCTTTCGGAGTGAAACATTTTTCGTGTTCAAATGTTTGCCAAGCACTTGAAAATAATTAAGTAAATACGCAGGAAAATGGGAAATGGCTGATGGGGGTTGTTGCTGCCCAACTTGGAGCCCAAGTGCGGCTGTTGTTGTTGATTACCGCTTGAGGATTGATGGGCAGGAGGCAGGAGGCAGACGGCAGGCGGCAGGAGGGTAGCGCCAAAAATAAACGTTGAAATTCAATATCGAAATGTGGGCAGGCATCGCATCGGCTCGGATCGGATCGGATCGGATCGGATCGGTTTGGTTCGGTTCGGGTGGAATCGTGAGAAATAATGCCAGGCGCGCGCGTGCTCCCTGCGTCCGATATCGATTACCGACGGGCGGGGGCGGGTGGCAGGGTTAAGGCAATGTCCCCGCCCTCTGGCCACCCGTTTCGATCACTTCTCAAGGATAGCCCTTCCAAAGGATCCATTGGATCCTTCCACGCCCAAGCAAAGGCAACTGGCTTTCAGGGTACCGGAAATTCCATTGTTTTTTGGCAGCCTCTTGCTGCAGCTTTCCCTTCGAGTGGACCCAAAATTAGACCTGGGCGACAAATGGAAAAAACGGGCCAAGAGTCGAATTGGTTTTGTCCAAACGAAAATCATATCCGACCCAAAAACGACAGACGGAAGAGGGGGAAAACCCATATCGGGCGGGGTTGCACCACCGCCACGTAGCACCAGTGGAAAGGCCACGTTTTCACAACGGGTTTCACATTTGGCCAGCCAGCGGTGGCAGTGGCAGTGGCCAAGTGTCCAAGAACAACATGCTCATGTTATTACAACGAGTCAAGTGGCAGTGGCAGGAGGGGCACGAGAGGCAGCATCGGCATCAGGGATCGGCCCTGATACGGATTATTCTGCAGCAGCTACGTGGGGCAGGGGCAGGGGCAGAGGCAGGGGCATGTTCATGGGAAATGGCCTGGAAATAATAGCAAACGTGCCACACTCTCTCTCTCTCTCTCTCTCTCTCTCTCTGTTTTTGTGTGGCGAAGAGCAGAAGATGCATAAATATTATTTTTAATAGAGAAAAATGTCTCAAGTGGCGGTGACGAATGGATCTCCACGGATCTCTCCACGGATCTGCCTCTGAGTCTCTCTCGAGTGGTGGCCAAATGTTTATTTGTGGCTTAATGTTTGTTTAATGATTTGTTGTTTCTCTCCCTCTCCCTCTCCCTCTCTTCCTCCTTCTTTGTCCACTCTTCTGCGGCGGAATATTTAGTGCAGACTCATATTGTTTATTTAATTGTTAACAAGCGTGGAGCGGCGGAGCGGCTCGGGGGGGCACAAAGCTCGTTACGAGTTACAAATTATTATTATTGAAGGAAAAACGCATAACGAAAAGCCAAAAGGCAATGCCAATACGGCGATACAGCGATACAGCGATACCAATACCAATCGCCTTTTTGCCAGCTCATGGCGCGGCGCGGCGTGGCCAAGAGGGGCTCCGTGGGGCTCTGTGGGGCTCTGTGGGGCTCTAGAATTTATACAAAATCACGATGCCAACAAGTCTCAACGATGTTTGCTCTCTCCCTCCCTCCCTCTCTCCCTCTCTCTCTCTCTGCCTCGCCTCGACACGGCAACAGGCTTAGAGACCTGGCTGCCTCTTGGCCATGTTTGCCAAAGACTTGACGCACAGACTAGAGAGAGAGAGGGAAAGAGAGAGGGAGAGAGAGGAGCAGCGGTAGATCTCTGCCGATCTGCAGAGTGCGTGCCGCAGCCACAACTGGAAATTGGTGAATGGCTCTGCGCTTCAATGCACTAAAGAGGTCGCAACAGCAGCATGAGGCATGCAGCATGCAGCATGCAGCATGCACCATGCAGGCAGGCAGCGGAAGCTGTGTCCAAAGTTGGTAGCGCGACAACAAGACAACATCCCAGACATGCAACGGCGACAACTGCTGCTGCTGCAACCTGGCTGTGGGACTGTGCGACTGTGTGGCAGTGAGGCAGCGAGGCAGTGACTGTGTTTTAATTAAACACACTAACAAGTGGCCAGAAGGGGCACAGTCATGTGGCAAGTGTTGTTCGGCGCAGAAAGTACAGTTGCGCCACGCAGCGGCAGTGCCCAGAGCTGTGTGTGTCGTGGGTGCCTCAAGTCTCAAAACCAATTTCCCCGTGCATTCTTCATGCCACAAAGGCCAACAACGAAATACACAAAAACAAGAGAATAGAGAGACATTGTCGGGGCAGAGAAGGGTTAATGCTGATGAGCAATTAACCCAAACAATCACCACAGCGAGAGAGAGGGAGAGGCAGCCTCCTCTTGGGCTTTCTGCAACGTCAAAGGGAATGCTAATCGAATGCTTATCGCCGCCACAATCCCATGGCCAATCAATCAATCAATCAATCAATCGAAGAGGCCGGGAGGGCGATGTCTTCATACACAAAACGGCTCCAAATCGTTCGCTGAGCAGCAAAAAACCAAAGGAAACCAATTCGTCCAAAAAAAAGTTGAAAAAAATTCCCCGCAAAGCACTTAAACTTTTCTATGTCCCTGCCTCTTGCCTCTTGGCAACCGCCCCCGCCCCCGACGCCGCCCCGGCTGCATCCATCACACAAAGAAGCGTTGAAGCAGCAGCAACAAACTCCAGAAGGGCTCGCACAGGTGCAACAGTGGTCGGGAGCCATGGAGCTCCTCCCCGTTGGCCTTGGCAAAGGCAAACCGCGAAAATCAATTGAAAAACTCGCCGTGAAAAGCTGGAAAACAGCCACCGACCAAAAGCGGCGACGAAGGGGAGGAGCAGCAGGCGGGCAGCAGGAAGGAGCAGCAGAAACAGAAACAGAAACAGGAGCAACTGTTTGCCCTGTTGGCGGCATCAAAAAAGCGCGTAGCGGCGCAGAAATGAAAACACAGTTTGTCCCCCCTCCCCCCCCTCCACCAAGCCCCGCTACAGCCCCCCACCAGAAGGAGAGGGACAGGTAGAGCGAGAAGGCAAATGAAAAAGTTTTTCCTTTCCACCCCTGCTCCCCTCTCTCTCTGTCGTGCCTCTCAAAGTCAATGCAGACAAGTTCCATGACCTTACAAACGCAGCAGTCATCACAGTGCAAATAGAAGCGGGGGCGGAGGGGTGTGGGTGTGGGGGGGGGGGGGGGGGTTCCCACAGTTGCACCACAGTTGTTGTGCAATTTTGCTGGTCTCCCAGTGGGCTTTGGCTCCCCTTTGGGAGGGTTTTTCTGCTGCCTCTCTTTGCTCCCTCTCTCTTTCTCTCTCTCTCTTTCTCTCTCTCTATTTCTTTCTAATAAACACGAAAACTGGCTCAAGATTTTTGCGCGTCCGCCCATTAAAATCATTGACATTTAAGCGTGCCACCCCATCCCCCCCGCATCCCCCCTGCCACTGCCACTTGGCTTTTCTGTCACACTTTTGCTACACTTTTCGCGGGGGGGGGGGGGGGGGGGGGGGGGGGGGGGGGGTGGTAGGTGGGCCAGCACAGTGCAACTTCCCTAAGTACTCCTCTTCTTGCCCGCTGAAACATTTGGTTCCGTTCCGCTTCCGCTTTCCCTTTGATGTGATGTTCCACAGGGGGTACGGTACAGGGGGGGGGGGGGGGGGGGGGGGGACTGGGGGTTACTGGCTTTTGTTGCTTTGTGGCTGCTGCGAGGTTAATGCAAATTGTTTGGTGGCTCCTTTGGCTCCATCATTAAATGCTTTTTTCTGGCATAGTTTTTTTGCTTTTTGCTTTTTGCTTTTTTACAATTAAATTTTAATTAAGTGGAGGCTCTCCTCCGCTCCCTGCCCCTGCCCCTGCCCCTGCCCCACCCCCTTGTGATTACTGTCCCCGCCTGCAAGTATCTCTGTGCCTCTCCCCCTCTCCCTGGGGACCCCTCATTTTGTTCTTTTTTGATGAGTTATGGACCTGGCCACAAAAGCCAAAATGCATAAATAATAACCACAGATCCTCAGAGAGAGAGAGAGAGAGAGAGAGGGGACAGGGAGAGAGTCTCGGCACAGGGAAACGATTTGCAAATGTCAAATTTGTCACCCCTATAGAGCAGCACCCTCCCAGTCCCCGCCCACCCCGTCCAGCCCTGGCCTAAGGGTTGCAGCAGGGGGGTTGATTTCTATTATTGAATATTTCCTCCTTTTCCCCACTTTTCTTTGGCCAAATGACACCGCAGAAACGGCCAAGAGGGCGAGCAAAAAAAAAAAAGAAAAAAATAAAAACATGAAAATAAAATTAAATTTCCGATTTTTGCGCCGGGGTTTCCTTCGGGGTTTGCCGTTGGTCCTTCTGCTAAATTTTGCTAATAACAAGACACAGAGGACGACTGCAGCTGCAGGACACACACCCAGGAGAGGGAGGGGTGGGAGGGTGTGCACAGGGAGGGGTGGACAGTGTGAACTGTCGGCTGGCTGGCTGGCTGGCTGGCTGACTAAACACAAAAGAGTGTCAAGTGTCTCCACTGTAAAGGACACAGCCGTAACAACAACAAAAAGGCGAATCCTCCCGCTGCACATGTGTTCTTTTTTTTGTTTTCCCCCACCCCCCCTCCTTGTGCTCTTCCAGACGGGGGTATGCTGATTTCGATGAGATCTTGGGCAACCTCCAAAGAGTGTCTCTCCGGGCAGAAAAGATCTATCTGGCTCGGGCCAGTCTTTGTAGTCCTTGAAGGGACTTGAGGGGAAAAACTACTCAATTTCCCGCATGGAACGCTCATTCCATCTGTTTCTACGACTGTCGATCGCATTTCTATATCAGAAATCCACCCCGAATCGAGTTTGCATTCCCTGGGAAGGGTATCCGCAGCCACAGCTTCGTCCTGCCTTCGTCCTTTGCCGTTTTCCATTTCAAATTTTGCAGCATGAGCAGGCGTTTATATTTTGACAGTTGTTGCCACACCCCCCCCTCCAGCCAACCCCCAGCAGTGCCTCTTTCCATGTGCAGTTCTTTAGGAGAGTGGGGGGGCGTGTGGGGTTGCGGGGAGGCTTTGGTGGTGCAAGGAAGGAAAACAATTAAAAACGAATTGCCTTGCATTCCCTTTCTCGCTTTGTCTCTGCCTCTGTTTGCGTCTCTTTCTCACGTCAAAAAGGACATTTTGTGGGCAGCGAAAATTAAATGCCCCAAAAGAAGCATCATGAAAATAAAATACAGACATTTTTGTTGCTTCCGGATGTGGCACATTTACAGGAGAATGAAAATTTTTAGGGGCCTGCTTGCGGGGGGTGGTGTGGGGGGGGGGGGGGGGGGACGGGACTTTAACGCATCATAAAAGAGCGGCCGGCGGGGGAACTATAAACATTTTCATGGGGCACTCGCTCTCTCGCATGGGAATGTGCCACAGAAGGTGCCACAGCGATATATCGAGGTGCCACAAAGATACTGCCTCGCACGAGCCTCTCTATTGAGTGTCGAGTAAATAATAAACGGATGTGCCGCCGGGGCTCTGCGTGAAGGGGGGGGTGGCTACCGAATTTATCTAGATTTAATTCGATTATGCGAGTTTTAATTTTAATTTTAATTTTTAGCAAATAAATGTTTCCTTTCCTATAAATATATATTATTACTTTTTTTAAATTTATGTTTCCTGTTTTTTTACGAGATTTATTTGATTATTTTTGTTATTATAGCCCCCCAACACATTTTAGCCCCACGATTTATATTTATGGGCCATATTTAATAAGCGACCAACAATTTTGATGGCCAATTCCGATGATGGCATTTTTTACACTCCGTTCGCATAAAAGTAATTGAATCCTAAAAACCCAATGAAATATATTCCCCGTTTTGCGTGTGGAGAGAAAACTAATCGAGAGAAAGAGAGACAAAGAGGGAGAGAGAGAGAGAGAGAGAGAGAGAGAAGGGTTAACCTTCGGGTCGCCGGTTTGTCTGTCGCTCGTCGCTTTTTTTTTTGTTGTTTTTAATATATTTTTTACGGCAATTAAAGCGAACCTGCGCCATAAAGAGACGACATTGAAAAATACACAGGAAAAACTATTAGCCAGTGTTTCCCCCCTCACCACCCCCCCTTTTCCCCTCCTCTAGGGTTTGTTGCTGTTTTGTGTCCACACATGCAATAAAAACGATTTTTATGGTCATTCGGAGAGCGTCAAGCGGCAAACGAGGGGCTGGCGACACGGGGAGGGGGGGGGGGAACGAGTGCCACACAAGAGGTAGGAAAGGGTGCCACAAGGGAGCGAGAGTGGTAGTAGGAATGTTGCATGTTTGAGTACGAGAATGCGAGAATAGTGTCCTCTCTCCCTCCCTCTCTCCCTCCCTCTCTCACTGTGTTTCCCTGTAGTTTGTCGAAACATCTCTCTCGCACATACAACATTTTTAGTGCCTAAACACCTCTCTGTATCTGTATCTGTATCTGCATTTGTGTATCCCTTTTCATATCCTTATTCCAAACTTGCCGCACATGCCACATGCCACATGCCTCCTCCTCCCTGTACACGTATTAATTAATGTCAGTGTGGAAATTAAGTGAAATATATCTGCAACATGCCTCCTGCCCCGGGAAATGTGCTGCTGTTGTCATCATACGCAGCGCCCCCCCACCCCCCCCCCCCCCCCCCCCCCACCCCCTTCCGGGGATGTACCTACTCCTCGTACCCCTCGTCTGTTGCATGTTCTTTGTCTTTTATGTGTGTGTGTCACAAAATGCCGCTGACATGGATAATTAATGGAGAAGCCACGAGGTGGCAACGTCTACGTCTACGGCTAAGGGTCTTTCGGCGGACGCATAGGTGACATTCGGGGGTTAGAATCTCCCCCCCCCCCCCCCCCCCCCTTCCAGGGGCACAAGAATTCCAGAGAACGTCTCTTCAAAGCCTGAACCTTGAATCTTGAAACATTGCCCATAATTTATGCAATTTTTGTTTGCCCAAAAGCCAAACACACATATTTTTTGCGCAATTAATTCCCTGACAACTAGATTTGGGCAGAGGGGTGGATGGGGGGTGTATGGCGGGGGGGAGGTCAATTAATTGATGCAATTTAATGCAATCCAAACAACAACATTTGTGCCCCTCACATGGTTCATAAATTTCAGTTTTTAGAGAGACAAAAGTGCTACGCTTCTGCTTTCGGTTTATTTATTTATTTTTGGGGCAACAATTTTGCAATTCTGTGACTGTGGATAGAGCCTTCCGAAAGCTGTGGATAGTGGAAGCTAAATGCTGTGGATGCTGAATGCTGTGTGGATGCTGTTTGCATGTGTGGATGCTGTGTGGATGCGATTTGTTTGGCCCAATATTCTCGCGGACGTCTCGATGTCTGGGTTTCCATTTCAAATGCTATAAATTGGTCGCCATCTCTCACTCAGTCCCCCCCCCCCCCCTCTCTCCCTCACACTCTCTCTCTGTTTCTCTTTCCAATATTACGCATACGCCTTGGGGGTCTCCCTGGTGGGTGCTCTTCCGCCGCCGTTGCCGTCGCCTGGCATTGATTTTTATGCTTGTTTTCGCTGCCATTTCTCTTGTGCTCCTTTTTGACTGTATGCTTTGTATAACGAGTATTTTGTATACATATACATATATATATATCCCCCCCGCCCCCCACCCCCCCTTTGCCGTATTTAATGGTATTTCTAGCTTGCTTTATTTTGTTGGCATGCGTGCGCGCGACGCGACGCGACGCTAAGCGATAAACACGCGGGGCAGGCAGCCACCGTCGCCCCACCTCGGTGTCTGCCCCAACCCCTGGGCCACCCCCTTCTGTGTGTGTGCGTGTGTGTGTGTCTGGCATGCGTTTAAGTTTTCAGTTAATGGCTTTTAATGGCATTCCCCCCCCCCTTAGACCCACCCCCTCACCACCGACCGTCTTCGGCTGCTGCTGCATTTGTTTTTCTTGGCTTTCGGGCACAAAATGTTAAATAAATATCGAAATCAATTAGTTGCGTAAATTTTGGTTCAGCTTTCAAATGATCCAAAGCAGATAAACACAAATTTTGGAGATTTTCTGGGCGAGTGGATGTCGATTTTATGTGGGATTTTATTTGGTGCAAATATATTTTACTGCAGAAGCATTTAAATTAAATAAATCGAAGCGATTATCGATAAATGTCGATAAATGTCGATAGAAACGTTAGAAATTAATCGAAAATAAATAAAAATTCTATAAAATTTGTGTACAAATAAATCGATATTTTAATCGATACATCGATAATCATGGAAACAATAAACTAGACAAATATCGAACATGGCCTAAGACCAAAGACACATTTGATTGATTCCATGCACATCTTCCATAAATCGCCATCAAAATAACCCTCTCAATGGATGTCACATAAATAAGCCGAACCGCAATCGAGATCTATCGATACCCAATGCCATAAATTCGATGATAAACAAATGAGAATGCGTTCTAGAGTGAGTGCCTGATTAATTTACGGGCATATGGTGTGGAGGGGGGGGCATTCTATAAATACCGACCACAAATATGTTTCGAGTAAAATATTCGGATATATTTTCCAATTAATTTAACACCCTCTTGGAAGTCATCAGAGGGGCTGCTGCTGCTGCTGCTGCAGTCTCGAGACCACAAATTCAATATATATCAATGTGCATGCATCCACATATACACTCGTGGGATGTCCCCCACATGTCCCCCAGGCAGCTTCCCCTTCGCTCGGGCTTTCTGCCTGGCTAGAGAGGGGAATTTCAATGAGGCTTGGCATCACTCTGCTCTGCTTCTGCTCTGCTTCTGCTCTGCCCTGCTTCTGGGTCTTTTTTATAATTTATGGCCCTGTGGCTAATGGCCAAATTGCCCATAACCATAATTTGCATGCAAGCAGCGGCTTTCAACTTTGACTAATTTCTTGACTGGCTGCCAGAAGCAGCGGCAGGAAAGTCTACAGAAATCTTATCGATATGCCATATATCACTCAATATCAATATCAATATCAATATCGAAACAAAAAACGAAAAGAAAAAGGAAAAACAATTTACAACAATTGCTTAATTGAAATGCCCTGCCTTTGCCACTGCCACAGAGCCACTGTAGAATTTAAATTTATGAAAGCATCAAAAGCGTCCAACAAAAATCGAACAAAATCATAAATAAATCGCAGGCTTATCAGCACTTTTTTCGTCGTTCAAAGTGGAAATGCCGCCGCCATCCAGCAGCGGCACAAAATATATTTTTGTGGAAAGTCAACGGACGGACGGACGGACGGACGGACAGGCACATGACACTTGAGACGGCCCAAAACCGATACCGATACCGATTTAAAGTCAAAGTCGGATTTCGATCCGGATGGAGGGATCCCCCCCCCCCACCACCACCACCCACTCCCTCCCCAACGAATGAACTTTGAACGCCGGCAGCAGTCGTGACAGTTTTTATTTCTTTTGGTTTTTAAGTGACATTTTAAGAGTCAATAGAGAGAGAGGGAGGGAGGGAGGGAGGGAGGGAGAGAGAGAGAGAGAGAGTCACAAGGGTCACGACACACCGATAGCCAGGGGAGAGCCTTATCATGGTGGAGCTCTTGTGGCATGGAGGATAACATAATTTTGAATAAAGTTGTGGCGCGTGCATAATTATTACTCGTATTTCTGATTGACAGACAAACGAAGCACAAGCGATACCCGTAGGTAGGCGTAGCCATCAAGTTTTCCCCCCATTAGCATTTCCACAGGGCATGCCACACATGCCACATATGGCAGGCAGGCAGGCAGGCAGGCAGGCAACAAGACAATAGAGGAACCTCTCCGGCTCCGGCTCTGGCTGTGGCTCTGGCTGTGGCTCTGCCTGCGGGATATACGACGTTTTTTTGTGTCTATGTTTTTATACGACTTTTTCGTAGGCGTAACATGTGTGTGGCATAAACAAAGCTACAACAAAATGCACAGACGACACACAAAAGGCGGCAGTATCAGCCGATATATGCCCAAACACATATACATATGTAGGTACATATACATATACATATATCTATGTACATACTCGTATTCTACGGATATGTAAGGTCGCCTGTCGAAAGGAAGGAAAGGCGTGAAACTGTTGATAGTCTATTGCACTTTCCCCCCCCCCCCCCCCCCCCCCCCCCCTTCTCACCACCCCTCTTTGTCTCTCTGTCTCTTTCTATCGCTTTTCTGTTGTTTTATTTTTACGGCCATGCAATAAAAATATTTACGATGCCATAGAGCGCCAAATATGTTGGGGGGGGGGGGGCCTGGAGTATGGGAATCAGTTCTAACTAACGGTATGCGGCAGGGGCAGAGTTAGAGAGTTAATAAAATGTTGCACACACTTGTAAACAGAGAATTTTGAAGCTGCAAAGTGGATGCAAAGGGGGCAGGGGGGGAATTTATTTGATTTGCATTTTCCAAGAGGCGAACAAAATCAATTTAAAATTTAACAATAAAATGGGTAGGGGAATAGGGAATGGCGGGGGGGGGGTTGGGGGTAGACACCTCAGTAAACTGTAAACCAAAAAGGATTGATAACTCTCCTGGAATGGGCAGGCGAATCGAGGCACACGGGACTCAACATTAAGATACTCTGATCGGGAATATCGGCATCTGTCGAGTGTTTCTGGGCCGCAGGAATCCTCCAAATATATCCACACATTGGGAGCCCTAGAATCTACTCCAAAAGATCTGTTAAGGAATGCCTTTGAGCTAATTCCCTGAATTGCTGGACTGGTCATAAGACGGATTTCTCTCAACCCAAAAGATGACCAACAAATGGCGGAGACGTGCCCGCAAGAAAATGAAGAGATCTCCCAAGAGAAACAGAGACAGAGAGAGGGAGAGTGGAGTGGAGTGGCAGAGGAAGTGGAAACCAATGAACTCTTGGTATGCGCCGCAGATGCATTCTCCATTCGGAGCATCGAAGCAGACGCTTTTCAAAATAGCTTCCGAGGGCAGCAGACACGGCCCACACATTTTCCCCCCATCGCTTGTTCCCACCCCGCGGATACGTGGATACATGGATGCATGGCTACAGGGATCCCTCCCTCCTATTCTAAAGTGCAGGCGGCTGCAATCAACGCACTTGTTCCTGTTTTTCTTTCGTTTTTTCCCGCTGCTGATGTGGCAGGTTGCAGCAGGTCTGGCCGAGGGGCGGGGCAGGGTGTACTCTCGCGGTGCTGATTTTCTTGTTATTGTTGTAAACTATTTATGCATTTCGAAGTTTATTTGAAACTTGAACGGCAACAGGAGCGGTGGCACCAGCACCAGCGGCAGCGGCAGCGGCAGCGGCGGCGGCGGCGGAGGCAACACACACCATTCCCTCCGCGGCATTTCGAATGTTGTTCGAGATTCTTATTTCCATTTCCATTCTTGTGTGCCCCGTGCCCCGAGCCCCGAGCCCCGTGCCTCTCCTGTTTGTTGATTTTATGAACTGTTTTTCTTGCTTCACTTGCTCTCGCCCTCTCTCTTCCTCTGTCTCTCAGTCGGGGGGCTGCAATTGCCGTTGGTGCTGCCCTCCGGCCACATATGGTCACCTTAATTTACCGTGCAACACACACACACACCAGAGAGGGGGGGGGGGGGGGGGGAGGGTGTGGTGCCTGAAATAATTTATGCCTTTTTCCTCGAGTTTTGGTTTATTTTTTCAAGCGCATTTCAACAGATCCAGCAATCAGCGTGTTGTTCGGCGTTCGGGCAGGAAGCCGGCACCAAGGGATGCTTTTGCTGCTGCTTTTCGATTGTGTGTTGGCTGATGTTCCACCAGCCCCTTCCCCCACCCCCCATCCCCATCCCCCAAGCAACCCCTTCTCCCCCACTCAACGGGTGGTGGCGTTGCCCGCCTGAAGGTGCGTTTGGTTCGTGCCTCAAACGCCTGCCTGCCTGGCACATCTTCTGGGCTGTATGTGGATCCCTTTTGTTGTTTACACTGACGCCGACCGTCGACCGCCGACCGCCGACCATTCCTCCAGACGTGCCACAAAACTTGGATAACCGAATCGAAGGTGGAAAACGATTTCGAAACAATCTCCAGTGCAGTTTGTTGCCCTTTCCCTGGAGATTATCCTTTGGTTAGTTTTTTTGCCACCATTCTTGATGCCTTATTCCAAGGGAAGAAGGAAAGATATCCATGTGTGCAATCAATCAATCATTTTTTCCGATTCCCAACTAATCGATCTTTAATTTTTCCTCTTAGTTTTCCCAAACAATTTCATTAAAATTAATCTCCACTCCCTAGCCCCATAGAATCCATGCAACACTCGCATTTCTAATGAACTCTGCCCCCCCCCCCCCCCCATCCTCCTCTCGTATGCCCCCATCTTTCGCTTCTATAAACAAGAGAAAATATGAAAATATCTTTCGAACATTGATTGACTGCTCGACATGATCGGACGTGATTGTGATCGGCTAACAAGAGCGAGGGAGAGGGAGAGGGAGAGGGAAGGCAAGGAATAGAGAAGTAGAAAAGGTTGTGGGAGGAGGAGGGCGAGCAGGAGGAGGGGTAGTGCTCGAGCCTACAATTATAATTCAATTAACAGTTGAATTCTCTTTCTCAATTCTCTTTCACCCTCACGTTCTCCCCACCTCCTGCTGCACAGACAACGAGCGCCACATGCTGGGCGAAGACGGAAGGTAGGAGCGGGGGAGGGCTTGGTGTAGAAGGGTTATGCCCAAGTACATATATTCTTGTATTCAATGCATGTTCTGGTCTGGCATATTTAATTAGTTATTTTGTATTTGTAATTCTCAACAGAAAAGTAATGTAAACAACAACAACAAGAGAAACAACAGAAAAGCCCAAGAAGCGACACGAACGAAGAAATGTCTGACGAATGACGACGATGTGGATGTGGATGTGGATGTCGATGCCGCTGCTGCCGCTGATGATGTGTCATTTCTATGCGAATACGAACACGAATACGAACACCAATACGTTTACGAGTGCATGCTTGCGCTTGTCCATCTGGCAGCCGAATCGAATCGAAACGAATCGAGCGGAGTGGAGTGGAGTGGCGGGCGCGTCGTGTATTTATGGAAATATTTTCATGTTTTAATTGCGGAGAACATTTTGAAATGTCTCCCCGCATAACAAATGAGCCGCAAATAAAATAAATATTTAACAAAAGGAAAGAAATCAACATCGTAGTGTGAGGGGAGGGGAGGGGAGAGAAAAAGACACTCGAGACTAGAGAAAAGGATACTATTTTGCATTAAAGCTGGCCATGGCCAAGGGAAAATTCTGAAATATGAGAGAATGATGGATGGGCAGAAGGAGGAGGCGATGAAGGAGCGGAAGAGCGGAGCAGAACTTGGCAACTCAACTGGCGGCAGAAAAGCAGAAAGAAGTCAACAGCTCGTTAGCGTTAAAGTGTGCAAAAGATATGCCCAAAGAAATCATCACAGTTCTCTCTTTCTCTCTCTCTGTCTCTGCTGCCATTCTCTCGCTCAAAAGGGTAAACCAACAATGGGGCAACAAGTCGCGTCGTCGTCTGAAGAGATGCATCGCCCACGGCAGCCAAAAAAAAAAAGAAACCCAAGTCCCGAGACACAGCACCCCGCCGGCTGCACTGAGCGAAAAAGCATATACGAACCAATTCGAATTAATTTGAAGCCTACCAGAACTTGGGAAATATTCATTTTTTTTCTCACAGTGTAGCCAGGAGATGCTGCCGTTGTTGAAGTGCAAAATTGGCGTTGAAAAGTAACTGCCGACAACAACCGCAGCCGCAGTCGCAGACGACGAGGACGAGGGCGATGGCGAGAGCGAGGACGAGGACGAGGAAGATGATGATGATGTGCCTCTCTGTGCCTGATGCCTGGCCTCTGTTGTGGGAAACTGAATGCTGAACACTCTGGACTGCTGGACTCCCGAACTCTCCTTCTCTCCCCGCTCTCCGTGAAGCAAGGAATCTTTTGCCTGGTCAATTGCACCAGGCACAGGGTCACAGAGAGCGAGCGAGAGAGAGAGGGAGGCTAAGGAGGCAGCTCTGCTCTGGCATTTTTCTCTCCATTGTGCGGCAAACTAAGCGCAATGAAGTAGCCAAGGGGCAAAGTGTTAAGTCTCGACGGCGGGGGGACAGGGCTGGGCGGCAGCGGGAAGGTACTCCTCGCTTGCCACTAAGGTCAAGTGTCTTCTGTTGCCTTATTTATATTTGCGTCTGCACCGACGACGTCTTAAGGAACAGACAAGAAAAAGATGTTGAGATGGCTTCTGGGGGCCAAGGACATATCGACTGGAACATTTTAATGGGGATCTTCCATCTACAAAGAGATGGAACCCCATTCCATGGGGGTCTTCTACCGCTTGCCAAAGTTCTCCACTTACCATTTTTTCCATTCCGTTGGGTATTTTCTATTGGCTGCTCCTCTCCGGTAGATCTTCTGCTGCTCTCGTTTCACGTTCACGGAAATCTCCCCTGGGTAGAGTCTGTAATGGGAACAAACGAGAGATCTGATAAGTTATCTGCTATTTGGCGAATATCTTGGGTACATTTTTACGGGCCAGAGACATAAAGCTTCCATAAATGCGAAATCCCTAACCATCCACGCCACTCCACTCCCCTCCATTCTCCTTCCCTCCTTTGTTTATTGCCAAAAGTGGCTCGTAAAAGAAATGTTTATAAATTTTGGTATAATTAGAAAATATTAAAACCACAAAATAACTTAATTATGCAATGGGTGGAGGAGGGAGATTTATGGCCAGGCGACCAGCGACACACAGTCTGTCCGAAAAGGAATGCGCGCCTTCCACCCGCCCCCCACCCAAAAAGGGCCCCAAAAAGAGTTGCCGCCCCCCCATGCTCCGTCCTCCCATCCAGTAACCAGGAAAATATGTTAATATTTGGACAATAAATATCTTTTGGGCCACGGCGGCGGCGTCGGCGTCGGCTGGCAAAGAACAATTGGAGTTGTGTCTCTGGCGGACTTCAAACGCGGAAAAGCGAAAGAAAAACAGCAGCAGAAGAGGGAAATGCAAACAGGAAAGGAGAGCGCGCGAAGGCGGTGCCAGAGCGGATGGGCCGGAGCATGGGTCCTAGGCAAAAGTGGTCTACTTTAATCACGCCACGGGATTAAGGGGCCCCCGTCCGACACGCCGCCGCTTCTGCCGCTGCCGAAGAGATGATGAAGAAGTTGCGTGTGTGCACAGAAAAGGGCGAATGTGGGGGGACCGATGGGACGGGGGGGAAGCTCGCTTACAATTTAATTAACTTTTTTCCCGTCCCCCTCCTGCTACTACCCGCCCTTGTTCTTTTTTTTTTATTTCTTATTAAAGAACGCGACTCGAACGTTGTTTGTCTTAACGGCACTCTTTGTATAGAAGTATTTGTTGTGCGTCTGTTCATATGTACATACATATGTGTGTGTGTGTGTGTAATGCAGGTTTAATCAGCCAGCGACAAAACAACAAAAGAGGGAGAGCGCCTGGAGAGTGGGAGAGCAGGCAAGCAGGAGCGTAGGAGTAGACGACGGTGATCGGGAGAGTACGCATTGGTGAGCAGGAGAGCAGGCAAGCAGGAGCGTCGGAAAGCAGGAGCGTAGGCAAGCAGGAGCGTAGGAGTAGACAAATAGATGATCGGGAGAGTACGCATTTGTGAGCAGGAGAGCAGGAGCATTGGAGTAGTCGAGTAGGTGATCGGGAGAGCACGCATTGGAGAGTGGGAGAGCAGACCCTTTTCGCTTGCCGCCTCATAAGATTTGCCTAACAAAACCTTGCCCTGCTCTCTCTCTCTCTCCCACCCGCCCAGCAATGCCACAATGCTGTCGCTCTGTGTGTTTGTGTTTTGCCGCCTTTGATTTGGTTCTGCTCCCCAGCCCCCAGCCCCCAGGCCCCAGGCCCCCAGCCGCCGGCTCACAATTTGCCGCAGGTGTAATCTCTGGTGTAACCAATTGCAGATAAAGTTAAGCAAACGACAGCAAAATGACAATTTTTTAATTATGGAACGCCCCGCCCTGTCTCCGTCTCCGTCTGTATCTCCCCTAACGTGAGATACGGAGGAGGGATATGATAGAGATTATTGCGAAAATTGTGTGCAAGAGATACTTGTTTGCTTTTCTTGTTGTTGTTGGGGGAGAGATAGTACTTAGACAGTAATTGATTTCTCTTTAAGAAGATTGGAGCGCAACTTTTGTGCTTTTGTGTTGGGAAATTTCTGTGGAAGAAACCTTGAAATGTTTTTCTGTTTTTTTTTGGTTTCATTATAAAGATACTATTTATCCATTTACGCCAAAAATCATTAGGATTGGAGGCCAAAAAGATTGTTTTCTACTTGTACGAAAGATGATCACATCTGGGGGGTTCCATATGAAATATTATCATTCAAATAAATCATTCGGGGGGTATAAATCATACTTTTTATCAAATTTTAAGCAAGTATCTGTTGTTTGCCTTTCATTAGAAACTTTGAAAGACAATTCTTGGGCGGGGGGGGGGATCATGTGTAAGTTTGTATTCTATTCCCTAAACAAAGAACAGAATTCCCAGAACAAGAAACCCAATTTGAATTCGAATTCGAATCCAAAGTTATTTCAATAGAAATCTGAGGCAAGAACCTGCTTGGAGATTGGAGAGATGGAGAGACTGAGATTGGGAATCGTTTTGGGGATGGTTCCAATTAAATGGAAGAGATTCTCTGGGATGCGCGAATGACTGAAATTTGTAGGCCAATTAATTAAGCGCATAATTTATGGCAAAATATATTCTGCTCCTCCTTTCTCCTTGGCTTTTCTCACAATTTGAGCGATCAATAAAGAGACAGGCCGGTGGACAGAGGGGGGGAAGGCAGAGAGCAACGGAACCTATCAGTTTCTCAAAATGTTTAATTTATGACATTGCAAAAAGGCAACAAAATTTATGATCAAGCATTTAAATGCCCAACACGACGACCAGCGACGACGAGCGACGGCCGGAGACAATGAATATGTATTGTATCTGTATCTTTTTTTTGTTGTTTTTTGAAAATTGAAATTCCAATGAATCTCAAGGAGCCTCAACAGCCTCCGCCCCGCCATGCACTGCAGCAATGCCCTGCCCTGCCCCGTGTGGTGCACCCTTCCTTCCTTCGTTCTCTCTAGAGAAAAACAAATATCGTCGTCGAGTCGAGTCGAGTCGCGTCGTGGCTGTTGCTGTTGCTGTTGCAGGAAGCAGACCTTAAACAAACAGAAATTAATTATGTTTCGATGCCGAGGAGGAGAGACACGGACGTACCCAAAAACAAAAAACAAAAAAAAAGAAGATACAGCCGAAGAGAGCCGAGCCCAACAAAAAGATACAAAAAACAGAGAGCGAGGCAGCGAGAGAGGGAGAGATAGGGAGAGGGAGAGGGCGAGCAAATAACCTGATGCTTGAAATGCTGAAAATAAAAATTATTTTTCTTCGGGAGTTGCTGTTGCTCTTCTGTTTATAAGAATAATACGAGTGTAGTACGAGTTAATGTTGTTGTTTGTTTTAACGCGAGGCCGAGGGAAGACGCTTCCTTTTCCAAAACGAGAGAGAAAGAGAAAGAGAAACATGTGCATCCCAGAGATGCGTATCTGCTAGAACGATTTCGGTTCGGTTTCTCTTCTATTTTTGGGTATAATTTCAATTAATTTTGCCTGCCTCTAAACAAAGTTGCATCTGTGTGCCGCATCTTCCACAAAAACATTTATGAGTAATATTGCATGCTCGATTGCAGTCTGTCTGTCTCAGGGGGCGGCGGGGGGTAGAGAGGGGTAACCGTAGAAGATGCTTTTTAATTAGCTTGACATTTATTTTGTGCCTGCCTTTCGGTTCGGAGTCCTCGTCTGTGGCTTTCTGTCTGTTCATTTTTTTTTTTTTTTTTTTGTAGGGTTAAACAGCGCGTAGATTGATATCTTCAAGTTCATTAGAGCTGCAGCGTGGCTTTAATTGGAAATATGCAGAAAGAGAGAGAGAGAGAGAGAGAGAGAGAGAGAGAGAGAGAGAGAGAGGGAGAGAGAGGGTCGTGCCACACTTGGGTGAGAATTAATGATGCCTGGGGCCATCACAGCCGTAGTCCCAGACGCAGTATCCCCCCAGATCTGAATTCTGTTTAAAACTTGGCCATTTTTGTACACCACATCTCTCCATCTCTTTGGCTTTTTCTTTTTCCCTCATTTCTTTCGCTCTCCGTCCTGTTTATCTTTGGTCTTTTGTTAACTGATTTCAAGGGAAGGCTGCACAAATTAATTAACTGCCTTCTGTATAAGGATTTCATTTACTTTCAAATAAGTTTCGTTTTGGGGAAATCATGGACATGGAACTTCCCAAGGAGGAATCTCTTGGGGAAAAAGCCAACTCTTCTCCTCCACAAAATATGGGAAAAGGAAAGGGTTTTCCATTGGAATTCCATCTCAAATTCTACAGATTTTCCTTCTCTTCCGAGACTTATTTCCATTTTCACTTATTTTCCATCTCTGTGGAACCCGCATATGTATGTCTCTTGTTAATTTTCCCCTTTGGTGCGGGGGGGTGCGGGGGGTGCGGGGGGTACGGGGGTGCGGGGTTGGGGGATGCATAACAAACAAAATTAACACCTAGTCGCTACATTTCCAGCTAAAAACAACAACCCACACACGTATCCCATGTGGCAGATGTCCCCCCACTCCCCTCCACACACAAACACACACACACACACACACACACAGTGTTGCCCATAAGTCAGTGTCCACTAACAAGGTGTCGTCTTGCTAAATGAATTTGTCTCGACAATTTCGAACAAAAAAAAAAAAAAAAAAAAGAGAAGAAAAACGAACCTGAGATGCCATAAATATTCTCGATGTACTCGTATTTGTATCTGTATCTGCATCATTTATTGCTTTACTTGTATCTGTATCTAGAACATGACACTTTTGGTTTTATTTCTGGGGAAATCCATCCAGAAGATACTCCAATGAAAACGATTCGCGAAGGGGTTCCAAGAACACCTGGCTTTCGATGCCAGTGCTGTGGGGAAACCAATTAATGGGTATTCGGGTGCCCAAACGTTTCGACTGGGTTCTTTGCCGGTTGAAAATTGCCCAATAAAAACTAGGGACAGAGATAGAGATACGCATGGCATAATGTATCTGTGCTAGGTGGCTTTTTAGGTGTATCTCTCCCTCCCCCTCCCCCTCTCCCTCTCGCTCTCGTCTACTATTACCGTAATTTTCTACTTGATTTCTGACGCTCATAAATCATCATCAGTTCTACCTCTAGATAGCGTCAGGCGTCGCAGTCGCAGTCGCCGTCGCCGTCGTTTGCCTTTGTCATTTTCTCGTGTTGTTTTTGTTCGAGGTAGTCGTCGATTTTGTTGGTGGTTTTTTGTTTTTTGTTTAGTCGCTGCTGCATTTGTTGATTTTTATTATGGAATTTATCTACAGCGACACCATACATTTAGCGACACAGTTAGCGGAGGCAGCAACAAGTTTGAAACTTTTTGTTTGATGTATCTGCCAGATACGATACGAATGCCAGTGAAAAATTGATAGCCTGCCTGCCTGCCTGCCTGCTCGCCTGTCTGACTAACCAACAAAACTATGCATAATAAATGCTTCTTTGGCTGAAAGTTTATTGAAAAATTATAAAAGATAAATCGCTTGAAGATCGCTTGGTTTTTGATTGCGTTTTGGCGGAAAAAAAAACTACAGATACAAGTAAGCTGCCATTAAAAGGCAATTTCTTGATGAATTGTTGGCCAAAGACAAATGCCAAAAAGATCTAAGGGCCAGAGCCGCAAGATTTGGCCAAATATGTACAAGCGCGAAAGAGAGAGAGAGAGAGAGAGAGGCGTCTGCTGTTGGCTAATTGCCGGGCCAATTCCAATGAGCCATGTGTGGTTGGTGCGGTGGTGCCCCGTGGGTATCTAGCGGGTTCATAAATAATCAAAAACAAAAAAAAACACACACACACACACAGAAAAACAAAAACCTAATAGCCGGCAAACAAAATATTCAAAACAAACATGGCCCAAAGAAAGCGGAGCGAAGACGGCAACGAAGAAGAAGGTTATGGATGATCCAATGGGCAATCATGTCAAATTGATTTGAACGAAAGAGAGAGAGAGAAAGAACAGGAGGGAAGAGAGAGAGAGCGCAGCAGCAGCAGCAGCAGCAGCAGCAGGAGGGGAAAATTGAAGGAGCTGCAAAATAAATCAAACAAAAAACGAAGGAGAGAAACTCCTCTTTTTCAGTTAGCAGCACACACAGATACAAACACACACATAGATAGTGGACGAGTACGAGCTGTTTGATGAATTGCAGCACGGGGTAACAGTTGACTCTTGTTGGCCAGTTTGATGAACGACTTGGCCGCTTCGCGCTGCTGCTCCTCCAAGAGCTGCGGGACCCGTGTCTTCCAGCCATTGACTCGAAAAAATTAATCAATATGTTGTGGTTGTTGTGGTTGTTGAGAGAGAGAGAGAAACGTTGTTTTCCTTATAATTATGAGGGTCGTTTGCTCAGGTGAACCCTCAAATTATTGGATGGAGGAAGGAGTGGCCCGGAGTCAGTGGAGGAGACTCGACAATTGTTGGTTTTATAATTATAACAAGATCGTTGAATGATCCATGGGAACAGGGCGCTCCACAGGAGAGAAACCGAAGAAGGACCTCGACCTCGTAAGAAGAATGTCAAGATACAGAGTGTCAAGTGTCCCTCGATGGTCCACCGCAAGCATAGTTTCTCCTCGATTAGTATTCCACATTAGCCGCTAAGCTGACAGCTCCATCGGATCCATCGCATCCATCGCATCCCTCGCATCCATTGGGTCCGGGCCAAAAGGAATGTTAAACAGGATACAAAACTGACAGAGACTGCCGCCGCAGCGTTGACAAGTCAACTGACGGCTGCAAGTGCCTCGCTGACTGACTGACTGACTGACTGACTCACTGGCCAAGTCAAGTGACTGGCCGTGGAGTGAGTGTCAATGCGCTTGTCAATAAATTTTCGCAGCAGCCGAAAAAAACGCAACCCACTACGAGATAATCCCCACAATTAAGCCCCAAAGGAGACAAGGCACCCCAAAAAAAAAAAAAAAAAAAAATAAGACTTTGACAAGTGGACAACAACAAAAAAAAGTCAACGAGGAACACCCATCCAAGAGGCATCGAAAATTTATAGCCAAAGAAGAGGAATGACAAAAAACCAAACAAAAACATAATTTATGGCCGACTTTTGGGATTCTCCGATTCTCAGCGGGCGAACAGGTAGCCCAAGGAACGTTTTTCATTAAAATGATCACCTGTTCGAAAGAGCAAGAGAGATGGAGAGAGAGGGAGAGAGAGGGAGAGCAGGATACAGCCCTGTCAAAGGCCAGAAAGAGAGAGGCCCGCCTTAAAGCTGCGGGAGGTCAGAGTGGTGCACCGTGGCACGCACAGGACGTGGCAGGAAATCGCCTCGTAAAGTACTCCCATTTCGACTGGTTGGGCACCACTGTGCAACAGCAGCAGGCAGCAGCAGGCAACAGGCAACAGGCAACAAGACCCGAGAGCCTTGCCTCTTTGAGTGTCGCCCCAGCAGGCGGCCCCCGTCCCGAGGAGTCGTTTGTGCCTGTGTGCGCTGTTGTGTGACAAAGCGCAATATTTCGAATTTTCGAATTGCAAAAAGTGCGGGCCAGGCCGGGCCAGAAGGCACCACATGATGTCCATGTTGCTGCTGTTGCAGTCAACAGAAAGAAAGATTCCAATCCCCGTCCCCGTCCGCGTCCGCGACCCTCTCTCCCTCGCTCTATAATATGTAAATTGATATTTTTGCTGGCACTCTGGTGTCTGCTCCGGCCTGGTCTGGGCCCTGTTTGCTGTTCTGGCAACACCTTTGGCTACTTCCTTTCGAATGCCAGGCCGGGCCAGCAATAACCTTGAGAAAGCGTCTGAAAAATTAATGAAATCATTTCGTCTCAACGATCCGATCCTCGTTGCCGCCGCCTCCACTTCGCCGTCGGGTTCATGCGAAAACTCAATGGCCAGAGGAGCAATAAAAATGAAATGAAATAAAATATTTAACGACACATTTTGTGGCTCGATCGATGAAGAAGAAACCTGTACCGGCGGGAAGGTGTCGCGTTACGCATAATTTATGGCCACAGAAGAGCCATAAGTTTCCAATGCAAGAGAAAAACTATCTACAAAGATCTCCCTCTCTCCCTCTCGCTCTCTCTCTCTCTCTCTCTCTGTGGCTCTTCGTAGTCTGCGACATGAGACGATCGACATGCAATGGCTTATCTTGATTAAAGATTAAAGACCAGAAAGATAGAGAGGCAGAGGGGAAGGGAGAAACGGAGACTGTTTCCAGGTAAAGCCAGAGACAGGGACAGCACCTGCAATGCCCGCTCTCTCCCCCCACCACCCTCACATCGATTCTGGTAGTCTTCTGGTAGTCGTTGCGCGCTGCCTCGGCAGCCGAAAAAAAAACTTTGACAACAAATAATGAAATAATGTACGGCCACCAGTCCCCCCCACGCCGCCCCCTGCCCCTTCAGACACCCTCTCGCTGCCACCATCAGTTTTGCAGATAAGATTTCCCGCAGTTAGTGCTTCTCTATTCGTTTGACGGCAATATTGATTCGAATTCGAATGAAATAAACGAAAATTGTCGAAAACGAAATACAGCCGCAATTTTTTGTTGTTGAGTAAACAAAGAGCATGGCAGAGAGAGGGAGAGAGAGAACGAACCAGAGATAAGGTGCGCAAGCCAAACGGCAAGCAGAAGAGGGTGCAAGGGAGACAGCAAAACAGTAGGAATCGGTGTAAAAAGTAACTGTTGTGCTCTGTCGGGGTAATGCCCATGTTGATTGTTGCTCAAATTCCAAAAGAGAAGATCTATTTTTCATCATTAATGATGCTCGGAGAGGAAAGAGTTACCCCCGAAATAGTGAGAAACTTCTCCACCGATCCCCAGAGAAGATCTTTGGATGCCTCAAGGGAGAGATGTTTATTATAAGAGATGATCTGGGAAGCGACCTGTTCATCCAAAAAGACGACATCTTTCACAATAATTTTCACTTTCCAACGACCACTTCGACTGACTGACATATCCCATTAAACGGATCGTTGCGGTTCGGTTCGGTTTGGTTTGGATCTTTCTGACTGGCAGTGTAATGAAATCTTCCAGAGCACCTCTCCCATAGAAAGGGGTAAGACACGTACCTGAGATGCTGAGACGGTAATCCCCGAAAGGAGAGGAAAAAACAAACTCCGCTTCTGCTTTTGCGGTAATTAAAAACCGCCGTGCGTCTTGTCAGAGTTAATCCAATTTCACGTTGGCTTTACATCAAAATACACACGTACACACACACACACACACACACACGCGAGCGTTCTCATAGATACTTTATGCACGCCGTGGGGTGGGCGGTGGGGGGGTGGCTGGATACTTTTTGCTTTTTGTCTTGCAAGTAATTTTTACTTTATTTTTCGGACAGATTTTTTAATTAACATTTCGTGTTGCGCGAAAATGTTGTCGCCGCTATCTGAGGAGTGCGGTGCGGTGCGGTGGGGTGGTTTACCGGGGTGGCTGGGGGCGCCAGCAAATCCAATTTTGTTTTCAGTTGACGCCTGTCGTCAACCCCATCGATCAGAGATCGGCTCCAAAACCAGAGGCGGCAGATCTCGTTTCTTTATAACAATTTTCAACACACATTCTCACATGGCCCAAAAAAAAAAAGCACAATTTGTATTTTCATAACTCGTTTTTGTTGTTGTTGTTGTTGTTTTGTTTAGTATTTCTCGTATTTTCGTATTGTCGCGAACGCGAGGACGCCACTGGGCTGGTGTTGGGTTTGGTGGCTGTTTTTTTATGAAACTTCTTTTATATCTCTACGACTGCTATTGTTATTCTGTTAAAATTGTACGACAATGGGGCATGGTGTGCACACACAAAAAAAAAACAACAGAAGATGTCACAGATAGCACTGGCGTTTACCGTTGCTTATTTTGTACTTTCATTATTGATTAATTGAAGTTTGAAAGGTGTAATTAAGGTTCCTCCACACACAAATCGCGCAATTGTCCAACGCAACGAAAAGACCGAGTCCAAGCACAAGAAAACCGTCCGCCGACAAGCCACCGTTCGCTGCGATCGTTGAAAAGAGAATGAGAGCGAGCGTCAACAGAGCACCACAGCAGAGCAGAGCCGAGCACAGCAGAGCGCAGGCAGTCGAGAGAGCGGGTGAGCGGGCGAGCGTGTGTGTCGGGGAGAGTGCGAGCGAGCGCAAGCAGTCAGAGCGGAGAGAGCCCAGGCATACTCTCGCATAGAGTATTACGGTTTTGATTAGATGTTTGCCATGGTGGAAAGGGTATGGAGTGGGGGGCTAGCACAACAAATCAAAGTGCATGAGCAGGGTGCAGATCATGCCCAGGAGAGGGCATTCCCACATGGTAAAGGGTAGAACAACGATGCTTGGATACACACACAACTTTGTGAGTTAGGGTATCACCTGGCAGACCCCAATAAATGGTTTGCTTTCCTGTAGGCTGCAGTTTTCGCTCTCTTTCCTCAATTGCTTTTTCATAAGTCAATAAATCCGGCAAAAGAAAATTGATACCCTGTATACTGAGAGTCACATGGGTGGCTGCTGGTAAAAGTTTCTCCCATTAGCCCACACACACACAACCTTCCTTCCGCTGTGAAACTTGCACTTTCTCAACCCACCCCCAAACGGGGGAACAAAAATAATGTCAGCCGTGCCTGAGGCATTTTCCTTGGGTGACAAATCTCTGACTAGATTGACAGCTCTCCGCTCCGCTCCGCTCCGGTCTGCTCCGCGGCCTGCGCTACCGTTTCCCTCCCAATTGCACATGTGCTGCGTTTCGCATGAACCCACCCCCCCTTCGGACTGCTGCCCATCCTTTCCATCCACTGGCTGCTGCCTCCGCCGTGGCATCTGTTGTTGTCTGGCATATTTTCAGGTTTATTCACTCTCTCTCTGGCACTCTCTCTCTCTCTCTCTCTCGCTGGATATGATTTCTCCACCCGAGGAAGGAAGGAAGGACGGAAGGAGTGCCAGCAAGCACCCTGCTGACATTCTGCAAGTTCTTTGCGACAATCCGTACAGGGTGCCGCATCTGCTTCTGCCACTCCCCCCCGTCCTCTCTCCCTCATTAGGCATTACATGTGTACGGAGGAGGGGAGGGCGAGAGGCCTATCAGTGCATGACAATCACAGGAACTAGCGCAAACAGCGCTTTAATTGCAAGCCCTTCCTGTCCTGTCCTGTGCAACGCTTCCATGCTCTTCGCGCTAATGAGCGCACGTTCCAATTGCTAGCAGCGCGCTCTCTCTCGCTCAGTTGCTCTCTCCCTCTCTCTCTGCTTGTCCTCTCTCTCTTGGGCTCTCTCTCTCACAACTGGTTTTCTGGTTTTTATCTGCTAAGGGTCTTGTTAAAAGTAATTCGTAACACGTTGTTACCAGATAACGCCGTCCCCGGACCGGCACCGAACCACGAGCCGCCAGAAGAGAGGCTCCCCTAACGAGTCGTCGCGTCTGCGCTCTTCTCTCGGCCGCCCTTCTTCTTCCTCTGCCGCCACTGCTGCTGCTTCTCCTCCTTTATTCTTCTGGCTTGTTAGCGTCATCGTTCGCTTGCTAAAAGAGCGATAAAAAGGCAACAGGAGGGAAGGGGGGGAGTTGCAGAGGAGACCCAAGGCAGGTTTTAGAGCGAGAGATCGCTTGCAGTCCAGGCTCACGTTTTGACTTTTGGCTTCGCCTCTGCGCGGCGGCGCGGCGCGGCGCGGCGCTGATGCGGTTCAATACACCCTGTTCTTTAGCTGCAGGGTGCCCCGCTGAAGATTTCTCCGTCCGCCGGCCCCTGCCTCTGGTACCACCTCCTCTCCACTCTTCTCGTGGCGAGCCGGTTCTGGCCTCCTCTTCATACCACACGACCACATGTGGCGGGCTGTATGAGTGATTTTGCCTAGTTAGGAGAGGTGGAGGCTTCCAGGTATGCCAAAACAGAGGTGGAGGCAGAACAAGAGGGAGAGGGAGAGCAAAAAAATCTCATGTTTATATGCATTTCGCGGAGAAGAGGAAGCACCAGTCAGATCCACCATCAACTATAAACAAGCGAGAGAGAGAGAGAGGGAGATAGGGAGATAGGGAGGAGGTGCAGCATATCAAGCGTATGAAGCTTGGGGATACCCTTGCAGATTGATATTTTCTATTATATATACCACTCTGTACCGCAAAATATCAGAATATCCGATTCGGATCATATTTGTTCAGGCTTTGTAACCTCTAGCCCTCTAGCACTCATGATATAGTAATCCCCTTATACAGTAAATCAATTATAAAGATACTCAACGGTCTATCTCTGCTTGGCAAACATCTAGTCCAAGTAGAATAACCCTCTGAAAAAGGGTATATGCTCGTAACAGCAACAAGCAAATCGTGCGCCTGGGCCGCTAATGAACTTACAATGCACGGCTTGTTCAGGCTCCAAAAAGAGGGAGAAGTTCCCCAGCAAAAAGGAGGATGGCTAAAAGCTTAGAGGAGGAGTGGGAGTGGGAGTGGGTGGGTGATGAAGACAAAGACGAAGACGAAGACGAAGAAGGATCGCTGAGAGCTTAGACAGAGACGGAGAGAGAAACACACACACACACACACACACACAGGGAAAGAGAGCCCCGATTAGAGTTATTTGCAAACTGTGAAACATGAACCCGACCTCGGGAGTCAGTCCCGAATCCCGACTCCCGACTCCCATCTACAGCCCGCAAACCCGATGATTGACCCACGAAAAAAGTCGTCTCGTTCGTTCGTGCTGCAATCAGCCATCGGCCATCCTCTGCTTGCCTCTTCCTTCCTTTCGTTGCCAGCCCTGCCACGATCATGATCAGCAAAACTAACAAGAGGTGTTGCCTCTGTCGTTCGGTTCGGTTCCTTCGTTGTGTTGTTGTTTCGCTTTCGCAGGCAAAGTATCTGTGAGCCCAGGCATCAGTCCGTCATCGTGATTTTCCTGGGTGGTACCTCTCCACCTCCTCCTTCTCGTTGCATGCCTTTTGTCTTTAGGTCTTATACCCTGTAGTGCCAAAGAAGGAAGGTATTTCGACCCTATAAGGTATGTATGTATATCGTATATCTCCATAAGCGACTCGACTCCCTTGAGCAGTCGATGGATGTAGCTGATGTGTCCATGTCTTGGTTAGATGCACTAGATACAGGAATACTTCTTTATAAACGACAGATTTGGATCTTTAAGGGTATCCCAGACTTCGGCCCTCAAAGATAATCTTTGCTTCTTGTATTTTGTTTGTCTTGTACTTTGTCGATCGATCGTTGGGGGGCTGGGGCCTTTGTTTGTTTCTCGCTTCGCGGCCCCCAGAGGGGAATTTCGCTTTAACTAGACAACCGGTGGCGTTGTTGTCGACTCGACTCCGACTCCGCTGCACTGCTGCACCCGGCGCTCTGTCAATGCCCATTGAAGCCTCATCGCTATGCCATCATCCCATACCATCGCCAGCCATCCCACAGTCAGCGGCAAAACAGCTCACTTCCCTGGAAATGCTCGAAGCAGCAGCAGGCCCCTGCCATTCGATGTCCAAGTTGAGGTTTTTGGCTCTGGCTTTGGCTTTGGGTTGGGTTGGGTCCCCGCTCCAGCAACTGACAAATCAATTGGGTCTGAAGGACTCCAACGTTAAGTACAACTTACAAATGAGTGAGGATCCAATTTAAAGCTCATAAATCTTGGCCACAATTGAAACATCATTAATCTTACTGTAAGTGCAACAAAAAACAACAAGAATGCCCCAAAGGGAGCGTCATATTTGTAGCTAAAGATCACTCTTGGGGTTAATAGGAGTGCATAAAGAATGATTTAAGGAAACAAGAGGTTTCACAGAAAAAGTGAAAGAAGAGAAAGAGCATCCCAACAATATCCATAAAAGATCCCTACTTTATGGATCCTAAGAACAATTAGAGGATCTTCTTCTAGGAATATAATAATCAATAAAAGATCCCTGCTTTATGGATTATAAAATGAATTCCCAAACAAAGAGGGCTACAATTTGATTAGCTATTAAATAATGATCCTTAATTTGTTAGCGCCCCAAATCACAGAGCGATATCTATCGTAGAACCTAACCAAGTTCAAGGCTCTCAGAAATCCGTATTCCACGCAATCAAAGAGTCTTTTAATTAATGAATTTCCCGCCTAGAGATCATCTAAGATCATCAGCGGAATTGGAATTGGAATCGGAATTGGAATCAAGTAAACATTTCAATTAACGTCGCCAATTCGCGTCGTACGAGCAATGAGTGCTATCTGTCCGCAAGTATAGATCGGTATTCCCTCCATTATACAGCGAGACCATCAATGTCATCGCAATGGGACCACACTCAGAAGCACTAGAATGCCACAATCGCCGACATCGGGACAGCGGGACAGCGGGAGGGGAAGGTGGGGTGGAGGGTGTCCGGCGGACCAATTAATGCGCCACTACAAATCTCATTTTCCATAAATAAGCACGATTTATGGCCATCGAAATAAATATTATTACATATTATTATCATTATCGCAAATGAACGAAAAAATAACAGAGAGACAGAGACAGAGACAGAGACAGAGAGAGAAGGAGAGGAGAAAAACGATTGTCAATCACACGGCATTATTATCAGTCCGAGGGGTAGAGGACGATAGAGGAGCAGAGGGTCGTGGGGGATTGCAGCACACGCATGGCATGGCACAAACATCGCTTCGAATCGAACGATCATAATAAACCATTAAAGAAAATTAAGATACACAAGAGAGAGAGAGAGAGAGAGAGAGAGTAGCGAGGAACGTACAAATAATTCACACCAATCCCAAAAGCAAATTATGGTATAGTTAGGGATAGTATAGTATTTCCTCCTCCCGATAACCTCTCACGTCAGAGAACCCGAGACCCCGAGACCTCGGTGAGAGGAAGATAACCCGCATAGATATCGGAACGCATAGTGGAACCCAAAAAAAAACAGTAACGGGACTACAATATTGAAATTTATGACCCAACTAAATTGACAGGCCCTGCCGTACAGCAGAGTGTGAGAGCGAGCGAGAGGGAAGGAAGGGTGGGTGTGCACTACCTATATACCATATAGTAAATACTGTATATTTGGGGTTCCATAAACGAAGAGTACTACGATTGCCAGCAGCTACCGCATAATTGAGCTTGTAAATTACGGAAAATATTCGGAATTTGGAATTTGGAATTTGTAGAGCAAAAAGAACAGCCCTATGGGAATCGCTTGCCACAGATGTTGCCAGAATCAAAGCGCTCTTGTCCAATTCATTAACGGACACATGAAGAAACATTCCTCTGAATTTTCTCTCTCTCTTTTACTTTGAGGGAAATGAAAAAACTTTGCTAAAATGCAGTACCAGGACTATCGATAAGAGGGGCAGAGAGAGAGAGAGAGAGAGAGAGAGGGAGAGAGAGCCAAAGATTAGAGGGGAAGCACCGAAACCAACTAACCGGAACAATTGCAGTGCGGCAAACAATGTGCAACATGCCAAAGCAGCAGTCAAGGGGAAGAACAGAGAGGGGGGGAGGCGGCGGAGGGAGACTGGCAAATCGAGCGACAACCAACTGCTTTCTGGGTTGGTTCATGGCTTTGGCTCTTCTGTTGCTCCACTAAACAAAAGTTGAAAGCTAAAAACTTTGTTGGCCCAAACCAAAACTAGTGACAAAACGGGGGCGAGTGAGGGCGAGGGCGGTGCAGGAACCCGGGTCAGGTCGTGGGGGCCAAATGCAGTTGCTGAAATCAGATAGCAACAATAAGAACAGAGAGAGAGAGAGACCAAAGACCAAACCAAAAGGAGTTCGGAGCAGCCAGCGGGAGTAAAGTTGGAGTTCTGCATCCACACATCCACGTGGTGGGGGTGGGGGTCTGGGTCTGGGTCTGGGTGGGTGTGGGTGCTTATGTTCGGGGACAGTTTATCGACACATATCGGATCTGTATGACTGTCAAAATCTACAACAGACAAACTTTGACTTGGGAATTTCTTTGTGCCTCTCTGCTTGTGCTTTTCCTCCCAAAACATTAACTCAACTTGTTTGCAGTTCAGCCCCCCCCCCCACCCCTCCCTACTTTACGCAGAAATATGCACAAATTTTGTGTCATTTGTTCACTGGTTTTTTACTCTCTTTTTTTTGGGGGTGGGCGGTGGGTAAAAAACTTTTGCTGCAAAGTTTCCAATTTCCATGTGCGTTCGTGTTTGTGGTTACAGTTTTCGGTGGTGTCCGGGAGCACCCGGATTTGATTGCTTTTTCATTGTTTTCGAATGGTTTTTTGAATGTTTCGAGGAGCATGTTCAGTGCGAGAGAATCGATTAAAATCATGTTTATGAGGTGACTGCAGGCAGACGGGGGGGCGGAGGGGACATATTCCCAGTTGTCGCTAAGAAAAGTCAAAGTTTAATGGCGATTTGATTGGAGATCTATATGCGTGTATTAGGGGTGTTTCCACGAGTCGAGAAAAATTTTGAAATATTTTAAAGTGTTGAGAATTTAAGGCTTCTTTTTTTGTATTCTAATCTATGGCTATAGTATTTGTTCTATTATATTTATTACTTGAATTATTTCTTATATTTTTTTTTTTATTTAATTCTTGCGGGGTCGAAGGGTCAAACCTATGAATTTCCGCTCTTTCATTTAATCGAAATTTTTGTTTGTTTTTTATTCTTTGATTCTCTCGATTTTCATTTGCATTTTCCTAAAACTTAGTTTCCCCAATGGAAATTTGCATAGTATTCAAAGGAAAACCTTCGGGTTGAATGCATTCCCCTCCACCCACCCGCCACCCCCACCCCGTTTCTTTCTTTGGCCAGGTGGCCCTTCCGACAGCCGTACAAACTGACTTAACACCTTCATGGGCCACTCGCCCAAAACCGATGTCAAATGGAGACAAGCCAAATATGCACTTTTGACCTTACAAAACACGCACACACAAATGCAGACAGAGCTGAGGTAGAGAGGTAGAGAGCGAGCGGAAGAGAGGGCCATAAAATGCCCGTTAGCCATTCAAAAGGAAACCCAAAAATAAACAAAGAGTTTTCCGGGTAAATTGCGAAAGCGTTTTAGAAACACAGACAGAGAGAGACAGAAAGAGACAGAGAGACAGTTAAAGTGACAGACAGACAATGACTGGTCCAAGGTCAAGTCTCATATGGAAACCAGAAATCCATGCCAAAGGGTTAACTAGTCAACGATGACCCTCAGCCCGCACCGCCCCCCCCTCATCACGAGTGGAAGGCGAATGTAAAATGAAATTTTTGGGAAAACTTCCAACGATTGAAAAATTGTACAATATTTCGCCTTGGCTGCACTTGAGCTCAATTTGAAGAGAGTGTTTTTTGGATGGGGGATTGTTCCATTCCTACGAGTTCTGATTTCCGATATCTAGCCTTCAATTTATTAACCTCAATATCAATTGTGGCGCATAAATCACGATCAAAGTAAATACAAGAGCTCTTGCATATTCAAAAAAAAAAAAAAAAAAAAAAAAAAAAAAAAAAAAACCGAAAGAAAAGAAACCAAAATCAAAGGAAGCGAAAAATACAGACCTTTGGGAAGTGGACAGTGGAGATACCCTAGAGCAAGGACTTTTATATGAAAATTGTTCGAATTTTCTATACAGAAATAAATGTACATAAAAAATGACTTAAAGATAAATGAAGTTCCTTGTGATGATTTTCCACAGAGAACAACAAACTTTCATAGTCGCTATGGAAAGGGTATTTCAAACGAAACGAATTCATTTGGAGCAAAAAAGGATGTAAAAAGGATTGCGCCTCGGCAGTGATTTTCAATTTAAAAAATTGCACGCAAAAGCGCCACAAATCAAAGGAATTGACTTTGGCCCTGGAATGGTTTTACAGAGGGGGAGAGGGGGAGGTAGAGTGGGCTGGTGCCCCATCACTACAATAAATTTCAATCTACTCGTAAAAACTTAACTAAAGGCACGCACAAACACACACAGAGAGAGAGAGGGAGAGAGCGCTAGCAGCAGCTTCTGTTCTGTTCTGCTCTGTTCTGTTCTGCTCTGAACGTAACGGAACTTCTCTTCTTTTGCTGTAAAGTAAGTGTGCAGGCAGGCAGGCGGGCGGGCGGTTAGGCGGGCAGTCAGGCCGAATGCAAAGCGAGTGTAAAACGCCACCACGCCCCCTAAAACCAATACACGCCACAATAAATCTCAATTGAAAATGCTTTTTACAGCAAAAGTCAGTCAAAGCGACAGAGAGAGAGAGAGAGAGAGAGAGACTCAGAGAGTGTGCACCAGAAGTGAGCAGGAGAGCGGAAGAGCGGAAGAGAGGGCTTCAGCTTCAGCATCGATGGATCTGCAAGCAAATTCGAATGCAAAAGAAATCAATGGCAAATGCCGTTTCACTTTGAGCAATTGAAGGGAATTTATAATTAATAAATGCCCCCAAGAAGAGCCAGGGGGGCAGAGAGAGAGAGAGAGAGAAACAGAGAACAAGTGCTGATTAGTGCAATGACAAAGCAATCAAAACACTTTAGCCCAACGTGGCAATTAAAATTCACAAAAGCCCAAAGCCTTTGCCCCCCGCACTCCGCACAACATTGGAGTGTGTGTGTGTGTGTGTGTGCGTGTGTTTGGCGCCCTCTATTGACCACAAGCGGCAACTTCTGTTTGATTGCTGCCAAAAGGGAAATCAAAGAGAACCAAGGAGAATGGCAGAGGCCTCAGGCTTCAAGAAGTGTTTGCCCTGGCAGATACCCTTTCAGATCGTCAATCTTTTTTAATCGGGGAGCTATGCCATATGGGATATTGGATATTCGACTATGATAGAGCTAGAATTACCAGGAATCGTTAGAATTAGAGTTTTCAGAATATAAACTATGATCATCTCTGATAAAGACAAGGGAAGAAATGGTCTCTTGATTATCTGGAATCCTTTCCTGCAATGGAAACTTCATACCCAGTGCAAGGGTATGCAAAGCGAGAGAGTGAGAGAGAGAGAGAGAGCCACCAAAAGCCATTCAGTTGGTTGTGCGTTTCGGTGTGTGTGTGTGTGTGTGTGTGTGTGGAGCAATCACACCAAATAAATCATTCACTGCATTTGCACATTTGGGACAGAGGCAGGAGGACTCTGGACAGAAGATGAGACAGTGGAGGCAGTGGGTCTCTGGACAGAGAGCGAGGGAGAGAGAGAGATAGGGAGTCAGGAGTCAGGAGAGCAGTTGTCAGGAGCGTGAATCCGGGATAGCGTCGGAGAGGAAGTTGCCAATTCCGGAGAAGTTGCGAATTATTCATGTGGTTGCGGCTAAGAGAGCAGTACGGGCCATCCCATCCCATCCTCCATCGAGACGAGGCGGCTTATCTGTCATCAACCGCACAGTTTAGTGGCAAAGGAAATTACTTTCGATCTCCGAGCGCCAAAATGGCCGACGGAAGTTGGTCGAGATGAATGGATTTTCGGGCATGGTTGAGCCCCAATGGATGGACGGATGGATGGATGGATGGATGGATGGATGGCCGACTGAATGAATGGATAGATTAACGTGCCGCCGCATATTGAAGGTGTAGGAAATGTGCTGCCCAAAACCATTGCGCATAATTTCATCAATGGAAAATGCATGTAGTCGACTATGTGATGCCCACTAATGGAGCTAAGAACAGAACTCTATACTTCTTCAAAGATCCATCTACAAATGGCGCATTTTCCCCAGTAGAACACCATTTTCCTGGTGACAAATTCCATTACCTTCCTTTACAATTCAATTCAAATGAGTTTTTGCAAATGCAATTAACAGAAATTTGTTTTGGTTTATTGTTTTGTGAGGCGGAGGGCTAATAATGAGGCTTGAAATTGCTCGAAAATGGTATAGAAAATGTGAGAATACGGAATTGAGACGGCCTAAGACGGCTGTGACGAATCCACTGGACAGTGGAATAATGCGAGAATTCCCACAGAGAAACAGACACAGAGAAACAGAGAGAAACTAAAGCGTGTTAAATCTCAGAGTCCCTCAATGGCCTCGGTCTCTGGTCGCCGTCGCCTCTATTCAATTTGTCTGTCTGTCCTTCTTTGTGGCGGGCGGGCGGGCTGGCTGGCTGGCTGTGCTCTCTGTCTGGCAGCTGTGAAAATCCAATTTTCCGTACGCCTAAGCGGATGTAGACGTAGTCCTCTGGCAGGGTCAGGACCAGGGCCATTCAGAAAAGAAAACCAAAGGACATGCACGCACACATGTGCATTCAGAGAGAGAGAGGGAGAGCCGTGAGAGACATGGCGCTGGCATTTAAGTGACATTAGCGGTTGACATGTCTCCTCGTCCTGTGACTGCGGTTGGTCCCACGAGAAAGGACCGCAGGATGCAGGACCTGCATCCCTGCATCCCTGCACTGGATAAGGTTCAGGCGCTTTAGAAATTACTTTCTGTTTAGACAATATTATGGATCGTTTAATGCCATTTTGACAAATTGTTTACCCACTCTCTCCCTCTCTATAATCAATTGAGAAACCTCAAGAAAGAAAGAAAGAAAGAAAACTGTCGCCGAGGTTCAATCAACTTTCATCCATCCATCCATCCCTGCCCCACTCTCATGTCTGTCACTCATCACAAAAACAGCACAAAAAGGAAACTTTTTCTATTCCGAAAATTGGCCAGAAACGGAAAATGTGCTGCAACACGCCATGTGCCCCTCTAAACAAGGGACTGCAGGGTGGCGCAACGAAAGGTGGTGCATGGGGTGGCACGATGGGGGGGGGAAGGGGGACACAACTACCGGTTAAACTACCGTATTTTTTGATCAAATTTTCCGTATTCCATTTATGCATTTTTCATTGAAAATCATGCATAGCTGCAGGAGGGGGCTAGATAGGCGGAGGGGAGGGGAGGGGGGCTGGGGAGACCGCACTGTCAGCCCCCCATCAGAACTTGTCAATTTTCCATATAGTTAAGCAATTTTCTGCAGTCATGATACGAGGACGAGTAGGAGTAGGAGTAGGAGTAGGAGTAGGAGTAGGAGTTCAAAGAGTCCTGGATGGTGTTCAAGTAGCCAGACATCAAGCTGATTTGGCATGCGATTTATGGGAATTTGATTAAATATTCTTCCAGAGAGAAGGAGTGAGAGAGAGGGGAAAAGTAATGGAATCTATGGATATCGAACGTTATGGTTTAAGAAAGAGTTGAAGGATTTTAGCCTCTGTATATGAAAATAAATAGTACATAGGAAGTAAGCAAATCCTATAATACTTTTTAGAAATACCTTAACAAAATAATAGAAAAATATGAGTAGGATTTTAATTTTAATATACTTCCTATTTAAGTTAAGTATATTTTTATATTTAGACTAAATATATTTCCTACAATTTAAATAAATTATATTTATTTATAAGTGTTTTATGTCTATAAAAATAAAATAATATAAAGAATTCTATTTTATTTTTGTTTTAATTGAATTGAATGGGGGTAACTTTTCTCTGAGTGCACGAATATATTGCTACGAACAACTGCCGAAAATCCCTACCCGATTGTACACCCTCCACCGTCTTTCAGATCTTTCAGGTAACCCTACGCTGATTTACGATATCTTTATTCATATTTTGACAAGGAAAAGAAAGCCAACCAAAATGCCGACAATTGACGCCCTTAATCTTAATCTAAGCGTCAGTCAGAGGCCACAAAAGAAGGGGGCAGGGCAACCTCTCGATCGGTGATCCACGCCAGACAGACCCCCGGTGGAGGGGCCTGGCGGAGGGGCATGGCGACAACAACAGCACACAATACGCGATTGTAGGCTACACAATCCACCGGAGTCGAGTCGAGGAGCAGCCGTGCAAACAGCAGTAAGCAAACTCAAATAAATCGCTGAAAAAAATCATAGGAAAAAATGCGCCATAAAACACAGGAAGGGAAAGAAAACTGAAACTGAAATCGAAATCGAAACTGAAACAGAAATAAAGAAACGCGTTGACAGTTTTAGGCAAGCTGTCGATCAAAAAAAAAAAAACAACTAAAGGTAAAGGTAAAGAGAGACCCCAGACGACAAATCCAATTGCAGTGCAGTTCCGTCTCATAGTTTCACACCTTGCGAGGGGTGGGAGGGGGTTGGGACGGTTGTAAAATGTGCGGCACAATCAGTGCTTGAAATCTAGAAAAATCAACAATGGGAATCGAACCTCAAACTTCCACTACACCGTGGAGTGGGACTGAGTGGCAGGGCCCCGTGTTTATCAGGGAGTAGAGGCACACACACATTACATATGTACATATGTATGTATATACAAATAAATAAAGAAAATATACTATATATGTATGTACATGTGGGCAGGCAGGGTAGCAGAGAACCATGAACGAATTGCTGCACAATATTTACGCAGGATAAACCAATGGTTATTGACGTGGATATTGGTTCTAGATAACTCCACACAACTGTTCTCTGCTCGAAGATCTATAGTTAACTCTTCTGGGGGTAGACCTCGATGGCGGTTAAATAGGGACTGAAAGAGGTAATATTTATACACTCAAAAAATAAGAAAAAAAAAAAATATTTTGTTATAATTATTAAAAATTTATATGTATACATATTTTAATTATTTTAAATATAATTTTAAATTTTATAAAAATTATTTAAAAATTTTTTTTGTTTAATTTTAATTAATTTAAAATTATTGATTTGGTATATGCAGGGAAAGATTTATCAGATTTGGTAATTTAAATAAATAAATATTAAAAGACATACAATGAAAGATGTACATAAAAAAGATACAAAGATAAAAAACTTATGGAAAATAGAAAATATATTAAATATATTTAATCCGATTGTTATAAATGTTTAGTTTTAAGATGAAAGATTAATGATTTAAGAACAAACCCCACAATTACAGGCTTTGAGAAGAGCTAGAGATAGTTGAAGGTAGAGAATGTGCGAAGGGAGTTCGAAGAATGATTTAAGATTTCTGCCAGCAAGAGTGATCCCCGTCCAGGGCATTCCTACAGTATTCCGTCTGTCCCCAACTGCAGATGGATCCCCTTCACGTACACAAACACATACATACATATGTATTTATGACAAAGCAATCAACAGACTTGGTTTTCCCTGGAAGCTCCAAAGGCTTTGGGGGACAACAAAAAATATAGATATCATACCCTGCTATGGTGCCCGTGCCAGAAAACTGCATTGATATGTAATTCAATAGCAAGACTAATAAACTGCAATCGCAATCGCCATAAGGTATTCTCCTACTGTTTGGAGGGGCTGGGATGGGGGGAGGGGGAGGGGGACCACCCCAGGTGTGCGTGCGCCAAACGAAGGTAAACACCTTCGATCCACAATCTCTGTTTCTTGGCCATCCACGCACATAAATCAAAGCAGCAGCAGCAACCATCGATAGATAGATATGCCAACAGAAGGCACAAGGCAGAAGTTGCAGCAAACAACAGTTATCTGTGGCTGTGGCTGTGGCTGCAACAGACAGACAGACCGTTTTGGTGGCATGAGTAATCGCTGTTAAAGATTCAGGTTCGGGAGCGGTTCTAGAAATGAATTTTAAATATTTTATCAATGCTTATTCGTGACTAAAGTCTGGTGACCCCCTCTCGCCCTGTTCTTGTTCTTATTCTCAAATCAAATGGAAGTCAAGTCAAGACAGACCCCAAAGAAATACTTACCCCAACTGTGGGGCGACACATAACTATATGTGAGTCACGTACACAGAGTGGAGCATGTAAATGACTTGGGTGACAAACAGCGACTCTATAGAGTCGGTGGGGCAGTCAGAGACCTTGTCACATTGTCTCAACAGGCCAGCACAAGAGAAGGAAGAAGCAGTTGAGTTTTTTCGGTGTCTCCGTCTCGGTCTCGGTCTCCGTCTCCGTCTCGGTCTCCGTCTCTTTGCTCATTCGTGACACGCGCCAAGACACAAATTTTTCTGTTCGATTTATGCAATTGAGGAAATAAGTTCGACGACTGGATAGAAGATTGCTTTCGGGCTTGTGGTTTAGTCCTGAGGAAATTGGGTAGGGGATTCACGGGCCGGGGGGCCGGGGGGGGCAGACCAATAAACGTTTTGCGGTAAATGCGAAATTAATAATTAAGCAGATTCCGGGTTATTTATGGGCAATGTCAATTGGTTTCCTTACGAAGTGTGATTACGATTTGCCGAAAGGTGAAAACAGAATGAAGACGGAACTAGTGGAAACGGGAGATGGAGGCACGCTGGCAGCGACACTATGATACACAGTAAATCCCTCCGTTTCTGGGATTGGAATAGTTTCTTCACCGATGCTTAAGGTTTCTTGTACCAAAAACAAACTTATTTCACACGAAATGTATCAATCCCCCTGCCACGACGACGACTCTCTTTCTCCCACTCCAGCCAGGGCACTCTCCCTAGTTGGTTTGTGACCCAATGTGGCCCTTCTTCATTTCATTTCATTTGGGATCCGATCCCACACACATTGAGGAATTTATGTGCCACATGACTGTCTCATAATTTCAATATTCATTCCTGTGTTGTATCTGTTTTCATTCGTTTTTTTTTCCCATTTTTTTATCAGCCGCAAAGCTGCGATGCTGAGAGCAGCGAAAAAACGTTTACCAGATGTGGGCAATGTCCCCGCAGATTGCTCATGTTCGTGGCGGAGGAGTCGGCGGAGGCGGGGGAGGAGAACCATTGAAGTAACTTGAGAACACACTCTTTTTGGTGGAACGACTCTGCTGTCCAGGCATTTATTTCATTAGCACAGACAGATTGGGGACCAGGATAAGGAGGGAGCGAACCCGGAGAACCGAGAAAAATCAAGAACAAGACGATGCCTGAACAACGATAAAACCGCGCAACATGCAACGCCACGCCACGCCACGCCAGGCAGTTCTTTCCACAAACAACCTTAACCCTCGACTCCAATGCCACAGTCACAGCCACAGCCACAGCCACAGATCCCGGCTATAGCTGCGACCGCTGGGTGACAGAGCGTTTGTAATTTATTTAACTGCAGTTTTTTGTGTGTCTGGATTCGATTTCGATATCCGTGGAGTGGAGTGGAGTGGAGGGAGATATCCCACAGAATTTGTATACGCACACGACAGATTAATGCGACCCCCTCTCCCTCTCCCTCACCGTCTCCCTCTCAAGAGAGATGCCAAAGATATGCCTGGAGGAGAGATGCTGCTGGTACCATGTCTCAAGTTCTCATTCTCGGGAGACACTGTGTTGCAGGTAAAGATGCCACTCGATAAGACTGCTGCTCGTTGCATGTATCCTTTGGTGCGTGTGTGTGCTTGTGTGTGTGTGTGGCACAGGCACAGGCACAGGCACAGGCGGGGCAAATATAAATATTTATGTGGAAAACAGCAGGCGTTTTGTCAAAATATTTGTGTAAGACGGGTAGGAGGACCCACAAACAGGCAGGAACCACAAAACCGATTTCTGGTTCCAGCCGATTCTGTTTGTCTTTATCGATGGCTGCTTCGTCCGAGATTAGAGATTGAGTCGTTCAGTCGGGGAAAGGATTCTCCGGATGTCCCAGGTGCCGGGCTGTAGCCCCCTTTGTTTGTTGTGAAAAATTGCTGGCTTAAGCCTTTGGCAGAGACCTGTCAGTGCCATTCCATTCCCACCGTTCCACAACCCAAAAACCAACTCAAGAAATGCCGTTTTCCAGCACTGCTCTCTCTCTCTCTTTTGCAGTGTGTCTTAGCAATCAAAGACAGGCACGTGTACATCTACCATCATTATCCCTACCCAAAAAGTATGCCCTTCTCCACCATTCTCCGTTTTTCTTTTTGGAACTTTTTGTCCCCTTTTTTTTCCTTGCGGTCGACTTGCCGCATTATCCTATTTTATTTACTGCTAATGTTGCGCTTTTGACGTCTAAATCGCATTTGGCTGTGATTTTTTGCTCGTTTTTCTCTAGTTTTTTTTCCAAGAGCAGCATAAAACACATCATTAATTTAATACGAAGCCCGAGGACGAACAGGACACAGCACACAGCACACACACACATATACACACAGTCTAGCATTAGCAAAGAAAGGAAAAGTCGAAGGGGACTTAAGTAGCAACAGAAAACAGCAAAGAACAAAAATTAATTTAGCTTAATTCGTCCACGAAACTTCAGATACTTGGGATACTCGAGTGCCGCCTGAACGCTCTACGCTGTACGCTGTACGCTGTACGTGTGTGTGTGTGTTTTTCTGGTTGAGTCCTTAAGGGCTCTGCCCTGCCCTGAATCCTTTAATCCCATCGCCTGCCAGTTTAATTATGTAGTTTATTAGGCGGAAATGAAAAAGCGAAAGCCAAAAGCGGAAACGGAAACCAAGCGACGACCAGAGCTCAGGGTCTTACGAGAGTCCATGCACGAGGAGTCACGCTTTCCCCCGGAATCATTTAACGCCACTTTGCATAGAGAGAGAGAGAGAGAGAGAGAGAGGGGAAAAAAAGGTTAAAGATTTGTCTTACCGTCTTTACTGCTGGGTCTGGGCCTGCACTCAATAAACCAGTCAGAAGTCAAGCGACTGCCAGGCGCCTGCAAACAGAAACAAAGGAGTGAGAAATTAGCTTAAAAATGGCAAGAAATCAGAGAACAAAAGACAGTGTTTCAGATTCAAGTAATCTATCAAAAAGAATCCCACAAATCCCTTCCCATAGAGTTTATTTCCAAGTAAAACCCAATGGGCATCCGATATTCATCGTAAAATGCACTGCTTTAATGCTAGATTCAATAGTTTCAAAAGCCAGGTGTTCAAACAGCCAAACGGTTCTAGATTCTGGAAGACAGTTCATAGAATTTCGCACAACAATATTTTTGTGGAGTACACCCGTTCAAATAAATAAGAAAAGGTTAAGGGTTAAAGGGCTAAAAGAGCTAAAAGGCTCCGTTCCGTTCCGTCTTGCCTTTATTTTTGTTGTTTCAAGGCTGAGTGCCCTGTGCTTTTGGTATTCCGTATTCTTGGGCTAGGTCCATTCAATGGCTGGAGAGTGGAAGGTCGGTTCTGCCAATTTTCCCCCGACTCTGGGCACAGGGAATTTTCGTAAATTGCCCCACAATCAGCATAAATTTTGTCAGCTAGCCCAAATTAGCCCTCCCCCGAACTACCACTCCACAGACTGCTCCTCCTTCGCTGCGATGCCTGCTGACTGCCTCCGAGCCTTCGTATTGAAAGGCACAAATTTGTGCTAATGAGTTTTGAAAAAGGGGATTTGTAGGTGGCCCTGTGTGTGCTTAATGCTTCTTCGGCCAGCTCCAGCTGTAGCTCCAGCTTCTCGCCTGGCCGACTAAGCGGGTCACTCTCCAAAAGGCCACCTTCGACCTCTCCATCCGATACAGAATCCCCCCAAGTTAGTCACGTGTGTCGAGACTCGACTCGTAATTGAGTTAAACTTTTCTAGGCCAGGCCCGAAAGGCTTCGACGTGTGCTCGGCAGGGGCAAGGGAGGTGGCCAGGTCGATGGGTGAAAACTCTACGGAAAGTTTTTAAAGCTCTCTCTCTCACTCTCGCCCTCCACCTCCTCCTCTCTGGCACGCACACACACAAAAGTGTTTGCCCATATCGAACCCATATCGAAACGTGCCATAGAATTCATCTAACAAATGCTCGCACACATCGAACCAAAGGCTCTCCACGCGGATGGGTATTGGCCGTTTATGCGGCAGGAAAAATCATGATCACAAAAGATGGATGGTTCTTATTTGGTTCGATTATCTGTCCAGGTTTCTAGGTTAGAGGTCCTCTTAGATCTTACTGTTGGACAGGTCGACGACTGGGTGTATTCTGGCCAGGCTATAGAACCACAAGTGCGAAAGTGCTCCAGGCATTCAGCTTTCTTTTCTACAAACCTTCGTTTACCTCTCATTTCTATCAAATACATAATCCTGATTTGCTAAAGGCATAAACCTCCCTGCCAGGCGATTGCATTTTGGTGTGTTGATTTTTTTGTGATTTTTAGATTGGTAATCCAAATATGGCAAGTGCCATGGCCAGTCGGTCTGGAGTGCCAAAGCACTAGACACCCGCACACAATGGAAAGTGCATTTACATTTCGGTGGGGGATGGGGAGCAGCGGGCAGCCATCCAGCAGCTATCCACCAGGCAGGCAGGCAGGCGCACTTCAAATGTTATTGAAATATTTATAAGTTAGACTGGGAGACCGATGGAGAGACCGACCTCAACACTTACAGCAATCAAATGCACACAATAAAACATTTTCAATAACTCTTTCGTTGGCTGACTGCGACGGAGGCCATTAAGGATTGAACGCCCAACGAAAGAGCCGCCCCAAAACCCCTAACCAGAGCCAAACGGCAGCAAACAGTTTTTGAGGGGCACATGCTGCGATTTTCCGTACTGCAGCAGTTCGTTCTGTACTGCAAGTGTCCCACTGTGCCCAAAGCCCGCCCAATGCGTTCGGTTTTTTCTTATTTTGGATGCAATGTGTACAGCATAGGTGCATACACAGAGAGAAGTGGAAGGGAGCTTCTCGCCAGCAGTCTTCGGCGTCACCTACTCGTCGCCAGAGCTTCCAGCGAGTGCATCACGTTCGCAGCTTCAGTTGAAGAAGGTTCTCGTTGGAAGGTTTTTCCAGGGGTTTCGGGATGTCTTCTGTTCCCAGTCTTCGGCTTCAACCTCACATCTGGAGCTTGATTGTGCTTCAGGTGCCGCCGATTTTCGTCAGCTGGTTTCGGCAACTACTCGCTGGTCTGGCAGCTGGTGCATTGACCAACAGCGAGTCGGCCTAGTCTTCTACTCGCCAAACAAATCTCTAATGCTCGCAGATGTGTATTGCAATAGTTTTCTTTGAGTGTAGCCGAGAGTAGAGGCAAACCCAGAGCTGCCTGCTCTTCAAGTGGCTATCAATCGTTGCCCTTGCCGTTTCGGGTTTAGGTTTTTCTTTGCTTCATTTTTTGTGTGTGGCTTCGGGTTCTCCTACCAACTGTTGATGGAATTATTTGCAGTTGGAAAATAGAGGGAAAAATCAGATCGGATTCTTTTCGGGGATTTATATTTTTAGTTTGCCCAACGCCTCGCAGACAGACACAGGCACACAAGTGTTTTCCAGAGGGCGCTGAGCTGCCCCCCATATGAATATAGACGAGCGTTTGATTGCTTTGGAAACGTGCAACTTTTCCCAGTCTCTGGCCACATCCTCCGCCTATCTTTGTATCTGTATCTCTCTTTGGTAAATTACTAACGAGTTTCCCCGCTTGGCTGGTGGGAGGGGGAGGGTGATGGGTGATGGGTGATGGGTCGGTCTGTGGGCGTTTGGGGTGCTCTGCGAAAAGAAAAAAAATGAAATGAAATGCAAGTCACGTACTGGGAGATGGATAGAGGGGCCTGGTCGAGGGGGTAGAGCGCGACATCAGCAAGGACATTGTCAAACACAAAGCTCGCCGACGCCGAGGCCGCCACTGGCTCATGTCCTAGGTCCTGCCTGCCTTCGTTCCTTCGTCACTCAACGCCTGTGTGTTGTCTGTCAACAACCCGTACCCCAGTCCCATCATACCCCCCTCCCTCTCTCTCCCCAAAATTCCTCCCCCCACGACAAAAAACGCAAATTGCGCAAATCCTTTTAAAGGAAAATGCAAAGCAAATGCCGCCATCGCGCTGCCATCTACGCGCTTCTTACACTCCTTGACACTCCCCCCCCCCCCTCCCCACACTGCCACGCCCCGCACTGAAGCACCCAACCCTCTTTGGACCATGTTTAAATACGCAAACAGCCGACAGAAGCTACGTGCTTGGAAAATAATTTAAAAGCTCAAAAGGTGAGCAAAAGCAATGCACATAGGCACGTCCTACGTCCTGCGTCCGACGTCCTGCCAACACACAACAAAGGCTGTTGGATATTGTCTATGCCAGAGATTGATAGACAATGGGCATACCCTGGAGGGCAGGCAAGTCCGGATGGGAGGCGCCTTCCAGCTGCTCAGATTCCGGACATTCCACAAATGTTTTCTCAGGTCATGCCCCCAAGGAGATTGATTGGACGTTGGGCATACCCTGTACACCAAATGAGAGCCGGTTGAGATGATAAAGAAACAATTCCAGAAGGGAAACTCTTGCCCCCAAAAGCATTATATTTATTACAGGGTACGCCCTACCCCCCTTCCCCCCCACAAAATGGCCCCCCCAGGCCCCTCCAGACTCCAACTCGAAAGCCAGCTTTTGCTTTCTTTTCCGCAGCCGAAGTTTTTTTCTTTTTCCTTGCCACAGTCGCAGTTTTTCTTTTCTTTTCTTTCCAGCTCGTGTGTTTGTTTTAAAAATTTATGAAAATTTGTTTTTCCCCAAAGGAAGTGCCGGCAAAACATCAAAAGGCAACAACTGCAACTCGCGAGGAGAGCGGAGAGGCTCTTGGGGCAGCTCTGGAAGTTGAAGGAGCCTGGATAACGGGCTGCGGAGGGGAGGGGCGAAGCAATCCGGTGGAGCAATCATCTGGGCAATTTGCATTTTCAATTTGCAACAACAAACAAGGAAGGAAACCACACAAAACGCCGCCTTAAATGCGACCTAACGAAGCAATAATCAATTATCAATAAATTGTAGTCCCCCCAACAGCCCCCCCCGAAAAACCGAAAGGAATCATCGCCCAGGGAAAGCGGGCGGCGCGTGCTGATTAGGAATGTGGCTTGGTGGGGGCGGAAGGGCGGCTCCTTGTCTCTGACTTTTATCTGCGATGCCGAACTGAGAGTCGAAGACATCTTCGATGGGTCTGTCGAATGGGGAATACGTAAATTTGCCAGACAGCCAGCCAAGCAGGTCCTTGGGATTGGCCGTGCGGTCTGGTCCAGGACTTCCTTGGAGTCTCACGGCCTCACCTTTCCGCACTTTAATGACATTTTAAGCACACAGAAACACATACCACATGGAAGGTAGCAACCTGGCAACCTGGCAACCTGGCAGCCTGGCAACGGACTTATAAAACATGTTTATGCGTGCTACAAAATTGTGATAATTATTTTTTAGGGGAAAGTGTGTCAAAAGAGTTGTTTAAAGCTGAAAATGTTATAAATATATTTTTATCTTTTTATAAAATTTTTAAATCTGCTCATTTTCCAGTATAATTTACAATATTTGTTTGGGAATCTTCTGAATTTGTATTTAAAAACTGGGTATAAAATACCTTTCGATTGGCAAACATTTGAAAAGGTGCTAACCATTTCCCTAAAGAGGCACTGAAATCAAATGAAATCTGTCTGCGATCAGGTTCTGCGCTGTTCATGATTTATGAGCGCGCATAAACGCGCGAGTACGCAAATGCAGATGACGACAGATAACGACATCGAGACACCTTAACACCTTGTCGCGCAAAAAACAGCGAAGGAGCACGAGAGAGAGAGAGAGAGAGAGAGAGGACAAGAGAGGTGGCAGAACTGTAGGACTGTGAAGAGGTGGCAGCGAGGAAGGGAGAGTGGGGGAGTGGGTGGCGCGGGTGGCGCGGCCCTTCAGCAGATATTCCGCCTTCATCTCCTGTTATTGGTATCCCTGTGCATATCCTGTGTGCGCCTTTACCCGTTTTATCCTTGACTGCATTTTGGCGGCACTTGCTTTCTGTTATCCCTCCCTACCTCCCTACCCTCCCCGCCCCCTCAGACTGTCCCGCACTGGTCCTTCGCTTGGCTCTTTTGCAAATTACTTTGCAAAAATGAAGAGACAGCCGCCCCTGCACCTGCAACATTTCCAGGATATGCGCAAACACTTGGCAGCGTAGGAGACGCAAGAGGAGAGCTAGGAGCCGAGCAGCCGCGGAGCCAAGGACCAAGTACCAAGGACCAAGGACTTGCCTGCAAATATCTATCCAGAGAGCCTTGCAGCCGCCTGTCGTCGAGTGTTTGCCATTGCCCGCTGGCATTAGAGAAATGGCGACGTTTGCTGCAGCTTCTTGATATCCTGCGTGGCAGGTAGAGTGCTGCCCGGGTGGATGGTGGGCTGGTGGGCTGGTGGGGTCCTGGGTCCTGCGTCCTGGCTTCATTTCTCAGCTGTCTGCTGGCTGTCTGTTTGCTGCCAGGCAAAAAGTCCGGGCACCATCCACAGGCAAAACAGCAACGTAATCACCTTTTGCAATTAATTTAAGTGGATTTAGTGTGCACGACGCTGGCTCTCGGGCTTTTGCGTATTTGCCTCCGATCTCTCCCCCCCCCCCCCCCCCCTGCCGCCCCTCTCTCTCTCTCGCTCTTTCTGTGTGTGTGTGTGTGTGGCCATATTATCGCCTTGGTTGAAAAATGGCCGACTAAAGGTGTTGATGAGCTGCCGCTGCCGCTGCCGCTGCCGCCGCTGCTGTTCGGCTTTTGGCAAATGACTTTGAAAAGGGGGGCATCCCCCACAGGCAGGGCTTTAGATTAGGACTGTAACAGTTTTAGTGTGTGTGTGTGTGTCTCTCTCTCTCTCTCTCTCTGTGTGTGTGTGTGTGTGGCAAGTTGAAGTTTTTGGCAGGTAACGTGTTTCTAGTAGATTACACAGCCCCAGGAATTTTAATGCATAGCCAAAAACTACTCATTGCCTGGTGGCTGGCGCTCCAAAGATTAATGAATGTTGCAATTTATATATTTAAAACTATTTTTGTGCAGCCAAAATGTTGTCGGGAAATTACAGGAATCCCGAAAGAGGAGCTGATGGCGTGGAGCTGGGAGGGCGCATAATGTGAGGAAGTGGCAAGAATTCTATTGATTCCGCAAGCGGAAAGCCCTCCGATGGAGAATTCGGAAAATACGAAATTATATTCAAAAATCATACATTTCGAACTCTTTTTTCTTTAGTTAAATTAAATAGTTAGAAATATTACCATTAATCATAAGATTCATATAATTTTTTCGATGATATTAATTTTTTATGATTATTAACAAATTATTTTTCAGAGGGAACATATTGAAAAAAATTAAATTAAGTAAAAAAATTAAAAATTAAGTCATCTTCAAATTGTGTTATTAAGAAAATACAATCCAACTAAAAAATAATACAAATTTAAAACATAAAACATTAAAAAACTCGACATGTACTCGTTTAAAATGTATAAAGCTTATAAATAATAAATATCATTAATCATAAGATTCTCATCATTTTTTTCAGAGGAAACATAATGAAAAAAAATAATACAAAATTAAATTAAATAAAAATATTAAAATAAATAAAAAAATTAAATTTAACAAAAAAAAATTAAATTTAAAAAAATCATTTTCAAATTGTGTAATTAGGAAAGTTGGTTTTATTTATTCTGTCAGGGGTGAAGAGCTTCATGTCTGTCTCTGCTGCATGGCCTCCTCCTAAAGAAGTCCTCAACTGCCTTTGGGAGATGGTCGAGAAGGGCAGGGGTAGAAACAGTGCTAGTGGAGTAGAATGACAGGTAGATACTGTAGAAATATACAGTAGAAACAGAGCTCAATCGGATCTTTGTTTTGTTCAAATAAAATCCTTGATATTCCAAATAATTGTTTCTTTATTGAAGAACTCTTTAGACAAACCAAAAACCGAATCAAGCCCAAGTTCTCTCTCAATAAAGAAAATCCCTTTCTTTAAAAAAATCCCACGTACAAGAAAAAAAAAAAAAACAAAAAAGTAAAGGCCATCAATCGTTTAAACCCAAAAGACTCTAATCAATAGAGAAATCTCCAACGACGACGACGACGACGACGACTCTTTCCATTGAAAGATTAGAGCCCTGGAATGTGGTATTTCAAAGTTCTGTTTATTTACAAAACTCTTTGGATGGCATTTTCCGTGGAAAATGGTATTGTAACTGCGAGTATTTGGTTCGTGTGCTGCTTCCATTTCCATTTCGGATTCCGATTCGAGCTCCGTTTTGTGCCTTTTATGTGCTGTAGAAATTCACATAGTTTATATTGACTGGAAAATAAATACAAATAAATCAACACAAATTGCTCGACGGTTGCTCATACGACGCGATGTCTCGGGGAAAACTACAGCCACATTTGCTGTTTGCTTTAAATGTTTACACTGCATTTTCACGTCAGCAGCAACAGCGGCAGCGGCAGCATCTTTCGTGGAAATTCTCAATTGTTGCATGAAGTATGCGGCTCCAATGGTGTGGGTGTCGGGAGTCGTATCCCTCCCCCGTTTTTCAGGAGAGGCCTCTGCCTGTTTGTGTGTGTGTTAATCATTATTTAAATTTTTGATTTGTTCGTGATGTTTTAATGAGCTCCCAAAAGGGGGGGGGAGGGAGGTATGGCTGGGCAGGGGTCGATGTTTACCTCATTACGCATGCAGTCGCGTCCCCACAGATTGCAGCTCAATGCTTGGCTTGGCTTGGCTTGGCTGGGGTTGGGTTGGGGTCTAAACGAAATTAACATAAATTTTTATGAGCTGTTTAATTTTTGTCTTATGCTAAAGTTTCAATAAACAAAAGAACGACTCAGCAGCAGCAGCACTAATGAGAGTCTGTTCGGTTCGTGCCACTTGACGGAGGGGAAAATGCCATTGACCGGGCTGGCTCCGCTCTTTCAATCCTTCAATCCTTCAATCCATGTGGCTCTAAACTGTTGCCACTTGAGCCACTGGGCCGGGCCCATTGGCCATTCATCAATTTAGCAGGAAGCCAATGCCAATTCAATGATGCAGACAGTTCCAAAAAGGGAGCAGGGGGGGGGGGGGGGGGACAGAAAACAAGAATAAATATCCTTTTTTTTTTGCCTTTCGTTCAATCCTTCAGCGTCATGGTTCATGGTTCTCTTTGTATCGTCATGAAGTCGTTTGTATCTATCGGCTCCTGGAGACGGGAGACTGGCATGTGAGTTGGCTTCTTTCTCCTTTCACCTTTCTCTTTCTCCACGTATGTATGTAGACTGCTATTTGCTCGATTTGTGGGAGTTGCATGGTCTCGTCTGCTACTTTTTTTTTTACTTATTTTTTATTGCCAGAGTGTCCTAATGGCTAGACTAGTTTTTCGATGTGGCAGCTGCTGCCGGGCTGCCGCTCTGCTAAGTTGAGAAATTGAGATGAGAGATTTATGGGGCTTTTCGGACTGCACAAAAATGCAGTCAGAAATGATTTCTGTTTTATCCTCTATACGCAGACGGGGGCATGTAAATGGGTGTCTGTTGTAGCCCCATTCTTTGCCTCTATGTGGATGCTGTTTTTGATCTTTATTGATCTTGAGAGAGATCTTTGGAGAATTCAAAGCTCTGGCCCGGCAAAATCCCTGATTGCTAATTTGCTCATTTCAATTTCATTAAGTTGGCAGCACTGTTTGCATACCAAACACACCAGCCGGCGGAAGGGCGAGGGCGAGGGCGAGGGCGATGGAGTGGGGAAACAGTTAAACAGCTCTACCCACTGGGGCCCCCGCCATGGCCAAAGGATGATTGCAAACGATGCAGACGATGATGCTTGCTGATGACTTTGTGGATCTCCTCTATCTGCCAACAGCAACACAAAAGAGGTAAGCGAGCGAGCGAGACAGGACGAGGGGGGGGCAGGGACAACAGAGGCCAAGGCAAGCTCCTGGCAATATCTCTGATAGCGAGACAACAGGCAAAACACACGAAAGGCGGCTGACTGGCTGACTGCATAGTTAACTAAGCCAAAGGATGTGCCCAGCCTGGGCTCCTACTGCCGGCTAGCCAAGGGCCAGCTCTCCAGCTCTCCAGCTCTATCCCTCTGTCCATACAAACATATTTACCCAAAAGTGAGACACAGATCCCAGCCATCGCAAGCTCCATATCCACAGCCCAAGAGCAAACACAAACACAGGCGAATACCCAAAACGATACCCCAGGAACCCAGAAGTAACCGCAGAAGCAGAAGCAGAAGCAGCAACAGAATCAGAATCAGGAGAAGCTGCAGCCTAAACGCTGTTGATACATTGCGCAAAGTTGGCAACCAAATATTGTTGCAAGCAGATACAAAACAAGTCCGCTGGACAGGCGGCACCAGGCACTAGGCACCGTGGTGCAAGGGCTGCCCAAAACCGAAAGCCTCTTCTGAGCAAGAGCCGAAGAGGCTTTCGGTTCTGTTCGGCTCGAGGTCAAGTCGATCTAGGATTCTATTAAGCTTAAGGCGGCGATTTTTGAGTGAGTAAATCAATGAATATCTCCGATTAAATTCTACCTTAAACTTCTTGAACGGAAATTTCATTTAAAAGATTTGCCAATCGATTGTCTCTCCCTCTTTGCCGTGCCGTTACTCAAGCAGGACCGAGCACGAATGCATACGTGCATAGCTCTATCCCACTCGCACGCACATTGCAGACTTTCTGGTTTACATTCAACGTTTGAGTCTCTCCCGGAAACCTATTCCGCACCACTGTGGTCAGAGGAGACTGCACAAACACACACACACACACATCCGCATGTAAACCTGCGAGAGAGAGAGATAGAGAGAGGCAGTGAGGATAGAGGGGGGGGCAACGCGCGGGGCCTTAGGTAATTGGCCAAGGTGCTCAGGGTCCAAGCTCTCCACCGTTCACCGTTCACTGTTCACCGCTCCCTCCCCTGGCCAACACTTCCGAGTGCAGTTGCCACCTGAAGAGCAGGCAGGACAGGGACTCTCTATGTCTTTCGCTCTCTCTCTCTCTCTCTGTTTCTCTCTGTCGCTCTATCGCTGCCTTTGCATCTCGAGACGAGTTTTGCCAAGCAATAATTTTATTTTTAGTCGTCGCATCTTTCCATCCAGCAGCCGCAGCAAGCATCCAGGAGATATCCTCCCCAGGCCTTTTTGTTGCGCCCCCCCGCGCCCGCCCCTCGCCCCCAGCCAGCCTGTACTTATAACGACTTGCCGCTTGTGTTATTATCTTGGGGCATAAATTTAATGGCCAATATTCACAGCTCCACCCACTGTTGAAAATGTATTCCAGGTCCAGGAGAGCGGCCAGCAAAAAATGAAATTATTTGCGGTCAAATGGTAGAGGAAGGAAGGAAGGAAGGAATCCGGTTTGGGGGTTACGGGTTGCGGGTTACGGGTTACGGTGGGGCCCCCTATAAATAATGATTTAGTTATGGGGGGGAATTCTTACGGCATTCCCATGTAAATTGATTTGAAGAGGCTTCTTCCAAAAGGGTTTCCGACCGAGAAACGTGGAAAATTTGTCACAGTTTGCTGATGGATAGATGGATGGATGGATGGATGGCTGCCTTGGCGCCTTGCCACACAAAACAAAAAGATACAAAAGTGTTGGGGTTTTTGCGAAATCAGCAAATGGGTTTGCCATATCCCATATAAGGTTCGTACAACAGCTGGGGGCTTGGGGCTTGCGGCTTACGGCTTACGGCTTGCGGCTTGCGGCTTGAAGCCGAAAACAAGTTTCCATTTTAGGCTGGTTTTTTTTTTTTCTGAGCTATTAGAGCCGCTTGGGTGTCAACCTAAGCAGTTTTTTGTTCATTTGTTCATTTGTTCGTATTCAGATTTCGAGCAACAACAAATTTGTTGCTATTGACAGTTGAAATTGCTTACAAGTGGCAGACACAGCCAGCAAGAGTCCCTCTTCGCTTCTCTGAGTCTTTGGTCCCTGGTTCCCTGGTCTCTGGGTAGCAGTAGATTTCTTCCCATTGTATAAAGTTGTTAAAAATCCGCGACAAGTGCCACTTGAACTTGACGTTTTGGAGAGACGCCGCAGAGAATTGGTAGAAAGAGAGAGAGAGAGAGAGGCACACCAGAGTCTCAAGAGACACGAACCATATACAATGTTGAATGCTGAATGTTGGATGATGTCTTGAAGATTTATGCCACTTGAGACCTCAAGGGGAAGTAGTGCCACAAAAACAGTAAAAACTTTCAAGGAAGAGTTATGCCATCAGAGAAGTGTCTTCTTTTCTGGCAGATCATCTCGTTGCATCGTAGCCAGTCTCTACTGTGGCTTAAACACTTGATGACAACGTTTTTCGCCAAGCGTTTGCCTTGAGCCAAAAAAAAAAAAAAAACACCAGAATATATACAAATTTTTCATACTTCAAAGGAAATCCAAAGGCGAAGCTTTAGATACCCTTTAGACACATTTCTGTGATGAAAGATTGAAAGAAGAGAGGGCTAATGGGGGAGTAAAAGGTGTTGCCTAGTGGTGGAGAGCTAAGCCACACTGGGAAAGAGAGAGAGAGAAGCAAGCATGAAAAAGGCACTCGTTGAGAGGCCTACACTGCTAAGTTACACTGGGAAGGAAAGAGAGAGAGAATCTAGCATGAAAAAGGCACTCCTTGAGAGGCCTACACTGCTAAGACACACTGGGAAGGAAAGAGAGAGAGAAGCTAGCATGAAAAAGGTACTCGTTGAGAGGCCTACACTGCCAAGCCACACTGGGAAAGAGAGAGAGAGAAGCAAGCATGAAAAAGGCACTCGTTGAGAGGCCTACACTGCTAAGCCACACTGGGAAAGAGAGACAGAGAAGCAAGCATGAAAAAGGCACTCCTTGAGAGGCCTACACTGCTAAGCCACACTGGGAAAGAGAGAGAGAGAAGCAAGCCTGAAAAAGGCACTCGTTAAGAGGCCTACACTGCTAAGCCACACTGGGAAAGAGAGAGAGAAGCAAGCAAGCATGAACAAGGCACTCGTTGAGAGGCCTACACTGCTAAGCCACACTGGGAAGGAAAGAGAGAGAGAAGCTAGCATGAAAAAGGTACTCGTTAAGAGGCCTACACTGCTAAGCCACACTGGGAAGGAAAGAGAGAGAGAAGCAAGCATGAAAAAGGTACTCGTTGAGAGGCCTACACTGCTAAGCCACACTGGGAAAGAGAGAGAGAAGCAAGCAAGCATGAACAAGGCACTCGTTGAGAGGCCTACACTGCTAAGCCACACTGGGAAGGAAAGAGAGAGAGAAGCAAGCATGAAAAAGGCACTCGTTGAGAGGCATACACTGCTAAGCCACACTGGGAAAGAGAGAGAGAAGCAAGCAAGCATGAACAAGGCACTCGTTGAGAGGCCTACACTGCTAAGCCACACTGGGAAGGAAAGAGAGAGAGAAGCTAGCATGAAAAAGGTACTCGTTAAGAGGCCTACACTGCTAAGCCACACTGGGAAGGAAAGAGAGAGAGAAGCAAGCATGAAAAAGGTACTCGTTGAGAGGCCTACACTGCTAAGCCACACTGGGAAAGAGAGAGAGAGAGAAGCAAGCATGAAAAAGGCACTCGTTGAAAGTCCTACACTGCTAAGCCACACTGGGAAGGAAAGAGAGAGAGAAGCAAGCATGAAAACTAGAAAAACGAGACAAACGCTTTGATGGAATGACACTGCATTGGCTCTATGTGACTCTATGGCAGATAACAACACTTCTTGGGCTCGAAAGAGTTTACTCTCGACTGGAAATGGCCATAACCGAAGACACAAGACAGGAAAATGTAGACGGCCGGACAGAATGGGGAATGAGCAGCCAGAGGAGGCACTGAACAGCCACAAGAGGAACTGGAACAGGAACAGGGAATGAGAGAAGCCACAAGGACACAGCCTACAGCTCCGCCAACACGTGGCCATAAACTGGCGATGGGGCCCAAAAACAATTTGGCTTATAGATTGGACGGGAGGCAGCAGGAAGAGGATCATGGAGGATGCCCTGCCCTGCCCTGCCCTGCCCGGCCCGGCCCTGCCATGGGTCGCTGTCATATTTTATGCCCCCAAAATAGTTAAACGAATGCACAAACACTCATGCACATAAAAACCAGCTGGAAAATTGCTTGTAAAACATTTTTGTGTGTGTCCCAATGTCACGGGAAAACGGGGAACCTGGAGCGGGGACAGCGGTACGCATTTATAGCAAATCTCTGGGGCTCCTTCACACATTCCCATAAATCACAAAAAAGTATTTCACATTTTTTTTTGCCTCGTTCTTTTCTTTCCTCTTTTTTTCTGGCCATATTAATGCGCCTACACACACACATCTGGGCCTTTAGGAGGGAAGGGGGACGGCATGTGGCAGGGTTAGGTGTGGGGCAGGGCGGGGCGGGTCGGGGGATATTTGGTATATGGCTGACAGCCTATTTGCGACTCCCCGTCTTGGCTCCTGCCAGTCGCTGACTTTGTTTTTTTTTTTCTCAGCTATTTATGATTTTCGCGCGACAATTTCTTTTCTTTCCACCGAATACCCTGTTGAAAGAGGAGTCTGATGGACTAAGGGGGCCACCAAACTGTAGAATCGACACAAATTGCTGAAACTTGGATCGTTTCTACGACTCTCTCCTTCTTTCACAGTGTGGCTTAGCAGCAAGCGTTTAATTTTCATATAAGCGCACCGCTCTCTCTCTCTCTTTCGTTCTCTCTTCATGAGTTTTTCACACGTATTTTTATTTGCATGCTGATATCCCCCCATCCTCCAGTCCCCCATCCGCAGTCTTGTTTATTTAGCTGATGCCTGGAGGATCCAGAGGACCGAGGCCTTTTTTCCATCATATTTTTGGTGGAAATGAAGGGGCTTGGGGTTGGAGGACGGGGGAGGGCAACCTTGGGGTTGGAGGACGGGGGAGGGCAACCCGTTTGCAGACTCGCGAATGTTGAACAAATGTGTGACATTTTTGTGCGGTGGCATGGAATGAATCCGTGGATGGGGTGGGGGGGGCCAGATTGGATATAGAGGGGCTGCTCTGTCTGTCTGTCTGTCTGTCTGTTTGCTCTCTGCACACACGCGTTCGGAATTGATTTTTATGCTGTGATTATATTTCCGAAAAGGTTGACGATGAGCCGGGGATCTGCAGAGGAGGGTGGAGGATGGCAATGGCAATGGGAATGGGAATGGGTATGGGAATGGGGCATATATGGGGGCCGCCTCCCTCCCTGTTTGTTTATCTGCAACAATGAAGTGTCGCCGCCCCAGAGTCGAGAGCGCGAGAACACGCTTGAAAAAATATAAATTAAATTATGCGTTCATGTTGTTTTAATGGCTCTCTGGATGTCCCCGCCCCCACCAGGGGCAGGGACTTTAAACGCACGATTCAAGGGGCAGACAGATGCTGATAGTATCATATGATGCGCTGCCCCTCCACACACACACACACACACACACACACACACACAGTTTTTTATGCCCCATGTTTAACGATCGGAAGTTATATTCATAAAAATATGTCAATGAATTGTGAATTATTTATGGCGTTAAGGGGAGGAGGGAGGGTGGGGATAAATGTCAGCCCAATAAATAAATAACCAGGAAGGGCCTGCGACCAGATATTAGTCGAATGAGTGGGAGAGTAGGAGATCTGAAAAATCAATGGGAATACCTTGCCCTCAAAATTGGATGATTTCCAAAAGGGGTACCACATTTAAGTATTCCCTTTTTTCTCGTTTTTTCAGGGAATCCATGATGGCTCATACCATGGTAAATGCCTACAAAAATGTTCCTAAACTATAAATTTCATAAACGTAATAACACTTACATTTTTCAGACAACATAAAATATTAAAATTGGAATATAAAAATATACATATGTAAAATAAAAAATATATATTTATGTAAAAAAAAAATGTGTATATAGTATATAAATTATTAAAAATAAATACAATTTTATTATAATGCAAAATGCATTTGTTCCCAAAATTAAAAAAAAAAAAAATTAAAAAAAAATGAAAGTTAAAAATAGCCCATAAAAACAGCATTGCTTTGGAATCACTATTGCCTGAAGGCCAGGTGTTCAAACAGCCATACATTGGGGCCATACATTCGTTCATCGGGGCCATAATAATATTCCAATCGTATCCAGATTCCGCAATCTAGTAGATAAAATAGCTGTTAATGATTGTGCGTATTCGATTCTCTTGGTTTCACATATTTTTTTTACGGGGTATGCCATAATGAAATGTTGCCAAATTCATTAGAAACATACACACACGAGAGTGCACTCGAAAAAGAACCATAAAAATCTCTGGTTTTTTTGAAGAGCTCTATGCATAAATTGCGAGAGGCCCGAGGCCTTGGACTCAAAAAAACGCAGCCACGAAAATGCCGTCTAATAGTACAGAAAAATTGAAACCGAAACCGAAACCGAAACAGAAACAGAAACTTAATTGCAATTAAAGTCGAGTGCTGAAGTGGGAGAACGGTAACGTAACGCAAATGCAAACGGAATGAAATGAACACCTTCAATTAAATTGAGTTTTGCGTCGAGTCGACCTAGTTTATGCCACACAGAACACACCCACAAGCACCCGCCCAGCACTGGCCGCAAGAAGGAGAGGCAACGACCCGTTTCCGATTCCGGGGCCGGACGTCAGTCTCCTTTCGGCCAACTGCCTGCCACGCCAACAAAGTGTTGGCCAAAGGCTAAAATTTCAAGCGACAATTAGAAAATTTGCAAATTACATAAAGAGTAGAGATGGACACGGGTGGCAGCTGGCAGCTGGCAGGTGGCATGTGGCAAGAAGACAGCGACAGGTTTAGCTCTGGAAACCAGAAGAGAAAAGAAAGCAAAAGAAAAGAAAAATAAAAAGGTGAAGAGCAGGAAATTTTAATGAAAAGAAAAATGCAAAAAAGACCGAACTGGAGAGCCAACTTGTTGTCCAGACAACAGAAAGAATGGGAGGGGGGCGGAAGGGGGGGTGCAGACTCCGACTGGTGCGTCTCCAAGCTCCAACCGCCTTTTCAGCGGGTGTTAAGTTGGTAATTTTATGCCTGAGTTAACTTTTAATTTGTGTAAATGATTTTGTGGATTTTATGCGCATCATTAAAATGGTAAGACAGAAAATATAGAGCCAGAGCCGCCGAGGGGCCGATGGGGATTGGGGATATATTTTGATGTATGCGAGAGATCTAGTTGAATGCCTTCTTTCGACTGCGGGGGGATTGACAGATAGACAGACGCCTAATGCCCCTTGATTTGTGGGTCACTCCCATAATGCAGGGAATATCCCGCCAAAAGAGAGAGCCAGCCATTAAACTCAACGAAAGTTTTGTTATTTTGAGAAAGATACAATATCCCACATCCAATGGCTGCAATCTTTTAATTGCTTTCACTTAAGTCCAAAGAATACCATCTACGTTCTGGTTCCACAAAATTCGCTTTAGCTAAAAGATTTCTTGAATTAAATTATGAATTTATTAAACAAAACACACACAAAAATATGTACGTATGTTTGTGGGTAAAAAAATCTGTTGATATTTGGCTTTTGTTCTGGATTTTCACTAGAACAAATAGATTTTTGCCCACCATATTTGTTTAACCGAGATATTTATTGCCATGAAATGTATTTAAATACTCGCATGATTTTCGTTTACTCACCAATTGAAATGTTTGATGGTTAAATGTCTGCAATTAAAGATAAATAGAATTGTTTTATTATTTAAGAGATATAATTATACAATAATTCATAAATGTGGCATTAAAACGGGCCAAATGGAGTGGACAAAGACAATATAAATCGTAAGCTAAGTAACGCTCATATATTTCAGTGGTACACGGGCTGGCTTCAGGCTGGCTTCAGGCTGGCTCTAGGCTGGCTCTAGGCTGGCTTCAGGCTGGCTCCAGGCTGGCTTCAAGCTGGCTCCAGACTCTCTGCTTCAGAGTCCAGTTGCTCTAAGTATAACTGCTCTAGAACCAGGTGTTCAAATAGCCAAAAGAGCATTTGTTTTGCTCATTCGATCGCAACAAGACTCGGCCCTATAATGGATATAATCATTTGGGATTGGAAATTTAGTGAAATCCACAAGCATTCAATATACCTCTCTCTTTGATTACAGGGTATTTTTCTACCAAACATTATGCAATCTGAATGCGTGGAATGTCTTTTTGATGGCTTTACATATCGCACATACGTATACGCCCTGTTGACCCACCAGACTGTCATTTGGCCCGCTGCTCATTTGAATTTAACACTTTTATACCACCCGAAAAGCCCCTACCTCCCCTCCCTGGCCCCCCTTGCCTTGCCAGCGCTGTCGCTGCGGCTCGTAAAAAACTACAACAAAAACAAACTTTTTTGGCGCCGCACATTATTAAAATTTCTTTATGACAAGCGAAAAGAGAGAGAGAGACGGAGAGACGGAGAGACAGAGAGGCAGAGAGTCAAGAGTCGAGTGGAGCTCTAGAGAGCCACAAACCGGCAACGACGACAAAAGGCATAAAAACTGGTAACAAAATATTTGGCTATACAGAAATTTGTTTTGGTCTTTAGTTTTAGCATAAATTAACATAAGATTTATGGCCACACAGTCCACTTGAAAATGAGACGAAAACTAGAGAGGAGCAGGGGGGGGGGGGCCGGGGGGGGAGGAGCAGGAGCAGCGCAGTCATAAAGTTGCAAGTGAATGAAAAAAGTTTTTTTTTTTTTTTTTTAAGGAAAAAAGACAGGCGCCACAGGAGAAGAGGCTGGGTCTGGGTCTGGGTGTGCTTTTCCTTTTGGAATTTAAGGCCAGCACGTGTTCGGCATAAGAAGCAACAAGAAGCAACTGGGGAAAAGACGTAGCTAGGTCCTGTGGTGGAAATAAACTTCAAGATCAACTGGGAAAACTCTTTCCACCCTTTTTTGTTTTGCGTCTTGTTTGAGTTGACAACTTTGCAGCCGTCTGGTCAGTCTCTGGTAATGAGATTTCTCCAAAAAACAATCAAGGAGCGTAACGCAAACTTGTTTATAATTAAAAGACATTTTAATGCGTTCCGTTTGAGCATTTAAGGTGGCTGTGGATTTAAAAATCCATAAACAACTGACAGTTGAATGAGGCCCGATGATCTCGGGAGGAGATGATGACGTTTATCGGAATCGGAAATGATTTGTGTGGCGGCGTACAATTATGAAATGCAATTAACATTATGGCCTGATGTCTGTGTATGATACGTGGGCACATCGGAGAGAGAGGGAGAGCCATTGCTGAGCCACACTGGGAGAGAGAGAGAGAAAGAGGGATTGCAGGCCGTAAAGGGTTACAGAAAACTTTGAAGAACATCTATAGAACGTTCTTATCGTCAATGGCCCACAAAATGCATTGTTATTCTCAGCCCAAAGAAAGCAGAATCATCACGAATCATTGGTTTCGAAAAGTTAAACAAGAACCCTACAATTCTAAAAAGACTTTTTGCTAGCCGTTTTTCCTTATTAGTAGTTCTCCAACCTGCATGCCCTTCGCCTTCTCTGCACATTTTCATTGCACTTCTAAGCCATCGAAAAGGGTTCCGCCGCACAGTCACAGAGCCACACGCTCTCGATATTATTTCTCGCGGAAGTCACGTAGTCGTTGAACAATTTGAAAATGAGTTTTGTCGGTTTTACACACCACATATTTCTCTTGTTCTGGAACGGCTCAGTGGATGTTCTCTGTTCTGTTCGGTTCGGTTCGGTTGCGGTCAATGGAAAAGGCAGCCCAGGAATTGAGCAATTCGCACGTTTGCCTCTCAGTCTCTCAGTCTCTCAGAAACAAAGTAAAACAAAGAGATTTGAACGCGCTGCACAGGCGGGAATACAAGACGAATAATTCGAGTAGCATTCTGTATTGATGGAGGAGGCCTCCTCATTGCCTCATGGGCCTCATGTGCCCCATGTTCGTTGCGTTTCTCAGAAATGCCATAAATTCATCAATTATGACGGCTGGACATTGCCGGGGAGCAGCAGGGCAGGAGGAGTGGGAGTGGGGCTTGAGTTTGGGCTTGGGGCTTGGGTTGGGCCCTCAGATTGACAGCTGTCGCCACAAGGCGGAGAGGTGTACCAATCGTGTGAGTAATGTTGAAAATTTCAAGGATTTCTTCTTCTTTTTTGTTGTTGTTGTTTTAATTGGAATGGAAAAACGGTACAAACTGAAGATTGTGGTATGTTGCCATTGAGGAAACTCTCAATAAATGATGGATATATGTAAATAACTGTCTTTTAGCTCTCTCACAGCGTGGCTTAGCAGTTAGGGGTGGGAAACCTTGGACTCCTCCTAAATGAGCTCCTTCCAATAAAGGCCTATATGGTTTGCCAGGAAATAGATGGCAAAATTCTGTGTCCACCACAAAGAAAACTGCCAAAGGAGCATCCTAAAGAATGATCTTATCCATTAGACTGGCCTTCGGGCAGTATTCATGCCAGAGCAATGCTTGTTTGATTATTCCCCGTCAATCGACCTAAAAGACCAATGGAATATTCACTGCGATGGAGAATCGACGATTAAATTCTGAAATATAAATTCTACTAAATGGGAAAAACGCTTTGGAGTAATCCATTTATGAGACTCGTATCTAATTCATTGCCAGCCCATAAACCATTTCGTGCGCCATCAGTGGCACATGAGTGAAGGGGGAAAAGTGCATGCCACACAATTGCCAACACGTGTGCGGCGTGTGCAACAGCGGAGCAGTCGCTCAGTCACAAAAACTAAATACTGGCGTCATTTAATTAACCCAAGCAATGCACTAGGGGTCCCACCATGCAACCCCTGCTGTTGCTGCCACACACAGACACAGTAGAGACCACATGATGATGATAATGATGATGATGATGGGGGTATCACTGTCTGTCTCCCCCTCTCACTCTCTGCCTCTCTGTGGGGCTAGGCCTGGGGCTTAGAACTCGTAAAATCCGGGGAAAAAGTTATTTTTATGCGCTTTTAATAGAGGACTTAGGAGCACACCCCGCGCCGCCCTTAGATGGCACCCCATGGGCATGGCACCCCCCCATATCATCATCATCATCGTATTTCATGTTTATGAATGCATTTTTATTATGATTTTGTGTATAATTTTTATGATCTTGAAGGGGTTTACGGGGGGGGGGCGAGGGAAAAGTTTTACGACAATTACAACGTGGAAAAGCCCCGGGAAAATCTTGTGTATTGATTTGATCCCAAAAAGAAAACGACTCAATTCGGGAAAAATCCAAAAATTTAGTTAAGAAATTAGTTGGGTTTTCATATTGAGATATTTTCCATACCCCCACCCGCCCTACCGGAAAACTAATACAAGGGGCAGACGCCCCTGCCCTGCCCCAAAAAAAAAAAAAAAAAAAACATAAACCCCAAGGACAAACTCATAAATCTTTGAGGCGGGTAGCAGGCGCCCCATACGGCCCAAAATCCAAAGAAGAACATGCCATAAAACACATGAAGAAGTGTGTAAATAACAGAAGGAGCAGCAGCCAGAAGGAGCAGTAGTAGAAGGGAGGGGCAAGCAGCCAGAAGGGGGCAGCAACAGAAGCATCGAAGAGGAAGTAGTACGACCCATCCATGAGAGATTCAAAAGAAGAACGGAGCACGAATCTAGCCACAGAACAAGGAAGAACCCCCACTGAAGGGATAACCTTCGAGGGAGGGGGGCTTGTGGCAAGGGTCAACCCCCGAAAGAGAAAGTGGCCAACACCAAACACCTTTAAGAATCGGTTTTTCCTCCTCCCAAATCATATATATATATATTTTTGGTTTTTTTTTTGGAATGAAATCAAAAACAGACATCCTTCCATTCCACCCTAAAAACGGGGTTGGTCATTAATTTATGTAAAGCACAAATTATGATTGGATGGGGGGGGGGGGGGGGGGGAGGACGAGGTCCATGGCAGGTTTCCAAGTAGGCCTATGGCCCCAAATGGAAGAGCAGCAGCTGTAACACGTTGATTATGCCACGAGGCCTTCTTCATCAGATGAAATCCATGGAATGCTGTGGAAGACGATGATGATGGAATGGCCATGATGGTGTTCTGCGGTTTCTTGGGCAGGCTCCTTCTCACTCTATTTCTTCCTGGTTTCTCTGGTTTAAGGGTAAGTGAAAAAGCACCGCAAAAAGGAGGGAAACCACACCAGCCAGCCAGCCAGCCAGCCAGCCAGCCAGCCCACGAACGACGTTGCTTAATGGCGCAAAATGTTCTGCAGAACAGAAATGATTTATGACACAAGGAAGTTAATTTATTAATTTGCCCAGAGAATGCCTGTATATAGTCTAAGAGGGAGCCGTATTCGGTGGGCGGAGGGGGGAAGGGAAGCTCCTGGCTGGCTCCTGGGAAAACCGCTGCAACAAGGTCAACGGGATTCGAGACCTTTTAGTTCCAAGACAGTCCCCCCCTGAAGAAAAGGCATGGAAATCCTCTTTAAAAACTGTAGAAAAATTCAAATTGAAATCCCAGAATAAAGTACAAGATCTATGCCCAATAAATAATGTAAGGGCAAATATTACAGAAGGAAAAAACAAACGGAAGCCCAAAGAAACGGGCATTTCAGCAACTCTCGAGTGCGAGAGACAGATCCTCTACGTTTCAGATACATTTCAGCATCGCTCCCCAGGAAGTCTCGCACAACTCAATAAAATCAAATTTAGCTCATTAGCGAGCGAAACGAAGAAATTGATGGCAATATGTGCCCCTCGCTTTGATCTCCCAAAAAGCACTCAACGTAACCATAAATCGATGGGTCGACTACATATAGAGCATAGGCGCTGATGGAGAGGCGCTGTTTTCCGTTGGAATTTAAATACGAAATTTGAAATATTTTTTAACATTTCTGGGGTTGGGTTTTTTTCTTTTGATTAATTGCACAATCAAGCAGTCGAAATGGCGTGGAGTCGACACTTTGATACCCAGTCTGCGTTGGAGTCCGATCGGAAGGCCAGGTGTTCAAAGAGCCCAAAGACCAATAAGGAGGATTATTAACAGATCTCTTCTTTAATTCGAATTGTGAATGCCACAGCATGTTGCATGTTTCCTCACACACACACATTTCAATCGTCAAATAAATGCATAAATATATCGCTTATTAAATCATGAAAAATCATGAAAATCATTTGGCTTTTGAAAAATTAAACCATTGACAAACAATTTCATTTAGCAGATTGCATAAAAGTGCTAGAAAAATAGCGGATGATGGAGGGAGGGCCGACCGCCCCGCCTGCCAGCCTGTAAATCAAATGATTACAAAGAATCTTCTTTGCAATATTCAAATAAAAACGAGATTTTTCCTTTCATTTTTCTCGCTTTTATTTTGATTTTCATTTTTTGTTAAATGCTTGAGCAGGCGGTCGGGTAGGGTTGGGTTGGGTGGGTTGGGTTGGGTTGGGTTGTGCCGGTTCGGGGTCGGGACGGGCTGCCATTAAGCTGTCAGCGACTGGCTGCTCGAAGCGGAAATGAGAGAAGAGATGGGAGGCGACAGGAAGTGCTGGCTGCTGGAGAATGCGTTGTGTGAAGAACATCTTCAATGGAGGAAAATTGGCAATCGTTGCGGGTTAATTTTGATGGCTTTTCCATGGGGCGCACAGAGCTTTAAAGGGCAAAAGGCCCAGGCAGGACTCGCCACTTAGTATGCATTATTAGGCAATTTTCCGGCTTTTCTTTGCAAAAAACCGAACTCCGAGGGTTGCAAAAACATCAGCAGGAGGGTGCCTGATGTTAAGTACAGTTTAAGTGAGGTTATGATTGTGTAAAAGCGGGAGTCTGCTGGAAAACTACTCAGAATATGTGATTAAAGTCAAAGACTCATCCATAGGCAGTGAAAGTGAGGTTAGATTGAAAAAAGCGAGGTTAGATTGGCAAAAAGTGGGGTTATACGTCAGTAAAAGTCAGGTTATGAGGCATTCAATGGAATAATCATCATTCCACCAGCAAAACTCCCTTTCTGCAGACACACTCGTATGTATTTTCCTTCATTTGTTCCCCAACAAATAAACCATAAATATTCCCCCACCCAACCCCACACTTAAGTGAAAAGAGAATGCCTGGGCCAACATCTGTTTTTCCGTGCTGCAGAGATCTAATAAATTCTTTTGTAATAAAAATACATCATCAAATAAATAGTAGTGCCTGCCTGACTGCCGACTGCCGTGCTCTACATCGTATAACTATCGTCTTTTGGCAAATAAAATAAATTGCCTTGCCCCAAACATTTTCCTGGCCCATAAGCTTATCTCCTGGCCACACCACGCCACACCACGCCACACCACGCCACACCACGCCACACAGCAATGGGCGACTGGGCGAGACTGGGCGGCAAAAGGGGTGTGGTGGGGTCTCTCGAGCAACCCTTAAATCACATTTTGCCTAATTTTTCGCTGTCAAAAAAACTCATTAATCTTTCCCTGAGGTCTGGCAGTGGCATGGAAAATGGAACCAGGAGAAGGGCCCCAAAGAAAACACACACAGAGGCAGAGGCCTGCCCTGCCCTGCTCTGCTCTGCCCAGCCCTGCTCTGCCATGGTTCCCTTTTGTTTTTACCTTTCGAGAGAAGTTGCCCTTGAAAAATTACCCACTCGTATGTCAACCTCCTCCCCACCCAAAAAACCGGGGGAAGGCAGCAGGCAGGAACCCCATAAAATGTTATGCCAAAAAGTGGGAAAAAAAAAAAGTCGAACGTTGTGTAATTTATTTAAATTTAAGGAGCACTTCAGGAGCAGTTCAGGGAGTCAAGAGTTCTTCGTTCTTTCTGCAGCGACACTTTTTTTCTGGGGCGGTACTTCAACCCCTTTTTGCCACCCCCCATTTGCATATTGATTTCTTGCGTAATCTATGTGGCACGCCCACACACCTATCCCACTCCCCACTCCCCACTGTACCCACTCCATTCACTCCATCCACTCCACCCACTCTTTCTTCTCCTCTTTCTCCTTTCGCCGATAGTGTCGTTTCGCCTTCCTCCATTGACGCTTTCATATTTATTAATGAGGCGCATTTGTGTTTGGAATTTATAATTGGGGCAAGTGGCAGCACGGGGCCGGGGCCGGGGGGTGGGTGGGCTCAAAATGTAATTGAGTAATTAACATAAATTATAATACATAATTTTTTGGCGCTAGGCCTTTTTCCATAATTGTTGTTAGGTAAAATTGGATTACACACAGCCCACGAGGGGGGCGGAGGGGGGCGGGGTGGCATTCACATAAATGAAAATTATTGTTGCAGGCGAAGGCCCCAGGAATGGCAGGGAAAACGGAAATGGAAATGGAAATGGTAATGCCTACTGCGATAAGCAATTTATGTTCAAAGTTTCGCATTCGCTGCAAAAGTTTTGCAGCATTCCGTTTGGGCCTCAAAGGCTGTGTTCGCTCTCTTCTCTCAATTTGGGAAACTAAAATCAAAATCTGAACAAAGTCCCCAATAAGAAATCACAGACAAGAGAGTGCGGCAGTGATTGACTCTCGAGAGAGAGTGGAGTGACATTTCGCAGATAAGATTCAGGCGAAGCTACGAAGGAATTATTCACTGAATGCCTGCGAGTCCTTGCACAGGAAAACCGTCTCTAAGGTTTCTCCCTTCCAAAGTCTTTAGGTTTTATATCAGGGCTCTCTTTCAGTGGGGAAAAACCTAAAAATCATATGCATTAAATACAAGCCACATCTTCGGCCCCCCCCTAAACAGCATATCACTTTCCCCTCAACACCCACCCAAAAGAATAAGAAGAGAAAACACTTTTCCTACACGCACATGATGCCACAGAATCGCTTCAGTTTTGATGTGGCTGTTGGCGTTTTTCTTGCCTTATTTTTCCAGGGGGCAAGGGGGCAGGGCAGGCAGTCATCCGTCAGAAGTTAGCCGCAGCCGCAGCGGCCGTGGCAGCGGCAGCGGCAGCGGCAGCAACCCTGACGCCATATTGAATTTTCCTATGTGCTGTGGCGGCTCCCGTGTTGGGGTCCTGTATCTCTGTGGCTGTGTATCTCTGTATCTGTGTCTGTGTCTGTGTCTGTGTCTGGGCTCTGTCCCTGACTCTGTCTCTGTCTCTGTCTCTGGCTCTGGTTCTGGCTCTATCTGTGGCTGTTTCTCTGCTTCTGTTGCCTGTTTTCATCCCACCTTGTTGCTGGCTGTCAGACACACACAAACACACATCAACAGCATCGCTGACAAGGCTAACGCTGCTGGGATTTCATCTGAAGGATTCTGTGCATAATTTTGCGCCTTGTTGTCATGTTTCATGCGAGGCACCGGGCACGGTGCACGGGGCACGGGGCACGGGGCACTGCTCCGTCCTGGCATTCTCGCATTTATGTGTAAAATGTAAATAAATACGACAGCCGGGCCAAAGGAAACGCACTTTTGTTCGGGTTAGTTACGTTAACTCAAGAGGGGGGTTTATGCGGCACCAAAAAAGGTGGAAACTGCACTGGCATTAAGCCCAATGGAAGGATATACCCCTCGATGTCTTCATTTTGTCCACCGCATAAACGTCGGTGGTTGCTGTGCGTCTGGGATTGAGTGTTCCGGGTTCTGGTTACATCGTCAACGCCTCGAGGAAGGGGTTGGATACCCGGCCCCACTTTTTACCCATTCCACACACTTCTCCCCGAGTGCCGGCAGGACTAGGCCCCTTGTACCTTTACGTCTTCCTTCAGTGTTCGAGCGTCAAAAGTTTTGATAGCCTCTGTGAGCAGCCTACTCAAGTGACTGCCCTTCTCCCCCCCCCCCACCCCAAAGAAAACGCTGGTGGAGCAGCAGAAGCCAGTCGGCATTTTTCATCTTTAGTTCGGTGGGGGTTGGGCTAGGGGTTGGGGTTGGTGTTGGTGTTGGGGCTGGGAGTCTCCCCAACATTTTTAACACAAAACTTTTATGTAAAATGTCTTCTCCCAGATAAAAGTTTAAATTGTCAATTGAAAATGTTTGTTGGGTAAAAGTTTTTTTGATTAATTTTCACAACGCAGCGATGACAATGACACGGCGCGCCGGGAGGGAGGCACAAGACACGAGGCACGGGGCACGAGGCAGAGGCAAACAATTGAGCACATTAACGCTTAGAGATACAAAAGAACAGAGACAGCAGCAGCAGCAAAAAGAGATGGAAAGATACACAGAGAGAGCTGGGGAGAGAGCTGGGGAGAGACACTTGCGATTTGCATGCGAAATGTCTTTTCAAATAGAATTTAATGACAGCAGAAACCAACAAAACAGAAAAGAAGGCAAATAAATTTCGAAATAAAATCAAGAAGGAAACTCTTTTTATGGCATTTCTGTTTTTTGATTTCCTCTCTTATTTCTTCTACTCTTCAGCCTCATAAATAATGATCAAAACTAATCGATGGCAATCGGTTTATTATCACAGCCAGATTGTGGCTCATTGAACACCTGGCTTTCGAGCTTTCCAGCTATTGGAGCTATATGTCCCCAATCCCCAGCTATTCCTTTAATCAAGCTCTCTATTTAATTCCTCCTGTGCTTTCATCTGCCTGCTCCTCGTTCTCTCTCGCTCCCTTTCTGCACGTTTTAGCCAGCCTAAAACCTTTGTCAAACTCATTGCCACTTGGTGCGGGGGCCGTGGCTTCTCCTTCCCTTTGATTTAGTGTTCGAAAAGCCATTTTGTACAATTTCCACACGATTGATTTCGCAAATTTTCCGCCGCAGCATACAGTTGAGTCCGCAGGCCATACAACCATACAATCCCCCCCACTCCCTCACACAACCCCCACACACCCCAGAGGAAGCAACAGCAGCAGCAGGTTCCTACACTTGTAATGCCTTTTGCCCTGTAGCCACAATTACCCAAAAAGCCGAACTTCCAATTCCAGTCCCCAAAAGTATCCCCGAAACCAACCCCCACTTACATGCTACTTATTCGTGGGGGGGTTGGTTGTGGGGGTGCCTGCCTAGGACTTATCGACTCGTAGATATCTCCTCTGGTAATGCAATTAAATCGCTACCCAAACATTCGTTTCGTTCGTTCGTTCGCTCGGTTCGTCCCGTCGTTCGTCGTTCGTCGTTCGTTGGGGTAATTCATAAATATTTTATTTGGCCATCACACCCTTTGACCTGCTCCATAATTTTTGGTCAGAGAAGCAGAGGAGGACATCAACATACGGGAAAAAACGGCAAGAGTCAAACAGTTATAGATACCCTTTAATATAGAAACCAAAGAGCGACGAGTGTACCAGCAACGAGTATGAAAGCAGCTAGTATGAAAACAACGAGAACAATATCAACGAATAAGAAAGAAATGGAAAGGATATAAACGAGTATCTCAAATACGAGTATGACAGCAACGAGTGCAGCAGTAGCGAGCGCAGCAGCAACGAGTGGCATGACAGCAACGACTCATACCCGTTTGAAAGCAACGAGTATGATCCGTAAAAAGTTTCATCTCTCGTTTTCTCATAGAAAGCTACAAACAGCTGCTGAAGACGGGCCTTCTTCTGCTCCAAACAGCAGTACCCTGTGCAAAGGGTATTCCAAAAAAAGAAAGGGGGAGCCATGATAGCCAGGGCTATCGTTTTGCTACGTTCCCTGGCTTCATTATTACTTAACGCCCAAGCAAATTGCTTTTCCAGGACCACGACCACGACCACGACCAGAACATGGCCAGGACTTTCTGGAATCGCCTGTTTGTCCATCACATTAGAGCTGCATTGAGTTTCCGGTTCGATGTTTTCTCTCTCTGTGTGTCTGGGTCCGGGGGTCCGGGGGTCCGGGGGGGTCCTGGGTCCCACAAAAAAGGGTTAAAAAGGTGCGGTTTGGCCAAGAGTCGTCGCCGTTTCAACCCCCAAGAGAGTATAGGGAAAATGGAAGAGGACACCAGCTGCATTTGCCTTTGGCTGGCTCTTGTTCTCTTCCTTGTTTGCTCTTCCTGCCGGCTAGGACTTCCTTCCTTCCGACCATCCTTTCTTGTAGCCCTCGTTTCGCTTTGATGTGCCAGAAATTAATTGCCTACAATTAGGCGCCCCGGCAAATGTCACTCACTTACACTCACTCGCGAACGAGCACGCGGGGGCACAAGGCACAAAAGGGGGGGGAGGGGGCTGTGGGTTGAATTTTTGACACTTACCGTTCGGTTGGGGCTTCCTTTTTTTTGCTGGTGGCTTAAAGGCTTCCAAACAAAAGTCTCCTGCAACGAAACAAGAAAACGAAACGATGTTTGTTAGTCGAGAAAAGTTTCGAGATGCGGCCAAGAGAGTCCTGGAGACCCGAGAAAACACATGCCATTACATGCTTGGACTTTTCCGTGTAGACTTGTGGAATGTCTGGCCATGTCACATGGCCAAGACCCATGGGTTCCTGCGCCAGTGCCACGGCCAGTGCCAGTGCCAGTGCCGGCACCAATACCAGCCCCATAACCAGTCTTAGGACCAGCTTTAACAAGGCACAACTTCCCACAAAGTTTCCATCGAGTGCCTCCTTTTGCCTAATGAAAAGAGTCTGTCATTGACTACGAGGAAATGGCAAACTTTTCCATGGTGGTAAGAGCCTTGTCCAGTTATGGCCTGTGACAGGCAGTTACTTTGCTTCCTTTTTCCATTTTCTTTTTTTTTGTGTATACCCTGTACTCTCAAAGATGGTTTTAGGAGGCTATTTATGGGGCTAACGGATCATAATATCGATCGATTTTATAGCCATTGGCTATAGTGTGGCTCTTTGAACACCTGGCTTTCATCTAAAAATCAAAATCCATCGCAGAAAGGCGCACCGAAGGCTTTCTTGAAGAGTCTCAGAGTTCATAGTTCCACAAGAACTTCCCCCTCTGTGCCCCTGGCCCATCCTATTGCCATTCCTAAATGGCAATCACATCCTATCTATATGGATCTTTTACACAAAAGCCCTCAAATTGAAATAACCATTTCGCACAGACAGAAAAAGTTGTTTCGTGCCAAACAGAAATTACATTTACTTTGCTACTGAATTATTTGTGTGGCCAAGAGTCGTCCCCCCGGCACCGCCACGGCCACGGCCCTCCCCACCAAAAGACATTCCTAATGGCGCATGGCGGGCACTGACCAACAGAGACGAGGAGAGAGAGAGAGAGAGAGAGGGGGAGAGAGAGAGGGAGATTTATTATCAACTGTCATTGAGGCAAGGCGGCCTACACACACACACACACACACACACGCACTCGTATCTGTATCTGTATCTGCTCTCTTGGCATCCCAACAATCATCATCCATCTCTCTCTCTCTCTCTCTCTCTGTCTCTCTGTCTCTCCGTCTCTGCAGAAAAACATTTGTTATAATCAAAAGTTCTTGACTTGTGCTTTGATTTCTCTCGCAACTTTTGCGGAATAGTTTCTCCTGATTTTTGCCATTTGTTTGGCTTAAGGTTGACAGTTCAATAAGTTCTTGAGAATTGGAGCTTTAATTTCCATAAATAAGCCACCTGAAGGAGGCGGCGACTAATTACGCATACGCAGCGGTGTCTTACGAGAAAAAAGTCTCCTCTTGTCTTAACCCAATGCCATTTCCATTCCCATTTCCAATTCCAATAACTTTTTCTGCATTTCCCACACACACACACACACACACACAGTTGACATTTTTGGGCAAAGAATCCTTTGACCTGCCAGGCCATATATCGTTTTAATATAATTTCTGTGGTAAAATTAACTTTATGAACTGTTGAATGAGAACGAGAACGAGACGTGAAACAGGAGGAGCCTCGGCAGCAGCGGCAATAAGGAAGCTCCTTGCCTCGGAGCTAGCGTGCCGTCTCTCACAACCTGCCACTTAAAACAAATAACAAAGTTTTGCTTAACTTTGCGGCAAGTCGTCCTTACCGCCCCCCCCCCCCCCCCCCCCCCCATTCCCCCCGCCGGCAGGCAGCAGCTCTTGGGGGAAATTATGGCCAGACACAAAGCGAAAATCGTCGTCAACGACATCGTCCTCGTCGACGTCCTCGGTGGTGGTGGTGGTGGTGCGGGCTTTTGTCTTGGCAGGGAAAATCATCGACATGGACTCCTGTCTCCTGTCTCCTGTCTGGAAAAGCTTCTCTCTTCCACTGATGGCAAAATTACATATGAAAGTGGATTTCATTAAAAAGAAGTTGACTGCAGAGCGAAAAATGGCAAGTAAAATGGCATTTTAGCCCGTAAGGAAAGGATGAGGCCTGCTGGAAGCAGCCGCCAGCTTAAGACGGTTCCGGTTAAAGTAGCTTTCACAATTTTGACAGCCAGCAGCAGGAAGATGAAGGCTATAATCCTCTCAGATATTTCTTGAATTTCTTTACAGAAACTCCAGAAATACTCCTCAAAATTTAAGCATTTTTCACTCTCCCTCAGCCATTTCTTAAGCCATAAAACAGCTCAATTTGCATCCCAAGGAGTTTTCCATTATTTTGGGGAGATGCCACCCCACCCGCCGCCCCCCCGGCCCCGGCCCACGCTGTCACAGGTGGTGTTTGCCATGGCGACAGGGCAATAAGTTAATGCAAAATAGTTGGACCGTCTGTCAGGGACTACAAAAGAAAAAGCACGGGAATTTCAATCAAACAAAAAACTCGTTTTCCAGACCTCGCTAATTGGCTCTCGGCTGATCCATCCACAGACAGGCAGACAGGCCATCATCAAATATCATCATCCGAAAAGGTGTAAAAAGCAATCCTAATGAGACAAAAGACAACATGCTATCCCCTGCCCCGTCCCACGCCGAACAATTGGCTGCAATTTCCACGTTTATGGCAATTTTGTTAAGCAATATCGTGGTGTTATGTGCGGAAAAGCTTTCAACCTCTTTAGTGGACGGTGGTCGGGAGCAGGCTGGTTGGGGGGGGGGGCATAAAAACGGCGCCAACTTCAAGCCAACTTCATGAATTTTGAATGAACGCAGAAGGCACAAACTAATGCCAGTCTTTGGCACCACTCCCACACGGCAATGGCCAGAAGGGGGCGGAGGAAACCACGAAAGAGGACTCCATTTGGGGCTATTCGAAGTTGCACATACCCTTGCCGATGCCCAAAAGATACTCTGAAGACAAAGAGCTCTCTCCCTCTCTCTCTCTCTCTCTCTCTCTCTCTCCGCCCTTCGTTTTCCTAGGGTATCACGGATGTAGAGCGTATCCGAGTGCGGAACGAGGCATTTTCCTGCTGACACAAGACATGGAGGAGCCATCGTTGTCGTTGGGGTCGTTTGCCGACTTCCGGACGACTACTTAGAGACGCCTAAACAGCTTCATTACTTTTATGGGGCTGACGGACGGACGGGCGGACGGGCGGAGGGCCGGGGTCTGTATGTCTGGGATGTCTGCTTTTCTCTGGCCAGGGCGCAAATTTGTTTGTGTAAATTAAATGAAATGACTGTAAAAATGCCAAATAAGCTAATTTGCGGTTAGTTTTTTTTTTGTTTTTGTTTTTGTTCAAGGCCTTCACTGGCTTGGAGCGTTTTTTTTTCTTTCTTTTTTGAGTTATTAGTTCATTAAGTGGAAAGGTCCTGGCAAGCGTTATCAATCAAAGGGAACAGCAACAAAATGGCCCTCTGTCATTTGCTCACTTGTGTGGAGGTCGTCCCATCATGAAATGTTTATAAGCCTCAAACAGAGGACGAGCGACCTCCAATTTGAATGGGAGTCCGTTTCCGTTCCCATTCCCATTCCCATTCAAGCTGTTGTTGTGGTCACCATCGCCATCCAAGCGCCACCGTCTGCTTGGCTGGTTGGTCATTTTTCCGGACTCGAGCTCCACTCTCTGCGGTTGCATAGTAAATGCAGACAAGTCTTCTTCTTTCTACCATTCTACCCCACTCTCCACTCTTCATTCTCCATTCTCTGGTCGCTCTGGTTATTTTTCCTGGCCTGGCCATGAATTTTGCATTAGAGTTTAGTTAAAGTGCAGCTGGTGCGAATCCCAACGGTGGGGGGCCAGCCAGGGCCAGGGTATGAGATACGGTTAGCGGTGGCGCTAGAGCAACTATTTTTTTTTTTGTATCCTATTCTATACGGCATTGATATGGAAAGAATGCAAAGCCATGGCCACTGCCACGGCCATTAACTATGTAAAAGTCGGTATACACACAATTTAAAGAGTTACAAAATGCTATATTGAGGGTTGCACTTGAAGAGGGACCTATTTTGTTGTCTAGTGGGGGAATAAGCCCCAAGATAACTGCCTGTACTAGATGCGGGGTAAAATGGGTTTCTGTAGTACCGATAAATGTCAAAGATTACATATTAGAGGGCACAACAGTCGTCGAGTGAGCCTGGAAACATCAATAAGTGCTCTGCATTCGCTGAGAGCGTGGCCCCGGCGAGAGAGGTATTGCTGTTGTTGTTGTTGCGTTGGTTACTCCCATGTCTGCTTAAGCTTCTTACAAATAAGCTCTGCCTGAGGCCGAGAGAGCAAAGGATTGAAGCAAGACGAATTTGTTAATAAGATGACGTCGGTTATACAAGGTTTTCCGCAAACTCCCGCTCAGCACAACTGAGAGCGCTTTGCGAGAGAGAAGAACGAAGCAAAATAAGACCCGACAGAGAGCGAGCTGCGGAAGCGGACCAACCCACTCTCTCTCTCGGCGCTCGGAGAGACAGGCGCCAGAAAGAGATGACAAACGTTTTACGCTCTGCACGTCTCTGACGCTCTGCGTGGAATGAATTATGTAAAGAATTGCGAGAGCGAAAAGAACATCAGATCGAGCAGATAAGATTGCACTCAATGGGTGACAAAAGTCTACATACAACCCCCATACGATTGGGTGCCAGTTGTAAATTAAATAAAGTAAATTAATTATATTAAAAAATAGATTAATTCCCAATCCTCTTTTATCTGTTTTCAACCGCCAAACCAATTCCTTGTCATGGTAATTACCATAATCATTGGATTATCCCATAATAGCCAAGACTCCTCGGTCGAACAGCTGCCTTGATGATCCCCAATAACCATTAATCTTTATATGAAACTAGTCCTTCAGTCATCTAAGCCTCCAAATTAACTGGCAGTTGCCTTGCAAGTGGCGGCTCATCATTTAGTTTGAGAGAAAACTTCTATTTCCATGAATCGATAGGCAGTCAAGGGCTCCAGCACTGGGGTCCAGCTGCAGCTGAGCGACAACTAAAGGAGCAGCTGCGACAGTCCGCGGACAGAGTCCTGTCCGTGGCCTGGCGTGGCGTGGCGTGGCGCTCTCTCAAATGAATTATAGTCAAAAAGGAAACGGCAGAGGCAACGGCAACGGCAACGGCAACAAGAACAAGAACAAACTTTTGCATTATTTTATGAAAATGTTGTTAAAACAAATTTGTTTGCCTGGTGTTTGGATATTTTTGTGCTCAACTGTAAGCAGGGAGCCAGTCCTGCCTCCTGCGTCGTGGGTCTGTGCTGAAAAGTTGTTCAGTTTCTGTCACCGGTGGCACACCTGAGAGCCAACAAGGAGACAAGGATGGGTCTGGGTCGTCGAGTCATCCCTCTGCTCTGCTCTGCTCTGCTCTGCCAGGCTCGTCCTGTAAGTATGGTATTATAACTTTTTTTTCCCGCCATAATTTATGCGCACTTTATGCAAATTTTTTCTATAAACCAACCAGGAAAAGAGCCATGCGTGTGCTCTCCTCTGTGTGTGGGTTTGGTTCTTGTTTTTGTTTCTCAAATGTAAACTGTAAGCGGGCTTTGGTTTTTTTGTTTTTAAAAGCAGATATTCAACATGTTTGGAGGATGTTTGGAGGGATAGAAGAGCATCTACGGCGCTACGTAAACGCCAGTAATTATACATTTTTGTGGAAAAGTTTCTGTCCGCTTGCCAGGTCTCTCATCCATTGGCATTACCAATCCAGAATCCAGAATCCAGGGGCCAGGCGGCAAGCAGGCGCTTATTTTTAATGAAAAAAGTTCAACCAACTGGGGGCTGATGCTTGGGCAAGTTCTAATTGATTTTTAGATTGATATGCAAAGCAGAGCACAGAGCACCGAGCACAGAGCACAGAGCACAGAGTACAGAGCCGACTGCCAGCCTGCCTGTCTTTCTGGGGATTGACAGAAAGTTTTTGCGGGCCCCTGGGCTCTGGAGCTCTGGAGCTCTGGGCGCATAGGCATATGAAATTTCAATTAAAATCACAAAATATGCAACTAATTTGCAATTTTATTTTATATTCAGCTTTGACAACGTTTTTTTCCCCCCCACCACCACCACCTCTCGTGTTTTATCAATTTGCTTGTCGCTTTCATTTGATGGGCATTTTTTTCGGTTAATTTACTTAATAAATTTTTGGCATTTGAAAGGGATTTTGTGCACTTTGGAGTTGGGCGCTCGTTTGTTGGTTTAGATGGCGGCTTGTTCAATATTCGCTCGCTTAAGTGATTAAATATTGAAAAATTTTGGTTTGGCTAAAGGAATTAACATGGGATGTTGATCGAATTAGTTGCCAATTAGATGAGATATTGAATAAACGGTTATACGGTTAGATGTACATATTTATGCTCCAATTACGGGATAAATTCAATATAAAAAATATGCTTCCAATAGCGCATGCAAATGTGATTTAGATTTGAGATTGCAGAGGGAATATTTGATAACCGTTTGATAAATAAAAGAAATTTCTTCGATAAATAATAATAATAAATAGTAAATAACCGATATTTGTGCGATAAATAATCAATATACGCTTGAGAAATAATCGATATTTGTTCTATTAGCTATTGAAATTTTTTCTAAGCTTAATAGACAGATTTTCGATAAATAATCGATACTTGTTCGATAAATAATCAATATCTTTTCGATAAACAATCAATATATGTTCGATAAATAGTCGATAATTTGTATAGACATTTGATTTAAGCTGAATCGACAGTTTTTCGATAAATAATCGATATATGTTCGATAAACAGTCGATCATTTTTATAGACATTTTCTTTAAGCTGAATCGACAGTTTTTCGATAAATAAGTTATTTTTCAATCGATACTTGTTCGATAAGTAAATACAAATTTCTGTTTGATAAATAATTTAAAATAATAATAAATAATAGTTAATATCAGTTCGTTAGATAAACAGTTACAACGAGAGTGCCTTTTGTTGGTTCCACAATTATTCCTATAGGTAATGCAGGACTATTGAGTACTCAAATAATTCGAGCAAATCTTTAATTCCAAAGTTTTTGTGCAACTTTTTGTGTCCTTCCAAGAACCAGGCCAAGCAAACACTGGCTTCGCCCCACATCATGCGGATGGGGTCCGAGTGGGATGGCCCCATTTCAATTCATTGTCTGAACTTGTCCAAATCCAAATCCAAATCCAAATCCTCACACCTGTTTGAGACCATTCAGTGCTACGCTCTTAATTGAATTCGTGTAATTCGTCCGGCAATTCGCTTTTGCCCGCTTTTCCTCATGGTCCTTGGTGCTTGTCCTTTGTCGCTCTCTGTCGCTCTCTGGCACTCTCCGGCTCTCTGGCTTAATGAGGACTGACAGGCGACAAGCGTAATTAAATTTTATTTTACTCTTACATGCAAATTCTAAGCGTCACGTCCTCGAAACCGAAACAGAAACAGAAACAAAAGTACGGAGTGCTCAGTCTTTTTTGTCCCTGGGTCTTGATTTAATTTTCCGAGGGGTTATCTGTCTTTCTCCCCTTTGTTTTTTTGTTTTTTTTTGAGGGTGGTGGGGGGGGGTTGGTGTAATTTATGGCCAGGCAACGGGCGGTCCTTCAGGTGTAGCCCACAATTGACCAACTTAAATTTTCACCACCAAAATTACTCCGAAAAATTCAAGCTTCGTGTGGCACTACGAAAAGCCCCATTGATTTGTATGCCCCCCACTAGTGCACTGGTGGTGCGAGTACATCAAGTATACGCCAGTTGTGACACGAGAGTGTCTCTGGGTCTGGCTCTGGCTCTGGCTCTGCCGCTGACAATGACATATCAGAGTCGTTTACACATTTCATATAATATATACATATGTGTGTGTGCGTGTGTGTGTGTGTTCCTTCCCCCAGTTATTGACTAAAGCAATTTGTATGCAAAATAGCTGTAAACAATTTTATATTCGTCTTTCTTTTTGCTCTGGCGAAAAATAAGTCAAGTGCATTGACAAGTGACTTGTTGGAAGGCAGCTTCTTCAATGATATGGTGGGGGGGAGGAGGGGGGAGCAGACTCGACTCTCGTCTCAATTGACATAGAAATCCATTTGCATTTCTCTTTTTAGTAGAACATACTTGATAGTTGGATTCCTAGATTATAGAGTGTCTGACAGAGAGAGAGAGAGGGAGAGGGAGAGGGAGAGCGAGGGAAAGACAGAGAGAGTGTTGAGTGTTTTGCTGAACAAGTCGGCAAATTCTTTTAATTAGCCTATTGCCTTTTATAGGCCAAAGCGAATGCATTTGCTTAGACATTCGAGTGGGGCCAGTGGGCAGGGGGGGCTGTGCTGTTTGTAAAGAAAATACAATTTATTTGAGTTGGTTTAATTAGTTAACTAAACTCAGGCTTCCAGGCTTCCAGGCTCCAGACTCCCAGGACTCCCAGACTCCCAGCCGCCCAGGCTCCCAGTTTCCTGCCGCTTCTGATGGTTGAAAACTATTTGAAAGGTTGCCTTCTCCTCCAACGCTCTCGACTCAAAGTTTATAAATTTCCAAGCATCCAAAAGTGTGGTGCCAAGTTTTAAGTGAGGATTTCTTATTAAAAAATATCACGTTTGACTAGAATTAAGCCATAAACGATTTTCATCAGCCAAATGACAGGGTATAGAATATTCCAGTACACTCTTTGGCTAATTATAGGGTATGGGGTATTCCAGTACACTCTTTGGCTAATTACAGTGTCTGCAGCATGTATTTGCCGTTTAGTTAAAGCTCTGACGCCATCGACAGCGAGTTTTGAATAAATGTTAATTAAAATGGCGCCTGCTGCAGTTGCCCCAGATGCTGCTGCCCCCCTACCCCACTCTACTGGCTGTCTGTCTGCCCCACAGCTGGCAGCGCTCCATCATCGGATCCAATACCGTCTTGCCGTCCGTTCTACTATCTGCAGTCTCGTTGTCAGCAATAAATAGTCAAGTACATAATACTTATAATTTATTTTGCATAAATAAAAAAGATAGAGAGAGGGAGAGAGGGAGAGAGGGAGAGAGATAAATAAAAAATCCGTCTTATATGAGTAGATACATCCCCTGTCGCCCCCATCCATCCCACACCCACTGTGACACAATGGTCTGCCCACCCGACCGCCCGCCCGTCCCTGCCTCCCACAGTCTGCTGTGCCGTGCCGCCTCAATCGCACTTACATTAGATTTATGGCAAAGTCAGTCGTCGAGCAATTTGCGTGGGTAAACATGCACTAAAACTCAATTTAGAGGCGGATACAAGTACGAATTTATATGTATTTGTAAATATGTGCCGAGTACGTACAGTTCTTGCAAATTGTATGCTGACACAGCAGCATTGAGGCAGGGCGGGCGCCCAATTTAATGCGATTTAAGAGAGCAAGCAGCTAGAAAGCAAATTGAGCGAGCCACTTGAACGAATGAATGATGGACTGACGACGGGACTTGCAGGGAACGACAGGGATAGCAGATGCGATCATAGGATACCCTGTATCCGCAGTCGCCAAGCCAACGTAGAGACTCTAACAATAACAAATAACACAAGTCCCGTTGCAATGTAAATGTTTTGTATGCATTTTCTGAGAGCGTAACCTGAGAGAGCGCGCGACATCTCCGCCTTGTGGTTGCTGTTGTTGTTGCTGCTGCGGAGAGATCAATGGAATGAAGGACGCAAAGAAATGCGAGAGTCAAAAGCGGAGCCGATCGAGCAGATAAGGCGACTCGGATGCAAACAAAATCAAAGCCGACTGCACAGCGGCGGACTTTGGGTTCGGCTTTCTCGAGGCCGAACGAACGAAAACGAATAGCAGGGTGGTCTTGGGCATCGCCTGTTTATGCTTTGTTTTCTCTTCTTCTTCGTCTTTTTGTCGGTGGGCCGACCACCGCATGAGCCCTTGGGAGAAATCAAGCCAACCGAGTTGGCCCTGTATACCCCGCATACCCTGCCACGAGGTGCCACAACAATAGCTCCTGTTTGGGGGACAGCAATGATAACGATAGCAAGGCAAGGCAAGGCAAACGGCATTCAAACGTCTCGGGCAAGTCTTGTCCCACCCAGGGCCTGCCTCACATTATTAAATTACAAAAAAACACTCCCGCGTATGCCAGTCTCCATCTCTGACTCCCTCTCGGCTCCACCAATTAATCCCAACTGGATTTCGCATAAAGATAAAATGACGACCAACGCAGTGTCGCTGAGGCTCCCAGTGGCTCTGTCACTGGCACTGGCACTGGCACTGGCACTGCTATTGCTCCAGGGCAATCCCCAATCCATCCCCAAGCATCCCCACATTTTGACAATTTTCCAAGCGCGTGGCGCTTGCCGCTTGCCGTTTGCCGCTGCCCCCCCAACCAGCCACCCACTTGATACAAGCAGATAAGTCATTTTTATGTGACACTTTGCCTTAAATATTTCACATTTTTTGTGAGCATTTTTTTCTGAGATGGGGTGTGGGGGCTGCGGACGGAGCCATTATATAACTAAGCAAAGGCCTTATTTCACTCCATTCCATCCCCCTCTCCTCACTCTCCTCTTTCTGCCACTCTGCCACTCTGCCACTCTGCCCCTCTTTGGGCAATGACACTATTGTGTATTATAATGGATACTGCGCCTTTAATGGTTGACGATTTTTAGGCACTGATATGCTCAAGACGACGACGGACGACGGGCGATGGGCGATGGGCGATGGGCGATGGGGGATGGGCGACTAGAACGGCCCCCGAATGACCTTCATTGCCAGAGTGTGGACCTGGGGTGGCAAAATTACAGTTTCTATTGGTTTCTATGAAAGGAAAGATGAAATGCTCACAAGTGGAATACTGATCCCATCAGAATGGGTGGGTGTTGGCTTTAGTCTGCAGATAATCAAGAAATTCAAAAGTTTTTGTGGCAAACAGTGAAACCTTCTTCGAAAGAACTCCACACTTCCACAAGGAACTCTCTCTCTTTCTCCCAGTGTGTCTTAGCATCAAAGGGTGGTATGCTCTCCATCTGTTGCTCCAAAGAGAGAACTTTTGACACACTCAATCGGCATCAACCATGCGGCAGACACACGATTATTCTTTACAGCTTGAAGTGTCTCCTTGTGGCAAGTGGCATGACCAAAAGCGGACCAAGTGGGTCATCAGCAGACCCACGAAATAGTCGGGGCCTGTCCATCCCATTTGTCATTAACATCATTTACCACCAGCCTGTAGCCACTAGCCACTAGCCACTAGCCGCCAGCCACTTGCCACAGTTTGCTGCACATTTTCGACCTGCAATTTAGCATTTGTATTTGGGCAATTTTTGCAACTTGTTTGCGCTTTTAATAGACCCGACGCGACACGTTCTAGGCCTGAGTATGGCCTGCGGCTGGCCGCTTAACTTGGCCAACTGGTTTGTTATGGCCAACAGAAATCGAGACGGGAAAATAGAGTCATTTGTTTTTGGTGTTGCCTGGAAAATTTAATTGAATTGAGACTCTCAACAGGCGATGGCTATTGCGATGGCGATGGCGATGGCGATGGAGAGTCTCAGCTGAAGGTGTGGGGCTGTGGAGGTGGTGTGGGCATCACATTTCAACAGCTTTTGGCTTAATTATAAGCCCCAGAGAGACCAGAGACCTGAGACCAGAGACCAGAGACCCGAGACCCCAGCGCGACGACACTCGAGATACACCCCGACTCTCGGACAAAAAGTTGATTGGACAATTGCTGCGGATAGAAATTTTCAAAAAGAGTCAACACAAATTATGTTTTTGTTTGGGTTATTATTTTTACGCATTATTTACACACCTTTGTGGTCTTGTTTACATTACCCCCTTCCACGGCTCTATGGGGTTTAAGCCGCAGCTTTGCTCCACGCTCACGTTCATTGGGGATTGGGATCTGGGGGCAGGGGACTGGGGGGCTGGGGACTGGGGGGCTGGGGGGCTGGGGACTGCGACCTCGTCCGCTCTACAATTTCAATTTCAACGCCTTCTCAATGTGCGTCAGTCTTCAGGTTACAATGGAGCCGGCTGACGGTGGTGGGGGAGGGGTATCTGCTGTATGCCTCAATTGGTGGCAGATCAATTGACATGCGGCTCTCGGCTCAATTTTGTCATGCCTCGTTCTCGCGTTCGTTGCGGAAATTCTCTCTCATTTGCGTGGGCAAGAGACAATTTTGGTCGATAATTTTATAAGAGGCTTTTTTTTCCATCTCCCGTTTCGAAATATTATTAACCTGAAATTGACACTTTTGTGGGGTGTTTCGGGCATAGAAAGACGGAGAAACGGAATTGTTTGGGCAGTTCATTGAGCAGAGGGAATACTGTTTAGGCATCGATCCATCCAATCGATCCCAGAGTGGAAACCATAAGAAATAATTTTTTTTTTATTTCAATGAAATATTTTCAGATTTATTTTCCTAAAAATTTAATATAATAAACTGGGGGTAGGGCCCCTGTCAGCCCCCGGCTCACTCGCACCGATCCAGCCCAAAACTTTTGTACAATATAATATTTAAATTGAATATGGGCGGTATAAAAATGATTTTTTAATGCATTTTTGTTTAAATCAAACGGATTTATATTTAATTTAACTATGGTTGTGTTTAGTTTTAGTTTCATCTAGTTTTGATGGATTTTTAAGCCCAAATTAATCGCTAATATTCCAATACTCAATGTACTCCCGTTTCCGTATAATTTCATTTAATTAGCTCATATATTGTATAACAAATGTCATTCTTCATTTAAGAAATGTCAACAAAAAATTACACAACTTTTCAATCAAATTTTCCCACACATCTCTCCCCCTATCCCTCTCTCTCTCTCTCTCTCTCTCTCTCGCACACACACTCTTTTGACATATCTTTAATTACACAAAATGTTATTGTTTTTATTAAATTTCATTTCAAGTGTCTCGGTGACAAGGCCCTTGTGATAAAATATGGGGAAAAAGCATACGATATTTTTGTGTATTTTACATATGCAAATAAATTTTCAGCTCTGCATCTCTGGGCTCTGGGATCTGGGATCTGGGCTCTGGGTTTTTCCTCTTTTAAATTTTAATTGCATTTGTTTGTTCGATGCTTTTGTTGGATTTTTAACAAGATAATAAATAAATAAATCTCCCCTTTTGCATACGTCAAATGTACTCGAGTGAAGTGAAATTTATGGAAAATTTCGACATTTCAAACCAGAAAAAAAAAAAATATTTTCCAGCTTTTAAGCCATGGAATTCCCCAGACCCCAGACCCCAGACCCCAGACCCGAGACCGACCAAAATGCCGATTAATCAAACTAATTTGGGCTTTTGCTGCTGCTGCCTGTCGCTTCTATTGGCCTGTTATGCTAATCACATTAGGTCGCTCGGTTTTCGGGGTGTCCTCCAGTCCACCAGTCCGCCAGTCCTCCAGGATTGCAGCGACCGGCAGACAGGACTGTCATTTTCATAATTGGCCAAAAAACCCAACAACCGAACCGCACAACTATTAGCCAGGCCCGGGCAAACGACAGCAGGGCCAACAACAGACTGACGGAATGACAGACCCACTAAATGCTGACCAAAATGATGGACACACACTCTCGGGGGAGCAGAGCAGGGGGGCGGCACTGGAAAACGTTTCTGTGTATCAAGAATTCATGAATTCAATTGAAGGAATCAAAGAAATAGTCAAACACCATATTCTACGGCTAAGTTGCACTGGGAAAGAGAGTTGTATTTCAAATATAAGTGATTTCTACCTCTCCCAGTGTTGCTTAGCAGTAGAGGGTAACCAGGGTTGACACCTCTGACTACGTCTCCCGGTGTGGCTTAGCCGTAAAGGAAAACCAGTTGCAGTAGTCCCCAGAGTGTAACCGATTGTAACCAAACTTCTAGTTTTCCCCACGCTTTTTGTCCGCGTGGCGCTTCGCCGCTTCGACGGCCCGCATAAACGTTGATGGCGGCTGGCAACTCTGGTTCGTTTGGCCCGGAATTGCCCCGTTATTAAAATTTAACGCCACCGAAAAGCGTAAAATTGCCACATTTATGTACCGCACTGTCCTTTGCCCCTCTCCCCCCCTCCGCACCCGCTGTCTGGCACCCCGTGCGTGCATTAAAAGTTTTTAAAATACACACAAATTGACTTTTGATGTTTCGCGGTTGATTTTCCCCTGCATATATTTTTGTTGTTGTTGCTCTTTTATTTTGTATAAATGGTGCGTATAAAAGTTTATTAAATTTTAAAGTTTTCCCTCGGATAAATGTGTCTGTGTGTCTGTGTGTGTGTGTGTGTGTGTGTGTGTGTGTGTGTGTGTGCGTGTTGAGTGGAATTTCCATATAAAATAATTTTTCAATTATGCAGAAGAGTACCGGAACGGAAAAAGGGGAAGAGGAATGGACGGGAAAGCAGCAAAGGACCGAAAGGAAAGGAACGGAACGGCACGGCATGGTACGGGAGCGAAATGAGACAAACGCTTTGGATTCCAACTGGTTTTGCCACTTGGCAACGGCTGTTGCAACACTCTCATGTGGTGCAGCCAGTGGCTGCCAAAGGGCAGACCCCGTAGAAGCTGCAACAGATATGTTGATGGCGTCATGTAATGAAGTTTTAAATGAAGTGCGACAGCAGCCGCACACACACACACACACACAGTCTGGCCTCCTGTTAAGGCACAACACGGGGGCACCAACTGCGGCGCGACATTTTGTGGCAATAACGTTGATGATGATGGCAGGGGACGGAGGCCACACACACACACACACACACACAGATGGCCCAACTATTGCCAAAAATGTTGGCAGAAAGTGTCGCCAAACGAACTCCGAGCTCCAACTGCATTTGGGGAATGCCAAAAGCCTGCCACTTGCCCTCTTCTGTGACGGGGGGGGGGGGGGGGGGGGGGGGAGCTCTATAGTGTCTGGTCTGCCTTCTGTTGCACTTTGTGTTTGCTGTTCAGCGAGCTGTCAACGTTGCTACTTCATATTGTTGCCGTTTCTCTCGCTTTTCGGGGGATACGTAAACGCTTGCCCCGAAAGGAAATTGCATTACGGTTTGATGATGGAAGAGAGAGGCACCTCTGGGTGGAACAAGCACTGAGTGCAACTCACAGTGTGGCTTAGCTGTGGCGAAAAACTCTCATTGAGAGGCCTCTCAGAACCCTGGGTGGCACAACTTCAGCCTCTTGAGAGTCGAGTACTGAACGATTGCACTTCATTTGGAGGTCCTCGGATGGTGGTGCTGCTGCTGTCATTAATTACGGATATCAATCAGAAACAGAGACAAATCGGTGTCAATGAATCGGGGAGCCCAACACCCGTCACACAATTTTTGAATAATTTGGCTTCACGCTTTTTGATCAGGGAATAACCGATGATGAAGAGCGATCAAAACAGTTTAAAGACCTATCGAATGCTCGACGCCAAAGCCGATGGTTATGTAAGCGGAAACATCTGCATAAATAATAGATGGGGGGGGGGGCAGAGGGGCTGCGCGGCACCGGCTTTGATCTCTCCCTGAGAGCGCCAATTTGTGGGCCTTTTGGGTGCCAAGCGAACTCCAATCAAGCTGCTGCTGGCTCCCCTCCCTCCTCCTCCCCCTCCCTCTCTCTCTCGTCGTTTCAAAGGGGAAAAATGCCGCTGTACAACAAACATTTCTTTCTGTTTCTATTCTGTTACCAGTGAAAAGTTTTCCAAAAAGATAAGCAAAATAGTTGGCAAACGCAGTCGGAAAAGTTCATTCTTTTGGCACCTGTTTACCCCCCCACCACCCACCACCCAACAAAAAAAAAAATAATAATAATATAAATAATAATTACCCCCCCTCCCGGCGGCAACCAAAACAAACTGCAGTTTTCCCGCCGCTGATTTGTTACTCACGAAAATTTCGTTATCAAAATTTATGTCGAAAAGTTTTTGCACGGGCGGGGAGGGGCGGGAGGGGGGGGAGACGTTTTCTAGGAGCTACTGCCACGGACCAGACCTCTTTTCATAACTCAAATTAATGCTTATTAATTTTTATTGCCATTATTTGTGGCACCATAATTAATTGTCTATTTGGTATTTGGTATTTTTATTGCCCCCGAAACTCCACGAAAAGGTGCCAACTAAATGAATTCGTTTCTTTCTTCTTTCTGGTTTCTCGGGCGTGTTTTTGTATCTGGTTTTATATGCAAATGGGATTTATTGAGAAATTATAGAGCATTCATTGCGGCATATATTTGCATTTAGAGTGGAGGTTTTTTTTTTTGTGTTAATCTCTTAGCTGAGGTTTTTTCTCTATTATTTGTACGTATATACTACGAAAACTTTGAGTTAATATTGGCTTTTTAATAATTTTTTAAGTCTCACATTTAAAAATTTGAATTTTATCCCATAATTTGTATATTTTCAAAGTGTATTATCAAAAAGCCCTAGCAGGCATTATAGGGTTAAAGAGAGAGAGCGCGCGCGAATGGCGCGAGATCTAAAGGGAACGAAACGGGCAAAGCAATAGAATCGATCCCGCAAGAGAGAGCGCATGGATGGAGTGGAATGAAACGAACAAGCTGTCGGAGAGCAGATCGGATTGGATGTCCCGCTCTAGCCAACGGCTGGAGAGTGGAGAAAATCATGCTCTCAATTAGTCACACTCGCACGCACACTACAGTCGCGATTCACGTGATGCCATGCCTTACAAAAGGAGCATTTCGATAGTGAAACTGTGGAGAAACTCTAGATATAATTTTCTTTACAATAAATTGTCCAATCTGCCATTAAAATCTGCCATGGAAATCAGAGGCATTCCCAGTTTTATACTTTAATCGCATTTAGCATTTTCTGTGTACTATTCTTATCAATCATTTCAGCTTGATTGGTTTTTCCATTGATTGGCAAATCCCATCCAATCCATCCATCTTCAACGGAGAAAAACAAGGACTAAAATTAATTAAACTAAAAGCGAGAGAGAGTGGCAGTGCCAGTGGCAGGGGCAGGGGCAGTGGCAGTGGCAGTGCTAATCACTTAATTACATGCCTCAATCGCCAGATGGTTTTTCCCAACGCCGGCTGTCTCCGTGCATATTTATAATTTGAAATTAAACTTGAACGACAAGTCCGAGCCACGCGTGAGAGATCCATTGAGCCCGAAACAACGGCGAACCAATCAATCAAAGAGAGAGCCAACGGGAGCAGGGTCCCTCTGGACCCTTTTGGGGGTCCTCGCCGCTTGATTACCGTTCAAAATTGATTGATTAAATGCCATTGTCAACCACCGTCCGTCCCCTCATTCTGCCGCTGTCTGCCGCTGTCTGCCGCTGCTGCCCCGATCCCCGAGAGCTGCTGTCAGCGCTTTTGTCAAACGTCTGCGGGTAATCCCCCCGAGGAGGGTCTCTGTCGCTGTCTCTGTCTCTGCAGCTGGATCTGGAGCTGGATCTGGAGCTGGATCTGGAGCTGGAGATGCCGCAGGATGCTGGAGAATGCTGCAGAGTGCACGAAAAAAACACATGCTAGCGTTTTAATTTAATTACTTACAGTATTTCTGAGAGCAGAGACACTCCTACGGATGCGCATTCGAAATTGATTAATAAAGACGCGTTCACACGTCACGACTTGACAAGGGTTCCCGTCCCCTCCAGGACACCCCAGCCAGATGGAGTGTCTCCTGTTTGACGTTTTTTTTTTTTTTCCTTGGGGTTGGATAATGAGGCAAAGAACTGCAGTAATTATGCTGTTCAAGGAGGTCCCTGCCACCCCAACCCATAAAATATTTGTAAGTGTCACTTTTGGGGCCTAAAATTAGGTTTATTCGCCCCATGGGGATGCGTAAAGAATGATATTAATGAGTTGGGGGGGGGGGGATATTTGATGAAAAGTGTATTGCCAGTTCTTAAGACTCTCAAGATTGTGTGCTTTGGTGGGTTAAGAGTGGCTACAACCCTGGTTAAGGCCGACAGAGCTGTCATACCTGCGTAAGTGTTGTTTTTTTAGGTAAATATTGAAACATTCTGAATAGTTTAAGGGATTACCCAAAGCACGTTGCTGCTACCAGATAGAGCCATTCTTCAGGCATTCCCCATTCCATTCCATTCCATTCCATGCCGTTCCGTTACGTTCATTCCTCCACTGATGGGCCTCCATCGTAAATCTCAACCAACTGTCAAGCGAACCGTTGTTCTATGGCACCAATTCAATGAGTGGCCTCTTCATAAATCTCGGCTCTGTGCCCCACACCCCACACCCCACACGCCACTCTTGCCCAACGTGTGCTCTGCCGTTATCATTGGAGGCAGCTTGGTGTCCCCCTTTAATTGTCTTTAATTTAAGGTACAACCAAAATTACAAAATCCAAAATCAGATTACTGCCAACAAAATATCGAATCTAATCGTTTCCACTAATCGTATCTTGGGTGTAATTACAATTAACTTTCGGGGGAGAAAAAGCAAACGAACAGAAAAGATAATGAAGTATTTCCACCTCTCCCTGTGTCTGTGTGTGTCTGTGTGGGGGGGGGTATTGCAGGTGGAGAAATCTAACGTTAAATGTTGGTTGTTGGTTTCCCAATTCTTTTTTTTTCGGGCTATCGGGTGGGTAATCAATCATTGTCAATGCCGCCTGTCAATGCTGCTGCCTGCCGCCTGCCGACTGCTGTGGCTGGATGGATGTCCAGGCAAGGGGTGGAGAAAAACTTAAATTACAGACTGGGAAAGCCCAGGGAAAACATGGAAAACGCTGCCGCCTCTAGAACTAGGGCAGAACGCATGGGAAACTAATAAAAATCAAAATGAAATCAAATTAAATAAACAGGAAAAACAGGAAAATAGAATGCGAATGGGGCAACAATAAAGCCGAAAGCAATTACAACAACAAAAGACAGGCAGACAGACAGACAGACCGAACGATAAAGGACCTTCACAGAAGAAAGGAGGAGCGAAAAATTTAAGAAGTCGATGGAGGACACCCAAGCACCAAGCACCACAGACACAATGAAAATTTTCGAGCCCACAAGTGGAAAAGAGGGGAAAAGTCTCAAAGGGCGCCCGGCAGAAGGCTGAAAGGGAAAGGAAAGCCCACACAGAGCGAGAGAGGGTGATAGAGAGTGAGGAAGGAAATGCCATTATGACGTAAATGTGCTAAAATAAAACAACATGGCGGACAAGAACCCGGCCAACAAACACGATGACGATGACGACAGGACGACAGGACGAAGCGTGTCGAAAGCCAGCCCCCCCGCCAACAAATGTGTGTGTGTGTGTGTTTGTGTGTGTGTGTGTGTGTGGGGGGGGGGTTCTAATGTCAAAGTCAATCTTAGGAAAAACGCGTAGCGCATAAACATACAACAAAAGTAGAGGAAACGCCAGCGAAGAGCAGCAGGAAAGCCATGAGAAAAGTTAACCAAGAAAAAAAAAAACAAGAAGGAAAACCCCGAGCACAAAAAAAGGAAAGCACGGAAAAGCCAAAAGGAAAGCCACCCCCGAATTTTCAGACCGGGCGGGTAGCCGGAACAAACGACAACTCGATTTTTCTTTCTGGCATAAGAAAAATTGCCGAAAATTAAAGCAAAAAAAAAAAAAAAAAAGGAAAAACAATTTTCTCCAAACTTTTCTCTCTCGCTCTCTGTTAGGGTTAGGAAAATCTTTGGAGACCAAAAAGAAAAATTGTTTAAAATGCGAAATGAAGATGGAAAAATGTTAAACACGTTTTGGAATTGTTTTGGTCTCTTTTTCTTGTCGGCTTTTTGTTTCGTCGTGTCATTTTGTGTGATTTGTCTGCCAGGTGGCAAAAGGTGGGCAAAAGAGAAGAAAAACGACCAAATCGTAGCAAAATATTGCAACAGGAATCGAAAGACCAACAAACCAAAAGTTCAAGGATAAAGTTGAAAAGTTTTCGTCGGGGTATGCCATGATTTGTTGCTGGGGAACTGTGATGCTCTCGCTGCGTCTCAATTCTTAACGAATAATATTATTTAAAGATACAATTCAGAGGAAAACGCTTGAATACAGTGAATCCTCAGAGAAAAAAAGCCCCCTAGTCAATAAGGAACTCTAAAGCACGTTCAGGAATCGGGTTTTATAAGGAATACACTCCATAGAGCCAGGAAGAAGCCCAGATCTTATAGTCTAGATTACAAATTTCGTGGAAATATCTCTTTTGAACAATAGTCGCAGAATTTAATTATATTTTCATGAATTTCACATGGACTTTGAGTACATGAAAACCATTAGAGACCTCAAAGACCTCTATAATGCAAAATTTCAAAGCCATTTTCACATAGAAAAATTAGTTGGAAGACCATATACCAAGCATCGTAGACTTCCCATACAATCTCATCGAAATATTTTCAATTGCAGTTCAGTTCTCATAGAACAATCCACTGGAATACCCCCAGAATTCTCTCCTCTACAGCTCCAGGAGCTCAAGACACGAAATTTCGTCAAGATATCTCCTAGAGAAGCTTAGTTCTCATAGAACAATGAGCTCAAAACCCATTCGAATCGTCTACATTCCAGGAGGAACATCTAGGAACACTTTATGCCTGTATTGGGTCTTTGATTCTTTATGCTCTTCATTTCGAAAATAAAGGCGTAACAAATTTACGGCTATACCCTTTCCTGCCAAGGTTATGGCAACAACAACAACAACAACAACAACAGCCAAACACTAGACCAAAGCGTCGTCTGCGGCATCCACGGCGTCTACGGCTCGCTCTCTCTGGAGTCGTCCCCTCTCCAGTCCCTGGCACTCTCCTTTCTTCTTTCTCTCTTCGCTCGCCTCTCTTGTTGTGGCGCTCTCTCCCCCGCAAGGATTTTCCCTTTTTTTTTTTCCTGCAGTCGACACTTTGGGGGTTGGTTAGATAAAATGTGGAAATTGTTGAAAATGCTGGGCTGCCTTTGCCGACTGCCACCGACTGCCACCGCCTGCTGCATCGTTATGTGGGCGCCCCGGGTCGACGGACTTGGATGCCGCCGCTACTTTTGGGGGTGGTTGGTGGAAGGTGGAAGGTGCGAGACGTCGACTACGTCTATGGCTGTTTTCACTCCATGTCCATGTCCATGTCCTTGCCGCTTGGCTCTGGCTCTGGCTTTGCCTCTGCTCTCTCCTCTCTCCTCTCCTCTCCTCTCTTCCCTCTTCTGGCAGGCATTTTCAAAAATTTCCTTCTTTATTTTCCTTTTACTTGTGCTGTTTTTTTTTGTATTTTTGGGGGGAAAACTCTGCAAAAATAACAACAATTTTGCCACTCATAAAAAGCGGCGGGAGATGCAGCAGAGGCAGCGGCAAAAGGGGGGTGGGGGGGGTCAGGGAAAACCGTCAGAGGAAGTTGGAAATTTGAACTTGGGCTTGTGATGTATGTCCCAATGTCCCAATGTCTATGGGGGAGACCCAAAAACTGCCAATGTGGCCGACCACTGCGGCAGAGTAGAGTCCCCGTCCCCACCCCCACCCCCACCCCCAAAAGACAGGGGCAGCTGCTGCTGTTGGCCAAAAAATGAAAATGGCAGACGGTAAGCGATGGATGGATGGATGGATGGATGGACGGACGGACGGAAATAGCCATCACGAAAGGAGAACTGTGTACCGAGTGGCTGGGTAGTTTGACCTCTCCTTTTACACCCCCTCACCGCCCTCACCCCCCCATCCTTGTGGCCATCACTGGAGAGCCGGTGAAAGTTGCCCTTGAATGGTGTTTTCTGGATTATGGTACTTCTGTTTGCTATGGCCAGGCTCTTGCCTCCTGCCGCTCTCTGTCTAGGAATCACACTCGTGCCTCTTCCCTTGCCCTCCTGCAATTGAGTTTTCGGGGGTTCGGTATTTGAAACCAAATTGAAGTCAATAAACAGAAGTCCAGAAAGGAAACACTAAAGGCAATCGCACTCGTACAATACTCGTACAAGTATGCACGAGAAATCATAACAAGAAAGCTGTGAAGCAGGAAAGCCAGTAGGCATTTCATGAGGCGAATATTTGTATATTGGGCAGACCATTTTTGAACTAGTTCTGTTGCTCCAAACGATGTCATTGGGAGCCATCGAAATGGAATGTGCGACAGGACTTCAGGAACAGTTTTGAATGTGGTTCCGTGCCGAAGAGCAAGCGCTTCGATTGTTCTGCTACCATCTGATTCTTGTTTGAGTTTGAGGGCAGGACAGTGCACCAATCAGCACTTTCGGATGAGCGGAATATTCCAGACAAAGAAATAAAGCGGACAAAATGATGACTGTTTTTTCTGGCTCTTACATGTGATGATTAGTGAAGTATCTAAACTTTTCCCAGTCACAAAAAACGTAAGATATTTTCATATTATTCATAAAAAAATACTATGATACCGATTTAAAAATGGTGGCTGGTGGTAGGAAGGTGAATAATACTCTATAACCCATTCTAATGCCTACTAAATATTCAAAACAAAATTTCATAAAAATCGGTCGAGCCGCTTAGAAGGGATATGGGCTTTTTGTACATATTCCATTTATAGGAGGTTTCATTTCATTTGTCTAAAATAAGTCGGATATCATGAACTTTTTGGGCAATTATTTGCAAGTATTTGATATTTTTTATCTCTATTCCCACTAGCGTGAAATTACTAGCTTTCTTAGCAAATTTTTCTGGACATATTTTGAGTAGAAGCCATAATATCCATGAGAATAATAATAATAAGCACTACTCAGACCTCTCAGATTTAATACCAAATTAAATAAAATACCCAAAAAACCACTTAATATTCCAAAGTAAACCATGAAACATTTATAACCCAAAAGCCGAAAGTTCGTTCCTTGATTTATCAGCAAAAGACTTACCTTCAAATATGTGGCACTTAAGATCTGTTTCTTCACTTATTCTTTCATCGAATCCGCAATTATTAAACGACACTTAATCGTTTCGAATACGTTTGGGTTTATAGTTAGATATAGATATATTTATGTATATTTTTTTGGTTCGTATACGTTTTGATTTGCTAGCACGGCACGGAACGGAATGGTTGCATTTTTGCGTATATTTTTTGGATGTTTCTACATCGAGTGTTTTCGTGTTTTTTCCTCTGTTTTTTTTTAATAGTAATTTTTCACATTTGATCTGAAAATATTTCAAATTAGTTATAGTTGGAGTGGGAAAGCAATTAAAATAAACCCCAAAGAGAAAGAGAGATGTGCCCATCCACGTGGCAGGCAGCAGACACACAAATGTGGGGCTCTTCGCGGGGGAGGGGGGGGCGGGACAGGTGTGGCGACCCAACAACTAAATCAAATCCCAGCCAAATGCCAGGAATCCCTTGCCCTTCCTTTCCTTCGCTTGGCTAACTCTCAATGCGGCTCTGGGGCAAATATTTTAAATGCGCGCGATTTTTGGCATGTTTTAGTGGCAGTTCCACGTTTTTGAATTGTTGCCCCCTGCCACGTGCCCCCCAAAAGCTCGTTTCACTGACAATTTAATGCCAACAAAATGCCGAAATATTTTCACCAAATAAAAGGACCAAGGACCAAGGACCACCAACCAGAAACACAGACAAAACAAAAAGTTAACGTGAAAAAAAGTTGTTTGTAGTCGTAAAGCGTGTGTTAACCCTTTAAAAATCGCCCCCCCAAAAAAAGAGAAATGATAAAAAGTTGTTTCAAACAAAATTGAGGGATTTTTTTTGTGTCTAACGGGAAAGATATGTACGAGAATGGAGACATCAGTGGCGTTTATGTCTGAAAGCACACGACTGGAATTTAAACAGAAATATAAATAGAAACAATCTCCGGGAGAGCGAGTCTTGAGATATGCGAGGATCCATGCTTTGTTTAGCCGGAGATTCTTGATATTTTTCAAAAATATCTAGCCTTAAACATTGTAGTAATTGTGGTATTTGCCTTGAAAACATTTCTTCACTTATCACAAAAGCATTCCCTGATCATTTTGCATAATTTACAAGCACCATCGTGCCCACACATGGGTTAAGCCCTGCCATTGCCAGTCCAACCTCCCCCTTAGCCCTGGGCGGTGGGCCCTGTGCCCTGTGCCCTGGACCTGGACCTGGTCTGATATGGATGCGTGTGTTCGTTGCCGTTTCGCCCATGCCTAGATATCCAGTCCCAGAGCTCCAGACAAACTCAATTAGAGAAACGCAGACAGAAGCCCCCCCCGGTACCCGGTACCCGGAACCCGTAACCCGCAACACGGAACACGGAACGAACGGGCGAAAGTTGAGTGTTACTTTTGACTGCTCTACGACATGCGAATCCGAATCCGAATGCCAATCCGAGTGCGACTCGAGTCCAAGGAAACTCTCGTGCGACTGCAGACTCCTTTTTAGTATAAATTTATGAAATTAAAGCTGAGTCGGGGGGAGGTCGGAAAAGCAGCAGCCGGCAAAAAGCTGCACAAAAAAGTATCTAGATACTAGAGATACAAAAGCAAGAACAACTACGTCTGGCTTGTAAAACTCGTCTCGTAAAATATACAAAAACAAAACAGAGAACAGCAGAGAGAGAAAAAAAGTAAACGAAAACGCAACAAAAACAAGAAGAGACCAGCTTTCGAGAGTCGAAGATTGAGATACCCTTGCGAAAATACATACGTTTCTAGGAAATATATAGAAAGGCCAATTCTGCGAAATCCGATTTCAAAGTTTTGTTGGATTATATTGTTCCGAAAGGAAACCATTGTTTGATACAGAGATCAGATTGAAATATATATACTTTTGCAGAGCTGACTATTTTTAGGCAATTTTAACAGTTCTCTTAGAATATCCTGAAAGAATTTCCCATAAAGATGATACAACCCGTAATACATTAATCAGATATTGATATAATTTTGCTGAGTTTTCGCTGCAATTTGTTTCCTTTTGTTGGAGGGTTTTTCGGCCAATTTCAAATGAATATACGGCTTAAAAAATTTATAGAAATGGAGACTCCTGTGCTCCTGCTTCTGCTTTATTTTCTGCCTTACAAACATCTCCTAGTAACCATCATGGCCTATGTGTAAGCAAGGGTATCAAAAACTTGGCGTCGTCTGAGTTTTTAGCTCTTTTGCCTCTTGCTCTCTTTTGTGTCCCCCGCCGTTGCTTTGCGTTAGCTGCTGCTGTTGTTATTTTTCGCATTTTCAGACCGCCCCCCACCCCCCTCCCGGCTGGAAAATGTGAATGATTTTTCCTTTGCTTCACTTTCATCAACAGCTGCGCTCGCACACAAATACACACACACATACCCCACACACACACACACATGCACACACACACATGCACTTAAAAAGAAAAGAGAAGCTTTACCGTTTTGCTTATCGATTTGGCTTTTGTTTGGTTTTTATGTTCTTTGCCGGCGGCCGGTCGTTTCGCAAATGCCGCCGAAAATGCAATCAAATGCAGTTTTTATATCAAAAGAAACTCCTACGCACACGCACACGCACACGCACACACACAAAAAAACATACACACTATGGCCACACTATCATACGCGACGACGCCGACGTCGACTGCGCTGCTAGCGTAGTAGTCCGTTAATTAAACGCGCGATTCTCTGTTGTTTTTTTGTTTTTCTGACGTTTCTCGTTTTTCTTCTGCTTTTGTTATTGTTATTAACGCGTCGCACGCTTTGTTATCAGCATTCGTTGTCGCATTCATTCGCGTTTCGCATTCCGCGCGCTGCCACTGCCGCTGACGCTCTGCTTCCTCTGGCGTCTGCTCTTGATTTTTATGATGGGAAATTTTCTCCAAGTCGCTTTTCTGTGTGTTTCAGCCGCGCTATGTAGTTTTTCCGGTGATTTCCACTTCGAATCTGACATTTCTGGCGACTTTTCCAAGCGGCCGCCACCAGCGACGCGTTTTGTTTTGCAAAATCAAAGAGAGAGAGAGCGCGAGCCACAGAGAGAGAGAGAACAGCTGTGCGCCGGTCAGCAAGCTCGCGAAACGTTTTGGCAAATGGAACATTAACCAAACCACGTAAGGCGAACCACTAGAAACGTAACGTAAGGGGGAAAAGAACGTTAGATTTGAATTTTTTTACGGAATTGAATGAAACTTTTGGGATTTAAATAGGATTTAATGAAATTTTAAATTAAAAAAATAGAAAAGTAGAGACCATTCCTTGGTGATAATTTCAAAGATATTCCATATTTTTAGGCCCGAAACCGAATGAATCCCACTTTGGAATATGGAACACTCAATGCGCAGGTCGTTCGCTCTCTCTTTCAGCTGTACTCTCTTTTCCATCTCTCGCAAGTACACAAAAACAAAAGTCATGAAAAGGGGGTTTGTTTTTCAAAAAGGGGGTTGCGTCCACCCCATCGGGTTGGCCCTACCAGTGTATATTGCTAATGGCAGAGACCAGACCATGAACCAAGAACCAACTGCCGGCCGGCCGGCCTAAAACAGTACAGAATGTGGTCGAGAGTCGTCGCAGCCAAGTGGCTACCTGAAGGGTCGAATTATGCCCCGTTCTTGGTCGTTGCTGTGTTGCTGTTGACAAATGTTGAGCTGCATTTGGGGCTTTGGGGCAGGGAGGAGGGAGGAGTGGTTGCATGGCCAGGACATGCATTGGACATGAGGTTTAGGGTAATGGACTGGGAAGATAAAGGAACTGAGGGAGCTGAAGGAAGGGGGGAAATGTGTGGTTGCGAAAAGGAAAAGGAAACACTTCAGACATGGGTTGATGAGGCGATGATGGATGGGCGGATTGATTGGTAAGCGGTAGATTCATTGATAGGTACATTTAGGAATATACTCGTACAAGGCATAGATAGTTATCTATAATTAAAAAGATCTTTCAATTCACGGCTTTCAATTTTGGAGAGTTATCAGGTCTCTCCCTGAAGAGAGTTGCCCTTAGGTGAGTTTTTTATACCCGATGCTCAAAGAGGTTTGGGGTATATTCGATTTGTGGGAGAACTGGGTACCCTTTAAACCCTTTAAGGTATAAATATGTACTTTTGATCAGCATCAATAGCCGAGTCGATATAGCCGAGTCTAATTATTTCTGTCTGTTCCGATGAGCGCCTACATCTCGGAGACTCTCCAGACTCCTGTGATATGTCACTGTTCCAAGTGTATTTCCAAATCTTGCCTCGCTCTGTGGCATCCAGAATTCTGAAAACGCAGAATCATTGAAAATTGCCATGTCTAGCTTAGATCAGACCGGTATTATAGCCAGGAGCAACAAATTAAGTTTCAGTGACTAGGAAACGTCCAGTCACGCGCTTACTCAATCTCTCTCTCTCTCACACTCACTCTTCCTCGTGCAGTGTGCGATATCTGGCGGAGGAGAGCGAGTATCGGGTATAACAGTAGAGCCGCGGCCCTTGCCGTCGGATCACTCTTTCTATTTCTCTCTCTTTAGGTAAAGCCAGCTTTTGGAAACAAATTAAACATCAAATAAAAAGCCATGCATTTATCTTTACAATCCCTAAACCCGAATGGAGTTCAAAGCTGCAGCGATGAAGGTTTTCGAATTTTTAGGAAAATACTTTGGGGCTCGTATAATTTCCAACAGTTTGTTTTGTCGCACTGTGTAATGGTACCCCTAGATCTCAGAAACCAAATTCAAGGCGGCTCTTGTTTTTTGTAGCCCTCTCCCTAATCCCGACCAATTACTCATTGACTCATACCGCCAAACAAATGATTCATCATATGAGTACGTAGCCCTATCACACAGTTATATACTCGGTAAGGCCGCCGCCCCCCACCCACACACCATCCATCAATCGGCACTGGCATAATATTTTCCCCAACAATTAATTTCATTGATACACAAATTTCGTGGTTCACTTTTGGGGGTGGCACCACCTGCAGCGATGGGAAATGTGTTTTCATTGCAATTAGAAATTCTAGTTATTGCTATTTCGGAAAGGTCCCCCCCCGCCCCACCGCCGCACCGCCGCACCGCATGAGCTTAAGGAATGTTTTGTGTTGCGTTGTGCTGTGTTGTTCCAAACCATATTTTATGGCCCCGAAACGAGCGATTGTTTACCTGCGAAAACAATTTGTTAAAAAGCCAAAGGAGGGGGCGCCCACTGTACAGTGTACTGTGTACAGTGTACACTCGCGCTGTCCGATTCCCAACGGGGGCAGACACTCAATTTGCCATTTTTATGAGGCGCTTGAACAGCCCGCAAGATATTTCATTTGCTGGATAAACAAGAGAGACATCATTGCGTGAAGAGGTATGGGCTTTGGGGTATGGGCTTTGGGGTATGGGGGGGAGGTACATACGAATCAGTGGAAGTGTCGGGGAATTGAGTTAAGAATCATCATCATCCAGGGGCTGCTGCTGGTGCTGCTTCTGCTGCTAGTGGGAAGTGCACTCTCCATCATGTCTCCCCGTCAGACCCTCAGCGATGATGTTTGCCCTCTGATGGGACGAACACTCATTTGTTTGTAGTTTTTTCCCATTTGTTAATCGTAATGATTTGTGCAAATGTCGTTAAATGCCATTTGACATTTGTCAGATGTGAAGTGACCTCAATGAGAGAGAATCAACCCCACCCCACACCCACACCCACATCCCATTCTTAATATGGAAGGGAAATTCCGTTGTGGAAAGGAAACGCCTGATTGAAACTGATGATGAGGCCACCAACACTCATTCATACTCACTTCCTTTCACTCATCCTTCCGCTCAATCTCTTGCCAGCTGCCAAGTGAGCCATCAGTTGATTCGTTTTTTGTGTGTGTGTGTGTGTGTGTGTCTGTGTGATGTGTTATTTAATTAAAATTATAAAATTATAAACAATAACTGTGGGTGTCTGTCTGTTAACTGTCTGCTGAATGGTGGAGTGTTTGCTTTGGGGCTTTCAATTTCGCTCTTACTGCCCTTAACTCTCCTGTGTGTGTGTGTCATTGAAAGCTGCTTTTTTCAATGAAAATTAATTTGAAAATGGTTGTCAAATGGGGTTTGTGGAGCATTTTTACAACAATTTTCATGGAAATACTGACGATTGATTGATTGAAAATCAGATAGTATTTTCGTACAACTTTAAAATTCAATTTTTGTACACAAGAAACGTTATTTAATTATACAGAAGTTTTCATATTGTAATAAACTATAATAATGGTTATAAATTGTGGTTTATATATTAAATATACATACATATGTACTGATAAATGTAGAAGACATATGTATATACACCATAATTTACTGCTCCCCCCCTCCCCCAGAATGTGGCACCTAACCACAGGACTATTTTATGGATTCCTCATGTATCTCCTGTATCCATCGTACAGTGCATGCCAAAAGTCGTTTAACCAATTTTCAGCACTTGGTTTACCATCAACTTTTTTCTCACTCTTTTTTTGTTTGTTTGTTATTTTCCAGCATTTTCCACTGATTAATTAATAACAATAAAAATGGATGAAGCTGAAAAAAAAAAACGTTAATGATTAAATACAAGGGACACAGCAACAACAAAAACTGCAACAATTACAACAATTTTGTGCGGCAACAAAAAGATGTGCTTTGTTGTTGCTTTTGATTTATAGTGGGAAATGCAGAAAAGCGTAGCATACTTTTGGGCGGCGCTCGGATATGGGCTGTGGATGTGGATGGCTATGCTGTTGCAGCTGCAGGAAAGCGATAAATCAGCAAATGGCAAAAGTGGGCGACAATGGCAGTCACCATGGTGCTGCTGCAAATTTTTTTTCCCGATGATTTTATTGGATGTTGCAAAAAATGCAATGAAGCGACCAGCAGCACAGCACCAGAAGCAGAACACGGCAACGGCGACAAAACGACGAAGCGAAGCGGCAAACAAAGCTGACAGCAGGCGCACCGAACAAAAATTTGCATCTCACACAAACATGGACATCAGGAGCAGCAGCAGCAGGAAACATACGGCGTACACAGATACACACACACACACACACACACACACCAACAGACACACAAACACCCACTGTAAGAGGGACACACACACAAAATGTTAATGCAAATAAATTGCCTGCTGACTTTATTTAAATTTCCCATAAGACACACATGAACGAAGAGGAGGCGTTAGAGAAACAGATGGAAAGAGCAGAAAGAGGCTGGCAAAGAGAGGGTGGAGAGTGCTGAATGAGAGAGTGCTGAAAGGAGCCTCCTTCTAAGCAGAAGAACCCAAGACCCAGCGTGTTGGAGTACCTTTCTCCTGCCCATCCCTCATTCGCATCCACCACAGGCCATGTGTTGCCTGTGGCAGCTTTTTGTAATTTTAATTATGATTTTAATTTGTGTTGAAATATTTACATAATCACTGACTGACAACACACACACTCCTGCCAGGACTCCAGAAGGACTAGAACTTTGGGGCCGCAGAACATCTGCTCTGGGCGCAGGCAGCAGCAGCGGCAAGGAGCAGCAGCAGATTTTTGTATCAAACTTTAATGAAAATTTATAAGGTCTGCATAAATGATTAAATAAGCATGCGGTGGGCTGCATGTGCGCTGCGCTGCGACGCTCCTGTCTGTTACTTTGCCCAACTTCTCCCTTAATTGGCAGAGTTTTGGTGGTTTTTAAGAAGCAATAAAAGATTTCATTGCTGAACGACTAGGTGGGCAATATAGCAGATTTAAGTTAAATCATTTAACTACCAACACGACCATATACATACATAATATACATATAAAATTAAGAAGCATGCAGAGATAACCGTATAAACAGTACCTTTTTATGATTGCCTTTTCCCAGCAAACGATTCCAATAAGAGCCCACATATTGGGTATAACAATATAAGGTGAGGCATTGGAGTCGGAACACTCCCACGATGCTCGCACATTTCGGTTAAATTTGTGATCACAAAGCAAACGAGAGAGAGAGAGAGAGATCAAGCCTCAGCGTGACACAGTTGCATGGAGAGCGCTCGCTCATTCCTTGTGGCTTTTATTCCTCTCTGCGCTAATTACATTACATGCTGGAGTGGGAAAGGGACAAAACTATCTGCCTTTTTTCATATTTCAGCACACGCACACACGAAAATAAAGTGAGACACAGGCGCTCCGCACATTTTCGCGTACCAAAAATTGTTAAATCGTTAAAATAATATGCTTATTATACACTTATGCATTTTACTGCAGTTGCACATATTTCCGGACCTTTTTTTTTGCTTGCCGGACCGCCCCCACGCACTTTTTCTTACGCTTGAAAAGTTTTTGGTTATTTTTATTATTATATACCAGCACCATACACCACACATTTTTCGCGATACTTTTCGGGTATAATTTTCAACATTTTCCCGTTTTTCACAACCCGAAACGCGAAGGGAACGCATGCTTGGGCTGGTTGGAAAAAATTAAGCAGCTGAGAGAGTGGTAGAGATGGATTAGTGCTCGGCCATTCGATGCTCTCCTCTCCTTTTGCTCCTCTTCCTTCTTCTCCCTTTCACGCTGCAAAAGAAGAGTGAACGTGACCACGCGACCAAACCAAACGAAAAATTGCCGCTGCGTTTAGAAAATATTAATGCATGGATTACGGTAAATATTTCCTATATGTGTATATACATATATGTATGTATTCCCCCGCGGACCTAGTACATATGTATTTCTCTCTCACCATCGTTTGCTGCCCTTTCCACTGCTCTCTCGCCTACTGCAAAAGTAGATCGAAATTTGTGGGTGTGTATGTGTGGAGTGAAGGGGTGCGAGTGAGAGGTTTAAAGTGCTGTGTGATCTTTCCTTCTCTTACTGACTGCACGCTAATCGGAAATCGGCGTTCGTTTTTGCGCTACTCTAAAGACAAGATCGGACTTGTCTGCTACTGCAAAGAAACGAGGAAGCACATTGATAACTTTGAGTCGTTTCTGCTGCTTTTCTCCCCTCTCCAACTGGCAAGAGTTCTAATTACTGGGTATCTTTTTAGCCCCAACTATAGGTCTCTTATTGGCTAAGAATGCACTTGTGTTGGCCGCCGGCTGCCCTTCAATTTGAACTCTCGCCTGGTTAGGTCGAAATATCCTAATTAGTCGCCAAAATATACAGAAACCACGCGAAAGTTGAAGGCCCTCCAACAGTTGGCGTCTGTTTTAATTGCACTTTCAAAGGATATCTGAAAGAGTGTATGCGTAGATACATATATTTCTAATTAGAAGTGAAACTGCGGCCTGGTCTTAGCCCGCTTCTGTTTTTCTTTTTTTTCGCAATTATCTGAGCCAAAGGCAAACTTGAAGTGGAGGAATGTGGAGAGGAGCTTGACTATCTCCGCTAGTCCGGGAGATGCAATCGCTTTCACTTTGGCAAAAGATCAAAGGCAAACGACAAACATATGCCAAACAATGGCGCGGCCTCATGGATACTTCCCTTCCCCGGACTCCCATCCAAAAACAACGCTTAAAATGCAACTCGAAGCGAGTCGCGGCATAACAACAATAACGAATGGCAGCGGGGAGGGACAGGCACGGGCACAGGCACAGGCACAGGCACAGGGCTCCCAAAGCGACTCAAACTCCATTGCAACTTCAGGTGAAAGCTAAACGCAAAAAAAAAATGTGGCAAGGAAAGGGAGTGAGAGATATGCGAGAGGGGTAGCAAATAAGTGAATGAAAAAATATTTATGAATGGAATGTAACTACCGCTGGCAGATAAAAGCCCAGGCCCAGGCCCAGGCCCAGGCCCAGGACGAGGCACAGGCCCAGGACGAAGGCTACAGGCCATAAATACAGGTAGTCGCATACTGAATAGCTTCGTAAACGATGCCAAGTGAGGTTGCAAGTGGATCTGGGAGCTCGGGTTGGGTGGGTTGGTGTGGCAGTGGGTGTGGGTGTGGGTGTGGGGGGCCTGAGATCCACTCCTAAGTGAATTGCCATACACAATCCACACACCACACCGCACCACACACGTCACACACACGACTGCCTGACAAAGGGGGCTCCTGCCGCTCTATTGCAATTGTGCATTGTGTATAGTTTTGCCAAGTCCTGGTCCTGGTCGTGGTCGTGGTCGTGGTCGTGGTCCTGGATATACTCGTAGCCTAGCGGCAGCTCCAAAGCCTTATGATTTATGACATGGAAGTTTTGAAGTTTGATTTTTTTTGTTTTTGAAACTAAAGTTTTCTCGTCGATGACTGAACGGGTACAGTTGCCACGAAAAAAACCACGATTACGAAAGGAAAATACAAATGTGTTAATTGTTGGAAAAATATTATTATTTCTACAAAAAGAAAGGCAGAATTGTATTCCCTTTTCTACATAAATACCTGATTTTGTTCCAATTCTGGGCAATTAATGATCTCCACAAGCTTTTTTCATCGGAATAGCCCTGTCTATCTAGGGGATAAGAAAGAATGGGGGGTTCTACTACTAGAAATCTTCGAAAATGTAGATCCATCCTCAAAAAAGGTTGTTTTTTTTGGAAATGTGACAAATGCATGCCACAAACACACACGCCACCAAGTGAAGATGCAACTGCAACAGAAGAGGCTCGGCGCGGCTTGGGTTGGCCAGAGGGTTGTTGGAATGTGCCAAGGACCAAACGAGCGCCACAATCTGCGGCAGAAATGCACTTTTCAAAAGACACAAAAAGAGAGCTGGAGAAAGGAGTTGTTGTCATGGGAGTCGTGCAGGACCTGGAGCTGGAGCAGGAGCAGGAGCCCGAGCTGGAGCTGGAGCCAAAGGCTTGCCAGAGAGATGCAATCTCAAGTGGTTATCTCTCTCTGTAGCCCTTTTGGACCTGTGGGGACGACATGGGGACCCAAAGTCAACATCAAAGTTCACGCCGACAAAGCGTTGAGAGTAAATGTTTAATGAGCGAAGCGAAGCGGACGTGCGAGGGGGGGGCGGAGAGAGAGAGAGGAATGTAGTTTGTTAAGCGAAAAGCAGTAAAGGAGTAAAGCAGCCGAGGCAGGATCAGGACACACAGCGACTCCTTCAAGTCCGGGCGCAAGCCAATTAAAACAAAAGCCAAAAAACAAATGCACTTCAAGGGGGGCAGGAGGCGTGGTATGCCTTGCAGCCGGCGGAGTGTAGGTGGAGACCCGTTTGACAGTGTCAAAGGCGCGCACCCGGGAGCCCCCCACCCAGCCCCCACCCCCCGTAGAGAGCGAGAGAGCCTACCACGTGAAGTGTTTGGCAACATTGTTGGACCTTCCAGGACCCAGAGAGAGCACGCACTCCAAGCAACAGTTCTTCTTTGAAGTCAAAAGGTTTTTTGCCCATGCTGCAAGCAGCAGCAGTAGAACTGGAGGCTCAGTAAATTAGCTACACTTCAAGCCCAACCCCAACCCCAACCCCAACCCCAAGAGCAACCCCAACCCCAACCAGCCGCAGCGGGGGTGGTGGCAATATTGCATCGAAATCGGTGGTGTGGCAGGCGACATGGAATACGTATGAAAAGCTAATCAGGAAGGTGTGAAATGGGAAAGACGAAAAGAGATTGGAGTTTCTTATATTAAATGAAAGGTTGCAGGATGTTTCAGATGGAGATTTGCTTGAGGTCAATGCTATTAGGTGGACTTAAAGACATGTCTTGAGAGGGGAAATTGTTAAGCTTCTAAGCAATAAATGTAGATCCCTACTTCCCTACTACTCCTTAGACCAATCATCATAGAACAAGTATTACTCCCTCTCTTTTAACTGCAGAAAGTGCTCTCCTTCGAAGAACAATTCTATACAAATCTATACCCATTAGCACTCTCTTCTTCTGACACCACTCGTGCACTATAGTGGCACTATCGTGATCCCCAATTCCGCGGGCATACACACATATATTTTCCTCACAATTTTCCTGGCTTTTAATTATGCTCAGCTGACAGCAGCAGCAGCAACAGCAACAGCCATGACAATGTAGTGGCTGCTGGCAGGAAGGAGGAGCAGAGCAGCAGGACAAAGCGTAGGATTAGGCTGGATGGCAGAAGGCGGGAGGCAGGGGGCAGGGGGCAGGAGCTTTAGGCCCCACTGGCGCCAGGCGATATGTGTGACAGCCATTTAATTTGATTTATGGCAAGTGAATAGCCTTGATTAGGACGCGCTCAGCTACAATGGGAGAGAGAGAGAGAGAGAGAGAGAGGGAAAAGGCCGCGGGTCAGGATGTGTGTGGATGAATTTAACTCAATTTCACATAAATCAAAAATGTAGCCAACCCAAAAAGCAGCCCCTACTCATCCCCCTCATCCTACCGCCATCCAATGGGATGCCATTCGTTCGTACGGTCTCCGTTCCCTGTGCACCTTGGCGCTAATCGCATTTCAATTGTTGAAACGAATTGAATGAAGTGTTGAAGTTCTAGCACACACATACACACACACACACACACACACGCATACATATATGTACACATGTGTGTGTATGGGATAGATATAGATTTCCCCGATGAGCGGACAAGTTCATAAAAGTAAATCCAAAGGCAGGGCAGGCAACAATAAGCGAATTTAGGTGTCAAACAGCAGGTGGCAATGGCAGCCAACGGAAGTGCCTGACAGTCGTTCGATTGCGGGTTTGGGGTCGGTCTATGGGGACTGCTCCAGAGACAGATGATATCTTAAACATCCCGCAAGCACACGCACACACACACCCACACCCACTTACACAATCACACATGAATACACAGCCAGGCAGCCGTCCCAAAATGTTATCAGAAACGAAAGCAGAGAAAAAAAAAATAGGAACCAGAACTGTTGTACAATTTTTGACATGGGTTTTCCCCCTTACAAACAAAAGGGACCCCCCACACAGACATGAGGGGGGGGGGGGGGATTTTTGGGGTGTTGTATAGATAGGTATATGTATATAGAACCTTCTTTCGATATCATTTTGGACACTGCCCGGCCCCGGCCCTGGTCCTGGCTTTGGCAAACCGCAAGAACATCAACTGATGGCAGATAAATTAAATTTTGCGGTTCTAAATGGGCAATCAATGAGGCGTTCCACAGTCGATACGGGGTATGGGACACAATACATCGAAGGCTGCGATACGAGCGAAGCTCTATCGGAAAACTATGTAGGAATAAAATTTAAAAATTGAACAAAACAAGAGCCAATAAGTTGACCTCCGCCATTGGCAGCCTCAGACTTTCGGGACAGACCAGGAACGCCCCTCGCAGACGCAAAAAAACGAAATGAAACGAATCGAAAGGAAAGGAAAGGAATCCAAAAAGTTGTTAGTGAAACTTTTGCCAAACGACTACCAATATTGACTCACCGTGAAGGAGTTTCCTCCTTTTGCACACACCACACCCCCTCCCTTTTGGGATGATTCAAGTGGTGGTGTGGGTGTGAGTGGGTGTGAGTGTGAGTGCGTGTACAGTTGACACCTTGAAGCTGTGAAGCACCAAAGTTGTTGCTGCTGTCTGGCTGTCTGGCAGTCTGGCTCTGTGTTTATTGGTATTTATTCGACTGCCGGAATGCCTAATCAAACAGTCGACAGTCGGGCACAGGTACTTGAAGGGGCTGTGCTTGAGCATACAGAATACAACTAATATTGGAAACGAAGGCAGGTCGCCGTTTTACCCGAGGATAAGCAGGGGGAAAGGTGCAAATAAAGGGCTAACCTGGGTAAGGGATCGGCTTCCCTTGGCAGATAGAGGTTAAATAAACCTTCTTCTTAAACAGATACATTTAATTCTTTAATCCGAATACAGCAAACCTTGAAAGACAGTGAAAGAAGCGAATAAATCATAGTACAAACATTTCTAAGAGTAAAAGTTATATCAGTCTTACCACTCGTTACTCGTTACCATTCTTAATTCTCATCCTTAGTCCATGGCAAATGAAATATCTCTCTTTTGTATCAAGGAGTTTTGGATCGTCGTCGTGGCCCCAGGGGGCTTACCCTCTAGTAAATAATAATAATGGTTATATTATATTGACTTTTAGTTGGAAACGATCATTTTGACCTGGTCATGCTAAAAAAGCCAAGGCTACGGATACAACTGGCAGCCCACGTACTCTCACCTGCTCCGAAAAATATGAACCATTTCGTACGACGACTTCAAAAGGTACGAGACGACACAAACGTAACGAGAGTCTCGTTACGAGACCAAGCAATCGATTGTACAAACAACCACTGATGCCCTGCTTTTCACACCTCCTGTGATCTTCTTTTCCAGCGCCAATTTCACCTTTTTTCCTCATTGTCCAGTTCCAATTTTCACAATTTTCCCGCTTTTCACGATCCCAAAGCGGCAAAAGAAGGCGTAGCCGTGCACTCCAAACCGGGATTGGAAGCTGGAACTGAAAGAGAGCGATGCATGTAAAAAATACACGCTCATTCCAGGCTCTCCTGCTGCTGCTCTTACTTACATACATATACAACATACATATGCTCTCCCGCTGCTCTGTCTAATTGCTCTGCTCGCTTTCTGCTCCTCGTCTTTCTCCCACTCATACTGCCAAAGAAGAGAGTGCCTTGGAGAGAGGTTTGTGTGCAGAGAGGCTTAAAGTGGGCTCTTCTTCTCTTCCTGGTTGCTCGTTTTGTCTGATCTTCTCCGTCTCGAAGTGCAAAAACAATAGCAACTTCTTTTGTGAGTGCTCCTCGTATCCTCAGATCTTACTCCAGCGTGAGTTATTTATATTGTTAAAGATCTTAGAAATCGTAGGAGTAAGAACGGGGTACCGCTTGAAAGATATACATATGTTATTAAAACTCATCAGAGAACATATTGGTGATGAGCTTCGTTTCTGTTCAAAATCTGTTCAAAATGCTTAAATAGAGTCATCCCAAAAAATCACTGCGTTCGCTTCGATTGCTAAATTTGAATAGTTATCTGCTTAATATGATATCTTGAATATTTCCAAAAATTTACTCATTATCGCTTAAGCGATTCTTAAAACATGTATACCAAACAAGTATTATGTACCAAAGTCGATTATTATATTATTCGTTTTAGCATTTAAACACCTCAATTAATCAATTAAAAAGATTTCTAAGATGCTCTAAATACATATTAGTTTTAATAAATCATTCGAGTGTGTTTAGAATTTACATTTAAGCTCCTTATGAAACACAATCTCTGTAGCTAAAGTATTTGTGGTTATATTTTTGTTTTAAGGGGGGTCAAAATCGAGTGTTAAAATGCTAATCCTTCTGGATATTACGGATTTGAAAATGCTCCAAATTTTTTTGCGGCATGAGGCACATCTTCATATCGCTGGCCAAATGGAATGCCGCATTGAAGGCGGCCATGGGCGATACAGGAGCTGCCTTTTCGGCCGGCATCAGAAATTTGGCAGCCCCGGCGTACGTTTCCTTCTTTGGTCCGAGAGAGGAGGGTATCGATGCCTTATCGACACGTTTGAGGCAATGTTTCTCGATCACAGACTTGCAGCAATCCTGTAGACTCATCACCGTCATTTTGGTGTCCTGTAAAAAATTATATCTTAGAAACGCTTTTGAATGGTTGGTCCTTTAAAGACCCACCTGCTTTTTTGGACCCCCAATTTCGGCGGCTGTCTCAACGATTGAATGCACATTCATCTTATCCATGGTATTTGTTTAATGAAACTTTAAATTAAATACAAATAAATAATAATTATCAGAATGAGTGCAATTTCCATTGTCAGTCGTTTTATAGCCCATTTCTGACAGGCTCAGTATGGTCACACTGTTCCTTTTTTAGGGAACAGCTGATCCGTGAATGTGCAAATCTCTTCTTGGCGGACTCGACTATTAACCCGCATACACGAGTGGGTCAGTGGCCTAACAGATCAACGTAAAAAAAAAGGTTCAAGGCAACTTTTACATGCAAAAAGCAGCACCATACAAATTCTATATCAAAGGGTTCGCTTCTTCCGAGCCTCAATCGGAGGAGCCATGCCGCAGGAGGAAATACACATATTTATTAATTAACCATTATATCCGTTGGACTGGACCGGACTGCCTTCTGACTGATGACTGGGGATGATGCTGCTTCTGGGGAGGCTGTAGCCTGTAGCCTGTAGCCGACTGCTAGCCCATTGATGATAAATGGCTGTCTGAAGTGCAATTTGCATGCGAGTCGAACAAAAAGGCGAGCAGGAGCAGCCAGGGGGGGTATAGAAAATCAGCGGCCAGCATTGATGCCATTGAGAGGCGGACACAAAACATCAGCGGACAAAAGGGGCAGTACGGGATGGCGGGCTGGCCAACCTGTCCGTTGATGAGCATCATTATGCCAAAGTGCGGAAAGGAAGCACTGCCTGGGACATGACATGGCTGTCCGTCGGATCACCGGGCCCGGTCCCGGCCCTGAAGAGTTGACAATTATGACAGGCGCTGGGCAGACAGTCGACATGCGCCGACTCTTCTCTTCTCTTCTGCTGATGCTGCTGCTGCTGATGATGTTTCTGTTGCTGGAATTAACGCCATTTTAATTGAATTTTAATATTTCACTCACGACTCCACAGACGGAAGTGGCAGTGCGGCTGCTGGCTGATGGCTGCCACAAGGGCCACCTTCTGGGTGGGACAAAACCGCAAGTAAAATGCGAGGAGTAGGCAGACCAGCAATAACTGCCCAATGAAATAGCCATTATGGAAATCTGTTGCCACTTTTGGTCCCCACAATGGATAATGACGTATTAAATTTTCGGATCTGCACACGACACACGGAGCCACGGACACACGACACTAAAAACCCTCAATTGCCTGGCAAAATGTGTTTAATGAAGAGCTAAATAATTATATTATTCAACATAATTATCCACATATGTATTTGCCTGTGTGTTGGTGTGTCCGATGACACGACAAGAATTTTCTGGCCACAGCAAATCTGAAAAATACTCGAAAACTACTTACCCCAAAATATTTGCACGGTCCCGTGAGCAAAACTTGAACCAAATTGAACTTTTCACTCAATGAATATTCGGAAACTTCTGTAAAATAATTGACAACTTTTCTTCACACAAATTGTCGCAAAGCTGCCAGCCTTCTAAAACCAGAACGGTTTCGATCAAACTATCAGTAAGGGTATCGTTAATCAGTAACGAAAATAGTGTCTTATGACATTAGACTGGCTAACTCCCGCGCTCTAACTCCGGCTCATTTTCTCGGTGAGAGTGAGAGACATAAATGCTGGGAGCCTCTGCTTCTCTGCGGCCTAAATGATCGAATGTTACACTTTTCCGATCCAATTTTGCATCCTTTTGGAGGCCTGTCTGGAGGTTGGTCTCACGCTCTTCAATTCAAGCTTAGTGGCACACGGCCATAACCTAACTGCCATCTATGTAGTGCTAGAAAATGTGAAAGCAGTGCTGATTCCGTGTGTTGGTAAACAAAAAATTTCTGCGCTCTCGATTTGTTTTATTCTGTGCCTTTCTTTGTTAATTTTGCTATTAAAACCACTAAAATGAATGCTGGACGCAAGGATCAAGAGCAAGCTCAAGCGGTAAGCCAGAAGAATAGCAGCGCACATATGTTTAATCATTATCTAATTGTTTTCCATGACAGGCCGCTGCCCAGTCCGGTCTGAGGCCATCACGACCACCCACTTTCGATCAGCGCATGCAGGCAGTGGAGGAGGGAATCGAAAAACTGGCTGAAATGATCGAGGATTACAAGAGATGTTACCGATCGACTGAACCCGAACCGCAGGCCAAGACGCCGAAGCGCAAAGCAGCGAATGCACCAGTGAATGCACCAGCGAATGCACCAGCGAGTGCACCAGCGAATGCACCAGCGAGTGCACCAGCGAATGCACCAGCGAGTGCACCAGCGAATGCACCAGCGAATGCACCAGCGAGTGCACCAGCGAATGCACCAGCGAATACTCTGGGAAAAAAAGCAACGAATGCAAACGGCAAGGAGCCCCAAGTGAAGAAACCAACGAGCACCAAATCCATGGCACCGACCAGCTACCAAGCCATGGTACAGCCAAAAATCGAAGCCTCACTGACAATGGACCTCACACCAACCATCAAAGCCATTGAGAAGATGTGGCAGCCGAAGCACCAGGTGCAACCAAAGAAGATCAAATTAAGCTCCCAATCTGAGGCACCATTGAAGATCAGACTGGAACTGGAAGGCTCTGAGGACATGGCGCCACCGAAGACAGAATCCGTGGAATCGACTAGCACCCAGACTATGGCACTAAAGAAGATCAAAGGAAGCTCCCAATCTGAGGCACCACTGAAGATCAAACTGGAACTGGAAAGCCCAGAGGGCATGTCGCCACCGAAGATAGAATCCGTGGAATCGACTAGCACCCAGGCTATGGCCAAACTGGAACTGGAAAGCCCAGGGGGCATGTCGCCACCGAAGATAGAATCCGTGGAATCGACTAGCACCCAGGCTATGGCCAAACTAGAACTGGAAAGCCCAGGAGGCATGTCGCCACCGAAGATAGAATCCGTGGAATCGACTAGCACCCAGGCTATGGCACCAAAGAAGATCAAAGGAAGCTCCCAATCTGAGGCACCATTGAAGATCAGACTGGAACTGGAAGGCTCTGAGGACATGGCGCCACCGAAGACAGAATCCGTGGAATCGACTAGCACCCAGTCTATGGCCAAACTGGAACTGGAAAGCCCAGGGGGCATGTCGCCACCGAAGACAGAATCCGTGGAATCGACTAGCACCCAGGCTATGGCCAAACTGGAACTGGAAAGCCCAGGAGGCATGTCGCCACCGAAGATAGAATCCGTGGAATCGACTAGCACCCAGGCTATGGCACCAAAGAAGATCAAAGGAAGCTCCCAATCTGAGGCACCATTGAAGATCAGACTGGAACTGGAAGGCTCTGAGGACATGGCGCCACCGAAGACAGAATCCGTGGAATCGACTAGCACCCAGGCTATGGCCAAACTGGAACTGGAAAGCCCAGGGGGCATGTCGCCACCGAAGATAGAATCCGTGGAATCGACTAGCACCCAGGCTATGGCCAAACTGGAACTGGAAAGCCCAGGGGGCATGTCGCCACCGAAGATAGAATCCGTGGAATCGACTAGCACCCAGTCTATGGCCAAACTGGAACTGGAAAGCCCAGGGGGCATGTCGCCACCGAAGATAGAATCCGTGGAATCGACTAGCACCCAGGCTATGGCACCAAAGAAGATCAAAGGAAGCTCCCAATCTGAGGCACCACTGAAGATCAAACTGGAACTGGAAAGCCCAGAGGGCATGTCGCCACCGAAGATAGAATCCGTGGAATCGACTAGCACCCAGGCTATGGCACCAAAGAAGATCAAAGGAAGCTCCCAATCTGAGGCACCATTGAAGATCAAACTGGAACTGAAAGTCGAGGACTCACGGCAAAAAGACGATGATCCAGCCAATAATTCCATTTAGATGTTGCAGCACGAGTAATCGGTTGAACATTTTAACCAAGAGAACCCCTTCGACAGGGCACAACTGAAGAAGGGACACGTGAATTTTTCTTTTTATTAGACACTATGAAAGTGTGATGAGGATGGTCGAAAACTAGAGACCTGTTAAAGACTATTAGTTCTATAAATGAAGTAAAACCTTTAATCATTTCTATGTGCTCATTTTTCCAGATGAAGACACTAAATTAATTTCTATAATTTCCAGAAAAAACACACCCAGTCTTAGATATACTTACATATTTACATATCAACCAAAATTGAGTGCCAAAACCTATTTTCAAACTAATTTGTTAACGAACTTAATCTTTTTCTAAATATAACTATGTTAAAGCGCATACATTTTATGAAATTGTTGTGCCAAGAATTCCCATGTGGATGCATAGAATCATCCGCAGGTTCAATATTGAAATGCTGTATACATATATATAGGCAGGGAGCTGTACGAATACATGATCAAATATTTTGTCACGACCAACAATTTCCGAGTGGCTGCACCGCCCCGCCCAGTGGGGCAGGGCCGGTTCCCATGGCCAAATATTAAATGGCATTGTGACAAAACGCAACGACAACTGCCGGCTACTGAAACTGTCAACTATCGATGGAGGTTGGTGGTGGTGGTGGTGCTGCTTGATGATGATGACGTGTTTGGGAGACGGACCCATGGAAGGACCCCGCTTGCAATCAGATTCAGAGCCAAACTGCAGTTGACAATTTCTTCGTGTAACATGCAAATTTCAACGAATTTCAATCACAATTTCGCCCGCTTGCCCCGCCTCACTTTCTGTGCGCACAGAGTGCGTATGAGCAATGAAAAAGTAATTAAATTTAACAGAACTCGACGAGTGAGAGGCACTGCGGGCGAGTCCTGCCCAGGGCCCAGGGCCCAGGCTAGTTAGACAGCGCTCACACACACAGACCAAAAAAGAAAAGCGATTGGGGGAAAACTGTCATTATTAACGCATTGAAAGCCGTGGCCTGACAGCTGGTGTTCGTTCCCCCCTTCGAAAAAAAACGAAAGAGAATCGGAATAGGGTGTGTAGGGGGGTAGGGAGGTAGGTGGTAGGTGGTAGGTGGCATGTTGACACTTTGCCGAGGACCAAATGACATTTATTGAAATTTCATCATTAAAAGCTGGCACCAGGAAAGAGTCGAGTGGCGTCGATGGGGAAGCCAAACTGTTTGTCAACTTTGCTGCTTGTCGAACTTATTTAAATTCGAATTGTGACACGTGCAGAGAGGGGTGGAGCTGGAGCTGGAGCACATACTAGATTGTCATATCACCCATCATCATCAGAGATGGTTATCGGTAGAGGCGTTGGTTGGGCACAACCCTTCGTTGGCCTCTTCAATCGGGGAAAAATCACTCTTTTTGGCATCGCAAACAACAATTCAGTGAACAGAAAAATATCCCCAAGGAATAGATCAAGCATTTTTTTCCCCCTCCCCCAACCATATTTTTGCATAATTTGCATGGAAAAAGTTTTCAAGTTATGCGTAAGGTGACAGAAAACATCATCATCATCATCATCCCCTCAATGGAGAATGATATGTGAGTTTATAATTTGAATGTAATATGCTTTAGGGCAAATTGGGGGCTGGGGTCTGGGCTTGGATCCATATATAATGCGATAGGAATACATATTTGCATGAGGGTCGATGGCAAAGTTCCAGAATCAGGGGTACATCTAAATTTTCGTTTGATTTCGATTTCTTGGGACCGACTTTTGTGGTTGAATTTTAAGGACCGAAAAGTAAGCCTTTTGTGTGCCTTGCCAAAGCTGTTAGTAATACAAAAATAAGGTTAGATCCCCCTCCTCTTGCCCTACCTGCCACTTTTGACAGGCGTAAGGCGTTAGTATATCGGAAAACTGTAAAATCATTCGGAAATTCCAAGAGACGACGTATTTGCTCTAAATATACAGATAATAGCACGTAAGTTTTGTGATAGTTTTAGCCGCATTCAAGGGCTTGAAAAGTAAAAGACTGGCGTCCCTCAGGCCCCTCTCTAAAATGAGCGAACAGGAAGCAAACGAAGCAAACGAACAGATGGCGACTGGTGGCGACAATCCAGAAGAACCATTGAGCTGCGTGGTTATGCTGAGTAGTTATCTCACCTCCAATTCGACAATAACTCTCAGCGAGTTCCGCAAGTATGGCATCCACGATGGCTACAAGTACGTCCCAAAGGCTAAAGATGTCGTGCCGCCCTATTGTGTAGTGCATTATTTGGCCGAGAAGAACATGAACCTGGCCGTGATAAACGATGTTAAACTCTTTTTGGAAGACAATCCAGAGATTGAGTTTGAATCGACCAACTTGGATGCCGATGCCGCGTCCGATGCGGAGCCTGATCCTTAAGAGCACTGATCCCTGTTCAAACAAGAAGAATAAATGTAGAAAAGTCCAATAAAATTGGAATTAGAATCAATTGCCCACCAGTGGCCCCCTGACTTTGACACTTAAGCGTTGTGTTTGTGTTTCTGTTTGCATCCCCCGAAGACCCCGAGGCGTAGCCCACAAAGCCACCCCCATTAACATTCCCTTGGAATCTTTTTCCATCTACTCCCCACCCTTCTGTCACTTCTTCTGGGGATCTGACCAGCCTGAGGGCGCGAAAAGGCTCGTCTCGACTCGACTCGAGCGAGGACCATGGACCGGGGACCGGGGTTCTAATCAAAAATGCAATGTTTGGCTTGGTTAAGCGGAAATCGGTAGATTGCGTTCGCACAGTTTTCGCTTGTTGATATTAACACATTCCCCCCCCATCGACCCGTTGGCCCATCATCGGCCTTCGAATTGCGTGGGGGATGGCAGGAAAAACAGGGTGGGGGTCGGAGGTGGGTTAATGAAACGTCACAGATGATGATGACGGCGACGTTGGCATAAGATTTCAATGATATGTCAAAACTGAGTGATGCCGGGATGATGGATGGGTGGTCATAACACAGAGTGTATCCTTCCTCGACCACTCTCACCCTTTGCCCCTTTTTGCGCCACCCACCCATGCATCACACGCTTCTACGCATAAATTTACGGAAAATTTTTGGCCAGCTTGAGCCGCATTTACATGGGATTTGCTGCGAGGGGCGAAAGTACGAAAGCGCAGGAATGGGTGGGTGGGCTTAGGTGGAGAAAGGACGCTGGAAGACAAACAAACCCGGCATCCGCTCGGTGGCAATTTCCGTTTTGTCACTTAACGCACATCAAATGCAATTTTCCCTGGGCAAATAACATAATCAGGATAAGGACAGCCACAGCAACAGAAACAGTAGGGGAAAGGGGAACAGGGGAACGGGGGAGCGGGGGAATGGGGTAATGGGAGTAGCATCAGGTGGAACATTTTATCACCTAAAACCGTTTCAATTTGTGCCTTCCATGTACCTACATATTTATTTTCTGCCAAAACCATATTGAAATTTGATTTGTCGCTCGGCAAAGTGCAGCGTTACACCGTATCCCGTGATGTGATGTGATGGATATTTGAGCAAAACTTGCCCGGAAGTGTGTCGACAATTGAATTTGTGCTGGTGCTGCTGCGTGTGCAATTTGCGACAAATTTGATGTGGCACCATCGCCCCTAGGACGCCTTCCTGCATCCTGCCTTCTGCTAGGAGCCCTGCACAGAAGGAGAGGTGGACCATAATTTTTAATGGCATTTTTATATGGAGCGAAAGTGATTTTATTTAGAAGGTGCCACCAGACCTGATATGACCAGACACGAAGGTGTCGCTTTTAATTTATGGTTAAGGCGGGTTGATTGACGGCCGGGAGGGACGGTGCGGGGCGGGAGAACTACTGGATCAGACTATAGTATAATCTCAGAGAGAGCGGCCGAGCTGGAGTGGCTTTTGATTCGTCCGAGCCTTCTTAAACTGATTTGGAAAACAGTCTAAAGCTGAGTTGGCTTAAAAAACGTATGGATTGGTCCAGGTCATGCATTCAACCCGATCTGCAACATTTCCACTCGGATGTAAAGCAAACCGGAAAGGCCACACGGAATGGGGCCAGGGAAAAGTAAAAGCTCAAAAGTAAACGCCTTTGGTTAGTGAAAAGTGAAACAGAAACGCAAACAAATACGACAGCAGACGACTCAGGACCAACTTACATCTGCTGATAAAGAAGGTGGCAGCCAGCAGGAGCCTCTCACCTGGTGGGTAGCAGCTACCGTAGCCCCGTCTCTTTTAATGAAAGATGACAACAACAACATAGACGATAAAAGGTTGTCATTAAAATTGCAGTGGTTGCTGCTGCCGCTGCTGCTGCCGCTGCTGCTGCTGCTGCTTCATTAGAGACTGCGACTGCTCTTTGTTGGGGTGAGTGTGGTGTGCGTGTGTGCGGCGGGAAGCTGACGAGAGGTTGCACATAAAGTAGGTTGGCGTTTTGGGTAAATACAACGGCAAATGGAATGGCGACGCAGCTGTAAAAGTCATTGAATCAAGATGAAAGTGGAATTTCTAATTGAAAGAGACAGTAGAAGGGCAACCATCTTCAAAAGGTTTGAATTGCGCACCAGGGGCTGCCCCACAATCAGAAAATATTGATATCGTTGCCAGACACACAAAAACGTAAGCGCAAAAAGGTTGCCAGACGAGTGGAATATTTTAAAATGACAGTGCTGCCAGAAAGATATATTCACAAGACCCTAATCATATGCAATAATATGTCTAAAACATAACAATCTGAAATAATTTCTATATTAATTACGTTTTAAAACCACTTGGAAAAACAGTTTCTTCATAAAGATCAACGAAATAGGGTATACCTGTGCCCAAACTCCGGTTGACGTGACATTTCATATTCACTTACGTTGCCACTGTTTTTTTGTTGACCTTTTTTGTTTAAACCTTGTTTTATACACTATACAATAAAAGAGAGTACCTAAAAGTACTCAATCAGGTAAAAAATGTATTCATCAATGGTCTTAAATGACATGGGCAGAGCTAAAGGTTTTAGTTAGGCAGCATTATTCAACGGAATAAAGATATTGAACAATTGGAACGATTTTTCTCTTACGTTTTATTACGTTTCAATTGTTCGACCTTTTTCGTTAAAACCTTTTTTCAAGCAAAATCCAAAAAAAGCAAGTATTAAAAATAAGCCAGTTAAGTAGAAAATTGATTCATCAATTGTATAAAATTATGTGGGCATGGCTAAATATTCTATATAGCTAGTAATATTCGACGGAATAAAGAATTGAGCAATTGGAACGATACTCGTTTTTTTATGCTACTGTTGTATGAGCAAAAGTGCCTTGTGCCTCTGCCTACAGTGGCTTCAAATGACAGTAAGTCCTGATGGCACAGGGCACTCCCCAAAAACAGCCGCTGTTCCACGGCTATTCCGTAATTTTCACCTTCTTTGCACTTACAGTTAAAGTCGAGCCACAGAGTCTGCAGTTGCGATGCCAACACAACCTGCGGCGCTCTTTGGCGCAGTTGTGGCCCACTACTCCTGAGACCACCCCGGAGCAACAATCCGACTACAGAGCAGACCACGCTGGATACGGATCTCCCAACGGCCATGAAGAATCTGCGCTGCTTTGCCGACTGGGCCAGTAAGAACCATAGCTAGACTATCACCATGCACGGTGATTACTTCAGGTACGTGTTTGCGGTCAGATCGTTACCTGGAACTTACCCATTATGATGATGTAATGGAAACTGGGACCCACACTGGCTACAGGCAACACCATCTTCCTAAAGCCAGCCGAGCAGTCAATTTGGTGCGGTGTCTGGTTTCGGTAGAGCCGGCGCTTCCCTGGCTAATCACGCAGATGTCGACAAAGTAGCCAATTTATAAACTTATAACCAACACTTATCATAGATTTGGATATATTTTCCTTGATAAACAGCTTTTAGTAGTATCTGGTCACGGAAATCACTTCATTCGATCAAATACAAAAAGAAAAAAAAAAAACAGATTTTAAACTAAAACAAGCGCCTTGAGGGCTCCTTTTCCGCCTCTGAACTGGCATCCACTGGGCGGGCCAGCTCAATGGAGTTGATCCGTATCATGGTATTGGGCGAACGCTGGAAATTGATTCGCATATACTGTTTCCTGCGCTTCTTCCTGAAGTGTGTCTTCGTGTGGGTCAGAGTCTTCTCGACAACGGTGGCCTTCACTGTGACCAGGCCGGACTCCAGGATGGGACGTCCGATCAGGGTGAAGTCGCGAGCCCCGGCCAGCAGTACCTTATCCAGGCTGATCTCGTCGCCTATCGTAGGCGGCCAGTAGCCCTCCACCAGGATGATGTCGCCGGCGGTGATCTTGAACTGTTTTCCACAGAGATGGACCACGGCAAAGAGGCGGCCCTGCTCCATTTTGGCCACCTGTTGATTGACCCTCTCGCAGATGCTCTGGCACTCCTTCTGCTGATCTTTGGCAATGGCTGCCACATCAATCGCGGCGTCGGCGGTGGCAGGTTTGTTTTGTTGCCACAAAGCCGGTGCCAGACTCAAGGAGCGCATGGCGCCTGGGAGGGGGAGAGACGCATAGGGAATGGTTATGTCATATTGTTTGGAGTTTTTATTTATGCTGCACTTACCCGTCAGCGCAGAAGATCGTGTCGGGGCCTGGCGCAGCACTTGGCGCACAGTTTGCGCAAGAAACGACATTTTCTATGTTGGTTTTAACTTAAAAATACATAAAATTGTTCAACGAAAACGGTGGAGGAACGAGTCAGAACAGCTGTTACAGTGTTGTAATCGATAATATTATGAAAAATAACAACAGATGGCGTAATTTGGTCTCTTTCTAGTTCTAGTATATTTGACTATTTTTCAGGTTTACATGCTGATAATTACAACCAATATGTAGCTAATATATAGCTACCGTGTAGCTACCACATAGAAATTAACATTTTTTCTTACCTTTCTTGCTTAAATCGAATTTTAAAAACAATCCAATAAAGCTCCCTTCGTATATTCATCGGTATATTTAAGGTATATTTTGAAAATGAGACCGTATACTCGGTATATTTCTGTCGTATTTTCTAGTATTTTTTAGGGTTCGCTGTTACCGTACAAATATTAGAAACAACGCGGCCCGGCACTAAAACTTCACATTCATATCCTAGGCAACTGGTTTTCACTTTATAAACAATTTGCTAGCAGCCGCATAGAATCAACTAAGATAACTTTCCAGTAATTTCTCCTAAAATAAAAATGACTGAAGCCGAGAAAATCGAAGTACGCGACATAACGCGTATTGAGCGCATTGGAGCCCACTCGCACATTCGCGGACTGGGCTTGGACGATGTCCTCGAGGCACGTGCTGTGTCGCAAGGCATGGTGGGGCAGAAGGACGCTCGCCGTGCCGCTGGCGTCGTTGTGCAGATGGTGCGCGAGGGAAAGATTGCCGGACGCTGCATTCTGCTCGCTGGCGAGCCGAGTACCGGCAAAACAGCCATTGCCGTGGGCATGGCCCAGGCCCTGGGCACTGAGACTCCATTCACCAGCATGTCTGGCTCGGAGATCTACTCGCTGGAGATGAGCAAGACGGAGGCCTTGTCCCAGGCCCTGCGCAAGAGCATCGGTGTGCGCATCAAGGAGGAGACTGAGATCATTGAAGGCGAGGTGGTGGAGATACAGATCGAACGCCCGGCCACCGGCACTGGCCAGAAGGTGGGCAAGGTCACCCTGAAGACCACTGAGATGGAGACCAACTACGATCTGGGCAACAAGATCATCGAGTGCTTCATGAAGGAGAAGATCCAGGCCGGCGATGTCATCACCATTGACAAGGCATCCGGCAAGGTCAATAAGCTGGGACGCAGCTTCACCCGTGCCCGGGACTACGATGCCACCGGGGCCCAGACACGCTTTGTCCAGTGCCCCGAGGGCGAGCTCCAGAAGCGCAAGGAAGTGGTCCACACTGTGACCCTCCACGAGATCGACGTGATCAACAGCCGCACCCATGGCTTCCTGGCCTTGTTCTCGGGCGACACTGGCGAGATCAAGCAGGAGGTGCGCGACCAGATCAACAACAAGGTGCTGGAATGGCGTGAGGAGGGCAAGGCCGAGATAAATCCGGGAGTGCTGTTCATCGACGAAGTCCACATGCTGGATATTGAATGCTTCTCGTACTTGAATCGTGCCCTGGAGTCGGACATGGCTCCGGTGGTGGTGATGGCCACCAATCGCGGCATCACACGCATTCGCGGCACCAACTACCGCAGTCCCCATGGCATACCCATCGATCTGCTCGATCGCATGATCATCATACGCACCGTTCCCTACTCGGAGAAGGAGGTGAAGGAGATCCTTAAGATTCGCTGCGAGGAGGAGGACTGCGTCATGCACCCGGATGCCCTGACCATCCTGACACGCATCGCCACCGACACTAGTCTGCGCTATGCCATCCAATTGATAACCACGGCCAACTTGGTTTGTCGCCGTCGCAAGGCCACCGAGGTCAACACCGAAGACGTCAAGAAGGTCTATTCGCTGTTCCTGGACGAGAATCGTTCCAGCAAGATCCTGAAGGAGTACCAGGACGACTACATGTTCAGCGAGATTACCGAAAAGGAGGAGGACTTTGGCATTGGCGGTGGCGGTGGGTCCAAGCGTCGCCTGGATATTGGCGGCGGCGATGCCGAGGCCATGGAGCATTAACTTAAGTCCCCTAGCATCCTCCCAGTACATTCTAATTTCTATTGATATTTCTAGTTTTTTGTTCAATAAATAAGTCTTCGCCTTGTATCTAAAAATAAGGTAATTGCGTTTATTTCGTGTTTCTCCTGCTATCAATGAAGATATGCACATTTCGCAAAGGTCTCTCCCGGTCTCTCGGTCTCCTCCGACAGGATGTTCCGTGGGCATGTGAAAATATATATAGTACATGTATATATGTATGAATCTTTGCGTATGGTATAAAATTGTCTTTATAGCTTAGATTTAAGTCTCGTCGGGTGGTGTTCGTTTAAGATGGCTGCAGGATAAGCAAACAAAATAAGAAATAGTTACGACTCCTCCGGACTATCATACAAGTGGGCATTAAGAAGTCTTAGATGGTGAGCGGGGCTTGGTTAGTTACTAATTGAACGAACATTTGCTGTGTCAACACTTATATAATTTACAAATCTATAGGTATCATATTACATATTTAAGACTCTGCAGTGCGCTTCGGGCAGTATAAGACAGCTGTCCCATTCTTTATGAAACACACTGCGTGTGTATTTTGGGGATAAGTTCTCCTCTCCTTTGACTAGGCAATCGAATCGATATTTGCGTGTGTTTTTGTGTTTAACAAATCTCCGTTTACAGTGGCATATTATTTGGTAGGAAACTACTTGATTTGGTTAGTAGATTAATAAAAAGAATATGGATCCATCATTAGTACTAATTCCAAACAATGTTCGTGAGGCAAAAACTAAAAACTCTTCGTTTCTACTGAGTCTTCTTCCCGCCGGTGGCGTCGGCACTGCTCTTGCCGCCGAAGCGCGACAAGTACAGATAGCTCTGATAGAAGGCTGCCCAGATGAGTAGCCAGATGAAGCCATAATAGTTCACGGCTTCAAAGACTACGATCCAGCGCTCGTACTTGAGGAACACAAAGGATGCCAGACACCAACCCATGTAGACGATGTTGTAGGACTTCAGGGTGGCGAAGTACAGAATTTTGTAGACATCCGAGCTGTTCAGGAAGTTACCATATCGGGGCAGGACAACCTTGTCGTAGAAGTTTGTGATCTGAAAAAAGGGAATGCTTAAATTTGGATCTAAAGATCATGAGAGCCTCACTCACCTGCTTCTCTGTGCTGACAACCATATACTCCATGAGGAAAGCCATGTAGTAGCCACTGTGATAGCCATGCCAGATGGCCAGGAAACCCAGGGCCGCTCCATAGCTGATCGTGCGATTGTTGAGGAACTTCAAGCGCTTGTATATATACTGTCCCACCCACTGGTTCGTGTTCACATTGAAGCTCTGCACATAGTGCTCCATGGTGTTGCCCGTTTCCAGCAGGACCAGCTTCACATTGCTGCAGCCAGACCAGTCGGGCTCGCCATGCTCATCCGTGCCCTTGTAGGTGAAACCAATGTAGATGAGGGCGCCCTCGGTGAGGAGCCAGCACGAGATGTACTTGTACAGGCTGAACTTTGCCCAAAAACCGAGCAGGTAGATCCGCTTGATGAATCCCACCTTGGCGAACTCTGGGCTAAGGAAGTACGAGTCGGGCAGGACGCTCAGTCCCACCTGACAAACGATTAGATAGAACACGCCAGCAGCCAGGCGACGCATGCCCGCCTCCACATTGCCCTCGTGCCTTCGGTAGTCTCCGTTGATAAAGTTCTGGTAGCGACGCATGGGAAACTGAGGTCCTATCAGGAAACCGCTGGGGAAGTACGCGAATGCCAAGAGCTCCAAAAGCGATGGCACCTGCGGCAGAGCAGTTTCCTTTTGTTCCTTGGACAGAGCCTCATTTGACTTGAGACCGTCGGAGATGTCGAAGCCGAAGCCAATCATGCGCAGCACCAAAATGCAGTGCGGCATCGTCCACAGAATGTCATACTCGTTGCTGGATGTGTAAAAGTAGCCAAGCAGCAAGTAGGTCATGTGGAACGCGAAGTTCAGCCCAATCAAAAGCTTGATGTTCTGTCGCAAGAACAGGACCAGCAGATATGTTACGAGAATGCCCAGCAGCGAGTGATATGTGCCGACGCCGTAGTTGAAGTAGCAGAGGCCAGCTCCACAGGTGAAGAAGAATACGTGATGCAGCATCTTCAAGGGTAAATCTGCAACATATTTGGTGTAGAGCGCAGCGATGGGATAGCCTGGAAAGGAGAGAGAGACAAAGAAGTTAAATTTGATAAATACTAACCGATCGGAATACTCACCAGCCATAAGTGTTAGTAGAAGACGCAGTGCCTCCGTCGATACGCCCCCTAGCTCGGCTATGGAGCCCATCAGCCCCGCATCGGGTGAGTCCTCCAAACTTTCAGTCATGCTAAATCTGGGCAAAGAGTTAACAAACGTAAGGGCTCTTATCAGTTATAGTTATGGCTGGGATTCACTCGCGGTGTTTAATGGTTCAATGTGCCCCCAGGCTTATCACATTTAATTGTTATTGTTGTATATTACGCAAACTGATTGTTTCCTGATCGCTGAGAGCGGGAGAGTGGGAGGGCGAGAGCGATGCAATGCAGAGAGAAGCGAAGCAATAAAATCGAGCGCACTTGGTCAGGGTCAGTGGAAATCGATGCCACAACCAGTGGCTATTGGCTACTACAATGAATGACGCACTTGTGGTCTGGCCGCCGAAGGCTTGAATGTTTTATACTTATTGATTTGCAAACCAACCTAAAACAAGTAAGTGTATTTGTGACAACCAATTCTACGTAAACCTGTGAATGACAAGTGGAAAAAGTAAACAGAAGATTTTCCTTCCTCTCTAGGTTACACACCTTGCATTCTAGTATATTTTGTTTAGTATTTTTGTGCATTTTCTGATATGTTTAAGCATTTTCCAGTATTTATGAATTCACCTCGTTGTGCTAACACACCAATGAACAAATCGTGTAGTTATACACGGCAAGATTATTTTTGTTGAACTCCCTTTTTGTTTAAACCTTATTTTATGAACAATCGAATAAAAGGGATTACTTAAAACTATCCAATTTTGTATAATATTGAATAATTTATCGGATAAAATTACATATTCACTGCTGAGTGTCCCAACTAGCTAGTAAGACTAAACAGAATATAAAAATCGAGGAATATCATTTGTGGGGAAAGCAAAAATAACGACTTAGGTAAAATTCTTCATATTTAGTTCGTTGTTTCGAAGAGTGACAGACAGATAATACTAGGCCAAATTAAATGTATTTCATTTGAGTCATAGTAAGCCAAATTGAGTGTCAAAAGTCAGGTCAGAAGGCCACTGGTGGGCAAAAAAAGCAACAGCCTTCATATTTGCTTCGCCTCTGGGTAGGCGTCTTCTTCGTTTACGTGTCACTTTAATTTAAATTTCTCCCTCTCCATTAGGCCGTCAAGAGTAAATAAGTTAATGCAAAACTGGCACACACCGGGAGCAACATGCGACGCACCAACAACTATCCTTACCAACCGCTGAACCAACAGCCATCTGGTCCCAGTCCGGCTGGTCATGATGCGCTCGAGGCGGAGAACGAGCGCGCCGCCGAGGAGCTCAAACAGAAAATAGGCGCCCTCAAGTCCTTAACCATTGACATTGGGAACGAAGTGCGCTACCAGGATAAGCTACTGCGTGGCATTGACGACGACATGGATCGGACATCGGGGTTCCTGGGCAACACAATGACGCGAGTCGTCCGCCTGGCCAAACAGGGTGGCGGGGCCAAACAGATGTGCTACATGTTCCTCTTTGTGCTTGTGGTGTTCTTGTTGCTCTGGCTGACGCTAAAGTTCAAATAATAGTCGGCCGCTGTTACTTTCTAAAATATATACTAACAATCTTTATTAATTAATGGAGCAAAGCTTTGTTCAAAGTACAAAAGATTTACACATGCACGCATTAAGGTATAGTTGGAGGATTTGGTGGTGACGGAGGGACGCACTTCGGACTCGATGCCCATCTGATGATAATCCACATAATTTCGTGGGGCCTTATAGCTAATATGATAATTCACATAATTGGCAGCTATGCGTGGAAAGTTTTCATCTTTTTGTTGCGCCTACTGGAATCTGGCAGTTCTAGATCCTCGTCCTCTACGTCGTCACTGCACACATCATCCTCGCTCAGGAGATCGGGGTAGACATCACCATTCATGCCACCTTCCATGGCACGAACTGTTGGAAAAGAGTCAGTGTTAGTGTGTTGCTTGATGCGGAGATACATCTTCGAACACTTACTCTGCTGATCCAGTAGGATATTCTGTTTCTTGATCTCGTCAATGTCTTTTTGATTTTCATTGATTTTCTTCCTCATCGTCTGTATGCATTCCGTGGTCCTCTTGAGTATCTGAGCACGACTAGCCTGTGGAAAAGTCTGATACAATTACAGGCTCGAGTGATTCACCCAACTGTTGCGCTCACCTTCTCCCCCTTCAGCGTGGGCACTGCCTCCCGCAGGTTGGTGAAGCTCTCCTTGATGTGGTCTCTTCTTCGCCTCTCCAGCGCATTATGATGTGCTCTCTTCTCGGCCTGTAAATATTTATTTAAGAATATTTCGGTGTGGTCAGTGAAGGTGGAAGGGGGGGACGGGGGATTTGTTAAGGCCAACAACTACATGTGCGTGTTGTTTATCAACAAAAGACAACGTGCGCAGGTGCAGGGTATATTAAATGGAAGGTTAGGCAGTCTAACATCTCTTTCTAGCTGTCACACAACGAGAACAAATTTCTGTGTGTCTGCGAGACGGAGGGCCAAGGTTAGGCTACCTTCTTGCTAATATACCCTGGGCATTGCCTCTTTCTTCCCTTTATAGCTGTTACCTGTGTAAAATTTGCTGTATTCGTGTGACGAGACGAGCCCAACCCCGTATCCGAGTCGCCATCGTCCTGGAAGATATGAATTAATGTTGTACAACTTTGTATGCATATATACATTAGGTATACATATACATCTGTTTATATGTACTTTAATGTAGTTTACAATTGCTTACGTCACTCTCAATATCGATATCTCTGTCGTCATCGCTCATACTCATGGCTGCACAGTTGTTGCCTAGCCGAAACACAGACGCACTTGATTAACTGTATTCGAGAGAAGGGGCGAAGATTGCGAACAATACTGCAACTGTTTGTTGTGTTGTTGTTCTTAACTGTAATTGTCAGAGTTTTTTTGTTGTTGCTTCCAGCGCACGTTCTTCGAAATGAATGCGGTCGCGGTGAATGGCAGGGCTGGATAACCACCGAAACTAGTGGTTTCAAGTAGTTCGGTAATGAACAAACAACAATGACCTTTTTAGAACCGAAATAATCCTAAAGTGGCTTGAAAATGGTAATACCATACGTAATACAAATAATTACTAAATGTAATTAGAAAAGTTAGTAAACAGGTACAAAAAAACATACGAAATAAGAAGCTTAGCAGTTCGAGGAACCTGTTCCGTAAACCAGTTCACAGTTCACAAAGGCTGCGGTGTTCAAAGAACATAGTTTTCATTTCTTTCTTCATTTTCTCAGAGAATTTTCACTTATTTCATGGCTTTTCCGACAACAAGTGCACAGCAAGCCGAAACAAACCGAAAGATACTCGAGGACATCCAGACCAAAAAGCAGCTGCTTGCTGGCGGGATAATTAACCTGGGACTGAGCAACACAAATCAAGTGCGCACGTCGATTTCTCCAGAGGATTCACGTATTTTTTACTAACAATTATTCTCAATTTATGTAGATGCCCTCTCCTCAGTTGCTCGGCCAGCCGACAGTAGCACCTGAATTCCTACCGCAGGGCGTGGGCTTACCCACAAATGCCACGCCGCCCCGATCCGCATTTAACCCTACCAGTTCCACCACTTTGGGCTTCTTTATCCCCCAAGATTCGTATTTTGGAAACAGCTTCATTCCCGTGCTTCCTCGCCTGGAGCCCTTACCGACGACCACAGCCCCGGCCACGACGACGGCCAGCCACATCGCACCCAAATAACCGAACTCCCATAATTAAACATGGCCCGCCTTAAGCTGAAGAAACTGGAGGAGTATTTGCAGTGTGTCGATGGATTCGAGAAGCCGAAGATCATGCTGGAACAGTATCCAACGCCTCCACACATAGCAGCATGTATGGTACATCATATGCAGGCCCAGCATGATGATATCGAGGGAAAATTCGTCGGAGACCTGGGCTGCGGCTGTGGCATGTTGAGCATAGGAGCCACTCTGCTGGGTGCCCAGCTGACTGTTGGCTTTGAGCTGGACGGAGATGCTGTTGACATCTACAGGAACAATGTGCAGGAAATGGAGCTGCCCAATGTGGACTGTGTGCGGGCGGATGTCCTGCAGCTGCCGGGGAGCAAGTGGGAGAAAACTTTCGACACAATCGTTATGAATCCGCCCTTTGGGACCAAGCACAATGCCGGCATGGATATGAAATTTCTGGAGGTAGGTCTGCGATTGGCTACAGGAGCAGTCTATTCATTGCACAAAACCTCTACACGGTAAGTGGATGTCATGTGGTATCCCATCTGTTTTAGTGATTCATCTCGGTTCTCTTTTGACAGCGCTTACATCCAGAAGAAGTCCGAGGAGTGGGGAGCCAGCGGCTCTGTGGTGGCCGAACTAAGGTACAACATCGAGGCCAGCTACAAGTTCCACAAACGTCAGTCAAAGGACATCGAGGTGGATTTCTGGCGGTTTGATATTAGCGGCAAGGATTAGCCTGCGCAGCGTATGCATTTTCTTTGGACATTACATTTATTTATATTATTAAAAAACTTTAAATAATAGAGGAAAGAATTCAAACTCAACTCTTATCTCTCCTACTCCACATTGAAAACGACGCCCTGGGCGCAGGCCAGTTCCCCGGAATGGTTGACCGTGATTGTTGCCCGCTTACAGTACTGCTTCCAGGCATCCGAGCCCGACTCTCGACCTCCGCCGGTGGCCTTCTCTCCACCGAACGCTCCACCGATTTCAGCTCCATTTGTGGTGGTGTTTATGTTTACGATGCCGCAGTCGGAGCCCCTGGCACCGATCCACTTGAACGCCTGACTGATGTTCTCGGTAAAAATGGCCGACGAGAGACCCTGCTCGACTTCGTTGTTCCAGGAGATGGCCTCGTCCACACTCTTCGCTTTCAGGACATACACGATGGGGGCAAACGTTTCGCGATGCACAACGCTGGCATCGTGCGGCAGACCCGTGATGACAGTGGGCTCCACATAGTATCCCGATCGCTCCAGGACTTTGCCGCCAAAAGCCACAGTTCCGCCCAAGGCCTTGGCCTCCTCAATGGCGGTCTTATAGCTATCGACGTTCTGCTGGGTGTGCACGGGGCCCACCAACGTCTGCCCATCCAATTGGTGTCCAATTTTGGGTATCAGATGCTTGTACTTGGCCACCAAGGACGTGACAAACTGGTCATGCAGTTGTTCGTGGACAATGATGCGCCTGGTGGTGGTGCAGCGTTGTCCGCTGGTGCCGATGCAGCCAAAGAGAGCTGCATCCAATGCCATTTTCAAATTTGCCGACGAATCGATGATCAAAGCATTGTTGCCGCCCAGCTCGAGGATCACCTTGCCGAAGCGCCGCTGCACCTCCACGCCCACATCTTGGCCCGTTTTGCAGCTACCCGTAAAGGAAACCAGATTGACGCGCTTGTCAGACACCAACGATTGGCCAACATCGGTTCCTCCCTGGCAGAGGGTCACGACGGGTGGCAGATTGTTGCGACGCAGAACTTCGGCAACGATTTTGGTGGTGGCCACCGAGACCAGGGGCGTGCTGGGAGCTCCCTTCCAGAGCACACTGTTGCCGGTGGTCAGAGCAATGGCGGCATTCCAGCCAAATACGGCATTGGGGAAATTGTAGGCGGAGATCACACCGACCAGTCCAAGCGGTCGCCAAGCCTCAAGAATCGTATGGTCGGCCCGCTCCGAGTTGATCAGTTGGCCCGAGTAGATCCGCGACAGACCCACGGCATAGTCGCAGATGTCGATGAATTCCTGCACCTCGCCCTGACCCTCGCTGTAGATCTTGCCCACCTCCAGGGAGACCAGCTTTCCAAGGGGCTCTTTGTACTTCCTCAGCTCGTCGCCGATTTGCCGAACGATCTCGCCACGGACTGGGGCGGGGACCTGGCGCCACTGCTTGTAGGCCTCCACGCCCAGGCCGATGGCCTGTTGCAGCTCCTGCACAGTTCCCTGACGCACTGTGGCAATGGCTTGGCCGGTGCCAGGATCGTAGCTGGTGATGGTCGGGCCACGCCCCTGCCACTGGCCCGAGTAGACGCCGGGATTGTTGATCTCCAGGCCAAGCTCCTTAAGGAAACCGTACTCCGGCTGGTCGATCAGATAGGATGTGGATGCGGAGGAGGCCAGGCGGCTGTGTCCGCGACCGGCCAGCCTCGAAAAGTGTCTCAAATGTGCGATCATGCTGGAGGAGAGCGAGATTTATGGATTACTGATTACGCCCTGATACGCCGCTTATCGAGCGATAGGCAGCTCCGCCCGGTTTCAGCTTGTTTACTGAACAATTTTTCGTGGTCTGACTGCTAGGCCCACACACCCCCAGCAGAGGGGCCCATCCACTGATAGCATCCCACTTAATACTCACATTGTGTGCCCAAAGTGTCGTCGTATCCTCGTCTGCCCACGTCGCTGGTCAATTATCAACTAAATGCGCCGAGTGCTTGACGACCACCTCTCTGCCGGCTGGTCATTAAAGTGGCAGCTTATCTCTAGAGTAAACTGAATTAAATGTAAAGAGAGGAGAACGGCAAAGAGTCAAGGGTCTTATCAGCTTCATATGTATGTACTATATATGGACAAAGTATGTATGCCTGGATGGATGCATGTACAATAATGATATACAATTCTGTAGAATACAATTAGGCGGTAACTAGGGGCTATATTATTTGAAAATATTTAAGATATAATAAGGAAATACACTCACAGAAAAATGGCATGGTAATACGAAAAACACATTCAACAGGAGTGTCTCTCTGTCATCTCTGAATGTCATTCGCACACGGCACGATTAAGAGAGAGAGACGGAGAACTAAGTTTGTTTGTTCATTCTGGCTATAATCCGATCTGGTCCAGCTTCCGGTAGTGTAGTCGAAATTGTCCTTCTATGCGATTCTGCGTTTTAGGTTTTTTTTGGTATCTTCTGTGGATGCCACAGATTTTTGTCTTTTGTGGGGGCAGAAGGAAGCGGGCGAAATTTCGAACTCACAGGAGTCTGAATACAGAATTTGGTTGCTCTATATCGACACGGCTTTATGGGGTCGAAACATATCCACCACAAAATATCCCTAAGCTCCTCGTGTACCGGGTATGTAAGAAAGCCAACAAAAATAACGATCAGCTCAACAGTGGAGACAAGTCACATGATAGAATGATAGACACAGCCAGCAAGGGATCATAGACTGATAAAAATCTCTTAGTCATGAACAACCCAAGTACTCAAATGTTCTAATGTGCACTAATTCGTGCGCTTCGTTTATCTCTATCCTATGACCTATTTAATTTGAATTTTTTGAATTTTAAAATATTTTTATTCCGCTACAAATGTTTCTCTCTCTCACACGTTTCATACAACAACACCAGTTATATTGCTTTCTCGCTTGTTTCCGCCAGTGGCCCACACTGCACGAGAAAAAAAGAGAGAGAATGAGGCATTGCCGATGGATTTGTTCATTCTAGCTATAATAATGATCCGATCTGATCTACATTCGGCAATCTGGTAGATATGGTAATATTTGGTTTTCTTGTATCTTCAAAGTTGTGGATGTCATAGACTTTTGTCCTTTGTTTCAAATATTTAGATCATATATCCACTCTCGGTGCAAATATATTGGCATACATTTGGAAATCTATGTGTAGCTTTTCGATACTCAGGTCATTTTTCTCTGGGTTTAATTATTCAAAGATAGTAGAAATAGTTTAGTAGATAGTTTTTACTTTAAAACATAACTGAAACACACGCAAGTACACGATGTTTTCCCTTCTATTCCTTCCTTTTTAAATGCCTCCAACGGTCTGTTACCGTGACAACCTATGAACTCTGCTCCAAATGTTTGTTCGTTAAATAAATGTTCACCCACTTTTTGCTGCTTGAATACTTTTTTCATTGACATCAGAAGTAAAGGAATACCTAAGAAAACAAAATGGAAGTTCTTGAAGAGGGAAATTTAATGGATCGAGTGCCAATACTGCTGCAACGAGATCTAGAGTTTTATCAGGTACCCATTTTACCCACTGGCATTCTTTTTATAAACTATCCCTTACAACATTCCAAAAACACAGACACATCAGCGTGTGCTGCAGGAGCCCATTTGTTCGGGCGTTGTGGGTGGGAAATTGGATTTTCCACGGTATGCTTCCTTTGCGGCGATCAAATTGATACGTTGGTGGGTTTAATTGAAATAGTATTGCTCTACGTTAAATCATAAAGGTTTACATAAACTGTTAAAGGTGGGAGGATGAGTACTTTGCCTCATACCGGAAACACTCGGGACTTCTGCACACCGAAAAGGAACTGAATGAAGGAGATTTTGTAAGATTCGATTGGTAATAAATGTATGTATATCTCCAGTACCTTTGGTTTCCTCTGCAGACCAGTGCCACTGTCAAGGCCTCTGATCCGGACAAGTTCGTTCAACTCGTTTGCCGATCGGCAGACCTACTTCTAGAGCACGTCCATCGCCTATCGCAGGAGTCTCTGGATCATGCTGATCTCTCTGTGCTGACGGCCACTATTGGAGCCGCTGCGCTGGTGAAGAACTCCCTGAGTGTCTACATGCAGGCGGCCACCACCACGATCGTTCCGCCCAAGGGCGATGAGAAGGGCGGAGCCCTCAAGCTGAGTTTCAAGCAATATGCCCAGATGGCGGAGGCATTGGCAGAGCGTCTCCTCGATCTGCACTGTCGCCTTCTGTTGCTGTACATCATGCAAGACGCCGACTGTCTGCATTGGGAGGATACGCAACCTTTCTTTGAGTCGGAGCGAGGCTCCTACACTGTACAGATGTGGTGGCACTATATGCGTGGCTCCAAGACAGATCTGTGGAACTCGGTGCCGCCGAAAATGGCCCAGAAGATCTTTGCCGGAATGCTGAACGAGACGCTCAGTGTGCTGACTGTCCGCTATACCCAGATCGTGACCAGTGTGGCTCGATCGCAGCTGCACTTGACGGACATTTGCAATATGCTGCTGTGCATTGCCGAGCTGCTGCCACACATCTGCGAGAGTGGCGAGGCATATGTGGGTCTGCAGTTGAGCAACCAGAGCGTTATCCTGAGGGACATCCACGCCAAGTGTCGGGAACTCTTCTACTGTCTCTTGCTGCGCGGTGCTCCCTTGGGTGTGCTCTCCAAGGTGAATTGAGAACTCTATGCCTATGAAAAGAGACTCTGAATTGCCTCTGTTTGCAGGTCTTTCGCAAGGGTCTCGACAACATGGAGATGTTTAGCTCTCGCCATGGCCTGCCCAGTGCATGGATTATATTTGCCTTACCGCGATACTTTCCCAAGGAGCAATCCTGTCAATGGGTCACGGAATTTGCTGATCTCACAACCAACACCGCCATTTCTTTGGACCTGAGAGTTCTACTTGCCTTTCCTGAGGCAGATTGGTCCTTTCTGCTTAAGATTCTGCTGATGAGAGACGCCTTCCTCACTGGCATCATAATACGACATCTGATGCAGCATTTACCGTCCTCCGAGAACTTTAAGAATGTGGCCAAACATTCCTTCACCAGTGCCGAGGGGGCACCACCAAAGTGCGAGGCGTTTCTGTGCCGCGGGGAGTGCTTCAATGTCACCGAGTCCATAGCAGACGATATAGGTGAGTAATTGAATGAAACTCAATTGATTCCTGGAATACGGATACACATATAATTTCAGATCCCGTGGGACAAGCCAACTATCAGATTGTCCTCTCCCTAACCTACTTAGTCGTGGCCGTTGGCAAGGCGGTGGACATCAAGTCCTGTCTGATCAAGACCCTCGAGGAACATGCCATTGCGGGCTGGAGCGACTGCCTGGACAAGCGCCAGGTGTGGAACCAGAAGCGCACTCCCTGGCTGGAGGCCATCATGCATTTTGTATATCCCGTGCTCGACTGCGTAGTGGAGATGCTCATCAATGCCGTCGAGAATGGGGCGAGCATGTACCAGGCCATGTCCCTGGCTCTGACTTGTGTCTCCGAGATCTGGGATTGTATACCAGAGGGTCTGTACAAGATTACCTCACTGTTGCAGGACATCATACCGGTTTCGACGCGACCTTTGGGGGATTCGGTGCTGCTGCAGGTGGTCTTTGCTGCTCTCTACACGGAGCTGATCAAGACAGCAGAGGTCCACGAACAGGGTGAGTAGAGGAGGGACTTCAAACCACCTTAAAATTAACATCTTATGCCATCAGCCAAGAATGAAGTCAAGACCTCCATTTGCTATTCGATATCGGAGGCCATTTGCTCCATAGACGAGGACGACAAGCACACAGATCAAATAGAGCTGTTCCTCAAGCAGGCCAAGGAGAGCATCAATCTGGACACGGACTTTGGTGGCACACCCGGCGGCAGCAATCGTGGCGCCGGCGGCATGAGTGCCGTGAGCACCGTCAAAATGGACGACCTAACCAATGCCGAATCGGATCGCCTGAGTCATAGTCCACCCAACAACTATGCTATGGAACTGGATGTGGGCATCGCCGACTATATAGCAGAGGTTCTGGTTAGCGATGTACTGACCACGAATATAGGCAAGCAGGCCCTCAAAGTGGTCTACAATTATCTGAAATTCAACAGGGATTGGTTGCTGGAACAACTGGGAACGGGCGACAACGATCCTAGTCCCTTTCAAGGTGTCCAGGGGCAGAATATCAAGGAGGCCCAGACCTCAGTGCTCAAGTCCATGTTTTTCATTGGAAACACACCGTTTGATCAGCTGCTGACGGGGTCCCTGAAGATCGACTACGTAAGTTGGCTGCAAATGCCTCTGTCCCTGAATCCAGAACGAACCTGGTTGCATTTGACAAGGCGCTGCGACTTCCAGGAGGATTCAAAGCTGGCGCTGCCAGAGGTGGCCATGGTGGCTGGCATTGCGAAGATAATGAAGCGACGCAAGGAGTTCGCCAAGTAAATCGTGGAGGGACTGGTGGCATCATTAGCACTCCCTCTCGGTCTGCTGTGAATTATGTTGTAGATGGAAAAAGGCACTGGAGAGGGCTTTCTCGCGCACTCTGGAGGCGGCTTCGCTCTCTGTGTCTTTGGATGTCATTAACGCCGCATAATGCAAACAAGTCGCTTGATACGGGAAGGGGCACCTCGCCGAATGCACAACAAAATAGAAAGGGCGACACGGAGCAGCAGGGCGCTAAAAAAAGAATAATAATATTTACATCTCCTCCAGCACCAGCTCCCCGTCTCCATTCCAGGGTTAATGTATGGGGGGAGATGGTGGGGGACCTACTGCCGAAAATGTTTTTGTCCACACTCTGGGGTACTCGCCCGGCACTTGGCAATTGCTCAGCAGCTCTCCTGGCCGTCTTTAGAGCCGTCTTCTCGGTGCCTCCGCTTCCTCTGCGCTCCTCTTGCAGCCAGTTATGAAAATTACTGAAACGTAGCCAACCTGGGCTCATGGTGGGGGAGGAGGAGAGTACCAGCACACGATGAAAGCACAAACACATAGAGAGAAACACACACACACACATCAGCAGGAGAAACACACACAGGACAACGTGACAAATAAAATCAAGCTAGAAAGCAGAGAAGGAGAAAGCGGCAGGATAACGACGACAGGGCAAATGCGCTTCTGCTAATGCACTATATATTCATATAAAATATTTATATTTAATCTAAACTGTAAATTTAATACGTTGAAATAAATGCTTCTGCTAAATAAATCTTTTCAAAAAGTCTAGTTTTTTTGGGGAAACGCAGAAGAAAAGCCTCCAAAATATGTGACGTTTTCTATAAATCTCTACCCAAAAAAAGGAAGCAAATTCATTCGAACTCACAGCAGAAAACGTTACAAAAAAAGAGGAATAAACACCGAGTGTCCTTTCAGAACAAATCAACTCGAATATTTCAATTGAAGCGCCTGCCCCATTGGCTGGCTTTGGCTACAAAGTCGGGGCAGGACCAGCCGCAGCGGCGACTCCGACAACTCCGGCAACGACAGCGACGACTACGACGATTGCCCCATGGTTGCTCCATTCATTCTGTTGTCGCTGCCAGGAGCGTGCGGACGTTCGTTGTTTAGAGGCACACGACCATAAAGTCAAGTGGCCCCCAAAAACTCAAAAAAAGAACCCAAAAAAATACAGAAGTGAACTGTGTGACGTGCGGGGGTAAAGTGCGAATGGTAACGGTAATTTGCGGACATTAGTTGCCACACACACACACACACACATAGTGATTAAATGCTCAAAACGAGAGAGAGACAGGAGAATGGAAGCAAAAGTGTCACTGGGACCTAACATTACGCATACGCAGCGTATGCCGCAGGTTAAATGTTGAAATTTAAAACCTTAACGAGCTGCCAAAGAAATGCTGGTCGTTAGAATTCTCCCTTAGATCTATATGTACTTTGTATGCCAGGCACGAACTGGATTTTTTTGATGTGGATACCGTCTCTATGATTGTTATATTAGCTCTATTCCGGCTACACCAGTGTCCAAGTGAAAATAGCCAAGCAATTGAACAGGAAATCTAATAGAAAACTGTGAACACTAAGCCATGAGCCAGATACAATTGCAACAGCAACAGCAGCAGCTACATCGCCGTGGACACCGTCATCATCGTCGTCGCCAGCCCCCAGAGCCTTGCGAGTGTTTGCGTCCTGTGATAAGGGTTTTTGGTCTGCTGACTTCATTCGGTAAGCACAAGTTTCTGTAAATTCACGAGAAATAATATAAATGTGGCCCAGGTGGACCTCACTACCTAGACCCTGCTCAGCCCCCATGCCCAAGATAATGCCAATCATAGAGAGAGGCGGCATGGCATGGGCAAGGCCTGGCATGATGTATGTGCATGAATAAATGCATGTTGCATGCTGCTGTTATGTCGCTTTTGGAATGTTTATTCCTGACGAATTGTGGGAAATATATAGCCGGAGGGTAGGTTGGAGGGAGTGTGTGCATTCAATGGAAATTCTGAGAATATAATAAAAAGAATATTCTTTGCAGAATTTTTTTTTACAAAGTTCTTTTCGAGGGAATTTCTATAGATTGATTGTGCTTTACTTGTTTTGTACTGAGTTTATGACTCATATCAGTGCTTCTAAACAGGTTTACATCTGCTCTTTTTTGGCACTTTATGAAGCTAAATCAGTTTATTAAATCATCATGGTTTCCATAGATCTTATTTGTGATGACCCATCTTTCCATCATTTATCTGAATATCTAACAAAGGAACTCCTTTCGGCTTTCAAACATTTTTGCTGTACCTTTTTGGCCATCTGCTGCAGCTATCAAACTTGACTTAACCGCTTATCATGGCCAGTCAGTGGGACCAGTCAGTGGACCAGCAGCCAGTCTCCAAATGGCCCTTAATGTGTTTAAAATAATGGAAAATGTGGCCACTTCCACACCCCCTTTTCAGCATGCTCGTATGATAAATGGCTGGCTGCAGCATAACAAAAACTTTTGGGTCAAGTTCAAACTAATTTCCTTAAAAATTGTTGTGGGGTCCCTCTCTATTATGAATGGAAAAATACAGCAGAATAAAAAAGTGGAAAACTTGATAGTTCATAAACCCCGAAGCATGGCTGAGAAAGGGGGGTCTTCGAGGGGAAATCCTGTGTCAGAGCCATTAACAAGGCATTGGCCTTTATGCAGCATGCAGCTTGCAGCTCACAGTTCGTGCATCCTGTGCCAAAAGCAGCTTCATTTTCCCTGCTCGATTTCTCCCCAGCAACTTTTCCATACGCTCGACAATGAGCCTTGTTGTTGGCGCCTTTTGGCGCCAGCCATTTCGCCATGTTCCCTCTCGTCCTAAGCGGATGCCACCAGAATCTATTTCCCCCACCATCTCCTTCAATTATCCAGATAATTTTTTGCATGTTTTTTTTCGATTTTCGGCCCCCGGTTTTATTCTGTTCACAGCATTTAATGTAATTGGTTTCGGTTCGGCTCGGTTTGGTTCAGAGTCTCCACTGAAATATGGGAGGAATGAATGTATCTCTCTAACTGGTTTAATCTGATTTGTTTTTCGCGGCTTGGCATAATAAAAACAACTTAATTAGATTGAGTTTTTGTGTGGCTTGGAGACTGAACTGCGATGGGATGGGATGCGATGGGATGGGTGCTTTTGTTGGCCATATCTTACACATTGAAAGTGGTCGACGGAAGAGACAAACGGCAACGGGATGGGGGGGGACACATAATGTGGTCAGAATATGAATATTTAAGGGGGCTGCTTGAGCAGTTTGGAGAAAGATGAGTCCAATGTGTATCTCCTACTCACAAAAACTCGTCAAACCCCTCGCGCTTTGCTCAGTGGTTTCTTATTACATTTTATGGCCCTGGCTTAGTGGACAAAAAGGCCCCAACTCAATAAATATGCTTATAAATATATTTGCCTAGACACAATCACATTATTTTATAGGCCCCCATTCAAGGATACAGGATATCCAAACAGAAACCCTCCTCCTTCTTAAAACAACATTCTTAGGCCATTTTTCATTCCAGTTATCTGCGGTGTGGGCGTCGATGTCTATATGCATGGCTTCCAGGCGGGACTCTATATACTGTAAGCCATGTTAAGGGACCATAGTCCCACCGAGAAGTCCGTTAATTTCTGGTCAGTTTTTCAGCCCTGCTGGTAATGTTCATCGAGATCAAGTGGCTGTTTACCCTATTCCTGCAGCTCCAGTGCTCCGAGTGAGTGCTCCCTATATATATTAACTATATATATGTACTTATGATTTCGAATTTAATTGGATCCAGGGATAACTATCAGAGGGGCTCGAGAGGGTCCTACAGTTGCTTGGGCTGCTGGCGGGTGTCGTCCGCCTTCTGCGGCGGCTGGCACCCCACTCCCATCTATGCGATTATTGGCATCTGCCTGATACTCTATCCCCATAATCTGTGGCTCAGCTATGTGGCTGGCATGTTCCTGCTGCTCCTCGGCCTGCTTCGACTCTGCACTCTGATGAGATTCATTCCCGCCAAGGACGAAGGCCTCCTGCCGCAATGCGACTTTGAAAAGTGAAGGAAGACAACGAAAAAACTTTGCTCTGTATTTGATTGTTTGCTTTGTACTTGTAGGGTGTCCAGTTTTGTGGATAACATGGAGGATGACTTCGTGGAGATTAGTGCCTCGCAAACAGTCTTGGACCAGGAGGACGATGAAGATGATGGAGACGAAGAACCCACCATTGACGATGATGTTTGCTAATAGTTAAGAAGTTATTGCTTAAGTTCTCGTCTCTTTAGTATTGGAAACCTTTAACTTCAATATTGGTCAGGTTTCAACTCGCCCAAGGATTTCAAGGCTTCAACCAGTTACGAATCAAAAGCGAAATATATATATTTTTTGTTGTTTTATTTCCATCTTTCCGTTGCAGAGTTCTCGCCATAATTATTTTAAAGTTCTCTCCCCTTTGTCACCAAGTGAAAACTTTATTTTAAATCTGTTTTCTGTTTGAATTTGTGGCAAATGGATTACCCACATGACTGAATGCCAAGAGGATTGGTTGGTGGCCAATCGACTCCTCTTCTACTTCACCAAAGGTACGCTCGTGGCCCTCGTAGTCGTCTTCGTCTTCGTCATAGGACTGTTCATTCGAGAAGTAGCGATGGTGTCCATAGTCTCCATGGTGCCCATAGTGCCCGTGATCCCCGTGATGTCCATGGGAAGGCGGTGGTGCTGGTGGTGGGTAGTTGTCCCGATATGAATGCGAGCCTGGGAAACCGGGAGGACCTGAAGGACCTGGAGGACCGGGGAGACCTGGAAAGCCCGGGTAACCCTTCTCGCCTGGTGGTCCCTTCTGCCCTTGATCACCCTTGGGACCCTTCATCCCTGGATATCCTTTAACGCCTGGCGCTCCCACAGGCCCTGGTGGACCTGGCGGTCCAGGGGGGCACTGACAATGCTGCGGCGGAGGGGGATAGGGATAGCCAGGCGGCGGGTACGGCGGATGATGGTGGTGGTGGTCGTGATGATCGTAGTCCTCGGATATGATCACTTCATGCGGTGGTGATGGATGCGGGGCCGGAGCCGGAGCCGGAGCGGGACTGCCAGTCATCAGCGTGATGTGGCGCGGCCCGAAGGTTTCAGCTCCTGCCAGCAGCACTCCCAGGCCGAAAGTAATCCAGAAACTCGAAAAGCTAGCTACTAAACGCGACTTCATTCTGCCAACTAACCAAAATCAGATGATCATCAGCTCTTTTTATATCGCGACAAAATTCAAGAGAATGGCAAGCGATGGTAGAGAATCATTCAAACTACCGTTGGAATAGCTCATTCGAGATTTATAAACTTTGGCGAACGATTATTGTCTTTCATATACGAGTATTCTATGCAAATGCCTCTTGTTTAATAAACCAAGCCAACTATTTATAAAATGTGTATACGATTTGCATAATAATCAATGAATGAGTTCTGTTCTCTTTCGGGTGCGCTGAAAGAACTTTCACAGGCCCAACCCCGCGCTGGTCGTTGCGATGGAACGATGAAAAGTGAATTCGTGAACAAAACTAAATACTGTGAATCCCTCAATAAAACTCACGCTAAAAAATGTATATCCAAGAGTTGGAAACCATCAATTGAATATATAAAAACTTTTACTTACTTGCTGAAATACGCATGTATGTTGCATACCTTTTTATTTCCCAAAAATAAACCCTAAATTTTGAGCAGCCTTTCACAGAAAAAGACACATATATTTACTCCAGCCAGTCCAAAGAAAAGCTTTATTCTCATTATATTTCTGGTTGTTGTAGTATGAATTCTTTATTATTCCTTTTGTTATGTGTGAAATGGAACCGTCCATGGCCCCGCCCACAAAAACTTTAACATATTTCTCGGTATTGGGGCAGGGATCTCATAGCAATTTCTTGAAATACTCACGCTTCAGTCTAAAACTTTTAGTTACGAGGGGAGGGAGGGGACTTGCTGTAATATTTCTTCGAGTTTTTTTTTTGTTGCTCTTGTAACATACATGTGTCTGTAAATAGTTGTAACTTTTAAAGTTCGTTTTTATTTGCATTTGCATTTGCATTTGTTTTGGTTTTTTGTTTTTGGTATTTTCTCTTACATTTTTGCTATGCAATAAACATATTTAATAATATTTTGTTTAGTAATATATTTTGTTAAACTACTATTCTCTTTGTTGGGGACTTTCATTAAGAAAACTTTGAGGTAGCTGTGTTTTTGCATTTAATTGTTATACGTAGATATATACGCTTAATCCCTGATATACTCGTAGGCTATATATATATATATAGTAGTAGTAGTGGTTGTTGTTGTGGATCTGGTGGATAAGAAGAGTTCGCTTTGCATCAGATGGAACAAAAATAAAATGAAAAGAATCAACGAAAGAAAATTAACTAAAATTTATATTTATTTTATTTTGTATATATATGTAATATTACGATAGATATTGCATAGAAAATATTGAAATATTGTTTAAATTAAAATTAAAGAATAGTAAAAAAAAAAATAGTCAAAACAAAAAGCAATAAAAGAAATTCAACATTTAAGATAAACAAAAGTTGGCGTTGTTGTTCAGTAAGTTCGCTTCAATGGAAAGTGTTCCATGATCGGGATGGATGGATTGACAAGAGAAAGATCGTTAAACAGGTTCTAGCCATGAAGTCTCAAAAGTAAACTCGATTTGACTAGATAATGGATGTTGGTTACAGTTATAGTTAACTTTCGACTTTGGTCTCTGTGCTCCGATGCTGTGCTCCATACTGAGGGCTACAAGAATTATATTGGAACTGTTCTATGGGGTCGAAATTGATCGAAATTGTGGCTAAAAGATGATCACAAAACCCTTTCCACATACTCAACAAGCACTTGGGGAAAAGTAAAATAACCAAAATAAGATTCGGGGGAAACGGAAAAGCGGAAAAACGGAAAACAGAAGAAGACATTGAAGAAACTGATCAGATATTCTTTAGTTTGTTATCACTTGCTCTTCTTATAACATACGACTAACAGCTATCTTTGGGATTCATTCGAACTTTGCTGGCTCTTCATCTATCCTTCTCTTTCTTTTTTATCATCTTTTTCGCACTACTCTGGTTTATATTCTGGCTCATTCTTCCAGCTCCCTTGGCTCCTTTGCCCTCTCCTTATCCTGCAATTCATCCTTCGCTCTATAAAAATATAAACAATTTCTGTTTCTGCTCTACACACAAAGGGGGGCAGGGGACCTGGATTTGTTCGATCTCTGATCTAACTGGCCGATCATCTGAAGTGTTGTATGTCACTATGGTTGTATGTATGTATATATCATCTGGCACACGCCACGTCAAGGCCCAGGAATATGGATATATATTCCAGGAATTGGCGTAGCGCCTTTGGGGGGGGGGGGGTTCGAGGTTCGAGGTGGGGGTGCATACTACTGCCTCCACGGGAGCCCACAGCCATGGGATGGGCCCGCTCCGGATTGTCTGCCGAGCCGCGCCAAACGCTTAGTAGAAGGAGCTGCACCAGGCATCGCCCGCCGTGGGGCTTAGCAGGCCGACCATGCTCGTGCTGTGATGCGTGGTCACGGCGCCAGTCACCACGGACGGGGGCGATGCGATGGTGGCATGCGTCGAGCTTGGCAAACATTGGAAGCAGTAGTTGGCCCCGTAGTTGCTGTCCCAGAACTGTTGGCCCTTGCACTGGAAGCGCACAGCGAACTCCAGCCGCTGGCCCACATGGAGCGAATTGCCGAACAGCACGAAGGTGAACTTGTCCGAGAATCCATCGCAGGAGTTCTCCACGTAGTTGGCCTGTAGATCCGCGTAGCTGCGCCAGCCGTCCAGCGAGTAGCGGATGTGCACTGACTTGTGGAAGTCGAGATTGCGCACGCGCACCGATCCGGATATCGTCTGGTTGATGTTGTCCGAGACGGCGGCATTCTCCAGAGAGACCTGCTTCTCCCTGACCGCATCGAGGAATGTGGGCAGGCCGCCCGGCTGCTGGAACAGCGGCATCAGCAGCTTGTCCGACTTGGGCCCCATCTGCATTGGCGGCTCCGATTCGAGTATCTCCAGATCCTCGAACGCCGACTTGGGTATTGTGGGTATCTCATCCAGGAAGGTCTTCACATCGGCCAGATCCAGGCCCAGCACATCGGCGAATCGCACGATCTTCTTGCGTCCGGGCGTGCCCGGTGGCGTCTTTCCCGTCTTCAAGGAGGAGCAGCGCCTCACCCTCTGGGGCCGGCAATCGTCTTCATCGTCTGTGGTGTCGATGCCTTGGCTGTGGCTCGTCTTCTTTTCCACCGCCTCGGCGGCATCCTGCTTGGCCTTCTCCAGCTGGGCCAGATCCACATCCACTGTGAGATTGCTGCCGGTGTCTGCTGTCACCGATTTGTCTGTCTCATCGACACCGCTGTCGGGGGAGGCATGGGCGTCGGTTGCACCGTCTAGGCCCCCATCCGACGATGGGGAGGTATCCAAGGTTCTGTCGGGTGTCGGGACATCGTAGACCCTCTCATCCAAGATTCTGTCGGGAGTGGCCTTATTCACGTCTTCTTCTTCATTTGCTTTCAGTTCGAGCTGCTCCTCTGCGTCCACGTGGCCATTGGTCAGAGTGGCAGAGGGCTCTTCTGGGGGAGCCTCTGCCACAATACCGCCGCTGGCTTTGAAGCTGTCACTCTGTTGCAGCAGTTCGCTGAGTATTTGTGCCTGCAGGAGCGTCTCATCCTCATCCTCCTGATCCACCACTTCCACAACCAGCTCCTGTGGTTGAGTTTTCTCAGCTGTCTCTTTCTGTTTTTCCTGCTCCACCACCTGCTGCTGACCGTTCGTCAGCTCGTGTCCCCCATTCATTGGCAATGCATTCACAGAGTCAGTCAACTCCGAGGCTGGATGCTTGCTGGGCTCCGGGGCCTGGGGCTGTGCGTTTACCGTGACCAGTATCTGATCCGGAGCCACTGATCCGACGGCCGATGTGGATGTTGATGTGGCATCGAAGTAGGGTCCATCGGCGGTGCTGCTGCTGTGACTGCTGGCGGCCGAGGCACACGCATAGCCCGACTCGGCCGTCGAGTTGTGTGGCGTATTCGAGGCGGTTTCAATCAGACGCAGGTACTCGCACTCATCCACCGGACTCCCGGGCGACTCCAGCTCACAGTCAAAGTCGAAGAACGAATCGGATTCGTGGCGCAGCGGCTGCAGATCGGTCACAGTCTGTTCGGAGTCATGGGCATTCACCCAGGTATTGGTATTGGTGCCATTTATGATGGGCTCGTCCTCGGGATTTTCCGCGCCCTCCTCGTTTGCCTGCAAAAAAGAGAGAGACTTCGATTAGCAAAGTTCTAAATATTTGGGAAATGCTCCAAAACATAGTAGGCCGCACCAAATAAATCAGAGTCTTTGATCAGTATATCAGTATTCCAGTAGAGCTAGTCGTCGTACTAGTGTAAAACCGTAACTCGTATAATTTTGTAATAAATCCCACAACACCGCCATGCTGACGATGCCAAGTTTGAGACAAATGGCTCCGGAATTTCACACGACTGCGGTCGTAGCCGGAGGTCTACGGGATCTATCTCTGAGCGACTTGCGTGGCAGATATGTGCTGCTGGTATTCTATCCGGCAGACTTTTCGTATGTCTGCCCCACCGAGTTGCAGGCGTTCAGCGATCGGGCTTTGGAGTTCCGCAACGTGGGCTGCGAGGTGATGGCCTGCTCGACGGACAGCCACTTTGTGCACTGCGCCTGGATAGCTCAGCCGCGCAAGAAGGGCGGCCTTGGGGAACTGGACATACCCCTGCTGTCCGACAAGTCCATGAAGATAGCCAAGGACTATGGCGTGCTGGATGAGAAGACGGGCCTGGCCTTGCGGGCCACCTTCATCATCGATCGCGATGGTCTGGTGCGCCAGATCACGGTCAACGACAATGGCGTGGGTCGCAGTGTGGACGAGGCACTGCGTCTGGTCCAGGCATTGCAGTTCAGCGATGAGTTCGGTATGGTCTGCCCTGTCAACTGGAAGAAAGGGACCAAGGGCATGCAGCCGGACGAGTCCGGCAAGGAGGAGTATTTCAAGAATTCCACATAAACAGAAACACATAAACAAAGTCCTTAGATAGAAATGCCGTTCAGTTCAATAAACCCCACCCATAGCGAGTTTAATATCTTGGCACCCACACAAGGATAACCCTTAAAGTTTCTTAGTCTTACCTGTGATCCCAAGGTGCGCAGCTTGGAGGACAGACTCCGTGCGAATGCCTCGGCCCGGCCACGGCATGAGGACATCCCTATGGTTGGTATGATTGAGATAATGCTGCAGGGCGGCCTGCTGTCCGGCGTGCTTGTGTGTGTCAGTGGTATATCGCCGGGATCGTTCATTTACGTCACGTCACGCACACACACACAGAGTCGGATATAGTATTGCAACGGATCTCCGGAATATCTGCAATTATACGTACATATAATATCACCCAAATGTATGACGTGAGTTATATATTGAGCAATTTCTGTTGTTGTTTTGGCTTAAGTAAACAAATAAATTTTACTCGTCACTTTCTCTTTCCTTTCTTCAATGTTTTTGGATTTGAAAACAGCTGGCAAAATATATAGATTTCCATATCATTTTTTATTAACTGCAGCGCATATTTTCCGTTCTATTTTTAAATGATTTGATTTAGCGGGTTGTCATTAATACTTTAATAGATCGTTTAAGGAATTTATGTGCAGATTGTATATTGAAGAATATCGTATCTCCCGATATTCACATATAAATATGAATATTAGTCCTTAGTGAAAGGCCAAGGATATGCCTGCGTGAGTCGATTCTTAGTATAAATCATGTGATGAAAACACTGACAGACCTGATGACATCCCCAAGTTGAAGCAGGTGACACCATAACAAATTGTTAACATTTCTTGTTCCCTCTGTTTTGCTCTTGGCAAATGGGCTTGCTATTGTTTTCATTTTCGGGAAACGCTCGCTGCACGTGCTATACCTTTGATCAGGTGAAAAGCCAAGCCACGCCCATTAACAGAGAAGGATCGATCGAGAGGCAGATGCCCAGACAGAGATAGCGACAGGGGAAGGAAGTACCGCCCCCAATTAAGACATCAGACAGAGTGCCATTCGAAATTAGATGCGCCAATCGAGGAGGAGACAGAGTCAATTGGCCTTGAACTTTTTTGCGGCATTTATTCTCTGTCTACTTTTTCGCCCGATTTTTCAACTTTTCTACTTTTCTATTTTTCTATTTTTTGTCTCGTTTTTCGGTTTTAAATATTTTACTTTTTATTTTTGGCAGCCTGCATAGGAAATTTAATTAAGCAGAAGAATAAATAAAACGAAAAAAATGAGCTGAACAGAGTTGTACGAAAAAATAAAAGATCGTCGGACAATCGATCGATTAAGGAGGTCAAAATGCCGATCTCTTTGAAATTTCCTTAAAATGAAATCAACTGCCTGCTTGTCCGCTTATAAGTATTTTATACAGATATTATATAGAAATTCCTCTGTAGATGAGTTGATGTGGCACCTTATGGCCGAACATATTTCATGATTCACAGCCATCCCTTGGGGATGGACAGATTGCAGTTTCTTTTTCGGCATGAGTACCTTTACTCATTTTTTTGCTCGTCTCTCTCTTTTCCCTATAGATAGGTTGAAATTGCTTTTGGCCGTATGCCAAAAGGCTAAATGCGTTTTGGGTGCAGATGACGTTGGACCAAGAAACGCAAAAAAAGAAGAACAGATTACAAAATTAAAAATATACACATTTAAGAGAGAAATGTACTCGGGAATAAGTAATTTATGAATTAAAGATTCATTGGAGCCTGACATAATGAGTTGGTAAATAACAGAAGATCACCGAATCACAGAGAAAAAATGGCTGAGGAGAGTTCATCGAAGTCTTGTAAATTTACTTTTAAATTTATATTACCCTTAGGCTTTCTCTCTATTTTTTCCCAAAAAATATTACTCATATAAATAATAATTGATAATGCAAGCCTAACATAAATGAAATATATTCATAACAAACAAAATAAATAAAATAGAAACAAAATGAAAAGACTTCTATAAATAGATCTACGACAACATACATATGTACGTACATATGTCTTGTCGTCTTTCAGTTCTGTTTTATGGCCAAAGTAACATTTCCGTTGTATTATTTTTGGCATTTGCCCACTTTCTTCATTGGCTTGAATCATTGAATCTTTGGCTTGTTTCGACCGTAACCGAAAGATACTTGTACTGCGCTCCTCTTTTAAGTAGCCCCACACGCACTGGGTAGAATTGGGAGACAGAGCCATAAAGCAGCTTAATTGAATTAAATTGGTGGAAATGTAGTGGAATTGATATTACTTCAAGTGGTTAACGCAATAAAAATAACTTTGCATTATTCTTGATTGGTTCACATCACGTCTCTGTCTGTGCTGTGGAATGAAGTCAAGGTGCTGTTGAGGTGTCAATTCTGTAGATAAAAGATACCTACATTCTCCGTTTATTTACTAATTTAATAAGCTCTTTTCTTATGTATGTTTTAAGAAGTGCGCATTTGTCAAAACCGTTTCAAAAGTGGAGCTAAGCTACACCCCTAGGATACAAATATTCATTGCCTTGAAGAGTACCCCAAAAGTAACTGAAACTAAAACAAAATCTTAAATATCACTCGAAGATGCTTGCGAAATTTCGAATCTGTGTAAGATGCAGTTCTTCAATTGTAATAAACAATTATCTTAAAGATTTACATTCCAATCTTCAAAATCAGCAAGTCAAATTCCAATGGCGCACTTTCGAATGCATTTATTCATCCACACATGAAACACGATCTTCGATCAGTGATCCGTTACCAGTGCTGAATTCAATACCATAGTCGCTGTAATGGGCAATCAATCGGAAAATAGATATAGAATATCTTCAGAGCCTTCAGAGGTTCTCGCAGATCTTCTAAAATATGTATTTACAACCTGATGATCGGACACGCTTTGATGCGCCACAGATACACAGACAGAGAGTGGCTTTAGCTTATCTCTGGGATCGCACAGATGCATTTGTCATGTCAATTAGTTAGTCACTGCTCCTCCGAAGCTTTTCACAAGTTATATAGATGCGCCATTAGCCGTTCGATTAGATGTTTCTAGGCCTACTATTAGCATTTGCCGGTCGCCGGCTTATCACCTGAACTACACATGATATTTGCGAGTGGGCGATGAGTTCTGGGCTCTGGGTTCTGTTGGTGTAGCAATTGTAGCACTAGCACTTTTAATCGTGCTGCGGCGTCGTTTCGATTATGAAAACTGATAACAAAATTTGCAATTTTATTTATAGCAATCGGAATTGACCCGGACCGGGAATGGTTTTTCGAGCCGATACTCATACTCTCCCTAGTGCACTCTCCCTGGATGTGCGCTGGCTCACTTACACTCGCCCGGCGGCCAGACCTATCTGGTGATATAATCGATCCACTTGGTAGCCCACCGCTGGTAGAGCCAAACTTTTAGTGGTCTGTCTGTGGAAATTAATTCCTTGAGAAGGCGCCGAAGGAACCGAAGGAACAACTACTGCGTCGGGCAGATGGCATCTGGGACATCGGACATCCACAGACTCGAAACTCGAACTCGAAACTGCACCACGTCTGCAGCGTCACGGTGTCGGGCGTGCACTGAATACAAAAACGATCTGTTTTGTTTTGTTTTTGGCATTCAGCAAAATTCAACCTGATTGATAAGGCAATATAGGATCGGTTCGGATCGAATCGGAATCGAAATCGAAGCGCACCAGAATCGCAAATCGCAGCCAAACACCAGCCAACGTTGTCTGCTGTCTGCTGCTGCTGCCCTCACACTGATCGCGCCCTCAGTCCGCAGTCCAACACTCCTCCCTCCATCCATCCATGGCTGCATCTGCATCTGTATATGTGCATCTGTATCAGTATCTGTATTTGTATCTGTATCTGTATCTCAGGGTGTATGTGTAATCGTCGCAGTGCATCCCAAAAGGTAACTGCAGCCGCCGCCGATGCCGATGGCGATGGCGCTGGCGATGTCGATGCTGTGCAGCGGCCGTCAGGCTGTCGCTTCTATAGACGGATGCTCGTGATCAGTGACGTCGCCAGCCTCGAATGTCTGTCTCAATATTAATCTTAGCTAACTGCTCTTCGGATCACCCTTCCGAACGGGGGATGTTACACTTAGCGAAACGGTTTATCATACAATTGAATTTCGAATGTTCGCATTGAATTCAAACTCTCTTTGAAATTAATGTATTAAAATATATAGAATAAAAATGTGTAGATTCTTTAAATTCTTCAAGCCAATATTCTTTAACCAAAGTATTTGCAGGCTACTCCCATTTCGATTATGCCATTCAACAGATTGGGATTATTGCAATAAATTGGTAAGTACTCGAACATATTGCTATCTGTCATATCTCCAGCTTTGCACATAAACCAAAGATAAACCAAATACACGACAGATAACTAATACCATAAATATGGGTAAGGGGACTATTGATCAGCGTGTCTAATTGCTCTCAGCTCTAAGCCTGTTTCTGCCTCGGACGAGCGCCCGCTGTGATTGTGGGTTGCCATGTTGGCCGATATGCGATATGCATCTAATCAGCCTATCGGTTGTCGGTTGTTGGTTGTTGCTTGTTGGTGGTTAAACTTGCGATTAGGTTTATGGGTTCAGCGCCAAATTGTGATTGTTTGGACACAGGCGCCGGAGTAGTTTGCAGTTCTGATTTTGCAGGCCTCAACATTTAAAGTTGGACGGATGAGTGACAGTAGGTGACAGTAGGAGACAGCAGCTGATAAGAAGCTGATACTATGCGGATCGTTGAACTGCCCCACTAGACAAACAGGTTTAGACAGATCCAACCACAACTAGAAGTCATTAAAGTCCTAACAATCAATTAATTAAGACATTTATTCGTTTTTTGATCTGTTCAACGAGTGGCGATAAGATAAGATTGGTGCTAAAAATGTTTGAGGTTAATCTAATAATGGAATAATGTATAGCTAAAAATATGGTAAGTTAATTTAAAGGTACATATAAGCGGATCTTCGAGGGGGATTCTGGACTTTGAAGATAAGGCAATTTGTGCAAATACTTCGAAATACTTTCAGATAGATAGTGCTACTGTATAGAGCACCAGGGCTCATTAGAAAACATTTATACGCTGTCATTCACTGTCGCATATATCATCAGGCATAAGTTCCTGTCAAAAACGCCCAGACCGGCAAGTGCCGCCCACGCTTTAAAGATAGATACATATAGTACTATATGTGTTCGAATACGTGTGTTCCCTCCATCAACAAACCACAACAGCTGACTGCCTGACTGACTGTCTGACTGGCTTTTCCTTTTATTTATAAATAAACCGAAATTAAGAATATATATTTCTTTATGGTAAATTAGCTCAAAACTTAGACGGACCTACGTAACACGCGCGGCGCCGCACTCCACTTGCGTGCCTCTTGTTTTGGTTTTGGGATTGGTTTAGGGTTTGTGTTTTGGGGAAGGGAATCGATTTGCATCGGAACTCCATAACAATCAATATATACATATACAGAGTATACGGAATGGCTTTCACGAGCCTTGTTCCAAGCGCTAATTTGTTGTCGGTAATTTGTTGCTGTTGTATCTAACAGATACTCTGCGCTTGTGTGAGTGCGTGTGCCCCGGTCCCGTGGATGTGGGGGTGGTGTTCTCACTCATTTTTTCTGCTTTTCGGCTGGCGCGTGTTTTTTGTATGCTTTTTTTTTATTTTTTATTTATATTTGTATGACATTGCTACCCAACGAAATGTCAAAAGCAAACAAAGCCAAGAGCCGTGACCAGCAGCAACAAAAACAAAGCCACAGGAAAAACGCTTGCGCTGTGTCTGAAAACACAGTTACAGACACACAGATACTACTGGTGGGGGCAGATACTTTCGCTTTCCTCCTTTTATGATTATTGTTTGGGTTTGAAGATGTGGGGTTTGCGATTGCTTTTTCCATAGATTGTGATAACGAGACATTGTTTTGGATTGTTTTGCTTTGATTGGGGATGGTTAAGGAAGAGTACGTCCTGGAAGTACGTCAAGAAAGTCAGATTTCTTATGTAAGCATTTGGGTGCGTAAAGTAAAACGTAAATGATATTAGGAAAGTGCGTTAATATATGAGAAAGCTGGTGGGGCTGCACCTTATTACTTTACATTTTCGTCTGATTAAAGGATCATAATAAGAAGCTGTGTGGAATCTGCATAGAAACTGCATTGAAAACTAATTGATTCTCAACTTCTTTCGGAAAATTGAAGAACAATAAACCGGTTTATCCACTGTATATTCCAATCTATAGAATACGCAAGACTATAATTCAACTTAATTTTTATAGTCTGGTAGATGAAACTTGAACTCCCTGAACTTGTCCCCAATTGTTCCGACTCTCTCTCGCTCTCCGGCTTAATTCATGTTTTGGTTCAGCTTCCATCGCAATGACTTTAGATGCCACAATCAATGTCAAATGTATCTCATGGATACACGCACATGGTAATTGCAAAAAGAGCAAGCAAGAATTATCACGCAATCGTTTGGCATATACGACATTATCATACATATATCTAGAACACGCACTTAATTATGCTTCCACCTTACTTATGTATTTACATATATTGTAGGAAATATGATGGAATGATTACCAACCTGTAGTTTTAATATAATTCCAAGGCGTTCCTTTTTTGGCCTTTGCCAAAGTTCTTCTCGCTCTCGCACAGGCGTAGCAATAAAAAAAAAGAATTAGTTGTCAAAAGCTGTCGCATAAATATCGCCTACATATACCAATTCTCTATATAGCATACTATAAATGTGGCGGTCGGCCTTTTAGGTATTGCGTGCCTTTTTGTCGTTATGTAGTCGTCCAAGAAAGTGACCCAATATGTGGGGCGAAAGGTCACCGAAGGATTGCGTCTGAACGTGAACTTTCACTTTCACTCACTTTCACACACACACATATACACCTTCACTTTTGAGTTTGGGGGCCGCCAGAGGGCGTTAGTTGCTTAGATAACACTTTCCTTGAATGGAATTTTTGTATTTTCTTCAGATATGTTTTATTTCATTTATTTCTGCAGTTCATTTATTTTAAGAGAAAAAAATTGTTTATTTCAATTTGAAAAAAAAAGTAAACCGGATAGTTTTCTACTATATCTTTTCACTCGCGTTCCATTCAAAAGTTTTTGATTTGGGTTAAGGCTTTGGTTTTGATAAGGACTCGGTGTGTGTTTTGGTTTCAGGGTTCTGAGAGGAAGGGTCTCAATCTACAAAAAAAATTCACTCGGCCTGCACACGAAAATCGGACAATATCTTGTAGATTTTCACGGTTATCTTAAGTTTTTATTTATTTTTTTTGTTTTGGTTTGGAATCCGTTTTTGTGTATTTTTATTTTATATTTATTTTTATTTTATTATGATTTTGCGCCAGCGCTGAGTGGCAGCCGTGGCAGCAGCGCCCGTTGTAGTGGCAACATTGGCGACTTGGTCGCAATAAGAGTGTCATTCAAGGGCATTGCAAGGTCGCAGCAGTTGCGTCTTTCGCCCACTGGCGGCCGAGAGGCGAGAGCAGAGCGTCGACAGCCGACAACCGCATGGCGCGGCGGGGCGGCCTCTTTTTTTTCTCCGATACACAGATACCAAAGATTTTTTGAGAAATATTTCGCGTATTATTTCTCGTTTCAGCTACTGTTCTTTTCGTGCAAAAAAAAAAAACAGCCCACAGAGAGAGCGAGAGCCGCTGCGCTTTAATTATTATTAATTTTCATATCGTTGTATCTCAAAGATACATTTACTTGTCGAACATCTAGTTTTAGCTGCAAGCGGCTTTGGCCTCTCTTGAATCTCGTTTTGGATCGCCCGTTTGGCCGTCCTGTCGTGTGGCAACTGAGGCAGTATCGCCAAAAGCTGCAACCTTGCCAGGTCGCCTTGCTTGTTCTCATTCGCTCTCTCTCTCTCTCTGTGTTTGTCTCTGTGGGCGGTTTTTGGGTGGCTACGCCAGAGAGCGCAGTGGGGCAAACAATTGAGAGAATGTTGGAAACTCAATTGGCACAGTGGCTGAAATGTGTGGAATCCAACTTTCCTACGGGCTCTGAGTGTATCTTAAGGGGATCATACATATGTATTTCGCCATGTATTCGCCATAAATTTGAATTTTATGTAATTTACTTACATATGGCGAAAAAACGAAAAATAGCCAAAGAAAATTGTGTTTAACGTTTCTACAATTCAACTCCACCTACCGCAATTGATAATTTGGCCCCACTGTGCAGCAATTGTTTGCTGTGGGCACTCTCCCTTTAGCGTCTCTCTCTCAGTTGGCTCTCAGTTGTGACTATCTCTATCGCTCCTCTACTGGGGTCGGTTGCCCGTCCGTCATGTGTGGAGCCGGCATTTCTATCGTATTTGTTTTGTTTCTTCAGAACATTTTTGTTTGGTTTATATTTGCATTCTTTAATTGTTTGTTCAATTTTGTTGTTTGTTTCATTTTACGATTAATTGTTTTATTTTCTTTTTAGCCAGCAGTCCGGCCAGTGTAACTGAGAGGATTATACACACAGATACACACATATTTGTGTATGGTACATTCCGCTCATTATTATTTTTAAAGTGCGTTGACTTCGGGGCTTCAGTAGCTGCAAATTCTTGATCCATTTACATGGGCATTGCATTTCTTTGAGGCAGATACAGATGCAGATACAGCTGCAGATACAGATGCAAATGCAGTCAAACACATGGTCGTGCCACCACCCTCTCTTTTGCTGCTCTCTTCTCTCTTTGCTTGTCAGTATTCTCTTTGCTGTTCCATTTTCATCTGTGGGTCAACTAGCGACTACTTTCGCTTTCATTTCTCTGCGACGGCGCTCTGAACCACAACTAATTCAATTCCGCCTGAGCTCCACCTCCCCTCTCGTGCGGGTCCCCCTGGATGGCCCCCTAGTGTGACAGAGAGACAGAAAACCTAGCCCGAATAATATTTGCTTTAAATTCGGCTCTATTCATCACATGACAATAAATTAACTGCAATTAGTTGGAAATTTCGGCACAGGTGTCTCTAATTAGACTCTTAGACAATGAATGAACTAATTTAACTCATTTCAGTTAGCATTTCAAGCTATTATTATTGATAGATAGATAGATGATACACCTAGATATACCAGATATCAGGTGGGCACCGAGATTAATGCTTAAGCCGCAGGACCGACTCGATTTTTTCTGATTTTCCCATATTTTTTCGCTATCATCAAGAGGGATTCCACGCCCGATTGGCCCGCATACATATCTCTTATACAGCGATAAGGAAAAACAAATCGGGTATACGGCTATGATAACAAAGTAACGGTCCATACTGGTCCATACAAAACACACGTTGCAGACATTTTCGAATTCTGCTACATGTCAACTACACTACGATGTAGTATGTACAATTCGCGACAGAGACACTTGGTCGCAAAATTTGTAATGTTTTCCGCCATAGACTGCTTTGTTTGTTGTATTTTTGTTGTGCTAGAAACAAATTGAATGATATTTAATACACAAATTGATACGGTATGGCCCCCAATACTTACATGCATTTTCCACCCAAAAGTATGCTCTTTACAATTTCTTGCCTATAATATCGATTGTCTTGCGTCTTTCACAATCCTGTAGCTGTTACATAATCAGCATCTTTCCGCCCCCGCAACGGACGAAGACTATTAAATTTAATTTTTAGAGTTATTTTAAGGAACATAGAGTATAGAAACTTTCCTTCGCAGGTTTTTGCATTTCCGTTCTCTCAAATCGTAGAGCAACTGATGCATATCCCTGGATTGCATTTATATTCTTATCACGCATTGACCTTCCAAAAATGCAACTTTGGCGCGCAGCTCCACCGACTATCCAGTCGACTTTATCTGTAGTTATCGTGTAGTTACCATGTCAAAAAAGGTACAATTTTGCTGAACTTTTGCTGCTTAAACCTAATTTTAGACAAAATGAAAAAAGAGGGAGTCCCTAAAATTAGCCAGTCATATAAAAAGTTATTTCATTAATCGGATAAAATTACGAGTTCAAGGCTGGAGGTCTAGTAATGGAGTAATGGAGCTAGTAATGGAGCTAGTAATGGACAGAGAACGATTAAGCCATTGTCGACTAGTGAAAGAAGGAATTTTACCGCTGTTCAGTCAGTAAGTTTAAGTAAAGATAAGTAAAGATAGGATTGACTTACAAGAGTAATAATAATTATTATTTTTATTCTGTTTAAATAACGGAGATTTTTTAATTCTGCTACATTTCAACTACACAAAGATGTAGTAAGTTCGGCATATTTACGGTATATTTTGAAAATGAGACGGTATATTTTGGTATATATTGAGGGTCATACGGTTTTACTTTATCAATAAATTCGCGGTCACACTTGTTACATATTTATATATTTTTTTTGGCAAGTTTCCGATGACATTAATAAATTGAAAGTTTGAGGAAGCCGTCAAAACGTCGTGTCCGTGGCTTAGCTTGTATTTCGGTCGCGCAATCGTTCGATCAAGAAACGGGAATCCATTCAGAATGTCCGCCAGCCTCATTCTTTCCGGGGACTACCGCGACCATGGCGCCCAACAACCATGCCAGCAACAACAACAACTGTTGCACCAGCAAGCTCCCCTGCATTCAGTACTCCCGTATGTAAGTGGTTGCCATGGTAGCGGCCCAGCTGTAGCGTCCCTCAGCTGCGCTGTGGCATTAGTATGCGTGCCGTGTAGCTGAGTGGTGTCTGAAAATGGGTTTGATCTGTGACAGTTTCTTCACTTGGGGGAAACCCATTCCTATCAGTTAGAGCTAGCCAGTCGCGGCAGAAGCATGAGCTTGATCTTATAAGCCGCTAAGATTTATATATATATTTATTAGAGTTTATAAAGAACCAGTTAGCAAGTCTAAAGTCCCACCCTTTCAGATGCTTATCGAAGATGAGGTGCACGGAGTTATTGAGCTGCCGAGCCACATACAGGAGATTGTGGAGCACCCGCTGTTTCAACGCCTGAAGAAGATTCATCAGCTAGGCCTAGTGGCGTGGGTGATAGCACCACATGCTAATCAGAAACGCTACGATCATTGTTTGGGGTAAGCCTCACAAACATCATAATTTCGACCTAATTCTGAAGCCGATCTCTTCCAGCACCTACAAAAGCGCCCAGGAGCACTTGAGAGCTATTGAGCGCAACTCTAAATATGAGACTAAGCTGCCCGATTGGTGTCGAAAGGCGGTAGAGATAGCAGCTCTCCTGCACGACATCGGTCACGGACCGATGTCGCATGCCTGGGAAAAAGCTTCCCATAACAAATTCAATGTAAGATTCGTGGTCTTGGACGAACTTGTATTATTATTTTTTGCATTTTTTCTTGTTCTTTTCATTCAATAGCACGAGGAAAATGCTCTGGACTGCGTGGATCGCATATTCAATGATGCCCGCCACCCGGAGCTTGTGGCTTTGCGGGATGAAGGTAGTGGCCGTGGAGTTCGGCTAATAAAGGCATTAATATTGGGCGACACTGAGTACCTGAACTTTCCAATGATGGGGCATGCCTACATCTTTGACATCGTGCACAATAATCGCTGCGGCTTGGATGTGGACAAGTGGGACTACCTCCGACGCGACAATAAACGTCTCAAAATACTCGGCCCTGAAGAGATGGACTTTGATAATATATTTCTTAAATCACGCATATCACAGGACGGCCAACGTATTGAGTATCGTTATGATGACTATCATCGCATCTATACTTTGTTCGCGGCACGAGCGCGTCTCCATGTTGAGGCCTATCAGCATCCAAAAAATGCAGCTGCAGAAAAGATCTTCGTGGATTTGGTACAGCGTTTGGCGCCGCAGATGTTTGACCTTCGATCCAAGGACGCTGGCTGGTTGAATCTGGATGATGACTATATCCTGGAGATGGTCAAAAATGATCCAATGGCCGCATATATCCGTGAACCTCAACGCGTTGTCGAACTGCCATCTCTCGATTGTTCAGGTGCCAATGCCTTACCCGTTAGCAGAATCATCGAGGGACCTGGCAGTACTATGAAGCCCGATAAGGCTTTCGCTTTGTATGGCGATAAGCGGTATGAAAAACTACCTATATTATTATTCGGAAATGATTTGTGATTTCTTTGTTTTATTTATAGCAAGAAGCGTAAAATCAATCGATGTCTGAGTGCAACAACATTCAACAAGTGCTTTACATTGGAATGAAAATGCGCAGCACAATCTTCACAATAATTTCTAAGAATTGAGAGAAATTTTCGTTGTTTTTTATGTTCCATTTTTATGTTTCTGTTTGCCTAGTATGTATTCTTGTGTTACTCTTGACATTTTTTTTAGACATTGATTGAAGAACAAAACTCAGTTTTATTATTGATTTTATTCCCCGTTCGACAACAAACAGAGTCCAAAGCCGAAGTGTTCTTAGAATAATCATTTATTATTTAGTACATTCTATCATCATACGTTTTCTTAAAACTAGAATACTAACACAAAAATTTCAACAGTTCACTTGAAGACATCACAATTCGAATTCAGGTCTTTCTAACCTTAAGTACACACTAATCAATATAAATATAAGATGTATTTTTGATAACCAATTTGAAATATACACAAGAGAAAACAATTAATTTGCTACAACATACGATAATGGGGGGAACTTCTTAGCTGACTACAGTTTCGAGTATAATTTTGAGTGTTTGTTTGTTCGTCTATACAATGCATTTGCAATATTTGATCCTAATTACCACCAAGGCCGGGCTGATGTGCCGAGTCTGTGATAATACGCTGTGGCAGATGGGCGGCCAGATATTGTTTGTGGAGCCTCTGGCGACAGAACTGATAGAACTCGATCTCGTTGGTGAAGTTGCGTCTCACTATATCCTTCACACTCTCGCTGACGGGTGGCTTAAAGTTATTCTTGTTGATCTTCGTTAGGTACTCGGCACTGGCTGTAAGACGAGAAGTTTATACAGAGCTGTGGTTACATGGATATATCAAGTTCTGATGTGACGAACTCAAGTGGCGCACATTTATTGCGCTGATTCGTGCACAAAGAATGTGTCTGAATGTGTCAGCTGAGTGGGATCGTTTTTCATACACTTCAATTAAGGTTCGTTGACTCTGCAAATGTTTTCCCAGTTTTTATGATCTCGTTATTCGACAACTTACTTGCATATATATCGCGGACGCCCTCAAAGAATCGTGGCACATACTTTTCCAGCACAGAGAGCGTTGTATTGAGATCTTCGAGCACCCCAACAACAGCATATTGCTGTTCCACAGCAAATTTGGCCTTCTCCAAGGCACCCACCGTATTAAAGGGACTGCAACGTATACAGAAAGATGATTAGTTTCAGATAGCTTGGGACCGGCGGCAGCACTCACGTGCACTCGTAGTCATGGCCGCAGAAGAACAGGCTCTGGCGGCGATGATCGCCAATGCCCTCCACCGTGACACCTTGTGTATAGGTGCACTCCTGATCTCCGCTCAGGACACACGTTTCAAAGTCCTTCTTCAGCCATGCCGGGTGTGGCAGCGGTAGATCGGGAAAGGCAGCCTTACGTTCCACAAAGTACCAGGGAGCCCTCACGTAGTAAAACCAGCTGATAACGCGCTCGACTGGATCGCGCACCACATTCAGATAGATCGGCTTGGGCAGATTGAACTTGGTGAAATTGGTGAAGCACACGTGCTTGATGAAGACCGAGGGCTCGGGCAGCTCACTGATAACCTCGGCCATTTCCTGCTGCTGATCCTCGGCCAGGCGGATGGTCTCCACCTTTTGCACTGCATCGCGATGGAATTGAAAGTTGTTACGCTCAGATAGACGTCGGAGGAGCTCCATAAATGTCTGACTGCCAACCTTTGGCACTCGATTGAAGAACACCAGTTCCATTTGCGCCAGCCGGGTGTTGTTCAGGTCCCGAACATTGAGCGACGACATCTGTGAATGGAGAAAGCGTTTGGTTCGAATAAAACTAGGATCTCACATTTGTGTCATCTTTTTTTTCCTCTCATTATTTACCTGCAGATCCTTGGTGTTTGATATGCATTAAGGGGTATTAAGGGGGGTCTTGACCTAAGAGATTTTTCTTACACCTAATAAAAGACACAATTGTTTTGGCACCAACTGTATTTATTTGGAAGATATGAGAACATTCTAAAAATTCTTTGGTTAATATTGAGTCGAAGTATGTATTTCCTTAGCGAAGGTTATCTTCGAGTTGCAGGGCCAAATATTGTTTGTACAGACGCTGCTTGCAGAAATAATAGAACTCATACTCATTGGTAAAGTTCCGTCTCACCATTTCCCTAACGTCTGGATCTACGCGGGGCTTGCGATTGTTGCGATTCCGGTTTCGTATGCTATTACTGTGCACTGAAAGAGGATATTCCATATAGTATAATGCCACTTGGGGGGTACTTGAGCTGCTTGAACACTTTAAACCCCTGGGACTACCTACACTTGTACAGAAAACGAGCGTGATTGAAGAACCTAGGGACATACTTCTCCAGAACAGTCAGGGTAATGTTTTTCTCCTCCCAAGTTCCCACCACAGAGTACTCCTTCTCCACACGACTTTTCGCCTCTTGGACAGCATGGGGCGAGTTGAAGGGTCTACAGATGGGATAGACATAGGCACACTTCAGTTGATCCTTGATTCCCCACTCTACTCACAAACAATTCAGATGATTGCCGCAGAAGAATAGTGACTGCCTCTTGAAGTCCTCCACATAGTCCGTGACCGAGTGCTGGATAAACTGGCACTCTGGGCTGCCGTTTCGAACGCACTGATTAAAGCTCTGGAGGTACCATTCTTCGGGTCTCTCACGTTGTCCTGGAAACATGCGGCGATAGATCTGACGCTTCGTCCTCGAATGACGCTTATAATAGTCGTGCACCACACGATCTATGGGATCTCTCACCATCGACAGGTATATGGGCTTCTTGTAACCGAACGACTTAAAGTCCAGCCAATTGGAATGGGCTATATAGAGCGTTCCACTCTCTAATTCGGTTGTCCAAGCAATTTCGGTCTCCTGTTGTTTCTCGGTGCGGGTTCGGTTCATGGTTCGCACTGGTCCATTGAGCACCACATTCATGTCGTTCATGGTAGAGAGCTGCCGCAGTAGGGGCATCATTTGCTCTGTGCACACTCGGGTTGGGCGATTGAAGACGATCACCTCAAGGCCGGCAAATCGTGTATTGTTCAGATAAATTGGTCTGACTCGTCGTAGCTGGGAAGGTTTTCGGTTTGTACTGAGGTCCAAAATAAAGACAGACACAAGCACAAGAATATGGCTGGATGAAACACAGAGTTTTTGATAGTGTATGCTAAACTAATTATCCCAGAGGCAATCCCAGAGGAAAATGTTCAAGCAAAACAGAATGCTAGCCAACGCCAACCTACACTCAAAGACCTGCCTGGCTCCCCTGAAGAATCTGGGTATGTATGCTTCGAGCACGGCCAGGGTTATATTGGTATCCTCCCAGCTGCCCACCACTGCGTAATCCCGTTCCACATTCCTCTTGGCCAGCTGAATGGCGTGAGGCGAGTCAAAGGGCCTGGAAAACACTTTCAGCTAAGTCTTTTTCTAAAGGTAGTCAAATCCTCCCTTAGAGGCTACTTACAGGCACTCCCGATTGTTGCCGCAGTAGAACAGCGATTGCCTCTTATAATCCCCAACCGTGTCCTTTATACTGTCGGGCACATACTGACACTCGGGATCACCGCTGCGGACGCATTGGTTGTAGCTCTTCTTAAACCACTTTTCCGATTTCAAGGTCGTGTTGGGGAAACGGTTGTGAATAATGGCATTACGGTAGCCACTGCGGATGTAGTAGAACCAGCTGATCATCCGCTCGACGGGGTCACGAACCAGGTTTATGTAGATGGGCTTGGGCAGCTGATATCTGTGAAAGTCCAGCCAATTGCAGTGTTCGATGTAGATAGTTCCGGGCTCTAGATCCGCCACCCAAACAGCTTGAAGCATTCGCTCTCTGGGGGCACGGATACGTGCATTAATGTCAATCGGTCCCTTGGTCACCACGGTCATATTATTGAGTGGTGCCATCGTCTCGGTCAGCTGCATCAGTGCCTCACTACCCACCTTGGCGCCGCGGTTGAAGAAGACCACCTCGAGCCGTGCGTGTCGGGTGTTGTTCAGCCTCTCGCTGCTCAGAGATGCGAGCTGGGGTTTTCAGTAATATCATGGGGTTAGACGACTGGTTCCCATGAGTTTGGAGGCTAACATTTCTCAACTACGGTTAGTAACAATGTCTATTGAGTTTTTAATTAAAAAATTACTGAGAAACTAACAAAAACTAAAGGAAATTCAGTCAAAAAAAAAATAAGAAGAGAACTTATAGATGTGAGTAACGCTCCAACTCTGTGCGTTTCAGGGCGATATACTGCATATAGAGACGCTGCTTGCAGAAGTAGTAGAAGTCATACTCATGGGTAAAGTTTCGCCTGACCATGGCCCGGACATCTGCATCCACATGGGGCTTGCGATTGTTCCGATTGCGATTTATTATACTGTCCTGATAGACTGGAAACAAGATGGATCATATGCTAACTCTCTCTATCTGTCGGGATTTTCTTACTCTTATAGATCATTGTGGCACGAGCGAAATATCGGGGTATATAGTGCTCCAGCACGGCTAAGGTGATATTTGTCTCCTCCCAAGTGCCCACCACAGCGAACTCAGTTTCGACTCTACGCTTGGCTATCTGAACGGCCAGGGGCGAGTTAAAGGGCCTGAAAGGGTCAAGGTCAAGGTTGAGCATGACTTCGCGTGCATCTCATGGCTTTTTGGAGACGAACTCACAGACAATCCGGCTCGTGTCCGCAGAAAAATATCGATTGTCTCTTAAAATTGGGCACCGCATCCTTCACGGTCAGTGGAATATACTGGCACTCCTGGTCGCCGCTGCGAACGCAATCGTTGAAGCTCTTCTTGAACCAGGCTGTTGGCTTGATGGGTGCCAACGGATTTTTCCTATAGAATATAGCATTGCGATAGGAGTTGCGTATGTAGTAGTACCAGCTGATCATGCGCTCCACTGGATCGCGCACCATATTGATGAAGATCGGCTTGGGCAGGTTATAGGCGTTAAAGTCGATCCAGTTTGTGTGCTCGATATAGACGGAGCCTTCGTCCATGTTATAGATATACGCGGCCATTTCCTCCTGCCTCATGGCATTCAAGGTGCGACTGGTGCGTCTATCCACTCCGTTAACGTCGATTCGGAAGTGGTTGATATCCTGCAGATGTTGCATGAACTCCATTAGGGCCTCGCTACCAACTTTGGCACAGCGCGGAAAGAACAGGCGATCCATTTCGGCCTTGGCTGTGTTGTTGAGTCGACGCGGCGTTAGGCCATCTAACTGAGGGGATAGGGTTAGGGTTTAGAAGCGGTTCGGGGCCATGCTACACAACAAAGGATGAGACACACAAGATGGATTTACAGAGTACACAGAGTGTGGTCTAGTCTAAAGTATCTACTGTTTATTTAAGTGGAAATTTGTTCGAAAGTATTTGTATATCACCAGCTAACGTCTAGTCTAGCCTCCCAGTTAATTCTCTCAACTAATTCAGAAGACCATGCCTTTCCAGCTCGTTGAGGTTGAGGGCCAAGTACTGCTTGTACAGACGCTGCTTGCAGAAGTAGTAGAACTCGTACTCATTCGTGAAATTCCTGCGTATCATAGCCTTCACCTCGGGCTCTATGAACGGCTTTCGTTTGTTCTTGTTCCGATTGACGATCTTGTTATTGTTCACTGTTTAGAAGTTGGATGGGGGTATTCGAGTTCAATAAGGGAATGTGCTATACTTTTAAATGGTTTGACCTACTCTCGTACATCAGCTTGGCGCCGCGAAAGAATCGCGGTATATAGCGCTCGAGGACGGTCAATGTAATGTTCGTGTCCTCCCAGCTTCCCACGACTGCATAGTCCCGTTCCACATGCTCCTTGGCCATTTGCACGGCAGTCGGCGAATTGAAGGGACTAAAAGATGAGCGCTCTATTAGCTCTACTTCCTTGCAGTAGAAACCCATTTATAACTCCATATTCCCTTATCCATTTTGTACTTACATACAATCATCGTGATGACCACAATAGAACAGGGTTTGTCTTTTAAAATTGGGCACGGCATCCTTGACCGTATGGGGTATATACTGACATTCCGGATCCCCGCTCTTGACACATTCATTAAAGTTTTTCTTATACCACGACTCCTTCTTTATCTTCAAATTAGGCTTTTTCCGGTACTCGATTGCATTCTTATAGGAACCGCGTGCGTAGAAGAACCAGCTGATGACCCGTTCCACCGGATCCCGCACCATGTTTATATAGATCGGTTTGGGCTGATCGAACTCGTCAAAGTCTATCCAGTTGATGTGCTCTATGTAAATGGAGCCCTCTTCCAGGTCAGCGACATATTCAGCCATGTCACGCTGGTCGTTTTTCTTCAACTGACGGGAAGTGGGTTTTGAGAGACCCGTTCTGTCAAGGGTTAAATCATCGTGATAGTTTTCCAGAGCTTGCAACAGCTCCAGCATAGCCTCGCTGCCTACTTTGGCGGCGCGATTGAAGAACAGAACATCGATATCAGCGTTACGAGTATTGTTCAGCCTCGTTGCGCTCAGATGGTTGAGCTATATAGATATGATAGCAGGGATTGATCAGTGATGGGCCATGGTTAGCTCTTAGTTCAATGGGTCCCAGAGTTATTACCTTTTTAAGATCCAGAGAGAGAGCGAGAGAGACAGAGAGAGGGAGAGATACGCAATAGATTTGCCCTCTTTAGATCGGGTTATTAAGCGATAGGTGGAAACCTTTCAAGAGTTTCATTTAAGCGGAATAAAAGTTATGCCTTGCCCTAACCCCTAATCGTAATATAAGTAAGCCCTCAAAGTACTTCTCCTTTGCTTTATTAATTTACTTTTTAACCTAAGTATTTCTAGTTCCTGATAGCCATATCATTGGCCGCCTCCAATTGAATCAAAGACTTGTCCACGCGCCTAAGATCGTTCAGTTTCAGTGCTAGATATTGCTTGTGCAAGCGCTGGCGACAGAATTGATAGAATTCGATTTCACGCGTGAAATTCCGACGAACCATATCGAGAATCTCCTGCGATATGTGGGGCTTCATGGGGTTATCGTTCTGCTTCTCCGCATGCAGACCAGCTGTAATCAAGCAGTTTCTTAGGTTACCCAAGATATTTGTCTCGTCCGAACCGACTTACAGTAGTACATTTTGGAAGCGTCCGCAAAGTAGCGGGGTACGTAGGCTTCCAGGACAGCAAGAGTCTCGTTCGTATGTTCCCAGGTGCCCACAACAGCGTACTCCCGCTCCACATTCAGTTTGGCAATTTGCAGGGCCAGACGAGAGTTGAAAGGTCTAAGGGGGTGGTAGGGAGGGTCTTGCATTGTGACTGACAGAATGAGAGAAGGAAGCCTGACAACACTCACGTGCACTTGAACTCATCGTGACCGCAGAAAAATAGGATCTGCCTGCGATGATCCCCCACATGCTCCAGGAGCGAACCCTCGATGTAGGTGCAGACCTTCTCGCCACTCAACACACACTGATCGTACTCGGTGTTTACCCATTTGGGATTGGGCATTTCCCGATTGCTGCGCCTGCGGCCGGGCACAAAGATCCATGGGGCGCGAATATAGTAATACCAACTGACCACCCGATCGACCGGATCGCGCACCATATTGATGTAGATGGGACGGGGCTGTTCGTTCTTTGTGAAATTTAGATAGTTGACGTGACTGGCAAAGACAGTGCCATCCTCCAGGTTGACTATATTCTCGATCATATCGCTCTGCTCGGGCAGCTCAAGGATAGGTAGGACGCCACCGTTTTGGGGATCCTTTTCCACCTCATAGTCGTGGACTTTGCCAAGCTGACGCATCAGCTCGATTAGCTGCATACTGCCCGTCTTGGGTACGCGATTGAAGAAGAGCACGTCGATGTCAGCCTTGGGGGTATTGTTCAGGTCTTGTGCGTTTAACTGAAGGATCTGCAAAGGCACACGCACACCTTTGAGTGGGAGGATGTTGCACAGAGAGAGAGAGAGAGAAAGAGAGACAAAGACTGCAGAGAGGCGCACATGTGATGGTGGGTTCAAGCATCCAAGCCAACCAAATGCTCGACAAAGGATTAGTATCGAAAGAGAGAAAGACTCGCGGGAAATTTGTGTGTATAGTATGCTATTGGTACTCGTATCATATCATTTCATCTTATGTAAAAAATGTTTTAGTCTTATAAGTTTATCAGTTGCCTAGATAGGAATGTCCATGAATTGGTTCTTATTAATGGCTATATATTGCATGTACAGGCGCTGCATGATGAACTGGTACAACTCAAGCTCAAATTTGAAGCTGTCCTTGAGATAGCGCTCCACTTCCTCATCCAGACTGTTGTCATGTGGGGTCGTGTTTACCGTAAATTTTTTGGTTTGGGCTAGTGAAAATATATCAATGAGTTCGAAGCACATTTAGCAAATCAGTGGGGACCTACAGTAATAGACCTTCGTGGCACCCGTAAAGAAACGCGGTATGTAGGCCTCGAGTACGGCCAGTGTGATATTCGTCTGCTCCCAGGTGCCCACTACAGAGTATTCCCTTTCCACATGCATCTTGGCCATTTGCATTGTAGCCTCGGAGTTTAACTGCCTAAATAACGATAGCAATGGAAGGGAATTATGCCTGCAGAGAAAGTAGAAAGGGGGTTTCTCTATAGGGAAAACCTACTCGCAAATCTGCGCATTACCGCACAACTTCAAGGCGAATCTTCGCCAGTCGCCGTTGAAACGATTGTGGGCATCGAACACACAGTGGGGGGATATCCTCTGCTTCACACAGTCGTTGAATTTCATATCATAGTACGTTTTATCCTGGACTATTTTATTGGGGTTGCGTCTCACGGACTGGCCCACGATCTTTGGGTGGCGCAGGTAGTAATAGGCACTGATCACCTTCTCTATGGGATGGCGCACCAGGTTGATGTAGATGGGCCGGGGCATGTCGTGTACCGTGAAGTTCACCCAGTTTGCGTGCTCCACATAGACCGACGGTTCGGACAGTTCCGTTAGCTGATGCACGAATTCCCTTTGCTCCTCAAAGTTCTCTGTCATTGCCCTTTTTGGTTGTATCACATTGCGGAATGTCTCATAGCCGTTCAGCAGGCCCAATTGATTTATTAGGCGGGTCATCGACTGACTTCCCGTCTTTTCAATTCGATTAAAGAATACGAACTCCCGTTCGGCTTTGGGTGTATTATTCAGTCGGACAGGAACAAGATCAACCAGCTTAAATGTGAAAGAAATAATTCGAATTCCTTAACAGCAGAAAAAAACGCAGATGAAAACTTCTAGGCTAGAATTACAGATGCATTGAATGAGTAAAGTTAGTGGAACAGAAAAGACCGCTGAAGCTCTTGATTACTTGATCCAATCTTTGTTCTTATCCTACTCAATAATCAAAATTAAACAAATAATGTGATATAATCACAGATCCAAGTGTCTATTTATTGAGAAATATTGCCGATACAAGCGCTGCTTGCAGAAGTGATAGAACTCGTATTCTTGCGTGAAATTGGCCCGCATTATTCTCTTGATCCGTTCACTGATCTTTGGTTTCCAGTGGTTTGTGTTGCGCTTCTTGAAGGCCAGGCCTTTGACGGGTTCTGCAGGAAAGTGGACAATGGACAATTTAATTCTCGGTCAAGCCAAGCCCCAAGGAACTATAAGTAAGGTTTACCATAATACAGGTCGGTACTGCCCCTAAAGAAACGTGGTATAAAATGCTCGAGCACGGCCAGGGTAACATTCACATCCTCCCAGGAGCCAATAACCGAAAAGTCACGCTCAACATTCTGCTTGGCCCGGGCCACGGCCGAGGGCGTATTGAAGGGTCTTGGCGTTCAAAGAGAAATCATCTTAATGTGAGAGGAAATGATTAACTTAGAATGGATCCGGGACTACCTACTCGCATAAGGGGGCATGTCCGCAGAAGAACAAACTCTGCCGCTTATGATCGGCTGGATCGTCTTTGAAGTTCAGGCCGTAATCATAGCGACATTCGAAGTCGTGGCTCAGCACGCAATCCTCAAAGTTTTTCGTATAATGGGTACGATTTTCAAATTTTCCGGTAATTTTGAACATTTGCAGCGAATTCCACGGCGTACGCTTATAGTAGTACCAGCTAATAACCCTCTCCACAGGGTCTCGAACCTGCACAAATAAGGGAATTGGGGAAGTTTTGAGGAACAACACACAATAAACAAACGCCAGCTCCTCCTCCTGCTCCTGCTCCTACCAAATTGATATAGATGGGTTGGGGCAGGTGAAACTGTCGAAAGTTCACATAGTTGGCATGCTCGGCATAGGCGAAAGCATCCTCCTCCATCAGATCCAGAATGCGGTGGGCCTCCTCTTTTTGTTTCTCAAACGACCAATAGACTCCGGTGGGCTTTGCGAATGGCGATCGTGCGTTCTGAAAGTGATTGCGTTCGCCCAGGCGGAGCATCAGCTCAATGAGGGTCTCGCTGCCCGTCTTGGGTACTCGATTGAAGAAGAGTATATCTCTGGTATGGTATTTGGTGTTGTTCAGGAACTTTGGGTTCAGACGCCACAGCTGCAAAAGGTCATGGGTAGAGTAGTAGATGCGCACCGCAAAAGGTAACCATAAAAGACAGACATCATAGAGATGCTATATACATGGAGAAACAGACACACACACACACAAAGCCATAGCAAGAGATTCACACAAAAAGCAATCAAAACATTATTGTGTACTATATAGTCCTGAAATGTTTAATCATACAGTGGACATGGCTTAGCTTAGGTCTAATCGAAATTTGTTCCTACGCGATTCTATTCTTGCTCTGTTCTGTCCCTAATACTCCTCCTCGTTGTAGTCGTTGCGCTGCTCTGGCACCAGCAGATAGTCGTCTTCCCCGAAGCCCTTGCCATGACTTAGAGCGGCATACTGCAGGTACAGACGCTGTTTGCAGAATTCGTAGAACTCGATCTCGTTGGTCAGATTCTTCCTCAGGATCAGGCGTGTTTCGTCGCTCACGATGCGTGTGACATTATTGCGATTAACGCGGGACAGACGATCTTTGCCCACTAAAAGTTAAGTTCTGTCAAGTCTCGTGGCAAAGTAAAGTTAGTCAGAGTGCTTACGATAGTAGGCCACCTTGGCATTACGGAAATATCGTGGTATATAGGCCTCCAGCACGGCCAGCGTGATATTTGTGTCCTCCCAGGTGCCAACCACGGCATATTCCGATTCCACAGTGCGCTTGGCCTTCTGCATGGCCATCTCCGAATTGAAGGGCCTAACAGGGATTGCAGTTGGGATAAGATCAGAGGGAGCTACGAGTATCTACTGCCCTATCTACTGCCTACTTACATGCACAACTTCTGATTCATGCCGCAGAAGAATAAAGTCTGACGACGGTGATCACCCGCTTCGTTCTTGATCTGCATTTGATTGAAAGTACAGTGGCGATCTTTGTTGCGGACGCATGTGTCCAGGTCCATGTCTAGGAACTCGTCCGAAGGCATGGCCGGGGCCTTGTCCCCCAGTTTGGCCTGCATGTCGCGATAGTACCAGCGGGCACGTATGTAGTAATGCCAGCTGATGATGCGATCGATGGGATCGCGTACAAGATTAATGTAGATCGGACGCGGTAGATGGAATCTGGTGAAGTTGATGTAGGCTATGTGCTGGCTGTAGATGTGGGGCTTGGGGCGCGTTAGGAGATCGGAAAGCAGATCGCTTTGGTGCTGCTTGTTCATCAAGACGGTTTCGTGGGCACCGCCCTTGTTCCGGGCATGGTTGAACCCATTGATCTTGCCCAGGCGTGCCATCAGCTCCATCAGCGATTGGCTGCCTACCTTCGGTACGCGATTGAAGAACACGAAATCTACTTCGGCGTATTTGGTATTGTTCAGTAAATCGGCTTGCAAATTGAACCCATCAATGCCATCAATACTATCATGCTTTTCATCATCATCAGCATCGTCCTCATCTTCATCATCATCATCTTCATCGTCCCCATAGTTAGCCTCATCTTGGAGGGGCTTCTCCTCGGGCAGGGCCAATTGTTTGTCATGTGGGGCCTTGTGCAGGTGCGCCTTGTGAGGCACCTGATGCTGGTGCTGCTTCGAGTGATGATCGTGGTGGTGTCCATGTCCGTGTCCCTCTTCATGCTTTGGTTCCTCCTCGCTGCTCCGGCGATCATGCACATTGTATCCACGTAGCTACATGCAAATGGTAGGCCGAATTAGCATCTCGTCTATCGAGAGAGAGCGACTAACCCAATCGAAAGTTTACCCAAGCTAGGACGTGGTTAGGAAATACCGAAAGATCAAGCAGTACGAAAATTAACACAGTTTATTTTACTCTTGAAACACTATCACTAATCAACTAATTTGCTTCCCTCAGCTTCGGATCTAGGTCCAGCCTCAATGCGATATACTGCTTATACAGTCGATGCCTGATAAACTGATACAACTCAATCTCCCTAGTCAGGTTCCGCGCGAGCAGGGCCCTCGCCTTCTCGCTCAGTGTGGGCCTGAAATTGTTGCGATTAACATTTCCCAGCCGGCTGCGCAGAGCATAGTACTCTTCCTTGGCGCCGGCAAAGTACTTCGGTATGTAGCCCTCCAGTACAGTCAGAGTGGTGTTTGTATCCTCCCATGTGCCCACAACAGCGTAGTGCTCCTCCACATTCCGTTTGGCCCGCTGCATCGCCTCGTGCGAGTTGAAGGGCCTGCAGAAAGTGTATTTGGGATTGTACATACATCGGGTGTACTTTTGATGGGGTATTCTACAGTTGCTAGAGCAGATTGATGGTGTTGCGCTGGGATAGGGATTGAAGAGATCTAAGGCATATATACATAAATAGATGTATACTCTAAAGCTCAGAGTGCTTTTAGGATCATAAAATGTCACAAGCAATCCTCTTTGCTTTGCCCAACGTACCCCAAAGATCTCTAGCTATTCCCCCCACAACTCATCGACTACCATCGCAAAATACTGAGATGCCCCCTGAGATCCTATCTCGACTGCTACTCACATGCACACGGAGGTCGTGTGACCACAAAAGAATAACGACTGCCTTCGATGATCGCCCAGATTTCCCATTTCCATTTGCTCGTACACACATTCCGGATCGTGCTCTTCGATGCATTCATTGAAGTCCTTCCTGACCCACTCCACGCTGGGCAGAACAGCCTTTTCGCCAAAGGTTTCCCTCCGCTCGGCCAGATACCAGGGGGCCCGGGCATAGTAGAACCAGCTGACCAAACGCTCGATGGGATCGCGCACCAAGTTTATGTAGATGGGCCAGGGCTCATTCAAGAGATCAAAGTCGATGAAGGCCACATGCTTGGTATACGTGTTGGCTCCCGTGCTGTTTAGCACATCGCTGTGTAGGAAGTTCTTTGCATAGGTGGGATCCATGAGGACCACTTCGTAGAAGCCCTCGACATCGCGCCGGGCCTCGAAGCCATTCCGCTTGCCCAGGATCTTGAGCAACTCCATCATCTTTTCGCTGCCGGTCTTTGTCACTCGATTGAAGAATATCGTGTCCAGCTGGGCACGCGGTGTGTTGTTCAGCTGTGCGGCGGTCAGGTGTGTTAGCTGCCGGATTGCAAAAGTTGGGGAGTGCTGGAGTGCTTGTTGGAGTAGGATAATTTCTTGCGGATTGAGTGGAACACACAAAGCTACACGAACATGAACACGAGTCAACACAAGTAGGACAACATATATATATGTATAAAAATAGACTTTAAGCGGTTTTTTTTTTTTTTGGGAAGCAACAGAGAGAGAGAGAGAGAGACTGGGGGCATGGGCATCGCATCCCATCAGCTTAAATAGTTTTTCGGGTTTCGCATTGAGGATTTCGCAAAGTCGCGCACAGCTGGATGTGGGCATAAATAATAATCCTCCCCATAGCCAAAGCCATCATTGAAACTTACCTTTGGGACATTTGCTCATTTACTTTAATCTTTATAAATCGAATTTCTATCGCTTCTATGTCGCAACTAACTAGCCACACAAAAAAAACCAACAAATATTGATTCAAACTGCGCTGACAAAATTCCAAGACAGAGTCGAAGTGTAATTTTCGTTTGTGTTAGTGTAAGGAGAGAGAACTGCATAGGATAGACAGCTATATAGCCATAGCTATAGGTAGATTGTAGATTGTAGATACAGGGATAGCTAATAGACTACCAGAGCTAAACTGATTGCATAAGTACTAATATGTAGGTGTTGTTTGTGTTGTATGTTGTGTGTGTGTTGGTGTTTGTGTTTGTGAGGGCTAAGAAGAAGAATGCTACAGCGATTGGATGAGCCACAATGATGCCGGACATAGAGAGGCAGCGCGTATGAACCGCAGAGAGAGAGAGAGAGGCAGCGAGTATGAACGAAAGATACAGAGAGTATGGGAGGGTATGCATTCCGGTCAGGCATATATGCAATATCAAACACCAAGGAGCTGAAGCTACCTTTCCGCATGTATAGGTCGCTTTTAATGGAGTTTCATCGATGATGCTTTACTTGTTTCTGCTTTATGGCCAGCCAATAATGTATGCAATAATGTTTACGATATGATGGGCAATATGCAAGATATTCATATCAAGATATTTATAGAATGGTTTTTCATTAGCTTACCTGGCCAGTGCTTTTCAAATATTGGTAGGTGCCATGCAGAGTGTTGATATCGTCGTGTTCTGAAAGGTTGAGCCAGTTAATAAATCACTCGATAATAATATACAAAGTCGTAGTTTATTTTGTAATGAAAAGAGCTCCCATACTAATCAATTAAAGATATTGGTTTGTCTTTTCTATGAAACATGACTCTATTCAGCTGACGTTGTACGTCTTGCGATGTCTTACGAATGACAAGTTGCATCGATTTACATCACACCTCCGATGACCTTAGAAACGGACTCCCAAAAAATGGAAGGAAGTAATACCGAATACTTTTACTTTCCTCTGGAGCCCAAAAGGTGTTGTTTATGCAATATCTGGAATGGGGGGAAGTCGAATACTGAAGCCATTTTCAGCTTTGATAAATAAATGACGATGAGTGCAATAAATATGCAAGCTCATGGCGACTCCTTTCACTTTTCCGAATCACTTAGGATGCGATAGGGATCATCCTCAGATTTCGAAAGGTTTCCCACTACCACTACCACTCCCTCTCCCATCCTTGCGTCCAACGCAAAACGCATGCAAATGGAAACTTTTGCGTGTCCATTTGATGGCGGTGGTGTCGTGAGGGCAATTAAAATGTTGATGTCTAGGCATTTGTCCAGTTTTGCCAGACGTGAACGTGGGCACTGCATACAATACAATTTAGCAGCAAATGGTAAATGACTGTAATCGAGCATTTGGACAGGTCTATACACACACAGAAAGAGACAGAGAGAGACAGAGAGAGACAGAGAGAGAGAGAGAGATATAAAGGAAGGCTGATGCGGAAAACATCTTGATTTTCAAGTGTAGTGTGGGTCGATCGCACCACTTTTGTGTTTTCTTTAGGCAAAGTATTTCATAATTCGTCCCGAACTGAACGAGGAAGTGTGTATCACCAGGCCCGTATCCAGTCCCGTGTCCACTCCAATTGCATGTAAACCAGATTCGTTGTGTTGTATTTGGTCAATTGGGCAGTTTCTCTGAAAAATGTGAATGAAAGTGGTGGCCAACTGGTTTGCTGGTCCGTGTCTCTCACTCTCTCTCCCTCTCTCTCCCTCTCGCTCTCTCTCTCTCTCCGGCTTAACCACCGACAACAAAGTCACTGAACCAAAAGTGAAACACATTTTGCGGTTGAAACCTTAAAATAGAAGTCTGCTCTTCTTTTATATCTCTGTGTTTTTTCGGGGTTTGTTTGTGTGGTCAGGAAATTGGGTCACATCCATGCAGTTGTCTCATGCAGTTCTTCCACTTTGGCTGTGATCTGGTTAATTCGATATTTTTTTTATTCTTTATTCTGCTGTTCTAAAGCGACCTTCAGTCGGAGCTTAGCTCCGGTTATTGGCCACTTCAGGTGCCGGCTGAAGGTGAACAACGTAACATGTGGTGCATGCACATAATGCATGGGAAAAAGTGGAATCATACTGAGGTGGGGCCGCATTTGGCTTTGTTCTAAGCAGGGGATGCTGTGAGGGGATGGACTGGGAAGGAGTGCTGGTCGATGATGCAGCTTAACCAGAAATTGTGTATACAATCTTTTATCAGATCATCTTTTACTCCTTTCTACTCTATATCCAATCTATCAAACCCTTCTTGGTATTTTAAGACATACCTACATGTTTTGTGGATCATTCCCTTCTAGATCGTTTCACTCTCTTATTGAATCGGATTCAATAACCATTTATTGTTGATGAAGGATCTGCAAGCACTTGAAAACGTCTCTATGGGTTTCTTTCCGGTTAATTTTTCTTTATAATTCTTCCATCTTATAATAATCTATCTAATTTCCAGCCTTATTCCGCCCAATAGTTCGTTCATTTGTCTAATTTTATGTTTCCTTACCTCTTTCTCGATCTCAAGACCTGACTCTAAGATTAGCCGAACCCCTTGGTAACGCCCCTGCCACAGAAAATTGCCTGTTTGCAGCTTTTCCGCTAAATTGGACCACAACTCTAGGCACTATTCGGTTTGGTTTGGTTTGGTTTGGCTGACTAACGAACTGGGTAGGTGTTCGTACTGCTACGAGTATTGCTATTCGTCTATGGATCCGACTCTTGGCCGGGGTCTCGTCTAATTGAAAATAAAGTTGCTCGGTTCGGTAGTGAGCGCAAAGAACTGGTTTGCTATGCATTTTTGCCAGGGGCAAAGTTGGCATTGCTACACTTTAGTTTTATTTTTCTTCTTCTTCGGCTGTGCTAGTTAAAGGTGTAGACAATTGTTGGGTTGACTGCTTTTTTCCATCGGAGACAATGAATCGCGACAGGTAGAGCACTGATGGGTTTTATTGGGTCTACTCTTTTGTGTCAGGGATGGCTTTTGAAGCGATTCTTCGAGGGTGTAAACGATCTAGCTTGACATTGATTTGTGGACGAGCTGTCTGTCTGTGGGGCAGTTTATCCATCAGTCAATCAGTCTATCAATCTTCTTCATTGCTATTTTGTTCATCGACTGAGAGATTCATCAGGATTGTGAAAGATTGTGAAGGATTGTCATCCTTTATTATTTTGCCTTTTTCTTGTTTAAATGTATTATTGATTTTCCCAGCAATCGTTGTTCGTCTCAGCTCATTCATTAGCCGTCTCCCCAATTCACACAACAATCCATTAAAGAATCTTAAACTTGAGTCATGTTTCCGTCATGTTTCCATGTGGCCATTAGACCACGACATCAACCGCAGCCCCAAGCCAAAAACACAACTTGGCTGCAACGTTCAGAGCTGTTAATTAGCCCAAGTCAAGTTCAATGTTGGCACACAAAACGCAGCCAAAGAAAAGAGCCGGCTAACGGTGTCATCATCATGATGATGGCCTGAACGAGCATGTTGAGTACGAGTACGTCATCATATTTGTATCTTTATCTCGCACTCGACCCCCGCGAGTCGTGTGAGTCAATTAAATGAAATATTTATGAATGAATGAATACGTATGGCTGAAGGTAAACCGTTTGTGCATTTTACAGATACTTGTTTTCTTTCTTTCTTTTTTGCTTTTGGACAGACAGACAGACAGCGCAAGAAAACCTCCATCAACGTCACACACTTTTGCTTTGTTTTCTTTTCATTTTATAAATTTTTTCCTTCTTTTTTGGCCATTAGCCGGATTTTGCCTTGGAGGGGGCCTAAACAGGGACAATTTGTAACTGTCGTCTGTGCACGAGGCGGTGCAACTGACGCGTGCGCAGACGCAGCGGCAGCGGCAGCAGCAGCAGCCACAATGGATATGGCACTGGCACTGGCACTGGCACCAGCTGTGCCACAAGTGCACTCCGGTCTGGATGGTCCCATCTGACTCGACTTCATCATCATCATCATCTTTTACTGTGGAAGTCTTCGGCAATGCCCCTCTGCCTTTGTTCCACTGTACTGCCAGCTGGCTGTTGTTGGCAATCACCGCAGTAAGGCGTGAAGTCTTCAGTTCCCCAGACTTCCTCCGTCTCCGCCTCCGCCTCCGCCTCTGCCCAGATATCACCTTGCCACAGTCTTCCCCTAGAGATCACCTTGTTGCTTTCGTCAGTGGCTCAGCAGCTGCTGTTGCTGCTGCTGTTGGGGCAACTTTTGTCTAATTTGCAAGTTGAGTTGCACGGCCTAAGCGAGCCCCAAAACTTCCGGCATGGAAATTAGGGGGTCTGTTTTTTTTTTTTAGCATTTTTCAGAAAGTTTTGATTTGATTTCGGTTTTCCTATCCAGCTTCAGCTTCAGCAAGTAGCATTGCCTAATGATGGAGGTATTAGTCCAATTACGGTCCGCGACTGACGATGATCATTAGCCGAAGTGATCTCGCTCAAGTGGCAGAATCTCAAGTGCCGCTCTGAAAAATCTCCGCTTTGCCACTTCTTTTATACTCAGTTTTTGAATGCGTTTTCATTGTTGATGGAATTGAAATGGCGTTTGGTTCGGCTTTTGTTTGGCTTTGGAGAATGTTCGGCAAACATTTTAGAGAGGGAAGAGTGTCAAGTGATTGCTTTTGAGGTCTATGGTAATGTGATCTTAACGAGAGTACTCGCTGAGTACTGGCTGGGGGGCTAACATATATACACTGATCTACGGATAAGTGGGAAAAGAGTTTTGAAAGAGTTTCTCTTGATAAATTGTACCGAAGGCCCAGAAATAAGATTATGCCATACAAACACCTAATCCACAAATTTCCCCCTTGTGTTATTTGCTAATTGAATTAATAATATTATAATCAATATGCTGAATTTTTCATCACAGTCACAAAACAAAACTGCGCTTAGCGCAATGTCAAAAGGTTAAATTGCCTCCAAATAAAAGGAGGATGCCCCCCAACCTCCCACTGGGGCACAACTAAACACATAATTTATTAATGCACTAAAATATGCACAAATAAAAAAAGAAGCGAGGTATCATCTATGTAAACACATGCATATTGTAATTAAAAAGCATGCCATGCCGCACATATTTTCGTGCCACCAACTACGATTATCTATGGATGCATCGACAATACTAGTGTATTGTGTTGATATTAATTTGAGAGTTTATTAGTGCTATTCCACAGCACACAAAATCCGATTATTGTATAAAGGGGATAGATACATGTACTATTTTGGGTGTCTTTCCGTTAAATATTCTATTATTTATTCATGCATAAAGCATGCGCACTAATTTAGCCTAAAACGATCAACTAATTTATTACCGGAACCAGAGCCAGAGCCAGAGCCATAGCCAGGGAAAAATATTAACAAAGGTGTCCCACTGTAGTTGTTCTTTTTTGCCATTTGCAGGCCTGAGGTCTGAGGTCCACGGGTCAATGTGGTAATTAAAAATCAATTGGGCGTAGCCGATGTTCGAAAGCTGTACAACCTAATGGGTCTGCCCGGTGGGGTATATTAGGCAGCCATAAGGGGTGGGGGGGCCATGTAGGCCATGAATATGAATAATATTTAAATGCCTATAATACATTTTTAAAGTTTCTATAAAGTGTGTCATTAGTTAATGTTTGATTCCACTATTACACCTGTTTCAAAAGAACATCTTCTAGTCGAACCTTTTAGAAGAAACCCCCCTCCCCCCTCTTTCACGATGTTTTTTCTTTGCCATACTTCCTGTACACAAGTGATGCCTTTATCTGATACGCAACGCGAATGCAATCGAGCGCGAAATTTGGCCCACAATTCGGCCTTGGGCTCGTTGTGGGCTGGGCTGGGCTGGGCTGGGATGATGGTGGAGATGGAGATGCGTTAGATATGTATCTGTGGGGGTTACTTACTGCCCGCATCGTGGCCGCTGACGTGATTGCTGGTCAGGCCGAGGGCGGAGAACTCGGAGGGCTGCAGCTTCACCTCCATCTCCTTGAGACGGCTGTTCAGCTTGTTGGTGTGCATAAAGAGGAAGAAGGTGCACGATATGGCCAGCAGGGCAATCAGTTCCACGGATCTGCAATAGAAGGGCACAAATTGTTAGTCAAAGATTAAATGACAGCTCCCCTCACAAAGGGACGGGGGCCTGCGAAGCACGGAACGGAGTCTGGTATGGTAACAGAGATTCTATTTATAATGGCCATTAAGCTTTTATAATTTACGCCAAATTGGTTTTTAGCAGCTATTATTTCATTTACACTTCGAATTGCTGTCGCACACAGCAACAGCAACAGCAACAGGAACAGAACGGACCGAAACGTTTCTGTCCTTTGGTTAGGAACGGAGGGAAGGGACAAGCCCTGGGACGGCGACGGCGACTACAAAGTGTGCGCTGTGACAACATTTAATTAAGTTCTGAAAAGCCAGAAGAAAACAAAATGAAACAAAGCAAAAATCGGCGAGGGTACACAAGAAATGCATCAGAATAGGGAGAGACTGGAAAAATTATAAAAGAAATTAACAAAACAATGCGGGATAGGTTTTTGGGGGTGGTTCCACCCAGTCCCGAGGGTTGGGACCTGCTGGAGTTGTTACCTGTCACGAATGCGGTACAGTCCAGGTATTGGGGCATTTTGGCGGGAGGGAAGCCGAAACGTTTAAAATTCAGAGAACGGAATCAGAATTAAGGGACAGATTTGTGGTTTCATTTAATAAGCTAAATACGTCGCATAGATGATCAAATGACCATCAATAACTTGATGATTATTCAAAGATTTCTATAAGAAATTATGGAATTACATATGCGTGGAATATTAAGTGAGAAATGATGTAAGGTACTGAGGAATATTAGTATCTTGCTGTAGTTTCTTGAGATATTATTTTGTACTTTTCTTGGGATGCAGCTAACAAGTCCGTAGACTCAGTCCATACTCCATAGTTGAGTTCGTAACAATCAGATTTGGCATTACTGTGGCCCGGAGTTGGTAATCCATGCCACACTCGTGCTCTTGGTCGTGCAACAATGACCCACTTGCCTGCCACACGGGAGGGCTTAGCCGAGTTGCAACAGACCGGAGAACCTTTTGTGGAGCCCGCATTTCGCCCTGGCCTGGTCATTTTTTATGTAGTGTACATACTCGTATATATGTTTATATCTATCTTATATTTTGTATATACTTTTTGGCTTTTTCTATTTTTATATTTTTTATATTTGCCCAACGTTGATAACAAAACAAAGCGAAAGAAGCACAAAGAAATAGAAAGAAAACAAAACGATGGAGCAAGAGGAAGAACGAATGAAAAAAAAAAACGAAAGAAAAAACAAAAACGATGAAAAATAAAACCAACTAAAAATTGCAATGCAAACTGTTTTCTTTGGCAACTTTTTTAATGCAGCTGTCCGGTGTCCCCCCGTCTGGTGTCCAACAGCTCCAGCCGGACAGCGGGAAAAATGCAGAAGAAAGAAACAAAATTAAAACCAAAAAAAAAAAAAAAAATGTGAATAAATATTTTTTTATTGTTCGCTTTTGTTGGCATAAATCTACGGACCAGATATAACAGAAGTCTCGGACGGGACGGCCTTAAAAAACGGTATCAAAATAATAATGACAATAAATGCGGCCATAGAAGGGAACACAAATACGACCCAGTCTCCTGGTCGCGGATCTTTTCTGTTCGGTTCGGTTTGGGTCTTGTTTAGTTTGTCATCAGGTGCACAGAGTAATTTATTTCAAATGACTGCACTGGCGTCGAGATGGAGTTGGAGTTGGAGTTTGAGATGGAGATGGATATGGAGGGGGTCTGGGTCTGGGTCTAAGGAAAATCACAGACCTCGCTGGTCTGAGCTGGTTTGACTTTCATGAAATGTATCTCTTGGCCATACAAATACACAGCAGATTGGTAGCTGAAACAGTCACCAGGGCCCGCCCAGGGCTGGCCATAAGGCGCTTTCGCTGGACGATGGCGATGGCGATGATGGTGATGGTCACCTGCTGTGTGGACTTGGCTCAACTTCTTAACTAGAGTGGGGTTTGGGTTTGGGCTTGGTTATTTTTGTTGTCTTTGGGGGAGGCTTCATTTCATTAGCCCACAGTTGACGCCAAAAGTTTGTGGCTTATGTGCATGCGAATGTCTCTCGTCGGCCCTGACGATTCGCATTTATGCGCCCTCTTTTTTCGGCCAACTTATTGTTAAAGTTGACGCTAAAGTGGCCCGCAAATCCCACTTAAGCGCTGTTGCCACCAAAACATGGGCATTCCTCTTCCCCTTCCTCATCCTCTTGGTTGGGCCTCGTCTTGTGCATTTACAAAACTTTGCTTTTCTTTCTTTTTTTTTGTTTGTTGCAGAAAGCACGGAATTTATTGACATTTTGTTTGGTTCTCTGGGCTCGGTTCTCAGTTCTCGTTTCTACTCTCGTACTCCCAACGGGTCGCCAGGCGTGTAAATGCCGAAAGTTATGTGATTATTAAAATAATTTTACGTGACTGCGTCGATTTCTTTTGGACATTTGGCTGGATCCACACACACACACACGCACACACACACACACTCACATGGGCTAGTGGCGACGCTTGGGTGGAATAGAATGGGGGTGTTGGATTTGGGTCCGATTGCAGTTCGTTTGCTGCCACGTAGCACATGTGCAGGCCATTAGGGACCCGGGACCCGGGACCAGGGACCAGGGACCAGGGACCTCGAACCATACTCGGTTCGTTAGCGCTTTTTTCTCTCGCTCCTCCTCTGCGAGTATGTGCGTATCTGTATGCGATACGAGCTCTATTTTTCTTTGTTGGGGTCTGGGGGTGTGTGGAGTGTGTAGGCGTGGTTGGGGGCTCGGAGTCGGGGGATCGTGGGAGTAATGGCTGGTGGGTATTGCCTTCAACAGGGGCGTAGTTGATGTCAGGCTATATATAATTCTAGTTGTTACATTTGGCTGAAACTTTATCAAGATGATTGAAATGTGGGTGCCAAAGATCGGGGGGAATATTAAAGAGAAAGACAGAAGATCTGGAAATGATTCGCGGGCTTTAAGCAAAAATTATGCGCTTCTTTGTCTTGTATCTTGCCTATCATTAGATACATACATATGTATGTATGTATGTACCTAGTTCTCACACTTCAAATCCTCTGTAGATTTCATATACATATCTGCAAAACCATAACATTTTCTATCAGATCATGCTCTTCTACAAGCTGGGCAATCTGTGCTTCCCATCGTGGAACCCCAGCCTAGAATCGCACCGAGTTCAATGTCCAAGACCTCCATTCTCTGCTCCAAACATGTTATACTATCCAACAGGCCGCACCTTTCACTTCACTTCAGTTCAATTCAGAGATAGAGATATACCAATACCAATACCAATACCAATACCAATGTTGGGGGAAAAGAGATGGAAACGGCATTAAACAGCCTGCGAGTTGCATGCAAATTGCTCGCCATTTCCGCTTAGTGTCATTTGGATGCCCATACGCAGGCACAGACAGGCAACGACACTGCAGACAGACAACTAATTTAATTAAACGATGGCAAATTTTCCAGCTAATCAAATAGTAAAACGGCATGCGGCCAACAAAATTGCAGCCAGTTGCGAGGCATTAGAAATGAAGATTGCAAAATGCGCAATCCATAAGGAAAAAAAAAAGAAAAAACGACAAAACGGAATGTACTTCAGTTGATATACAATGAAGCAACTTCCATTCCAGCTCTAGCTCCAACTCCAACTCCAACTCCAAGTCATACTTCAGGCAGAGCAGGCGCAACAAATTGTTCAAGACATGAAGATTTCTTTCGCAATCAGTCTTATTTTTGGATGGGGAGAAGCAGTCGAAGCCCCACTCCAACCCCCCCTGCCATAATCAATACACGCATTAGACAGATTTCGAAAGGTGTTTGAACCCGTCATAGATTTGCCCCCGGCTGCGGCATTAGAAGTGGATAAACAAGTTGAAAGAACTCGCATGAATCTCAGATAAAATTTGAATCATGGAATCATGGAGCCATGAGATCGAGGAACAAGAAATTCTGGCCCTGACTTTGTGAAAAATATTCTCTTTTCTATCATTAGCATTTTTCAGAAATGGCTTCGCTTGGCTTGGCTTGGCTTGGCTCATGAGGCTCCATGACATAACCCAAAGCCTTCGCCCCGGCGTGGCGGCAGATCTTTTTTTATAACTAGTTTGGCCCCGGGTCACACAATGTGTTGCCTGATTTAATATGCAAAGAAATTGATTTTTTTTGCGCATTTTTGCGGCGTAGCTAAAGTTCAACAAACTTTTTACCCGTGGCCGTTTTTTTTTCGGGAAGCCTTTCGCTTGACTCTGAGGTTCCGTGAGCACTTCATTAGGCAATTTTCGTTGGTCCGGCACAGGCACAGAGGCCCACTCAAATTGTCAACTAAGGTCAGTTAATGAGGCCTTCCGCAGTGGATGGTGGTTGGTTGTTGGTTGTTGGTTGTGTAAGGTCGCATGAAAACCGTGCACGAGGCACATAGAGAGGTGCAATGAGGTCGCCTTGGGGGTTCCGTTAGGCCTAACCGAAATGAATGGCAACATTTGGGGTCATTTGATGGAGTTTTCTTGAGATTACATCTGTGCGTGCAAAGAAAAGTGGCCGTGCATTGACAGCCGAAGAGTGGAAGAAAATTGTCAGCACGATAAGTAGAATTAATGAAAACTTCAAGCCATCAGTTCAAAGGTGGCTGTAGTTTGCGATGAGAAATCTCTCACTTAAAGGTAGTTACTTGAAGCATTCAATTGCTACAGTAATTGGTATAGGCTTAGGCCAAGTTTTCCCACCAAATGAAATAGCCCCGTTCACATTTCATCACATCTTTGAAGGGCTTGGCCAACAGCCCATTGAAAAATCCGCCCGAATTCGTTTCGGACAATACTCAACGCGGCTTTCAATTAAACTATTAACTCAAATCTGATAGCAGGGTCCATGGCGTAGATATCCATCGGCTGCCCCAGTAGACGTACGGTCAAAATCTCGACTCGAAACTAGGCCAATTGTAATTAAAACGTTCTACGTGCTTCTCTCAATCATTTTAGAGTTCACTCTGCTGCTGACCCACTTATGGGCAGCTCTTAAATTCTGGAACAGAATTCAGAGTCCGCACTGAAAGTGCGTACCGGAAACGCTGTGTCAAGCCCCAAAGAGCCTCAAAGCAACAGCTGGAAACTATTATTTGACGTTTTTAGCTTCGGCTGATTAAGCCAATTGAGCAATTGAATTTAGTGACGGCACAAAAAATACTAGTACAGAAATATATATACGTACCACTCGCACATCGCATCGGGAGTAATAATACAATAAAGTTATGTTTTGATTAGAAAGTTGTATAATCTCAACGAACGAGACGCCGAACCAAGCCGAGCCGAGCCTCGTGATGCGATTCGAGCCATGTGAATTTTTTATGCAATTGTTTTTCTTTTGAGTTTTTAGTTTTCAGTTTTCAGTTTTCGGTTTTGTTTTTGCACGTACCCATCTATATGCCCAGATAGTAGGGTGGGAGAGGGAGGCAGGGCCAGGGGGCGGCAAATACTGTATTGTATTGTATAAGTAGCTCCAAAAGTAACAATTTTATGCTGCACGGCATATGATTTAATTGAAGCCGCAGCAACAAAAGAAGCAAGCAGAGGGTTGGCCCAGACCAAGCATACGATACTCTCGTGTCCGATGACACCTTCACGATGATAGTTCAGGCCGCACTAGATCACAACTATCAATATACACTCCACCGTGCACTGGGTTTGGGGAGGCTTCCTTTTGCTGAAATGTTAGCTAATGTCCTCTGCTAATGAGGGTATAACAACAAGCTCGCCAATTGCTTGAGATCGGAACCGTGTTTATTTTAATTTCCGAAAATGTTATGCCATTTTTGAGCTACATTTTACCATTTCTTGTTTGTTGTGTTGTTGCATTTGCTGTTGCCCATTTTGTGTTATTTTTTGTGGTTTGTTTCCTCTAATAACAAGACTCTGTCAGCGTTTAAAAACTCATCAAAAAACAGTTTTTCTCATTTCTCTGTTGCCGCCGTTTGCCGCGCGCTGTTTTTGTGGTAAAGTAATTGTTATAAATTTTAAGTAAATAAGCAAAGGGAATAAAAAATGATGTGGCAGCACCAGCCCCAACAGAAAAGCAGCTTTTGAACATTGTTTAAATAAAGAGCGAAGGTCCAGCAAAATTTGTTTCGACTTTTATGCAGTTTTTGGCTACATTTGTTGTTCATTTTTAAAGGGGTTTTAATGTAGTTTACATGCGGTCTGCACTGTACAGTTTGGGATTAACGATTAGAGCATCGTTTTTTGTATGTTTACAGGCGTTTCATTAAATATAAAGACGCGGGTTTGAAGCGATTGGAAAGCCTTCACTAAAAAGGTTAATTAGGGCCATTCTGTTAACTGGCTGCGTGCATTTTTCTCCCAATAGAGAAAAGACTTCATAGAAGATATCCCAGATATGTCCATGTTATCCACTCATTTGCTCTACTCTCAATACGTTCAGCCCCGAAATCCACATACAAATAACCATTAACCGAACGGTGAATTGTCAGAAATTATTATAAATTATTTTAAATTTCTTCGCTGTACGAACGGCCAGCCAGCACGCTCAAGTGTAATATAATATTTGGATTGCATGGTCAAAATACAAGTTAATGACTTTACCAGTTCAAGCGTACCGTACCAAAAAAAAAATAAATAAAACACACACACACACAGAGCGAAAATACTGATAATCAAACAAATCTGTTAAGCACAGCCCAGAGACTAGGCAGCGACTATGTGGGGAGAGAGGAGAGATGCTGTCGAGCAGTGGCCTCATCAGACCTGAGGAATGTAAGGCTTTTCACGCCTTTGCATTCGAATTTCGAAGCAATCAGCAATATCGTAGGATAGGTCGTACTCGTGCATACACATATGTACATACATATATCGTATGCTTAAAGTAGCGTTTAACACGCACGGACTTGACTGTGCAGGACCGAGCGTGCCAGCTGGTTGGTCAAGCATGATGCATCTCTCCCTGTCCCTCTCCTTCTCGCTCTCTCTTTCTGAATCTTTTTCTCCATCTCTGATTGTTCATGACATTTGTCTATCCATCAGCTGGCTTGTTGGAAATATTTCATGTTTCTTATAGAACGTGATCCCATAAAACAAAAGAGTGAAATAAAACCAAAGAAGAACTCTTGTCCGCACCGGTCATCATCTTCAGCCTGGGAAAGTCCGATTCGATCAATACTTGGCTTAGTTTTTTTTGTTGTTGTTTTTGTTTCTCTCTCTGTTCAGAAAACAAAAAGCAACTCAACTTTCAATTGCAAATTGTGCGGCGTTTTCAGGGAACGTGCAGCGGCAACGGCAACGGCAACGCTCCGCTGCGAATCAGTGCCCCCCTGCGACAAATTGTTTTTTCCTCTCTCGATATGCAGCTACAGAAAACACACAGATGCAGATACTCGTATGTATCTGCAAATGGAGTTGTTGCTGTGGCTGTGGCTGCGTCCAAGTCAGAGTCACAGTCATGGTCGTTGGATAAAAGTGTCAATCTTGGCCAACAACATCATTATCGCCATCATCATTATCAAAGCCAAAGCCAAAGACAATTTTGCTCTTTTGTTTTGCAAATTTTGTCTTACCGCAATCAAATAATAGACAAAATTTCTATGAAGTAGCTGAAAGTATTAGGGGAAATATCTGAGGGTTTTATTGAATAATTTGTGCGGTTTTGCATTGGCGTGATCTGTGATTGATCTGACATTGATCCATGTTGATCTGATCCATTTTAACAGACCTCTTCTTCTCAAATGCTGTTTTTTTACAAGCCATTTCTCTTTAATGTATGGCATCCCAAGGATTTTTATTAGTGGATTTATGTAAGCCATAAACTAGTATGCACTAAAACAAAATGATTTTCGTTGACTGCATCTTTATTTGAATTTGATTTGGCAATAAATCTGTTTCTCTGGTCTAAATTGCGCGGAAATTCTTTAGAGTTAACCGAAAGCTGCTTCGAATAAACCATCCAATTAGAAGGTCATCTAACTCACTTTTGGTGAACAAGTTCCATTCTCCCTATACCCTATACCCCATTCTCCTTCTCCCTCTCATTCGTATTCGCATTCCCATTCCGTGTGCTTGTCAAATGCGGAGCGAGCGAGTGAGGTGAAGCTTCATTTGGCTTGGATTAACGCGACTTGTAATTAAGTTGTAAAATCTACGTGCGGGCTTTTCACGACTACACGAGTACGAGTGTATCCTACCCCTACTGCCTTTCCAGGTTGCACATAAAAGTCCTAAGTACACAACACATTTGTGGATGTGGCATGGAGTAGTAGAGTGGTGGAGTGGTGGAGTGGAGTTTAGGGGCAACTTGTGGCAAAAATGTAACTGCGAATTCATGAAGCCATGCTTTTCCCTTCACCTTTTTTCGGGGCATTCAGATTGCGGTAGATGTTGCATGCTGCTGCTGCCTGCAACATGCTGTGTCTGCCAGTCTATTAACACACTCCAATTGTCATTTGTTTTGCTAAGGGGCTAGAGTTCTGTGCTGAGTGAGATGATGATGGTTTTGGGCTGGCTGTCATCGCTCCACGACAATTAACGAATCTCATATCTCATGGCCATAAATCAGCCAGGGTTGCTGAAGTGTGGAATAGCCCTGGATTTTGTGTGGTGGAGTGGAGTGTGTGGTGTGCCAAATGGCTTTTGTGGGTCAAATTGTAAACAATTAACTGTTATGGCAGCCGATTTCACTGCGAAGGCTTATAATTTTAATTGCGATAATGGGCAATGAGATCAGGAGCTTGTGGAGCTGCGGGAAGAGCTCAAAATGGCATTGTAATGATGGTGCTATATTGTTTATGTTGTAGGTTGTCTTGCTTTTGAGGATTATGGCCATGTGTCAGCTAAAAGATGATCAGTATGGGGGTATTCCTGCTAATTATGTGTGCCACCTCCAGGGTCAGCACAAAATACTCTTTTTGCCAAGAAACAACACCCATGAAATGTGGTAAAGAGTTGGAGGAGAAGCTTTAATGCACACAATTCGCTTAAAGGATGCTGCTCTCTCTAGCTCTATCGCTTTGTGTGGGGTTAACTCTATGTCTTTCTGTATATCACTCTATCTTTGTGCCCTTCCTTATTTGACTGGGTGCCAGAACGTGAAGCTTGCAGCGAATGTTAATAACATTTTGTGTACACAACAACAGGAACAACCAACAAAATTTACGCACTCAACAACAGAAGAGAACAACTCGAGATGGTTGTTGTTGTTGTTGTTGCTGTTGTCGCCATTGCCATCGCCATCGTTGTCGTTGTCGTTTCCTTTAACGAGCTCTTCCTTGTTGCAACTGGCGCACGTGACACGCCCCCTACAGAAGCCCACATCCGGTTGCTTGCCACCAAAAATTCAGCCTTCAGCCTCTGCTCCTTCGACTTGGCTAGGGCTCCTTCTCCCCCCCCTCTCCCTCCCCCCTCCACTCCTTCACGGTTCGGTTCGGTGCTTACTTTTACTACTTGACGCTGTCATTTGCGGCATTGCAATTAATTTTTGCCTGCTCTGTGTCTGTGAGTGTGTGTGTGAGAGCGTATCTCTGAGTGTATCTCTGAGCGTGTGCGAGTATCAGCGAGTCTGCACGTGTGTATGGTGGGCGTGCAGGGGGCGGGTGGAGGGCTCAGAATATGGGCGGAGGCAGGGACAGAGGCCAAGCAACTTGGCGCACTAATTTCTGATCTCAACAGCGCCAACAAGGAGGAGACGCTGTGTAGCAGGACCAGGACCTGGAGCAACTCTGCCAGCTGGAGGCTTCATCGTCGTTGTCAAACGCTTCTCATTTAACGCCTGCATGGACTCCAAAGGGAGGCAAGGCAGGTGGTGGCGCTCCTATGGGGCGACGACGACCAGGAGGATTGTGTCTTGGGTTGGAAATTTGAACTCCTTAAGAGAACTGAACACTGCATTGTTGTTTTTACCTGAAGGGAGTGTTTGTTAAGGGCTTGAGTGTTGGAAAATTGATATTGACAAAGGGATTATAATGATTAATTTGCAATGCAGACAAACAGGCAAGCAGACTGGGAATAAGTCAATACCAAGGGCTATGCAAAGAAGTGCACTTTTAGTGAGATATAGTATGATAAATGTGCAATGTACATACATACATACATGTATAAGTCGCCGACATACTCGCCAGTTTCATTTTAATTGAACCCCAGGAAATAGTCCGCTCTCTGCAGCAAAGACTGCAATCTCCTTGGCGAAACGCCACTTGCGCCACTTATCAATTTGCGTAAACCAAAATCACCGCAGGAGGAGGTCTCTCTACCTATTATCCCAGCTCGGTGGCCACCTCAGGGGTGGGCAGGCCTTCGATATGCCACGTATCAAGTATTTTGTATTTGTATCACTCCATGACTTTCACATGGCACAACCCAATTGGTTTTGCTCATTTGTGATGTAAAAATGAGCGGAGCAGAATGTAGCAGGCGGCTGCCTGCAAGACCGAAACTTGCCATTCAAATTGGTGTCAACCAGTCAACTGGACGCCAAAGAAAGTGGCGCCACGACAGAAGCTGCCACCGCCCAGGCACAGACACTGGCACAGGCACTGGTACAGGCACTGGTACAGGCACTGGCACTGGCACAGCCACAAGCCCCAGTCCCAGTCGGAGCCCCAGTCCCAGTCTTGGTCTCCAAAGTAGGTCGCCATCGTCTCGGAGTTCGTCGGCAACTCGTTTAACCAGCAACTGAGGAGGGAAAAACTTGCTTCAAAGAGTAGACAAAAAATATACTGAGTATGCATCCTGTGGGACATCTTCGAGAGACTAAACGAGACTAAAGCTGCATTAAAATTAAATTTTATTTTCAATTTTATTTGTCTTTCTTATCTCTTTGTGTGCGAGGAGTGTGTCTCAGCTTGTTTTCGAAAATGTTTGCCTAAATTAATTAAGCAATTCAATTTCCTTTGCAGGTTTCTTTTTTTTTGTTTTTATCTTTTTTTTTTGCTGTTCCGATATTTGTCATTGCATTTATGGTAATTGGTGGATGAGGGTGGATGGGACTGGGACTGGGACTGCGATAGAGAAAGGATGTGCCAGATATATACAGGAAAAGTTTCCGGCCCCATAAGAAATATAGAAAAAGTGGAACAGAGCTCTGTTTCAAGAGCGATATGGGTGTGTTGTAATCCGAAGATATGGGGGAAAGTTTTCGACTCTTTGAAATATCAACAAAGAACAAAATCCATGCCTTGGGGGAGTCTTTTTCGGTACATGGAAATCTCACTTACTTTCAATCTATTACGATCGAAAATCCCCTCAAAAACATATGTAAGCCCCTTTTGGCTTTGGTTAATTAAAAAGATACGAGATACGGTGAGGAGAGGAGTGGAGAGGATATCAGGGGGGGAGGGATTATGTTAAAGCTGCCATTATCGGACCCATCAAAATGCAATGGGCAAACAGACAAACAAAATATTGTACGAGCATGTTAGCCAAGCAAATACTCGACAAAGACTCAGACTCAGAGTCAGACTCACCTGGCAACGTTGTAGTCTCTTATTGGCTTTTGTTTAGTGAAAGGCAGTTCATTGGGGGTACGTACATACATACATACATGGGTCCGCCGGGCTGCACCTGCCACCAGACCAGAGCTCCACCTAATGTCCAAACATTTGTTCAAGACTCTAAAACAGTTGCAGTCGAGAGTCCACGCACAGCTGGTGGCCACCCAACTCAGCGAGCGGGCATCTTCGACACGTTACCCGCACCTGACAGCCATTCCTCATTCGGAGTTCGAAATTTGGCCCTAATATGCCCCAAGAAGGGAAACAATTTTGGCCGCACAGCACGTGGGGCATAAGCTACCCCTAGCCCCGTCCATCCCCGCCATGCGCCATGCCTGCCATTTCGACCCTGCTGGCAACAAAAAGAGATGATAGCAAGATTTATGATTTACGAACATGATGTTTGAACATGTCGATATCCGATCTGGTGCTGGGGCGAAGGCATCATTAAAATCAATTTTGATTTGCCAACCTCCTCCTTTCACCAAAAAAGATGCAAGTAAACGTTCCACGGGTTAAGCAAGGGGTACGCGCGGGACAGGGAGGCGTGGCATCGCCTCCTATTTGGGGGTGTTCATTAGGGAGCAACTTGATCGAATTTACTTTCTTTCACGTCGCTCTTGCAATGGATTCGACACGGCTTGGCTCGTTTTTAAGGCAATCAAATTCATGCTTTAATGGAGCCATAAGTAAATGAGATGATTGTTCAGGTCGGATAAGATATAGAAATTATTTGAAAACAGAGACTGTCAAATAGGTATCGGGCAATGGCGTTGTGGGGGAAGGATTTCCCAAGATATTATCGGCTTATTTTAGCATCTGCGCCATCTCCAAAAACATTTCAGCTGGTGAGTATTAGTGGCCTATAATCGCTCTAATCTTGTCCCCATTCAAATCTGGAATGTCCACTCTAAGCAAATGAATTTAAGATTTGTGTTTGTATTTTGTAGCACGCTTACTTGTTGTCATGCCTTTGGCAATTAAAAGCCCGCAGTGAGTGCAATTAAAAAAAATTTAATTACAGTAAGGCTCGCGGGATGCTCCTCGAGCTGTGGACCGCTTTTCCGCTGCGGTTGGGAGGCCCAAAGAGTTAACAGCGGCAGTGGCGGCACATGACTTGGTCGGGCCTGGTTCATGTGGTCATTACGTCATGAGGCAGCTTTTGGAGTGGCACAGCCAAAGGCGCCACAGAAAGAGTGGCAGCGGCAGAGGCACAGGCACAGGCCCAGGCAGAGATTCCGGGGTAAAAATGAGGAAAAACTTGTAAGCCAGGCAGACAGACAGACAGACAGACAGAAACCGCATATTTGTCGTGAGCATTTTGTTACAATTTCAATTTCGGCCTGGTCCATTGTTGGGGGTCGGTTTCTAGACGACTCTAGATCTACTATGTACGAGTATCTATCCGAGGCGAGGCGTAGTCGGCATTGGCGCGGCTACTCGGCTTTGGGCTGCCTGCATTTGAAAGTGCATTTGTTTCGGTCTTGGCCAATATTTGCCAACTCAAAGACTAAATATCAAACTGGTTTATTGCAGTCTTTTTCTAGTTTGAACGGCTTCTCTTAGACTGTTTTTTCCGACTTGATGAAAAGGCCTTTTATGGTGTGTGAGCTCCGGTTTTTGGCATCTCAAGTGCAAGGGAGTGGAACTGCAAAGCGGAGGGAAGCAAACTTTTGGCTAAGGCCCATCAAGAGCCCAGTAGAGCCCAGTAGAGCCCACTAGAGCCCACTAAAGTGAAAAGAAAAATCCGTCAAAGATCCCAGTGCTAATTGTAGACCAATTGATACGAGATATGTAGGTATGGTATGCTTTCACCCAACAATGGGAATCACTCTTCTAATGTCTAATGGCACTGCCACCCACCTGGGGGCTCTTTGGGCATCCCAGACATGTCCCACGCTCCGCGACATCAGCTCCCAGCGACATCAGATATTCTGCTCGGCTAAGTAGCCGGCGCCCATAAATCTCCGGCAGTGTTTTTTTTTTTATTTTTTTTTCTGTAAAAGTGATTTACAAACTGAAGGAGAAGACCCAGTGGGAGCCTCCCGGGGTAGCCTCACTTTCGCTATGTGTGAGAGACAAGCAGAGAAGAAATTAAATTTAAATTTGCTTTCGTCTGCATTTGGAAAACTTAAAAACACTCGCAAACATTTATCCCCGTATTCGTACTCGTACCCGTACTCGAACAAACGAACAAACGCAACTTACTTATTTTTTTTTTTTGTACGTTCGTTCGTCTTCTTTCTTATTTATAGCATTTTGCATGCATATTTGATCAAAAACAATCAAATTTTATGAGAAAGTACGAAAAACAGCAGACAAACATCTTGAAATGTTTCGGGAAAAACGAAAATGGAAAGGTTGTGTCTTCTGTTTTTTTTTTTTTTCTGTCTGCTGTTTGAGTACAATGTTGCATAAAGATTTTGTTAGATGAAAGTCTGGAGTTTGGTTAGGAAGTGCAGAAATACATACATTGTGTGGAGGGCTTATTATGACAGTCAAAAGATTAATTAGCATGGATAATTTCTAGCCACATCAAAGGGGAAGCAGGAAATGAGAATGGACAAAAGAACTGTCTCGAATCTTAATGCGAATCTAAGTAGAGAAGTCTATTTACTTTCCAAGCTTAAAGATCTATGACGAAACACACTTTGGGTGGCATTTGAGCACGAAATGTTACGTTTAATATTGCGATTTTTTGTTTAAATATCAGTGAAGAATCTAATTTTTGTTTAAATATGCAGCTTGAGTGTACGACATGTAAAGTTTGCAGCAAATATTTACGACTGCAGCTAAGGCAAATGTGTCTGCTTCTTTCATGAAGGTGTGAATTGGCCCAGTCGCAGAAACAGTGATAAAAAATATGACTTTTATTTCAAGAGCCCTTTCCATTGAACTTGAATATTTGTATTTAGTACTTCCCTACCCTATAACCTTTGAGGTGCTTCAACGGCTTTGAACCGTACTCCATGATCTAGTTGCACCTTCATCCGTTCAGCTTCACCTTCCGTCGAGCAATTTGCACTTTTGGCTCGACAAATTTGTGACTGGCCAAAGGAAAAAATTCATCATTGTCATCATCATCGTCATCAACGTCATCATCGTCGGGCTGTTACGCATTACTGGACACGCCTATTTCGCCCCAAAGCCCATATCTGTACGCAAAGTGAAAGCTATGTATATACATAATTTCCATCTGTCTTCGTCTCCGTCGCCGTCTCTGTGTCCGTGGAAGCGTAGTTTTTCACTTGTTTTATTTTTAGCCCAAAAAAAGTGTTGCACATTTTTCACATGATTGTGTTAATCAGCTTTTGCCTTTCTTATAGACTGTATACTATGGCAAAAATAATGCGAATTTTTCGCTGTACTTTGTCCCAGGTCGACATTTGACCGTTTTACATAATGTCTGCCCGTTGGGGACCAAACGCGTTGGGCCAGGCTATGGGAGGGGGCGTTGTTTTTGGACTCCACACAGGCATAACCAAAGTTTTTGTTTTATGATCCACTAATAACGGTCATATAGTTATAGACAACGGACTACGGACTACGAGTATCTCTGTTTGGCCGTGGGCGTTTGTGGGGATTGGAATCGAAATTGGTCTGGCTGGTAAAACTGTTAGTCATCTGGTCCAAAAGGTGCTAAACGGCTGCGGTCATAAATTGTTATGATGTACTACATACTACAGATACATATAAAGCATGTAAACATTTAGTGGGCTTTCACTTGCCAAAAGTTGCGTGCGAAATTTGGAAATGGTACATATTCGTATGGGGAGAGATATGGTGAGAGCGGAAAGGGAGTTTCACTCCCGATCATGCGGGTTAGGTGTGAAAATTCAGCAAAAACTGGGCAAGGTGCGGGCCCAAAGGTAGCTAAAGGTTGCCTTTGTTGCTCCATATGTACTTCCACACATATATTGTATATTGTTTAGTAGGAATAAATACTTAAATTTTATTTTGCCACTGTTGCCACTCTCTCAGTCTCGCGCTCTTTGGGTCACGTGGCGACAGGGCGTTTGATAGCCGTCCTATGTGCATCTGCACGCCGAGCAATATAGGGTAACATCAGTGCGACTCTCTCTTTTTACGACCAAGCAAAATGCTCTGCAACATGTGGCTGAACTTGAGGCTTGAGGGAATCGAAAATCCCACTATTCTTGAAAAATACACGACCTGTGGCAAATTGATGAACAAAAGCGTTGATTGCTTCGCGGTGAGAGACAGGCATTTAAATTTTCTTCTTTAGTAATTTGCCACCCGCCGTACTCATGCTGAAATAATTAGCTTTCCCATTGCCCGCCAGCAGCGTGAAAAGCGTACATACATATGTATGTATGTATGTACAACATCTTTTCCATTGCAACAACTCGAATAAAATCAAACAAAGTGCGAAATAAAATCCAACAAATCGCATGGAGGCACTTACAAGTGTGTGAATGTTTCTGTGAGTGTATGAGTGTGCGTTAGTGAGTGCATGGCTTCGGCTGATTGAAAGAAAGACAGAAGAAGACGGTGAAGAGAGTATGAAGAGCAAGCCAGAAAGCTGTAAGCCCGGCTTGGAGAGAGCTCTCTCTCTCTCTCTTGACCCGCTTTTGTGTCGCTCGGTTCTAAATAATTTCAGTCACGCTCCAAGTTGCAATGAAAATAAGAGTAAAACGGCTATGAGGTAAGCCCTAATCCATAGGGAAAACAAACTGGAAAATCGAATTTATGCTAATTCATGCGAAGGCAAAGCTTATGGCATAACCATATTAGGATTCTGACAATTTGACGCTCAATAATTATTGACTTTTAAAATCATTTTCGGGCTTTAAGTGCTTTGAACTCGGTTTATCGCGTGTGTCGCGTGTATCGGGCGAGTGTTAATGAAGCTGCCCAACATCTGGCCGGCAGTTATTTAAGCCGAGCCAATTAATTAAATTAATTAATATCAATTGGTAAATGCACAAAGGAGTTGTGTAAATAACGTCTACAACTACATGCACCCGTGTTGTTTGAAATATGCCATTTTTTCCCCCCTTTTGAAAATCACATATCAATATTTAAATATTTGCATTATTTTGTTTCACAAACAAAAAGATTGTCTTTTCGCTAAAATGCAGTACCACAACAATTATGTACGTATAAAAAAAAGTGTTCTTTGCCCTGTAGCATAAAATAAATGTTTACCCATCAGTTGATTGATTGACTGACTGCCAGGCTTCCAGCCTGTCAGACTGATTGAGCGACTGGCCAACCGACAAATCGACCAAAGGACTAAAGACCGAAAACAACTGAGAGTTGCAGCTGCACGGAAATTGTCAAAATGAGCGTGAAATGAATGCAACTGCGTGAATGAAGTACACAAAGCACATGTTTGCCCATAAATCAGGCATTTAATTAATGCCAGTAATTCATACATTAACTATTATAATAATTTGTTCTTTAAATAATCGAGTGAAAACCCATGCGGAATGTCCATATGTCCACATGTCCATGTGTCCATGTGCATGGGATAAGGGAGAATTAATTAACTATTCCCAGGCTCGTTTCATAATTTGGCTGCAAAACTTCGTCTGAAGACAAACGCTTCCTCCCATGCCCCCACGTTTAGACCCTCAGCACGACTCCGTTTGGGTTTAAGTTGATGAAAAGTAAATTCTCACACCCTTTTTGAAAATGTCTTAGCCCAAAGCCAATTAGGCCATAGCATGTGTATATTCAGCGTATCATTAGTTCACATCTCGACGCACTCGTTGCAACAGTTTGGCTGTTTTGGGCCACACAAACATTGCACAACAGCGGACGCAGTGGCTCAGATCTGTGGCCCAAACACCTCTGAATGGTCAAAACTGCCGGGGCGTCCGTCGACCATCAACTAATGAGCGGCCAGTCAGAGCGACGGGCCACAAGCCGATCCGATGTTAGCTGAGTTCTGTAAAAGGCCAGAACAAACAGTAAAAAATGTGAGCCAAGAGGGGGAAACGGCTCTGGTCTTTTGGCTACTTGAAATAGTTGAAGTTGAGTTGAAGTTTTTTGTGGTTTTCCTTCTTTTTCTTTGGGGTTTCTTTTCATCTCTGTGTGCCGGCCCCAAGGTGCTACACCAAATGAGTTATGAGAAGAATTGAGCCAAAAAACAGCAGAGCACCACAAAAATTGTAGCATTTAAAGTAGAGCAATAATTGAAAAATAAAAAAGCAGTACCGGCTAGATTAATAGAAATATCTGAAATTACTGTGCTGCTGCTGCTGCTGCTGGTGCTGGGAGCACTTAAAATTTCACGAAAAAATTTCAGTTTTTTCAGAGATCAACTTAAGTTTTACTTCAATTATATTCGCGTACATGTATGTATGTATCTAACTCCGCTGACCCTGAAATGTCTTTCACTTTTAGCTGACCAAAATGGCAGCTGCGAAAACGGAAAGTTAATCGAGAGCAAAACTCGGATCTGATCGCCTTTAAGTCTTCATCTTCATGTGCGAAGCAGTCATTCAGCCACCAAGCCATGGCAATCCAGCCAATCCAGCAACGGAGTACTCGATTCATTCAATAGGCAATTATGACCGGTTTTCAATTAAATTGAAACTGGAACTCAGTGCATTTCCCCTTTCAAACAAACTTCATTCTGTTATTCTGTTATTCTGGGGTGTAAGGAAAGAAAGATATCTCTCGCTTGGATCACTTACCGCTTCGGATACGGTATGCGGCGATATTTGAAGGCGTTTTCCACATCACGCAGCTTCATTTTGTACGAACGATCGGCGCCCAGAGACATTTAACGAAATACACTTGCAAATCGACAGGCACTCCCGCGTTAGATAGATCACTGGTGATCACACAAATTAAATAAAATAAAACAGTAACATAAAAAAATAATATAAATTTAAAATAAAATTCTTTGTGTTGTGAGAGCTACGAGAGACACAGACGTCTGGAGCTTGCAACGTTCGCGGCTTGACTGAATGTTCCTTGGGGCACTTGGCCGCCTTTTTGGCCAACTTTGAGTCGACGGCGACGGCGCACGAGCGTCGGCCGCTTAACGCTTACGTTTTTACCGTTCATTGTTGTTGTGTTTGCTTTTACCATTTTCTTTTGCGACTTGCTCTCTTGGCCAGATCTTTCGTTCGCTCTCTTGGCCCGATCTTTCGCTCTGTGGCAGTCGTCTCTTTGCCCTAAGCCGAACTGAATATTATGGGACGTGACTGTGGTCCATTTGTTTGTGGTAACATTTTTATATTACCAGTCCCCTGACATTAATCTACTTAGGCATATTTATTTAGGTCGTTCATGTTGAAACAATACTATATTGAGATACATACTATTTTAGGTAGTGGAGGGTAGGGAGCATAATTCTTCAGGCAACTGTACAAATATCCTCCGGAGCACAATGCATAACCTGTTGAAACAGTTGGCCAACCTCAATATTCTTTTGCCCAAAAAATACCTAAAACCTATGAGTTCTCCACCACGTAGGCAGAAAGAACATTTCTGGCTGATTTTAGTTTCACGGAGGAGTAGCTTTAGGAACAGGTTTACCTTTGAACTTCTCCTCCCTAATGGCCGGTGTGGTCGAATGCTGACCTTCCCGGTTTCGTAATTTCCATCTATTAGCGTTTTTGGCGGTCGGGCATAAATAATAGATTCTTCTCGATTCTTTTGGTCTTCTCTATCAGTCTTTCGCCTGCCATTTTTATTCTGGATTTTTGTATAATTTTTGCGCAGAGTTAGTTTTGAAATTTCTATAGAAGCGCTGTGTTCTCTTAGCCTTCGCACTTTCTGTCCGCAAAGCTCATTGACCCTCATTGGCTTAGAGGCACTTGGTGGCAACAGTGGGCTCTGGAAGTATGCTGACAGACTTGGTGTAGCTCTGTGAAGTAGTGCAAGCCACAAATGACCTATTATTTTATTAAAAACGAACTTTAAACCATCCAGATTCATAAAATTGTATAGCCCATTGAGATGAAGTTGTACATTAATAGAAGTTATTATTCTTATACCTTTAGAGCATATACCTCCGCACCAGACTGTGCTGATTTGTTCACCAAATGGCGTCTGTCGGCTGTGCCAGACTCAAGCATTTACCCACAACTATCTGCATAGATCCACACTTTTGTTCGGCAACAAAAAAGCTGATTGTTTAGACTATATATTTTTTGCGATTTTTTCAACAAGCTGAAAATTCGTGTAAATTTCTCGATAACAAAGGCAAAAAACCAAAAAGTGCCAGCGTCAACATAAAACTAAAACTTAAATAGAAAAAATAAAACGAAATGAAAAAATGCTACCGGCAACTGGCCATATACTCGTATGTATGTATATGGTTGGTAATAATTGAAAGTTTCTGTAATTAGCACCAAGAAAGAAAGAGAAATGAGTGAAGAAAGATATTGCCGAGCAGATGACAAGTCATTTTCATAAAGAAGAATTCCAGTGGCTAATTGAAGCGATGATTTAGACAAATCGATTGGGATCTGTGATCACACTTCCACGAGTATTGCCTAACCAGAGAGCTGGAGAGATGCCCTGATGATAGTTCGAGGTTCGAGGTCCATCAACTGTTACTTACCTCAAGTTTTTTTTTCGTTCTTCTGGTTTCTGCTGCTGGTATCTTTCATGTTTTCCTGCTGCCAAGTGCTTCTTGTTGTCCTATTGCTGTTTTTCGTTGTCGAAAGCGGGATTGTTTGGAGAACAAAACTGCCCCTGCGTGTGGCAGTTTTGCTGAGCTGCCAACTCGATTGTAAACAACTTCAATTGGCCCGAGGAGCAAATAGGAATACAAATGTGCCCATATGTGTTCACGTGTGGGGGAGTTATGCGTGTGTGTGCATCGAGGGTTGCTAGGAAAGTACAGACATTGAGATGTAGGACACTTATAATATTACTACCAATATATCGGCCGCCGTTAAGCCGAGATACATATGGCGTACAGGAAGAACGCAGCATTTTACTTATTGCCACAGGAAAAAAGATTGTGCTGCTATATCTCGGCCAAATGGGCCCTGATCAGTGAGGGATATCCATTTGCAGAATCGGGAGGAAGCCATATGGATGTCCGTTTTTCGTGTGCCAATCGATTGGCAGGATTCTATCAATCCCGAGAAAAAGCTCGAGGCAAAAAAGGATTTTAATTATTTGCGCATTAATTTCTCCGGATCGTGGGAGTTCCGACTGTCCGGGATGTACTTATGTTTTTGGAAGTGTTTTTCCCATCCTTTTCTCCTTTTTATGGTTAAAATGTCCTACTTTTAATAGAAATTCGTGACAACTCTCTTGCTCCCCCTCGCTGACATCGTCCCGGGTTTTTGTCGCTTATCAACGCTTTTCGACCAGGTCCAGTGGCCAGCAACACACCTAGCGGCAATAAACAGAGTCACAGCACCGAGAGACCGAGAAAGAGAGAGGTCAAAAGGTGGAGGAGGAGAGTACATACACTCTGTGCAGAGCACACAGCATGCCGCTTGGTGGCTATGTTTTATGCGGGTTATGGGAGAAACCTATTCAACCCAACCCCCAATCCGAGCCGTACCGGAGCATAGAACCCACGCCCAAAGGCTTCCAGCGTCCAGCATCCAGCGTAGAGCGGCTTTGGCTTTAACACCATTTTGTTCGATGTGCAGGATGTCGAGGTTACGGGATGTCCACTTGCCCCGGATGCGGGCAATCAAAATCTGTGGCCTACTTGGCTGCCAGCTATTTGTGGCACGATTTGAGTTTGCCGTAGTTTTGGCTTACGGTTTTCCCCCTGGCGTCACACGAAGCTCGGAACCCGGATCCCGGAGCCCGGACCGGAACTTGGACCAACCCCGCACTTCAATTTAGAGCCATAAATAAAGTCAGGTGGTGTATTTTGAATTTCGTTTTTGTTTAAAGTTCTTTTTGGTTTTAATTGTCATGGTTTTTAAATACTCGTTTCATCTATTTGATTCAGTGCGTCATTATTTTAGGGTTTTCCTTTTCATATATGTACGTATAATATCTCTATATAAATGTTTGGTTTAGTTATATTTATCATACAAGTGAAACTTACTTTACTCTATATATCGAACTGCAAACTGAGGAGAATTTATTACTAAAAAAAAAAAATAGGGGAAATGCAATTGCGAGAGAGTTCTCTGCGCTTCCCCTTTCCCTTTCCCTATGTTTTTGTGTTTTTCTTTTGTGTATCTTTATCTATGTATGTATGCAGTTTTTTCTTTTTTGTTTATTTCTTTTTTTTAATTAAATATGCGTAGTGTGTACGCATTTCGACTATTTACACAGCTGTCTGTATTTTATTATTATTTACCATCTCACACTCTCACAATTTTCCTTTTCTTCCGCCGTCATTCTCTCCATATTTTCTCCACTTTATTTTCGAACATTTCAAATAAATTACATGTAGTGTAGAGTTTTATGCGCTGTCATATTTTATCTTCGAATTCTACTTTAAACACAGTTGGCACAGAAATTACCATAGTTTGGTTGGATTGAGAGAAGGAACTGAACCCCGAACTGATGATTGAGATGATGTCTACGACGACGACGACGATGGTGGCCAAGAAAATAGTAACAGCTTGGGCGCTGCTCTTAAAACTACGTTTTTTTTTTGGCTTTTCTCTTGCCATTGCTTCTATGTACGAGTATATACTCGTATATGTATGTATATCGAATATTTCATTGTTATTTTGTCTCTTATACTACAAATGTGTGTGTAAAATATCATATATGTATGTTTGCTTGTGTCTGTGTTTGGGAAATAATAATTCATTATTTTTCATAAAATTGTAAAAAGTGCACATCGTTCCGTCCCTTTTTGTTTTGTTCTTCCTTTTTTTGGCTATAAATATTTGGGTTATTTTCTACCAAAAAATGCAACTGAAAATATTTGATTTAATTCGTGTATATATTTTCTTCTTTCTCTTTTTCGGGTTTTTAATGGTGACTAAATTATATATATGTTTTATGGAAGTTGCAATTTTAATGGATTTTGTCTGCATATGGCAGGGCTCTTACATTTTTAAAATTTTCATTGCAGACCACCGAAGGTCTTAATATTTATTTTTTCTATTTTCCTAGTTTTACTGTCTATAAAATAAAGTACTTTTGTCTTTTTTTTTTGCTTTTTTGCATTTTCTTTTTGGTGTTTGCTTAATCCTATCAACTGCCAAAAGTTTGATTGTTTAAATGGGTTATGGGCCATGCCATGGCTTAAATGCTAGGGCTTGCATACATTTTTGTTTTTTTCTATATTTTATTCTATTCTATTTTTGTTAAGTTAGGAATATGATGTATTGCAGCTACAAACATTTTAAAAAACAATTAAAAAATAAGAAAGTAAGATCCTGAAAATAAACGCCCGATAAATATATTTACATAAATATTCGAATTGGTTTTTGTATTTTCTTATAGAATATTGTGGCAGTTCTCTTGATTAAGTTGAATAAGTGAACATTACTCTGGTTTTCGAGCTCTACTTTAATCGTTAATAACAATTATATTTCCCATACGATTGTATATGTGTATGTATGTATGTTTAATAAACCACTAAGTGATGTTATCTGCTCTATTTGTGTGTGAGAGTGTGCTTTACGATAAAAAACCCAAAAAAAAGTGCGTACCCTCCTCATAGACTATATACTAGCTAATTCCTAGCTCTTCAAGTATCGCAAATCGAATCATGACTATGTAGTACCACGTAAATGCTTGCGATTTGGTTGTGTTTAAACATAGTTCAGTATGTGCATGCCTTGGATCACAACACTGTCGAGATTTTCCCCAATCATTCCAATCATTCTCATTCCAATCAATGTCGCTAGTTCTTTTATCCTAGTTCCTTAGAAGTTAATACCAGAGCGGCCCAAAAGAGTATATGCCTAAGGATCTGCTCTTTGAGTTGCTCTTTTCTATACAATTTCATTGTAGTTTCTGATCTTTTTGCATTTAGTTCCTAAATGTATTTGCTTAATGTATTAACTTCCTTTTAATCGGTGCTATGTGCTATATATGGTAAATATGTTACTTATGCCGAAGGCTTCCTCTACTATCTGCCCTCGAATTATTTGCTCTCTATCCCAACTAACTTTATTAAAGGTACCTAATTTACAATAGTTTTTTTTTTTACTGCTTTTCGGATTTGTTGAGGCATGAAATCCCAAACAATGAAATGATGGAGACGATTAAAAGAAGACAGCTCAAATTAACAGACATTTTGTGAAGTCAAGATGAGGGAATCACTTTTCGAGAACAAAATGTACGTTGATCTAGGCTTGAAGCTGTTTTGTATAGTATGTATTTAAGAGTGGACCTAAAAGTCTTTATATTGAATGGTTTTCTTTATGAAACATACTCGCACGCCATGAAAAATTCTCTTTAGAGGAAAATAAACTTAAATTGCTATCACTGTCCCTAATTTCGTATAAAATCCACTGAAATCTGCCTGTTCTTGACTTCTATCCCAACGGAATACATAAAATATATTCAAACTATATACAGTTAGATCTGTGGTACTAGAAGTCCCAAACAATAAAGACAGAATAACAAACTGAAATGAAATAAATAGATCAATCGGCTGATCGAATGTCCCTAAGACTATGCACCATACACTCGCACGTTCCTAGTCGATTGGTTACTCCCAGAAGCGTTTAGAAAAGGTTATCGACATACAATTTAGTTTTTTATAGTGTTCATGCCTCCAATCCATTCATATACCTTCATCGTCATTCTCAGTAGCTTTAAAATCTCCAGGCCAGACCCTGAACTGTGTCGAGGGCACTCTGCTGATCGCTTGGTCAGGCCATTTCCATTCCCAGCTCCAGGTGCTCGTCGTAGGGCATGCCACAGCCGGCGGCAACATATCACACGGTGGTCTCCCGATCCACATGTATGTACTCGACCGGCTGGAGTCCGTGTCAGGAGGCCGGATCGATGAACAGGGCCTCCTTCTTGAAGTCCTTCTTCAGGGTGCCGATGCTGGCGGCCGATACATTCCCATTGCTGGCGCCATTCATGAAGCCAATGCCCACGCCCACGCCTCCAACGCCGCCAACGCCGCCACCCTTCTGCACCACACTCTTTTTGCGCTTTCGCATCAGCCCGAACATGCAGAAGATTAGGCATGCGGTCAGAGCGGCAGCGATGCATCCCAGGGCCGCAAAGACGCCGCCAGGCAACTCCAGCAGCTTACGGGCGGTGCCGCATTCCTCCTCCGATTCATCGAAGCCGCTGGGGCAGTTGTGATGACCTGTAAGCCGAGCCAGAGAGGCAGAGAGTTGCAGTCAGATTCATAGGTTGATTGAAAAACTGAAAGTGGATAGGGGAGGAGGGGCGTGGTGGGAGGTGGTAGTTGGGCTCTTGCGATGCAAGAGGTGTCTTCTCTAAGGTTACAAATTGAATGCAGTGTCACTTGAGTGGCCCGTCGGGGCCAAAAGCTTGTTTAATGCCCTGGCTTTTGCGGTTAACCAGCTCCAGCTGCAGTCCCGGCTGGCTGCCCATAAATAATTGAAGCTAAAAGCCAAAGTCCAGGCCAGCCTGTGCTTTTTTTCTGCCCCTGCCCCTGCCCCCCACCAAATGCAGGTTGCATATGTGGGTATATTGGGATTGCTATTGAATGTGTTCGATATTGCTAGATTTTAAGAAACTCTTCTGGTTTATACTAGACTAAGAGTGCTAGGAAGTGCTGGAAAGGGTGCTAAGAAAGACTCAACAGTTCTTGTTTTATTCAGAAAACGTCCTGTACAGCTCTCTTTTTTAACTGAATATATTTCAATGTTTGCTCCGTACAAAGATTATTTTTACCCGACTCTTTGAAGGGTATTTGCTAGTCACTAACTGGTATCTTCCACACTTTTGTCTCTCGGCTTTTTTTCTTCTACTTTTCATCTCTCAAGTGCAGCACAAATAAGTTTGGCACAGCTGTTGCGGCTATTTGGGTTGCTGAGGGGCCAGACTCGACTCGACTCGCCACGGCTCGGATTGACTGGACGGGACTGGACTGGACCGGACTGGGGACAAACTTTTTGCGCAAGACATTTTGGGGTTTGGTCTTACTGCTGCGGGTTTGTCCAACAACCAGAAGACGGACCAAACGACCGACCAACCAACGAACCAACTAACAACCAGCAGCACCACGAATTGGGTGTGGGACTTTGACTGGGACTGGGACTGGGACCGGGACTGGGAGTGCGAACAGCAACAGTGGGGTGCAGTTGTTGGGGAAACTTTGCCTGATTACAAAAACGTGGACAGCTTGCATTGAAATTAACAGACAGGACCTGGCCACAAGTGAAATTTTGTGCTGCCTACTGCAAGGCGCAGGCAACACGAGAATACGATTGCGAATGCGAATGTGGAATGTGAAATGAGAAATGTGAAATGGAAATGAGAAACGAAAACCGAGCGCCAAATCACGTACAAATAATGCAAAACTCCAGGCAACGAGGTTGTCTCGAAGAGTTTCTTGGATGGATGCATCATAGATGGGATGTTTTAGGACACGATGATTGTTGGTTGATTGATTGACCATATCGAAAAATGGTTGATTCTGATGACTACATTTGGATAAATATGAAGAGGAGATACGCTTTAAGTATAACTATTTTCTTTGTGATAGCTTTTCACAAAGGATAAATCAGCCCTCGCTTCCTCTCACAGTCAAAGAGAGACAGAGGGAGAGAGAGAGAGAGAGAGAGAGAGAGAGAGAACTGTTTCTGCCGCAATATGTAATCTGTACTTACCATCACACCACAGGCTGGCTGCTATGCATGCATCAATTTCAGGACATTTGTATTCGCAATCTGACTCCTTGGGATAGAAACCAAATTCGTTCAGGGTTTCGTTGGCCGTAGCACCGCTTGCTGAGCCTCCAGCGCCGGCAGTTCCTCCACCACCTACTCCGCCAGCCCCGGCCACTCCAGCACTGCCCGTGCCGACCACTCCGCCAGAGCCTGAACTATGGCCAGAGGGCTGAGAGCCAGAGCCAGAGCCGGAGCCGGAGCCCAGGCCCGTGGTCACGCTTGCGTTCACATGCAGGTCCAACTGCTGCAGCAGCGCATTCTTGGTGCGGTGTATCTCCAGCCATGTGAAGGCTATATCGCCGGGCTCCTTTAGTATGGGCTCCAGCACCAGACTGATGGGCCTGCACGGTAGAAGACGGTGGAAATTGGATTGTGAGAGAGTGGAAAAAACATTCAGCTAAGTTGTAAACATTTTGGCAAGAGCCTCCCGGCCCCTCTTCCAGCCAGCCAGACAGCCAGCCACGAATGCCATGCTCTACATAACTTTCGTGGCAAGTTTCTGGCCGTGGAATGGCGGACCTGCCCCTTTCCTTCGGATATACTCGTACATAGATCTCCCTTTGCGGATATCTCCTCAGCCTAGTTGCTCAAGTGCAACTAATTACGCACAACTTTCCAGTTGTGCCATAGACAAAATATCTATCTTTCAGTTGCCTTAAGTCGCGGACGGTGGGTAGGGGGGAAGGGGGTGGGTATTAAGGGACTTAGCCATCAAAGTTACTGCGATTTCAGCGGAAAGAGGAAAGAGGAGGCAATATGCGATGCATTGAGAGGAATCGAAATGGAATTGAGGCAAGGAAACGAAATTAACTGATACTTCATCAAGGGGCTTAAAAAGGGGCCCTAAAAGGAAAGCCTTTTCGCATACTTAATATGTACCATGTATGTAGGTACAAGACAAATCATTATAATCAGCCAGGCTCTGTTTTTCACATTCACAAAAGTTTTCCGATTTACTTTTGAATACACATAAATTGGGGCTCCCGATTTCACATTCAAAACGAAAACATTTTCGTTGACGAAATGAAAACGGCTTTTTATACAACGAAACGATCCTTAATTGCAAAAGGAAAAAGATAGATGACTTATCAGGGTAATTTAATTTTTTCTTTCTTAATAAACAATTGCCAGGGCAACAACAATTTTCGCTTTGGTGCAAAACCTTAAAACGAAAACGAAACGCTTTGGCTGCAAACGTAGTCCGCAAAAGTAAATGAAAAAGGGAGCCTGCCTGACTATAGTTTTTATGTAAAATAGTTTTCCGGATATTTAACTGAACCCTTTTCATACTGCACTTTAATGCGCTTCTGTCAGAATGTCAATTTTAATTCACAGTCGAGTTGAAAAGCTCACAATTAATTATCTAAAATGGCTCGACACGCTCATTAGCCGGCCCGGATATCCAGTGCAATGTCCAATTACCCTTTGGGGTCCCATAAAAATATGTTTTCACATGCCCGGCCACAATGCAACATTCCTTCTTGCCTGCTGTTTGCTCCTTTTTTGCCCAGTCGTTCGTTCTCCTCTGTCTCTCTTTTTTATGGTCTGTGGCGACAAAATTGAGCAAAATGCAAACATGGACAAAAGAGGCACAAAAAAGTGTTGACCATAAAATTTAATGGGTACACGTTAAAAAGAAGACACACTGACCGGAGCAGACACTGCTCCTCTGACTCTTTCGCAAAGGATGGGAGTGGCACAGTGGAGGCCCGGCTTGGAGCTCTCGGAGCGGTTCAACGGTTCATTTCGGTGGCACGCACCTTGGACATAAATTGCCGGGGCACATACGGAGCACACGGAGTGTACTCATACCTGTGCCACCTGCAGCCTCCTCCCATTCCCATTCCCATTCCCACTCCCATCTCTGCGGAACCCATCTTCCATATGTCTTCGCCCCATGGTCTTGTTTGCATTTATGTGTGTGTGTGTGTGTGTGTGTGCATGTCTGACGGCCATGTTTGTTTGCCTGGACCTCGTCTACGTTTACGTTTTCTTTTTTTTACCTCTCTCATGGCATATTTCTTTGCGCTCAATTTCCTGTATTTTGTTGCCGTCGTAGCCATTTCCTGTTATTGCATTTTTAAGCAGGACTTTTTGATAGAGCTCATGAGACAGAGACAGAGTGAGAGAGAGCTAGAGAGCGAGAGAGCGGCTTATACGAGTACAGAGGGGAGCTGGCAATAGTGCCAGCAGTGCAAAAGTTTTTTGAAATATTAGCAACTATTAAAATGCAATTAGTTTTGTGCGAAAAATGCTGAAAAATACTCAGGCTAAGAGGCTTTCTGTGTCGAGCAAACGAGGGGCTCTGCGCTGCTCGAGCTGACTTAACTCACACGAGGTATGCATTTGATAATGGAACGGGTCTCCGAGCCATTAGGCTTGTATGCCTTCTTAGTTTTTCCTCCTTTTTTTAGGCAGCTTTGGGAGCGGAGAATGGGTAATTGGTATGGCAGGTGGAGTGGGATGAAATCAGAACATACTGGTACATATATTTCCATTTAGCTACTAAAATGTGGGAAGGAATTTCTCTGCTTTTCTATTGCTTCTGTTCTATTCAATTGTACCCAAATGCTCTGGTCTGAAATGGCATTTGCTTCTCTACTTACTTGTTCATGAACAAAGGCTGTCCGTTGGTCCAGTCCTCGGAGAAGATGTGCAAGGACATTGGCCTCGGCCCACTCTGGGCGGGGCACACCACTCGCATGGGCTTGAGCGGCCTGCCCGAGTAGATCATCAGACGGTTTTTGGTGTGACACCGCATGGCATCCTCCGATGTGGGATCCACAGGTAGATAGGCGCCCCAGGTCTGGACGAAGAGGGACCGTTCGGCGGACTGGGCCTCGATGTACCAGGCCAGGCCCTCGCAGCTGGCATCCTGCGTCTTCAGCGGATACTTGAGCTCATCCTCGCCACCAGCGCCCTTGAGCTTCAATTGCTTGCGACAGTCCGGCTGGCGCTTGAACTCGTACGAGGCGGAGAAAAAGACATCGGCAAAGTCCTCGGAGATGTTGAGTCGGGTCACCGTGAAGCTGAGCTCCATAATCCGCGAGTGGGAGACGAACGTCAGCGGGGCATTGCTGTACAGGGCACTCGAGTTGTCGCAGAAGCATCCCAGCTGGATTTTGACATCTCGGAAGGGGACATCAAAGAGTCGCAGCTCCGTAATGCGACCCTCTGGATCCAATTGATTGCAGCGCGGCCGGCCCGTATGCAGATCTGAGTCGGTGGTGCAGGCGGTGCCCTCGCCAAAGGATACATTGTGCAGCACCAGCTTTACCCGCTCCGATGGACCCGCCTCGAACCTGTACAGGCAGGTGATGTTCTTGGCCCCGCCTCGGCCATACAGGAAGACGTTCCGGGGCACCTGGATGTTGCCTTTGCGCTTCCGAAAGATTCGGGTGCATAGAGGCGGCACTGGATCCTCGCCTCGCCTGCCTGGCCAGGTGTCCCCACCCTGTTCCGTGTCCACAAACTCGTAGTTCAAAGCGAATTGCGCCGGGAACAAGGCTGTTCCCGTATGCGTGTGGAACTCCAGTTTCTGCAAAGAGAATGGGAAAGAGACGGGCAAACCGTGAGAAAGAGAGATGCACAATGCAAGGGGAGGCTTCAATTTGGCATCAAAATATTTGCAGTTCATATTTGTCAACGGCAACGGCGGCGGCGACGGCAACGAGGAGCAGTGCCGCCGCGCCGTCAAAAAGGCTAAGCAGGCTTATTGCGGTTGCCTGTTTGTCCGTGCATGCCATCAGTGCTCTTGCATCAGCCCCACTCGCCGCTCCCCACTCTGCTGTGCTTTCCACACACCCCCTCCTCTGTATTTGGCTTTGTGTGCTCTTGTGCTTTGGCGAATTTGAATTTGGCGCCCGCCCCGAGGCTTCGCCTCGCCCCGCCTCGCCTCTCTTCTTCGTTATTTGCGCACGTCTGGCAGTGCAGTCGAGTGTTTAATTTGATTAATTTTGTCAAGTTTAAAGCAAATACGAAATGCTCTGCATACTGCCAAAAAAAGTCCCCAGCTGCTGCTGTGCCATGTTGTGCTCTGCTGCTGAGAGCCCTTGGGCGTGCCAAATTGGGCACTCGGCACTCGACCGGGCCAGGTGCAGTCACAAAGTTCTGTTTCTTTTTTTCCCGAGGGCCACAACGAAATAACAAACAGCAGTAGCTGACAAATTAGAAAAGTCTTTGGCTTGTTTTTCAATACAAGCAGCGACCAGGAGCTTGCCAAGGCACGTTGGGGTAGCATTTTTCGATCAGCTACAAGAGCTGTTTAGTTGGCTACGTATTGCAGGCCCTGTCTGTTGTCTGTTTTCTTTCAGAGTATCTTGTATTATAGTTCTTCAAGAAACGTCACGTGCCGGTGACCAAATTGAATAGCGCTGCGATAGCTTGACACTATGTAATTTGAACAATTTATTCGAGCTTAATACTTAGGAGTGGCTTACATTCCGAAAGTATGCCACACTTCTCATTGGAGACCCCCTTTTTTTGAGTAAAGCATTGCCTACTTTTCGGGGGCACAGGTGCACTTTGGACTTACCAAATCTCTGCCCGTGCTCACGTAGCTCTCCAGCGGACTGCACGGCCGCTGCTTGTTGCCGCCCATCAGGGCGCTGCTGCCGCTCACGCCACTCCCGATGGCCGTGTGATCGCACAGCTTAGGCGTCTCGTAGTCGTAGATCTCCAGCATGAGGCGTCGCTTGCCCTTGGTGCTCATCAGCGCGACGGCGTTGTTCCTGTCCGAGCTGAGGACGGCGGCAGCAGAGGCACCAGCGCCGCCATCTTTGACGGAGGACTTGCCGCCGGAAATGTAGTTGAGGCTGTCCTTGACGCTGGTCAACTGCTTGCCTGTGCCACCACCGGCTGCGCCACCACCGGCAGGACCACCACCGGCACCACCCTGGTAGCCGCTGTACTTGTTCTCCTGGTTGAACACACTCGACTGTGTGGGTCCGTAGATGTACGTGTCCACCGGATTCCAGGCATTGTCGATATTGACGCGCAGATTTCGATTCAGCTTCGGATTACTGGCACTATAGTAGTAGCTGCCGTAGTTGCTCTGGTTCAATAGCGTGGGCTTCCCTCCGTCCGCCGAGGAGGCCACTGGCGGTGGCGGTGGCGGCTGTCCGGTGGTTGAACTTGTCGATTTCATGGGCACATATGTGCCATAGCTGTCCCACATCCGCAGGCGGGTTATCCAAGGCGGCAGATCGCTCTGGGGGACCAGCACCAGATATGAAAGGAAATAGGAGCAAAATAAGAAAGGGAACACATGTTATTGTTTAATTCTCTTGTTGACATTATTTTTTGTACTCGTGTTTTTCCCCCTACACCCCTACACCCCTACACCCCGACCGTGCTGCTTTTCACGCGTTTTTCATGCTTTTCCTCTCTGGCTTGTTGTTTCTTCTTTTGTTAGTTCAGCCCCTGCCCCTGCCGCTGCCTCTGCCGCTGTCGCTGCTGCTCGTCTCCTCTTCGTTTGTCACATGTCATATTCAAACAGTTCCAAGTGTGAGTTATTTGTCGTTTGTCACTGTCCCCTCTCTCACTCTCTCACCCCTCTCTCTCTCCCTCTTACTCTCCGCATACTACTCTCAGAACCCCTCTGGTAGTTGTGTTCTCCAGATTCTTTATAGCCTCCTTGCTGCTGCTGCTACTGCTGTTGTTTGCAGGCATTAAATATTTTCACTAGACGCCTCCTTGGCTGCTGACAAGGTTTATGTTTTTCCCCCGCCACTACCGCACTCCCGAACTCCAGCACATTCCGACATTCCATTCCATTCCGCCTAGGCCCTGATTATTGTTGACTGTGTTAATAATGGAAAAGACAGTTGCAAACAGCTGTGGCTTGGCTTGACTGGCGTAACAGACTCCCGGACTCCGGCCTCTAAGCCCCGGACTCCGGCCCAGTTGTTGGCTCCAAGTTGGACAAGAAACTAACTAACTGACAGCCATTTAAGTTGTTTGGCGAAATGATCTTGTAATTAAACTGCGTTGCTTTTCTTCTATATATTGGCCCCGTTAAATGCCTAAAGATGTACGTTTCTTGGAGCTTTTGGTACAGATATGAAGTGCTTTAAGGAACACCTGCCGCGGAAGGGAAGATCAACGGAGGGATCTCGAAAACATCTGCAATGTTTGGCATATTTGCCGACTCTCGCATTCTCCAGTCTCAACTTGAATAAAATATATTTCACACATGCAGACAGAAGCACACTAATAAATTCCACACACACGCGTACACATAGAGATGTACGTGCATAGCTGCATGCCACACATGCGGCACCTTGATTACCTTGCCACATTCTTCCAACACCCCTTCCGCCGCTGCTTGGAAACTTCTGTCTGGAAACACCTGTCGTCTAATCAGATAAATGGGCAACAGCTTTTCATTCTCTCAAGGTCGTTCGCTGTCTAGCCGCACATTCGAGTGCCAGAGTACATGAGAGTTTATCCGAAATAAAGCAGAGGCATCTCATATATTTTCGGTTTCAGCATATCTTGCACCGAAAAGCGCTTGTGGAATTTCTGTTCCAATTAATATGGTAACCCCCATTGAGAAGAGCCGTCAAGAGGGTCAGAGAGGGAGGAAGAGAGAGAGTGTAAGGCAGCCCCCCCCCCCAACACAATTGTTTGCTCCGTTTTTTTGTACTGCCACACCCACTCGTACCCCCGGATGCTCACTGTCCGTGTCAATTGCAGTCGTCTCACCTACACTTTAAACTGCGAAAAATGAAAAGCTGCCAGCAGCACACAAATAAACAAAAAACGAAAAACAAAAAGAAAAATGAAAAGCAATGGTGGAAAATACAGAAAAACAACTTTACAGAGGCACCTACTGTCGCTATCACTCCCCAAACAGGACCTCCTATGTCTCTCGCTCTTTCTCTCCAACTTTCTCCATCTCTCTGCGACTCCCTTTCTCCCCGGCTCCCTCTTTAACATCCACAAACGTGGGAGTACAATAAAAAGTGACAGAACAAAAATATGTGTAAAATAAAACACAAAACGGGCGAACCAGAGGGGCTGTCGGGAGTGTGGGTGGCGGTAAGCAGAGGTAGGATCCAGTGGGTGGTACAGAAGCGGGAGGCAGGGAGGCACTAAAAGCAGGGAGAGCGGGGGCGGAGGCGGGGGCCTGAAGAGCTGCAAAAACAGTTCATGAATTTTGTAACAGCAACAAAAAGTGACAAAAACAACAACCAGCATCAGGTACAACAAACGGCGGTATGGGCAAATAATGCAGGAGGCAGTAGGCAGGCGGCAGGAGGCAGGCGGCAGGAGGCAGAGTGCTGAGGTCCGTGGAACGTGGGCGTGCCATTGCGATGGAGGCAGTAAGCGGGTGCGATATATACCAGTATCGAGGGCAACAACAGACTCCCAAACAAGTGAATGCGAATTTTCGAACAGGAATCAAAAAAAGGAAAGGGTATCTTTATAAAAGATCCATCGATTGCAGATTCCACTACAGCTATACGATATAGTGGCCCGATCTTCTGGACTCCGATTTATAACAAAACGAAAACGGTTCTCCGTGCCACAAACATCCAGTGGCAATCGTAATACCCTCCAAAAGGGCATCAAAAGTACGGACAAAAAAACACAAACGCACACACGAAAAAATGAAAAACCGAGGAAAAGCAAACTTTTTAAATTAAGAAGAAAAGTTAAAACTCGCAAACAAAAAACAATAAGGGAGTGGAGCGGCAACGTTAGCGGAAGCAGAATGATTGCTGTGTGGATCCACAGCAATGGGGGCGGTGGGGAACGGGGGGGGGAAATACTTATAATGCGACGACATTTATGAGACCACGCAAAGCGTTGACATGTTGTTCCGGCTTCCATCCACTCCGCATCGCGGTTTCTGATCTCCCCCCACATTGACTAGAGTTTTGGAATCTGTTCAAGGGGGAATTACAGCAGGAGACAAGGAGAGTCCAGAACTTGACGAAACTTTGGACTCGGAGAGCTACTAATTTGGTAATTTAAAGTCGGTGAGAAACGCCTGGTGAAGCACTTCGAAGGCTTGAAATGGAAAACTAGAGGATATCACAATGTCAATGGTTCGCAGGGGAGAAGTGTAAAGTTTAGAAGCACATAAGAAACACCAGATATGGTGTTTTAAGATCAGCTTCGAGGTGCAAATCAACAGAGTAGGATAGTCGATTGAAACTAAAGAGGATATTCATCACAGTAGTCGATATATCGATTGATTGTTGAATCATCCAAATGAAGCAGCTAAAACTGAGTTCTAAAAACTAATATGAATGTAGAAAAAAGGCATGTGCTTGTTTTAGGTATTCGTATTATAAAAGGTAACATTGAAAGCCTCTTAAAGCCTGGCCCAACTAAATGCTGCTCCTTATGAGCCTCCAACTTAAATGCACTTTCTCGTGACGGCGGTGTAGCCTAAATGACCATTCAGTTCAGAGTTATCTGGGGCCTGGGGTCTGGCGACCGCCATGGGGATGCAGCCTTTGAAACACTCACTGACCCGACATTACGCGCTATCACAGCCCAGCCCGTCCGTGCAAACTCAACTTTCTACCTTGACACAATTCACAGGCCGTTAGGCAGGCGACAACGAATAACGAATAACGAACAACGAACATTTAAAATGCACACGCCATGATGAGGACGATGATGAGGCAGGGAAAGAGACGGCGATGGAGACAGAGAGGGGGCCAGAGATATATAGACGCTCGTATATAGCGAGAAAGAGAGAGCGCGCGTAAGGACATTATGATGGCCATCGTTGTTGTCCCGTGCCGCATTTTGACGCAGTTTCTTTGGCCTGCGGGGCAGAAGGCTTCAGACTGGAGAATGAAAACGTAGAATGCAGAATGCTAGGCGGCCGGCTAGCTCCCATGTGATAGAGTTGCTTAAGCATTCACTTAATTATAAATTTAATGCAGAGATTTTCCATGGCTGCATTTTTAATTAGCCAGCAGAGACAAAGTGTCGACCGACTGGCACTAATGGCACACATACAATAGAGAGGGATAGGCGGAGGCGGACGGAGAGCAACTGAGAAGACAATGGGCGGCGTATGGAGGAGTCGCCGCTGGCGTAGACGCAATCCATTTAAGAGACAATGCATGCAGCAAACTGTGGCCCCACCCTGCACCACCTCCCTTCTGGGCATCAATTTTATGCATTTATGTAAACGGTTAACTATAACCCCACTCCCGACGACACCCATTCTGTTAAATGTTGTACCCGAACGCCCCAGCACCAGCACCCGTCCAGCGCCAGCCCCAGCCTCAGCCCCACCCGCCCCTGTCGTCGACTTACCCGTCCCAGCGTATTGTTGTCGTGTATCGCCTGCTGCAGGATCTGCAGATTGTAGCTGGTGAACGATAACCAAATCAGGTCACCAGGATATCCGTGAAAGTGGTACGTGCACGTTGTGTTCGGCGGAAGCGTGTGACGCGGACTCACAATGCGTCCCATGCGGCCGCGACGCGAGAATAGCACATCATCTGCAGAGTAAAAGAAGGCAAAAAATAGAGTCAGTATGAGTGTGAGTATGAGTATGAGTACGAGAGAGAATAGGTGATGGGTGATGGCCGATGGGAGGGACAAGAGATTATAATATGCACAAACCCATACACCCATACACATACAGATACACGTACACAGATACTTATATAAACTGTTACCGAGTACAGTACAGTCCCTCGTCCTGCTCGACGTTTTTTAATATGCTCTAAGAACGTTGTATGACAAGCGGCTTACATGTGATTTAGGTTAATTTACAATGTGTGGCTGGCAGAGGGATTTATCTTCTTCTTTTTGTTTTTTTTTGCATCAATCTGGATACCCTGTAGTTGGGTGGGGGCATATCAAGCATTGGGATTGGTAAATGTGGAGAATCAATGTTTTAGAGCGGGGTACAGGGTGCAGGGTAGCCCCCAGTCGCTTCTAAAACGCTTCTGCCCCCGCACCAAGTCAAACTTTACAGAACATTTGAAATAAATACAAAGTTAAAGCTCCTCCAGCTGCCTAATGTCGCAACTCTCGCACTCGGCTTTAATTAAAGTTGTCAAAAGGCAACAAAGAAGCAACGAACCAAGCTAACAGTCCCAGACTCCGCTTCTAGCCCCAAACCGAGACCGAGAACAAGACCGGGCCACAGTCAGAGCCGGAGCCAGAGCCGGAGCGGGAGCCAGAACGAGACTCCAGGCCCGTCAGCCAGGGACAACTTTGGCAACTTTTGATTCAAGTGACAAATTAAAAAAGGCAACGACGAAAAACAACGCCACCGAAAAGTGGTGGAGAGAAGGAGAGAAGAGAAGAGCAGAGGAGGCAACTTCTACTCGGCGTTTCAATTGGCAAAAGTCGCTACGTTTTGTGGCACGCAGCGACATGGTGAGTGATGAGGCGAGGGGCTGGCAGACGCGTGGCTGGAGTGCCTGAAGTGCTAGTCAATATAAAGGAAACAATTGTCAACGGTATCGATGATAACACCTGCGTCGATTCTAGCCACTGCGACAGCTTTTCAAACTTGTCCGATGCAGGCCGAAGAGAGAGAGGGACGCGCCGGGACGGAGAACAGAGCAAGCGGAGCCCCAAAGACTTTTGATGTGTGCCGTGCCGCATCGAGTGGCAGACGACAGAACGGACGGAGGGGCAGACGGCGCAAAGAAAGAGTGTAAAAGTTGTTGCAGCTGCTGCTGTTGCTGCTGCCACCAAGCAAAAGTTGTCGTCCGACTGAGCGCAGATCGTGGGGAACAGATGGGGGCTGGGGTTTGCTGGTTGGGGATTGGGGGTTGGGTGTTTGCTGGAGCCATTTTGAGTTCCGTTCCACCTCCTGAGGGTATCGTTCGTGCTCGCTTTGTGTGCTGTTGGGGGGGGGGAGGGTCTTGCTAGCTAAGTAATACACTTTTATGAGATTTTTATTGTCACATTTCGCTGGTTGTGGCATATAAAAGCAAAGTGGCCTTTAAGCATGTGAGTGGGTATCCGCCTCCGTCAAGGAAGTGAAAGTAGAATGAGCATCGAAAGAGTGTTGCCTACTTTTTGGGGCTTCTGATATTCAACAGAAATAAAGCACTTTTACATGAATTTAAATGGCCTCAAAAGCATTGTTTATTCCATTTGAATATTCAAAATGTACAAATCAACTTTTAGCCACATTTCAAATGCATGAATTTAACATTTTCATGCCCCTACTGCCCGGCCTACTGCCGGCTGCTCTCTAAAGGGTGGATCAACCAAAGTGAACGTTCATTAAATTTTGCAGTCCAAACTGTCAACAGAAATCTCAATAGCATTTTTCAGCTGGCTGGGGAATTGCTGGGGGATTCTGATTTTCACATAGAAACAACTAAAATGCTTCAAACAACCGACAGCCAAACACACATAAAAGTGTACGAGTATATGTGTGTGTGTGTGTGCACATACATGTGCATACATATCGTATCTGTGGGTGCGTATGTATTCGGATATGAACATACGAGAGTGTGTTTCGAGGGCAGTGCAATTCATATGGCACATGAAATGTAATCATTGGCCATTCCTGCCATGGCATGTGAATTAGTTAACAGATGGCTGGAAGCGCTCGAATCTAGAGATGGCAGCGTGCTGCCACACAGAAGTTTTTCCTTCCTTTTTTACTACATAACCAAGTACTATTGCTGGGAAAGATCTTTAAGCTGCAGAGAGAGAGAGAGAGAGAGTCCATTTCACTTGTAGATTGGATATTATTCTTTACCATTGCCTATAGCCATCATCCCATGGTTTCCCTCACGCATCACTCACGTCACGGCACCATCTTTGGGAGGCTGGGGCGCTGCTGGTTACAGCTGCACGACTTCGTTGTAATAAATTTCGTTTCGACACATTCGCCGCCAACTGCGTGGGGCATACAACAATAAGTGTACACACATATTCACTCGCACTCGTACGTACCTATACTCGCATATACGGAAATAATTCAAGCCAAAGTCGGGCTCGGAATGACTGTGTACATATATATGAGAATGAGAATGTGAATGCGAATGGGAATGGGTGTGTGTGCGATGTGTGCGGTGGGTGTGTAATAGTAGCAATAATAATAATATGCTTATCAGCTGGCCATAAAGTGTGACTATCGAGTGGCAACACTACCCGGACAACGGACAGGTGTGTGTGTGTCTGTGTGTGTGAAGTGGCAGGGCAGAGGTAGAGGCTATCCCTCTCTATATGGAGAAGTTCTTTTCTGGTCCAGGTAGTATACGGGAAAACCGCAAGCGCTGGCTATAAAATTGTTATTTTTGCGATTTATTATTAGAGTGCATTTGGGCCGCCGGCGGTGGCGATGTCGATGGCGATGGCGATGTCGATGGCAATGGCGGTGGCTTTTGTGTTTTTTTGGGGTGGGATGGAGTACAGCCGGACCGGTTCGAGCCTTGCCGCACCATGCCAAAAACCGCAAAATGTAGTCGCAACACATTTGGGGCATTAAATTATGGGGTGTTACTTTTATTGATTGGCCTGAGAGAGAGAGAGAGAAAGAGCGAGGAGGGGCGAGAGGCAGAGTGGGATCAGGGGACTGTAGCTGGAGCTGATTGAGTAGCATTTCCATGGCCATTCCCCATGCTTTTTCCCCTGCAGCATTGATTGTTTATTGGATTCCGTTCTTGTTTTTCGATTTGGGGGAAACCCCCGTGCAAATTAAATAGGAATCGCCCCGCAGGCTGTTACGTGGATAAATATATATATATATATGTATGTATATGTGCATCTGCTATATCTCTATCCATAGCCTGTTCCCCGCACAGCCTGTTTATTTTTGCTTTATGCTGCATTACATTCAACACATTCAAACAATTAGCCAGACCCGAATTGGGTTCCACCTGCTCTATTTCTATCACATCGATTTAAAATGCTACACAGTGGTATGTATGTACATACACATATGCATGTATGTGTGTGTATATCACTTAATGGATTGTCACGCATACTTGATGGGTCTGAATCAGTTTTTGTTGAATTGCCGATAGAACGCCATATGCCAACGGACGCAACGAACGCCAATGGACGTTCAACATTCAATTGATAAAATAGATATGTAAGAGTACGAGTATGCCCAATGCCTCTGGGCTTTTGTTATTTTTTCGTCGCTCACGCTTGCATTTATAATTTAGAGCTGTTTTTTATTCATTTTAATTGATTATTATTTAATTTAAGATACATTTTTTGTGGCCTGCTAATAAATTGTATGCCATGCAGGCACACATCTGTAGGGCAGTGATAATGGATGGAATACCTGTTTGAGGGATGTTTGAATCGAAGCATCGAATAACTAAGATCGAGGGGAGAAGGGAAAAATGACAGAGAAGGGGTCGAGATGAGGTGGATCGTGATATTATTTGTTTATAGTCATGCCAATAACAGATAAATGTGTTTTCCTTTATGGCCATGAAGATCACAAGCCGACGTAACCGAGCCATAGATGGCGTCTTGGTCTGAATTCGCGGACCTTTGAAACAAAGGACGAAAACCAAAGGACCATATTTACCAGATTACCGACTTATTACCGCAAGACCATAGATGTGTGCCCATATAATAGCTGCTGATTTGTTTTGGTTTTATTGATATTAGAGCTGCTGCTAACGGGAAGATGTGATTATGATGTGCCAGGGCTTTATTTGTGGTTGGTTTTTCTGTGATTTTCTGTGAGTTTTCCCCCTGGCCTTTTGGCTTGACCTCTTCCCGCTGAAACCGTACTCCCAAATCGCTAATTATTGCTTTTGCTTTATAATACAACGAAATGATATCCCCTAATTGATATACTCATATGCAAATGCAGCCCGAAATGGAATTGTGACCAAAACCGAACAGAAAACCAGAGAACGCAAAAATAATTTTCCCGCCAAGCAAAAGCAAAAGCAAATTAAAAGTAATAAATATTAAATGAGAAGCAAACAAAAATATGAGTTTCACATACATACATTTGTACATATGTGTGTACATACATATATCAGATCAAGCAAGTTAATTATGCTTTTGTGTGGAGCAAACCAAAAATTACAAACATTCCCGGGCTTGTGGGCAAGAGTAGCGGATCCTAATAAATGTATGCATAGGCATGGCCCACAATGTTTGCCCCAATAATTAATTCCCATGGAAAATTAAGTTGGCAAAGCTTTTGAGCCAATTGATTGTGTGGAGTGTTTTAATCAGGGAAAACCAATGAATGGTTTCCGCGCTCCGTTCCTTTCCGTTCCGTTCTCTTTAATGCTATAGCCCCGTCAAAATCAGCAAAAATGGCTACATTTTAGAGCAAATATTTTGTAATATTTTCAATATTTGTCTAAAACATCAAATATGGAAGAAAACAAAAAAATGGCACACAGTTAATGGAAATGGCAGGAGCAGGAGCAAAAGAAGCAGTCGTTTTGCTCTACATTGACAAATTCACATTTAAATATTGATATTACATAAAGGCACACACCCACACACATGAACAAGCAGCACATACACACACACACACACACATACAAACAGGCACACATACGTGTGCAAATAAAATGTTGCCGCTATGTGCAAATATGCTAATTTGTTGTTTGCACAATGATCCCCGGATGATGTCGGAACCCTCACCCTCACCCGAATCGAACCGAACCGATGCGAGCCCCCCCCCCCCCCTCCTGCCATCTGTTGTTGTTTTCAATTGCTTCCCCACGTTTCCCATCCGCTGATTGCAAACAAAATTGCAACTCAATAAGCAAACTAAACAGCAAATATGCGGCAGCTCTGCGAGCCTCACAATGCACCGCCACCACCACCACCATCCCACCATCCCTACATTCCAATTTTCTGCCATTGCACCCAGTATCTTGCCCCACCGACACCGGAGCGAAATTCTGACAAATCAACCCGATATTAACCTCATTTCAGTGTGTGCTTTTCGGTTTATGGTTTCAGTGCAACGCCAAACAAGATTCCAGTGGGGAGATTTCCCTCTGAAACTCCGTTTCTCGTCAATTTCAACACATTTTTGCTTACGAGTACGAGTATACAAAAAAGTAGACGGCTTACACATACGATTGCTGACCTTTTGTGGGCCAAGATTTCAATGCTGGCTACCATTTAACCTTTAACCTCGTTGGTCAACGTTTCCGTTTTGCAGAACAGCTCAAATTGTATAAATTATAATTCTTTCTTCAGCCAGCCTCACCCCTCATGCACTACTTGCACATTAACAATGAAACCCCCTGTGCCACCACTCACCGCCCCGCCATCTCAACTCAAGTCGCCACGCTTCATTGTTTGCTTTCCCTTTCTTTGTTTTCCTCTGTTGACTTTATGAAATTAAAAAGGAAAATTTCCACAAGCAAGCAGAAGCAGAGCGAAATTGAAAATGAAAAAGAAAACAACGAAAATGAAAAGATTTTGCTTAAAGTTTGGCGCAAAACTTTAGAAAACTTTAGGTGTAACAACAGCCGACAGCGGCATGGCATTGAGGTAGACAGCCAAAGCAGGAGGGAACGCAGAGTCTTCAGAGAACTTTCCATCCCTGGATCCTTTGGGGCCGCCCCATTCGATAGTCGAGCACTTGGCCCTCAGCACTGCCCTTCAGGCCTGTTTGGAGTCAGCAACAATAATCCGTAAATCAATGAATAGCAAAATGTCAAAACAACTTCCTCAGAGTTGGCAAATTGCAGAAATCTATCTGCCAGAGATGGGCGGCATGGGTACTCTGAGGGGTGTACTTCGAATGGAAAAAAGTTTTGAAGAAGAAAGATTTCTATTGAAAGAGGGAAAATATACGTGCCTTAATAACTCTCATTTCAAACGCCTAGAAAGCCATCCTTTCTGATGTATCTGATGTGAACTGAACTTTTTTTCCACACCCTTCTCATTGCATATGCGTTAATGATCTAAAAGGAATCCTGTAGCATTTCCATATGGGAATTGATTGCTCGTTTTTTATTGGGTGACCATCCAGGGGGATGTTGGGCGGCGAGCACCAGTTGCCATGGCAATGGCCCGATGACAGCTTTTCCGCCTTTATGGACGTTTATTGCATATGAAATGTTTGGCTGGAGTTGATTAGGACTAATTAGGGAAGCTACGCTGCTGAAATTGTGAATGAAATGCCGAAATGGAATATTGATTGGGCCCGATATGGTTGGCTGACTGACGGAGAAATCCTTTTAGCATTGGGTAATTGGATAAGCGAATGGCAACTATGACAATCACTTCAGCTATGCGCATGGGTCGGGGAGGAGGAGTTGGAGGAGGAGGGGCATTCATGAAATGTCCTGGAATCGACATTTGGTTAATGCCTCGCAGCACTCACAGGTTAACGTTTCTGATTCGCACATACTTTCGAATCCAACTAACAAAAGCTGTCAGTGATGGCTGTGAAAGCCAGCAGAGTTTAATTAAAATCGAGTTTTGGTGTTTTGTGCTGGGCCTGTCCTCCCGCAGCTATTTCCCACTCAGAGCAGGACTCGGTGAGTTGCTGAAAAGTTCTACATTTAATTAAACGTAATGGCAAAAGTTATGGCCAAATCAAACCCAATTAAATATGCAACAGATTTTGTTACGCAATCAACGAACTGAGTGAAATTCAATGTGAAAGCCTCCATCCGTCCATCCATCCATCGGACGATGCCAATGGCATCTGCATCTTCATTTGCCTGTGAGTCTGCAGTTTATTAATCATACGCTGCTCTGTCCCAGCGCTTTATTTGCATTGAATAATTCTACGAAAATTGTATGGAAAACCACACACACACACACACACACACACAAGCACACACACAGTCATGATTATGCACAACTTTGAAATGACCTTTGCTGCTCATAATAAATTGTCGTTGCTCGCCTTTGGATTGCTCCTCTAACATTTTCAAATATTTAAATACAAATGCATATTGAATTTCTGCGTTTTCCCATGCTTAATGATGTTGTGTGTGTGTGTGTGTGTGAGGGGTGTGGGTGCCAGAGCGACTGAGGGGGAAAAACCACAGAGAGCGAACAAATGAAAGCAAAATGAAACGATAAATATTTGGTTTTCGTTAAAACTTTAATTAAAATCATGTTGGACCCCCGCAATAATTTATTTGTATCGCGTTGCTGCTGCTGCCACTTTACCCTCTTTTTTGTGGGGGGGTGGGGGTGTACGGGGGAACGGGTGAACGGCTGCATGGGTTGGGTCTGTCGATAACAAAACAATTATACCGCTTTGTTTGCTTGAATTGTTGGTCGTCGCAACGCCACCGTTCTCCTAGTACTGGGCGCCCCTCAGCCGTGCTACTAATTGAACTCGCCGCAAAATGTTGCACACCCTCAACAGCAAAAGTATTTGGCACATTTCCCATTTTGACCGTACAGTTTGCTCGCAAAGTATTCGCACTGGTGTTTCACGCTCCACGCTGATTTATTAGCTCCAGGAGAGCTGGGATTAATTTGTTGTTGAGGTTCTCATATTGGGGAATATTTTAGAGAAATTTCCGAACGTTTTACGAACGAATTTCGTAATAATAATAAAACGAATCGAAATCAAGCGACCCCTGGTAACGCTTGTTGGCCAGCATAAATTCTTGAAATTGAGATTTTCCTTCTTAAAGACTTCCTTTTCAACCGTCTTCTCGGAGCCCATCGTCCGTCGTTCCCGGAAGACGGAAACAGATTATAACTATGATAGATATAGCAACAGACTGCCCCCAGGCCGCCGATACGATACCCATTCCAAGGCCCCCACCATCCACCGCCTAATGACAGCAGACACATCTGCTCGATTTCCCAGCCAACGCATTAGGCCAAAAACCAAAGTGAGAAAGTCATGGGGGAGGGGAATGGGGTTGAAAGCGGGTGGAGGAAAAGCATTTCACAAAAGTTAAACGGTCAAAAATTAAGCAAAAGCAAAAACAACAACAATAGCAACAACAACAACAACAACAACAGCAACACGGCGATATATAAGCCAAGTTAATGAGCACAAAAACAACACGCGGGCAAAACAGTAAAGAAAAACGTTAAGGCATAGAAAAGCTGTTATGTAAAGAAGGCCAAAACGACGACGAAGAGGAAGGGAGGGAAAAAATAAACTGGAAATGAGTTGATTTGGTGGCACCCACTCCTCCTCCTCCTCCTCCTTCGAAGCATGCCAAAATTGCCAGCTCGACCAAAAAACTAATTTCAAATGGGATTTTCCCTTCGGTTAAGATAGAAAAAACGCAGAAACGTAGAGGAGCAATAATAAATAGCCAACGGTTTTCGGTTTTGGCCAGCAAAATAAAATCCACTCAAAAGTTATTAAGTGCAAATTAATGAACATTAGCGGCTGCTATGCTGCCTTGCTGCCTTGCTGGCTTGCTGCGATGGCGCTGCCTACTTTGGGACGTCTCTCCTGCGGCTGCTGCACCAAATTGATGCAAGGCCGAGGCAGCAGGGAGGGTGGCCGGATGGCAGGACAGACTGAAATTTCATTTAATAATTTTTCAATTAAATGCAGACTGCTGACCAGCAGAGAGGGAGATTCTGGGCAGTAATGGGAAGAGAGCCAAGCCAAGCCAAGCCATGTGGAAAGCTTAGGGAGCCTGCGAAAGCCATGGGAAGAAGGCAGAGAAGGCCTCTGGATTGGGGCATACTAATTAATGAGAGTATGAGCACTTGGAGGTTGTTCCAAGACTTAATTTCCACTCAATTATGGTACGGCAACATTTATGCTAGTTATTAAATCATAGAGAACCATAAGTTTAAACCAAATTTAGCAATTTTAGCTGACTGCAACAAAGCGGGACTCAGAGTGGCCATTTATTTCGTATTTCCCTTCTGCCATAATCTGTATATGATCCACTCTCCATTAAGCTTTTTCCCTCCATTATTCCTTAAGGAAAACCATCCCATCAAAGATTATGTGCTGCCGAGGCCGAGGCAATTACTCATACTTTCATTGTGGCTCCCATCAAGTCAAGCCTAAAATGGCCATTTGGCTGTCTGAGTTGGCTGTCTTGGGTTTCGTTTCGTTTCGTTTTGGGGTATATCGTCATCGTCTGGCCTTGAATTTAATTAAAATCTCATTTAGTCCGGACGGATTAGAGCCAAAGGCTAATAGACCCGTCGCGCCAGCTCAGCAGCGAGTACTCCCGTGCTCTCGTACTCCCGAACTACTTGTGTTGCAACCATTCGCAGCGCCCCACGACCTGCGATTGTCCCGTTCTCCGGTTGCCGTATGGCAATTAGGCCCGGAGCCCGGAGCCCAGAGCCTGGAGCACGGAGAGTTCCTCTGATCAGTCAAGCAGCATTAATCAGTAAGCAATATAAATAATAATTTGAAAGAAAAAAGAAACAAGAGAAACCCAAGAAGAATGAACAACTCTCGCATTTAATGAACAGCCAACGCAGAAAACAAAAAGGAGATAAGGAGAACAGTAGAAACACGGGAAAAAATGGCGGACAACCAAAAAGGAACTGGGGAAAATGCGAATTGCAAATTGCTGACCTAGTTCACTGTAGCCATTCTGCGTGTTTCACCTGAGCCTGAGCCTGAGCCCGAGCCTGAGCCCCGCCATTAATTGACATTAATTATGGTTATTCATATTCATTTCTGGGTTTGTTTGGTTGTGTGTTCTCTTACCTGGATTCGAGGCATTTATGTGGAACTCGCAGAGGTTCTTGGTGCCCTGGGCAAAGTCGTAGGAGTCCGAGTCGGTGAAGAGTATGTCCACATCCAGTTCGAAGCCCCGATTCGGTATGCCCTGCTGCAACGGGGCCGAGAAGGGGCTCGAGTGGAAGGCGACCAGCATTTCTGCGCCACTGAAAGTCACAGACAAAACAGGAAAATTGAAATGAAAATGATTTGCATTTGTATTTACAGTATTATATTAAATTGGCAGAATATCTTGGCAGATAAAAGAATTAGAGGGGTAATTTAATATATTTTCCATTGAATTTTCGAATTTACACATATTTATTTGGAATGAACTCCTAACATGGAACTCTTAAAATGCAATAATATTCTATTTCTTTGAATTATCAAACGAGTAAGTTACACTTCTTCATCACCGTCTGCTGTGTGCGTCTGCTGGGAAATCTAAAAGCTGCCGTTTCTTTGAAGGAAATTAATTGAGATTTTAAGGAAATTGATATTCCCATCAGTAAAATCTTAAAGTGCAATAATCTTCATAGTTGAATTTAATTAAATATAGCATTACGTGCCCGTTTTCTACTGCTAAGAATCTCAGAAGTTTTCTCCACATTGCTCATACGCCCCATCTGACAGCTGCTGCTGTATCGAGTGCTGCGCTCTTCTGGCCATAACCAGGCCACTGGCACTCCAATTAGAGGCGTGAAAAAAGTTGTGCTCACATAAATTTAATTTGCACAATTCGGCAAACAAGAAAGTCGTAAAGTTTTTGGCCACGAAAGAGGCAACAAACCAACAACCAACAACCAACAACCAAACAACCAACGTTTGGTGGGCGTCTTGCCAAATCCCTGACTGCCACGCCCAAAAGTATGACGCAGCGCACTCTGCGCTTTGGTTTTGCTTTGTTTCGGGCTATTTAAAGTGTCCGCTGGCCCGCTCCGCTCTTCTGTCCGCTCTCTTGTCGCCGCCGTCTGGTTGTTTGCATTTTTGCTGCCAAATTAACTTTTTTCGCCATTGTCTTGCCTGCTGCCTGGCAAATGGGGAGTAAGTCCGACAAAGTTTTAGGCAAATTTTTTGGCATAACAAAGTAACAGTCGAGTCGGGCCAAAAATGTAGCCGTTTGTCTTTTCGTATGTTTTTTTTTGGCCAAAATTATGAAATGGTAGTCGCCTGTGGTGGGTGTGTTGCAGCAAATCTGTTTCAGTCACCTCTATGAAACAGAACGGGTTCAGTTCCGTCTGTCTGTGGCAGTAGACGGCGCGACGCCACCAGATTTTATGCTCTCCAAGCAATGGCAATGACATCGAGAGTGTTCATAAAACTTTCGAGCAATTGGCTCTTTCTTGAGAAGTACAACTAAATGCACAACTATTGAAGAATATCTTCAATCATTTTCAGAGGCGGAGAGGGAGGGGTTGTTTTTATCAAGTACTCCCTCATTCACTTCCTGTTTAACATGCCTCGTTCGTATCCATATAAATTATGCTCAAAGTTTTCAATTTAAACATCAAATTGAATTTTTATTACTCAACCATGAGGTGCACACGGAGCGTATGCGTAATATGGCCTGACATGAAATAAAACAGAAACTGAGACACACGACCTGGCAGGGGGCTCACGCACCCGCCTAAGCCAGGACCTGAGAAGCACTTAAAAGGAAACTCCCACGCAGACGATGTCAAGAGCCATCAAACATGGCCAACAAAATGGCTTTTTAATACGTGTAAGTGTGGCCGAGTGGGAGCTCCTTATTATTTAAGGAAAACGTGCTTCGTGTGGATGGGGCGGATGGGGCATACAACAGCTGCAACAACGTTTTTGTCAGTGCCAAGTGCAATAAACTGCAAATGAAAAGTGAATTAATTTTTAATAAAGCGACACAAATGCTTGTGTCCTGGGTCCCCAGCTCCTGCCGTTTATCCTGGGGGATGTCCTGCTTACTTGGGGCATGTCCTGTTTTGGGGAATGTCCTGTTTCACAGCATGTGTGTGGGTGTGCGTATATAGGGGCCAGGGCAGCGTTTGTGTGCTTTTGCGTGGCATTTGGTTACTTTATGGCCTGCGGCATACTTGTGGGTGTCGTGAAATCAACACGAACCCATAGCCATGTCTATGCCCATGCCCATGCCCATGCCCATGCCCATGCCCATGCCCATGCCCATGCCCATGCCCATGCCCATGCCCATGCCCATGCCCATGCCCATGCCCATGCCCATGCCCATGCCCATGCCCATGCCCATGCCCATTCCCATGCCCATGCCCATGCCCATAGCCTCCACCGTAAGCCCGTACTCCATTTGCCCTGCCTTTAGTTGCTCTCATGGTTCGCCTTTGTCGGTTATCAATACACGAAAACCCCTCCCTGTCGTTCCTGTCAGGGTGTCCAGACCGCAAATGGCAGCACAGCACCGTCGCCACTCAAAATTCTCTCCAGCATTGCGGTCAACGCGAGTCTGGGTATTCACAGGCAGGTGTCCGCTAGTGTTTGGAGAGCCTTAGAGTACACGGGAATTTCAAGTGATTAAAGGACACAGCCCTTAGTGAATTATACGCAATTTCGGATGCGTTTCCGCGATTTCGAGCGAAACCCAAAGAGCACACGGAGCTCATTAGGCAGTTGATTGAACCAGCTCGAAATGGAGCCGGAATGTTTGTGCAAGTCGCACTGAAACACAAAATTTAGTTGGTGGCATTACGAAAGGGGGCTAAGCGTATTACGAAAGAGTATAGCGGTCGTGTTCTCTACTTTGCGGAATCGTTATTTATGTAAGCAGCCACTGATTTTTGCAGCTATCTATTCCTGAATGGCCCTGAAACTTTAAACGCCTGCAGGGTAAACCATCAACTACCTTAAATTATTATTAACCATGGGCAAACATCCTTGACACCAAACTCCACCCACGCGCTTCCCCCCGGCAGCCTAATCCGCAAAGTGCATACTCAGAACGGAAAAAAGCAGGCAGCAGAGGAAGCTGAAAATTTGTGCCATAAAAAATTAATATGCAATTTAAAAAGTTATCGCTTTGAGTTTTTCTTTTACTGCTAACAAAAATTAACATTTACTTAGAGGAAAAGCAACAGCTGCTGCAAGTTTTCCACCAGCTTTTCCACCCACCAAGGCTACCAAAAAAAAAAAAAAACACAAAAAGCACAAAAAAAAGGAAACGAACGAAGAGGCGCTCCAATAAAATACCAACGTCTCGTGGCACCTTTAGCTTGTTGCAATTTTAAGTTGCTCTGCAAAATTAATAATTTTCATGTGGCTTTTCCTCACCCTGTCTCTCTCACTCTGACTCTCTCTCTCCCTCTCCCTCTGTCTTTCGTTCTCTGTAAGTGTCTCCTCGCCTTCTCTCCTGTATGCATATGCGATTTTCGTACAAAGTCGGAGTGAGTCCCGTGTCTGAGAGGTGAGAAGTAGAGGTGGAAATGTTTGAGGAGCTGGAAGCGACCCTCTCCCACTCCTCTGTGTATGCATTTATAATTCGTATGCTCATGTCGCGTATGACGTGACAGAGGAGGGCTGGCAGGAGCTAAAGGTGCTGCAGCTGGAAAGATGTTGCATGAGCTACGAGGCTGGCTTCTTAATGCCGTTTCTCTCGGCCACCCACCCACTTTTCCATCAAGCTTTCGGAGCGGAGCATCTTTCGTCGTTCGTTTTTCGTCTTTCGACTTTTTCGTTTTTCTCCATCTTGTGCATATTACGCTCTATGCATATTTGATGCGCTCCACCGTCCCTCTGCCCCCTCTGCCCCCTCGCACCTGTGCAGAAGCAGCGTGAGCATGATTATGGGATTTTCCCAAGGATACGGAAAGGATGTCAATAAATGCGAGAGTGCAACTCATTAAGAGATTAAGGGCCACAAGGCAAAGCGATCATCGTCAGCCCCATAACCATTATGGTGATCATCAAGATGGATCCCCTGGAAATATTACATATTTGCACAGCTGCCCGGGCAGACAGCTGTAGAGACACTGTGGAGGATAGAACGCAGGAAGCCCGAAAAAAAAATCAAAGTTTATGTGCAGGTCTCAAGAGGCTCTCTGCAAAAGAGCAAACTTTTGCCCCTGGCCGAAAGACAACAAAAACAAATTCTCAAGTGCTAGATAAATGGCCAAGCGGGCGGTGGGTTGTTGGGGGGGTGGGGTAGAGGTCGTCCTGTGGCAGAGGCAGAGGCGAAGGCCACTTGAATGTCATGTAAAGGCGTGGGCGTGGCTGAGAGCTGCATTCGAGCATTCTGTGGGATGTCCTAAAAGTGTTTTTAAGTGCTTCGAGAGGCAGACCTGCAAGAATTTATGGCAATCGAAACGAAAATTAACTAGTTCCGCTTCCGGTTGACGTATGTATACATATGAATGTTACTGTACTGACTAGTTCTTTATGATAGGCTATAAAATGGAGTTAAATTTTTATTGCCATTGTAAATTATATTCGTACAAAAAGTATCATTTTCCATGATAATAAAACGATTTAATCACAATTCCAAGGAAGGAAGCACAGTTCTAAAGAAAGTTCTAGCTTTAAATATACTTTTTGTATAAAGTGCTTTCAATTAGTAAATTATTTGAGCCAATTCAGCCGAATGGAAACCATACTTGTATAAACTTTGGCAATTCAGCAATCACCTCAGACAATTCGCACACTAATGAGTCAGTGTACTACCAGTGTATACATAGTTGGAGCAACTAAAACTACACCGATTAGCTGCGTTTCAATTACTTAAAGCCACCTCTCCAAACCGCCGAGCCTCAGAGCCGCAGAGCCGCAGAGCCGCAGTACCACTGTTCCAGTGTGTGTGTGTTTGGGAGTTGGGAAAACTTGCGAATTGCTTGTGAGAGTCGCTTGTCTTTAAGGATTTATGGTTGACGATCTCTATGTGTACGAACGTGCGAGTAAATGCTGGCGAAACTTGGCAACTAATGAGCAAAATTTTGCCATTGCATAAATCATATGCATCAAAATGTTTTCAATAGAAATGGCAGCAGAACAGAACCAAAGTTCCAACCAAACGGCAACATAAATCTATTTATTTCAATGTGTGTGTGTGTTTGTGTGTGTGTGTGTGTGTGTGTGAGTGTATCTTGAATCTGGTATCTCGTATCTGTTTTTCACTTTTCGTCTCTATGTCTCTCAGTCTGTCTGTCTGTTCGTCCGATGGTTTGTCTGTCTGTCTGTCTGTCTGGCACTGTCTGCAGAGCCAACCCAATTTCCGGTTTTTGCTTAAGCATTGCAATGCATTGCGCACAATTGTAAGGCCCACACACACACACATAGATTAAAGCTGTGCCTATGTGTGTGTTAGTGTGTCTTTGTATCTATGTGTAACTGAATTGGAACACATGCGCCCCAGGCCAAAACTGCAGTGCAGTGCACTACTCGACTGCGGTCTTCACACTGGGACTGGAACTGGAACTGGGAATGGAAGTAGGAATGGGACTGGGAATGGGAATGGGACTGGGGCTCTTTCACTCACTTACACCAGTGATGCGGAAAAAGGCTCTCAATCACTGTGATTGAGAAATCACTCTGGCTGGGGGATATGCTCGAACTCATAGATCAGGCCTCCAGTGACTTTGATTGGTCTTCAAAGCTTGCCAGTTATTTGGCAGTTCGGGGCTATACATTTGTAGGAGAAGAGTCCAGCCAACCATTCACGATACGATGCTCGTAATTTTGGCATCTTCGAAGTTTATTTGGCAGGGAATCTCAAGGGCTTCTATCATAAGATACGGTGTCGGATCACAGTATTTCAATATTTCTTCGCGGCCGAGCATCACGTTTTTTTGTACAGGGACATTCACAGGAATCACAGCACCTACCAAGTAGCTGTTTTCTCATCACTGTGGGACACACACACACACAGCCATACACAGACATGAACACACACACACACACACACATGCTCATTAAAAATGTCTGTCTATCTTTTCTTGTAAATGTATTATGAGCTTTGCTGTGCTCATATTTAACTTTTTCATAAAAGGGAGAAATGGCGTTAAATAAATGTCCTCTGTCTGTCTCACTCTTTCTTCTTCTTCATCCCTCTCGCTCTCTTTTGCGTTTTCTTTCTCTTTTTCTTTCTCTAGGGTTCTCATGGCACAAAAGTAACCCATGCAATGGGGTAAAAAACTTTTGAAAAGGCGCCTTTCTTGGGACTTACCGTGACACGACGCGTGGCAACCAATCGCCGCCGCAGTATTTGGCCAGCACGGGATCGTTGGTGGAGCTGCCGTCATAGAAGATGAGATGATCACGTTCGCCCGTGCAGTCCGACCAGGCGCGTATGGAGCGTGAGGTCTTATTGAAGCTGGCAATTGACCTGTGTACGAGAGAGGACAGAGTGGAAAGGTTAACCATACGAAACAGAAAAGAAACAATCGCAAATGGGTAAGCAATCAATTCGCAAATTCAATGAAAACAATTCCATTGCACCGAAATCGAAAAGGATTGTATATAGATATATTCGCATACATATATGACTTAATGGCCTGTCAGAGCTTATAAATATGGGAAGGGGCGTGGGAGCCGGCTCTCCTTTCATAAATTGGAATGTGAAATAAATGGAAGCTAATATCAAAAAAAAATTCACCTAATCCCATCAATCCAATAAAAAACTTCACATGTTTCCTTTTAATACGTTTTTGCATACAAATTACATTGAATGTTTAGTCAGACAGTCAGTCAGACAGTCAGTCATTCAGTTAGTCAGAGATCCCTCTCTATATGTGCATACGGAATGCATTCTGCCTTCTGTGTCTGTGTGTGTGTGTGTGTGTGTTTTGCTGCATTTAATTGGAATATACAAAACTTTTCGCACAGAATGCTTAACATTCTCGGACATGAAACAGTTTCATTTTGCAGTTGTCGTGCAGTTAACAAACTGCAAACTCGAACTTCGCTTAGCAATTTGCCAAATTGAAATTTGTCATACAAATGCAGATGTAGATGCAGATGCAGATGCAACCCACAGATCCCCATATCCCCATATCCCAATATCCCAGACACACACACATCCATTGAAAGGGAGGGGATGCGGAGACAGGTACGGGACTGGACGGGACAGAATGGTAATGCTTATTTAATGCTCTCCAATGCAGGTGGCATAGAATTTTCGGTAGTCATGCCCCATACCTATACCCATCATCCCGTCATATGCCCCGTCCTGCAATCCTGCCTTCTACTTACCGCTTCACTAAGGCCTTGTGCTGATTCTCCTGGCTAACGGCAATCATGGCATGTTTGCTGGTGGGAACTTCTTTCTGTCGTATGGTCCAGTAGCAGGTAACATTCCTCGGATACATACCAGGATAATTTGGACTTTGCAGGCGACACTTGTTACGATAGCATTCATCGAATTGCCTCGTACAATAGGTGCCAGGTGTGACACGGCCCAGTTCGAGCGGCTTATCGGGCAGACCGTATCTAGAAGAGAGGGAGAGAGAGAGAAAAAGAGAGGGGCCCGGCCAAAAGGGTCAGTAAGTGCTGTACGAATAGAATTTTCATTTAGTTACGGTTTCTGTTCGCTGTGTACGTGGCAGTACATTCTGAATGGTATTTAAGTCTGGGGCCAGGGCCAGTGGCACAACACAAAGAGCGGGAAAATTTGCATAAAATGTGCTACCGGCAGGCAGCACAGACCTGGGGTCCACCCTCCTCTACCCATTGTTTAGTTTGCTAATGGTGTGCACAGGATTCGGACTCTGGACTCCGGACAGCGGACAGCGCACCACCACGATCGGACAGTTCGGCGATTCTATTCGGTATTTTGCTCGGTCTCTCTCTTTCCAATGAAAATTGTGTGGAGCTCATTCAAGCGTAAAATACATTTCAATTTCTATTTATTGTAGTACCTCTCATTCACTCGCTTTCTTGCTGAACAAAAAACGCGACACATTCAAAAGGAAGGTACTATAGAGAGAGAGGGATACAAATTTGACACATGCCTAGGCACAGGGCACAGGGCACGGGGCACAAATGGATTGCCCTACAACAAGTACAACAAGTACAACAAGGACAACAAGTACGCGTACATGTTAGGTGAGGTGAGGATGAAAATCTATTGAACCGAGTCAGTACAAAGCTCATGTTTTATGCAGGCACAGAGGGCCGCGCCTTCACCTTCCGCCCATCCCCTGGGCGACGACCAAATGGCATTGTTCTCTCAGATCGAAGGATTTCTAAGCAGTTCTAAGCAGCCTTAGAGGTGAACTAGAAATAGAAATAACAGCAAATGGGAGATGAGAGAAGCCAAAGGCACTCTGGTGGCATTGCAATTGCGAGGTGGGACCGAAGAGTGCCTCCCAGCAGGTGGAATATCTATTGAAAACTGTTCAAGTGTCCCTCTCCCGAAATGCTGCTCTAAACCCTCTGGCAGTTTGTCAGTTCATCGCGGAGCTGGGAGTTTGGGGCAATGGGGCTGGAAGGGGAACTTACCTTACAACTGCATCCGACTGGCTGATAAATTTATATCTTATGCTGAACTCAAAAGGCTTCTCATCTCGTATATTGCGTGGCGGATGAAATACCTAAAAAGAAGGATGGAAAAAACGAGGAAATAGTAAGAACTGAATGCGATTTGAAAATTTATTGAGATTGAGATCCCCGAAAAGTGCAATCTGAGTGGAAATACGCAATATTCTTTGTCGTCGAAGTGCTGGAAGTTTCGCTGCTGCTTAATGCGCGAAAGAATTGCCATCTCCACGCGCAATTTTCCTTTAATTATGCAATCTGCCATTCTTGCAGTTCCACTTTTCCACATTTCCATGTCAACGGCTCATCAACACGTTGCAGAAAAGTGTCTGGAGGAAGCAGAGACAGAGGCAGAGACCAAACCAACCCAGTTCTCTCTGTCGCAAAGAATCCATTTTTATTAATTTTCATAATTTATGCGTGGCAACTCGACGGCAACTGAAACAAGAATCTCGTCCTGATATGCCCATGGACATGTCCTTTATACTTATATTCCCTTGTCCATTTGCCAACTTTTATGGCCGTGCGTTTATTTAAAAATTAATCAAAAAGTGGCAATGGCAGCCGCGCTGCCGTCGACTGTTGCCTGCCTCAAGTCAACATTACGCATACGCCGTGTGTGCGTGCTGCAAAAGTTGTTCAATTTTAAATTGGAAAAAAAAATGAAAAAATTGCCAGAAAGGACACGTAAGCTCTTGGTTGAAGAGAAGGCCCTACTCTGGCTGAAGAAATTCAAGATGAAGGGGTTCTTGAAGGGAGTGCTGGGAGATCTGTTAATCTTCTTTACACGTTTCTATGGATACATTTTTATTAAAGATAGTATGATTCTCATGGACTCTCGGCAATGCATTACTGGAGGACTTTTACTCACCTTCACAGATGCCGTTACCGTTGATGTTTCGCTGAAATACAATTGCGGTCCTGTGGCCTTGCCGCACCACGAGCCCCCGGTGAACGGGCGTCCCAATTCGCTGAGCTGCCGAGTAAATAAATAAAAATTTAATTAATTAAAAATCAAGTTTGTTTCACCGCGTTGCTGGTGACACAGCACAGCAACGACGCAAACAGGAAGGTTAAAAGCAATTTGCACGGCTCCGCAAAATGTTGCTCTGACGCAACATTTAAAGCCCACTCCAGTCTCCTCCCAGGGCCGTGTAACATTACGCGGAAATTGGGTTAAGTTATAGTTGGATATGCCATGTGCCCTGTGCCCCGTGCCCCGTGCCCCGTGCCTTGTGTCCTGTGCCTTTATTGATTTTATTGGCATGAGTGAAAAGCGCATACAAAATTAATAAACACACGGAACGGCGTAATAGCGAAACAGCGTAACAGCGGGATGCCCCTGCCGACCATCTGGCAGGGACTAATGGATTACGAATATGGCTGGAGTGTTGTGTAATTTTTTGCGCTCTCAATGTTTGATTGTTTTCCTTTCCTCGAATGCAGTTGGCACCGGCAACGGTATAAAGAACTGGAACTATGTGCGCCATATATTTCTGGGCCATCTCTGCCATTTTTTGTATGCGAAAAACTGTTGGCAATTGTCGAAGGTGTGCGACCAGCAGCCAGCTGCAACAACACTGCCCAGTGAATAGCAGAGGACACCAGCTCCAACTCCAGCCAGTCCTGGCTGAACACCAAACCAAGCCCATAAATGTATTTACATTGCGACCAAAAAAAAGGGCGCCTAAAGCCAGGCAAACGGTAGAGCGGATAAATTATTAATGCTCCGAGTGGAGGCGGCCCACAAAAAGAGCAGCCGAGCAGCCGAGCAGTTGGAAGGGAATCAAAAGTGATGGAGTATGGCAGTGCCCTGGAATCTGACAGAATCTCAATCATTCTTTCAGATGCATTCATGGAGTCATCCTGTGATTCATTTGGCACACAGATCTCCTTGAGGAGTCATTATATATTCTCTCAATCATTCGTTCAGCAAAGTAATACATTCTATATTCATTCAAGGATTCATTTAATGAGCACCAAACCAAATCCGTGCTACAGCATACCCCTCAGAGGAAAATCTTCTACCCTTTTATCGGAGGAGGTACAAACGATTCGTTCCGCCCATGGGGCCACTGACATTTATTGAGCCTCGCATAGGCAGCATTAATATGGCTAATACCAGCATGGCATGGCAAGGACCAGTACTAGTGCGAGGGGTGGACAATTTTTTTTCTCCGATTTTCCTCTGTTTCTCTTTTTCTCTTTGCCTGTGGCCTAGGTCGGTGGCCAGCCAGCAGACAGCATCGAGCAATGATGGGCGGCGGCGGCAGTGTCGAGAATGGGAATGGCAGCTCATTTACACTGAGGTTCCAATTGATTAAGTTTTTAGTTAATGGGTTATTTGAACTGAACCATGGTCCGACCGTGATGTCCTGTGCAGTGCCTATGTCGTCCGTGTCTATAGCGCTGGCCCCGAGACCCTTATGCAGGACATGTCCTGCGGCCGGCCCCGGACTCAAACAACAATTTTTGCTGTAATTGCAAAGTCGCCAATCGACGTCTGGCCAATATTTGTAGCTGGTTAGAGTTGCAGTTGCAGAGAGAAAGCGAGACAGAGAGAGAGAGAGAGAGAAAGAGATAGATAGATAGAGATAGATAGAGAGTCCGGGCCATGACTGTCATATTGAATGACCAGAGCCAGTCGTCCCTTGGCCATCCCTTTCCATCTTTCTGTAGGATAAATGGTTGCAGGATAATGGGGGGATAGGGCGGGGCTTTGGGGCTGCTGTGGCAGGACCACAAGCAGGCTCGGCTGCCTGGCATAATGGTAATTTTCTGATTTCGATTTTGTGTAAATTCATTGCAAACTCTGGCCGAGTTCGAGTGAGTCCGGTGTCCGTTGTCCGTTGTCCGGGGTCCGAGGTCCTGCTCCTAGTCGTCTGCCTCTCCCAATCCTTGGTCCTCTTCATCATCGTCATCATGTCCATTGTGTGCATTGGAGCGTTATTAGCATCGACTTCATAACGAATTATTGGACTTTCGTCTTTATCTGTGTGTGTATGTATGTATGTGTGTGTGTGTATGCGGGGGTCCCCTCTCTTTTACCATTTTCCATCTATCTCTGGGTATTTTCCCTATCTTCTCTGCCTTTTTTGCTTTTTCTGCCTCGTTTTGTGTTGGTTTTAAATTGATTGAATTATTATTGTAGCCATGCAGCTATTTTTCGGCCTGCTTGCCGCCTTTGGGGTTAAATCTTAAAGCAATTTTCCTTGATTAGGGCCAAGGCTAATAATGGTCCGACTTTTTGCCCAAACATTTGCTCACATGTCAGTCGGAATAGTCACATTTGTCTGGCCAGGGGTCTTACACAAAGGTAATTGAAAGTTCAGCTTGTTTGTTTATTGTTTCTTGGTTGCACTTAAAAGTCGAAAGAGTTTTGCCCTGCTTAAGCAGGCGTATTTTATGTAGGCTAAAATGTGACAAGGAGTGGAATAATTTAAGAGATTGGTGTACACTGAATATACGATATTGCAGAAAATTATACTTTAATTATATATTTCGTTTTTATATAAAAAAAGTATTGAAATTAAATAGAATTCACATTCAATTCAATTTCATTTAAATATACAACACTTAACAAAAATATTATTCAGAAAATACCTAATTTAAATATGATATATATTTAAATCAAATATTAATGACAAGAATTACGATTTTTTGCAATTTGCGCTCTTGTCATATTATTTTGTTTAAGTCTAAGCGAGAATATTAATATTTTAATTGCAAAATTTAAAGAAAAGAACAAGATATGCCTCGCTTTGTGCTGTTAAGCTGAGTTGTGCACTTCCAGCAGCATTGTGTCGAAAGCATTAAGTATTGAGTGCAACTCAATGTTAATTCTGATCCATTTCGGCCACGCCCTGCGTTGCATTGTTCGGGGCTCAGAGCAGAAACATACACGCGCACACGCACACGCACACACACACACACAGACACATACACGCAGTGAGCGATAAAAGTTTTATCGGCATTGCGCTGATGTGTCCTGGCATCCGCTGGATCCTCTTCTCGCTTCATAATCTGCCAACAATGGACAAAAGCTGCCGCTTGTCACAGAAAGGGAAGCCATTCCCTGCTCAGACCCTTCTGTGATAGTACGAGTGTATGTATTTCCACTTAATTGTGAAACAATTTAAGCGCATTATCTGCAGGTCCCACTGTCCCAGTGTCCCACTGTCGTCCACAATAGATTTATTGGAGTTTAAAGCATTTGGCATATTACAAATAAATTATGAAACCATGGGAGGCTTTTAATTTGCAATACAAATGCCGTTCCGATCCACATAAATCGCTAGAAATGAATAAATAAATAAAAAAAGTATTCTAACCTTTGGAGACATTTTCCTTGACAAAAATCGTAAATTTTCCCACAAAAGTTGAACGGAGAAGACCTCGAGTTGAGTTATGAGCTTATCCAAGGCAAACTTCTGGATGTACATACTTGGCTGCACATGTATATCGTCTGTGTATATATATGTATATCCCAATAAAAACTATCGACAAACTTGAGCATGTCCAAGCTGCTTCCAGTCCTTGGGCTGTTGTTGTCTCATGGCCAGGACGAGGATGGCTCTCTGCAGGAGGAGGAATTGTGGAGGAGGAGCAGGTCTAAGCGAGTGTTATGATTGTCAAATATTGAGTCATTTGCTCAAGCTGCTCTCGCAAGGACACACAGCAAGAAGAGCTGCTGCTGCCCAAATCCCCCCTCCTTGGGGGCTGTTGTTGATTTAGGCTAATACGTTTATGCATAAACTTTATTATTTATGATTAGCAATATTAGCAAATAAAGAAGGGGCGGCCAGGGAGAGTTTTAAATCGATGTCAACGGGGGGGTTTGGGTCATCTAATACCCTGCAAAGCGAACACCACATGTACTTATTTACTGTGAGCAGCGCACAGCGACGCCTGGCCTAAAGATTGTTTGCTAAATTATTAAAAATAATTCAGAAAAGGTCAAGATAAGGACAGCAGCAGCGGCAGCACAGTCCCTGTATCCCTTTTTGGCCTGCTACAAAATGCATGAGACAGAATGTCCAACTAAATTGAATAAATGATTAAACTGAAACTTCAGGCTAGCTCTTAAGTTGGGGTTCCGGGCCCCGGGCTGCGGGCTCCGGATTCCTGGAACTGAACTGACCTGGCCTGGCCTGACCAAATCACACCCGTATATATACGATATACGATATATATATATGTACATATATAGAGGAACGAACGGCAGCGGATATAAATTTTCCGTTTCGGTCAAGAATTTATGTGGCCAGGCCATGACACGCATTATTTATACAAGTTCGAGGGATCGGAGGGCGGTGCCACAAAAACCGCGTCAGCAGTTAAAATTGCCCTTACTGAAAAAACGTTTTGAAAATAAAAAGTAAAGCGAGGCACACCCAGCTTCGATGGAGGGGATAGGGAAATGTGTAAAAAGACCCGGATACAACACAAACCTGCGGTTAGTTACGGGTCCATATACTACACTACTACTCGTAGTAGAACTGCAACGACTACAATGAACAGGGACATGGCAGGAGGGGCAACGCTGCCGGGCAGCGGCACAAAAAAATTGAAAATATTTAACTGCATTTTAAAACTGAAACGAAAGACAGAACAAAACAACAATGACAAAGAATTGGGTTTTCGGTGGAAACATGCAACTCTCGGAAGGACTAGAGGGGGTGTCCCTCTCCCTCTCCCTCTGCCTCGCCCTCTCCCCTGTCCATGGATACCCCGAAAACTGTGACACTGCTGCTGGTGCTGCAGCCTGTACACATGTCAAGCGCCAAATGAAACCTCAACAGGACAGTACAGGACGTGTAGAGGAGAGGATCGGAGCGGAGTAGTTTTTGGGGACGAGCACCGCAAAATGTCAGCGCACGCCCCACGCTTGTTAAAATTTATTGTTGCACAAAGAGCCAGCAGCCGGTGGGGCAGGGACGTGGCATCAGGCATCAGGCATCCCATCCCCGCCTGACACAGAGCCTACAGCCTACAGAGCTAAACTAATAGAGGTTTATGGTTTTCCAGCAGAGAGAGAGAGCTAACTAGTTAGCGAAGGGAAATGAAACCAATGAAAATCCCGACTTTTAGCAATCGGAGAGGCCTGTACAGGTTGATGGAGAAAAAGAGAATCTATAAATAATATAGGCAAACTCTTTACCGAATGAAGAAACAACAAAGTAACATAGAATCTAGGCAGAAATGATTTAAATTCATTAAAAGATAAATGCAGCACACTTCGGGATATCATTTTCAATTCTGAATACGAGCTTATTTAGAAATGATTCAAAGCCCAAAACAGATACATTTGAGTGTCAACACTTTGTACAAACATTTTATTTAAGCTTCAAATGAAAACAGGGAGCATTGGGCAGTAAGGGAAGTGCAAGAAGTGTATCAAAAGCAATTTATCCAATGCCAGTCAACCCCAAAAACCAGCACAGATAAAGATACAGATGCAGATACAGCTACAGCTACAGCTACAGATACAGATACAGCTATAAAAAGAGAGTGGGGGAGGGAACATATTGCACAAGTCAATTACAGGGATTTAGTGGGCTTTTTTGTACATTCTATTTAGCCAGGATTTTAGTGTTGGCATTACGACGATAAGGAGATCCCAGACCCTACCCAAATGGAGCCGCAAAGTTTGCGATAAAAATATATACACACACGACACATGCACACCACACACTACTCACTACACACTATATTCGTACTATAGTATGTTGTTATACATGTTGGTACTACGAGTACATGTTAAATAGTTTTCCTTTTTGTCCCAGTGACGATAGGGCAGGACAGGAATGGGCGGGGCGGAGCAGGGCAGGGCAGGGCAGGGCAGGGCAAATTGATATGAGCACCCAGCAACACGAGCAGCACTCAAGCTTCCAATCCCCAGGATCGACATGACACACACACACACACACACAGGCGTACAATTCAATTCAATTTGCCGGGCTAATGTGGTATTTGTCAACGGAGGACCAAACAGAAAATTACAGAATTGCTCGGACATTGATTGAATCGAACGACAAGCCGAGACGACAACGAAAGACCAACGACGACGAAAGCTGCCAATCATGGCAGGGACCAAAGTACAGGACCAGGACCCCTCACAGCTCCCCGCACAGCTCCCCTCATTCGGCTGGGGCATAAAATTATAGCACAGAGATATGGAGTGCAAATCGTCCCACGGGAGTTGCTCGGCGAAACTATTTTTATGATTACGCAATATACATTTTAATAAATTAAATTTTTTTGGCTGGCTCTCTTACCTGCATGAAGCCCTCGGGGCAGCCGGGCAGCTCGCCCGTGGGACTTAGATTCGTTTCATAGCCATCCACATCCGTATCGACCATGCCTTCGTCGAAGCGTCCCACCGTAAAGCCATCAAAGATGATCTGCCAAAACGGAATATGTGGTCAAAAAAATGTTACGTGCATATAAATATGTACAAACATTAATAGAGTGGCGACTAAAGGGTACCCTATTACATATGTTTGATTTTTATGACTTAATAGGAGATTCATGAGAGACATTAAATTGTGTAAATATATTGCATTATTTTAGGCCGAGAATCCTTTATACACCTCTGCTCATCCGCAACATTCCAGGGTATTAAAACTATATTTTATATTTGCTTAAAGTTATGCAAATGAAATTCCATTTGCGAAAAAAATGTAAGGGACCACGCCTCATTGTGCTTGGTCCGCATCCGCCCACTGTTTGCATATTTGATTGGCCATAAAAAAAGAAGGAAAATTCCTGGGCACACACACACACACAGGCATACACACACGCAGTTTCCCAGAGAATGCCTGGGATGCCGCCAGGAGTCAAGTCAAGGTCGGAGCGGGATGTTGCGTGGCTGAAAGTCAAGTGTCTAATCTTATATGCAATATGTATTCGTCTGTACATTATGTACTCGCATGTACATACATATGTGGGAAAACACTTGTACTTCTCCCCCAATAAAATATGCAAATAAATGTTGGTATTTATGTGTGTGCTGAAAATTGAAAAGAAAACTCCAATAAAGGGTTGCAGCAGCAGCATCAGATTTCATTCCAACACCTCTCTACGAAGCCGAAAGGAGAGCAGAGATCCCATCCAATTTCTAATATTAAACAAAGGAAAAGTGACAGGACCTGAATGAAAGTGCGGGGGACTCTGGCATGGCATTTGTGGCTTCATTAAAAGCTGCACTGGACACAGTGCGAAATTCGGGGGAAAACTTTTTCATTTCAAGTTTGGCTTGCTCTGGACCCTTGGGCAAATGAAGCCAAGTAATTTATGTGTGCTGTTATTTGCTGTGCTGTGTGCTTTTTTGTGGAGTCTCCCCCCCCCCCCCCATATTTCATGGCCAACAGAATTTTCTGATTTGTGACCTGACAGTGCGAGAAACCTTGTTGAAAGTTTTCATCACCAGCAAAAGTGTTTATTTGAATGTGAAGTCGTGTCAACCCTTTTCACTTCCGTGCTTTTTATTTCGAATATTCCGACACAATAAAACACTTAGGAATTGACAAATAATATCGGGAAAACACTTCAAAAAGTCGTCTATTGAAGATATTCGCACAAACTCCATATCAAATTCAACCTAATTGCCATAATAAAAACAAATATTCCCTTACTGAGCGCTGATAAAAAATTTTTTTGCAAATACATATTTTGAATTTACTGCGAAAAAATATATTCCACGCCGAAATTATTTATAGTACAAAAAAAAAAACTCCATTGATTCATGCCTAGAGATATCGGGTTCTTTATTCTGGCTGGTGTTTTTTGTGTATGTGTAAATGTATATGTGTGTGCGTGTGTGTGTATATTCATGCTCGGGCCATTAAAGAGCGTGAAAAAAGTTGGAAGAATGAGGGCTATTTGATTAAAGCAAACAAATTGCAGAGTTTGGGTTAAGTTACGAGTATTTCAGTATTTCCATTAAAAATTAGCCCATGGGTAAATGGCAACGTCCCAGGCAATTTAAACTTCGCCATTGGGTTGGGTGGGGACCGGGGAGCGGGCACCGGGGACTGGGATGGGCTCTCTCTGGGCTCTGACAATCATCAATCAATATGTACAAACAGACAGGAGCAACAGCAACCAGCGCTGTCCGCCCACATCTCGTCCTCGTCCTCGTCCTCGTCCACGTCCTTGCCAATGTCTAACATTATTATTTCAAGCAATTTCCCACACAGACGCACCCAGGGTGAGAAGCAGGAAAATGGCAGCACGGCAGAGTCCTGGCGAGAGCGAGGGAAGAACAGGAAAGGGAAGCCAAGTGAAAGCCAACCACATGATTTATATGCCACGGGGATGAGGAGAAACGTGGACGGGGGAACGGGGTTAAGGTTCAAAAAATGTGGTCTACAAATGCGGAAACACAAAATAAAAAGTTATAACTTATGCATGACAGATTTGTGCAAGGTGCAAAGCCGAAGAAGGAACACTTTTTGCATACACACTCGCATATCCGTATAGCATTTCGTCTACTTATGGAAAGATAAGTATGTATGTAGGGGTATGTGCGACGAATTGGGGAGTGGATGGGTAACTGTTTTTGCTACGATTACAACTTCCTGGAGGGTCTTGCATGTGGAGCTAGAGCTAAAGGGCGATCCCCTTCGCAGTCCCAGCCCCAGTCCCAGTCCCAGCACCAGTCCCTGTACCATTCCATCCCTCGCTCTGAGGAGCGCTGCTCATTGCGATGTTTACGCAAATTGCTTGGGAAATCAATTATTCTCGAAATTGAAATTGACGTTTTTCTGACAGCTCGCCAAAAATGTTTTGAAGCGTGTCTAATTTCATTGTCAACGTTAGTCCTTGCCGTGCTCTTTTCTCTCTTCTCTGCTCGCTGCTCGTTTTGCTGGATTTCCTATCCCGCCATGGTCCCCAAAGGCTCTTTAAAAGAGCTGCTACTCGACTTAAAGAGCGGGAGGGGGGGGGGCGGCCCCCACTGCATTCGGGGGAGTCCTAATGAAGCACGCACAGAATGCCCAGAAACCCCAAAAATGTCAGGAGATATGCCATCGGGGCGACAATCGGAGCACAGACTTGAATGGGCTGCACTCCGTAACAGAGAAGGGGAATATGATTTCTGAATAGCACTTCTCGCAGATGGGGCTGGAAATCATTCGGGGATAGACGGATTTTCTGTATTTTCCGTACGTCAAGATAAAAGTTTATGTTTTTCTTATGTTTTGGGGATTAAAGGAATGATAATTCTCGAAGCAAAATTGGGGTTCAGATACACAAAAACAAAGAAGTACTGGTAACTAGAAAGATTTTCTAATCTCTGAAATAAACAGGGGATTTGTGTCTCTTTTTCCACCAATTTCGTGTATAAATTAAATTCTTTAAATCTGAAAACTTGTGTCAATGCAACTGCATATACATACATGCTTGTACAGGATTGCAGGCAGGCACACACACACAGGCAGGCTCTTATCCGATATGTACGACTGTGCCTTTGGTTGCGGGAGGATACTATGTCTCGAAATATTTCACGGTGGGGCACTTGTGCGTGGCGCTGACTGACAATACCTTCCAGTGGTTCTGTCTGACTGTCTGTGTGTGTGTCGGCGTGTGTTTGTTCCTGTTAGAGTGTCCTCTTCCGCCTCGCCTCTTCTTTCCCCCGCCCCCTGGCCAAGTGCATGGCTATGTGTGTGTGTGTGTGTGTGTGTGTGCAGTGCACTTTTATGTCGCTGACGCACGGCTAATCTTTGGCCTACGGGCGCACTAAAGCCAACAACGGGCCAACGGACAGCGCAGACACCGGACAACGGATACAACAGAAAACCCCGGCAAACACTCCGAACAGTGTACCGAGCCCCCACTCCATCCCCCCCCCCACCCCACCCCCCTCCACGCGCTACTGCGTCCCCTTACTCACCTGAACGATGTCGCCTTGATCATGACCGGATGCTGTGAATGTCAAGTGACAGAGGAACGGCAATTTATTCCACTGTGGCGTTGGCACTTTTATGGCATAGGTGCGTCCAATATCCCCGTAATATGTACGATTGCACACTGTCATCGTGCACAGAGAGAGAGAGAGAGAGAGAGAGAGGAGGTATATATATATATGGTTTTATGTAGACAGAGCCTTCTCGATAGGGCCCCAGCTGTCATGATTTACTCACCCGAACAATGTTTGGGCTCGTCGCTGCCATCGGCACAGTCGCTGCGTCCATCGCAGTATTTGTCCAGAGGAACGCAAATGTTGCCACTGTTCCCGCTGCCCTTGCAGGAGAACTCCGAGACGCGGCACGCAAGACCGAGAGTGGCCAACAGGAGCAGCGGCAGCAGCACCGCGGGCAGCAGCAGTTGCAGCTGCCACGCCGAGCCCCGCATGGGATGGTGGCAGTGTTGTTTGTGGCGTCTCCCCATGCTGGGCAAACCTGCAACGGAGGCGAAAGCGAGGCGATGAATGGAGATTAGTTGAGTCAACAAATTGTCAGGTGATGTGCAGGAATCAAAGGGCTTCAGTCAACTGGAAAATGAGATGGCGGCTGAGTGTGTGACCGTCAGGTGACCCAGATGAGTGCGTTCCTTAGACTTTTCATTGGAAAATAGATTGAGGGAGATAGCTCTCAGTTATCCTTTGCATATCCTTCAAGTAACTTGGCTTCCTTCTAATGCTTCTTAAACTCATTCGTTCATTTCTCTCCCTAAATGTACAAGACTCTTCGTGTATTTCCTCCACCATGTGGGTCCCGTTTCCAAAACCAAAAACATTTCCAACATCATCTGCAAACTCCTCGACATTCCCCTAATTTCTCAATTCCCTGGTAACCTCACAACTTTCTCATTTTTTATCTCTTGGAACTGCCTTCGGCTTCGTCCTCGTCCTCGTCTTCGCCTTTGCCGTCGCCCCATTCTCTAACTAATTATTTTAGCTTTCAGCTTTCGGAATAAGTATTTCCCGTTGGCCACTTGTAAGTTTCGAGAACAAAGGGGGAGAACAGCAGGGGAAGTCAGACCCCAAGCAGCAGACGGCAGTGTCCCCAAAGCAGGGGCTAAGTATATGAAAGTGTCCCGGCTGGCATTATCTTCATTCCTTAACCCTCGCTGAAAGACGACACACACACATGGCAAGTGTTCCGTTCCACTCAGGGGAGGGAAGGACACAATTATAGCACAAGTCGAGCGGGAAACATATTGACAGGACGAACCCACAGGGGGATTCCCCTTCACAGCACAGCACAGCACAGCACAGCACAGCACAGCATAGCAGAGCACAGCACGGATGGAGCGAGAGAGCGGGAGAGATAAAACGGGAATGGGAAGCCAAGCGTTATGAGTGTTTTCCCGCTAGACACGCGTCGGTCCTGCGCTGTCTCCCTGCCACATTATTATGCTTTATTTCCGTGTGCCCTCGCTTGCTCGCCTACTCGGCTGCTTTACTTTTATTAAAAATGTCGTCAAATCTACATATAGAAAGAAGTCCGGGGGAATTCCGCCTAAGACGCTGTCTCAGCATGTTGTCTTGGACTTTTCTCTGCCCTTTTAGTTCTTCCCCAAAGCCGTTCTTCCTTCTGGCCTGGGCCCGGGCCTGGGCCTGGTCCTGGTCTGAAGTGTTTACAACACTTCCGGCATATAATGGAAAACAAAAGGCTTAAAAGGGGATACACAAAGGATTTGAGCAATCAAGTGCGCTTCTGAGAACGCAGACCGATAACAGTTTTCTTTTTCCTTTTTCCTTTTTCCATTTTTATTTTTTTTCTTTTGCTGCCACTGCCTCTGCATCTTTTACCCTCCTCTTTTTTTTCACCTGCCATTAACTTGGACGAGGCTCAATGATGATGGCGACAAGGGGAAAGGGCGAGAGAGAGCCCACAGTTTGTTTCAAAGTCATAACAATGCCGAGTTTTCAATATACGAAGGATCCCGATCCCACACGTATGAGTCATAAACTTCTCCCCCGAGTGTGTCACTGTGTGAGTGCGAGTGTGTGTGTGGCCAGACCAGGCCAGGGCGAAAAAAGGCATAAAACTTCAAGTAGTTACGTCCAAATGTCTGCACGGTTTTAGCCAGCTCGACAGCAACAACAGTAAAAGCCAAAAGGGTGGAAAGTGCGAGAGAGAAATGGCGTTCGAGGGTTTTGCCTCTGCTGCCTCTGCTGCCTTTTATGTCTAAAGTTTCACTTGAACATGGGGCAAAAAATACATTTAAATTCTATGGGGAATGCAATGCTGGCACCTATGGTGCAAAAGGATCTCCGGCTAACGGAATTTTAATTTTAAACTCCACTGGATGTTGGCGAAAAATATCATCAAATCAAAAACTATCTCCACCCACCCCCAGCAACTAGAGCCAAAGTTAATTCAATGCCATCGCTCAATGTGCCTGGTTGATTGAGCTTAAGATTCCAGTTGCACTCGAGCAGGCAGGAAGGATAATAGTAGATCCAACTAAGGATGGCGTCCAAGGATAATCGCTGGCAACACAAGCACCCGCTCAGGTTCAGGAAAAACATGGAAATGGCTTGTAAGCTATCCCCTGACCACATGCCAGCAAAAAAGGAAGAAAGAAAGCTAAAGAAGGAAGAGGAGGCCAAACAACAAAGGAAGAAGCACCAGAGGCACCACCAAACGGAGCAAAAGAAACATTGGACGAGAGAGAGAAGCTTCCAGGAAGAATGGCGGCCATGTACGCCAAGTAATTTTATACAAAAATCTCCTCCATTTCCATTTCATTGTTGGCTCTCGTTGATCCTCTCCTGCTGCTGCTGCTGCTGATGCTGCTAAGGCTGCTTCCTGGCAGTTAGCTACTTCAATGCTCCATTGGCATTCCCATTCCCATTCGCATTTCCGTTTCCATGGCCATTTTCCACGACATAGTTTTCCCCGCACATCCCAAAGATTGTCGTGATTCGAAGGTCTTTCATTACATTTATGGCCACAGAGGCAGACCAGACCAAAGGCAGCAGGAGCTGGAGCAGCAGGAGCCGGAGCAGTCGGAGCAGCAGCCTTTGCCTGAGCTAATCCAATCAATGCACTCTCATGCCTCGACACAATCAAATTCTAGTTACAATTTGAAGTCTCCTCACACACACACACATGCAGACGCACGCACTCACACCCAAGCAATTACAAAGAGAGAGAGAGAGAGAGAGAAGGAAACGGAAACTACATATGGAACTACCATGAGGCAGGGCCACTGACAAGGACAGGACATGACAGGACATGAAGGACAGGCTGGGTAAAAATTTGCCACAATTGACAATGAATTTATGCGATGCTTATGAAAGGCTTACGGGGTAAGTCGCTTTTACCGAATGACAGAGTTCCCCTTCACCCTCTGGAACGAGAGAGACAGCTGGAGAAGACGGTAGAGCGACAGAGACAGCTATAGGTGATGACTGGCACACAGGGAGACAATGGCAGTGACGCAGGCGATGACAATGTTCCTGGTCCTGGGTCCTGGCCCTTCTCTGAAACCTCGTAAATAAAGCGCATCTAGGCCAAAAAAAAAGCGAATCTAATGTTGGGAGCTGCTCAAAGTAAGCAGAGGAGAAGACGAGAAGACCTCCATCAAAGAGGAGAGAAAAAATGGAAATTCTTTTGCTGGTAAAAATTACTCTAAAAATGATGCTGCAAATGAGAACATTTGTATTTTTTCCATTTCCCTGGAAATGAAACAATTTTTGCTAAAAACAAAATAAAAAAATGAACCAAACAGGAAGAAGAAACAATAATAATATTTATAATTAAATTAAGAAGGAACAGCACTTGTGTGTGGGGGGAGGGGGAGGAGTACAGGCCAAAGGCGAGGCGCCTCCAATGGCCAGAAGGCGTCAGAAATTAGCATAACAAAGCCATTAGGCGAGAGGGGCACAGAGGAGCGGCAGTGGATTGTGATTTCAAAGGCGAAATCCAGAGTGGAAGCGGTGGTAATGACAGAGGCACAAGGCACAAGGCCGGGAGACGGAGACCAGAAGAACACTGGGGGGCTGGAGGGGTTGGAGTGCGGGTTCGTGGGAAAACGCTGCTGGGCAACGGCGGAAAAACGCCAACACAAACACAAACAGACTACGAATGTCATCCGCAGAGCAGGAGCAGGCTACACATAGGGAAAATGGGAAAGCACACAATGAAAACAGACTCCCAAAATAACACAAAATAGCCCTCAAGACATGTTAAATTTATGCTAAACCTTGAGTCTACTAAAATGATCTGTTTAATGCTTGCTGCAAATGATTTTTCACTTTAATTTCATTTTTCATGCGGGTTTATTTTTCTTCCAGTGTAGCTCTTTGCTGGTTGCCATTTTTTTTCTCTTCTGCTTTTCCGCTGTCTACGTGGGAAGCTACTTTTTGAGTAATGGCCAAGATTACGCCTGCAATGTAAGGGAGAGGGTGTGGTGGACAGCAGAGGAGTGGAGAGGAGAGGAGAGGAGAGCAGGGCATAGGAGGATTGAGACGAGGTCCTGCCGCTTGTCTTTGCACAATTTAAAGTTGGTGTCACGCATCACGCTTCGGTCTAATGAGTCTCGTTTCTCCTCTCGTTTTCGCTCAGCATCGTCGCATCGTGGCATCGTGGCATGGTCTCTGTGCGGCAACGTTGCAACGTGATTTGGCCAACGCGGAACTCAATCAAGCTGCGGCCCCCAGAGGGAGACGGGCAGAGGGTACGCCCTCTGATGTATTGCGGCGGAGACAATGCGGCGTATGAGCAATATATAATTGGGAATTGGCTGGAACTGAATTAATCAGAGGAGACAAAATAAACGAACATTTCATTGTCATCATTGAAGATAGCGCATTGGATGATGGCCTTGGATTCAAGATATATGGCCATAATCAGCACTATCTTTGGCCATTTGTCTTGCACTATGTTCCACTTGCCTGCACAGAAATTTAATCAAGTTTCCTTTCGCATTTTACACCCAAAGTCATTTGCCCTATGATATGACTTATTTGCCACATACTCGCCACCTCCCTAGCCCTTAACTATTTCTCGTGCTGGCGGGAAATACCAAGAGTCATGACCATTAAAGTTGGCAACACATAAAACTGACGGAGTGCCACCATCCAGCAGTTCTGCGAGTTTTTGCCACATTAAAAATGTAAACTTAATTTTAAAGCCAAGGCGGAGGGACCTCTGGGAGCACCAGGATCTCCTCCTGCGTGTGTAGTGGAGTGGAGTGTGCGGGGAATTTTTAGTTGCGAGTCGGAATTGGTAGTGGTAGTGGCAGTTCTCATGGTAGTGGTAGTGGCAGTGGGGAGAAGGCAGCAGTCTCATACAACTATAATGCCGAATCCCGGACGGTTCTTTCTCTGAGAAAACATTTCGCATAAAATGCCAAATGCTTTTGGTTCTGTAAGCATGTGTATGGGGGGAGGGGCAAGAGGCGCGGGGCGTGGAGCTCCGCTCGTAAAGCAAACGATTGTGTAGCCCAAGCTACATACAACACTGACAACAATGTAGGGACCGCGCGCCGTCGTGGACCGTTTTTATGCCCAGCGAAAGCCGTAAAAAGGCCGCTCCGCTGCCTCTACGCCAGAAAGCCGAACAAATTGCATATGAGCATTTTGCATTTTCAATTTAAATTTTTCGCGCTCACTTCGCCAGGAATCCGGAAAAGAAGCAAAAGATACAAGCAGCAAGCAGCAAGCAGCTGGGCGGTAAAGGGTGCAAATTGAAATTCACGCTATCTCTGCATATCATTTCTCCGCCAGAACAACCCAAAAGGCCAATGAACTTTCCCTGGGAGATAAGGAGCAGCTAATGCTGCTGCATGCATTGGCCTGGGCCGAAAATAAAGGAGAAGAAAACTTGAGGTGGGTTCAAGGACTGGCCACAGACAACGCCACACCGAACGCCGATTGCCTCCAGGGCCGGGGACTAGACTGCAGATTTCTTTGCGAGTACTTTTTTCTTTTCATTTTCTTCCATTTTCTTTTCTTTGCTTCGGTCCGGCATAATGAGGCACACGCCAACACACTCTAACACCCACATATCACGCATACGCCCCGTCAGACATTCAGTGAAGGAAAAGCTCTAAGAAATGAGTGGACTTTGCGATACTCTCTAAGGAGAAAATACGCATTTAAGCAGCCACATATCTACTGGTGATACCTTGGCAAATCGACATCTAAATTCTGGTACAACAGAAAAGAATTACTGGCATGCAGATGACGAGAGGGAGCTTCCATGTTCTGCCACTGGATCCCCTACCTTTTATCAGCTAAATACACCACAAAGATAACTAGGGATAGATATAGAGATGTTTAAGAGGCAGATAGAGATGGAAATGGCGCCGCTGCTGGTGTTGGTGTTGGTGCTGGGGCGATGCCCAGGCTTTTGCGTTTAATCTTATGAATCTTTGAACATACTTTAGCACTTTGACACTTTTGCCCATCGGCGGCGTTAGCGTTGGCGTTGGCGGTGGCAGTGTCAGGCCATGGCAAACAGTTTTCGGTCGGCTTTTTAGACTCTGTCGCAGGAGGAGCAGCAGCAGCAGCAGGAGTAGCAGCAGAGTGCCATTAGAGTACAAGAAGAAGGCACGAGGCATGAGGCATGAATGGCAAGGGGTAAGGGGTAAGGAGAAGGAGGGTTTTACCATCCTACGTGTGGCGGCTTTACCAGTGTCTTAGATTAATGGCAGTTGGTGGCTGAAACGTTGCTTTTAGGTGTTGTGTGTGCGAATAGAGTCGACGTGCCTGAGTGCCCTCCTAAAGAGGCTACATTCCGTAGTTGTGTCTCTATTCGATAACATACATGCATATGTATATGTGTATCGGGATATATTTAAAGCATTGACCCCAGAACATTGCCAAAGATAAAGTTGTATCTCAAAGTTGTATCCAATTGCAAATAGGGGTTTATTTGAAACTAAGAAATCCCCAATTGAGTATTAACAGAATTAAGCATTTATTTTGCAGCATTAGGACTCTCCTCATAAATGATTCAGGCCAATATTGAAACTTTAAGCTTGTATTCCATGATATTCCATGATATTTAATTTATTTAAATATCCACAATGTCATCCACATACAAATAAATTTCAAATTAAATAAAAATAAAGCCGTAAACACGTTGAAAGAATGTTTGTTGGGGATTTAATCGTAGTTGTTGGTGTTGGTGTTATTGGTGTTGTTGTTTGTGGGGGAAAGTTGGTTCTTTTCATTTTATTTTGCGGTGCAACTAAATAGAAAATGAAAAATTTATAGAAATTCAAATGCAATGCCGGGCCTTAACGCAAAGCAGGCTTAAATACAGGGTCAGAACGGGAAAAGAGATACAAACTGGGAAAAGACTGAACCGGAATTGTGGAAAGCGAAGGAACGGGAAGGCAGAGAAGTGGAGGGATATTCAGACGGAGAGCTATCAATGGCAGCAGTTGCTACAAAATGCCAAATTTGCATATAAAGTAAAATTGAAAATGCCACTGGGAATGGTTAAGGAAGCAGAAGAAGCTCCCAAAACCAAACCAAGCCCGGAAAAAATAGAAAGAAAACACCCAAAAAGCCGACAAATGCAGTTCTTGACTTCAGTGCAGGCCAATGCCATTTTCTGTCTACTCTTCTACGGTTTCCTTAACCTTTTTCCCCCACCACTATTCCTCTCTCTCTTTTCCTGCGTTTCTCTTAAAAATATTTACATTGATTTGCTTGGCTCTGGTTTGCCTCCCTTCCACTTGCCACAGTGTTGAAATATAAATTGCAGGCACTTTATATTTGATAGGCAGACTTGCGGAAATACGCGTCACGTACAGAGTGTGGCAGGGGCTGGTGGCAAGGGCTGGTGGCAGGGGCTGGTGGCAGGGGCAGCGATAGGCAGAATCAGAAGCCACAAATCACAAGACCCACAGTGATCTAATCCTCTCCGGCACACTAGAGATGGCAATTCGCTTTTTCGACTTTCTGGCTGGCTGGTGGCTTCTCATCGCGGGATGTATATATATAGATATTTGAGATATCTTTTGTTCATGTTCACACCTTATTCCATCAGTAAAAGGCACGCTCTTAGGTCCAGTTCCTCTAAAGATGAGCAGATTTCTACTGCGGATGGAGGCAACCGCGAATTTGAGAGTGTTTCCCATCTCTAAGGCCCATGCCGCCGTGAACTATTTTCTCGTTTCTGTCTTTTTTGTAGGTTTTGGTTACGCTACCAGGTAAACGCTGCCCGGGAGAATCCTCTTGGCCACGGGGCCTAACTGATACAAATTTGTTACACGTACAGCTGGAGGGTAAACGAAGGACAGGGAGGCTCTGCCAGGATATCCCTGTACAGGAGAGTACGTGTGTTCGTTAGCCTAAAATCCGCGTTGGTTGTACAGCCACCATCCCTGCCGCCTCTGGTCTGTCCTCCAGCCTCAGGAACGGTGGTTGTTGTTGCTTCTGCTGCTGCGCCAGGGCTAAAAACTAATTCGAAATTCATGGGCTCGATTTGCATTTTTGATTACTTGGAATACACTCTAGTCGTTGCCACACTACGCACACTACTTCGGGATGTGGATGTGGATAAGGATAGGAACAGTAGGGATCGCAGGGATAGCAGGGCTTCAAATACGAATAACTAAACTAGTTGGAGCCGCTTTCATTGTCTTGGCCTGCCCCGCAAGGAGCCCCAAAAACTAGGCGAAAAATGCTACAGGATATATGAGTATAGAATACGTACACGTACATAAATACATGAAGGTTTTTGGCCATAGTGTAGGTCTGTGGCGCAAAGGTGTGATATTTATATTTATGAAAGGAAAATTGTGCGGCTTTGGGGACTTGGGGACAATGTTTGGGGTTTGTGGCGTCGGGTTGGTGGGGGAGGGGGAGGGATATTTTTCGTTAGTTTTAAGTAATTGGGCGCCGTTTTATGGCACACAAAACAGGTGCAGGGGCGACAGGTGCGCCTTTCGGGGAGGCGCATAAATATTAAAATTAAAATAAAATTATAATGTATGCGTGATGGTTTAATTGCTTGCAGTAAAACGTGTCTCTCTGTCTCCTTCTCTATATACATACATATATGTATATATATATTTATACATATGTGTATCTATGTACCTGCCCCTTGAGTGCTGCATTTTTGTGGCTTTAATTAAAAGCACACGTGTATATCCGATGGGAAAGCACTTTATACAACAAAAAACTGAAATAAAAATCTAGAGAATGTGTCTGCCATGAAACAAAGACTGGTGATTGTACGAATATCAGAGAACTAATGGAATTTAATGGCTGATTTATATGAAAGTTCCTTAAATTCTTTTCTAGCTCTTATTAAAATTTCCGAGTTTGCACCATCGCATATGAAAATGTTCCCATATCACCCATAGAACGCCATCCGCTTTCAAAGATTCCTCCTTATTGCCAGCCGCATTCGCATTCGCCCAAAATCCAGCGCCACTCCGCCAACTAATGGTTACAGCCCCATTTGTAGTCATTTACCTCTTTGCCGAGGCGGCTCTGCCCTCATTAGGCCACTCCACAAGTTCCCTACAATTTCATTGCACAACAACATGAAAATGTGCTAATTTGTTTAGTCAGCGGCACTTTCCAAACTGCACTAATGCTGACAAATAACTATAATAATGGCAGTAGTAGGAACAGCCATTCCATTCCGAGAGCTGCGACAAAACTTTCAAATATGTTAAGCCTGCCACTGAATCTACCTCTGGAGCGGACCCTACCTCTGCCGTGGGGTCGGGTCTGGTGTCCCATTGTCATTGCCTTTGATGGCGTTGATTGTCTACGTGTTTGCGTGTTGGCCCGACATTAGGGCCGGAGACGGGAAGGACACCGCCGCCGAACGACTTAATTAGTCAAAAAATTTCAACAATGTTTTGCGCCTGAATATTCAGGATGTTCTATATGTATGTATTCTCGTATCTTAGAGAGAGATGTTCGCCTCAGAGAAAGGAGGAAAGCATTCGCTTGTTCCCCCCCCCCCCCCAAAAAAATGTCGTCTCAATTTGCGGCGACGCCTGGGACAATAAATTACATTAGCCACATTAACTTTTTTCCCTCTTGATTTTTGATTATGCGGCTGTCTCTTTCTCTCTGTCTGTATGACAGAGGGGGCGAGGAGTGGGGGTTCCATCCTTTTTACGTGGATGTATGTGTGCACACGTGCCTGCGCAAATAATCGACCATGTTTCCTAATCAATGACCCTTATCACCCTGTCATTGGTGGCTTTAATTAAAGTTCAAACTGTCAGACAGCAGCGCCAGAATCGGGGCGAACGTAAATTGAATTTTAATGTATTGTCCCTATACGTATACGTAATATCTATCCGCTAGTAGCGCTTGCCAAACGATTTTGCCCCGTCTTTAATGCAATCAATATGGAGGACGAGAGCACGGCTCGACGAAACTTAGCCCACATTTCTGCAAGTCGAGCCGTAAGCTCTGAAGCAGCCACTTGACAAGCTGCCGCAGGGGGGATTGCCAACGGAGGAGGAGCAGGAGCAGGAGCGGGAGCCGGAGCCGGAGCAGCGGCAGGAGAAGGAGTAGAGAAAGAGTGCTGGGAAATAAAAGCGAAAGGCGACGTCCTCAATTTCTCAATTTTTTGTCTTCTGGTTTTTGTTGTCCTCGTACTCGAACTCGTATTCTGTGGCCTAGTTTTTTCGGGGCGTGCAATCAAGGCGGTATTGGCGCGTATTAGAAAATGCAATTTCTCATCAGCGAAAACGAGAGAAAGTGTCAGAGAGAAAGGCGGATGGAGAGTCGGTAATTGGGCGATGGTATTCAAAGGGGAGAAGCCATTTCGAATGGGGTTCTTTTTACTGTAGGCGATGCTGAAATTGTTTGTGATCCACACACATCTATGCTTATAAAATTTCAATAGAAAGCACATGCCTCATCCAGCTTCTTGTCCGGCAATTGTTTATTAACTATTTGCTTGTTTGATTGGGGCTTCCATTTTTTTGGGGGCTGGTTCGTGTTTATTGTGATATCTCTGGTATTTATTGGCACTTGATGTCCTGTCCTGTCCTGTTCGGTCCTGTGCTTCGTGTCACGTATTTTCTGTGGTAGCTTCAAGCACATGTGTTCCGATACGTTTTGTGGAATTTTATCTTGGCAATTTATTTGTCCTTTATGCAAATCAAATAACACACTAAAAAATATCGTTTCAATTTTGCTTTGTCAGTGGATTTCAGAGGCGATAGAGGGGGCTTTCGAGCGTTTCCAATTGAAACGCTTTTGGCAAAATATTTATACATAAATTCCCATTGATTATTTTGTTTTTTTTTTTAGCGTGAACTCTGTCTGGTTCTTTAATTAATTGATTGCATTTTTGTGACAGCAAATAGATAACAGTCCGCTGTAATCAAACAAAAGCCAAACGACGGTTTGATTGCAAAATGGGTTTTCAATTTCATTTTACTCTCTCAATTTATGGTTAATTAGGAATGTCAATAAAATTACGAGTACATTCACTCGAAACATCGAAAACAAAAAACTGAGAGCCGAAAACTGAAACTTCTGGGGGCTATAAAACAAATTCTGTGACAAGCGAAAACATTCGAGAATCTTTTGATTTCTCATTTCTCATACTAGAATATATGCAAGAAAACTTTCAAATTAGCTGCACAGCAAAATGGCAACAAGAGCAAAAAAAACGCTATGAAAATGCAAGGCACAAAAAGCAATTGCCTTGGCCAAGAAAATTCGTTTCCCAACTTTTCCCCAGACAGAAAGACAGGGTGGCAGAAAGAGAGGGGGCGAAAGAGGCAGTGGGGCGCTGTCATGTGTGTGAGCAAAATATTGCAATCTGCAAGAAAATGTTTAAGAGCAGTCGAAATATTTTCCCGTTTCCCATTTCGCATTTCGCATTTGTTTGTGGCTCCTGCTCCTCTGGCAAACATTTTTCCGACGATGCATTCACAGACGAGTACGAGTACGAGGACGAGGACGAGGACGAGTACGAGAGTATGCAAAGTGAAACTAAATGGCGTGTAACAAGCTCTCTGAGCAAGAAAAACAATAAACTTTGCTGGAGGTTTCCTCGAAATATGAAGAGACTGCAAAATAAATTGAAAACATATTAAAGACTGGCGCCAAAGCTGATCAAATTGATGCCTGGCCTGTGGGACGTCGGCCAAAACCGAAGCCGTTCCCCCAGAAATTCTACGAAACTTATAAACTTTGACAACAACAGCCACAGAGCATCGGATTGGGAATGGGAATCGGAATCGGAATGGGACTCCGTCTCTGTCTCCGTCTCAGTCTCCTTCTCCTTCTACGAATAAAGTGAAATAGAAAAGCTGGGAAATGAAATGGTATGTGAGTCGAGTCGACACTGCGGCCAGGGGCTCGGCAGTCCGGCATGGACTTGCATTTCTCCGGATCACGCAAACAGAGCGCAACGGACACGTCCCCATAAGAAAGGGGAGCGGGAATACGGGCCATAGTTCGAGTATGTGGCTATAGGAGGGGGCGTGGCTGTACGAGTATAACAGCAAACAACAGCACTCTTGGGCCTGCCAATGGCACAGTTCAATTTCGCTTTAGACGGGAGAACACAACAATAAAAGAAAAGAAACGAAACGAAACGAAAAGAAACGAAAAGGATGGCTAAGAAAAATGAAACTTGTATGAACAAGTTGTCATCGATTTAATCAGGGTAGGGTCTTACATATACAATACTTTGACAGATTGTTTTTGCTGTAGGGATAATTGTGGGGCCTCTGAGCATCGTAGAGCATTTAAGGTAGCATCAATCGTGGGATAGTTCCAGTAACAACTGATGTATCTGAAAAATCTGACAAAATGGCAGTTGTATCTTCTGCCTAGAGCTAAACCATTGCACAAAGATACAAATAATCAAACAACAGAGACCAAGAGACCATCTAAAGTTGTCTTTGGCCTAAGGTCCTGCCCATAGAAGTTCGAAAGAAAGCTACTCTCTATTCCTGATGTCTCTCTAGCAGAGGCAATTTCATGCATCCGTTTCGGGGCGGGGGGCGGGGACACCCTTTCCGCAGCAAGAGAAAGAGACGTCCAAATGAAATACGCTCCTAATTAGTGGCGACCCTGTGCCCATTTTTTCACAAAGAGCCAACAAAACGAGAAATTTAATTATTTATGAAAACATGAAAAGCAAGCGCCGCTGCCGCTGCCGCTGCCACTGCCGCAGCCACTGCCACTGCCTTGAAACATTTTTCATTAGAGCGGGCGTTGTTCCCGCTGCTCTGGCCTGGCTCTCCCGGCTCTCCATAAAGAAATGTTTTACAATGTAATTGCAAAACGTCCAAGTCCAAAGCTAAACCCAAACAAAAACCAACTTTGACCGACTATGGCCTGACCGCTGTTGCGGCCTTGAAGCTGACTGCCTGACTGCCTGACTGGCAAAGGACTGGGCCAAAAGAGCGCGGAGCGGGCTAACTCATATGTAATTTGTTTTTAGCCAGCTCGGGTACAGGGCTCAAAGCATGCAAGCCAAAGAGCAAAGAGCAAACAGCAAACAGCACAGCACATACTCATATACGCGTATTATATGGCCACGATATATTAAACTCATACACGCGAGAGGGCCAAGAGCAAGCCCCCAAACAGAAATGGCCTACAAAGGGGTGTGGGAGAACAAGAGCCATTAAAAGGGCTGAGGGCAAAAGCCAAAGTGAAAGTGAAAGTATCACGGAAGCCCCCGAATAAAATGTCGGTCACATTAGGGTAATATATATTTGATCCATTATGTTGGCCAGGGAATGGTTCGGTTCATCATTTTGGATAATGGTATGTCGGAATCATAAATTTGATTGAGGCTATAAAAGGTACTCGAACCTTTCCAATCCGGATGGATTCTATCTATGGGAATATTTCGATAATTCTTTCCTTTATAAAAACCCATCGGTTGGCTTCTGTTATTTTGTTCTATTTTTATTCGGTGTTTCTCTGAATGTGAAAATCTTTATTAGACGCGGATATTGATTCCTCCAGAATAAACCAATTGTATTATTTTAAAATAGATTTTCTGTTTATTTCCACATGAAAACTTTCCAAACATGATTTTTTGCTCAGAGGGAACACTTGTTTGAAACCGAATTTCCACTCGAAAGCCATTTGCAACTTCAGTTAACGAAAAATGAAACAAATAAGTGCAGAAAAAACTGTTTTGTGTTGGTTCAACAATTTACATTACAATATCACGTTGTATATTATGTTCTCAAACAAGTAGAAGCTAAATGCCAATAAAACAAGCTTTTTAAAAAGTTTTCTATGTTTTTTCTGTGTTTTTGCTGGGCTGTTGCTGGCTTTGTGTATTATGTGTTGTTTGTTCCAGGGACGAGACGAGACGTGTGTGTGCTCTGTGCTCGCATCCTTTTTCATCATGTGCCGACACATCCTCTGTGTGCCGCTGCTCTGCTGCTACCATGTATCTATCTATCTATGTATCTATGCATGCAAAATGCCCATTTTGGTCGCTGGCTAAATGCCTTTTTTGTGTTCGTTTTTATTTTTATTTTGCCAGGGCAGGGACAACGAGCCGGAGCCGGCCGAGGCCCCGTTTAGCCTTCAACTCTGGCCGCTGCTTGATATTGATTTTTATACGCTGGTCGCTGCTTTTGTAGTAGTTTCTCTACAAGGATTTTTAATATTTAAAATCGTTCGCTGCGCCTCTCCCTCTCTCGCTCTCTCTCACCCTATTTCTCTTTCTCTGTCTGTCACACTCTCTGTTGCACAAACACAATTCGGAAATGACCCAAAAACAGCTTAAATCTCAATAAAAGGGCATTTTGACTTGAACTGTCAGTCGGAGAGTCAGTCGAAGGGTTTTCTGGGTCGATGTGTCGGGTCGAATCGGGCTGCTATTGGGATTGGGATGGGGTTGGGGTTGGGGTTGGGGTTGGGCCTGGCAATAGGGCTCTTGTTTTTAGTCGTCAACATTTCTATGCCAAGTACTCTCTCACACACACCGCACACACACAGCTGCTGTTGTTGTTCGCTCTGCAAAGTGAAATTGTGTTAAAAATCGCATTCCTTTCTCGGCTTCTGTGCAGCGGAAATTGAAAATAGCGTCGCGTTGTGTGCCACTCTCGTCCTTTTTCCTTTTCCGCTGTTGTTATTGCTGCTCCTGCTCCTTCCCCGACTGCTGTTGCTGTACAAAATGCTCATATGGCATGAAAATTTAATTGGAGTAAAATGCTGCTGCACAACTCTCAAAAACTAGTTAGAGAACGGCACACGGGGAAAACGGGGAAAAGTGCTACAAAAAAAGAATGAACAAAATACAAAAAAAAAAAAAAAAAAAACGAATCCAACCAGGAGAAGAAAAATCGCTGGCAAAACTAGCACATAAATCAGCGAGAGTTTCCTTTTTATTCCCCCGCCCCACCCCACCCCACCCCTCTCTCTCCTTCCGTTTCTCTGAGTGGTTTTTTGCGCCCTCTTTGGCTGCCACGAGATTGAAATGTGCATATGGCATTAGCTTTAAATATAGAAGAAGCTTATATAAATAACATGAATCTTGTGTGTGTGGCCGAGCGGTAACACAAATGTTTATTAGTCATATTTATAGGGGTTTCGCTCTGGGAGCAGGTCAGTACAGACTAAGAGGTTTTGGTGGAATCCCATTCGGGGAAGTACATACATATATACACATAAATACAAATGTAGGATCACATATAGTGCCATTTAACCACTTGACCTAGTCACACCAAAATTTATTTGATTATGAAGAGCTTCGGGGCACAAGAATCCAGACAAAGACACTGAACAAATCGTGTACCATTGAAATATGTGCGCGTTACTAATCGTACTTCTCTGTGCCTGAAGAGGATGCAATAAATGTATGAGCTTGGAGCTCCTAGTTACATAAAATGTAACGATATCTGAAGACCTGGCCTGGCCCAAAATAAACACTTAATTTATGCCGGGGAACTGTGTGCTGGCCCGTTGGTGTGTGACAAGCGCCTCCGGGGTGCATTGCTGATAAATCAAAGCCCGGCAAAAAGTCTTTGACACTGCTCTCGGCCATGGTCGAGTAGCTGCTGCCACCTACAGCTACAACTAGACATCCACACAGGCCACACAGTCCGCACAGCCCACAAATTTGGTCACTTGTATGTCTGCCCCTGGGGCCTGGGTCTAAAGCAGAAACAAAAAAAAGAAGAACACGTTACGTGCACACATTTTATGCTGACATCAGCTGTTTTGGGAAGAGCTTACGGCTTGGATTTGCTGCTCTGACCTCGTTTTCGGAGAGCCCACAAGCCAAAGTAACAAACAAGTACGAGTATACGAATACGAATACGTTACGTATACGTATACGTATACGTACACGTACACGTACAACGGAATGGGCAAAACACGGAAAAAGACAACACAGGAATATGTTGTCCAATGGCCAAATATTTGCCGTAATGCGTTGGGCAACACACAAATCCAGAAGATGATGGAAATATATTTGGATAAGAGCAAAAGGAGTCCCGTCCCCCCAGCATACAATGCATAACTCATGTGGGCGTGTGGGCGGGGGGGGGGGGGGGGCCCCCCCCCCCCCCCCCCTTCCTTCCTTCGGGCGGCACAATGACAAAGTTCAAGAGGGCGAATGGAGATAAAACATTATGGGGGCATCATCAACAATGTTTAAAGCGAAATTAACTCGAGACGAGCTCGAGGAAAACTCCTTCAAAAGCTTTGAACTTTCTTGAAAATCAGCAAAATCATGACGCAAAAATGATTTTGAAGAATTTTTGTAGATACGCCAGGCGTTCTCTTAGTCCATAACTTTAATCGGATTTCGCAGGATTTTCCTTAATGAAATTCAGTAATTGTCCTTTTAATCGCAAAACAATAAAGAAATTGTGTTATCTACTTGCTGGCAGACAGTGCAGTGCAGTGAAAGGCCTCCGGGTCCAATTTTCATTAGTTAAGCACTTTGGCTTGGGAAATCTCAGTCCCCCGACCTGCCACACGGCTATTTATATGCTCGTAGTTGCGCTATGCAGGGGCCTACCTGCCAAAAAGTAGAAAGGCCAAAAACTATGTCAGTCCCCCTCGCCCTCTGCCACCCACACAAAAATAACCAATACGAAAATAATCCAACAGTTGATACTTCTAGTAGTTCGTTGTCCTACAAAAGTGCCACAAAAGCTGGCTGCCTTTCTTTAGTGGCAGGCAGACTTGTCTTTGTAGCCGGCTTAGGGATTGCCTTCTCCCCTGTATTGCCCCTGTATCTGGATCTGTATTATGTACATATCCCTCTGTGTGTGAGCAAAAGATAAACTTATGGCACACATACAAAAACACACACACACACACACACACACTGACACTGAGATAGAGCACAGGAAACGAGAATGGATGCTTTTCTCTCGCCCCCCCCGCCCCGTTTGCCACACACGTCACACGTAGGGAAAATTCGAATTTCTTTTTGGTTTCGCTTACTTTAAGTTTTTGTGTGTGTTTTTGTGCTGATGCGCCGAAGATGGCTTCAAGTAGCTTCAAAACGCCTTAAATGCTTCCTTATTGCTGGTGGCTGGTGGTTGGTGGTTTCTTCTGTGATATTATTATTTCTGGCTGAGTCTCGTGCTGGCGCTATGTTGTTGTCTGTGACATGTTTCTGGTCAGAAGCGGCGACCTTGACTGCCAGCAGCACACTGCATTGCACTGGTCCAGACCTCTCGGCGGGGAGGCGTCTCTCTCACTGTTCTGGCCACATTTTTTTCAACTAAATTTTTGTTGCGCTGAACTTTGTTTTAACGCGCGATCAATAAAACAAAAAAAATAAACACACACACGAAACACGAACACGTTGCGTACACGTAACGGCCACTTTCTCAACTTTCTTTTTGGGAAATCACAAAAAAAAAACTACAACACGGTGGGGTTCTCTCTCATCTTGCGGTGCAGAAATTGACAGTTGGAATTGTGGTATAATTATGCGGATGGTGATATTTTTCTGCTTATTTTCCTAGAATTTTGTTGTATATTTATTGCGGGGGGCTTTTCTTTGGCTGAGCAACGTGGACGAGAGGAGATTTCCGTGTGGCTTGTGCGCGAGGTCTTCGTGCACGGTACGCGTCCTTGTTCCAACTACTGACGTTCGAACGGTGTGACATGGCCACAGACTCGAGAATCGGAATCCTGGACGCCCCTGAAAGAAGGCAGGCCACAAATGAAGCTTTTACTCGGGCTTTTTCTCTCTCTTACTGCTTTCGCTCTCTCTCTTCGGGCACTTTCCATTCAGCTTCAGCTGATTGGTCGCGCCTGCTCCGCTCGGTCCTCTCTCTCTGTCCCTTGTGCTCTTTCCGTGTCGTCCCAGGCTCTTTTCCCATGCACGTGTTCTCCCTGGTTCCACCAACCGTTGGCTTCTCCACGTTTTTGTTTTGTTTTCGTCATTCGTCGTTGGGCAAGGTTAACAAAAACAACTGCTGTTGGCGTGTTGGCGTGTATGCGTGCACGCGTGTATCTGTGTGTGTCGTGTCTGTGCCAGTGCCTGTGCCTGTGTCTGTGTCTGCGAGTGGGTCTGGGCGCCAACATTCCAAAACATCTGATGGCTGTCAAAAAACGCTCCATGTGTCAGAGATTCGGTTGGACATGCGCATTCCCAGCCTTAAAACCTCATGCAGATGATGGCTCGTGGCTTTTGAGCTTAGATTTTCGCTGTTAGACTGTGGCCATGGCTATGGCTATGGCTATGGCTCCGGTTTATGGTTTATGGGTTATGGTATGTTCAGGCATTCTCCAAACATGCTAACAGACATTTGATTATGAGAATTACATAAAATATCATCATATATCAATATAACAAGCAGGGGCGTACGCCCCGAAGGAGGCGCAGCAGAAGGAGGCATAGACAGACGCCTTCAAGGAGGTGGGAATCGATACGGTGGCATATTACGCATCCAAAGTTGTATCCTGGCCCTGATCCTGATCGTTGCAGCTTCCTGAATCGCAGCACTCCCTTGACAGTCATCGTCGTGGGCCTTTGGCCTCCCGAGTTTTTCCACTGCCATGTACCGCCAGGGTCCTGCGATGCTGCTGCTGATTTTGCTGATGGCCGATGCCAGCACACCATACTTGGCCACCAAGAAGATTGGATTGAAAGCCACACAATACAGATTTCATATTCGTTTTTGTACTGTGCGTTGCTTTTTTTTTTTTTAACTAAAATATTGCATTGACTTTAAAGAACATCTGGTGCGCAGAATACTTGGAATCAGAATCTTTATTCTTTGTCTCCCTATTTCCCAAACAATATCTTTTACAGTCTTAAAGGGAGGTCTCAGGTGAAGTCTCTAGAAGAGATTGCGTTGTAAAAAGAATCACACCCATTAATATTCAAAAGTCTCATCAATTCGGCACATATTTAATCTAAGTAAAACACTTTAAAATAATTAAAATATATTAAATTTAGAGTTTTAGGAAGGTGTGGGCCAGATGGCCTTTTGATGGAGTAGGGGTTTAGCGATGGGGACAACAGTAACAGCAGAGCGAGATCGACAGCAGATGAGTGGCAGATCGACAGCAAATATGCAGTGACAGCAGAAGGAGGGCATATCAGAGAAGAAGAGTGACAGCGGACAGTCGTAGGAGGAGAGTCGCAGCAGCATCACCAGCGATCAGTTTAGTTCAGTTTGACATTACCAATAAACCACCAATTAGATAGTATCTACCATTTACCATCTCCACTCTCGTAGCAAACCGATTGGTATGCTTTGTTAAATCTCAGTGTAACTATTCGAATATCAGGGAGCTCTTTATCTGCTGCTCTTTAGCTCCTCCCGTTTCTCGATTCCCGCTTCCCGCTCCACTCTTTCCGCCATTAAAACCCCGGCAAAACTTTCCAGTAATTCTCAGATGGCTTAGGTCACTCAACACATTCCCTATGCGTCGCGGCATTAATTTCCCGCTCTGCAAATCTGCGACATTTATGCCGGGCTTGCTGTCAGTCTAAACTAATATTAAAGTGCCATCTTCCAGGCCCTCCCCCAGGATGCCTGATTATGCCGGATCCTGCCCCCAAAAACTAACCACAAACACCAATTACGCGTATGCTGGTGCTGCTGCCTCCGCGCGGAGAAAAAGTATGCCAGGCAAACGGTTGCCGGGCAAAATTACGCCCAGAGACCGCAAAATAAAATGAGACAAGTCGCAGGCAGCTCTACCTGGAGCTGCACCTGATCCTGGCCCTTGCTGTCTAGCTTTGGCTCTGGCTCTGGCTCTGGTTCTGGTTCTGGCCAACAGTTAACCCTGTGTTGCTGCCAGCAACGAAAATCTGTTGCAACCGACCGACCGACCGACCTACCGACCGACCGGCTTGCATTTCATATTTTCATAAAAGTTGCGACATTTTTGCCTGGGCGCTGACGACGGATGCTTTTTATTTTTTAGCCGGCGCGTGAAAATCCGAGAGGTGACACTTGTCCAAATTATCTTGCAGGATAAACAAGCGCACTTAACGTGTTATCAGAGGCAAACGATGCCAGCCAACAGGATGGGGACGAGGACGAGCAGGAGGATGCTACCAACACACAGGACACTCCACACAGCACACAGCACACACAGTGAGAACGGAGAACATAACCAGCATTGTAATCAAAAGCAGGCGAAAGCTGGAGGAGCGAACAAAACTGACATGCAGTTGACTCCAAAAGAGTCGTGGCCCAGGACGAGCACGAGGACGAGGACCAGGACCAGGACGAGGCATGCAACGGACGCCTGAGAGTGTGACCGTCGACAGCGACGCGTCGTCCTCCCCACTGTGAGTGTGAGTGTGAGAGTGAGTGCGAGTGCGGGCTTGTTGGTGTGTGTCCACACGGTCGACAGCTGCTGCTGCATAACCCATACAACTCCTCGCCCTCACACTCACACTCATACCCACACTCACACTCACACTCACACTCTAAAGCCAAGTTGAAAATGTTTAACACGAAAAGGAGTTATCACGCTGACAGCCTAGCCAGGACCCGTGGCAGCCCGAGGCTCGAGGCTGGTGCCGTGCCGTGGCACAGACGACGTGCCTTGCTGCAAAATTATGACAAAGTTCTGCGGGAGAAAAATGCCGCAAAGGGCGTGGAAAAGATTCTCTGAAATGAAAACCACAAAATGGAGGAAACTTAGCCCTTCCGCGGCCCTTAAGATGGTCCTCTTGTGGTCCCCACAAATAAAGATTGCGACCTGATCTGCCTTTGTGGCCAAGACTGGAATATGAAATGGAGATGGTCTATGAAATTCCAAAGAGTTTTCGGGTTAGCTGTGATTAAAGAACATTAAAAGTGTATTCAGATTAATATTTAGATAGAATATCTAAATTCCTTACGATTTGGATAGACTGGAGGGCTTAAACCGATGGAAATATCATCCTTTATCAGATGTGACGGCGAATTAAAGCTGTCCCCGCGGTTCAGGAAAGTTTTGGCCTCCCTTAACCCTGTAAAATATCTACCAATTTGCGCACCTCTTCACATAAAAGCCCTACAAACTCCATCCTGAACTCATTATATGCTTATGGACAGAACATTCAACAGGAAAGAGGGGCTGAAATTGCATTTCGTAAGCCAGTGAAAGCCGAGGGAGTTTCCAATCTACTAACCCACCAAAAATTAAAGTCCTGCCACACGGAAAAATAGTTAAAAAAAAAGAGGGACGGTAGAGCACCGCAGGCTGTGCGACAGCAGGCAGACAGCAGCAGCAGCAGCAGCAGCAGCAGCAGCAGTAGGATCGGAGGGCAAAGGCGAGGCAACAGAAGGGGGTACATCCCAGACAGAACACGCCTACATCGGGGGGCCGTCAGCTACTGTCACTCACCGCAGCCGCACTCTGCCTCTGCCTGTGCCTCTGCCTCTGCCTCGTCCCGGGGGCAAGGCTGCAAGTGAAATGAATACGGGGAAAAGCGCGAACGGTTTGAAGAATTGAAGTAGCCGCAGTTGTTGGAACAGAGCCCGAAAATTGAGTTCCCGGAGTCGCAAAATTTGCCTCCATCTTCACGCCACTTCATAATTGCCGTCGATTAGGGGTTTGGCTTCTGCGGTGGCTTACGGTAACCTCAAAATTGACTTTAAAGTGTGGCCACAGGATCATTTCGCTCTCAGATTATGACAAAGCCAGGGAGGGGCGGGCCGGACTAATTACATATGACCCGCGACGGCATTTGTGTTGTTTTAAGCTGAACAAAAACAACAGCAACAGCAGAGCAGAGGCAGCAGCAGCAGCAGCAGCGACATGGTCACAAAAGGCAACTTAACCCGTTAACGCGTTAAAGAGCAAGCCGAGTGGTTAAAAGCCAGGCAACGAGAGCGAGCCACCATACCGTCCTGATGATGCGGATGAGAATGGCGGTGGCGCCTGGTTAACTCTGGCTGACTGGCGGCTGCCTTGGTTTACTGGTTGGTTGGCTCCTGCCTCTTGCCTCTTGGCTCTTGGCCTGGCCAGAAGAGCGCGCTGGGGAGGGTAGAAGAATGGCAAGTCAAAGACTTTTTGAGTGGACTGCAGCACTCTGCAGAGGTTAAACACTAACCTGATGATGGCACAAGTACAGCAGCAGCAGCAGCAGCAGCAGCGGCAACAGCAACGCAACAAACAAGAAATGTTGAGAAAACTTCAAGGGAAAATATCCAGTGTAAAACCGAAGTGGATATACCCTGCTTGGGTGAAGATCTATAGAAAATAGACTGGCGGTCTCTTCATATAAGTATTCCTACAAGAAGGCTCCCAAACTTCACTGGATAGTGGGGCAACGCACAGTCGGTCACAGGGCCTTCAGGGCCATCAAACTGAGGTTCTGTTTATGCAAATATGTTTGGGTCTGAGGTTTCTCCCCTGCTTTTGTTGCTGTTTTTGCACATTTGTAACTGTGTTAGGCGTGAGCTGAAAAGCGGACACACAGGAAAACAGAGGAAAACAGAGGAAAGCAGGTGAAAATGAAGACATTCTGTGTGTGTGTTGAAGTTAAAGTTTGTTTTGCTGGCATTTTGTTCTTTTTTTTTTGTGTTTTTGGGGAGAGTTTGCTTACCTTTGGGCAGGTTAGGTTTGGTCTTTCCCTGGCCTTTCCTACTTTTTTCGTAGCACTTTAAGACCATCTGCAAACAGAAGAAGAGGTAGTTGTGGCTGCAAGGCTTCAAATATGAAATGAAAACATTATGACTTTATGAACACTAAATATATGTTTTACTTTATGTTTTTTTGGGTAAGTATTTTGTAGTTTTGCTGCTGTTTATGTTGCTGTTGCTCTGGCGGTGGCTGTGGCTGTGACTGTGGCTGCTTGGATATGTTTGATGTTGGCTGCAGCCTGTGGAACTGTCTCATATGTGGCAGCCCCAGAAACAGGCAACATTATGACGTTGACGAATAACTTTTCACTCTTTTTTGTCGGCTGGGAGCTGCTTTCCACATAATATTTTAACAAATGCAATATATTCCTATTATGACGAAAGCGTGCTAGTCCTGACAGCCAAGGACGTTGATTTATGGCTGCCAAAAGGGGTTCCAAAGATTACATTTCTCTAGTTGCGTTTTTTGTAAGCCCTAATCACAGCCGACGGATTGATAAAATATCGCTTTAAGTTCATTTACCTAGGACCCCAGACCAGAGCCACTCTTTTGCTTTGCTTTGGCTTTCCAACCCAAATGGCTGGCCGACCCAAAGGCTTGTGGCACAAAGGGTACGGGGACGGGGACGAGGACGGGGAGTGCACATAAAACTAAGCCAAAACTACACTCAGCTCAACCTCAAAACTAGCTAACCAACAAACCTTATTAAAATGCGAGCTGCCCCCTTAACCCATTACTCTCTAACCCGGAGAGCGAGGCAAGGCGTGCACCCCTGCCCCAGCAACCCATCCCACCCCATCCCCCCATCTCTCCGACGCCCAACGCCCAACGCACGTAAGGAAGCGTATAATTTAATTAAATTATCTGGGGCAGCTGCTGATGCTGGTGCCTACGATGATGCCACCGCTACCGCTACCGCTGCCGCTGCCGCTGCGTCTACTACTACTGTTCTGCTGCTTCTGTTGCAAGTAGCAACGAAAAATGTGCATCAAAGTGCACTTAAATCATCAGCGAGGCACGGCGACATACAGAGAGATAGATCTATAGATGGATAGGAGAGAGAGAGAGAGAGAGAGAGAGAGGGAGAGAGAGTAGGAGTGCAATGGATGGAGAGATGGAGAGCTGGAAACAGGAGACGCAGATATGGCCTCCCCCCAAAATGGCGTTGGCTAAGTGCCGTGGCAGGAAGAGCAGCAGCTCGGGGCGGGCGGGCCAAGCCGAGCAACTTTGTACTTTGACTCTTGTATTAGTGACCGGAAATGCAGCTTTCAACAAGGAACAGGACCGGGACCAGGACCTGGAGCCGCCTCAATGACTTGCCAAAGGCGGCAGGAACAGGAAAAGGGAGGACGAAGCCAGGGCCGGGCCGGGCCGGGCCAGGCCAGCGGAACCGTTGACAAATGCTTTATATATATCCTCACTTTTATTTAAATATTTTTATTTGTAAATTGCTGAGTTTCATGAGCAAAGCGTTTGCATTTGAATGGCAAATACTCGTAAATGCATGAAAGAAGTAGAAGTCGAGGCTACACCCGAGACCTCACAAAAAGCGCAAATTTTATACAAATGTAACCTTACAGCAGGGAAGCAATTACCAAAGGTTTCCCCTTAAATTATTAAACCTTAAACGGCAAATAAATCTTCAGAAAAGCTCTTCTAAAACCACAAATTTATGTTAATTTTATTCTTTCCTTAAATGCTGTACTTTCGTTTTTAAAGGTTTTACGCGCACATTTTCACAGCTGCTGTCGAATGCAAATAGTTCCAGATAATGCAATAAAACGGCGAAACCCTTCTGGGAAATCTGCCATCATTATCATTGCCATAACCGACGGGGGCCTCCAGCAGTAAGCAGTAAGCAGCCAACAGCCAGAAGCCCGAAGCCGGCAGCCGGCAGCCCTCCTGCCCCGCCGGCAACCATTCAGCAATACTCGCTCGTACCTTGACATCGTTTTCCCAAAGAATTTTCCCTTAAATTATGCACGACATTTCTGCTCATTGTTTTCGATGAGAGCAGGCCAAGCCGTGGCAGCGTTCTGACTCTAGAATCATGTTGGTTTACTTTGCTTCCATCTTTTTTTTTTAGTTTTTTTTTTTGTATTTTTGGTGTCAAGTCTCTGGGGAGGGCAATGGCTGGGAGGTTGGCAGGATGGGATGGGCGGTAGGTGCAGACAGTCAACCTAATGCATTGACATTTCTGTTTTTAGCGCATCTGACATGCAAAATGAGTTAATGGCATTGAGAAAGTGAGAGGAAAAACCCAGCGGGCGGTAAGTAAAAGAGAATTCTCCAGCGATTTGCAGTTGATGAATGAGTTTTCGTTGCATTAAGCCATTAGAAGCCCCCAAAGAAGGGGGGTGGGGAGCTGAGCTCAGCTCATAATTGACACTCATTTATTGGGGGTTTGGGGAGGGAATAAGTTCTCAAACTTTAAGATATTTAATTTGTGGAAAGATTATCCCTTAATTTATGCCCGAAAAGAGAATTTTCGCAGCACTTCCACTTGGCCAAAAAGCATTTCCAATTAAATCCGTGCAACCAAAAGCCCATTCGATAAGGGCCCTCCTTCCACAACATTTCCATAACATTTATACGACGAGTATGCCCCGGCAATCATGAAAACTTAATTAGAAGCTTATTTGGTGTTTTACAAAAACGTCACAATTTGCATACCGCATTTCATTTTCTGCTGCCTCTCGCATCGGACGATAAACGGACCGCAACACATTCCAGGGGGCGGCTATGGAGCTATGGAGCTATGGAGCTACAGGCGGCCTACAGTAAAATACTAAAATTAAATGAGCCAAAATTAACATAAACAATGAAACGATAAGCACAAAATTTCCCCCGTCGCCACAGACAGACAGACAGACGGACGGGCAGATACTGGAAAATTGAACAACTAATTTGGTTGAACGGGTTTTGGCAATTTGCAGAGCAGGGCTTTGCCAAACATTTGCTTAACTTAAAAGTTTATACTAATTGAAAACGCACAAAAGATAGAAATTAAACAGAAATACAGCGGCAGGGAGTGTTCTAAACGTTATATTGGGACTGAAGAGCAAAGTAAGCAAGTTTTCCGTAGAGATTGAACTCTTCTTCCTTTGGAGAAGTTTGCCACCGAAAGCAATCTGTTGTACCAATACAATTCTCAGAAATATGTATTTGAGTCGTCTTCAAGTCCTTTCTCCGACAATGAGCCTAGAGCCTGTGTCAAAGGATTTGCGTGCTCGTGTTAGTCTTCGTCTTCGTCTTCGTCCTGCCTATGCCGTGCCCCTACCTATGTAGAAAGGCACACACACAGTCCAAACAACGAAAACCGTCAAAATGTCTATGTAAATAGGTTGTTAATTAATTTTGAAACGTTTTATGTGCCAGGAGTCGTCATCTTTGCCATCCTTGTAGTTCTTGGTCGCGCTGTCGCCTTGAGTTTTGGCGGTTGTTGATGTGTTTTTGGGGCTTGCCAGTTGAATTTAATAAACTTATGGGAACTTAATTAAAATGAAATTAATTCACATTCTCTGGCGCAACTTAAAGGGTTCCCACACACACACACACACACACACACACACACAAGACACAGGCCATCACGAGGCGTATGCGTAATTTCCGCAGAATTGTCGAGCTCATTGCGCATACGCCGCATTGTCTGGTAGTAGAAGAGAGCTTTGCATTAATTTTGATTTTCATCTGCGTTTTACCCGTACTTTTTCATCCTCTTCCTTTTTTGGCACAAAAATGTTGCCGCGCATTTCGCGCTTTTCACGCTTTTCTTTCCATGTAATTTATATGCGCACAAAAAAATGTTTTGCAAAGTTACTCTCAAGTTGCTTGCCCCGCTCCTGGCGCGCGGCTTTCTTTTGTTTTGCGAAGCTGCGCTTCTAATTAAAAACAAAAGTTTTTTAATCTGCTTTATGGCATAAAGCGAAATAATTATGCGGAATTAAGTTTTGCACGCACACACACACACACACACACACACAAAGCCAAAGGGACACACTTGACAAATACTAGTAGATACGCGTCGACCCCCGAGGCAGTGGCCAATCTGCCCCAATGTTGCATATCGCACATCAATATCGCCTGCTGCCAGGTATCCAAACAAGCCATTAACCAGAAACTTAATCAATTGGAACTAGCTTTGAATAGGAAATAGAAATGCACTTCTGGGCTGGGCTGGCCCAGCAAACGCCAGAGATGCCGATACGCTTGATTTTCCAACTGGCTGAGAAGTTTTCCACCAAAGTTTGAGCCTGTGTGTCTGTGTATAATTGAGTGTGTTTGCCGAAAGGTGCGTGGGTATGGGCCACAGACAGGACTCAGTGTCTTTTGACCAAAGATTCAACAGCAAACTTGCAGTTACTGGGCTCCCAAAGTTTGGACGCTGCCGCTGCCACTGCCGCTGCTGCTGCTGCTTTCTGAAAGGTAACTGATAACTTTTGTGATTTGAAATTTGAGTTTAGATTGGGTTTTAATTGTATTTCGGCTCTGGCTCTATCTCTCTTTGGGTCTGTGCAAATTTGCCAAGTGCCAGGCGATGATGATGAATGGAATGCTGACGCCCAACAGTTGAGAAGGGTTTCAGGTCTGTTGATTCGTCCCCTGAGGCCCCGGTGGGAGACTGACAGCGAGCATGGAATTGATAATGCAATGAAATTGAATGATTCGGCCACTGGAAAACTGATGTGGGTTATCGAAAAGGTTAATTATTACTTATTTTGGAGATTCACAAGTTTCCAAGAGATTCCACAATTTCCCTTTAAACCCACTCTCGTTCATGCTCGTTCCTGCAGCTCCAAGGACTCATCCGATAACATCAGGGACCTATATTCACATATATGTCTTGGGTAATTTAGCAAATGTCTTCTCTCGAAAATACTCCGACTGTGATCGTTTTGCCAGCATATTGGAATGATGTAAGACCTTGGGAAAAAGCTAAATTAATGCTATCAGAATCTTTGATTTATACCTAATTCTGTGTGTGGTGGGAGGCGGGCATATCGGGTCAAAGGGGGTGTGGCTGAGCAGACTCCCAGCACACGCTCTCTGCAGTGGTGTTTGCCTTTGAAAACGACAACGGCAGCAGTTGTCGCTTCGCACATTAAAATATTACAACATGAACTGGAAACATGAACACGCACAAACACACACACACATACACCCACGCACAAACACTTGCAGGGCCACGCATACACTTGCAGAAATTATGATGTGTCAGCATAGCATGTTAGTACTCAGAAAGAGCGAGAGACAGAGAGGGACAGAGAGACAGAGCAGTGCGGCTCGAACATGAGCTCATATTTTGCGAAGCTATAAATAAACTAAATTGCCAAAAGTCGAGACAGAAGGAGCGAGTGGCAAACCATTTTGGCTTAACGGCAGATTAAACAGAATGTGCGTGTACCAGAGATGCAGGCGTGACCTACGGATAGCATGTCACGGTGAACGAATCACATTGCCAAATACCTCATGATAATCTTCTTTGAATGTTACTTTTTCTGAAACGATCAAATCAGATGTGCCCGTGTTTATAAAGTCTTAGCGATGAAATGCACTGAAGTCATCTAAGCACATCTATCCTTCAATTTCCAAACAGTTTTCCACTTTTTCCTGTTAGCATTTATTAACTATGCATGCGTGCTCCAGGCTCTTGTTGTTCTTGTTGCTCTTGTTGCTGTTGCTTTTGTGTGTTGCCAGCGATTACAAAAGTCTAAAGTGCATGACTCGTCCACACCTGGGGATTGCGCTCCCCCGAAACCGTTCGGCTAATTGATGTGTCGAGTACCTCCCCAAACCTCCCTCTCCCCCCACTGCACTCAAGACAATTGCTGATAAAAAAAACAAAAAAAAAAAAGAAAAACGAAGAGGGAAAAATATTAAAAAAGATAAAAGCCGCTGGCCCTCAACGAGAGTTTACTTTGTGCGGCGACTGTGAAAAGCAAATGAGCAAAGAGAGTTGGAAGCATAGGTTGGGACCCACTCGAAACACCCACCACCCACCACCCACTACCCAGGGAGCTACCATATGCAAATAATTGCTGTGAACTTTTGGCACAGAAAGCAGCAGCAGCAGCAGAAGCAGCAGCACCAAGCAAATGCAATAGAGCCACAGTTAGCAATCAAATTAGGAGTATCAAAAGGAAAGCCGAAGAGGGGAAAAACGAAAAGCAAAAAAGCAAAAAACCAAAAAAGCGAAAATGTTGACAAGCCAGAAAATGCTGGTCCGCTGGACTGGATCAAAATGTTAATTGGGCTCATGACACTGCCGGACAAGGCATAAATCATAAAATGTAACAGCAGCGACAAGGTAGCCGCCAGCTACCGAAATGGAGGCCAAAAGCGAACCAATAACCAGACCAGGAGAAGTCCCGACAGAGCTGGAGCCAGGAGAAGCCAGGAGGAGCCACAAACAGCCAGAAGGAGCACAAGAAGTTGGCCAGACGACTAACGAAACGTAACGACCAGGCGAAAACTTAACAAGTGAGAAGGCACCTTCTTTGAGTGGGAAGAGACGCAGGGCATATCCTAGAAAAGGTTCAAAGTAATGGCGGTATTCCCACAGATTATAGTTACCACTCGGCCCAATCCACCCCAGGATGTCCTTCGACCATTAGTGGGCATAAAAATGAGTTTATGCTTGCCTGACTTTTGGCTTTTTAGACAAGCCCACACTAGCCCCAAAAGAAAATGTAGAAAAAATATAGTGAAAGGCAACCAATAGAAGCAGAGCAGGAGGATCTGGCGGTGGAGCTGGAGCCGGAGCTGGTGGGAAAACTTCACTTCGGACTAGAAGTCCGTGAAGTGAAATGTAAGTACAACGTAACTTAAGCAGTTTTACATCTTCAAGCAGCATGAAATTGATTGATGGCCGGAATACTTTGGCCATCGCCGTTGCCGCTGCCGTTGCCGCTCGAGAACTAGCGAAAAAATGAAAAATGATTTGCGCGGATTATGAATTTCCCTCGTTCTCGCCCTCTCGGGCCTTTTCCAATGCCATCCATCTCACTTTTTAAAGTGAAGACTGCGCGACTGCGAGACTGCGGGACACAGAGACACAGCGACACAGACTGGGGGATAGATGTGGCATTATGTGTCCAGGGCGAACTTCTTAACCTTGCGCCGCTGGTGGCAGAGACGACGTGGCATTGATTAAAGCCGTCGCCTGTCACCAAAGTCAAAGTTAAGTAGGTATTAGCCAAAGATAGAGAACTGGCGGTCGGGGGATATCCGCTGGCCTAGAGACCAGAGAGAAGGGCTCGCTGATTGGCTTCTTCAGGAAGTGCTCGGGCTACTTGAAACCTTAAACCTTAGACGAGTGAGCGAAAGGACTGCAGTCTGTTGATGTAAATTTGCGGCAAGGAGAACACTTATTTATTTTCCCCATAATTACACATCTCTGAAGCCCATTTTAGACTGCAGTCCAACCGCTTGAAGCTCTCACAAGGGTTAAGGCACTCGGTAATTTGCATGTTTAATGCCACCTGTACACGAGTGTGCATTGGTATGGGTGCGTGCAAGTGTTTCAACTAAATTGCGGTTCCTAAGTTCAAGGTTAACGCTTTTTAACGTTTGCCAGCCCGCCTGCCCGCCTGCCTGCCCGAATGCCTGTCGTCCCGCCTGGCGGGTGTCCCTTGTTCCGAGGTAGCATAATTAATTTTCGTTTAATTGCCAAGCGCTAGTTAAACTAACAAGCAGAACGAACACACTCCATCTCTCGCTCTAGCACTTGGACTATTTTCCTCTCTCTCCCCCGGCCTCTCTCTCGCTCTGACTGTCGCTCACACCCACTGGTGGCTGGTGATTCCCTCTCGCTCTTTGCACGGCCTGCAGCATTTCAATTAATTAATGTGCCAACATTGTGGGCGTAGTAGGTCGTTCGGAACGGGGTGTCCTTTTGGGGAGGCGGGTGCGGTGTACAGCGTTGACAGCGTGAAACACAAGTTAGCCTACATAGAAACCCACATAGTACTCGTATGAGGCAAGAAATCAAACATGGCAGCCCCTGACCAGGAACCAGAAAGATTTGGCAGCAAGAGAGGCAGAAAGAGAGCGTAGTGAAGCGAAGCTACTGCTGTTCCCATTAATGAAGGGAAGACATGTGTGGCGGGAGGAGGACGGCTGGCCAACTGCTCCACTGCCACTGCCACTGCCACCACCACTGCTCCACTGCCGCTGTTTGTGTGAAGGCGTTAACGACTTCCGATAGTTGCAAAAGTTGATTCCCCCATACCGCCCCCTCCGCCGCCGCCGCCTCACACTACTCCAAAAAGGAATCGCAAAAAGCGCCGCAGGAAATGTCTGATAAACTAAAAAAAAAAACATATAGCAGGGGGCAAAGCCAAAGCAAACTCACACACGAGCCATAGAGCACATGAGCCGAGAGGGAGGAATGTAAAGTTGTGGGAAAAACTATCATTTCCATCGGGATCGAGGGACGCAGAGGCTGTTGTGTCGACCCTCGCAGGCCAAGTGCCGACATATGTTGGATTAAACAAACTCTCAGTGCCAGCCCGCTGCCTCATTATATAATTGCAACTGTTTTGAAGTTATGATGCCACCCTCTCTTGGCCCACTCCCTCTCCTGGAGCCACCCGTCTAACCCCCTGGCCATGGGTTATGTGTTGTGTCGTAATTTGTAATCTCAACGGTGGAATGTGGAAATTTGTTATCGTTTTAATGTTTGTTGCCTTAAATTGCCACAGCAACGCAGCCACGAAAAAGGAGGCGGCCCAAGTCAAGGGAAAAATGGAAGAAGGAAAAGCCAAGCAAAGTAAAGAAGTAAAATAAAGTAAAAAGGGTTTTAACGCGTCTATCATATTAGGTTGGTATTTGTGCGAGTACAAGCATGCGAGGCATGCCTAGGCATGGCAGGGCATGTACATCTGAGAGTGTGTGTGTGTGTGTGCGCTAGCCCGTCTAGACTTTGCACAGGTAACCGACCAAAGGCCAAAGTAAAAGTTGAGTGAACTGCAAAATCAGTAAAAGCAGAAACAGAAGCAGAAGCTTACAAATAAGCACCAGAAGGAGCCACCCACAGAGAATGCTGGAGGGAGGGAGGGAGGGAGGGTAAGTGGTAAAATCAAGGTAAAAGCCTGGACCTGGCTTTGCTGCGAGCGCTGCTAAGTATGCAACAAAATATTATATTAGCAAACAAAAGCAGCTGCAGCCACATCCACTCACACACACACACACACAGATGTATGTATATATGTATGCACCACAAGCGCAGTGCGTCACCATGCTCGTATACCTTAATATTTAAGAGTATTTACCTGTCCTGCGTGAAAGAAAATTATATTGAAATTACTCGTACAAGATGCTTGTGTGAAGAAAAACCAAACCGTCGAAGAGAGTTTTCCCGGGATGGGTGGTGTGTGGAGGCGTCTTTAGCTTAAGACGTCTAGTCGCTGGGCTCGTTAAACGCCTGGCTGAAGCGGCTAAAGTAAATATAAAGCAAATTACTCATACGACAGGCTGTCACCTGGGCTTTTTGTATGGCTAATTGTGTGAGCTTGTTAGCATATTTATAGACATTAATTAACAAGCCAACGAAAGGACCTGACAATGCGGAAACATGCGAAATAAATACACATTTATTTAGTAGGAAATGCACTACCGCCTTAAATCAATCGTTTTGTCCCATCAAAAACCATTTAAACTTAACAAATCTCTTCAGATAAACACCATCCAGAATAATGACAAAAGAAAACGAAATCAGACTGAAATACCACCTCACATTAAAAACAAATTACAAATAGATCATTACGGAAAACACTCTGCGGCTCAAATATAATGCAAACCACTTCTATCAGATGCTTTTGTACAAATATTTACACTTCGTTAACTGTCAGAGATACGGATAGACCACAAATTGGGGGTGGGGGGGATAATTTTTAGCCTGACGAACACACGATGAGCATTTAAGAGCCGCGCCACAGTCTACAATTCAGTCTGCAATTCCTATTTTGTTATTTCTTTGAAAAGTACTTTATGCAAATGCCTAGGACCCAAAAAGAAATACATTTTCTGGGCCAGTGCTCGACAAAAGAACGGCTCCAGCAGGAGCAGGAGCAGAAGCAGCAGCAGCAGCAGCAGAATAATAAAGGGAATATTAAGTGGTGGGAGGGGGCGAGGGCGGATAACTGAACCTATATAAAGTGGGAGGACAAAGATGAAGTTGGCCCACAAATGAAGTCATTGCAAATCAATTCAAATCAATTAGCTATAAATAAACGTGTGAACTAATAAGCGGAAGTTGTAGCAACAGTTTTTTTCTTGTTCAGCATTTTCCGGCCGCGCCAGGCCAGGCCAGGCCAGGCGAGGCCATTTTAACAATGGCTTAAATGCTGCTGCCAGTGACCCTTTTTCCATTATTCCTCCCCTTCCTCCCGCTGCTTTCCTGCTCTCCTGCTGTCTTTTTGCCCCGAACAAACCTCAAACACCTGCTGGAAATTCTTTTAATTAGCATAGAACAAAGGCGCTCCAAACGATGCTGATGCTGAGGCTGTGGATGATGATGGGGGCTCTGGTCCGTTTCTGGTGGCGAGTGGCGAGTGGCGGGTGTGTGGGACCAGGAACAGCCAAACAATGAGCGTTAAATTCTATTCAATGGCAAAAAAAATGAAAGGAAAGCAAATAATTGAAGTAGTTTGGCCACCGAAGAAAAGCAGAGCTAAAGGAAAAAACCAAAAAATAGAAAGACATTAATGAGCCCAGATTCCCTTGCTGTCTCTCTGTCTCTCCGTCTCTCCTTCTCTCTGCCTGTCTTTGTCCCACTCTGATGGGGATCTGGAAAATGTCATTATTGAAGGGCCACCAAAACGGATGTCGTCGTCTGCTCCTTTTCTGAATATTGTTGCTGTTGCTATTTACTCATTCTCTGTGGATAAAACAATTGGCCGCTTGTGCATTTGACAGGTATTGATTATGATTAGGATGTTATTTAATACGAAATGGAGGAGGATTTAAGGAAAGACACTGCCCAGGAAATGGTGGCTAGAGCATGTTCATAAAATGAGGGGAATCAAAAAAGTTTTAAGCATCAAAACATCTCACAAATGAGCACCAATGCTCTATGAATGTACCCTGTACAGGTGTTTGCGTCATCAGTTCAACAGAGCCAACAGATTTCTATAGATTGGTCGAATAAAACGCCCCCCAAAAATCCTACTTTGAAGCCGAGAGCTCCACATGCTGCCAAAGACATGGGGCAAATGTGGAGCAGTAGTATAACGAATCCCGACAAGGGAAAGGAAATGTTTTATTCAAGAACTGAGGCGACTTCCAGTCAGCCATCAGAAGAGAGCAGAATAAGAGAGAACGCAGAAAGCAGCAGAAAGCTTTGCGCTTTTACGCTCGCAGTGGATTACGAGAGCGCAAGCAGCGGAGCGATAGAGAGAGGGAGAGAGAGAGAGAGAGAGCATAGTGAGAGCTTTCGGAAAGAGCACGTGTTTGTGCATGAGACGGTTGAATAACGAACACAGAGAGACAACGCAGCAGAAAACAAAAGCCAGCCAGCGGAGGAATCTCCGGGAGGCAAAAGAGCGTATGGAAGGGAGTCCAACAAAAAACTACGAGCACGGGTATGCCATGAAATGTGTTCTATATATAAGTCTCCCGCCCCCCTCCCCGAAACACAGAAATACGCACATACTCTTACACACTGTACTATGCAGGGGTATCTATAGGAATGGCAACATATGACAGCTGTCATGTTACAGTCCTTAGCAGCAGCAGCAGCAGCAGCAGCAGCAGCAACAACGAAAGTTGGGTTAGGTTGTGGAATTGTAAGATTAGAAACGAACAGTCGGAAGTGGATGACGGCAGTGGAGCAGCGGGAATCACTGGAACAACAGTAGAGCACCAGAGCAGAGGAGCGGAAAAAGTGAGATGGGATTAACAGTTGCAGGGGATTATCAAGTTGTCAATGAATAACTAAAATGAATGAAGAGATAAACCCAGACAGGAAGCGTCTTAAATGGATTATTAAAGCGGGGTTCAGACCGCGCAAAGGGCATTGCTGAACGGAACACTTAACGGCTAAGGTATCTTTAAATATTTGAAATATAGACTGTAGGAAAATCTATCCGTTGAGCGAGATACACATAACAGCTGGCGATGGCGTGAGAAGAGAGAGATGTGGCGGCAAAAAGGGAAAAATGTCATTAGGTGGTTGGCAAGGGGATAAATGAAGTCACACTAGAACATGACTAGCGGTCGTTGGTCGCCCCTCTTTTCCTCTTTCGTGACAAGTGAGAACACGATTGAAAGCTATCCCCGCATTAACCAAGAAATCAATTCGCTTCTTACGCAAACAGTGATAGCAAAAGACAGGGAGACAGAGACGGTAATGCGGCTCCGATAACAATAACGGCGCTTACATACGTATAAAGGTTACATAAATCATATGCTGGCCCAACACGATATGCAGAAAACATTTAAAATTAAATTAAGATAATTACAAAGTAAAAAAAGAACAAGGAACAGGAAAAGTAAAACGAAAGGGGAAAATGGATTCCCGGGCAATGAAATTCCATCGGAAATGTAATGAAAGCAAGCCATAATCAGATTGAATCGAGATTCATCTTACATGAAACGGAGTGCTCGACACTTAATTGGGAATTGGGTTAAGCCAGAATTAACCCTGGAGCTCGTTAGGGGTAGAATTAAAAACGTGCAAAATAAGCGGGGCTCCATCCACACAAACACTGGCAAGCCCAGTCAATCAGCACCAGTTAACCGGGGGGGCCGAGCAACCCGACACGCAGCCAACTATGCCATCGCAAATTATAGCCAGCCAGCCAGCCCGGCAGCCGCTGCAGCGCTCTGCCGCCCGGGCAACAGTTGTCAACTCCATGCCGGTTTTGCGATTTCAAAGAAATCGGAGAATTTTTGCATACGATTGGAATGGAGCAGGGCGCGCAGGAGAAAGGCAGCGGCAAATCGAAGCGGGTTAAATGACGCGTAAAATGCTAAAAGGCAACCTCTGACAGGCGGCGAAAGAGAGAGAGAGAGAGAGAGAGAGAGAGCGAGAGAGCGAGAGAGAGAGGGAGGAATAAAGGGCAAAGGATGCTGGATGCTGGATAGTGGTGGGAGAATAGTGGAGGATGAATGCTGCACTGGAGGCGTTTACGTAATAAACCTGAGAGACTGCCGCATCTCTGGCGGCGGCACATGCAGTACAAGCCCGCTGCGAGAGGGGTTCCGGGAATGGGGGACTCTGTGCAATTGCAACCACAAAATGCATGTCAACCGCAGCAGCGGCGGCCGCGCCACTGCAACGTGGACAAACAACCATAAAAACACGGCAAATTAATATTTTATAACTTAATTAAAAACAACAACTGCAACAAAAGCAACAGAAACAGAAACAGCAACAGCAACGGCAACGGCAACAGCAATGGAGAATATATAAATAAAAAAATGTATGCATGTACATATATATGGAGAGAGAAAAAGCATTCCTGAGGTTGCATCCAACTTTAAGTTTGTGTGCCATGATCATTTTTTATTTATTTATGCGGAGGTGGGAAAGTGCCGCGGTGGGCGGTGGGGGGGGAAAAGCTTTTCTAACGTGAAACATTGCACCGTGCCGCGCCGCACAGTCAATTTAATTTTAATTTACACTCCATGCATAAACAATTAAAAGCAACGCGCGGTGTCAATTGATGAGCAGCACATCCCCAAACGCATGCGGCAAGCGGCAGGCGGCAGACAGCAGGCACCAGGCAGCGCCAGGTAGTGCTCGTCCCCTCTTGCTGGCTGGGTGCTGGCTCCTGGACCTGCTCATTGTCCAAGTGAAAAATATTTATAAAAATTATTTCCCCCAGGCCGGGGCACCCAATCGTATCTGCTCTGCTCTGAAAGGAACCTCCCGAAACAGCAGTTCAGGCCATTAAGCACGAGGACGAAAAGGATGCCGCCATTGCTGCGGTCCATTCAGCAATTGTTTGTGCAAATGTGCAACGGAAGCCGGAATGGAAGTATTTTACGGCCAGCTGCCAATGCAGGAGCCCCCCAGGAGTGCTGGCAGATGAGCAGGGCATGGAGCTGTGTATTAAGGATAAGGATATGACTCATGAGGCGAAACGGCGAATGTAAATTTGATTGAGATTTTAAGCAACAAAGCCGGCCGAAAGGATCTTTTCGAGAGAAAGGAACAAGATGATTGTACACTCATTAAACTGGGGAAATGCAATCCAACTTTAAACCGGTTACAGGTTATTGCCATTTCCCAATCGATTTCCATTGTTTGACTAGTTTCTTAGGCATCCGTCTGCATCTGTTCTGTCGCATCAAATTAGTTAAATTGTGACAGCTTCATATAAGGCTCAAGGGTTAATCCATCCAATGGCAATGGGCCTTCTTTTACATCTCGTATCATTTTTATATTCATATTTATATGCACAATATATGATCAATCAGTCGTGTGTCACGTGTGTACGGCTGAACAGAGGGGGAGGGGCAACGCCTACAGGCCACATTTATGTTTGGCTACGACCATGTTTTGTTTGTGGCCAAAGTACACATAGCATTCGGGGAGAGCCCAAGCAACAACATCGGGACTCCAACCTGAAGCAACAGCCCAAAAACAATTTCCATGTTTTTACTGCAAAGGAATATGTTTTCAAAACTGACCCCATGAATATACCAGAGAATTTCCGAAATCCAGCTATGGAATCTCTCTTTAGTGAGCCGACAGATACGAGTGAAACTGTAAAATTACAAAAATGTCCCACAGAGTGCTTCTCCAATATCTATTTCCGTTACAAGATAATTACTTTGACTCCCAGAATTCTCAAAGAAGACAAAAACCCCATAAGCAAACAATCAAACAACAAGGCACTGAACGAACAGAGGGCTGGCTCTCTCTGTAGTGGAGATCGATAGACTTTTGTAAGAAGTAAACGATTTGTATGCTGCAACTCCCGGCATCGCCCCCACTCGCCATAAACATAGACAATAAATTTTGGACAAAAGGCAAAACACATTCGACGAGTGGCAACAGCAGAACAACAACGAAAAAAAGAAAATAAGGAATCACAGAGACAGAGACAGAGACAGCGGAGTCTAAAGGCAGACGAGAAAGAAGCAGGAGAGGGTGCAAAAAAAAAATAGATAAGGGCATTGAGAGAGAAACAGAACAACGAAACCAAAAACCCAAAACAAAATGGCAGCTCTTTTAGACTCGGTTTCGATTTATATAGTTATAAATCTGTTGCTGGGGCAGGCACGGGCACAGGCACAGGGGGGATGTGGATGCCTCTGCAAGACCATTGAAGCGGCAAATTCTTTTGCGGCTGCCGAGCATTCTCGTCTGCATCTGTTCCCCCCTGCAAAAATGTTGCACAAAATATTCATTGACTCCACAGAGTGTGACAAAAGAGGGGCAAGGCAGAGGCAGAGGCAGAGGCAGAGGCACAGGGCAAAAAGAGAGCCGAGTCAGTTGCACAAACTTATTTTTATGCCCTGTTAATTGTCCCCTTCCAACACCATGCCCCCTGGACCACTTCCCTTGCCACACTTTTGCATACGCAACTGTCAACTTTTGCCATTTTCGCCAAACTTCACACCAGGCGAAAGGCGAAAGGCGAGAGCAGGCTGTGAGCAAAGGGGTCTTCAGGGGTTCGGGAGTCCAGGCACTCCCCACTCATATGTGTGGGCATCATAAATATTTTCCAGCCCATTGATTTTTGGTCGTTTGGGCTGCCAGCCGTTGCTGATGAAGTCTACATCAGTGGCCCGGGCCTAGTAGCAGGGCCTATGCCTCTCTCTGTCTGTGGGTGTTGTGCATGTGTGTGTGGGTGGGTGTGGGTGGTTGTGGATGTTCCGGAAGTGAAATTCGCCATTGTCTAAGAGAGAAATAAAGCTGAGCCATACAAACTTGTCCTAAGCTCAAGCAAGGATGCTAAATAATTGATATTCTGCAAGAAGATTCCAGGACACAATCAGAACTGCTCGCAGAAGGATGCTACAAAATTCAGTGCCCTTAAAAGTATGCTCCGGATTTGATTGACGATTCGACGGGCAAAAGGGATTTGAGGAACGGAACAGCGACATTAACGAAATTTTTGCCGATGTTTTTGTTGCTTGTCACGCATAAGCTTCCGTTGCCCAACGACCTCTCACTCGATCTCGAGCGAGACTCTCCCATTTTGTGTGTTTTGTTTCCTGCGACACTTGATTGCTTTTGTGTGCCTGTGTGTGTGCGCGCTAAAAAGTATGCTACGCTTCAAATAGACGCAAATTATGTTGTCGGTTTATGGCAGTAAAAGAGTGGCAACAGCAGGAAGGAGAGAGCCTGATACATGGGCAGGAGGGAGACGGAGTGTGCGGCTCGTTCAATGCGTTTTTATTCCCAACAACAACGTTTTATGGGGCAGGGCAGAGACTCATAAATATTTTTGCTCAAGTTAATTGAAACATTACCAAAAAATGCTTGTTGGCAAATATTGAACAATTCTTGTTCTTGTTGTTTGCGGGATTTCCAAAAGACCCCCCTGCCCCCGAAAAATACACTCGCATGACTAATGGCTCACACACACACACACACACACACATACATACCAACATATATATATATTTTTTAGCACAAAACGATTTTTTGTAATGATTTATTGGCAGTTGATGGATATAAATGGGCGAGAAATGTTTACCCGCTGGTATTTATATGGCAAACAGCCTCGGTACCAAACAGCCATGGAATTGAATGGGGCTGAAAAGCAGAGGAAAATACTCTCGCACTGGTGCCGTGATTGTCAAGCTTTGTGACTGAAGATTGCTCCAATTAATAGTTCTGTCCGTGGCCCAAAGATATTTGCTAGTAAACAATTAAGGGCCTGTAAGCGTCACATTTTTTACAGCTCAATTAACAATGAATATTCAATGTGGCAATGTGGCAATCTGGCAACGTGTGGCAGCGAGTCCGAAAAAACCATGCTGCAATGTTATGTTATTTTTATGAGATTTTTTTTACTGGATATTAATATGCATATCTGCCTTGAATTTTGATGGAAATTCAATGAGCATCTTTACTTTAACCCGAAAACGGGAAAATTTAATTTAAACTTTCTTTTTTGAATGAGGAGGAGGGGAGAACAAGTGCAACCGCATAATTTGGCAACATTTTGCGGTTCAACTTTCTCACATTTCGGCACTTTTTCTCCAGTTAATTTTGCGGTTTCTAATTAAAATTTGTTTGCATCGTATAAACTCTCCAATTTTTTTGACTGTTGCCTTCCCCCGATTCTCTTGTCTTGGGTCGCCGTCTAATTAGGGTCTGGTCTGGTCTGGGGCCAAAATGAAATTGCACGCAGCGTGCGGCCTTTTTAATAATGATGCTTACGCCAAAAAAAAACAAAAAAAAAACCAAATTGTGTACATATATTTTGACAGACAACCGAAAGGACGTGACGGCCATGGCGAGACGGGGGCTAATTGAAAAAAATATATTTAATAGCATAATTCTTGCCGCTTGCGGTTGCCATTGCCCAGAAGGAGGAGGTGTGAGAGCTGGTGGGTTTTGCGGCGACGGTAAAACTTTGAACCTTCAAAAGATTGGAGAGTCTTACGCGTACGCCCCCCTCTCTCTGCTCCTCCCTTTCGTTATTGGCTATCACCTGGCAACGATCTCATAGGGAGGGTCTTCGGAGGACACGAAAGCCAGTCACGTCGCGACATCAAACACTATTCAAATGAAATTTGTTTTTGATTAGACAATTTCTATGCAAAAATCAACGCCAAGAGTTTAATAAAACAAATTGGTTTTTCTGTAAGCTTTCGCCTCGCTCCACCACATTTCCTTTCGGGTGTGTGCTGCTGTCTGCTTACAGCTAAATTAAATTAAAAATTCAATGTGGGGGGCATTAGCACGCGACAAGATTGAATTCCTTCGTCAGATCAGAAATTGTCTCTGCTATTGATGAAGCCAATGATTGCGGAAATGGGGCAATCGGTCAGTGAAGTGGGGAAGGTCCACTGGGGAGTCCTTCTCTCCTTTGGGTCCTTCTCTATCTGCTGCTGACGCCTCGCAAATTAACGGCAAGCTGTTGAATATTGCTTCTGATGGTTGGTTCTGTCTCCATTTTAAAATGAAATGTTTTGAGGGTCCCATGTCCCATACACAGCGGAAATTATTTTGAGGTTCAATTTTGTCCTTGCTTGTGGATGCTTTTCCCAGCTAGCAGAAGGATTGCTGGCTAGTTATTGCTTGCGGTTAGGCCCAAGTTGCAGTACTGCAGTGATTCGCTTGAACTCTGATGAACCCACAAGAAACTCTCATAGAATTTTTGGTTTCCCAGGCTTGTCCGAATCGTGTAACATGTCTTAGTACTAAAGGATGTAGCAGCGTCTTGGTATCCTTCAAATGGTAGCAACCTTCAACAAATCCAAATGTTGAAACAGCCAGATCTTGTGGAATTTCAATACTTTTCCGACGCTTGCCGCAGTCTTGCCTGTCACTCTCTTTGATCTCGCCAATTGGCTTGACTTTGCCACTTCCAGGTGCCACAAATAAATAGCCCCCTGACAAATACTAAGCGACACTGTCCATCAATTATTAGTTAAGACCGTATTCACAAAAGTAAATTACAACAAATAATTGCAGCACCCAAGAGACCAGAATATCCTCCCATTTTAGGGACCTTTGCACATTACCCTTGGTACGTATGTACTTCCTCTCTTGGCCATATCCGTACTCCTTTCGTTTTCGGACTCAGCTTATGCAAGATCCAGGGGGTTAAGTGCCGGTAAAATGTAAATATGCATAAAGAGGAGCCGGTCTTGGCCTTTGACCGGGTGCAACTTTTATGGGGATACGAAGGTGAATGCATACCTACACACATACATATGTGAGGAAGTTTCTCTGATTGCATCTCGCATCTCTCTGTAATCCAGAACTTCATTAGGGCAAGTGGCCTGGCCTGGCCTGGCCTCCTGCTCCTGCTCTTGCCCCTGCACCTCCGGTAACTTCCCGCTACAAAAGTTGACCATCTAATAAATTGAAATATAAGTAACAGGCAGGGAGATATACGGGTACGGGTACAGGTACGGCTATAAGTCCGTGGGTGTGTGTGTGTGTGTGTATGTTGCACAATTTTCATTTGTGTTAATAACGCCAACGGTCAGCTTTGATTGTGCATTTTGTGAGTGAAATAAAAGTGTGGGAGGAGCACTACAGGAGAAGGACTGCTGAAGGAGCCCTAGAGGAGCACGATCTGAAGATGGAGCAGATGTTGTCGAATTGGGGAAAAAGTTTCGGTCTCCTTTCTCCATTACGTGGCGACGACGCTGCTCTCGAAAGCCACTTGGGCAATTAGAGCCCTGCAAAAGTTTGTGGCCCCGGCGCCATCGCCATCATCATCATCAGGACAACTGTGAAACTTTCGTCAAGCATTGGGGAGTTGAAGTTTTCTTCGCCCATGGACCCTGTCTCTCCTGCCGTCCTGCCCTCCTGCCCCCTCCCCCTGCGGTCGTGCGGTAATTGCGTGCGTATTGTTAGACGAAGGCATTTGAGATACCGGAGATCCTGGAGAAAACTGCTGCAGTCAAGACGTGAGCCGCCCTATGAATCATAAGAATATTGCAGGTGTAACTCGAGTAAATATGTAATCGAGTCTCAGACTCCCCGTTGGATCCATTCAGGCGCATGATGATTGCTTTGATTTTCAATCCCCCCTGCCTGACCCCTCGCGTTGCTGCTCCGGCAAATAATAAAATGCATATCAAGCTCAAATTGAATATCCTCATTTGACGCATAAACCAAGAAACCGAGAAACAAGAACATCAGCCAGGATACAAGGACTATGCAGGAAACAATGTATGCAATCCTTGCTTATGGCAAGTAAAATACACCTTTGTGTGTTGCCCATAAAAAATGCAGCAAAGAAGCCTGGCAAAATGGTTGAGCTGGCGGGAGCGAATGCCGAGCGGTATGGTATGCCGAGAAGACAAAAAGGTAGCATAAACTGTTGGATCCTTGCAGCGGATTGGAGTGGAGTGGACTGCATCCACCCGTCGCATGCTGGTGTTCTGTGTCCATGTCCCGGCATTAAGCAGTAAAAAAAATGCAGAAATGAAAAGAAAAAGAGATGAGCATGGGTCCATGGGTCCATGGGGCGGATGGGCGCAGGTGGAAAGAACAAGCGGAGTAGTCAATACTGGCAATAGTTCTAAAGCAGTACAAGACACAGAGATATACATATATATGGAGAGGGAGTAAGGAAAAGAGAAGGAAGGTGTTACGGGGCCAACGAGAGAGAGAGAGAGAGAGAGAGAGAGAAGAACAGCAACAAGCCACCACATTATGACAACAATAAAACCCGGAAAAGCAATAAGAAATACAAAGGGCAGAAGAAGAGGCCGAATGAGGGTGGCTCCATAAGTTCATAGGAAAAAACAATTTACAAAATTCTCAAAATAGAATGGTAAAAAATGGAAATGATATCCCATTCCAGGTGCGGTATCCAGGGCTTTTCCAATCAAAGCTTTTGCCAGATGATAATGCGTGGGTAATTTTAGGAAATTAGAGGCAGTGTCAATAAGGGTATATATTTATCGATCCGTGACGGTATTTGTATGTGTAAGATTAAAATAATAACTGTGACTAGGGCCTAAAATATAAGTAAGTAAAAGCTCAAAGATTGCAGAACAGACAAGACTATTCCGACTCCATTGCGTAAGTACGTTTGGCTTTCTCTTTGGACTTAAGAGAGCTTTAAGAGGGCCTGGAGCCAGCTCAAAAGCCAGCCCACACAAATCGTGTACCATTGGAATTGATGGGTCTTTGTTTGTACATGGTGCATATGTGCTATTATCCATAAATAATACCAATAATTCCACGATTTGCTTACTCCTCAAATCCGATCCTACTATTTCTCATTCCACTGAATAGGGAGAAACCCTTGAAGCAACTCTCGCTCATAACTGATGCTTATGTGCTTACTGCAACAACTTGGCATTACCGGCAATGCCGACAAACAAAGGATATTTCCCCACCCGCAGGACCCAAGCCCTACCCCCTGCCCTACCCTCTTTTCCAGTTGCCTTAGCTTTTTACCGATTTTCTGGTTGGCCAACAACAACAGCAGCAGCAACAGCGAATCATGCAACAAGCAACGAGGCAGCAGCAAAAGCAGCCACAGAGAGAGATGAAAAGATAAGCAAAGATTGCGAAAATTGTATTTTCCATTGTGAGTGTTTTGAGGGGGTTTAGAGGGGGCTGGAGTCGGAGTTGGAGTGTCCGTGTCTTGGCCAAAGGATGCAGTCGGAAAACAAAAAAAAATATAAAATACCAAAAACGTTTGCTCCATAAGCTTTCTATTGGTTTGGGGTTTTCGGGGTTGAGGGTTGGGGGATAGTGGGTAGTGGCAACCTTTTCGGACAACCCTTTTGGTGAAAGATTGAAAGAGAAAGCGATAGAGGGAGCGAAGGAGAGAGGGGCCCCGTTCAAGGAGCTCTTCTCAATTTCCGTTACACGCCAATGCGCGTGTAAGAAGCATGTAAATATGAAAGGAACGAATGAAAGGACGATAGATGCCAAAGTTATGAGCCTGCAATTGTAGTTGGCCCCGGATGAAGGGCCCAGAGATGGCCAAGAGCATGGGAATGGATGAGGATGGGAAAGACAAAGAGAGGGAGAATGGAGAAGCAGCAGCAGAGCATAAATCAAAATCAAATTTGAGTGCTGTTTAGTCAAGTGGTTTTTGGGTGGCCTGAAGCCCCTGGCAGCGGTGGACGGGCCAGCGGAAACATTGCCACAGAAGTGACCAATAAGTGGGTCAGTAGTCAGCATTAAGTGGAATTCCAAACTATTGTGCTGACAACAGTACGTCTCTCCTCTCCCCTCTCCACTCTCCACACTCAACACCCTCTCCGCAACGCCTCTATCAAAGGAGTCCTGATTGGATTTTTGCTGAACTACGACTGGTCTTAAGACAATTAAAAGCCATCAAAATTCAACAGCTTACCATTAAATCAATGGCTGGCCTGGCTGTTGAGTGCCTCCCAGTGTCCGAGGCCCAAAGTCGAATCTGAAGCCGATTTTGATGGAAATGAATTGGGGATTCGGCTTTCATCGACAATTAGAGATGGGAGACGCTCCAGAGGCTGGGCCAAGCGACGAGTAGGAGATTGAAGAGGCTTAAACATTAATTAGAAATGCCATTATCCATTGTAATTCTGATCGAATTGGGGACCCAAGGTGAGTATTGGTGCGATATACGATATTCCCACCCTGCAAATTCCACCTCTAGACATCGTCTACTTTGTTTACGCGATGAAAAATTTGCATTTTATTAGCTTTCGAGCCGCTCGAGTGTCTGTAACCCAGACCTCCAGCCTCCAGGCAGGAAGAAGGAGTACGACAGAGAGAGACAAAGGACCAAACTGGATAAATTTGCATTTCAAAGTCCTGGCGAAACGTTCAATGAAAAACTACTTCGCATTCAATTCGTTTTCCGCTGATAACAGGCGTCATAGAAGCCCAAGCGGGGCTTTTGGCAAACAAGTCCTGTCAAAAGATTGAGATTAAAATAGCCATGTCAAAAAGGGAAGATTGGGCTACAAATATGAAATATCCCCTCAGCATAATATGAGATCATAAATATCGGGCTTAAAGCAGCATTGGCAACAGCAGCATTGGCAGCAACAACCACAGTCCGCAGGAGTAACGGAAAGCAAAAGCGAAAGTTTCCTCTATTCTTTGTGTGGCTTGGTCTCATCCGGAAAACTGATTGTGAGGGACATGGAAAACCTATTTGAATTTCATTTTCGTATGCAAATTTTCAATGGGTTTTTATGCCGTTCGTTTCATTTCATTTCGTTTGTGAAACGGAAACTAAGCCACAGAAATATGCAAGTGCTCGCTGCTCTTGCCGCTCGACTTTTGCCTTGACTTTCATGGCGGATGCCGATGCCCAGCCAGACCCAGACCCAGAGCTCTGCTCTGCTCTGCCCTGCCCCGACTCGACCTCGAACCTTCAGTCCAGTCCAGTTCTTCGGTTTGGTCTGCGAAACAATTGAAACAAGTTTGCAATCAGTGCACAAACTTTTTGCCACCGACAAAGGGCGGCAGGCGAGAGAGAGAACCCGGGCCCTCAAAGAGAAGCAGACAAACAAGCCCTGAGAGATACTCGTACCCTCGTGCTCGTACGAGGGCTCGGAGAAAAAACGCAGCAGCAAATTGTGCGGCTGTCAAGGACGGAAGGGTGGTCTGGCGTTTGGCAGTAAACAACTTCGGGTGCGCCTAAAAGTATGCAATAAAGGCGCAAACAGAATTCGCAGAACCGAAATAGGGACTACACCGAATAGCGAATACGCTGATAAGGTCCCAGCTTGAGTTCAGAAACTCCTCTGAATACTGTACTTCCATAGCAGCTTATCGAGCGCATGGACTCCGTGCCCGACACTCCATATACAAAGTGTCCCACAGGAGGAGGAGTCATGGGCATAGGTAGGGGTTTGGGACTGGTACTGGGACTGGGAGTAGGGTGGAGGTGTGGCATGATCCAATATCTATAAATCAAAAGGCGCACAAAAAGCTCTTTACAATAAAGCTTAATCACAAACAAGTGGGGGCGATGAAAAGTGAGAAAAGTTTAAGCAGCAATCAAGAACGACAAACAAAACAAAAAAAGAGGCGGAGGATTAGAGGGATTACCAATAATGCGCTAGAAAATTGAAACTTAAGTTTGTTAAAGTTTCGTTAAAATGGTCAAACAGTGGGCGGGGGGGACCGGGGGGGCGACGGGCTGATAAAAAGCGCTATGGCCTTTTGATTGATACGATTGAAACGGAATCGAATGTTTTTCTAATTACGCCTCATTAGGATTACAAATCGAGAGTAGGCGGAAGAAGCTGCTAGCCTCATAAATATTTAGCAAAATGAAATTGAAAACGAGGACCGGGGCTCGTTTCGAGAATTCCGCAATTGATTTCGAGCATGTGATTGATTGTCTGTCGGCTCTCTGATGCGAATCCTTCTCGGCGACACCATAAATGTCGTCTGCTGTGTCACAGTGTCACACCTACACACATGACCAGGCTGTGAGGCAGTTACTCCACGTACAAGAAAGAGAATGAAATGGGTCTGGGCTAGCAGCGAGGCATGAACATGACGCATGAAAGTCGTAACAAAACACTTTGATTGATGATTGAAATGCCATGTGTCTGGGGGTCTTAGTTATGGCATCGTGAGGAGCTCTCATACCATATCTCAAGAAGGATCTACTACCGCTAACAGTTCCATTCAATAATTAGTTTTGAGAATTACACGCGCAACTGAGCCCGGAACACCTTGGAATGCCATCACGAAACCATCTCCAATCAGACCGCAATCGCTGTTCGCCACCGCAAAATGGAGTCTACTCCTGCCCCTCGCGCCCGCACGAACACATTCAGGTGCACATATGTAAGTTCATGATTCCATAATGTCTGTGACATGTGGCCATCAACTGGACCCACTCGTGGCTCCCACTCTGTCTCCCACTCTCTTCCTTTCCCCCTCAGTGTCTGTGCGGTCAGGCAGTTACAGGTTTGAGTTAATCCATTGTCGTCATCCTCTCCAATGCTGGCGTGAGGATGTGTTGTGGATGTTGTGGATGTTGTCGATGTTGCTGCTGTTGGTGGCTTGTCTTTGAAATGTTTCGGCGGTCGACGGTTCGCTGCTCTGCGGCTGGTTTTTGGTTTCTGGATAAACGAAGCCCGCTCCCCATCCACCGTTCGTTTCGACCATAGCTTTAACTCTCAGTTGAAGTTTAATTAAAATTTCAATTTTTCCACATATGTATGTTTGCTATTTTTACTACCACGAGAAGGTTTAAGAAAAGAATAAAATCTGGATGATTTGATTGAAAAATTCTTGAGAGATAGGTTTTAATATTAAATAAATATTGAATATTTATCAGCTAGACCTGGGGAAACATACTGGAAAATGCTTCGATCAAGCCGTCGATCGACTAGACCTGAATGTTTGGTTCCTTTTCTAAAACCTGAAGGTTTGGTTTGTTTTCGCTTGAACTTATCCTGCATGCAGTTCATCCACTAAACCTGAAGCTTTGGTTCAACCAGTATGCCAGTGAAACCTGAAGGTTTGGTTCGTTCTCGCTTGAACTGATCCTGCAAGCAGTTCATCACCTAAACCTGAAGCTTTGGTTCAAGCAGTACGCCAGTGAAACCTGAAGGTTTGGTTCGTTCTCGCTTGAACTGATCCTACAAGCAGTTCATCACCTAAACCTGAAGCTTTGGTTCAAGCAGTTCGCCACTGAAACCAGAAGGTTTTGGTTTGTTTTCTCTTGAAATGATTTTGCAAGCCACTTTCTCAGGATTTTGTGGGCGGGTGTGTAATTAAGAATAATTCAAGTAAAGAGAATTTATGCATTAAACTTTATTAATATCTATTGTAGGGCGAAAAGAACAGATAAGCACGCATATGTACGTACGTATGCATATTTCAGAATATCCCTGATATATGTGAGAGTAATCGTATTGAAAATGCATATCAATTTATCATACGCCTGATTTGACTACCTGGGCCCTGGGGCAGGCGGGAAAATCATTCGCCCCGAGCAAATGTAAAATTTAAATGCAATGTAATTAAAATGAAATAAAGACGGAAAACAGAACTCACTCAGCAGTCGCTCCGTACATACACACACACACGCGCACACATACAAACACAGGTGATGAATGGACGTTGAAAGGAGTGTTGGGGACCCCACTACGGTGGGGAAGAGGCGACCTGCCGTCTGGTGACCTGGTGATTATTTAGATGCATTCGGAAACCAGCAGCAGCTCAGAGACTTAATGTCGAATATTTAATTATCACACACAATCAGGGAATAACCAAGTAATTTTCTAGATGGCTGGGTTTTGATTACGTTTTATACAGTCATATTTTTGAGCAGGAAAAGGCAAATTCTTTATTTAATTGCCGACATTTTCGAATTGAATGTTGTACATTGATACTCCATCGCTGTATAGGTAGTGATTTCTCATTGAGGAATCTACAGTGCATGCTTGCGTGTGCGTATGGTTCGACTTTAAACGCAAGACAACTTTATGTAACTCATCTCTACTTCTGACTTAGTTTCGCATTAACGAACCTAATTAATTGCTTATGCTGCTGCCTAATTACGGCATTATGTCTGTGGCAAAACAATGACCTGACATTTACATAAGCATTAGGACAAACTTCCATCTCCGTTTCTCTGTCACTCCCCGCCCCTATCGTACAAGTACAAGTACGAGTGCGAGTGCGAGTACGAGTACGAGTATGTGTGTCCGTGTCTGTAATTGACACTTTTGGTCTGTCAGAGGCGCCTCACAAAGGCCCCAATACAATTGTCCTGATTGCGGGCCCCTGCACGCAAAGAAGCAAATCCATCTATCAAACGCGACCAACTCTCTGCCGAACGTGAATACATATGTATTTATGTATTTATGTGTGTGCTGGCTGGATTATGCAGGACTCGCATAACTCATACGCAGCGTGGCATGGAAATTATTCGCTCCGTAAAACATCCACACGAAGAGCTGCACAAAAGAGAGAGACCCATACAAATTGAACAAAATTGCCGGCAACCTTTACACAATTGCCAGAAAAGAACCTAAAACCAGGCACAAGAAAAAAATACAAGATAAAGAGAGAGGGGAAAAGGGGATGTCCAGGCAGGGGCGAAGTTGGGGATAGTGGGGGATCTATCATCAGGTTTTGGGTCTCAGATGCATGGGATAGACAAATACTTGGATATTTTAGATACCAATAATGACATTTTGGCAGTTTGGCAATATGGAACTATACGAACCCTCTCAAGGAACGCCGCCACTGACCATCGGCAGGGACCAACCACTTAATGATAATTGCGCAGCTTAAAAATGAACCTCCAATTCAAAGGGGAAGAGATGGAAAAAAGACAAACCCTAAACATGGCAACCCGAAACGGAAAAGGGGTCACGTTGCTCTCACGTTGATTCGACCCGTCTCACCGCCCACCGCCCACGGGCCACGGCCAACTGCCAACAGTTTATGCTCGTATTTCCTGCCTTACGCTGAATGTTTGAATGTTTTAAGTTGGCCAGCAAAAATATTTGCAGCTATTCGCCGCTTAACAACTTAGAAAATGAAAAGGGATCCATCCCCTCACCCCATGCCCCCACCCCATTCGCCGGCCCAGCCATCAGCAGGGAAAGTGCCGGACAAAAGCCAAAACCCACGCACATTTTTCACATAATTTCCTTGGGGATTAAGTTTCCACTTGGCCCCTCCTCCCGTTGGACCAAAGGAAGCTGCCCGATGAAGGGGCCGGCCCACCTCCTTGTGCCTTTATTAATTTTGTGCCACAAAAGTAAATAGAAAACGGAGGGCGACCCGAGTAAATTTCATTAAAGGACGACGACAGGGACTCTGACAAAAGGACAGGGAAGGGAAGAAGGTCCAGGCCGGGGTAAAATGTAACTAATAGATAAAGTGCGATTACGATTTCTCGGGTCACAAATCACAAGGCGACGCGACAGGAAATGACATTTGTTGTCGCCTGGAAAATGGAATAACCAAAATCGGTAATGGCTGATGGGTGGGTGGAAGTATGGAAGGATGGAAGGATGTGGGCGGAGAGGAGCCAAATGAAATTACAATCAGTCTGGCCCCAAACTGAATTTAGTTCCCTTGGAACGCTGCTGCTCTTCGGCTCCTCCCCATTTTTTTTTCGGGAAGTTTTTCGCTCCCTGCTACTGCGGAGTATTCTGCATAAAGAATTCGCCTGCAGGGCACCGAAAAATTTATGCGCACACCTCTTTCGGAATTTAACAAAAAAAAAGTATTACACGCAAAATAAAAACAAAAAATCTGTATAAAAGTATGAAACATGACTGCAAGCAAGAGACAGAGAACGGTAGAAAAAGTGTGACAGAGCGAAGCAGAGAGAGAGAGAGAGAGAGAGAGAGAGTGCGAGCGATGCCTGGGAGACTACAACTTCTTCTTGGTCTTGGGGGGTTCTCACTTGCTCTTGGTCTTGGCGTGCAGCAAAATGGCGACAAAAGTGAACGGGGAATAAAATGCTCGTGGCGGTAACCCCCGACACTTTTTAAAGCGTCAAAAAATGTGTTGTTGCGGTTTAAGTCGCACAGGAAGGAGGTTGAAATACTACCATGGAAATACTTGCACAATTTTACGCACGAGACGGTTCTATATCAGACTGTGGAATGCACTAAAATAGATCACATTTTTGGGGCCATTTTGGTAGCATTGTGTGCATTAAAACAAAAATCAGAAACGACCACTTCCACATGGATGCAGTCAAACGAATTATTTGCTCGGACAAAAAGAAAGAACTTTTTGTGCCGGAAAAAATGGCGCTCGTTGAAATCTGTGGGTCTGTCGGGAATGAGGCTTAAAATAAATTATAGACAAAATCAAGGCAATTAAATCAAAGCCACGTCAGTAACTCAAACAAGAAGGCGGCCAACGTTTGCTGCTGCCTCATGAATATGCAACGACTGAGCGTGTGGCAAGGAGTGTGTTGTGTCTGTAGGTCTGTTTGGGGTATGTATTGGGTGGGTTCTGAGTGAGTGGTGAGGAGGAGGACAGCAGGCAAATGGGGCAGCATTTTCGTGATTGAATTCATTGATGAACAACAACTGCCAGGCAAGAGGCAGAGAGAGATAGAGAGAGACAGAGAGAGAGAGAGAGAGAGAGAGCAATTGAAGTTTATGCAAGTGATTGGCCACATGTGCCAAGCTGAATGAACCTCTGGATACCCTACCCTATCACACTACCACTGCCACTGCCACTGCCGCTGCCCCTACCGCTGCCACTCCCCCCTATCCAACCGCTATCAGTGTCTGTCCATCCAGGATCCTGGAGTGGTGCACAACAGCGTGAAATGTGCGGCTGGGGGGCATTGAAACAAATCACCTTGATTGATGATTGGCATTTTGTTGCCAAGTGGCAGACTGTGAGAGAGGGGCACACACTCTCCGATTCACTGGGCCATCTCGCCGCAACCTCCCCCATCCACCGACCCCTCCCCCACCCCCTACCACCTTCTGACACTCTGCTTCTGTAAGTCAAAACCCCAAAAGTCAACCGCAATTAAATGAAAAGGCTGACAGAGTGGGGTTGGAGTATGGCCTGTGGATTGTGTATTGTGCACTGTGTACTGTCTACTGTGGAGTACTATTGAGGGGAATTCGAGTTTCTGTTTTGGCTTATTGCTGCAGTAACAGGTGCAGTGCTGTGTGCGGATAGGCACTGCAGTTGTCAGCGCTGTCAGATGTCAGACATTGTTTTCACTGTTTAATCGAATTAACAGAAATGTTTGACAGTTTTTATTGTGCTAATTAAAAATTTTAAGAGTTGTGGTTGCGGTTAGAAAAGGAATGCGAAGGGATGCTCCAGAGATAATTGTCAGATAAGTAGTGATTGATTCTCATTTATTTGTTCCTTTTATTTGCTGAGAGTGAGAGTCGAATTGTTACAGATATACTGAAATCTTATCGCCAGAGAAATAGCTGTTGCTTCATCTCTATATGTAAATGAAATACACATTCCTTCCTACGCCCTTCTGTTTTCAGATTTGCCCAACAACATTCGTTTGAATTCAACAAGAAAGGCTAATTGCCAGTGAGGGGTACCCTGCCCTGACCTGCCCTGCCTCCAATGTCTTCAATCTCTTCGCTAACAATTTCTCCGAAACAGAATCAAATGATTCATCATCATAAGCTGATTCCGTGTCCAACCCATAAGCGTCTAGCAATCTCAGTCTTCACACGCAGCGAAACATGCCCCAATGCCGCATACCCATACCAATGCTTCAGATCCCAAAAGCGTAAACAGATTGATTGGAAGGGTGATCAGGCGGAAGCCCCTTAGGCCGCACACTTAAAAAAGCACGGGAGGATGAGGATGGTAGCGAGCACCTTGGTCGCAGCCTGAGGTGTCGCCCCACACTTGGAGCACGAGTGGAGTAGCTTCACGCCGCGGCGATGCAATCAATCAATATTCAATACATTTTGGAGAAGGCAGACAAAGGGAAAGACTGTGGGGAGGTGGGTACAGACGGGACGGGGGGTGGGAGACGGGGGGAATTGAAAAAATGAAATCAAACAGCGCTTAAAAATTTATTAACGTTCGCCAAACCAGTTAAACGTCAGCAAATTGTATTTTTATGTTAAGACCATTAATGAAAACCGGAAGCAAACAGAACGCAAATGGATGCAGCGGAAAAAACGCTGAAACCTGGTAAAACCAAAAGGAGAAAATAATAAAACATTTTTGCATTTAATGTACACAGAAGGAGAGGCGGATGGAAGGATGTGCAGGATATGCCAGCGGCGTCGGCGGCGACGACGGCGACGGCGGGATTGGTAGCACTTCGATTAAGTAGCTTTGTAAACAGCGGGAGCTGGCACAGGAGCAGCCGTCCCGTCCGGGATTGGGAACACGGACTACAATCCAGGACAAGGACCAGGGCCAGGACCAGGACCAGGAGCAGGAGCAGTCCAGCAGTCAAGCAGCCAGGACCTTCGCGCAGACACTTGAAAATGCATAACTTTTGAATGAGGTGCGGCGCAGAGTTCTGACTGGGGTCCTACTAGAGAGGGAGTTCTGCTGCTGCCGGTCCGACTTGTTTGCCTCGCTTTTAATGCATTTTACGCCATGCTGCGTTTCTCCTCAACCCCGCAACTCTCTGTCTATCAGCTCCTTTTGTTTTCCACTCGCTGAAAAATGCAATGCAAATGCTATCAATGCAAATAAAGCTGATTAAGCTGCATTTTGATAAATTTTCCCATGATTTTACATTTAAATAAGGGGGAACGCTGGAAAACTGCTGCAAAAAAGTCATGAATCAACTGCATTGCCACAAACACACAAAAAGTGTGTCCCCGAAACCAGGCAGCAGCAGGCATTTCTTAGCCACTATTTTTCTGTCAAAGCCAAATTAATTAGTGGCCAGTGCACACACATAAAAACTGGCTTAAATAAGCCAAACTAATGTTGCGGACTTTGGGCAATCAGGGCTGGAAAAATTCAATGAAAACAAGAGGCTTGGGATAGCCTTTCAGTTCGCTTTCTTGATCACTGATCCATGATCTCTGATGGTTTCGACCTACATCTTAGACACATTTATGAAACATTTCATCTATTCATCTATAGAGACACAAGGAAATAATTGTTGGATGGTCCCGTCTATAAATGATGATCGAATATTCGAGTGTTCGCTGGGGAAATCTCTGCAGCCCTAAAATTCAAAGTGATTTTTCTCATCTCTCATTGAGGCCGTCCCTGCAATCCGCACCCCCCCCTATCCGGTCTCCATAGCCACTCTATCTTCAAGTTCTTACAAAGTGAGCAAAAGTTTTTGGGCTGTTTGCTTATTTGTCGTGTAATTAAAAGGCTTGCACATTAATTTCCAGCTGCACGAATAGGAAATACGCAATGCAGACATGGCCGGGCCGAGAATGGTGAGGACGGAGCCGAAAAGCCTTACAAAGCGCTCCCATGATAAATCCCCGACAATTTTTTCGGCCAGAGGGAGAGCGAATGGAGACGGGCTATCCTTTGTCCGACTGAAACTTATTTTATTTTCATTCTCAGTTTTTTGGCTGCCGCTCAGCGCGCGCTCTCAAACAACAAAGTCAACAAGGAAAACTAGGAAAAGCAGCTGAGAAGCAGCAGGCGAAGTATAAGGAGAAGGAGAAGGAAAATCTCTTGCAATTAGCGCTGGGAAAAGTTCTCGGCTCTAATTGATTTGCTGTAAACCGTTTGACGCTTTGGTCGTCTCGTCCTGCTTTGCGATGCCTGCAGACTCTACTTTAAAACGTAATGCCCGCCCATCCTGGAGTCCTGCCCCGATTCCTTCGTCCTGCTGCACTAAAGTATGCAACACAATTGTTATTGAACACGTGCACGCGCCCTCTGCAGCCATGTGGAGCCGGATAAGGAGCAGGAGCAGGAGAGGATTCGAGAAGGACACAGAGCAGAGCCATCGTCAAAAGCAAAACAAAGAGGTTTTTTCCCCAGCACAACTCTGGCGCTTAAAAATGCTAACAAGTTGGGGAAAAAATGTGTGGGAAAAAGGTGCCAGAGGGTTGGCCTATGAGTTGGGAGCCCTTGAACTACTATTCGGAACCACACGCCTGTACAAAGGGCAACTTCCTCATGGGAGAGATTATCGGGTAAAAACTGGATTTATCTTAAGGATATGTTCTATACTAGGAGCCTTTCTTTCCATAGTTTAAGAACTGCGGCTACAGAAAATTCCTTCGTCGAATGATATACAAGTTTTTAACAATTTGCTTATAAAATGCGGAGTAAACAGGTTCGACTTAGACACCCTGCACTCAAGAAGCTGACGGCTCCATGGCCACAGGGATTCAATCGAATATGTCTGTCTGTCCATCGATTCCACAATTCATTGAACCACCCACGGGGGCAACGGCAACACCGTACCGCATCGCCACACCGAAGTGCAACAAAATGCACAGAAGCATTGCGGCAGGCAGCCGTAGACGAGAAACAGCTTTGCCAAATGGTTGGGAGGGAGGCATGATTTGAAAAATTCAAAGCAAACAACAACGAAAACTGGCAAGGCTTTTGCACTTGCCTCGCCCGCGCGAGTCGCGCCACCAATTCCGCCACCCGCCTAAAAAAATCACACAAAAGTTATCGCCACCGTACACGCGAGCGAAACAATAACTCGGGACACGGTTCGATCGGCCAGGTGAGAAGTTGTCGAATGCATTCGCATCCATTTTAAAGTTTTCCCCAACTGAAAAAATACGGAGAGGCGCCCATAAAGCCTCAGAGCAGGAGACGGACACATAAACGATGAGGGAGAGGGCTCTACACCACAGAAATGAAAAAAAAAGAGAAAAAAAGAAAAAAACAGGAATGGAAAGAAAATCCATCAAAAAATTAGCCACGGCCTGAGGCCCAGTCCTGGCGAACACTTGAGTTGAAACCTCATTTTAGGCCACGTCGCATACCATCCCCGCTGTCGCTGCCATTGCCATTGCCGCTGTTGACGCGGCGTCACTTTTGACGCCTCCGCACCGCAAAGACGCCACAGGCGGGGAGAAAAGAGAAAGGGTGCCGGTGCCCCACCTCGTGGCACTCCACGACGACAGACAGTCGGAACGGAACGAAACGAAACGGTAAGGAAGTTACACTTAAAGCTATGCCGACGCCTTTGACACGCATGGCGGGATGCCACTTTGATGTTTCTCCGTCAAGTGGTAAATGGCTGAGAGGTTCCTGCGGCCCGGGCCCAGGCCGGGGCCGCAAATATTTGCTAAATGCAAATTACTTTTGACGCTTGACAATATGAAAACGTAAGTGAAATGATTGGCTCATCTCATCCAAGATCCCCAGACGGGGGAGCAAGAGTTAGGCGGTCTGAGGTTCGAGGCAACAGCGCACTGGGGAAACTGAAGTAGATCACATGCATACATACCTTCATCATTTCTATTCAAAGTTGAATGTTGAAATTACATTCATCCAGTGCACTGCGGTGTTTAGCCAAAAATCAGCTTGAGACTTGCCTAAAAGGACACAAAAGTGAGCGTGTTGGATTCCAACAGGAAGGGATACGTACCGATTCGGGCTTGCGGGCGAAACGATAATCCTATTCCAGATTGAAGAAGTGCCCCAGCCAGCGCAGAAGGGCATGGGGCCTTCCAGACCCCAAATCTCCCAATATCACTCCACTAGGACCGAATAACACAACTAAAATAACAATAATCCCGCGCAATGGCATTGTTTTCACTCTGATTAAAATTGTAGTGTTGGGTAGCGCGCAACCTACCGGCTGGCAATCAGCTGCTACCAGAGCGCACAAAATGATTGCATACTTTCAGGCTGCGACGGAGGTGTTCGATAGCTTCCAAGGGAAAGCTGCATACTCTTGGGCTTAGCAAGTCTGGCGAGAGAAAATTGGAAAAGAAGCTCCCAACCCAACCCCTCTAATAGTAGTTAGTCCAAAAAAGGTATACATATGTATATACAAAAAATCATTTCTATTAAACTATGATTTATTTGAACATTTTGATAAATATTCATCCTGAATTTTCACTCTTTTCATTCTAAGACCAATGCTCTTTTTAATCATTTCATTTCGTGCTCAAGTTGACAATTACTTTCTTATTTTGGTATGTGTTATAGTTTTTGATGTTACAGTGGTGATTTTCCGGTACAAATAAACTCTGGAATTTGTGATCTTCATCTACTGATTTTTGTGCTCTTGTGCTCATGCTTACATTTCAAATATTTACTAATGTGTTTTAAACGTTACTTTTTACTCGTTTGCTAGTGAATTATTGAATGGATTTTTCTAAACGACTTTAAACCCCATTTAGAATGTGTGTTTGGTATTGTAGAATGTGGCGTGGGTGGGGTTGCATTGTCAGAGTGATTCCTTCCCCTTAACCGTCGCTCTTGGGGGGTGTGTACCAGCCACCTTTTTCGTGATACTTCATGATATGCCTGAAGCTCTCCCGGGCTCGCGGAAGACTATACATACTTTCTCGAAGCAATGGCGGGTCCAACATCACGCGGGCCTTTCCCCTGGGGAGGGTGGCGCTTATTTGAATTATCATCGCTTCCACGGTGTAGGCGGAGCTCCAACCCTGCTTCGTCAGCAGCTCCATGCAGATAGCACCGCCTGAGTGAACATATCCGTTTTTGATGACTGGAGAAATGACTCGGACAAATGGCGGCTCGAATGGATACTTATCGTTGAAGCTAAGGCGAAGTAGTATGGTTCCGTCTTCGCCAGATTCCTTCAGCTTCAACAGATCCTTGTGAAGAAGGCTGTCCGGATCAACAGACTTGATCTGTACGTTCCACTCGTAAATAGAGTCATTGACAAGTTCAACAGAAAACATATCTTTTTTGAAGGAATCCGATTTATAAACAGTGCGTAGTTCCTTCATCAAGCGATCAGATGACTGTACAGAGCAGAATTGGGAACCCTCCAAATGGGTTTTCCTTAGCTCTCCACGCAGTCTGTTTAGTGTGGCCAAATCCTCTTTCTTTAAGCCTTTATTGCTGTCATCATCCACTACCGGTTCTATTGCCAGATCTATCTCAGTGTCGTCCTCGTCCTCGCCCTCTTCCTCGGTCTCGCCTTCGCTCTCCTGCTCGTCGACTTCCTCAGCAGGAAAACCGAATTCGACTTCATCGGAGACGCCTTCTTCGCAGTATCCAAATGGTTCCTCATCCTGCGGCACGTCCAGAGGAAACTTCAAGCTGTCCATATCGCCCGGCATTGGGACATTGTACAGCTGGCACAGCGCGCGGAGCAGAATGCGCACCTGGCAGATCAGGTGATTGTCGGGCCCATCCGTGGTGCTGAGCATCTCCACGGCACTGGCAACGCTGGTTTCTTCGCTCTCGGCAAACCAGACTGGCGGCGACGATGGGTAATCCGGTGTAATGCTCGCCATGATTTCGTATCGCTTGCCAGCCGCGTCGATGAATCGAAACTCCATTTCGTCCAGGCTGGAGTTCAGGGTCTGGAAGCGCTCGTGGTCCTTCGTAAAAATCTTCTCCAGGGTCTTGATCTCCAGCTTCAGTTCTCTTAGACACGCCATAATGTCTGAAAAACGGGCAACGAATTAGGTGAAAAGCCGAGAATTTTAATTTTTAGTTGTGTTTCGTTTTATTAGCACTTTTTTTTCGCCTTTCTGGCGCTATTAAAATGTGACGTTTGCCTCCTTTGCTTTCCTTTTTTTTTCTCACAGAAAACTCCCAAACATTTAGAGAACCGATGTGAAACCAAAAGCCTTACTGAATTTTCACCAAAATCAATTTAATTTACACACAAAAAAAAAACATCCCCCGTTTCATGAAATTTTATTTTATTTTTCATCCAAAAGATCTACCAGTCAGAGATTTTTTCGATGGAAAATATCGGATAAAATGAACTTAATAATTTGAAGTGTTGGTCAATGAAACATTGTTATAAATTTCACCGAAAAAGATGAAGGGATGAATGTAGAGTCACTCGAAAAATCACAAATAGTATACCCAATTGCATCGTAATTCTTTGTATCGCAACCACATTACTATCTATACGATTTGACGAGCCGATCCGCACAGCCAATTTAATGGGGTTACTCTGGCTTCGAAATTTTGGAGCTGTTGTCTTTGGAAGGCAGTTAAAAATTAGTATATAGATATAGATTAGATTATTTGAAAATATTTAAGAGCACACTAGGGCTGCGTCATTGCGTCTTGGCGGTAAGACAGTTTCTTTTACAATTCCTTACAAAGCCAATTCTGCGTCAGTTCGTCTATTCCGATATCGATAGCAAACGCGCGGCAGTTTAAATTCAAAAAGGCTATTACATTGGCCTATAAACATATATAGGCCTATAGGCCACATTCTAGTAGTGTCTTCAGGGCCCCATAATGAATTCATAGAATATTCTGTATAGATGCACCTACGCTCGAAATAAACTCAACTTTTTGCCAACACTAGGCCCCTAGACGCAATGACGTGTGATGCAGTCCTAGGGTTAAATGGCTATTATATGCTTTTAGACTGTTAATAAATACTTTAAATTAAATTGAACTCATGGAGAAATTATGCATAAGCCTACAAAGAATCCTAAGAATTGCATACTACAAATAAACTGGATTAATTGGATTAGTATTGTGGAACGAAATTCAATTTCATCCACCCGAAACTGCTTTCAAGCATCCACTCCCACATTCAAGGCAGTTTATTCATGGCATGGAATTTGCAACAATAGCTGGTCGGGCGCTTAGAGAGATTCCGCTCCATGGAGCGACTCCTGGGGTAGTCTGATGCATATGTTGCCACTGACGTCTAGAATGCAACTTCATTGCAATTAAACACTCAATTTGCAGACTCTCCCGGAATGTTTGCAAATGAAATTTGGGCAAAGGTAAAGTTTGTGCGCCGCCAGGCAATGGGAGCATCAGGGAGGACGATCTGGGACTGGATCTGGATCTAGGAGACGGGGACAGAGACAGAGACAGCGTCAACAAAAGTCGCAAAACAAATAGCAAAAGCAAAATGGCGCCCCACAACTTTTAGCTTGGTTAAGGGAGTTTCTCCCATCTAAAGACGCTGACATTGCGCATTTGCCGTAGATTATTACAAAAGTTTAAATACACAGACAGATACAGTCGACCCAGGGAACTCCTCTCGTGATTATAGTGCCGGAATATACTCTCTATCTCTTGGAGCCCTCAGGTGTTGTGACTGGCGAGGAGGCCCCGGTCCCGGCCCCGGCCCCGGTATCGACCTCAGCCTCGGTCCCCTGCATCACTGGTGGCCACCAAGACCAAATCCAAGCTGACACTCAAGGAGTTGAACGGAGAGCTGGAGTTGAGGTTGATGCTTTTAAATAGCCTTGGCAGTTGCACTTGTTTCCACACTTTTCCCCAAGGAGTTTCGCTTTTCCCTCTGATGGCAGAGAAAGAGAAATTGTGCAGGATAGTCTGTACATACATATGTCATCAGACCGCAAATTGTTTGGCCAGCAGTTTATTAGAGCCAGACAGATTGTTCTTTAGATTGCGAATTTATAAACTTGGAACGTGTTGCGGGTAAGTTTTATTGCTGGAGTTTTCGAATAGCAATCGATACGTCACTTTCTGGATATGTATTCTTCTTCTATTAACATCTCCATGTGTCAGTACTTTTTCATGTCTATATACAAAAATATATCCTCTTAACTTTATTCCACCTTTCAGCAGAAAGGCAGCGCAATCCTTCATTAACTTTCTTTTCCAATGGACGGAAGCACCTCCTTCCTTTTCACTTTGTGTATCTTTCATCTCGTGTCGCCGCCGTCGAAAACACATCTGTAATTCTGCTTACATCCCCACAATTTCCTGGCTTTCTGTGATGTGTCTGTTGGTGGCGTTTGCTTTCGTTTTAATTTGGCAGCCCGCATAATTTTGCTATGATTTGCACTTCTTAATTAATTATTTTTCGTTTTCGTTACCAAAAGCGGATTTGAAGAAGCTGTGTCAGCACCCGCACCCCCGCACACTCGCACCACCGCCGCCCCCCCTCACGCACATGGGACAAGACTTCCACATAGAAAAACTTCGGGAAAAACTTTCTCCCTCATTCCCCATACATACATATATACACACATGCACGCACACACATAGAAACAAAGAAAGGGTTGATAGCCGGAAGAGAAGGCAATCCGAGAAATTCTTTCCTTTGTTTAGGCTATGAGGCAAGAAATTTGCTGAAAATTCTCGTATCTTGATGTCCTTTTAGATGAATGCAGTTAAGTGAAAAATTCCCATTTAGTTTACCCTTCAAGGGATATGTACATACACACAATACTTAGATATATGTACATACATAGTACCCGTACATGCCCGTACAAACAACCTATATTCCCAGGGTATTTCAATTCATTTCTTCCCTATATTGTGGCACCTTTGACACACGCTGCTGCGTATGCGTAATATCGACAAAAATCAATGCAATAATCCCCATTCATTGGAAAAGGCTTAGCTCAGCGAAATCCCCCAAGCTCATTGCAATTGACAGGAACCAAAGCGGCGCCAGAACCAGCCAGAACCAGCCAGGACCAACCAGGACCAGACATCTCGCAGCTTTTTGTTTCATTGGCCATGGCAGGAGCGCTTTTTTCTATTAGTTCTGATTAAGCTTCGCCCCGCGTCGTTCCATTGTGACATGTCAATTGCATTTGGTTTTGGTTTTGGTTTTAGCGTGAATGCAAATTGGTCTCGTCTCCCTATCGCCCGCGAAGCTTCGACAGCCGCTCATTATTTAGACGCTTAACCACGCATCGCTTTGCATTACGAGATTAAAGTTTCGATGCAGAGAGCAAACGCCACCTGGCTTACGGAAATTGAAAATTTCACGCGAGAACGCGATTTCTTCTGGTTTTTGAGGGTGCCAAATGTCAAAGTGGCATCAGCCACACCCAGCAACCCACAACCACGCAGCACACGCAGAAGAATCCGGCATTCGACAACTCCATCTCCATCTCCATTGGCATCTCCCATCGCCATCAGCCCATCGCTGTGGTGCCACATCTCTCATCCATCCATTGCCGGGGCATGTAAATTGCTCTGGCAAACAAATCACGTACTCCGTATACCAAACGCCGTGCAATGCGCGTCGCTCTCATTCTCCGTGCTCGTTCTCTCGTCCTCGTTCTCGCTCCTCTTCTCGTCATATCAAATGCCAGCAAAGGCTGCAGGATTTTTGCGGTCTGTAGCTGAAAGGCTAAGCAACCGCATTGAGTGACTGAGTGCCGTTATTTGGCCATGTCCGTTACCCACACTCCTCCCCGCACTGATCCAAAAGGGGCCTAAGCAACCGCAACCGAGAACGGGTTCGACAAACGTCTCGTTCGCTTTGTCTGCTCGGTTTTACTTTTTTTTTACCACCATAGGAGCATACGATTCGATGGTAAAGTCCTTTAAGAATTTAGTCAGCGGTGTGTGTGTTTCCTGGATATCAAGCAGATATCGAAATGAGCAATGCGTGATATTAGATAGGCATCGAATGGACGAGGACATTCGTGAAAATTTAATGTGAGAACGAGAACAAGCAAACCTAAAAGGTAACATATTCTACATAATATCCCTATCTCCATCTACAAATACTTATCTATGCATTTATTGAATAATCGCATCTTCTAATGGACCGCAGCGCAGCCGCAAATAAGCCGCGAAAACATGGTGCAGAACATAATGAAAAAGTCTTGGTAATTACTCGAAAATATGCATTAAAAACTTTTGACCCGTAATGAAGAAGTACGGCTTGAAGAAGCCCGCCAGAACTTGATATTGGATCAATTAAAAGAAAAACTCGACAAGGCAATGATGCAACAAATTAAAACGCATACGAAGCGGGCTGGCTAATGAAATTCTAAGATTTAGAGATGGTTAGGCAAAAGCCATCCGCTCCAGTCCGCCACCCAAAGAAAGGAGAGTAATGGGGAAGTTGAAGAGTTCGTAGGTACTTTTTCTATAGACAAGGGCGGAAATTACCGAAAAATTGTGCCGAGCAGATGAGCAACAACAATAAACTTGGCCCGAAAATTAAGGCAAGTGGAGTTAAAAGTTAAGCCAACAAATGAAGATGAGGATGGAAATGGAAATGGGAGCGGGAGCGGTACCGGGAACGGCAGCGGGATAAGATGGGAAGAGGATTGCGGTAGAGCTGGCTCGTGGGTCCGGACGTATGGCCTATACGCATACACTAGCACATGTGTGTGAGCATACGCACACATAGACGGATGTGGACCCAACTTCAAGCGCAATTTTCCGCAACAACAAAAAGTTTAATTGAGGATAAACTTTGCTGCGTTTGCGCTGCTGTTGAAAATCAACCAACGTCGACATGGAAAATTCCCAGCCAGAAAGTACGGGGTGTGCGGAGGAGAGTAGAGCGAGAAATTGCGTGTATGTTTTTCTCTTATCTCTTTGGCTGTTTAAGTTTTCGCTTTCTACTTTGCATTACTTTCCCAATTTCCTTTTTTCCTGTCGTTTGCTGCTGTCGGAAAACTTGAAGTTGAAAATTCTGTTAAAAGGGAGCATAGAAATTATTTTAACATTTATTGGTCATTCAATGCGCTTCGCTTCCTTCATTGTTTGCCAAAGCCAAATGAATGGCCAATGCCGATGAAAAGGGAATGAAAAACGATTTGCCATAGGAGCAGGAGCTGGAGCAGGTGACCCCCCATAACCTGGTGACCCACCACCACCACCCAAAACCATTCACCCACCGGTACACCGACTCATGTGCCATAATTCGTTCTAAGAAACGTAGACGGGGCCACTGTGCTGTGGGACAATGGAACACAAATGACCCGAATAAGACCCGACGACGCGACACAAACGATTGACTCTACATGGTCCTTCCATAAGGGGGAGCACAGAGGTGGGGTTTCGACTTTAGAGCAAAGTGGAGGAAAGAATGATGAAAACTAAAAGTGCCGAGGTTCGCAGTTGAATGCTCTTCCTTCACTTCCATAGAGGATCCTGAGCAGCAGTCCACAGTAGTCTGGCAAATGATAATTCAATTTCAATTGAATGCTTTTCCAAATAATTAATCTATAAAACAGATTGAATAGAATTTAGATTTTTGCTGTTACTTTTACTTATGCTGCGGGATAAATTTTTCTTCGAGGATACTCTCTCTCTCTCTCTCTGTCTCTCTGAAAACCAGCCCAATCTTGTGGCCTGAACAAACAATGGGAGCAATTTTTTTTCACCAATTTAAACGATTTTTATTATGGGCTATCAGTCATTGAACACACATGGGACGGTTTGTTGGTTAATTCTACCACAGGGCGGGCGCTGCATAGTTCAGTGGTGCTGGTGCATAGGCCAAGGGAGCCGAGTATTTGGCAATGACAGGTGTACCATAGGGATGGGCGAAGGGAGCAGCGTAGGCAGCTCCAAAGGAAGCGGTATATTGAGCTGCAAAGGGTGCCGGCACTGGACCTGTCACAGTTCGGACAATGGGAGCCGGCAAAGGAGCAGCAGCCAGAGGTGCAGCAAAAGGAGCTGCAACAGTCCTAACGACTGGAACTGGTGCGGGAGCCACGGGGACTTGGGCAATCACTGGAGCCGTCGCAATGCCATTGAAGGTCCTGGCCACCACCTGACTGCTGGCTGCAGTCACAACGGGAGCAGGAGCTGCAAACAGGGGAGCGGCCAGTGGAGCATGGAGTAGTCCCGGCTTGGCGGCCACACAGGCAATCAGAGCGCAGATGACAACGGCCTGTATAAGATATAGAAATTCCATTAGTTAGTCATCAAAAACCTAACAAAAATGTGAATCTTACGTATTTGAACATTGTTGAGGGTACTTTGGTGTATTTTTCTGGGCTGGTTGGGTTTTGTAGGGTGGAGAGCGAAGCGCTGACTGATGACAAGTGGAGGCAGCCACTGGCATATTTATACCAAAACGTGGGCGAGTCGGTGGCTACTTGAAATTCTGGTGGCAACGTGACCATTGGCCCATTATAAGTGTCGGCAAATATTAGTTGGTGGTTGGTGGTTCGTTGGTTTGATTAGGTCTTTGAGGGACAGCATAAAACCCGAAGGGCAGCCAAATATCGTACTTGGACTGATGCAGTCAGTCAGTAAGTCTGGCTTACTTGTATTGGAAGAGCAGGGATTGTGCATTGTTGATTTCAGGGGGAATTTACCGCATTTACCTCATTTGGTTGATGACAGGCATATGAAGAAAAAAGTAGGTTAATCGGAAAGGAAAAATGCTGTTTCCCAGCTGAGGCTTCCTTTGGTTGGGCCGCCTTCTACCTACTCGATATTTATTTTCTGCCATCTCTAAAATGTAACAAAATAGTGATAACAATAATTCAAGTGAAAATATCTCACCCATGGACCCTTTGTCTTTGGCCCGAGGCGAACATAGAGCGAGAGAGACCTGTTGGCAGTCCCATGGAACCTGGCCAATTAAGCACTTTGAGCACGTCCCTGGCCACAAACGTTGGTCAGCAGAAAGTACACACACATGAATGACTCTTGGACGGAATTCGACTCTATAGCTGGAGACATTACAATATGGCTTATTTGCACAATTTGGGTCAAGGTTGGATGCGGTTTTAAGGTAGTTGACTGACCTTTTGGGGTTTGTTTAGAAAACGTTACAACAAATAGCTTAATTTATACCGAAAGTCAATAAAAGAAAAGAAAGAAGGTGCTTATTCGGGAAACAGCAATCAGATGGCAACATTATTTTTGACTGCCACAAGGGTTAGACCCTTGTGAATAAAAATGGTAGACCGCTGCTCTTCTTTTTCATTGGAAATTTCAATTTGTTTCATATTTCATTAAATCAAATCATGATTAATCGAGAATGATGCTAAAAATCTCTTTTTTTTAAAGGTGGCATTACCATTCTGTCGTTATGTGACAATTGTAGGATAAAATGTAAAAAACAACATAATGAAAAAATCAAATTTTGAAAGGGTTTTATTTATGTTTGCATGGTAATTAAACAACTCAATATTCGGCAAAAAAAAGGACCACAATCGAATGTACGGGCTTAAAGATATAAGCCATAATATGAGCTGACGCTACGTTACCAAATTGCAAAGCTCTGCGAAGTGAGTCGGACATAACATTTTTGTACTAATATATAAAATATTTTCTGCTCATTTTCCAAGCTGTTATATGGAAAAACGTTTCCCGTTTTTCTTTCTATCTAATCAGCGGAGGTAGCTGACGAATGTTACTGGCGTTAAGCTCGAAAATTCTTGGGTAATAAAGGTACACAAATATACCGCTAGGATTTTTTGATATAGTTCAATATTTTAGAGATATTTTGTGGAGGAACTTTAATAAAGATTCATCTTGATTCCCTGACTTGGCTTCACCTTTAACTGTAAATTCTTTACTTTGTCTATTTGTTGCACTTCATAAACGCGTAGATATGCACAGATATAGCCACGCAACTAAAACAGCGCACTTATTACAGCTAGCCGTAGAGGCGTGCGCTCTGAATGCTAATTTCCTGCGGGCCCTTCGTCACGTTCGCTTGACGATTTGCTATAAAAATAAATCGAATACGATGGCCGGGCATCAAACACATTTTCGCTCTTCAAGCAACCACAAACGCAAGCCGAAGAATTACTATGTTCAAATACGTAAGTGGTGTAGAGCATTCTCCTGAACATTAGAACATCATCTTATTCCGTCTTACTAGGTGGCTGTCGTTTTTGCTCTGGTCGCCTGCGTTGCCGGCAAGCCAGGAGTGCTCCTCCCGGCTCCACTGTCCGCTGTGCCCGCCCCACTGCTTGCTGCGCCTGCTCCCGTTGTAACCGCCACCAGCAGCCAGGTGGTGGCCAGGAACTTCAATGGCATTGCTGCGGCTCCCGTGATTGCCCCTCTGCCGGTTGCAGCTCCAGTTCCGATTGCCACACGCCTCATCTCGCCCATTGGGGCTCCTCTGATTGCCAAGTATGCTGCCACTGCGCCATTGCCCTTCACAACACCCTTGGGCTATGCCGCAGCCCCTCAACCAATTTTTTTTTAAGGCGTTCCTCTGTGATAATTTAATAATATTTTTAAAATAAATATAAAGCTCTATAGGAAACAAAACTGCTTTGAATTCATCTTGCGCCAACTGCGCTGGCGACGTGGAGTCGTCAGAGTATCCCTCGACCTAATAATAATTCCCAGCAAAAGAGGAAAGGCCCACCCCCGCCTTCATCCAATTGCTGATTTCTAGACATTTTTCGCCAGTGAAGATCATTTTACACGGTGCGACTGTCACATTTTGGTATTAAAAAGCTCATGACCACGGGCGAATGAAGAAGTTTGCTCGCTTCCTTTTGGCATGCAATGGGTCAGAGACCAGAAAATGAATATCCTATTTCCAAGGTCACAGGTCACCCTTCGACCTTGACATTATTGCAAGTTGTGTACAAAGCTGACCAAATAAAATTACACCGAAAAACAAATCAATTTCGGACAATTGAATGTAACGAACAATGGACACCAGCTGCCGACCATGCTGACAATGATTTTTATGTCATTTACGTGACTTGCATTAGATAAAATTCGAGCTGGAGAGCGTTTTTAAGGCCTTTGTTTAAGTGCTACCGTTAAATCCAATTAGTAAAGACTGAAGTCCTTCCCAAAAAGTAGCAAAGTCGAAGTTTCTTAAATTCTGATTTCGTTTATTGAAAGGTTCTTAAAAAAGGACCGGGGCGTTATAGGCCAGAGGAGCTGAGTAACCCAGAGGACTAGCCAGAGGCGCTGAGTACGCAATGGGAGCTGAGTGGTAGGCCAAAGGAGCGGCTAGAGGGGCAGCGGCATACTTGGCGAGCACTGGAGCAGCCAAAGGAGCAGCCAAAGGAGCAGCCAAAGGAGCAGCCAAAGGAGCAGCGACTGGAGCGATCACGGGAGCAGCAGCAACTCCATTGTAGTTCCTTGCAAACACCTGGCTACTGGTGGCGGTGACAACAGGAGCTGGTGCAGCAACGACAGCGGCAGGAATGGCGTTGTAGGCCAGAGGAGCAGCAAGGAAGCCGGGCTTGGCAGAAGCGCAGGCCAGGATGGCGAGGATGACGGCAGCCTGTATGTGGAAGAGAAAGACGTTGCTCAATGTCGGCTCATCCAGCATTCTTTCAAGAAAAGCTTACGTATTTGAACATCTTGGTCTTGCTTCTTCGAGGGATGATTGCGTTTGATACTGTCACTGCCGTTAGCTCTGCTTATTTATACCCAAAGTCTGTCTGCAGCTTTGACTTATGTCCACAACGAGTACGAGTACGCTTATGTGGTTCATTTAAATGCCACGCCTGGCCCGCTTCACTTGCACTTTGTGGTGTTTATGGTGTTTCCCCCTCTTGAATGTACAGCGCTTCGAATTGGCCACTAAATGCGAGGTCGAAGTCGGAGTTTGAGTCAGTCGGAGTCCCGTCTTGTATCCATGGTATAAATACCGCCCGGGATGGTGTTAGGCGACATCAGACAAGTTCAAGTTCCCGAGCTGCTCACAACATTCCAACAAAATGTTCAAATTCGTGAGTATGCAATTTGAAAGACTAAGAGTCCGTTACCTAATCGATTTCCATCCGCAGGCTGCTGTCATCCTCGCCGTCCTGGCCTGTGCCTCTGCGAAGCCCGGCTTCCTGAGTGCTCCTCTGGCGTACACTGCGCCTGCCGCCATCGTAGCTGCTCCTGGTCCTGTTGTTACCGCCACCAGTAGCCAGGTGTTTGCAAGGAACTACAATGGAATTGCTGCTGCTCCCGTGATCGCTCCAGTTGCTGCTCCTTTGGCCGCTCCAGTGATCGCCAAGTATGCCGCTGCTCCTTTGGCCGCTCCAGTGATCGCCAAGTATGCCGCTGCCCCTCTGGCCACTCCTTTGGCCTACCACTCGGCTCCCCTAGCCTACTCATCGTCTCTGGCCAGTCCTCTGGGTTACTCAGCCCCTCTGACCTATAACACCTATGGCGCCCTTCATGCCCCCGCACCGGTCCTGTTTTAAGAACCTTTCAATAAACGAAATCCGAATTTAAGAAACTTTGACTTTGCTGCTTTTTGGAAAGGACTGCAATCTGTACTAATTGGATTTTAATGTGGAATTTAAACAAAGGCCCTAAGACCCATGGACCTCAAATAAGAGTTATAAAAGCAAGTTGAAATAAATCAATCAATTGGAGGGAAATATGTTACGGAAACATGGAGTGAACCAAAATTGCTATTTTAACTGTACCTAGCGATACCAGACAAACCGTTTGGCAGTTTTTAGTACATCAGTTTTTATGTTATTTTTTTCTTTACAATTATATTGTTATATCTCTCTTCTTCTCAGAGTGCGCACACTGCACGAGGAAAGGTGTATGAGAGAGAGAGGGAGAGCGCATGCAAGGGATTGGTAGCCACTGCAATTTCATTTGTTTCTTCTGGTTATAAGGATCCGATGCTACCGATCTTATCCAATCTGGTTATTCTCTCTGAATTATCTGAAAGGACGGAGGGCGGACGAAAATGCTTCCTTCTGGGTGTTACACACATTCGTTGTCACCACAAATCGTATATACCCCTAAACTCGTTGAGTATCGGGTAGTAGTATTTATTGGCAAAGTAATTACCAATCCAAAATACCAAACATAAAATACTACAAAATAAATAAAATACTACATTCAATACTTTAGGCGATTTTTACAAAATATGGCTAGAGGTCACGATGACAGTGAAAGCAATGAAAACCCCACCCAGTACGCAGAAAGCGTACAGACTTTAAGGCCCAATGAATTTCCACTTCAGCCATCTATGTATTTGGATCCAAGTATACGGCGGGTTTTACTTCAAAATCCAACTCAATTGATGTGTGCAAGAAATCATTTCAATAAATTTTTTAGACAAATGAAAGGTGTTGCAAAAAAAGTAAGTACGTGTGGGAGTTTCTTAAATTCGGATTTCGTTTATTGAAGGGTTCTTACAAAAGGACCGGTGCGGGGGCATGAAGGGCGCCATAGGTGTTATAGGTCAGAGGAGCTGAGTAACCCAGAGGACTAGCCAGAGGAGCTGAGTAAGCAAGGGGAGCCGAGTGGTAGGCCAAAGGACTGGCCAGAGGGGCAGCGGCATACTTGGCGATCACTGGAGCGGCCAAAGGAGCAGCGGCATACTTGGCGATCACTGGAGCGGCCAAAGGAGCAGCAACTGGAGCGATCACGGGAGCAGCAGCAATTCCATTGTAGTTCCTTGCAAACACCTGGCTACTGGTGGCGGTAACAACAGGACCAGGAGCAGCTACGATGGCGGCAGGCGCAGTGTACGCCAGAGGAGCACTCAGGAAGCCGGGCTTCGCAGAGGCACAGGCCAGGACGGCGAGGATGACAGCAGCCTGCGGATGGAAATCGATTAGGTAACGGACTCTTAGTCTTTCAAATTGCATACTCACGAATTTGAACATTTTGTTGGAATGTTGTGAGCAGCTCGGGAACTTGAACTTGTCTGATGTCGCCTAACACCATCCCGGGCGGTATTTATACCATGGATACAAGACGGGACTCCGACTGACTCAAACTCCGACTTCGACCTCGCATTTAGTGGCCAATTCGAAGCGCTGTACATTCAAGAGGGGGAAACACCATAAACACCACAAAGTGCAAGTGAAGCGGGCCAGGCGTGGCATTTAAATGAACCACATAAGCGTACTCGTACTCGTTGTGGACATAAGTCAAAGCTGCAGACAGACTTTGGGTATAAATAAGCAGAGCTAACGGCAGTGACAGTATCAAACGCAATCATCCCTCGAAGAAGCAAGACCAAGATGTTCAAATACGTAAGCTTTTCTTGAAAGAATGCGGGATATGCCGACATTGAGCAACGCGTTTTCTCTTCCACATACAGGCTGCCGTCATCCTCGCCATCCTGGCCTGCGCTTCTGCCAAGCCCGGCTTCCTTGCTGCTCCTCTGGCCTACAACGCCATTCCTGCCGCTGTCGTTGCTGCACCAGCTCCTGTTGTCACCGCCACCAGTAGCCAGGTGTTTGCAAGGAACTACAATGGAGTTGCTGCTGCTCCCGTGATCGCTCCAGTCGCTGCTCCTTTGGCTGCTCCAGTGCTCGCCAAGTATGCCGCTGCCCCTCTAGCCGCTCCTTTGGCCTACCACTCAGCTCCCATTGCGTACTCAGCGCCTCTGGCTAGTCCTCTGGGTTACTCAGCTCCTCTGGCCTATAACGCCCCGGTCCTTTTTTAAGAACCTTTCAATAAACGAAATCAGAATTTAAGAAACTTCGACTTTGCTACTTTTTGGGAAGGACTTCAGTCTTTACTAATTGGATTTAACGGTAGCACTTAAACAAAGGCCTTAAAAACGCTCTCCAGCTCGAATTTTATCTAATGCAAGTCACGTAAATGATATACAAATTATTTTCAGCATAGACCGCAGCTGGTGTCCATTGTTCGTTAGATTCAATTGTACGAAATTGATTTGTTTTTCGGTGTAATTTTATTTGGTCAGCTTTCGGTAAGCTGCTACAATAATGTCAAGGTCGAAGGGTTACCTGTGACCTTAAAAATAAGATCAGACAATTCATTTTTTTGGTTTTGATATTCAGTTCGATGAATGCCGTTGGGGGCTTTGATAGCCATCAAGCAGCGAAGAGCCTTATTTTTCGCCCACTGGCAGCAAACTGGCCTGCCCAAACCTCGTCGATGCAGTCCCGTTCAATCAACGACTGCTTCTCCTTTTCGGAATTTTCTTTGTTCAGGTACACATCTCTAAGTGCACATTCGTAAGGAGCATTCCTTGCCTCAGTGTCGAATTTTTCCTTTCCCTTGTACCTAAGTGTTTCTTACCTTTAGTTTCTTAAGGATTTTTTAAATATAATTTGCTTTTTAAATACCGGTTTTTTATTTTTGGTGGCATATAATGTTGTCGGTCTGTAGTCCTACCAATTTGAGCCGTCATTCATGGACAGTTGCCTTTTTTAAACGCTGTAAGGGCTCGAATTGTATTCCAAAGGGATTTGGATTCAAATGGGACTTAAATCCGGACTTATTGCAGGCCACTGAATAAAAGGGTATTTTCGACTCCAGAAACGTCATCGTATATACTATATAGCATACTATATAAGATCATATATCTCCGCAGATAATACTCATCCTCGAATTTGTGCATCTTATCTTTTATATATATTTTTCTCATTGTTAAAATCATAATTGCTATTCGTGCTAATAAAAATTCAATTACAGCCTCGCACTCCGATTGAATTGACAAAATATCCCCCTGGTTAATTATTTTGTGGAAGTCATCTATTTTCGTCGCTGCCGACAGTGCAGTTGAAATCGGTGTCAATGGGCCCTTGTTCAATATTTCACTACGAACAGGCATGAAGCTTTAGAAAGTTCATTGGACTTTAAAAACCATTTGCGGCCCTGCGACCTTGGCCCAATTAAACTTTCGTGCAAAAAACAACCTGACAAACGAAACTCTTTGGGCACTCTTGAACGTCACGCATCCAGCGGCGACCACCAGTGACTAATAACTCGTCCGCTGGCTACGTGAGCTGCATGCACACGGGGAAAACGGAGTGCCGTGCATATGGACAGTGGCTCCCGTCTTGTTTGCGATTCACCCTAGACAGCTGATGATTCACTTAAGAATGTCCCCGCCATGTGAAAAGCTGGTAATTATGGATTCAACGATTTGTATTGTTTATTCTAGATTCTTACAACAGAACCGGTGCGGGGGCAGAAAATGCGTTATAGGTGTTATGGACCAAAGGGGATGAGTAACCCAGAGGACTAGCCAGAGGCGCTGAGTACGCAAGGGGAGCTGAGTGGTAGGCCAAAGGAGCGGCCAAAGGAGCAGCGGCATACTTGGCGAGCACTGGAGCAGCCAAAGGAGCAGCGGCTGCAGCGATCACGGGAGCAGCAGCAACTCCATTGTAGTTCCTTGCAAACACCTGGCTACTGGTGGCGGTGACAACAGGAGCTGGTGCAGCAACGACAGCGGCAGGAATGGCGTTGTAGGCCAGAGGAGCAGCAAGGAAGCCGGGCTTGGCAGAAGCGCAGGCCAGGATGGCGAGGATGACGGCAGCCTGTATGTGGAAGAGAAAGACGTTGCTCAATGTCGGCTCATCCAGCATTCTTTCAAGAAAAGCTTACGTATTTGAACATCTTGGTCTTGCTTCTTCGAGGGATGATTGCGTTTGATACTGTCACTGCCGTTAGCTCTGCTTATTTATACCCAAAGTCTGTCTGCAGCTTTGACTTATGTCCACAACGAGTACGAGTACGCTTATGTGGTTCATTTAAATGCCACGCCTGGCCCGCTTCACTTGCACTTTGTGGTGTTTATGGTGTTTCCCCCTCTTGAATGTACAGCGCTTCGAATTGGCCACTAAATGCGAGGTCGAAGTCGGAGTTTGAGTCAGTCGGAGTCCCGTCTTGTATCCATGGTATAAATACCGCCCGGGATGGTGTTAGGCGACATCAGACAAGTTCAAGTTCCCGAGCTGCTCACAACATTCCAACAAAATGTTCAAATTCGTGAGTATGCAATTTGAAAGACTAAGAGTCCGTTACCTAATCGATTTCCATCCGCAGGCTGCTGTCATCCTCGCCGTCCTGGCCTGTGCCTCTGCGAAGCCCGGCTTCCTGAGTGCTCCTCTGGCGTACACTGCGCCTGCCGCCATCGTAGCTGCTCCTGGTCCTGTTGTCACCGCCACCAGTAGCCAGGTGTTTGCAAGGAACTACAATGGAATCGCTGCTGCTCCCGTGATCGCTCCAATTGCTGCTCCTTTGGCTGCTCCAGTGCTCGCCAAGTATGCCGCTGCCCCTCTGGCCAATCCTTTGGCCTACCGCTCGGTTCCCCTGGCTTACTCCGCGCCTCTCTTCCTGTAAAACTGCACATTACGTCTTGAATAAACGTCTCTCGGTTACTGATTAGCGCCTGAACTGCCAACGCTTCTTGTTTCCGCTTTCCTCCGCCCCACACACACATGTACGTGATCCCGTTCTGGTTATTTGTTAGCTTCCGCTTATCTGAAATGCTTTCAGGGCGTATTTCATGCATAGATGCACAATTTAAATGGCCATTTTGGGTTCGCGCGCACACATAAAAGGGTGAGCTGCTTACCAGCAGCTGCCAAATGCCAAAGAGGAGCCGAAGCAATCCCTGGCATATGTTATCGCCTTCGACAGGCACATTCTCGTATGCCACTGTGGGCGATGGGATTTTCTTGGTGGCAGGTTTTTCCCGCACTTGGATCGCCTTTAATTTGATAAGTCGCAAGTTTTCGCGGGGCTTGTGATTACAGAAACCGAAAATTACAAATAAGAAGACAGAAGTCGCTGCATAATTAGTTTACCTCGACAAAAATAACAAAAACTGAATACAAAAAAAGTACCTTAAGGGACAAAGCGACGTCCAAATAATTAAAACTTTACTCTTGCCCAGCGTCCACTCCCAATTTTTTTGTTGGCAGGTTTTTTTCCCATTTTGTAATTGCTGTTAATGGCCAAAACAAGCAACACAACGAGTCCATGGAAAGTGGGAGCGAGTGGGTACTCGTACAGTACAGCGAAATTCTCCCAGCACTACAAGAATTGTGCATTAAAAAATCGCGCGCTTGTTGGGACAGAACCAAAAAAGCCGACAAGGAACGAAAATGAAGTTCCTCCGGCCAAACAGCAACCAGATTCAGGTTCAGATTCAGATTCGGAGCCTGCCTAGTTACGAAACTTTATGAGTGGCTTATACTCGAACTCGTTCCTCTCTTTTTGTGTGTGTTGTGTTTGCCTGTTGGTAGATGTTTTCTGCTGGCTGTTAATTTTGTTTGTCGACAAGGCACGAAATGGCTGAATAATAGCTAGGCGACATTTCGCTTAATGTTTGACTTGCCTGCAACACGGAACCTGATGCAGATGCCACTCTCGGGTACAAAACCCGAGTACACAGTCGTACAAGCATTGTTGCTAAGATTATTTTCTTGTCTGTCACTTAATTTGATTATGCGAAAGGCGTCCAAAGGCTGACACTGTGATGGAGAAACGGATTGGGGAGACCACGCAATGACAATGCTACAATGTTGGAGAAACAGATCAGAATTCAAATGTTGAATTTACCTTAAGTTATGGCTGCTCTTCCCCTCACGCAGAATATGATCAAGCAGTGCGCTGCTGAAACCTGAAGGGTTGGTTCTTTTCACTTCTAAAGCAGTTCCCCACTAAACCTGAAGGTTTGGTTCAAGCAGTGGCTGCTGAAACCTGAAGGTCTGGTTTGTTTTCACTTAAAATTATTCTTAAAGCAGTTTATTGACTCAGCATGAAGCTTTGTCCTATAAAATAATCTTAAATAATAGAATCCTGGAAGATATGGTTACAATTTAATTGAACATATCTACGAAGTTCAATTAAATATTAAATTAATTCCGAGAAAAATTTACCCTATGAATATATCCTTCTAAATTTAATTAATACTGACCTCTCGCAACATTCTCCACGTGCCAGAAGTGCTACAAGACTCTTCGGACCCTCGCTAATGATCCGCAATCCAGGCCAAAGCCTGTCTGTGGCTTATCTCATGGGGACTACTCCCCCCGGTTTTCCATCTATGTATATGGCTAATTAGGCTAAACAAATTACGAAATATGATTAATAGAGAGCACGGTCTGGCAATTAACTTTTTGCGATAAATACGCAACCAACAACAACATAAATTAAAGCAGATTTATCGGCCCACCCACTCAGAGAACAGAAAAGAGCCCAAGGGGCAGTTCTGAGCGAAGGATTTGTTTTTTAGCTCTTACCATTTGACAATTCACGTAGTGACATTTACATTTTTGATTGCTTCAATATTTCTTGCATTGCTTTCGGCTTTATTGCTGTTGAAGGTGTTGCTGTTGGCCCAGCAGTGAGGAGTATTCCCGGACAAAAAATGCGACTCGAGAAACGTGTCGTGTAAATTAAAAAGGTTTTTGTTTTTGGGGAGTTTTCGTTTTTGGGTTGCAGACTGATACACGAAAGGTCAGCGAGGCTTTAAAATTTCCCCGGCCGAGTTTTATGCAAATCATGTTCGGAGAGAGAGGGAGAGGGGCTCCAGGTCTCGTCCCGGGCGTGACAAGGTCTAATTATGCCGGTCCGTGGTTTCTCTTCTGCCTTTTTCGGTTCAATATCATTTGTGTAAATTGGATGTTGTTCCTTTGCACTCAGCCAGCAGTAAGAGGGAAATTTCAATCAAAAGGATTCTCCCTTTCTTCGGCGGGGATTAAAGACAAAGCAAAAGTTCGTGCAACCCACAAACAAAGACCCGATGTATATTATATGTATATCTTCGCAATTGTTTATGGTATCCGTCCATCCATGCTCCAAAACAGAAATCGGGATGATGGGACGACAGTTTATAGGTTGGGCGATTCGTGCTCAAGCAGCGAGACAAATAAAATTGAAGAACAGGAAAAAGCGGTAGGCAAGCGCCCGCACCCGCACCAGCACGCGCCCTAGCCAGGTAGTATACCAGTCTCGAGATGTGGGCCTCTGGACTTCAGCACTCCAGAAGTGACGTGTTTTCCGTTGCAGCAATACTTAACCTTGGATGTATATGGCCGAGGTTACGGCACTCGAGCTATGAATTAAATTCCTACCACGACATGACTCCTGCCTGCAGAGATAGCACATGCCAGGATGTACATACCTCTATATCTTTGTCAGAAGCCCAAAACCCTTGTGGAACGGCGTTCGCTCTGCTGCGGCAGAGGGAAAGCTTTCGCTGCCTTCCAGTCAGCAGCAGCTCGCTCTTTGCCGAGAGCTTTCGACTAAAGAGACCAAAGAGAATTTATGCTTATTAAGAGAACACGGGCAGCGAAATTACAAAATGTTGCAAAGAAAATGTTCTTGGGGCAATCGTTATACCTAACCGAAGAAACATTCATAAAACAGTATACACTTGTATTACATTAAATCTATTATGGCTTTAGGTAAAAAAATTCTCTTAAATTCTCAAGTCTGGAAAAGTGGCTCAAAGCTCCCAGCCACATCGTAGACACCAGCACTCGTAATAAATTTCAGTTTAAAGTGACAGTCTTTCTAAGATATTGAAATGTCTAAACAAAAACCCGCAATTTGGCCCAATATCGGCTAATGGTAGATTATATTACCACGGAGTTAGGCAACGTAACGCCAGTAAGGTACGTCTGACTTTATAAAAAAAAAACAGGAAGGTTTTTTTATATTAAATACCTTGGTAAATTAACGCTCAATGCTTCATATACTAGCACAACAAATGTCATAAAGATAGTCCAAGCCAGTTCGCAGAGTCTTGTAATTTTGTACCCCAACCTCATGAACTCCCTCGGTTTTTTGGTGTATATCTTTAAAGCCGAACGTTCGATTGCTGTCATTTTTTTGGTGAATATAGGGCCACCCTATTAATATTGGAATAAAATAATTTTTTTAAATTCTTTTCTGTAACTTTTTTCGTACGAATCTAGAAATAGTTATATAAAATATTCATCGCCAATCGGTTTTCCGTATCGGGGTTTTCACCTTCACGCTTTTGAAAATATCAATTCATTGAAATTTTATATAATATGTACATGAGTACATTGCTACTATTGATGTTTTCTTTAAACGCCAATACAGCATACATTTCGGTTAAAGTGCAATGTCATGCAGCTTTCGCCAACGACTTTTGAGGAGGAAAAGTGTTCTCCTATTGCATATTTTTAGCTGCAATTTCCTATTGCTATTGCTATTTGAGCTGGTGATTACTGGAGTTCGGCGACAAACTTATGGGCTATATCTAGGATTTTTTGTATATGATTCTGGAATTGCCGGAACTTCTGTGTTGCGGCTGACACATGAGATACGATCCGAACGATCAACAGCCATCATCCCCACATCTTGTACTTCGGGGTGTCGAAACCTGGAGCGGAGATTGATAGCCGCTTTTCTTGAGTTCCGTTGCACACGTATATCTCCGCTGCACTATCCAGTCAGTATTCGCCATATGACATTAGACTTTGCTAACTTTGCTACGACGAGAGAGTGCTAAAATTAGTGTTCGTAGCGGACTCTGGACACGTCTCCCGGCCTTCAGTCGAAGAACTGAGACACTATTTGTGACAAAATGCTGTCAGCCATCTACCAGCTTAACTGGAAAGCCAATCTGATGCATAAATATTCCTCGCTCTCACTGCAAGCTTTTCCCCATAGGGGTATCTCCGTTTTTGCAGTTAGTCAGTTAGCAAAGTCTAATGTCATACGGCTAATATTAACTGGATAGTATTGCAAAATTTATCGGAGTTGACTTTTTTTGACTAAACAACATCTACAGCTTAGTTTTCGACGAAACTTTTCGGGGACGGGCACATTTTTTGAGCTATACGTAAAGTAGGAACACTGACTTTAGCTGCTGATTGTGGTCTCCATGCAAAAAGCGATCAAAAATTAAAAACTTTCTGGCCAACTCTTCCAACACACAGGGGCACACACACAAATGTATAGATATGTAACTTTAGGTGGCTTTGATTCAGGCACTATTTCTTTAGCCTTTAGGAAGCCACAGAGTACACCCATCCATATGGAGCCAAGAAGAAGGGGGTTCAGTAACAGTCAGGTAGTTAAAACTTTTAAATTGAGGGCGGGGATCATTTGTGATTTTCTGTCTGGGCAGAGCGGCAAAAACGGAGAGAAAATCAGAGAGGAAGCGGGCAAAGTTACAGTCATGCTAAAAGCGCTCTGTCACTGCTCATTTGTTGCTAATAATTATAAAAGTTTCGTTCAATTCCCCCAAGTGACATAAGTGCCACAAAAAATATAGAAAAACCGCTCCAGACTCTCTGTCTATCTGTCTATCTCTCTCTCTCTCTCTCTCTCTGTACGTCTGATGGATAATAAGAGGTGGGGGCGGAAGGCGGAAAAAGTTTAGCAATTGTTTAGTTTGGCCAGATGCGTCGATGGTTTTTGAAAATGCTTGAAAATGTATGCAGGAGCTCAGATTTCCTGGAAAATAGTTCTGGCGGCGCTGCACAGCCTAAAAGCTAGCAGTATTAAATTTTTATTTGCTTACTTCATAACAATAGAGGGGAGAGAGGACCCTTTTGTATAAGTCATTTAGTTTGTGGACTTGGACCGCAGCCAGAATACTACGCTAGCAAACAAGTCGAAGAAAGCGAGCGCCAAATTGCCTTAAAAGCCTTTTGAAGTCAAAAGTTTGGCCTGTTTGCGCATAATTATTTACCCATGACATAAAACAAAAATCCCCCGAACCGAACCAGTGTAACCGAATGCACATACAAATATATTTTATTATTTTCTTGCAGACACTTGCAGACAAAATTCAGACATCACTTTATACGTATTGTCTTGGAAGATTCTGCTCCTGCCCGGCGTCGTCCTCATCCTCAGACCCAGAGCGGAGATTTCCTTCCTTGTCACCGAAAAGTTTACGCTCAGCTATTTCCATCTGGGTCTGGAGAATGGCTGCTATCGTGTAGGTCCTTGCAATACGAGCCTTCTGCTGGGCCTGCGCCTTGCGCTCATATTCCTCTTCTTCGTCGTCCGTCACGTTCCCCGTTCTCCCCTTGGATGGAATTCTATAGCTTCTTCCTCTCTTGGTACGGACTGAAGCAACAGCAGCAGCCTGAAGATCCAGCTTGCGCTGGATGTTCTCGGCCACGGTGCGCTTCTTGCGCCTGTACTTCTTCTCACACCCAAATGCTTCCCGTGTGACCCTGATAATGTCCGCATACTCGACGCGAAGGAACTCCCAGAATGTTATCTGTTCTGTACGGTTACGATCTCGGATTGCTTTGGCTGCGGTAAAGTAGTTGTTGAGTATCGACACGAACACGTTTGTTAGCAGGATGGAGACGGTAAAGGCCATTATGCCGTAGATCAGAAGGCCCATAAATATGCCGCCGTGAAAGAGCTCTTTCGGCTCGACGTGGCTAGTGAAGCCAAAAGAGAAGCACATGACGGTAGCCATGCCGTGAAGCAGGCTCCTAAAGTGCTCGTTGTTGTTGCCATTGATGGAGACCGTAGCAATGCCGAATGCCATCATAAAGATGCAGATCACACAGGCCGTGCTGAACAGGGCTTTCCAGGCTAAGGCGAGGGTCATCGTAAAGATCTGAAAGATGCTGGCAAACTGCATGACCTTCCACAGACGCAAGGTGACTAGGCAGACGAGGAAGCCCATTAGCATGACGGTAAACTCGGTTAGGCGCGCCGGTATCCGAAAGTCAATGAAATCATGCGTACTGGCCACCTCTAGTACAGCTAGTAGCTTGGACACAATGCCTTCCCTTAAAACCATCAAGGTCACAACTGTTATGCTGAGTGCCAGGATCAGGAGGTCTATTTTGACCCAGAATCTCTTCAATAGCTTAGGCTCGAACCACAAGGGCACAATCACTGTTATACCTAGCTCCAGCCAGATAAGCACGTAGATGAGCAAACAAATCATGCCCACCCATGGAAGGGTCTCCACCGTCTCCGTCAAAGAAACACTATTGACATTCAAGCTGCTTCGGATAATGCCGAAAGGCAAGTTCTCACACCGAATGCTGCACACACTGAACATATTCGCATCCACATTGTACAGCGTGAAGTCTAAGAAGACAGCCGCGGTCCTGTCGTCGATCCAATTGTTTTTGTGCAGATATGTGAGCACTTTTAAGCTGTCATCCCTCTTTTTTCGAAGCGTAGTTACGTAGCCCTTCAGCTCGGGATAGCTGGAATAGTATCCGTACTGTCTAACGCTAAGGAAACATCTCTCCCAGAAACCACCGATTTGGGTCATCGGTAACCAAGGTAAAAAAATAGACCAGTACTTATCGGTGTAGGGCTCTCGTATATGCGGTAAGCTCCAGCCGTCGGTATATTGCTTTTCAGTGTATTCCGGATCTTTTAGGCCGTACTGTTCTCCAGTGTCCCGTAGCAACCGCATTCGTACTACGCCCAGCAGCTTAGTGCTGTTTACATGGTTCCAGTGCGTCACAAGATGAGGATCATTTGACGAGAAGCCATTGATCAGCGTTTGCTCGATGAAGGGATACAGCTGATGCAAAAATAGCACGTGACTTAGTCCAATCGAATTGGTGTGGTTATACATCATTAGGTTCGTGATGGATTCCCCGTTGTAGTACAGGAGCCGGTTCACCAACGCCAGATTTAAAAACAAATGTATTAGGAAGAGCTTTCCATACACCCAGAGCTCGCGGACAATGGTCCTGTACTTTAGGTTCAGCTCCTCGTTGCGATGTCCCGCCGTAATCATTAGCTGGCTGCGCAAGCTGCGTAGCCGCAGATTTAGATAGTCCATGCGGTTGTGCCTCTTTGCTTTCCCGTCCGGGACATACGGCCGATACATCTTTGGCCAACAGGCCGTGTCAACGGCTTGTATCAAAAACCTTATTGGATCAAAAACCAGGAATTGAAATATCATTACCACCATGAACGACACCAGGATCGCCTTGAATTTTCTGTCCTCGTGCTTTAAACCCGAGAACTTCCATATGATTACGAAACACGCGCCGATTAAGCAAAGAGTGACAATATAAATCGCATTACTCGCCATTTAACTATTATCGGGCTTGGGCTTTGCTTTGCTAATCGGAAAATATTTTCTGTTTCTTTGGACTGAGTTTAGAAGTTTGTCTAAGTAATAGATATTCAATGGCTCACTCGATGAAACGGAACAAAGGGTCGACCCCTAACCTAACTCTTTTCTCTTTCTCTGTCTCTTTCATATTTTGGGTTTCAGTTTTGCCCCCCTTTAGTTAACCTTGCATTTGACTGGCCGCGTCGGGTGCCAGCCGTGTACAAGCTATCGTACTATCACAGGGACTTCAATAATCGCTACGCTCCCAGCAGTTGCCACTTAAGCCCATCCGAGCCCCTGCTGGCACTGCAGCACTTGATGCTGGGGCTAAAGCCGGCGATGAGGCTGGTGCTGGTGCTGGCAATAAAATTCCTAAACCTTTTTTGACAAATGAAACGTGCAACAAACAAGACGCCCAGGCAGCTGCAGGCCAAGGAGGGAACAGGGTGCAGGAATCTGGACTCAGACTCAGACACAGACCTAGAACGCAGAACCGAGACCCGAGAACCGAGAGCTCGCTGGAGTGCCAACAAAGATTTATGCATTTTAAAGGCAAGACTACGCTTTATGCGAAACTAAACGGCAAACAGTTTGCGTGAGGAAAGCTTTCACTCCCCCGTCAACCCCTCACGCTTCTTCTGTTCTGTGGAAGCGGAAATGAAGCATCGCATGGCTCTGCACAAACTCGGCTGAGGCAAGAGCGCTTTCCAAGGGGCACGCGGCGGGATCTATTGTGCCTTTTAATAGACTGGAACTACACGGCAGCGCTCCAGAGCACCGGCCCCATCCTCATCCATGCATTTTGTTTGCCGGCAAACATTTGTGCTGCTTATTAATATGCATGCCAGTAGACCCTCCCGCAATCCTACTCGCTATGCCCAGGATTAGCCCAGGGAACAGGTGCGGCTCCTGCCGACAATCGGCAAATTTTATCTTCTAGGCCAAGCGCAAAAGTTTTTCGGCCTTCGGTCCGTATCGAAAAGTCGTTAGTAAGCTGACCACAGAAAGATGTGAGCTAGAGAAAAGTGCAACCTCCAAGAGGGAAACTTCTACTGTCCGGCTGCAGCAGACCACCAGGCAACTGCAACGGCATCGGCAACCGGGCAGCCAAGGCTCTAGTGTCTTACGTCTTAGTCGCAATCGTCCTCCAGCAGGAGGAGTAAAAAAATGCTAAAGTTTACCCTAAGACTTGCACTTAGCCCGCACAAAAGTTTGCTCTTTCCATCCAAAGTTTTGTGACTGAGTCGAGGTTTCAGCTCCAGCTCCAGCTCCAGCTCTAAGTAGATTTGTTGGCCTCAGCATGGGCATATGTCTAAGGCAAAAAGAGAGTGAGAAAGAGGGAAAGACGGATGACTGGCATAAGTAACTGCATAATAGGGTTAATAATTATGATAGTCTGGGAAGCAAGAGAAAAGATCAAATTTATGAATATGAAGTCCCCAGAAGATGAGAGTTGAGTTATTTATGATTGAATTAGGGAAAAGAGTGCACGGATGGTTGCAGATCTGTAAGGGTTGACAGAAGATGTTTAAAAGTATTGTTAAAGTCATGTTGTTTAAGGAAATATACTGAAACTATTGTTATCTGTATTACCATCTTAATCATCTTAAAGTTCCTGTCAAAATCCCATGCAAACACACATGGCGCATACTTAATTCCGGCAACACCCTGCCCGATTTCCCCTCTCCACCTCTCTCTCTCTCTCATTAATCATTGAAGTAGAACAAGTTCGTATAGCTCATGGTCTTATAGATATGTCAGCCACCCACTGCCACTTCCTCATGGCACTTCCTGCAGCCAGCAAATCAAATTAAGCGAAAATTAAACGGAACAACCAACACACAAGAACTGAATGCAATGGGGAGTGCTCGGAATACATGGGGATTCGTTTATTTTTTGGCAACACACACAACATATGCGTCCCGTTGACAAATAAAGTTTACAGATATGCAAACAGGGAAAAAACCGACTATCCGAGAGAGTGCGACTCTCAGATGGAGATGGAAATGGAGAAGGAGAGATGGCAAACGCACACGAGCAAACAATGCCGAGCAGATGCTGGAGATTGGGGACTGGAGGTGGAACTGGAGCTAACGTAGGAGCTGGAACAACTCCCCAATGAAATAGTTTATGGTAAACCGCAATGCGAAAAATGTCACCTCCTGGCAAAAATGAGCAAGACAAGGCAACGGAGTATGCAGAGGAAGAGGAGACGGACAAGGAGAAGGAGAGGGAGCCACCATCCGACGGGATGGCTGGCTAAACAAGTGCGGAAGTTGTTTGCGTTTGCGTTTGCTGCTGCTGCTGCTGCTGGCAAAGGGCAAACGGAAGCGGCCTATTGGGCAATGGCAATGACAGGCGACAGTCGACAGGCGGCAGGCGACGCCACAAAGCGGAAATGAGCCAACTTGGCTACCACATGAGGCGCACTGGGTGCAAGCTGGGATCCATAGTCATAGACACAGCCACAGCCACAGATGATGATGCGGATAATGGAAAATCCAAAAAAAAATTTACCAATCCTAATTCGTAATACCCATAGAAATGGAAATTGGTTCCGTAATACCGTAATATTATATGAAAATTCCAGGGATTGGTTCTGCACATTCTATAATCGGTATTATCGGGGAAGTGTGGCATGGCAAAGCAGAGAATACCCTATGTACCCTGTATACCCAGAGATGTTTGGAAAAAATTTGCAACCAGAATGTGGCTTATGTTCATTGCATATTTATTTAGTGAATTTTTTGGGATATTTTTGAGATTATAGTTCCTAACTTTTTGTTGTACAACATATTTGTATAGCAAAAGGTGTTTTCAATACATGTTCGACTCTCTGGCCAGCTTTCTTTTCTTATTGAAGTGTCATTTTAAATTAGTTTCTAATGAATTTCGCAAGATTTCGGCTCAAGATTCAATGGGTAATCTAGTGACCACTTGAAGAAGTAGATCTATTTCACACGACGAGTCAACTCATTGAACTGTCTTCAATTACTCTACCCATCATGATTTGATTTGTTCCGCTCAATCCGCAGCGCGAATCAACACCCTGGGCGGGGTACACCATTAGTAATAGCCAAGTGGACACGTCCGCATCGTCTGGAAATGATTCGGCCACTCAAGATGATTGAAACATTGCCAGTTATCATCTGGCTCCTGATCTTGGCCACGCCCAAGGCCAATGCTCTGGCAGGTGAGCCAAGTCTCTACAACGAGGCTGACAATGTGATCAATGCCGACACCGATACATTGCTGCCTTATCTGCGGACGACGCCAAACGGCAAGCTGGTGCAGTTTTTAAACATATTCTGTGGCCACTGCCGACGCTTCGCACCCATCTTCAAGGCTGTGGCACGAGAACTGTACAAATGGAAGAGAGTGCTCAGCATTTACGCCGTCGACTGTGCCCAGGCGAGAAATGTGGAGGTCTGTCGCGACTTTCAGATCCTTCAGACCCCAACACTACGCTACTTTCCCCCAGCATTCTCTGGAGGCGGGATTGGCATCAACATCCCCACTCTTAGTCCGACAAAAATTATCGACCTGTTGGCCGGGCATTTGGCCAAAGACATCAATACGAGCCTGCTGCGCTTTGAGCCTCTTACGCCCGACAACAATGTTAATACTACACTCGCAGATCACAAGGGCCCTGGCCATACCGAGGAGTATATAGCACTTGTCCTACAGCCGAAGGGCTCGAACATCGGCAGAGACACGATCCTCGAACTGCTACCATATCCTGCGGTGGCTGTTCGCATTGTTGACGATTCTCGTATCTTTTCCAACCTCGGCTTGGCTCCTCACGATCAGAAGTTGGCCATCATGGACCTGGCCGGCAACATCCATGCGCTGAAGACCGTCCAAGAATCGAGCCAAGCTTATGCGGCCGGCATTGCCGAGTATCTCGCCCAAATGGGCCGCACTCCGTTGCCCCCCTTATCCACGACCAGAGCACCACACATCAGCAGGATCCGGTACAAGGAGAAGCAGCAAATACTATCGACTGTGCTACGGAATCCACATATGATCTATAAAGCCGATGTGGAGCAGGCAATCGACATACTGCTGCACATTGAGCTGCCAAAGGCAGGCCTCATTGAGGGCAATAATTTGACAGCACTGCGAAACATTATCTCCGTCCTAAGACACCACAATCCCCTGAATAAGGAAGGAAAGCTGCTGCTAACAGGCATACACGATTCCCTGATAACCCAAAAGCGATTGACGGGAGGTGAGTTCGCGGACTTGGTCAAGTCGAAGGAGAAGGAGCTGGAGGAGGATGTATTCAAGGCGAAGCGTTTTGTTGGCTGCACGGCCTCGCGTCCCTTCCTGCGCGGCTTCACTTGCTCCTTGTGGACGCTATTCCACTACCTCACAGTCGCGGCGGCAAAGCCACCAAATTACCTTGCGGCTGGATCAGTGCTCTCGGCCATGCACGGCTTTGCCAAGCACTTTTTCGGCTGTACGGACTGTGCCCAGCATTTCCTGGCTATGGCAGCGCGCAGACACATCGAGTCGGTGACGGACCATGATTCTGAGATCCTCTGGCTGTGGGAGGCGCACAACGAGGTCAACAACCGTTTGGCTGGCGATACCACAGAGGATCCCATGTTCCCGAAGATTCAGTTCCCCAGGAAGAAGGATTGCCCCTCCTGCAAAAATGAGAAGTGGAATCAGTCTGAAGTGTTAAAATATCTGAAAAATATCTACGACACGCAGAACTTGAGCGACTACGGATACAATGAACTGTAATGAATATATTATGTGTCTACATACATATGTTTATAAACCAGCACTAAGGTTTGTGGAAATATAGAAACCAAGCCAACCAATAATGCGAAGAATTTTGCGGCAGGCTGGACTGACAAATTTAGAATTTTTTTCCGTTCACTGGATCAAATTATTTTACAATTAAATTTGGCACAATCGCGTGTAATAACCGAAACAAAATCAAGGCCTCAGGCTTGACTGGAAGCTCTATAATAAACATTCTTTAGGTAAAAGCAATCCTCACGTTTCAGTAATGAAAATCCTCATCAATTTGCCTGCTTTTTTCGGGCTGTCTGTTCTTCTTAAAGGAGCTACTGTCCCTTTCCTTCAGTTTAAGACAGACGGTATCATTTGGCCGGACGAGAATTTCGATGAACTCTTGGTTCTCTATAGACATTCCGATGTAGAGCCGAGCATGTTCCAGCGGCTTCGCAACGTCTATACGAGTACATGCTCAAATTTAGTATAACAGTCAGAAGACTTGTTCCGACTACAGCACGACAAATTCGGACTTACTACGATTATTTCAAAATCGATTTCCCCTCAATCACGGCAATAGGCATAGAAATCCCTATAGACATGACCAAACACATTGTCAATGCAGTGCCCCGCTCAAACAGAAGCTGCTACCAGCTGGTTCTCAAAAATTTCCCAACCATCAGCCTGGCGACGACTTCAAATCCTGTTTCGATCAGGCCCTCCTCAAACAATTTTCCCATGTAGTGCTGGTCGAACAGATCGAATATTACTCGAAGCTGGGCCAAAACATCCAATCTAATGGAATAAATATTTAAATATTAAAAATTTGTGTTTTTTTTTTAATTAGTTGTTTTTGTAAAATTGCCAGATTGGAGCACAAAAAAAAAGTTTGTTAAAGTATATATTTTGTAATACTTAAATTATTATTATGTATTAACCAAAAAAAAAACAAAAACCTGAACTCTGTACCTTAACACATTATTAGAACTAGGCTAACCGACTAACTTAGGTAGTTATTTGAGGCTTATTGGCAGGACTGGCATGTCCATGTCCTACTTCCTGAGATGTGTAGCACCTGTAATTCTTTCAACTATTCTCACTCCCTCTACGGCCCTCGCAGCGGGGGCTCCGTGAATGCCTCGTTGCGGGACTCGCACCGATTGTCATCCAGCTCCGTGGGCACCACATCCCTGGCCAACTGCTGCAACTTGTCCAGCGGACATTTGAACTCGCAGCCGGGCACGGTCAGCTTCTGGGCCTGCGCTTTGGGATCGTTGCGGAAATAGATCTCCACCCAGTACTCGCCGGTCTCCTTGCTCTTGTGCAGCTCGAAGATAGCCATTGACGAGTAGCGGGGCAGCTGACGCTCCCAAATCTTCAGGGCGGACAGGATGTTCACCACCGTCGAGTCGTGGCCTGTGTAGATAAACATCTTTCGGCCACTCGGCTTGAGGGTCTCATTCCGTTTCTGCTGCATTTCACCGAACATCTTCTTGAGGAAGGGCCCGCCCTTGATCTTCTGCATCTCGGGTGTATACACATTGTACACATAGCTCTGCTCGGCGAGGAACTGAAGTTTCTCTGGGAAATACGCGTTAGTCCACTCGGGCAGCATCAGACCCCATTCCTGTTCGGCCAGCAGCGTCAGATACAGGGATTGGACATCCTCAGGCTCCTTAAAACTGAGACCTGTATGCGACTCCAGCTCCTTGTACATATCCAGATAGGGTGCCACTTCCTGCTTGACCTCTGGCAGGTCATAGACCTCGTTCAGAGCCTCGAAATATCGGGGACAAGGCGTTCGAACGAGCAGAAGCTGTGTGGGCGATTATAAATAATTCCATTGAATTGAAAAATGGGGTTGGATCAATCATAATTCAAAGCGGGTATTCCAACTAAGTTGAAAATAATTGAGTGCAAGCTAAATCATTCTGAACCTAATGAAATACCACTCAATGCGAATCTGGCTGTACAATTAATCATTATAGTTTATGAAGTATACGCACCGTGTCCTCATTGAGCTCCTGCGAGAAGACAGGTATGGGCTGCCAATTAAACTTGCTATTCCACTCCATGTCAGTGCCCTTCGGGGGCAGGAAGCTGGCCAGAACCGTCTGCATGGTCATGTGGGTGCGCGGCACTCCCGTCGCCTGTGCGTGCACCAGCTGCATGGGAAGAACAGAATCGCAAAGGAAAAGAGAACGAATAGCAGCGAGAACGAAAAGAAGGAGAAGAAGAAATTGAGTGATGAGCCGAGCGCGCTTGAGCTTTGCAATTTGTAAACGTCCGCACTATCAGACAACCCACACCCCCCTCCATTGGACGTGGCCATGGATGCGGTGGGGGTGGGTGCATGGGCATGTCGGTTCGTTAGTGACTGCTTACTCACATCGGGACTGTAGTGGGGCGCCAGAAATTTGCCATAACGCTTACGCAGCCAAGTACCAATGTTGAACAGCTCGCGTTTGCCATTCTGGAGCGTTGATTTATTGCATGGCATGAGCGGATGGCACGTGAGACAACACCAGAGGAACGGCGGAGCACCAGAAAGAGTCCAAGCAGCAGCAGCGGCAGCAGGCATGGAGCAGACGGAGACAGCAACCGGGACCGAGACCGAAACCGAGACAGAGACAGAGATGGAGAGAAGTGTTATAAAATAATAAATGCCTTGCATTTTTGCAATTGCATAAACATATGCATGTGTATATGTTAATGCAGCCCAGCCACAGCCCCCAACCCAAAACCAAGTCCTTCCCCCAACATTCCTGGAAAACATTTGCATTTCAATTTATTTAAATGCTTTGCTGGTTGGGTGGCTCTCAGTTCTAGGTTGGGGGTGGGGCGGCGGCTATAGGGGTAGAATGATGGTGCAAAAGTTTTTGCAGCACAACTTTTTCTCCACTCACATTTGTTATTTGTCCCCAGCCGTACGGATAGTAGGTCTCATTTACATACGGATCCCTTGGATACGTATCCGCCGGCGTTCGTGGTCCATGTCGGAATACCTGAAGTTTAGCAATTACGATTTTTATTAGTCAAACAGAGTTACCACCTAGATACCACCCTACCCTCCCTTTTTTTCCCAGAGAAAAAGCCACTTTAATTAGCCCTCCCTGCTTTAAGGCTCACTCGCATTCGGACGCGATTCCGATAAGACATAGGGAATGACGCGGAAAGCGGTCCAGTGGACCAATCGGACATGTGCCGAGCATGTGCCATCCCCCAGCTGATTCCAGAGTGTCGGAAGTATTTTCCGCATCTATTTTAATAGCAGTTGCTGCTACTCGTATCTCTGCGGCTGATAAGAGTTCGTATCGCCCGAAGGTCAACCACGAGCTCTGCCAAATGGGTTTCCAGTTCATCAAAGTCGCCAAACAAAAATCAAAAGTGCGTCGCAGTTTGATTTCTTTTTTTGTTTGGAGACTGGTTTTTTGTGCGTACTGTAATCTGTTCAGCCGGTTTTTCGGTTTAGCGGATTTTTGTTTTGATTTGATTTGCGCTTGGTTGTTTTTCGGTGATTTATCATTAAATAAATTAAAGTAAAAGTTATTATGGAAGAGTTCGTGTGTTTTTGCGGGATTAATTAGTGATTTTAAAACAGGTTTTTTCCAGTTTTTTTTAAACATACCAACAAGGTTCTAATTGAGTCGCAAATTCAAATACATATACTTTTTGTTAGAGCCGAATTTGCTGGAATTGGGTTTCTAATCAAATGTTTCTAGCTAAACTCTAATAACATATAATTTCCAATAACAATATCTGTCTTTTCCCAGTATATATATTTAGTATAAATCTAACCCACTTTGAACTGACATTCCCAGAAAATGGAAAATGAGTTTCAGCTTGAGAAATAATTTCCGTCGAACTATCCGCTTGGGTGCACTTGAGTGTGAAAATGAAGTGTAATTGATAATAATTACATACAGTTTTATTCAACACAGTGGCAGTGCTCAAAGAACAGCTGATAAAGCACTTTCGCGGCTATTTGGGTTATTCCAGCTGATCCAACAGCCATGGCTTTATCGTACACCTTCACTTTCCCTACTATTGATTGTTAGTCATTGACTCACAATGATAGCTCCACTCGCAGTACTTGACTCTTATCTACCACTAGCGAGAACCTATTAGATTCATAAAATTTCATCAAGTAATTCTACTTTTACACCCTGCCGCAACAAACTAGCGACTGTTGATGCTTTGCTGGGCCCACATCTTTATAAACAAATGCATTATCAACGTAATAATCTTTTATATGGCCTACCTACGCAAATTTCAATGCCGCCGAATCTCAATGCTAAACAAAACAAAAGGTTTTGGAGGGAAATACTCGTAATTCGTATTATCAGCAATTTTTGGCAATGAAAAAAAAAAAAAAAAAAATCTGCAATAATTTGAGCTACAGCTTATGATTATGGGGCTTTTTGTACATTACGATCATAAAGATGTTTACTTGTTAGCCGTGTTTTTCTTGTGATCGTAGCGATGTTTATTTCTTTCTTGAACTGATCTTTACCTTAGTACTGGATGTTGCCAGATCTTTAATGTTCACACCTAAATTTTCTCTAGAAAACTTACATTTTTTGACTACCGCTCAAAAGCTCCCGCCTTTTCCAACAGTTCAGTTGAATAATTGAAAGCTCTTCCCCACAGCTGTTTTCAAGGCTTTGTGTTGGTTTGAATGCACACGAGATGCTTACGACTTACCACATGCAGCAGCTCGAGCGTAGATTTATCAGCGGCGGGGTCGTGAAGCTTTACCGATACGACCGTGGAGTGTGCCAGACACCAGATCAGCAGCCCCGTTGCAATTAATCCGCCCGTCATCGCTAGACAATGCCTTCGAGTGAAATGCGAACGCGGCATTTTGACAGACGCTCTTTATAGAAGTTGGGACGGCGCTCGGATTCCGCTTGCGTTTCGGGTTCAGAGCTTGCCCGGTCCACAGCCACACACTCGCGACAGATCACCGACTAACGTGTTCCTTTTGCTGTTTGCTTTGTTTTTTCGGGGTTTTTAATTATTCTACCCATAAACACGACCACGAAACTAGCTAATTTACAAAATTCAAACTGGTTTTGTCCCACTCTCCATGCAGAATCAATTGATTACATTCGTTGCTCCGTGCTCGTGCTCGTGCTCTAGTCGTGCTGCTATCATTTGTTTGCCTTGGGCCAACTTTTAAAAGAATTTCAATTTTCAATTTTCGACTCTTCGCTTTTGCAGCTGAGGTCTTTGCATGCGACTGTGGTAATGTCTGACCGATGCACTATCTACAACAATACTGTGGGGCTGTATCACTTCTAATGTCGGAGCCCAAAAGCATATGTTCATAGGTCTTTTATCGTTTCATTATCGCCAAATGCTGTCGTCACCGTCACCGTCGTCGCTTGTTTTTTTTTTTTTTATTTTTATTACTATTATTCAATTTTTTCCTATAGTGTTAGTTTTTATTCTTTTTATTGCCATTGTAGTGTCTTTTGTGCTTTTGTGTGTTTGTGTGTTTGTGTGTGGGCTAGCTGGCGGGGTTGACCGAACGAGCAGAAACAGAGCAGAAGCTCAGAGAGACCCCGACAACAATGCCGTTGCGTTTGAGGCGTTTTAAATCGCGCGGGCTACTTTTAATTTATATGAACTCGACTCTTCCCTGCTTTACGGGTATTCTCGAAGTACTCTCGAAGCAAACGAATTCGTCACCAAAATCGCGTACTAAAACACTCGGGTAATAAATCTTTCACCAACCAACCTGAATCCAAATCGAACCTTATCTTAATTACACAAACGAAACAGAAACAATACTTGTCTTTAATTGCCGAATTTCAATTATATCTTCTTTTTTTTCTGGGGCTTGGCTTTTTTTTTTTGCTGGTTTACGGTTCCGTCATAGTCCGGAAGTTTACGTAAAAGGTGTATTTTAAAAACTGATATTCTGTCCGCCCTTTTGTTTCGGATTTTTTCATGCGGTTGCCGTTGTAAACCCGTAATTCCGATTCGATTGAGTGGAATACGTGAAGCACCAAATGCCAACTGTTTGACTTTCAATGCGATAGCAAACGTTTTATACGATGAGAATGAGAGAAGGTTGATCGAAATGTAACAAAAGATGCAAGGGGATTGGAAATGTTAAGCACTTCTTTGGTCAAATCTTCAGTATTATGCGTTGTATAGAGTAATATTTAGTTTAGCATAATTATCTATTAACGATAGCCCAAAAGTATGCCCTTGAAAATCGGTTACGCCATCATCGTCTAGATCAAATGATGTGCATGGTGGGGTATTTTCTATGGGGTGCTCTTCAAATTCTTCCCTAAAAACAGCTTCCTCTAGACTAGATAGAACATATACCTATATATTTTATAACTTATCAATCTCCCAGTCGATAACGAGAGATCAACATACACGCATACCCGAGGTAATCTCTACTATTTCTAAACATATCAATCCGGATCACAAAATAGGTATGATTCATCGTGTCAATCAATCAATGAATCAATTAAAGTTGTAAAGGTAAAATATACTTTATATAATCTTAATACTGCACAATATTTGTATCATCGTTCAACATATCAATCATTTGTGATAGCTGATCTTTGCACCATCACCGGAGCCTTTGGCCAGGCACAGCTGCTCGTAGGAGCCGTCTGGTAGAACGGGCTCCATGAGCTCCAGCAACTTCTCAATGGGACACTGTTTATCGCAGCCCGGAATCTGCAGCTGCTCGGGCTCCTGGTCGGGATCGTTTTGGAAGAAAACCTCCACGAAATACTCCCCCGTATCGTCCCGCTGGCGTAGCTCGAAGGCGATGAGGGCAGAGAATCGTGGCATCTGCGGCTGCCACACACCCAGTGCAGATAGAACGTTTGTAATGGTCCAATCGTGACCGCAGAAGATGTACATTCTGCGATCGGAGGGCTCCAATTTTCCGGAGATTTTCGCCTGCATCTGCTCGAATATGTGATCTAGAAAGAAGCCGCCCTTCAGCTTCCGCAGCTCAGGTGTGTAGGCGTCATAAATGTAGGACTGGGCTGCCAGCGGCAGCATCTTGTCGGGAAAGTACTCCTTGGTCCATTCAGGCAACTCCAGCCCATAGGTCTGCTCGCATAGCAGCGTAATGAACACATTGGTAACATCGTGGGCATAGGTAACGTTGAGTCCTGTCAGACCGGTCAGTTCCTGCAGCATCTGGGAGTTTTGGGCATGAAAGTCTTTCACCTCCGGGCTATTCATCACCTCCAACACGGCCTCGTCGTAGCGGGGACACGGGACCTTCATCCTTAGACACTGATAAAAAAAACTGAAGGTTATTTCTCTGCATTATGCCGAGTTTATTTCGACTTACAACATCCGTTTCCTCAGGCTCTACAAGGATTGGTATGGGCTGCCAGTTGAGCATCAGATTCCACTCCATGGGCGTGTTTTCGGGTGGAAAGAGTCCAGCCAGCACCATTTGCAGGGACATCATGGTACGTGGGGATGCCGATGATTGAGCTCGGATCATCTGAAATGATTTCATTCTTATAACGAACTGATTGTCATTAGTTTATTTCACTTACATCGGGCTGATAGTAGGGAGCAAGAAAATCTCTATAGCGCCCTCGCAGTTGCTTGCCTATCTTATAAAGCTCTACCTTGGCAGGCTTTTGCAAACAAAAATACATTAAAAATTTTATTATTTTAATAGTTTCCATTAGATACTCACATTGGTTAAGTGGCCCCAGCCATAGGGCTCGTAAGTTTCGTTGATATAGGGATCTTTGGGATAGGTGTTGACAGGTGTGCGAGGACCATGGCGAAAGAGCTAATACAGAATAGTAGAAAATCAATTAAAATATGATCCTTTAAGCCTGCAAAAATATCTACGTATTTAGTTACAGAATAAATTTAAAAGGCAATTTATTTTAAGCAAATTTCGACATCAAATTAAAATCTTCGCCCGACTAAAAATAATAAAAAAATTTATATATATAATAAAGATAAAATTCTCTTAATAACTTAAATTACAATAAATATGGGCTTGTATAACTCATGATAATACGTAATAAATTTAAACTGTGGCACTGTACTGTAGGTATTGATGGAAAACAAATTATACAATGAGTTGCTCCATAAATTTGAAGTTTGTTCAGTTAAACCGGTTTCTCCCCAGCATACTTAATTCAATATTAAGTATACGTCAGGTCGCGACGCGCACTGGCCTAGGAACGGTTTCCAACAAGCAGAATTGCTTGCGTTGTGGGTTAAGAGATCTTTTCTCATAGGAAAATCCATACTTCTGTTCGGCTTACTTAAGAGCACAAACTGAAGTTGGAAATAATAATCGTAAAAATAGGTATTACCCAAACACTCTAATCGTTGGCTTTGTGACTGTATGGCGTTTAATGTTAAGCACATTTTGTCTAATTTTATGGTCTGCTGACTTGGCTAGTTGTTAAATTTTAAGCGAGTCCTCAATTAGGATAATTGTGGCAGTTAATTTTTGATATAACTATTCACACTTCACTCAGATCTTACCACATGTACCAGCTTCAGGGTGGAGCTGCTGCTGCTGCTTTCACTGCTTGTATTCCTGGATTTTTGGTTCTCCTCGTGAGGCACCACCTCGGGAACCTCCACAGGCACTTCGACTATGGGTGGCACACTGGCTCCGCGAACAGCCATCATCCAATAGCCCACAAAGACTAGGAGGCCAAGGAGCTTCATAGTGGATTGTTTTCGATTGGATTGTGTTGGGATTCAGCGTTAGAATGTGGTAGACCGACTTCGCTGAGGCTTGTGAGTTGAGTGACTGCATGAATAGAACTACGGTCGGTTTTTAAGTCGCGATTATGTATTCACCCATACACTTGGCAAAGGCACACACACTGAAACACACGAAGATAAGAGCAGCGAAGAGCGGGCGATCCAATCAGCAAAATCATCCACTACAATAGCAAGAAAAAAAATCGACTTAATTTGTTTCGCACGAAACTGATTTGGCAAAAAAAAGAAAAATTAGCTCACTGAACTTTTGACTCTTTATTTTTTGGGGGTTTTTTATATAATTTATTTGTATTATTTTTCTGTTTAACACAACTCTCATTCGTCTGCTATTATAATACTGAGTTCACGGCGACTGAGCAGCATCAGTGCAAAAAATTGCCCGTACCCAATTATTGCTAGCGTCCCGCATTCTGATCGATCAGACGCGGCGGCGGTTCCACAAAATCGGGGCTGTGTGGTCGACACCGCTGCTCCATTGGCTCGTTGGGTAGCACCTCGCTGCTTAGTTCGATGAGGCGACTCAGGGGGCACTGACGATCGCAGTCACGCAGCTTCAACTGCTCTAGGCAGCCGTGTTCGTCGTTGCGGAGAAAGATCTGTGAATGGAAACAAGAAAATGATCCACATCCAAATGATCTAAAGACCTTCTTCTTGTATCTTACCTCCACATAGTATTCGCCTGTCTCCTTATCTCTGTGCGTCTCAAAGATAGCCATGACAGCAAACCTAGGCATTTGACGCTTCCACACCCCTAAAGCAGATAGTATATTGCCCACAGTCCAGTCATGTCCAGCATAAATGTACATCCCCCGATCCTTGGGCTTCAGACTGCCATCTCTCTTTTCAGACATCTCCTTATACATCCTCTTGAGGAAGGGCCCACCCTTGATCTTCTGCATCTCCGGTGTGTAGGCATTATAGATGTAGCTCTGTTCCGCCAGGAACTGCATGCGATCGGGGAAGTAATCCTTGGTCCAAGCAGGCAGCTCATAGCCAAACTCTTGCTCTGCCAGGAGTGTGATGTAAAGGGAGTTAACATCCTCGGCATTCCTCACCGCCATCCCTGTGAGATTAGTTAGCTCCCGGAACATTTGCTCGTACGGCTTCGTTTCGGCAATCACCTCGGGCCGCTTGAATACCTCTTCCCAGGCCTCAAAATAGCGCGGACATGGCGTTCGAACCAGCAAAAGCTGCAGAAAAGTAATACATTCAATTACAGGAAGCCTATACTTATATGGAGATGATCGTACCGAATCTTGGTCTAGAGGCTCCGATACTATGGGAATGGGTTGCCAGTTAAGTTTCTTGTTCCACTCCATTGCCGTTCCCCGGGGCTCAAACATGCTGGCCAGCGTCGTCTGGAGGGACATCATTGCGCGAGGTGAGGCTGTGGCTTGTGCATGCAAACGCTAAGAATTCAGACTATTACATTTTGGTAACCAAACAAAACTAAAATCTTACATCGGGTCTATAGTAGGGTCCCATAAAGTCGCTGTAGCGACGATGCAGCCAACGGCCTATTTCGTAGAGCTCACGTTTGCCAGACTGGAAGAAAGAGAGATAGAGAAGGTATTCTTTAGACCACAATTCTTTAAACGTTAAAAGATAAAAACAGCTAAGATAACAGATATCTTAATTGGATCGCAAAATATACAATGTGGCAGTCGGTTGATTCTACTCACATTGGTGACATGTCCCCAGCCCGTTGGCTTGAAGCCATCTCTCAAATAGGGATCGTTGGGGTACGTATCCACTGGGGTGCGAATGCCATGTCTGAAGACAATGTGGACTAGTTCCAGTGTTGAGTGGCTTGTGTTGGGATGCGTCTTGTGGCACTGGGATGTGGCTGCATCTTGCCAGGGCATCTGCATCTCCTTGGAAGACACACCGCTGTTGAGCACAGCGATTACAATTATGGCACCCACAACAGCACCACCCAGACCGAACATGGTGAGTATTTGCTTACGCGTCCAGCGACCGAATATCATTTTGAGGGAGTATTCCTTTTTATACAAATCTCAAGTTGAATCGAAATCAAAGCCGGAAGAGGAGCTTGAGATTTCTGGTTCCACTTACGCACACACACAGGCACAAACAAACAAAAAAATACAGGATTTTGGATAATTGTTTTATGTTGTTTTGCTTAATTTCTGTCTGAGACGAGACTTTTATTGGAGAGCTGCAAGGCGCGTACAGTTCACAGCGCGACCAGAGTTGAATTAACGCACCGGCAGCTAGAGACGGAGAACTTAAAAGACAGATAAATCCGCGCTCGTCTATTCGGCTATAGCTGCGTCCAGTGGTTGCTGCCCCGATGCCGCTGACTAACTGCTGACAGTCGTCGTCACTTTCCACCGAACTCGACGCGAGATCGACTCGCCCCAAGCCCCAAGCCACAGGTCTAGCGACTGACAGAAACAGAAACAAAGTCGAGCAAAAGCGACAAAGACAAAAAACCCAACTAATTGGGCATTTCTCATTCAACCTGATAATTACGAGATATTTTGCGGAACGAGGTTTATCGGTAGTCAATCCGTCCAGCAGCCAAACCCCCCACTAGGGTCTATATATAGCCTTGCGCCCGCCCTCTGCGAGACAGGTTTTTGTCATTTCTTTGCCAGCTGACATAGTCATTATCCCCCACCTGATGATCATGGGGTGACCAGATCAGGCCATGCCAGGGGTTGGTTGGCTTTTTTCATGGTTCGCGTAACTGTGTACAAATTTGGGCAGATTTTACAGTGCTGTGAAGTGTAAAATATTTCATAGATTATATTCTGAGCACCTCGTTAGATGCGTGTGGTCGAAATGGGAAAATTATTGTGATAATTGCATATAATCATGCGAACTTTTCAATAAAACTTACGAGTATAAAATTGATTGGTAGATTATTTCGAGATTACATTACTTAACAAAAGCTACGGTACAAAATTGTGGGGATTCCGTTGGAAAGGGCCTGATGTAATACTGTATTAACTGTCGTAGGTTAGTAATCAAAGGGTGCGAAATGTTGGAATAACTAGTAAATTCTTGGGCTATAAGCATTGATGTACTAATGGGTAGTTTTTTCTATCTCTATTTTGGCCTGTTCGGTTTTCCTTTGGCCGGAAATGCGCTCCATTTATATTAGGATTAAATACCATTTATTTTGCTTCCATATTTTATGCACCGACCTCCCCCCATCAGCACTTTTCCCACCAGATCTCTCCTATCGCTGGCTCAAAGTGCTCTAAAAAACCAACAAATGTTGGATGTGATGTGTGCTTTTGGCTCTACTAATTATTTGCCTTGTTTCGCTCTATTGACCCTCTGGCAGATAATAATTTTATGTTGCTTATTCGCCGCGTTGTTTGCACAAGTTGTTTGGGTTTTTATGACAAATAAAGAATTTCTGCAAATATCTCTATTTCTCCCAACAGACGTCTCTATTTATCTCTCCCCTTGCCTCCCCTGTTTTCTTGCTGTCATATATGGGTTTATTTTGGTGATTTTTGTGTTCGGGCTAATTACGTAGACGACACGGGGTAAGGTAAGCCTGTTGTCAAAGCTCCATTATTGTACGCTCGTATCGAGGCTTTGCAATGTGGCTAATTGACTAAACTGAATTTTATGGCTAATTAATGACAGCCCCGACCGTTAGCCGATAACTGTGTCTTTGCCAGCTTCCGAAGTGTACAATTACTGGCAGCAGCGAAACCACTCGGCGCTGAATACTCTACAATTTTGTTTGACACGATTGCTTGTGACTCGTGTCTGTTTGTCTGTGAACTTTCATCTAGTTTTGAGCTGTTTCTGATTTCAGTTCAATCTAATTTATACATACACATGACAGACAACTAACTAAGTAATGCCTCAACGCAATTGACATTTGAATTGCATCAGCTAAAAACGATTAAGATTTTCACAGTCGAATAGTGAAAACAAATGGCCCTGGTCGTATTATGTGAAAGTACATATTATTATTTTGCATAAGATTAAGAACTTTTTTTGCCATAATCCACATTAAATGAGTAAATGAGTCATTTAATCAGTGCGTAACTCTATTAAAGAAAAATTCCCAGAAGATAATTCCCCGAATAAATATAATTTGTATTTTGATTATTCATTTTTTCATATTTCTTATCGTACTGGCACTGATACTGGTACTGGTATACAGTCCTGTAGAAAGACATTATCATGCAATTGCTACAACTCCTCTTCCTACCTTGAAAGATACAGTTCTGTGATTTACATGTTCCCATAAAAATTGAGGATTCGTTTTTCTGCTTCGGAATGGCACAAAATTATTATTGACCTTACGAGCTATTCTCAGAAATTACTGTTGTTTAGTTGTGTTAAAGTCCCAGAGACTCTACAAAAATGTAAACTTATTTATTCATTAGAAATTGGAACTGCTTGCAAGTATATACCACTTCTAAGAAACTTGGATTCCTATGCAAGATAGCACTTATTGATTCTTAAAAAGACGGATTATATAATGCAATTCTCAACTATTGCCACCCCAACAGAGGTGCACATGCTCCACATACGGAATTTGTATTCAGATCGTTGAATGACTCTTAAGCCTATTTTCTAATGACTTTCACTGAAATTTATGGTCACTGCAGCATTGCTGCTGCAGCAAAATAAAAATAGCAACTAAAAACAGAAAGAAAAAAAGCCGGAAAATATTTTCAACTAATATATTTCTTGGGGATCAAAGGTGGAGGATGGAGGGTGGAGGGTGGAGACGTGGAGTGGGTGGTTCGAGGTAGACACGTGCTAAGTTCCCCATAAAACGTGCATTAGACAAACGGCAGAAGCGGCAGGCAACCATTTTGGCCCCGAAAAGCATCTTCAGGCCCAAGAATCCATCGGCACTCTGGTATTAATATTTATCAGCCCCGCAATTACGATTACCGACAGCACAAACTATGGATAAAGATGGCGATGGCGATGGAGATGGAGTACGGGAGGGCACTGGAATGGCCAGGATGGGACAGCTAGAGGAGCAGGGGACCAGGGGGAAATCTAGGAGATTCCGGCAAATTGTCAGACAAAACGTTGCCGCGAATGGCTCCGAAAATTTATTGATTCCGACGCATTGAAAATAGTTCTCGGTGGAGCAATTTCAAAGATTTGTACGACACATTTTTCTCGGCTCTCACTCTTTCCCTCTCTTTCCATCTTTGTATCCATCTATCTCTTCCACTCTCTTTCCAACGGCCACTGTTTCTCGATTTCCTTTTTTTTATAAATTTTCGCTGAAATGGCCGAAAATTTCTAACTGACGAACATAAAAATTCGAACACGCGTAGTTAAACACGCACACACTAACAGCTCGGGGACTGGCGGACCCAAAGGGGGCGTGGTCGGCGTCTATTCAATGAGACAAACAGCACCGAACGCGACCCGACCCGACCCGGCTCCGGACCGGACTCCAGTGGCGCTCAGGGATTACGTCTGAACCGCGTTTTTGGCAACGTTCGAGCGGCTGAGAGTCATCTGGGAGTCGGGAACGGAATAGGGATGGGGATGGGGATGGGGATGGGGATGAGGAAGGGGCCCTTCTGTGTTGTCGCCTAAACGATAAAGCAATGACAAAAGTCAGCAGCGATTAAAGTTCAATTGGTGTGACCTGCCAATTGGCATAAAGGAAAAAGATTTCCACTGGCTGGGGCAATAGGAAAAGTGGCGGAAATGGCGAAGGGGAAGTGAAAAGTAAAGGCAATGAAAGCTCCGTGATGCAGAGGGCAGAACGGATTGCTGTTCACATGCCAGAGGTCCGACGAGAAAGCAGAACAAATTATTGCTGGACCTTTTGAGTATTTTTGGTGGAGTATACAATTTTTTTGAATACATATTAATATATTTGAATAAACGTTGGTTTTTAGGATACACTGTCCACAATTGCTCTGGGAATGAGCAATTAACAATTTTATATCATTGAAGCATTGGAAATAGAAGCCCGTGTTCCGTTTAATCGAGTGAGCTATTGAAAATCTATTACTCAGAACAACTTTTAACGTCAGTCAAAAGAAACAAAAAATATTTTTCGATTAGCAAAGCCTAAGCCCGATAATAGTTCAATGGGAAAAAACGAACGAGTAGTCTTTATTGCCACTAGTTTCGTAATCATTGCGTGCACCTTAACAGTATGGGAGCTCTCTGGCATTTATCACGAGGACAGAAAATTCAAGGCGATATTGGTGTCGTTCATTTTGGTGACGATTTTTCAGTTCCTGGTTTTCGATCCATTAAGGTTTCTTTTATTAGCCATTGACTTGGCCTGCTGGCCACCGCGGATGCGAATGGCCAAACCTGACGAAGCACAAGCAAAGAGGCACAACCGCATGGACTATCTAAATCTGCGGCTACGCAGCTTGCGAAGCCAACTAATGATCACGGAGAGACATCGCAACGAGAAGCTGAACCTTAAGTACAGGACCATTGTCCACGAACTCTGGGTGTACGGAAAGGTCTTCCTTATACATTTGTTTTTAAATGTGGCGCTGGACCGCGACGACCTGTACTACAACTACAAATCTATCCAAACCTTGATCACGTATAATACCACCAGCACGATTGGCCTAAGTCACGTGCTATTTATACATCAGCTGTATCCCTTCATCGAACACACTCTGGTCAATGCCTTCTTATCAGATGATCACCATAGTCTAAATGCGAACTGGGTCAATTCCAATAGCACTAAGCTGCTTGGCGTGGTACGAATGCGGCTGCTACGGAACACCGGAGAACAATACGGCTTAAATGATCCGGAATTCACGGAGAAGGAATATTCCCACGGCTGGAGCCCGTCTTATTTTGACGAGCCCTACACCGACAAGTCCTGGTCTATCTATTTACCTTGGCTGCCGATGGAGGATAAGCACACTTTCTGGGAGAAAATATTCCTTAATATCAAACAGTACGGATTCTTTGCAGCCTATCCCGAGCTGAAAGGCTACGTAGTCACGCTACGGGATAAGAAGATTGACAGCATAAAGGTGCTCACATATCTCTTCCAAAACAATTGGCTCGACGGCAGGACCGCAGCTATCTTCTTCGACTTCACGCTGTACAATGTGGACGCGGATCTTTTCAGTGTGTGCAGTATTCGGTGTGAGAACTTGCCTTTCGGCATTATCCGAAGCAGCATGGATATCAATACTGTGTCCATGACGATGTCGGCGGAGACCGTTCCATGGACTATCTTCATTTGGTTTATTGCTTATGTGGCTGTCTTGCTGCAGCTCGGAGTGGCAGTGATTGTGCCCTTGTGGTTCGAGCCTAAGCGATTTAAGAGCTTTTGGGTAAAAGTGGATGTCCTGATCCTACTTCTCAGCATGTCAGTTTTAATCATGAAAGGTGTGAAGTCGGGCATTACAACCAAGCTTTTGGCGTTGTTAGAGGTGGCCAGCACGCATGATTTTATTGACTTTCGAGTACCGGCGCGCTTAAACGATTGGGCCACTATTGCGATGGGCTGCCTCATCTGCCTGGTCACCCTGCGTTTGTGGAAGGTCATGCAGTTTGCTAGCATCTTTCAAATCTTTACGATGACCCTGTCCTTGGCCTGGAGTGCTCTCTTCAGCACGGCCTGTGTGATCTGCATCTTAATGATGGCATTCGGCATTGTTATGGTCTGCATCAACGGCAACAACAGAAAGAACTTTAGGAGCCTGCTGCACGCGTTGGCCACCATCATGTGCTTTACTTTTGGCTTCAGTAGCCATGTCGATCCCGAAGATCTCTTCAGCGGTGGCGAATTGATTGGCATTGTGATCTACACTATAATGGCCTTTACCATCTCCATCCTGCTAGTAAACGTGTTCGTGTCGATACTCAGCAACTACTTCACCGCAGCCAAGGCAGTCCGCGATCGTCAGCGCAAAGATGAGATCTCATTCTGGGAGTTCCTTCGCGTCGAGTATGCGGATGCTATCAGGATCGTACGGGAAATATTTTTGCTCCAGCCCAGTTACAAGCGCAGGAACCGCACCGTGTCCGAGAACATCAAGCGCAAACTGGATCTTCAGGAACGTGCTAATTCTTCAGCTCGACTCAAGAGGGGATACGACTATGTAGCTACACCCAGGTGGAAATCTGTGATTGAATCGGAAGAGCATGAGCACAAGCAGCAGGCCCTACACAGGGATCGCATTTCAAGGACCTACACGATAGCAGCCATTCTCCAGACGCAGTTGGAAATCGCTGAGCGATCTATTTTCGGCGACAAGGATGGAAATCTTCGTAGTGAGTCGGACGAGGATGAGGGTGAGGCTCCCGCGGAGGATCAAAATTTTCCCAGGCAATATCAAGGTTAAATAATAATAACATCCACTGAGTACCATATATTTCGATTTAAATACAAAATAAACCTTTTATGTTGGTTTCCCCCCTGACATGCATATCCGACTCTTCTTTAGGGGCAGGGGGGGACTTGTGATAGCCTCACACCGCAAGCTACATCCGCAAGCAGCTAGCATTTAATGTCTGGCCTGATTATCGTATATTAATGAGTTTATTTAACTTTTTCGTTTGGATTGATAGCCTAGGGGTTGGGGTCAATGGAGGAGGTGGCGTAAGGGGCATGGGTCTCGTTAAATGCGTTCATCTCATGCGTTACCGTGAAGCTTTTCACAGCAAATTACAACAAATTATACACATAATTACGCTTTAATGCTTGGCCTACACCCGCTCCTGCCCCTGTTCCCTGACCCTGGCCCTGCCCCTTCCCCTGCCCCTGCCACGGGCTGTCCCACAGCCCACACGCCGTTCTTGTTGTGCATGGCATCAATGTAAAGTAAAATTGTGTGTAAAAAATGTGATAATTAACTTAAGTCCTTTGAGAATTGAGGCTGGGAACAGGGTCCCGGAGCCAGAAGCCAGAAGCAGGAGCAGGAGCAGGAACCAGGGGGAAAGGTTATGTCCTTATATATGGAAATGCATATATGTATGTATGTATGTCTGTTTGTTTGTTTATTTGTCTGTTTGTTTGTGTACATAAACCCATTGTCAGTTAATTATGTAAAATGTCATGCATATATGGGCTCGTATATATTCATTTCATGCGAAACAAAAAAGAAAAATTGTTCGCATAAAAGGACTTTCCTTTCACTTCAAAAACACAAACAGGGCCACACACGAGCACCCACTGTGTGTATGTATGCGTATTGCGACAGGAAGCCTAATTGTGGGGCTGCACCTCAGGGTATACCGATTATGTTGGGCCAGTCGGCCGTTCAGCTGTCTCCCGTGCACGGCACAAAAACAAACAAACCTCTGCATATATGTACTGTAGGATAAAGGAGATAGATATAACCAATAAGCAGAATTATTGAATTCCTGAGAAATTCAAGTTCCAATGGGTCATCCACTCTAAAGGTTCTATACTATTTTCAGTACGTCGGCTTCGTACTCCTAGTTCATTCCATCCTTCCACCCAAAGAATCAAGAAAGTAACTTCTGAGTAATGACATTCCATTCTCCATAAAGTATTATCGAATCTTCTGGGTAAAGTGTATGCAGCAGGCATTCCGCTTTGTACTTCAAATTTCTTGTGGCTTTATAAATTTAAATTATATTTACCCGCATCCTCTCTCGCCCTCTCGCCCACTCACCCACTCGCACTTACATAGATACGATACACTCTCACATATGCACAGGTGTTTTATAGAATTATATGCCCTGCTTCCGGAGAATGCTGGGCTGGGGCTTTCGTTTCATTTTTGGCATTCAGTACTCCGACGGAGCCGAACCCTTCGACTTTTCTTCGTTTGCTTTGTTAATGAGCGTCTCATAATGCATATAATTAAAGGCAGCAACAATGGAGATGTATAATTCTGAAGACAAACAGAGATGCAGGGGGGCAGATCTCCTGTCGGTGGCAATTAGTTGTCCTCGTTAGGCAGAGGTTGACTTCCTGTTCTGCTGCCATGCATGACGCTCAGGGCTCCTTCTACTGCCTACTGCCTGATAATCCTTTATAAATAATGCATTAAATGTTTTTCTGTTCCCGGCCGCTGTCGGATGCTGCTGGTAGAGATTCTGCTACCGGCCTGGGCTTCCATTTAATTCAATTTGCATAAAAGTGCTTGGGATTTTATTAACCCACTAAACGTAATTTAGTGCCCCAGGCATAACCCTCTACCAAGCACCCCCACCCCCACGCCCACACCCACTGGCCCACGCTTCAATTGCCCCGCTGATAAAGTGGCAGTGGCAGTGGCCAGACCCCAAAAACCCACCTCGAACCTGAGCGGCACCAAGCAGAGCGGATTGCTGTTCCTTGCCAATTTCTTGGCCCTTATCCTTGGATCCCTGGATCCCTGGAGAGCTCGCCCTGTGGTTTTCCCCTCCAATTATCGAAAGTCCGCCCAGTTCCAGCGCAGCTTTTGTTGATTCTGTTGGCCGACCTTGTGCCTAGTCAAGCGTTAAGTGGACCATTTTGTGGTAGACAGGTTTTGGCCCAAGGAAGAGGAGCGACGGGCATTATTGTTTGAGCCTGCCGCTGCAGTTTCTTGGCCCAAGATTCCCTCTGTTTTCTGCCGGGGATTTATGCAAAAAATTCAACTGAAATGGAGCAGGCCATGGGGCTGACCAAGCTGAAGCACTTAATGGGGACCTAATACCACGACTGGAAGGCTGGAGTGGGCTGCTAAGAGGTTTATGAGTAAGTATTTGAGGGTGAAACGCCCCCATTACCCCCCTCAATATTGGATTGTTATCGTATAATATTAATATGATTCCTCTAGCCCATACTATGGGAATTTTATTTTATTGAAAAGGAGAACGAAAAACGGCAGGAAGATTATTAACAAGATTCCATTATTCCCTGTGTTAGTCCCTATTTCACGAGTTATACCATTAGTTGAATCTACAAAGAAACTCAATTCAGTTTGATTTCCCTGGTTTCAATATCCCAAAAGCTCAACGAAATTCCTATGAAAACCAGAACGTTCCTCGTATCTCTCGAATTCCGAAGTCCGCATTGCACTGAACGTTTTCCCATTAGCAAAAGTTTTCTTTTGTCTTTGGCCAACATCTGTTTGGGCCATAATTAAAGCATTTTTAATGGCCATCAAGGATGACCTTCGGGCTAAATCTCCGACTGACACAGTACATAAATACATATATAATTTTAGGTTAATTACGCAAAATAATCATATTTTTTGTTTGGTTGAGTTGGGCAGGCGGCAAGAAGTCAGGGCTGACCAACAGGCAGAAGCAGAGGCTGTGGCTGTGGCTGCCACTTGGCGTCCACTTTGACCTGCTTTTGTTATCATAAAATTCTGCCACAGACGCCACTGCCACTGCCACATGTGTGGGGGCCTCTGTGTACGGAAAGTTTCGGCACATTAAATGAAATTTAATTCCTGCCATCATAAGCAGCCCGGGACAGGGACATGGCTGGACAGCAACTGGACAAGGCAACTGGAGAGCAGCAGAGAGTCGCAGAGAAGGAGGGGAACAACCGCCAAAAACTGAAGCCAATGTTTCTGGTTTTGGTTGTGCTTTGGCAAGGCCTCCTTGCGTCATGTTGGCCTGCCCGCATCGCATCCTTCTAGTCCAGACCAGACCCCGTGCACACACGTACCGCCCCTGGTACGTGGCCTGGGCCTCTGTTTAAATGTTATTTAACGCTGCCCCAAAAGTGTCATGGCTGCCTGCCACTGGTTTCTCGCTCTCTCGCTCTCACTCTCTCTGTTTATATGTGGGTGTGGCATACTCATAAAATGCCGCACAGTTGTTGCAAAATTTGTGGCCATTCTTCATTCTGCACTGACCACTCCACTCCTCATCTTTCATGATTCCCTTGTTTCGCAATCTTTAAAGTGGATCACAACAACAAAAAAGCATCAAAAAAAGATTCAGTTCGAGGAACAACGATTTAAATAGCCTTGTAGATCTATCCTGATTCCTAAAATAACTTTTGAATGCCTAATTTTAGCATTGACAGCCATATGGTATAGTGATCTCTTCTTAGCGGTCACGAATCGAAATATATGCCTACCATATGTAAATGTCTTTGTTTCCTTGTGAATTTCGAATTCTTTGCGGTACAAAACCCCTGTTAAATTGTGAATACCCTCTACATACATACGTATATAAAAAGCAGAGAAATTTCACGCTCATCTGACTAAATGGTTTTATAGGTTTTGATATTTGCTCATTTGTTGATCCGTTTCGTTCCCTGAATTTCCCATTAATATTGTTGTGGGTTGTTGCAATTTATGAGGCGGTCACTTTTGGTTTGCCAAACCCAAATTCCATGCTTCGTTATCCTTTGTTTTCCCTCCTTTTTCCTTTTTTTTTAGACGCCCCCAATCATGTATGGGCTTTTTTTGTGTCTGCGTTGGCAGAATTTTGTTGTTGGCTTTGATATGTTAATCATATTTTATGTTTTATATTTTGCGCTTCAACTATTTGATTGCTTCCGTCTGACGTAGGCATTTGTCTGCTGACCAAAAGGGCATGAAATCATGGATAGTCTGTCGGGGAGAGGGATGGCTTCACAATAAGAAGGTCAGACTTAACGTATATATGAGCTTTATTCTTTCGTGCATCTGTTGAAAGAGAAAGCGAGTGGAAATATGCTGTGTAGTTTTTAATTTACGTTCAAACATGTTTATTCCGACAGTTTATACAGCGCAGCTTCTCAGGGGTACTGAAATACTCATATATTCATCCAATTATGATATTCATATGATAATCAACCCCAAGAGGCATAAAAGGCAACATTTTTATATCCTAATCCTTCGTTTTGATGCCGCTCAAGTGCCATAGAGCACATCTCCAGTTGATATGACATTTAGGCCAGTTTATAGCTTGACCTCAATGCCATTTGTGTGCCCTCGCCTTCGCCCTCGCTGTCCTGTAGTCCCACGGGGGCGTATGCGCAATATTTCAGTTGCCTTGCCAGTTGCTCGCCCAGCCATCATCGGCCATGCCCATCATCATCAACTGGCCCCGTCTCCATCTCCATCATCATATTCACAACTTAACGTCCACTTTTCCGTCAAACAGGCCGTAAAGTGGCATTTCCGTTGTCGTTCGTTCGCTCGTTCATTCGTTTGCCGTTTGCCGGTTGTCGGTTTGTATGCAGCATAAAATTAAATTATTTGTTGCATAAGCCTCATCCTGTTCCTCGCCCTTGCACTCCCACTCCCACTCTCCCACTCTCACTGTCCTATCCCAAGGCTCGGCTAGGCTCGGCTCAGCCTCCGCCTCCGCCGTCACCCTACAAAAGCCAACGAGGCATGCAGCAAAGTGCTAAGCCATGAGAAAGTGTGCACTTGAAGCAGCACAAGCCGCCGTGCACTTTACCCCGGCCCTGACCACGCCCCACACCCCAAGCCCCAAGCCCCACATCCACACTCTGAGCAGCAGAGGCTGGAGGCTAGCAGGGGTCGTTGGGTTACATTATTATACTTTGAGCGGCACCGAAATCAAGCGAAACTTTGCACGGCTCCTCCTTAAACTCCGCCTGTCATAACAACAAGACAGAAGGACCAGCACCAGCATCAGCATCAGGAGAACAAGTTGATAGGAAAGGGGACCACTGCTCTTTTCAACTACAGCAGCCGCCCCAATCCCCGCTGCATTCAGTTCACCCCTTTGGGATTCATTTCGTTTCATTCATTTATTCGTCGCTCGCTGCTTTCATTCATTTTGAACTTTCGACGATTTAATTCAGCTTTCGAGCTGCTTTTCTCCTCTGCAGTTCTCTGTTTCTCTTTCTCTGTTGCTTTTGTACTGTCTCCATTTATCTGCTTCTCTGTAGCTGTTGCTCTCTTTTTTTGGGTCTGGTCTCTGTGTCTGGCGAACGGCTTTGGCCCCGCAACAATTGGTGGCAACACAAATGTTGAAGAGGTGGAATACTGTATATTCCATAAACTATTCAATTGAGATACACTTGCAAAAATAATAGATCCAGTGGCGGACTCTAAGTTTCGTTAAATACAGTTAAAGCTGTGGCCCATAAAATATAAGTTACTTGCAGCACCAACTTCACATAATATTCGATATGCTCGCACCTGAGTGGCTACAATAAATTTCAGAATCTGAACCCCTGGCATAAATTTCACTGTGTCTGCTCTTTTTCTGACCTCACCTGGTCGCCTGGCAACCGCCACGATTGCAATCTCCACTGCTCATTTGCATTTTTAATGAAAACCATAAAAAGAAGGAGCGGCACGAGGTAGAGACGGGCCAAAATGACCTGGCCTGGCCGAAAGTGTGTGGAGAAGCTGCAAATTATGAGCCAAAGGCAAAGGATTTCCCCTCCTCTATATTTTCCACACACTCGTACACCCAATTGCTAGCTGGGCAAATAAATTCGAACGAGCATATCCCTTGCAGAACCGAATCCCAACTGTCAACAGTTTGTCGCTTATCGCGCGGCTTGGAAATGTTCTCTCTGTAACCAATAAATGTTTCAACATCATTTACGTTTTGGTGGCAGTCTTATCCTCCGAGCATTGGAAATGGAATTTTCCCTTCGAGGCGGCTTCAATCATTTTGGGGTTCTCGTCCTGAGGTCAGAATCAGCAATCGTTGCGGTTTTGGGGGGTGGGTCGGGGACAACAAACAAGACTCGCAGATTTATGTGACCGCAAAACTTTGCTTCACAGCATAAATTAATGTTTAATTGATGAATTTATATGACGAGTGTCAGATTTTTTGGTTTTCATGCAGCATTGCATCAATGCTAGTGGGAAATACTGTCAACTGGGATTCACAATGATAGAGGAGAGACCTTCTGGTAGTAGTTTACTTTTGGGTAGTTTAAAGAATTTAAAATAATGCGTGAAGTAGCACTGGCAGTTGCCGCAAGATGCTGCAGTTCCTAGACGCAGCACATAGATCGATAACCAATTGGAGCACCAGTCCAAGCAAGGACAGATCTACGACTCCTTGCTAAGTGAGCTCACCATCCTGAAGGAGAAGTGGACCATCCATCGCCGACGACCCTATGTGCTCAGCGAGTTCACTGCCAAGTGGGATGGTTCCGTGTATGCCTCCATAGATCTTCCCTACAAGCGCATCCGTCAGGAGGTGGATCGCCACCATTTGGCCCAGCCCATCCTGCAGCAGTGGAAATTGGACGTGGAATCCGCTGCTCTTAAATAACAATAATTAAAATTCTATGCTTGGCGGAAGTTTTCGAATTTGAACTGCTTTCAACTGCTTTAAAACAAAAGCGACATAGTGCAAGCAAGCAGTTCACGTAGAAAATTGCATGTAAAATATGTAGTTCCAATAGTGAGCGCTGCACCGCGCCAGCGAAAATGTAGATAATTTCTACAGTTACATTTAAATTACATTACATTTCCAACTGCAAGCGCAAGAAACTTTTCGAAAATTAACCAAATGCTGCAAAACGCTACTGTGCCATTTATTGTGTCTTTTATTTAGAAAAAAAGAAGATATTCTGTTTGTAGCGTATGACTGCTAAAAATTCCAAAACACACAGTCGATGGGTAAAGCTATACAACCTTCTCATATTTTATCGCACTTTCTGCACTTTGCTTCTATTTATTTAACTAAAGTTCATAATTTTGTCAATATTTACAATAATTTGTTAGTCGGAATCATCAGTTCTTTCGCTTTGCTCAGTCAGTTCTGCTACCAGTTACCACCACTTGCTGCTCTTGTCCTGCCACTTGCTGCTGGTGTCCTGCTTGACATCAACATAGCTGGTAGCATGACCATATCCGTGGGCATAGCCATGATCCTGCTGCTTGTGCTCGAAATGGTCGGCATGGCCAAGGTGCTTGACTGTGGCCTGGAATCCGTTGTGGGCATCGGCCGTGTACTCGACGACGCGGGTGCGGCCATCGGCTTCCTTCATGGTGTAACCTCCCTTGACCTTATCACCATCGCGGGTCTCCCACTGCTGCTTGATATCTCCGGTCTTGGTGTCCTTGACTCCATAATCGAATTGGTACTTTGGATGGTGCTTCGGCTCCTCCGCGTGGTGGGATGTCCATTTCTGGTGCTCCTGTGGCTCTGCAGCGGCCCACTGATGGTGCGCCTGCGGAACTGCCCATTGGTGCTGGCTGTGCTGAGGAGCTGCCTCCCAGTGGTGGCTGTGCTGTGGAGCCGGCGCCCATTGATGGTGCTCCTGATGATCGTCCCACTTCTTCTTGGGCGCCTCATGGTGCGTCTGAATACTGTATCCAACTGCATGGCCGTGCTCATAGCCGCCATGGGGAATATAGCTGGCAGCGGTTACTCCCAGCAGGGCACAGCAGAGGATCGTTAGCTTTTGAGCCATATTTTCGATGTCCTGATTTCTTTTGACTGATTCACTGACTTGCTTGGCCCAGATCGCAATTGGAACTGTGATGCCCAACATACACTGCCCAATGCTTTTATACTTAGTTTGGCCCATTCTATCCGTCGATTAATTACATTTTACTCTCGAGGCTAAATAGGCTAGAAAAAAGTAAGAGCCCCGAAAAAATTGGTTCGAAAAATGCCTCGAATATTTGTGCAAATTTTCATTTTTCCTCATTCGTATTCATAATCTGGGCGATTGGCAAATTAAATGTGGCTCATTCAGCAACAACAACCATAAACGGGGCGTGAACATCGCCCAACTATAAAAAAACGCAATGCTTGTTGCTGTTGTTGTTTTTGTTTTTGTTGCTGCCTAGAAATCAATCAACAAGTGTGGCCCGCTTTCAAATTAGTATTAAGCCAGGCCTCACCTCGCCTCGCCTCGTTGCGTTTCTTTGGTTGCTGCTGCGGCTGCGGCTGCGGCTGCGACTGCTGCTGCCACATCAACTTCACTCCGCATGACCTTGAGACAGCCAACCGACCGGGGGGGAGGGTGTGTGGCAGAGAAGGGCGGACTGGCCGACAATCGAGTAGAGCAGTCGGTGGATCGGTCTGGGGGGTCCAATGCTTCCGAATTGGCGTTAACGTAGTAAATGGTGGTTAATGTTTTCTAAATATTTATAATTAACAATGACTATGCGAGGGTCATAGTTACCACATTTTGGAATGGGATCGTTTTCTTAGAACTTCTAGAATTCCATGTACCCCTGTCAATTCCTCATCGGAATCAACACTCGAATCATTTTAAACTACTGTCTGTTAGAAGGAATCTGTGAGAACCAAATATAGAACGTATTTTAATATCAAAATCATAATTGTCTTTAAATTGATTCATCCTATGGCCACAATTGGTCTATGTATTACTACGACAAATGAATCCAACAGTAACGAACATATTTGCTTCTGACAGTTCTTTTCAACTTCAATTTATTTGAAACGGCTCTACTCTAATATGCAATTTATTAGATTTTCTATAGTAATTATGAATTAGCAAAGTAATTAATAAATTTGCCAACACGAATGGTGAATGGCTTAACCAAGAGTATGACCACCCGATGGTTTCCAATGGTTTCTGACCAGAGCATGGGGCTATAAAAACCAGCAGAGGGCCCACCAAGAACCAGCAGACCTCATCAAAGGTTCCATCGACAAACAACGATCAAAATGAATTATTTCTGCTGTGGTCTGTTGTTGGGCCTGTTTGTGGCTGGAAGTCTAGCAGCTCCCCATGGAGGACACGCGACCAGCTACAGTGTGCTGACCAAGCACGAGGGGCCGGTGCACAAGGGTTCTGGATACGGCTACGGCTATGGCTACGATCACGACCTGACCAGTGCGTATGGAGGTGTCTACGGGCATGGATATCCCAGTCATGGGTATTCCGGATACGAAAAACACGAGCCGCATCACTATCCGAAATATCAGTTCGACTATGGAGTCAAGGATGCCCACACCGGCGACCAGAAGAGCCAGTGGGAGACGCGCGATGGCGACAAGGTCAAGGGCAGCTACTCCTTGAAGGAGGCCGATGGCACCACCCGCGTGGTGGAGTACACAGCCGACGATCACAATGGCTTCAACGCAGTTGTCAAGAAGCTGGGCCACGCACATCATCCTCAGGTGTACCAGAAGGGCTACGGACACGGCGACATCTATGGAGCGGACTACGGCTACGGCCATGATGTGGCGCATTACGGCGGCTATGGACACGGCGGACACGGCCATGCCAGCAGCTATGTGAGCGTGAAGCAACTGCACTGATTGCCGTCCTGATACACGAAAGAGATACGGAACATATTTATCTGACCAAGAACAAGTCTTTTTTTAAACACAGTATTTTTATATATACATATGTAAGCAAATCTTTTAATAATCGAAACATACAGTTGGACCAGAAAAATGGCATTCCAAACTATCAGAAAATGACTTAAAATACCAAAATCTTAAGGAAATCTCTCCATGATAAGCCAATAATCCGGCCATGTTTTAGTCCCCCTGGGAAAATTTCCCCATGCTTTGGCAAAGCCCCCACCATTGATCAAATGCTATGTTATAGTCGCTCCGACTTGATTTTAATACGGATAACTAGGATTAACAGGCAGAGCAGACACATTCGCAGAGCAAATCGCCATTAATTTATGTAAAGTCGAAACGTAATGCTGGCAGATATAAATTTTATAATGCCATTAGACAGCTGCAGCGAAGCGTTGACGACGACAACGTGGTAACGGCAACGGCAACGGCAACAGCCACAGCCACAGCAACGGCGACTTTTACTTGCGGCTGAAACCAAAAGTTGAGATGGCCAAAATTGGTGTGGTGTGGCACGGAATGAAATGAAATGGAAGCCGGGCGGCCGTCCAGTCAGGGAGCTAGCGGTGATAGCGAAACGGGTTTCCGTGCGGAGAGCTTCAGAGAGCTTCATATAATTGTCAATTAGACTGGGCTTAGGAAGCGACAAAGCCGACCCACACCACCAGCAGCATCTGCAGCTGCTGTGGATGCGGCTTCGGTTGCCGCTGCGGCTCATCGCAGTTGGTTGCGCGTCTGTCTGTGGCAGGTTGGAAGTGGAACCGGTGAAGCCGGAAAATCGTGTCGCCGGGAAAACGAAACCGAAGATTTTGTGCCGGTCCTGACTTCGTCTCCATCTATAAATACTTTTGCAATGCCGCGCAAACGCTTTAATTACGGTTTTGTCCTTGACATTGAGACCACGACGAGGAACAGCAGCAGCCACAGCAGTGGAGCGACTGCAGCGCGTTTTCCTAGCGTTTTTAAACATCCAGTGTTTTGTGCAAGTGTTTTCTAAAATAATATACAAATTGAGGAAATTGTTGAGTAAAATGAAACTTTATGTAAGTGTGGGTTAAACAATATTTTAAGGAATGGTTGCATTGCTGTTAAACAATAATATTTGTTGACCTTTTTTTTTCGTTAAGCGAAAGTTAAGCAAACGAAAACTTTCACTTTTGAGTGAAAGTCGTGCAAATGTCCACGAATGCAAATGCATACAAATAAAAAACAATAATGCAAAGAAGAAGCCATTAGCAGTACATTGAAACATTTCCCAGAACAGAAGTGAAACAAAAAATATAAGAACAATTTGGGAATTCGTTTAAAATTTTTTAAATATTTTTCAATTTCTATATTGATGAATGAAGACTCAACCTTGATTTAGAGGATGTGGCATGTTCCTGGCTTTAACCAAAAAGAGACTATGAGACCTTCATGGTTTTCGGTCGTTTTGCTATGCCAAAATGGATTCCACATTATTTGTAAATCCGCATTTTAATCGAAATACTCGACATGCCATTCCAAACATATGAGCACTTGTCTGGGGGGCTCTCTCAGTGTGCTAATTAAACCGAGTCAGTGGCAAAATCTCCAATCAACTCCCCCTGAAAGCAGAGCAGAGCGAGACACATGCCAATCGAGACTGGGGCGATCCGATCGATGACTGCTCTCGCAACCGAAAATCAAATCAAATCAAATCGAAAATGTCCAAAAAAATATTTTGCAATTTGCAAAAGAGAAAAAAAAATGCAAGGCAAGGCAATTGCAATTGGAATTGGGAAAATTGAATTGTACGGTGCAAATGGTCGCCATCCTGCCAGACCCGTTTCCATCTCGAAATCGAGACTGGACCACTGTCCAACTGTCTAAGAGGGACGGTCCGGAGAGGCTCGGAACGATACGGTACTGGTACTGGTACGGAACGGAGCAGATCAGAGCAGAGCGGGGCTACTGGTCTTAAGCAAAGCCATCAATCTCCAAAAGTTTTTCACCGGGGCCCCAGACAGGCATTTGCTGTCATATGCGCGGTACAAATGTGCCTTGGTGTCTATCTGTCTGCCTAATTTTGGACAGCAAGGTGTATTTTGCCATTACCATTTGACAACTGTCACAACGCTGTATGACATGCTCTGGGATGTGGTTTCTCTGGGACTGCTGCTTCGACTGGGGGCTCCGATCCGTTCCGTTCGTTGTCCAATTAATTTTTGTGCCTCCTTTTTTTTTGGCTGCTCCCCGTTTCCCCCTTAGATTTTCTTTTGGGCTGGGCCGGGCCGGGCCGGGCCGTGCCGTGCCGGGACAAGCTCGCGTAATAATTTTGTAGGCAATTTATTAACTGTTTGGTGTGTTTGCTTAACTCGTTTTATCGCTTCGTTTATTAAGCGCTCGACTGATAAAACGCATTCATATTTCGCTTAAATGCCTTTTTGCAGATAACAAGCCACCTGCCACCCCTGCTGCGGGCCCTCCTCCTGCTGCTGGCCCTGGCCTGCCTGGGGACACGTCCTGCTCCCGTGGACGCAATTCGGGGCGGGGCACCTGTTGTGGTAGCCGACGACGATGATGAAACCATGGAGTATGCCCCGCAATATGTAAGTGAACCGCAGCAAAGCAGCCCCCAAGGAAATATTGTGTATGTGTATCGATTGAGCACACTGAATATCTATTCATGTCCAGAGGTACTATGGGTCAAAATCGGAAGAAGAGTGCAAAAAATAAATAATTTTTCTTTGATTGTGGGAAGCTATTTACGAGAAATACGGAGAGAATTACCATAAGTCCCAAATTCAAGTTTTTAAACTGAAGCTTAACAAAAAAAAAAAATACCCAATTGCCATTCCCATAAATCGCACAATCGTACTTTCCTAAATATTTGCTTCATTCCACTCTATCAATCAACAAAAATGATCGCCTAACGACTTTTTAATCAAATAAATCATGACAGCTCACAGTTAATTAAATATTTGATCAATCTATCGGAAAATGGACCGGACGAACAAACTCAGGCAGCGATTAATACATCAAAAGCGATCCATAAATACCTTTGATAATCTTTGGATCATGGAAAACGCATTTTCCGCCATTGAAAGTGAATGTTGTTCCATGCGACTACACTCGTACGAAATGTTCAATATCTCTCTCGATGCCGCCCACATAAATCAACTTGTTGGCCGGCCTGGCCCCCGACTGTATTGTCTTTTCTCGGGAGGGACAGAGGACAGGTGGGGCGGTAGCCGAAAATGCGTTTTGCGTGCACACACGATCGGTCGATTCGACAGCCCGGGGGCGCCATATAAGGCCTGCTGCACCTACGATCTCGATCTCCGTCCCAGCACCGAAGCGAAAGGAGGCCCCGTGGCAAGATTGAATTCTTTTCTTTTGTAACTGTTCAGGCTGTGACAAGGTGCGTTTTCGTTTTCAACAAAAAATGCTAAAATGTTTTCCATGCTGTCTGTCTGTCCCGTCGATGGGGTAAACGCCTTTGGAACTGTCGGGATTGTCAGAAATTTATTTTTGATTTGCCTGTTACCTGTTGCTCCCACGATCTGTCGTGCGATTTGTTGTCAAAATGTTGACAACGCTGCGTATGCGTAATTTGCATGTAATTGTGGAGCGATATTGCGCATACGCCCAGTCGGACAAATCATAAATTGCTCACCCATATATACATATATTTCATAAATTTATGAGTTAGAGTTCACACGCACCCACAAAATCGCGCACATAAAGCGGGCAATTGACCACCAACTGGGGAGTGGGACTACAGTGCGGGCTACTCTCAATGATCTCCTGGGTGGCCCCGCTGCTCTGACTTATGCAACTCTTATTAAAAACGTTATATATATATATATCTATACATATATAGTATCTATGCGTATATACAGCTGACTGACTGCTCAGGTTACACTCGCTTGTAATCATTTGTTTTGTCCGGACAGCGACAGCGGCCAGAGAGTTAAAATTGATAGGCAGCGAACAACTGCAGCAGCAACAGCAGCAGCAACAGCAGCAGCAGCAGCAGCAGCAACAGCAGCACCAGCGACCAGCAGGCACCACCAGCGGTAGAAACCGCGCGCTGCATTTGTATGCGTTTTGTGCGTGGCCATTTATGGACGTCTGCGCTTAATTGAAGCCAGCGCCAAAGCATGCGAAAAACTTTTGCAATTTGCCTTAAAAACCAAAAGGTGCCAAAAAAGAAGGGGAAAACACAGAGAGACACACTCAGAGAGAAACACACAGCGACTTGTCCGAAATGACAACGAATGCTCTACATTTTTATATTAATTGAATTTATGTAAATTTTTTGGTTATTTAGTTGCTGGCTTTATGGGGTTAATGCGTGGTGAGCTGCCCATAAATAACAATCTAAAATGTCATTTAAGATTCTTTGAAAGCCACTTGCGCTTAGACACAGTAATTAGCGCACTGATATGATTACAATTTGTATTCAAATTTTGACTTTTTCTATAAATATCAGCGGAAACATCCCACTGAAAGACGGGTACTTAGTCTTTCTCTGATATTGATTTCGAATGCGTTGCAAAGCCTTACTAGGGTTAAGGCCCAACTAAATACTTAATTAATACGCCTTGCCTTCAATGGCGGCTTTAGATCAAAAGAACACCCAACCCCCAAGCTCCCAAAAGCCTCAACCCAACCCAATGCTTCTTTTCAGTGGCTCTCAAACTGTGCACAGCGCCGATTTTTGCCTTGACACAAAAAAGCTGCATTTGTTTCATTTTTTATTTGGAATTTTTTCTTTTTTTGTCAAGAAAACTTTGACATAGCCCCATTGGGGCTTAGCAAAAAAGTGTGTGTACAATTTTGAGGTGCGGTTTTGGGCCATGGGAGCATTTCTTGAGACGCAAGCGTTTCTTAAGGGCGTTTCTTCAGTGCGTTTTGGAAACGATTGCTAATCAGAAATTTCTTTTATTTCCCTCTCTTTCAGGAACATCCGGGGTATGCGTTCAGCTATGGGGTCAAGGATTTGCACACGGGCGATGTAAAGTCGCAGTGGGAGTCCCGGGATCGTGACGGTGTGAAGGGACACTACAGCATCCTCGAACCAGATGGCTCCATACGCACCGTTCACTACACGGCCGATGCCAAAAAGGGCTTCAATGCAATTGTCAAGACGGTGGGTGCCAATTCACATCCCATTACCGAGGAGACGCCGGAGGGCAGCAACCAGGTGAACGATGACACCAGCCAGTCGAAGATCAATCACTATAGCAAGGACCAGGAGCACATCGTTCTTAGCTCGGACATCAAGCAACAGAAGCGGCCCATTGAAGATCTCACCCATTCTCACCCGAAGATCCCTAGCCTTGTGGAGATCAAGCCCCATGCCCGCATCAAGCAGGTGCCCATGGAGCTGGAGCCAGGCATCCGGGATAGATTGCAGCAGGCCCGCGACAACTACTATAAAGAAATCGCCGCTGCCCACAAGCTGGAGCATGATTACGCCCACAAGCTAGAGCATGATTACGCCCAAAAGCTAGAGAGTGACTACGCGAAGAAGTTGCAGCAGCCCAGCTATGCGGTACAGGAGGGCGACTGGAAGGCGGTGATAGTCAATGAGCCTAAGGAGTACCGTCCACACTACACCACCAGTCCCCCCCAGTCACAGGCCCAGCCCCAGCCCCACCACCAGCACCAGCACCCGTACTACGATTACTACAAGCCCAAGGAGGTTCCCCACAACTATATTCACAAGGCATCGGTGGCCCAGCAGTCACTGCACACTAGCTTCTCTCCCTCAAAGCCGCGCCCGAGCATCCCGGAGCCCATCTCCAACCACATCCACCAGAAGAAGGTGGTGCACACCACGCCCGGCCTGAAGCACTACAAGTACAAGGGCGTGTCCAAGACGTACGTTAGGCCCGAATACTCCAGCTACTTCCAGCGTAAGCCAAAGAAGCTGAGACCATTCCATCCACAAGCAGGCCTAAGTCCCAAGCACCGTCCCCAGCGGCCGGAGAAGGCGGGTCCCGTGGTCTTTCCCGAATTGCTAGAAGATGAGTTCGAGGAGTTCGTGGAGGAGGACGACGATGAGCAGGGAGTCGCATCGGCCAGCCTGGTTCAGAGCATGGTACGGAAGGACAAGAAGCATATGGTGCCCATGTACGCGGGCGGCCACAGCTTCAAGACGGCCAGCAGCAGCAGCAGCCACCGAGATCTGCGTGGGGTGTAGGTCGGGATATCTCAGCGATCTGTAGTAGTGTTTCCTTCTCTATTTATTTTTTTTATTCGACCTAATTTATTTTAACGTTTAGTTTTTGTGTTTTAAATAAATGAAGTTGTCTTTAACGAACGCTCCCCGAAATGGAAAACAAATCCATGACTTCCCGCAGCTGCACTTGTCGGTGGTTTTCCATCATAAATCGCATAAGTCAGGCCCAAGCTAGGCCAGGCCAAACAATTATATTGAACAATACAAGTACCCAAGAAATTCGTGGGCTGACAGGAAATTGCTAACAAGCAAATCCAGCGATCTCTGACTTCTGATCTCCCTCTCAGTGGGCCCAACCTCCAATTGAGTTTTCTGATTATGCCATGCGGCGGCAACGCCATCCAACAACGAAAGCGACAACCATAAATTAACACCAATTCGCATTAATTATTGCAAGTCGACAACGCAACTTCAAAAACGCCCCAAAAGTGTCCACGAATGAAAAGAGACGATGTTGGTAATGCTCTATCTTAGCTGGGAAGCAGTAGAATAAATGGTATAAACATTAAAGCACATCAAGCAATCTAATAAATTGTCCACAAGAATCGATATACGAGTATGTACTGACAATAGCAGTGGCTTTCCCCAGGTATGAATGGTACCTCTTGTAAGAGTGCAGCATTGTAGCTCTAAAACGCATACAATTTGACAGCGCATTATGCCAATGCAATGCCTGTGTGCTATGGAGTCATTTCGGAGAATTGTCTCACATTTGTTTAGCCAGCTAATTGCTCTTGGCCAACGTTCTCTGCGCGGGGATCCTTAAAAGGTGTGCGTGTCAGCGGGGCAGCTTTTCCACTGCCTGCCACTCAGATCGGATCGGATTGGATCGGATACAACTACTGCGGTAAGCCGCAAACCGGATCCAAGTCTCAAGAGTCAACCAGATATGAGTGCAGCTGTGAGTCATAACTACGTTCAATGTCGGCTATCGGAGGCGGCGCCTAATCTAGAAGATTGTAAATTATTTAATTGGGAGCGTTAGCGTTTCCAACGCCTCTGCACATTGGATGCACTCAGTGAATGCGAGTGCGAGAGAATGAGAATCAATCTGAGAATTTTCTGCACTCTAGGCGATTCTCAGACATTTCTCACGCGACCATAAAATGCGCAAAAGTTATTCTGATCGCCGTCTATGAGCATCAATTTGGAATCAACTTGGTTTTTATTGGATCCACAGTCGGAGTCTGAGAAACTGGTTCGCCTAGAATGCAACGAACGGCAACGTGGGAGCAATTTGCATATAAGCAATCAATTTTTTTTTTTTCCCTCTTCATTTGACACTTTGCTCCCTGAAACGCACTCGACAGTCAGAGTCCATGTCAGAGCCAGGCCAAGACTTCAATTTATGCAACGAAATTGCAAGCAAAAATTACAAAAATCCAAGTCAATGCCATACGCAAAATAGACAAAATCTTGCGTTGACAAAAAAGTACGAGGTACCCAGTAATTAGAATACTCGATCTCTGGTCGAACTAGTTATGCCAGAGATTAGCTAAATTGGATTACCCGCGACTACCACTACGGCTACGACTATCTGGCGATCCGCAGGTGGGAGCAAGTGCAGCAGAGCACCCATTGAGAATGTTGAACGAACCGAATGCCTAATCTGTGTTAATTATGACAAATGTTTATGACACTCGAATCTAACTGAAAGTGTGTTGCGAGGTTGGCTTAAAAAGTTCTAAGGAAATTCCATTTTAACACTATCTGAAGATATGGAGAGGATCTCTCTTCTTTTTTCCCTTGAGGCTTCCCATTAAAAGGTATACAAAAGTATTTTTAGTTAAAGAAAGAATTATTTTATGCTAACAGTAACGTTATAATTTTAAAATTCAGAAATACAAAAAAAAAACAAAAATTTGCACCGTTTCGAAGTCTTCTCACAACCAACGCCGCAAGAACTAAAGGAATTGGTAGAGTTTGCCTCACTTCAAGTCCTTCATGGCGCTCTCACAGTTTCGATAGGCTAGACCAAGGCCGAATCCTGCTCCCATCCAGACCGGCCAGCGACGACGACGTAAGAATAACAGGGCGACAAAGCCACCAATCACTATACCGCCAGATGCCTTAACAATGACATCCGCAAGGCAATGATTACGCAAATCACCATGGCGATCCGAAACAGAGACAGAGGAAGGCATCCTTCTTGTACTTTTTAGTGAATGAAAGAAAAACAAATTTGAACAGTTTTTCTCAATTTTTTGATCCAAAAACAAAACGGTACTTACTGGCATATACGAGTACTCGTACAATATTTTCAGATCGAGTAGAATGCAGCGAATTTACTACTATTTATGTAAAAAAATAAATAATATTTAAAAAATACTGGTAATTGTAAAGCCGATCATACACCAAAGTTCCTTTTAATTATTAAGCCTGTCACTTTGGCCAATTCCCATCGGTAGTATCCACCTTAGCTGTCATCGTCCCTCAATCGCTGTGACCGCATTTAATTAGCTGTCTGCAGAGTCTGAGGTCTGCCACATGTGTATGGTGGCACCTCTCAAGCTGCCATCGCTGCCACATTGTCCCTGACTTGCGGCTGACACCGCATGCCGGGTAAATCAATTAAAAACCACCAGAAAAAAAACACATACCCGAGCGAAACCCAAGCGACTCCTGGCCATATAGTCAGATGTGAAATCTAGGCGAAGCTTTATCCAAAATAAATCCGGCCATAAACGGTTGGCTGGAAAATTGATTGAGCAGCACACGCGTTGACATTTCAATTAGAAGCCCAGACGAAACAGAAAATTAAATGAAAAATCGTAAAAAAAATAGAAGAAATACGAAGCGAAAACCAAAACCAAAACCAAAACCAAGACACGCAATCGCCTCCAAAGTGCAATTGGAAAAGAATGCCGATCCAGATCGAGAGCTAGTGCCACTAGATAAACGTTGCGAAGCAATTAAGTCCGCCGGACAGTGGTTGCATGCGGCGATTGGTATCGGAGCATCGGAAAATGTGAGTGAGAGTGAAAGGAGACATTGAGTTCTCCTCCTTCATGAGCCCCCAAAGATTTTCCATACTTTTTCCAGTGAACTGCCGCAGCTGTTAATTGAACATGAAACATGTTTCGGGCTGTCGGCCCCAGCTTTTCTTCTCCTTTTTTCTTTCTTGTATGCTGTTTCTTTTTAGCCTCTTGCTCGCAACAGTTTTCGCAATTTGATTGAATTTTAATTTTTCAACATTTGCAAATGCAAAGGCACACAGCCGAAAATCGAGTGACCAGTCAGCTGCGCCGATTTTAACCTACTTCAGAGGCATTGCTGGACGAGTTTACTTTAGTTTAGGCCACGCATTTGTCACACACACGCACCGCACAGATCGGCCACTGCAACTGCAACTTCCACTGCACTGCACTGGGGTTGCGTAAGAGTTTTTGGTGGAACCAGAGCCGGAGATCTTATAGAGGCTCAGATCTACAGCTACAGCTACAGCTACATCTGGCCATGGCGCTGGCTCACGACCATGCCTACTTAACATCATGACGAAATCCATCGCCCAAGCATCGCCCCGACACACCTCCTCTGCTCCCTCACTTTCCTTTCGGTTTTTTAATTGAAAAATCTTGATTTTCGCCCGAGCCCGAGCCGGACTCGGACTCGGACTCGGAGCCGTGCCGGATCATTTACATATAACTTTATACGAGTATATCACCATCAGCGAATCCTATATCTAGATGGTTTGTCGTTCATTCAATATCGCAAATGGGCCCAAAAAGCCAACACCAGATCGTGTTGTACATAGCCTCTGCGTAAACATTTCAAAATTTGACAAAAATATTTCTAAAATTGCTGATTTTATGTTTCTCGCTCTCGAATCTGGAGCCTCAAATCTGGACTAAGAATTCTACATGACTGGACAAATAAATAAACTAAAACCAGTTTAGTTTAGCTTAGTTCGAGTGCAAATAACGCTACGAATATTGCGTGTATTCTCGTAAATAGTCGTACAATATTTTGAGAAAGGCCGTTGGGGCTGGGCCGGGCCTGGGCCTGGGTGTGTGTGCACAACATGTCGTATGCGTGTTGCCAGCGGGGCATTCACATGGCAGTAGCCGCTGCTGCAGGATTATCGAGTGCTGAAACTGAAACTGGAGCTTGAAATTATGACTCTAGGTAGCTTACGGCCAGTGTTTATGAGTGGAAAAGCATTTTCCGCACCTCATGGGAAATTTATGCTGTCTATTCGCTGGTGGGCGAGGCATGTCTTGGCCAAAAGGCAAAGTCTGCGATAGAAGTGGAGCAGTTATATAAGATGGCAGGATGAAGAAGAAATCTGCAATCTTTGGATTTAATTTGCTTCAATGGCCTTAGGCAATCCTAGATCCTAGTCTATGTGCTCTATGAACAGCATATAGTATATATATTTGCTTCCCATGATACACTGCAACAATTCTTTGCCCATTAATACTCTTCAAGATCGAAATGTCCAGTGAGCAGATACCAACCATTAAGTCACACACACCCTCGCAAAAGGTGACACTGGGGGCATAGTGACCCTAATTGCCGACAAGTCAACACTTTGGCCATATCTCCCAGCTATTCTATTAGTTATATATTGTATCATGTATTATGTGGCAATGCGCCTTAGAGCCGACAACTAATGCACAACCAAGGCCCAAGGCACACTCTCAGACGGACAGACAGACAGACAGACAAACAGACACACGCATGATTGCACTCCACCACTCCACAAGCCAAGAAAATTTATTGATAGCGACATTAATACCACAATTCTTGTTTTATTTCTCAGATATTCGCTGCTCTCTATTTTTGTGTGTTGTGTGCTGTGCATTTTTGTGGCTGGCGATTTTCATTTGGCTGGGCTGGGCTGGGGGGGTCTAGCAAATTGCGTATGCATTTATTTTTTTCCAGAGCTACACGCAATGGCCGCGATTAAAATCTAAATCAAATTAAGTCGCTTTAAAAGCATACGAGTATGCAAACAAAAATGAAGCAAAAAATCTAAAAAATCAAAAAATTGAGGCAGCAAAATAAAAAGGCGGCTTGGCCAACAATGCACTACGCGCGATTTCTGAGCGGCTGTGTGTGTGTGTGTGTTTTTTTTTTATTTGTTTGAGCCGAGGCGTTTGACGAGAGTATGATCTAATAAAACGTTACCAACTTTGTGTGAGGCTGTGCTGTGCTGTGCTGTGCGACCGAGCGAAGGTGGGGCCGAGCCCAACAATTGGCCAGGCAGGTTGCAGGTTGCAATTTTCAGTTTTCAGTTCGCGAGAGAACCCCGAGACAAAGCTGCCACCAAACGAGAGCTGGAGTCGGAGCTGCAGTCATCAATTCTTCATCTGCACGCGCCAAAGTCGCAGCGCACCCGACTTGGTCTGGCCTGGCCCGATCCAATCCGATACGATCCGATTCGACTCATTCCTTGCAGCTAGATCCATTTTTTTTTTTTGTTTTCTGCTATAAATATAGTGTGTTTTTTTTCGCTTTGTCGCCAAACTGGTGCGTGGCTGCCGCGCATGCGTGCGAGCTTTTCTGTGCGAGTGTTGGCCAACTGACCGAACGTATATAAGCGATTATAGGGCCGGGCTGGCCAACAGTCCAGTCCAGTCGGCCGCGCTGCCTTGCTCTACATCCCCGAAGCGTACCGAGCGTTCCGTTCCGTTCCGTTGCGTATCAGTCCGTTTCGTGTTGCGGGTCTATATCGAGTCCGTGGCGTCTGTTCGATTCAATTGAGTCGTTCATCCCCGTGTGTGTGTCTGCTCCGCAAGGCAGTACCTCTCCACCTGACAAAGGATAGCTTGATCCTTGGAGCAAGCTTGTGAAATCTTTTTTTGGAAAAGTGCAAATGTTGTGTCATTGACAGAAAGGATCCATAAAGTTTCTTCATTAATCCAGAGCCAACGAATTTTTTTAGTGGAAATATGAAGGTGGGTCCTTGAAGAAATCGTACCAAAAATATGAACATACATATATCAAATGGATATTTGATGCAAATTTGTGCTGGAATGAAAAACGGGGAACTCAAATCAAAGTGAAGTCAAAAAAGGATATGTGATTATATTTTTTTTGAAGCTTTGAATGCAAATTGTGTTGTATTTTCCCCAGATTCAATAGCAAAAAATATTCATTGAAGTTGTTTTTTAAGAGTTTGGGATCTGAAACTTGAACTAATTTTTTTTTAAATATTCCTCATAAATAAATCGACATTTAATAGTTAACTGTGAATTTCCATATTAAGGATATGCAGAGGGTACATCTTCACGACACTCTTTGCTCAGATCCTTAAAAATATGTTTATTTTTGTTGTAGGATTTTATTTACTATTTTACGACTATTGTTGTACTATTTTGTAACTTTTGAATATTCTGATAAAGAGTAAGCTTTCATATTAAAGATATAGTGGTTCTTGAAAGCCCTTGAAGGATTTTGAAAAGTATTTTGTATGAAGATCACCTGAACCCAGCCGAATCCATAGACTATTCTAACTTTCTTCTACCCACTTTCTTTCCCTCGCGTTTCAGTTCCATCTGATAGCCCTGCTGGGCTTACTCGGCTCCGTGCTGGCCGATCCCTCAGCCCTACCCTCGCCCACACTGGCACCACCGCTGCCGCCCTGTGTTCATGCGGCCACCACCGGCTATGCATATCCACCCCCAGCCGAGGTGAAGTTCTCCATATCGCCGGGCGTGACCAAGTACAGCCAGTCGCCGGCGATTTCCTCGTACTCCGAGAACGGAAAGCTCCTGCACACGGCGATCGGAAGCTCAGGGTCCTCCTACGAATCCAGCGCGGGACTTGAGGGCCTGTCGCATGGTGGCCTCACCCAGATTGACAAGTACATAGCTCCAGTGCAGAAATCACTATTCTCGCCATCGGCGGAGTACGCAGGAGCAGGTATCACCTATGCAGAGAAGTCACCGGCTGCCAAGTATGCGACTGTGGTGCCGTCGGGCATCGAGATCAAGAACCTGGTCTCTCCAGCTCTCACCAAGACACTGCTGTCGGCCCCAAGGCTGGACAATGGTTACCTGCCCCCATCTCCCAGCCTGAGCAAGGTGGCCACGTACACCTCGCCCGGATACAGCTACAGCTCGGCGACGCCCGGCATCTCGAAGGTGGCCACTTACTCGTTCCCGGCCCCGGCTCCGGCCCCGTCTAGCGTGCCCTACTATGCACCGCCGGTGACCACCAAGGTGGAGACCTACAGCTCACCCGGATACACCTATTCCAAGGCCAGTCCGGGCTACTCCAAAGTTGAGACCTACAGCTCGCCCGGCTACAGCTACGGCCAGCTCTCGCCCGGCCTTTCCAAGATTGCAACCTACTCGCCCTCCGTCTCCTACGCGGCACCGGCAATAGCCAAGGTCTCTGCCTACGTCGCCCCGGCTGTTAAGCTGGCCACCACCTCGTCCCTGCTATCCTCCCATGGCACGGGCTACTCCGCCAGCTATGCTCCAGCCCTCACAAAGTACAGCCAGGCGGCGGATGTTTCCCACCAGTTCATATCCAAGCCCATCATTGCCGCCTATCCGGCAGCAGCTCCAGCCATTGCCACCTATTCGTCGGCTCCGGCCGTCACAAAGATCGTCGGAAGCTATGGAGGATCTGCATCCGGTGCTGTTTCCCATCAGTACGTGTCAAAGCCAGCAGTGGCCACCTACTCCTCAGCTCCTGCCATAGCCAAGGTGGCGACCTATGCTGCTCCAGCACTATCCACGTACTCCTCGGGTCCCGCTATCACCAAGCTCTCGACCAGCTACGGAGGAAGTGGTTCCGGCGTGGTTTCCCATCAATATGCTGCAGCTCCTGCCGTTGCCTACGCCTCCCCGTCCATTTCTACATACTCTGCGGCTCCCAGTCTCTCCAAGATTGCCACTAACTATGGCAGCACTGGCCACGGCGGAGCCGTCTCCCATCAGTATGTGTCCAAGCCAGCGGTGGCTACTTATTCGGCCGCTCCGGCTATTGCGAAGGTGGCGACGTATGCTGCTCCAGCGGTTGCCACCTATGCGTCTGCCCCCGCCATAACCAAGCTATCGACCAGCTACGGAGGAAGCGGTTCAGGAGGAGCCGTTTCACATCAGTATGTGTCCAAGCCGGCTGTGGCCACATACTCCTCTGGTCCTGCCATTGCCAAGGTAGCCACCTATGCAGCTCCAGCCCTGTCCTACTCCTCAGCTCCTGCCATTTCCAAGGTGGCCTACGCTGCTCCGGCTGTTTCCGCCTACTCCTCAGGTCCGGTCGTAACCAAAGTGACCACTGGGTATGGCAGCCACGGCGGAAGCTATGGAGGAAGCGGCTCGGGAGCCATTTCCCACCAGTATGTCTCCAAGCCGGCAGTGGCCACATATTCCTCTGGTCCTGCCATAGCCAAAGTAGCATCCTACGCTGCTCCTGCCATAGCCACATACTCCGCAGCTCCTGCCATCGCAAAGGTGGCGACATATGCTGCTCCTTCTATTGCAACCTATTCCTCAGGCCCCGCCCATGCCAAAGTAGCAACCTACAGCCAGGCAGCGGATGTTTCCCATCAGTACATTTCGAAACCCATTGTCGCTGCATATCCGGCAGCGGCTCCAGCCATTGCCACCTATTCCTCGGCTCCGGCCGTCACAAAGATCGTAGGCAGCTATGGAGGATCTGCATCCGGTGCTGTCTCCCATCAGTACGTGTCAAAGCCAGCGATTGTCGCTGGTCCTGCCATCTCCAAAGTGGCTACCTATGCTGCTCCAGCCATTGCCACCTACTCCCCGGCTCCGGCCGTCACAAAGATCGTGGGCAGCTATGGAGGATCTGCATCTGGTGCTGTTTCCCATCAGTACGTGTCAAAACCAGCAGTGGCCACCTACTCCTCAGCTCCTGCCATCTCCAAGGTGGCTACCTATGCAGCTCCAGCCGTTGCCACCTATGCTGCTGCTCCCGTTGTAACTAAAGTGGCCACTGGCTATGGTGGAGGCGGATATGGGAGCTACGGAGGAAGCGGTTCAGGTGGCGCCGTATCCCATCAGTACGTGTCGAAGCCAGCAGTGGCAACCTATTCCTCTGGGCCTGCTATATCCAAGGTAGCATCCTACGCTGCTCCTACCATTTCCACGTACTCCTCGGCTCCCAGCCTCACCAAGATTGCCACCAGCTACGGCAGCAGCGGGCACGGTGGCATCTCATATGGCCCGGCTGTCACCAAGATTTCCAGCTATGCTCCAGCATTGTCCAAGACTTATTTGCCAGCTGCTCCGGCCATCTCCCTGCCAGCAGTGTCCAAGACTTATCTGCCAGCTGCTCCGGCCATCTCCCTGCCAGCAGTTTCCAGCTATTCTTCCGGTCCGGTCGTAACCAAAGTGTCGTCTGGCTATGGAGGCTATGGAAGCTATGGAGGAAGCGGCTCAGGAGGAGCCGTCTCTCATCAGTATGTGTCCAAGCCCGCACTGGCAACCATCTCAGCAGGTCCTGCCATAGCAAAGGTGGCATCTTACGCAGCCCCCGCCATATCGACTTATTCCGCTGCTCCTGTCCTAACGAAAGTGGCCACTGGCTATGGAGGTCATGGAGGAAGCGGTTATGGAGGTTCCGTCTCCCATCAGTACGTATCCAAGCCCGTCATTGGCAGCATCTCGGCTGCTCCTGCCATAGCAAAGATAGCCACGTATGGCGCGCCGGATGTTAGCCACATCTCCGCGGGTCCGGCACTGGTCAAGGTTGGCTCTTCCTCTTCCCATGGCCTGGGATTGGGTCTTGGCTACTCTGCTAGCGGACATGGCGCTGTGTCCACTCAATATGTGTCCAAGCCCGCAGGAGCTGCTCTTCTGGGTGCTCCGTTGACCAAGCTCACCTCTGGTCCGGCCTACGCTCTGGGAGGAAAGCTGGCCAGCAGCACAGCCTACGGCATAAGTGCAGGTAAGTGGATCGATCGGATGGAAATACGCCTCATAAACATAAACATAATTAATACTCCTTTCCAGGTAAATTGGGCCTTGGCTCGGGTCACGATGGCAGCTACTATGGAGCCATCTCCTTGGGTCACGGAGGCGTCTCTCCGGCCCTAAACTATCAGGGACTTCTCACGCATGGCACCCATGGTAGTCTGTCCCATGGCGGCCTAGGTCTAGGTCTAGGTGGCTTGGCTCATGGAGGACTGTCATACGCTCCAATCACATCCTCACATTTGGACGCCTCGCTGAGTGGCTATGACCATGGTGTAGGAGGAATTGGACCTTTGGGCGCCGGTTTCTATCGTTATGCTCCAAGTGTGCCGGCGTTAAGTGCTCATGCCCCACTACCCGCTACCGCCTACCTGAAGTCGGCGCCCGTGGCCCAGCCAGCCCTGCTCAAGGTGGTGCCAGAGAAGCATCTAGAACACTTTGTAAGTGACGTGAACTCCCTCCCATGGTGAAGGCGCCTCACCGAAGACAATCCTATTTTCCCCCATTCCAGGATGCCCATCCTCGCTATGCCTTTGAGTATGCCGTAAATGATCCGCATACGGGCGACAACAAGCATCAGCGCGAGGAACGGGATGGAGATGTGGTCAAGGGAGAGTACTCCTTGGTGGAGCCCGATGGCAATGTGCGCACAGTCAAGTACTATGCCGACTGGGAAACGGGCTTCCACGCCGAGGTCATTAACAGTCGCGATCAGGGCAAAATTGTGGCCAAGCGTCAGACGGCAGCCAAGTCGTGAGGTGAGCTCTCCCCCATTTCCGAATATCGCTGGTATAACCCCAATATCTCTATCGTCCATAGCTCTAACAGTTACAAAATTGTTTTGTTCGTTCAGCAACTGTAAATAGCCTCAAATCCAATCTTCTTCTCATTAAACATTAAACGTATTTATGTAAAACTCCACAACGATAACGATACACCACAACCACGATGTCACACGGCCCGCCATTCTTGCCATTCTCTCTATATGTGTATACCTATCCACTCGCTCCCGTCTAAAGATACCTAACTACTGATCCCCGATCCTGATCCCTGTGCTCATGTGATAGGCGTTTCGTATTTTACTGAACTGCTTGCGCTGCTCTCTCAACCCTAAATGCGCGTTTCTTATGCCTAACTATTTGTACATACCTAAACGGATTGATTGTATATTGATATATATTGTAAAATGTTGACTTCAAATAAACAAGATTTAAGAACGCCACAGTCGAGAGTGCTCGACAATGAGATATAAAGCCTCAATACCACAAGTGTAAGATTATTATTATAATTATTATTGTAATTGCAAGGCCTGGTTGCACTTCGACTATAAATTGATCTTTTGCACCGGATCTTTTGTTTAGGCTTTTAATGAAAGCCTGTAAAGGGGCACTGTTGCTCCCCAGAAATGTTGAGATCTCCTTCTGTAGAATGCATGGCATTCACAAATGATGTGTTCCGATATTTGCTTCTCCATTTCACGGTCTACCTCGAGGTGATATCTCAGGGGACAATGCCCTCGAAAATATAGCAAGCCCGAATGTCGTTCTCATTAAAGTTGAGAGGCCGCATCGAGAGCTTCTTCTCGGGAATGAGAAACTTAAAAGATTGAAAAGGTTAACTCTCATTGGGATTTCAATTCTTCTAAGTACGAGTACTGTATAATTTCTTTAATACCGAATAAACACGAAATGAACTATATAATTGTACATTTTGCCATACATATATCTGTATCTCTATGTGTAGATATCTGTATGTACTGTATGTATATAAGCAGCGAATCACATGTACCTTTGTTATGATCGAAATTGAATTGGAATACTAGTGTGTATTTGTGTGTGTGTATGTTTAGAAACTTGGCCCAAATGCTCGACGCATATCTTCGCTAATAAACAGTCCAAAGTCCGTATCCTTGGCCCGATAGGGATGCTGTGTGCAATATGTCTGGAAGATATGTCGCAGGATGCGGCTGCCCTGCAGCTCGATCTCACTACGCTTCTGGCTGCCGGTGGGCCCCAGTTCCAGATGCGCTAACAGCCACTGGTTCTTCAACGAGCGCAGATCCTTCTCGAGGATCATCAGCTGGCTGCTGTTGCTGCCGCTGATCGGCTGAGGCACATGCAAGGGCTCTAGGGAGGCGAAAGTCTTGCGCATCTCGCTGCCCTGAAGCTGCACCCGAAGCTGGCGCTCCTGCCGCAGGGCGTGATGCAGCATGTTCAGTTCCCGGTTGCTGCTCAGAGTGGAGCTAGTCACGCAGGCGCTGTCCGCCTGCTGCTGTTCCCGCCAGTGCTGCTGGGCCTGCTCCAGGGTCGCTATCTTTTCGGCAAGCATACTGATGGTCTGGTTGAGGGCCGCCTCTTTGGAGAGCATGCACTGCTCCAGCTGTTCGGCGGTCTCGGCTATGCCAGTGAGCATGAGGCACTGCTTGCTGAGCTGCTTTTCGGCCATCTCCTTGCGTATCTGAAGCTCCGAGTAGTCCTGCTGCTTCATCTTGGCCGTGTACTTGAGAGCCTTGATCTCTTTGTCGCGCTCCCCAACCGTCAGCTCGAAGCTCTTGACATCCTCGTAGTGACGCTTCACCTGGGCGGCCCGCTCCTGAAGAGTATTGGTGGCCGGGTGGCGCACATACTCCGTGTTGACATCGGTAGACTCTAGCAGGGCGAAGAGCTCGTCCAGCTGCTCCTCCAGCAGTTGCATGCAACGCAGGCTGTAGGCATCCACTTCCTTCAGTTCGTCTGCCTCTTGGGTGGGGGCAAACTTATTGTAGTTGAGGACCAGCATTCGCCAGAGCTTTTCGTGGGCTATTCCCCCATTCGACTCCTTGCTGGCCTCGCGGGCTGTCGCGCCCAGGATGGTGATCAGTGCGCCGAGTGCCTCATTCGCCTCCAAGATGCGCTGATACCGGGCACACTGCATTCCCGTCCAGGCGGCCGTCTTGCTTCCACTCAGCTTCCGCTGCAGCTTCTTCAGCTTCTGCTTTTGGCTGCAGCTCTGCTCCATTAGCAGCTGCATACAGTGGAACGACGCGGTCTGCTCGTGCCCCAACTTGATGATCGTGTGCATCAGTCCCGCATTGGCATTCACCGCATCCAGTCCGGCCTCGTACACCTCAATCAGTGCCGCATACAGCTGCTGTTCGTCCAGCAGCTCCACCAGAGCCTGCGGCGGCATAAGGTTCTGGTGCAATGCGTTCACATAGTGCAGCACTCTCTGAATCGGTTCGCAGTTGGTGTGCTCATCCAGGTGGCCCGTCTTCAGCAGACGCACGAACTCGTCCAGCTGCTGCTCCTGGGTCTCCAGGTCACTGCGGTAGATGGCCGCATGGGTGCACAGCTCGTAGTCGCAGTGGTTGAGGCCGTGGCGAAACTGCTGGAGCACCACCTGAAGGCTCTTCAGCAGGTAGACGCACTGCGAGCGGAAGATGAAACGCTGAACTGAGTAACCCTCGAATATGGCATCCCGACCTATAGGATAATAGCCAATATACTCATTTTCTAGGAAAAAACGCTCTAATGAACACTCACCAAACTCACAGGCCGTGGGAAACTTTTCGTTGATGGCCTGGCAGACGATGGTTAGCTTCTCGTTCATTCGCTCCAGCAAGAGCATGACCAGGACCACGTCGTGCTCACCGCCGCGCAGCAGAAACTGTTCTGGGACAAAGGCCAGGACGTAGTCCAAGTGCTGACCCTGCAGGCGCAGCTCCACGGCCTTGATCTGCTGCTCCAGGGCCCGTCCGTAAGCCTTGCTTACGCTGAAGATGTGCTGATAGTCATTTTGGCTCTGGTTCGAGGCCTCCTCCTGTTGGGACTCGTTGGCGCTGCTAAAGTCCTCGATGGATAGAGTGCCGTCGGCCCTTAGTTGAAGCTGTTCTTGGAGCTGGCGGACCAGATCTCGGAACTTCATGATGGTCACGTCGCGATCGTAGAGGCTCTCCATTGCTGCGTGCTTTTGTTGGTCCAGGATCTTCACCTGACCGGCCATCTTTTCGATCTCCTCGCGCAGATCCGTCTCCAGTTCCTGGTTGCTCTCGATGAGCTGTTCCTGGATCTGTTCGAGGGCCTCCAGCTCGTTGACTTCGTCCTCCAGCAGCTTGACGCGGTCTTCCAGCTCTAATTTGAGGCTGGCCAATTGTGTGACCATGGACTCGGCTCCCAGCGAGGCGTCCACCTGCTCTTTCAGGTCCATTAGCTGTACCTCCATGTGGTCCACTCGTCGACTCAGCAGTTCCTTGATGCTCTTCAGCTCATTTATTTCCGAGTGCTTCGTCTCCAGTTCCTTGTGGGACCGCTGGGCCTGCTGCTTCTCCTGGGCCAGGGTATCCCTCAGCCGGACCACAGTCTCGCGCAGCCGCTGATTGTACTGCTCCAGACGCAGGAACTCTCCGGCGGACTGGGGAGTGCCACCGACTGCAGCTTGCTTCTCAGTCTTCTCGATGCGCTGGCCCTGCTGCTCCTCCTGCTCCGCCTTAAGGATCTCCACGTCCAGACTGAGTTCGTCGTTGCGCTCTTGCGCTATCTCCAGTTCCATTTGCAGTGTTTCCATGCGCTCCTCGGCCATCTCTTTGTCCAGCGTCAGCAGTTCTATGCTCTCGGCCACCTCGTCCAGTTCCCGCTTGTACTTAGAGACCGTGTCCTGAGCCTCGCGCAGTTCATGTCGCGATCGCTGCAGCTCCCTTTGTAGCAGCACATGCTGCGTCATAATCTGAGCTTTGAACTCCAACAGCTGGTCGTTCTGTATGCGAATCCGCTCCAGCTCCAGCAGCCTCAACTTGTCCTCGCTCTTTTGTCCCCTCAACAGCTGCAGCTCCTCACGCAGCTGTCGCAACTCCTGATTGTCCGCAGGTGGCGCCGGCGGCGTGGCCATTGTGCTGGGAGTCCGAAGGGCCGGACCTGGGATGAACTGTGGTCTCAGTATCTCCAGGAACCCGGGCTCCACAAAGGCAGATGGAGCCCCTCGCTTCACAGAGTTCGTGGGACAGATGCTGGTCTTACTGCGCTTTGGCGCCAGAGCCAGGGGCACCGGCATGGCGAGGGTCAGCTGCGCCGTGGAGCTCTGCGCCTGAGCTGTCGTCGGCTTGGGCTGACTAATCCTTGTGGGTCTCAACTGGGTGTACGAGGTGGAACGCCGCTGGTTGCATGTCATTGCCGGAGGCGTCAATTGAACGGCTGTGCTATCGCCCTTCTGGAACGGCAACTGACCAAGCGTGCTAGTGTGGAGAGGATTGGACACTGGCTTTACTTCCTGGGTAGGTTTTAGTTCCCCTTCTTCAGGCTTTACTTCCTCCTCGGCTTGTAATTGCCGACTAACGGCTGTCTCCAGCTCTGTGGACTTCTCGGGAAGCATCTGTGTTTGCTCTGAAGTTGCTAGCTTTTTGTTCTCCTCGGGCTCCATCGGATTCTAGAGATATATTAATTCTATGAATATGTTGGATTCACTCATATATTCCCATACCTTGGGAAGCTGCAATGGTTGCTGTTGTGCCGCCAAGAACTTGCCAGATGTCTTGGCCAGGGTCTGATCCTTTTGGGTTTGTCCTGGCGCCACCTTTGGCCTGTGGTGGGGCGAGGCTGAAGAGTTTTTTTGGGGGGTGGAGACCGCCTTAACTTTGCCAGATGTTGTGGCAAGCTGCTCTCGCTGGTTGTCCTGCGTAAAAATAGTACTTGAGATGCGTTTATTGTATTTTCTTTGCTTTGATTACTCACCTGCTCCTCCAGAGACCTGCCCCCACTCCTGCGCAACAGCTTGGCTCTCACCCCTTCGTTGCGTTGCATTTCATCGGTTTTCTGATTATCTGGTTCTTTCGGTTGCTCCCCAATGTTCAGCAGCAGCTGCTGGCCACGCACAAACAGACCGCAATTGCGGGGGCACTTGAAGTAGGTACTGCCTTGAAGGGTGCCATTGTTCTTTCCCAGCGGCTCGTCCAAAATCACACCGTACCACAGACCGGCGGCGAAATTCGTTCGTCCCACATAGGCCACACGGCCCTGGAGATTTTTACCCGTTACCTCAACACGCTGGCCAAGTTTTGGTTGCTTGGGGCTCATCGTACGCGGGGGCTTACGTCATTTTGTTAACTTTTAACGCCCGTACAGCGAAATGCCGGACAGCAGTTGGATGAGCGTCCAATGGCGTGCCTAATCCCAGTTAGCAGCTTGCAAACTGCACTGCGAAAACCGATGCGATGGCGAGGGCGAGTCAGCGTCAGAGTCATCATGTGTTTGTGGGCCCCACCCCAGTCGCAGAGTTTTCCACGGCGCAGACTCGAGCAGTCGCTGGGTGGTAGCTTTGGTGGTCCTCGTGTTGTGTGTCAGCACGTGGGTCGATGTGAACGTAACTGGTAACGGATAATTTTGCAAAGGTTTCAATCGCTACTCATTTTTGTAAGCCCGTCGGCTAATCCGGACGGCGGCCGCCGCACATACTACACGTAGGCTCTGGTCGCCGTGCCACTTTATGATGTATCATCAGCACCGAGACCACTATGTCTCTATGACAAGAAACGCAAAGTTTGTCTCTCTCATTCTTTGCGTGAATCGAAACGGTGTAATTCGAAAAACTAGGGTACCGATGCTCACACTCGCACACAAATTTGGACATCTGTCTTTTGCGTGGAACGCTCTGGTCAACGTGATCGGTGCCAGGAGACTTACACTCCCAAAAGTGGAATTTATTCTCTTCTTCGCGTTCATGAGCCCTAATTGGAACCCTCTGGTCAACGTTATCGGTGCCAAGAGACTTACACTTCCGCAATTTGGATTTCTTCCCTTCTTCGCGTTCATGAGCCCTAATTGAAAACCTCTGGTCAACGTTATCGGTGCCAAGAGACTTACACTCCCGCAATTTGGATTTCTTCTTTTCTTCGCGTTCATGAGCCATATTTAAATAGTGCTGATCAATTTGATCAGTGTTCCCCAAGTTGAAAGTCATCTTCTGGGACAACGTCTCATTGGGATTATTGACTGGTTCGGATTTCTTCTTTTCTACGCGTTCATGAGCCATATTTAAATAGTGCTGACCAACTTGATCAGTGTTCCCCAAGTTGAAAGTCATCTTCTGGGCCAACGTCTCATTGGGATTATTGACTGGTTGCAGGTCCTTAGTCACTCCTCGCTTGCAATACGGACACATTCCGATTATTTCCATAGGCATCATTATGTAGAATAATTGTTGAGATGCTTTCGATTCGTAGTATAAAGTAGAATGCTAGAAACTGTTCCACAAAGGTTGACTTGTGGAGGTTTGTAGGTAAGGTTACTGGGTCTATAATTTCTTCGTGTACTTGTAGCTAAATCTAATATGTAGAAAAGGCTACTTTGTCCTGCACTTGTTACGGGAATTTAAATGTACCAGTATTAACTTTTAACTGATAATTTAATAAGAACTTTTAATTTGTGATCTATTTACAAATTTAAATATTCAATGCCTTCGCTGAGGACATAAACATACTATAATTATTTCTGATTTACACTTTAAGGGAATCCTGAAATTATTGCCTAATGGTTTGGGTTGTGCCTTTTGTTTAATACGTGTTTCCGCTGATGTTTATTTATATATACATATACGATATATACACATATATGTACATATATGTTCCATCTAGAAGACGTTGCGACAAATGGGGCATGTGGACTTGCTGCTGGTGGTGAACCATTTGTACTGTGAGAAAAGGAGACATGTTTTGCTTTAGAACGGAGCGAGAAACGTGATTCGGTTATGCTCACCAAGCATGGGCCGTGGAACTTCTTCTTGCAGGTTTTGCACGTGAGCTTCGGCAGCTGGCAAGTGTCCTGGTGGATGACGGTATAGCACACATAGCACTCCTCCACGCCCTCAAACTTCTTGTCCAGATTGTTCTTCCACATGGTGAGGCCATCATAGATGGTACCATTCTACGGGGCATATCAAATACGATGCCTAAGTGCTATAAACTATATGAACTTTTCTCGCAAAACCAACCTGGTGTGTCAGAAAGATGGTCAGCTGCATGCCCACATTGCGCGAGGAGGCTCGCCCACCAATCTGCTTGCCGCACTCAACCTTCACGGCGCCGAGAGGATAATTGGGAGCCAGAGTAATGACCAATTCCATGCGCGCCTCATCAATAGCATAGACAGCCAGCACTTCGCGGGTAGACGCGTGAACTGTCACCTGCAAACGTTTTAAATTTTTACATTTAGTTAATAGGAGCTAGGGATCATAGACATCTTTGCTGTTTAGCGCATTCAACAAACAACCACAAAATATTTATTCTCAACAAAAGTAAACCAAGATGATTCCTCTAGAGATCTTTCGCAGCATTGTAATCGTTCTACTGTTGATCAGCATCGCTGTGACATTTTTGCTGCGCATGAATACCGACGAGGAGGTGTAAGACCACCACAACGACTAATCACAGACCAACAAATCCGAACGAATCGTATCAAACCACACCTGCATATTCTCGTGCTTCTCCTTGCGATTGGCGATTGCCTTCAACTCCTCGCTACAGATCAGCGAGCTCACATAGTTGGTGGTGAGGTTGTCCACAAAGTTCTTCTGCCTAGACTGAGAGGTGTTCCACCATTTTCGCACGACGGCCGGAAGTTTGCGCAGCACTTCGGAGTACAGGTGGCACACATAGCGCTCCAGGGGCAGTTGGCGATCTGTTGGGAGTGAGAAACAAAGAAGAAGTCAAGACATGCCAGAGCTGGATTTCGGCAAAGGAAAAGCACACACAAGTCATTCGTTCCGTCAGTTCATAGAAAACCGTAAAACATAGCACACATAATTTCCTTTCAATATTTTTTTTTTATTTTTTTTGTTTTTTTTTGTTCGGAAAAATGTCAAAAAATCCTATCAATTTCAAGGAGCTGCCCGTGCAGCCACCGCGCGGCTTCAAGCTGGAGAGCGAAAAGCAGACCGTCGCGGAGGCGCTAAATTTCATGAAGCTGGCTTGCATGCATCAGCCAGAGGAAGCCCAGAAGCCCAAGGATCCCGAGGGTCCCACAGTGGCCGACGAACTAAATGCTCGCCTGGCCATGGTCCATGTGCGCGAGAGCCGTGCCAAGCGCATCAAGCGTCTGGTCAAGTTTCCCACAATCGAGCAACAAGCATTGTACAAGTTCATCTGCGTCTGTCCCCGATACCATCCCTGTTACGGACCCTGCCAGCACACAGGCCAGATCATCATCGACCGCGATGTGCTGTCGCGCGAGGAGCACATCTGTTTTTTGGCCACACCCAAGAAGGACCCGCTCTCACCGCAGCTACTTAAGCAGCCGATTTACTACACCAAAAAGTACTACATGCCTACGTGCACGGCCCGCATTGAACGCCTGGCCGATCCCCTGCCGGTCCGTGTCAAGGACACGATCAGGATCTATAAGAATGTTCTTGAGCCCCGCCAATTGACCGCCCTGCAGAACCAGATGAAGCCCAAGCCGCCCATCGAGGTGATGACCATGGAAAGGGCCCTGGAGTACTTGGAGGAGGAGATGCGGCAACAGCGAACAGCCAAGCAACTGCATCGCCGACGCTGCAAGAGCCTGAAGAAGCGAATCGTCGTGCGTCAACGCAACCAGATGTCGAAGATCGTATGCGGGTTGTTCGAGGAGATGAAGGAATTTCTACTCAACGATCAGTATATCGTTGATGAAAACTCACCACTCTGTGCTGTGATACTGGACAAGATAAGAGAGTTTACTGGTGAGTTATAGGATATTTAAAGTGGTTAGAAAATTCAAATACCACTATATATATTCGTTCCTTGCAGACCAAGAGTTCTACACAACCAGTAACCTGCGCGAATATCAGAAGATATTGGCCAACAATCTAACCGTTTGGGTCAACAAGTTCATCTCTAACTTGAACATTTACATGGCCCCACAACAGATCCCCGTCGAGCGACAGATGATGGCCGACGCAGATCCGGAACAGTTTGTGCCTGTGTCAGACTACATTTCGCTGTCCGAACAACAGGAAGAGATGACCCACGACACCGGTCATATTGGCTACGACTTTGAGGACTATGTCAACGAGGACTATTTGACTGACGTACTCACAGCAGCCGATACCGCCTCTGGCATTTCACTGACAAGAGCCGATTAATCAGTTCGGTGTAGCTTACCCTTCAGTTGAGACCAAGTCAGCTCCTTGAAGACACCGTTGCTGTGGACCTTGGCGCCATGATTCTTTAGTAAGTCCACTGGCATCGCACGGAAGAGAAAGTGCAGAAAATTCTATAGTGTACAGACCCAAAAATTACGTGTTACTCGCAAAATCAATAGTATCAATAAATATTAAATTGTATCCAACCTCTTCGTGTCGGTTATCGTTCAGCCAATTGGTGTAGACTGCACGCAATGCCACTGGGGACTTGGCACAGACATTGATAATGCAATCCCACAGGAGCAAGTAGCTGAGGGCATCGTGTCTGTCAATGGGCTCTAAATGATCCAGTTCCGTCAACTTGAAGCTGAACTCCTCAACATATTTCCTGGTCAGGGCCTCGTAGCGGGTCAGGTAGTCCTCGAAGCGATTGAGGAAGTGCCACTTGGAGATCGTCGAAGAGGCATCCAGGCTCTCGCTTTCCCGCTCATTCAATTCAATGTCATCAACCACAAAGTGCTGGGTTAGCTGCTTAATTCCATTGACGGCACTGATGCGCACCGAGTATTGTGAATTGTGGAGCTGCTTGAAGAGGAAATTGCACAGATGGTCCAGGGTGATTTTACTATTGGCCTTGCAAAACTGAAAGGAGAAAAAGGGGACTGTAGAAGTACATTATAAACGAGCGGGAACGTTTTATACCCAGTACTCATTCAGTATATACATGTTCTAATTACAGCACTTCGTCCACACTAGTTTCACAAAATGAATTATTTTAGAATGATCTGGTTCAATTCTTCCCGCTTTTTATTCCGCTATATCTGTCCCTCTCTGTTTCATTTCTCACACCAACACCAGACGTTGTATCTCGCTCCCCACCGCCAAGAGGCAAACACTCCACGAGGAAGAGTGTGTGAGAAATAGAGAGAATGATTTGATCTTCTGCCATTAGTATAATAATGATCCGATCCGGACCAGATTCTGCAATCTCATGGATATGGTCATTAAATCTGGGTTTGGTGTGATAAAACAGGAGTCTGCACACAAAATTTGGTTGCTTTAGCTCTTGTAGTCTCTGAGACAGACTATTGATGCTGATCAAGACCATATATGTATACTTTATGCGGTTGGAAACGCTTCTTTCTGGGTGTTACACACATCCGCATTCACCACAAATCTAATATATCCATAAACTCTTCGAGTACCGGGTACATAAAAAACATTATTTTCTTTATACCGCATAAACGAAACCGTAATCCAGAAGCTCCAGAGTGGGTGTTAAACGTTCCAGCAACGCCTTGTAGCACGTCTGAATACCGCTCTCCACATTCGTCTCATGCGTTAGATGATAGTACGACTTGAAGAGCACCACATTTACTTCCTTAGCGAACACCGAATCCCATTCGTCCACCATATTCTTGAGAACTTCCGTGGAGCTCTTTTGCTTCTCAGTGCGTATAAAGCTAATCAGGGCGGCAAACAATTGATAAACGGCCACAATGAATAAGGAAGTCTGCAAAACAGAGATACAAATTTGCCAAAATGAATCTAAATTCAACAAAAAAGATACCAGTAAACGCACCTTTGGATCATTGTAATGTGCCATGGATTTTGAGACAGTCAACACCCAAGAGCTGAGGCCAATGCGTATGGCATCCCAGTTCTTGATGCTCAGCTCGTAGGGAAAACGATTCAGTACCTGTGTGAGGAGTTTTATAAACTCCACAGTGTTCAGAACAGATTCGTAGGGCTGCTTGAGTAATTCCCTGGAAGATAGAAGGATTATGTGCATTAGAAGATTAAAACTAAGCAAAGTTTAAATACCCACTTACACATTGTAATGGAGCAGATCCTTTTGGTTGGCCTGCTTCTCTCCAACGCTGGTCATGAACTGAACTGCTGACGCAATAATATTCCGATCCGTTTGCTCATTCACCTCACCCTCGAAATTGTTCAAAAGCAGGCAGTGAAAGACGGCTGCCTTCACCCATAAGTTCTCTGGTTCCGTCCGCATTATAGCCGAGCTCAGACCAATGGCCTTCTGCGAGAGCTTGGGCAAGAGATACTGCAATAAAGTGTTTTTTTTTATGGACTTCCCCTTGGTATAATTCAATTTTCTCACCTGAAGTGACATCACGTATGCTTTAAGGGCTCCCTGGGTTACCAGCAGCTCAGCCAGATCCTCGTGCAGCAGAATGGTGGCACTTTCCTCGAAGGCCGCGTACTGCGGACAGAAAGTCAGATAGCCCAAGAGACGACAATCAATCACACTCGATTGCTGCGCTGCTGCCAGCTCCAGCCGCTGCTTGACTATGCCAACCAATTCGCTGCTGTTCCCCATAAAGCTGTGGACCTTCTCTGACAGAAACAGCACCAGCTCCTCGGCCGAGGACTCCAGTTGTGAAACCTCCATCCAACTCTCGGCAGCTCCTGCCACTCGTATGCACTGCAGGAGCTCTGATATCAAGCACTCGCTCCATTTCTTAAGAACATCGGCATTGGGATCACAGTAGTCCTCGGTGAGTTCGTCGTCGGCCTCGTCTGTAACTTGAGGTGGAGGGAATTGATACACGAGCTTGTACAGTGTGGAAAAGTTTATCGTGGTTCGCTGCAGTAGGGGAACAATTTCCTCCTTCTCCATGGAGGAACTTTCGAAGGCAACGCCTGCACTGACGGATCCTTCCAGGGCCTCCAGAAACACACAATGGTTCTCGAATTTTATAACCCTTTCCGCGGTTTTCAAGGGAGAAGTGAGTAGAGCCAGAATGGTTTCATCCACGTGGGCCAAACGCTTCTCTTCATCCTCTATATTCTCGGTAGAGCAGATCACAAACTTGGCCATTGCCTCGGCCATGCCGTCCAGGTTGTCGGCCTTCAGTTCGCAGGCGTTGGCCAGATCTTCAACGATTTTTGCACAACTTTTCAGCATGCCGTCGTCGATCTGAATATCCTTGCTGGACAGAGCATCCTGCCAGCAAGTGGTAATCTCCCACAGCGTGTCCTCCGAAAGATAATCTTCGGGACGATGCTCCAAGCTGAACTTGTACAGCTTCAGGAAGATCTGCTGACGCACATCTAGCGAGGAGTTGTCATTGCCACAAATCACTGGCATAATCTGAGCAATAAAGCTGCCGCAGACTTCCACCATATCATTGGTCAACGGCTGCTCCAGTGGCCCGCACATGGCCAGCAGTATTTTATCCACAGTCGCAGCATTAATGAGAATATCGCCCGAGTCCGTTTGGAAGAAGCATTTGTGTAGCAGATTAAGCTTCTCCCGATTGTTGTCCACGACAACTTCTTCTGCGATGCGTGCAATGACAGCACACGTTTCCGGACTGCTGAGCATTTGCCGCACAGCAGGTTCCGTGCACAGCGGATATGAGAGCAGACGATGGAGTAGCAGGTTCTGCACGCGATGTTGTGGAAGCTAGAAGTACAGATGGGAGTACATTTAATTGTTAATTAACTTGTCAATTTGCATCGTTGTTGCTTCCCACCTTCAAGAGCGTCTTTTCAATGTACTCAAAGCGCTGTTCCGCCGACAGCAGTGGCAGAATCTCGAACACGATCTCCACCACAGACTCGCTGGCCTCGTCGTTCAAGTGTCCCAGCAGGGCCACAAATTTATCCAAAGTCTCGCTTAGTTCTGTCAAGTCTGTGAGGCTCTTGTAGAACTGGGCATCCGAGAACATTTTGGTGAGGGTGCGAACTTGTTCGACGTAACGCGAGGAGGAGTCACCGACGGCACTGGCCTTGTCCAGGCAAATCCTCACTAGCTTCACAACCAATTGCTTGAGCTCGTTCTGTATGAACGCCGCCGACTCTTGGGCTCTTTTAACTGGCGTGGATGGCAACTCCTTTGGAATCGTTTCACCATCCTCTACCGCAAACTTGACGCTCGGCGACTCCAGGCTGGGATTGGCCATATGTAGGTCCTGTACCAGAAGCAAGACATGGGAAAGCAGCTGCTCCTCCACCTGCTCGGCAGCCAAGTCTTGGGTGACCAGCTCAAAGATGCGTGTCCAGAACTGGTTCAGCAATTTGGCATACAAAGCACCATGGTCCAGGCCGTTGTTGATCTGGCGATCCCAGAAGGCAACCAGGGCAGAGCTATGCTGGAAAAAGTTCTTTACATGTGCACTCTCGCTCTTCAGCAGCCATCCAATGGGCTCCAGCAGATTTCTTTGAAGCAGCCCACACACGAATTCGTCCACCTTCGCATCCCGCTCTTTGCTGTTGTTGATCTGCTGAAGCAGGAAGCGCAGGCACTCGAAGTACGAATTATGGATAACAGTGCAATCAGATTTGGACAGCGGTGGATCAAACTTCTCTGTGATGGCCAGCTTCATGTCGTCGAAGAAGCGCTGATAAAACTCGTAGATATCCACATCCTGGAGACTGCCTGGTGTAATCTTGGACAGAAAGGGTAGCAGATTCGGGCAGATGGCCTGGGCATTGCGATTGAAGGCATTGCGCAGCAGAGACGACAGCTTGGGCAGCAGAGCCTTGCGAATGTTCAGCGGCACATACCTGAAGAGCAGTCGAAACGGATTAGACTCTGTTGGAATCGATGGAAAGGTACTATCTTACCAATCTTCAAAGTTGCTTTGCAGCAGCAAGACGCATCCCCAGATGTGGGGAGCCACAACTGGATCGGCTTCGTCTATAAACTGAAAGCTCAGTGTAATCACTTGCGTCTTTTGAGGAGTAATCACGTCCAAAAGGGCCACCGACTGCAGCACATGATAGATGCATTCAAACCAGGCCGCTCTAGAGGAGTTTGAATGGTTTTTAATGACTTACAATTAACATAAAAATGATTTACATACTTGATAGGGGGAACCTTGTGCTTGGCATAGCTCCAGAACTTCTGATGAGCCACCAGAGAGGCGAAACCCTCCTTTACTTGGCTGAGATCCTCTGTCAGTGCAGTTTGCTCCATAAAGAAGGAGAGAAGTTTTAGGCTGCAGATCATAACGCGCTGGTACTTTTGTTCGGCCTCCTCGGGGGTAAGGTTCTTCCCCAGCGATAGAGTGGCTGGCGTGTGGAAGGTTAGGTTGCGTGTGGCATACTCCAGGATCTCCGTTTGACAATGCAGGCACACCTCCTTGGTGCGATTGGCGTTGCCGGCAAAGGTGTCGCGGAATGATTGGCTGGCAATGCTGGCCGCCGGGGCATAGGTGTCAAATCGACTGGCCACCCACACGGGCACCAACAGCTTCAGATACGGAGCCATGGCTCGCTTGCACTTTGACATGAGCAGCTGCAGCACCGTCTGGCAGAGCTCCCGCACATTGTGCTCCGGGTCGCTGGCCAGATTGTGGTAGTATTTCGGCCACAGCGGCAGAATGTTCTTTAGGGTGTCGAGGTCCGACACCTCAATGAATTCCTGAATCTCCTGCAAAGCCTTCTTCTTGGTCATGGGATCCTTTTTGGACAGTTTGCGTAATATAATTTGGGTCTGTGGGCTTATATTGGCATCGAAGCTATCTGGCATTTGCTCTGTATTGGCGAAGCCCGGAGCGAAGGGCACCAGACCTCCGCCATCAGCCTGCGCCGAGAAACCCACGAATATGGGTGTGTTGCTGCCAAGCAGCTCGGCCGTCCGACTGCTGCTCGATGGCTATCGTCGGGGAGGTGAGGCATGTTATATTTTTGATATTATATATTAATACTGCGTCTTACTTTGGCATTGTTTTTGGTGCGCGGCGCTTGTTTGGTCTTTCCACCCATTGCAAAATTTATTAGAACAGTGTTGTGAAAATAGCTTTGTTATGTTTATGTTCGATAACACGTGGCACGCCAGTGCTGCACAAATCTTTTGGCCGATAAATTATGCTCGTTTGGCGGTAAATCAGTAAAGCCAGATATAAAAACCTCATGGGAGCAGCATGCAGTGTGAGCGAGAGCAATATACTGCTCAGCTTAGGTTTTCAGCCGATTTGGACGCAGTGCAGCAGCAGAGAGCCGATGAATTCGTACTCAGGAATGGTAAGAATCTAGTTGAAAAGTTTTTATATATAGACTTAAAAAGGACAAACACAAAACAAACCTATTCATATTATCCAGAAAGCAATTTCACTTGTTAATGAAATCTAAAAAATTTTATTTTCTGCAGCCCTCTTGTCTCATATTTGGCGTGAAAACGGCTGATTTCACAACACTGTTGCGCGATCAGCTGTGCCGCCGATAGTTCTTCTTCTATTTAGCCGCACGTGTTGCAGTTGTTTTCAATTTTCAATTATGTCCAAATTTCTATCCTATTATAATCTCTTCCCCATACCGGACCCCAAGGAGTTCCTGGGCCTGGCCGCAGATAGAGAAAAGGGCAACGTGGTAACCACCCTGGCACGCAATGTGGTGGTAGTCCTAAACGTAAGTTTCGATAATCAAAATTCAAACCAAAGAAATTGATTTTATTGGAATTGACATGGTTATCCTTGCAGATAAGCACACAAAAGCAGTTGTTGAGCTGGTCATTGCCGGAGAAACTGTCGGCTAAAGTGATATACGATGCTAGCAGCCAGCACTATGTCGGAGTTTTTGGAAATCATTCGATCCGCCTTTGGGATGTGGACACTGCCGACGTCTCCAAGTGCAAGAAGCTAAAGGTATTTGGGAACAAGTCCATCCAATCATATGTATATACAACACATTTTATACGCTTACAGTTCCAAAAAAGCATTTCCCATTTGGTGGAAACAGAGCAAGAGGCCCTGGTCCTCTATAGCGATGGTGTCTGCCAAACCCTCTCCCAGGCCCTGGCTTCGCGCAAGGATCAGAAAGAGGATACGGCCGAGCAGCTGGCCCTGGCTGCCAGCAAGGCCGTGAGCAAGCCCACTGTGTACACAATGCCGCAGGGCCAACAGGTGCTCACATATTTCGAAGAAACCAAAGCCACGGGCGTACTTCAACTCATCCGCATTTCACTGGCCACCTCCAACAGGCGGGAATACACCATTGAAAGGGATGCGGTGAGGCTTAGCGGCTATGCAGTTGTTGAAGGCGATACTGCTCCGCAAATGCTGACCATTTGTGAGTAGTACATTATACATTTAAGAATCTGTTTTAAGCCGAACATTCCCAGGGTCCGACAAGCGCATCTTCATGCTAAATCTCGCCGAACGCACTTCAGAAAGATCCCCCGGTCAATACGTGTCCGTGCTGGCTGATCTGAACGTAGAAAAGAAGCTGTCGGTGCACGGCGTCTCGCGCAACTTTGCGGCCATCTATGGCGCCAACTATGGCCAGGAGGGTGCCTCGCTCCTGGTCTACAACACCCAGTTCAAGGTGGTCAATGCCAAGCAGTACTTCAAGATGTATCTGGACTTCTCCCGCTTGTGGGCACGCGATGAGCACATCCTCCTGGCCATGGGCCAAAACATAGCTGCCGTTCGGTACCGCATGAGCAGTGAAATACTCGTGGACATGCTGGGCTCCCAGTCAAACGAGACGCAATTGCACACAATTGAGCTGGACCACATCAACGAGGAAGACGCTCTAGAATCGGTCATCAAGTTTGCTGGAAACAAGAAGCACCAACAAAGCTATGGTAAGATAAAGGCCCATCTTAAGCAGGTGCCTCCAGTGGAAATGTCGCTAGCTGATGGCAGACACGTGGCCTACGATCCTCCGCAGTTGTTCGAGCAGGAGATGAGCGAGCTCATCAAGCAGCATGTTCATGGCGAGCTATTGAACTGCGAAAATGGTCTGGACGGTGTGAGCGTTACCTTGATGACAAACTATTTCGATAAGGGGCCAAAGAACACGGCGGTGCAGGCCTTGGTGCGGCAGCTGGAGCGGAGCGGAGCCGGCGAGGAGGAGATTATAGAGAAGATGTTGACCTTGTTCATCAAGACCAACAATACAGAGCATGTCCTAATGTGCCTGAGACGTTACAGCAATATATCGGAGAAAATGCTGGTCTGGTCCTTACGCTACGCCCTGGATAACACACCAAATCCCACTAGGATCAATGGCCACTCGAAGGGAGAGCCCATGGAAACAAATCAGACCAGCAATGACCAGCTCCTGAATGCAGTGCTGGCCTGCAACTTCGACCCGAGCGCCATTGAGCCGCATCTGCAGGAGCGTCTGCAGATCACACATGTCCAGCATCTGCTGAATCACCTTTATCTTCTGGCCAGTGAGCCCACCGCCCAACTAGAGGAGCGACCCAATCGAGAGGCCTCGCTGGTCCAAACAGAATCCCAAGCCTTGCAATGGTTTGGCTCACTCCTCACATCCCACTTTACCGTTCTGACCATCTCAAAAGATGAACAGGTGCTGGATATCCTAACCAAATGGTCGGATCTCCTCTCCTTCTACCGGGACAGCTTATGCGATATGGCGGCGCTTCTACCGCTCCTCACAAAGATTGTGGAGAGGCGCGAGACGCAGTCCATGTATTCCACTGCCTGGTACGGCGTCGAGGAGGTTGTCTTATACTAGGACGCAGACAGAGATGCATCATGGTTCTCCCCTAACGTTGTTTCTTAGTGCATAAGCTAAATAAATGTAGAATTGACAAGAAAAACGATCAACTGGAATTTAATCAAGATTTGTGTCGGAAGAGAAGGAAAATGTGTAGTCCCAATCGGAGTCCCAGAGAGGTCTTAACGACTGCGATTTGATGTAGATTTAAGTCTGGTTGTGCTATCTACCATTACCTTCATTTGTGGTCCCTGAAAACGACATTAACTGACCACAAAACTATCTGCTTACAAGTATCTTCCATTATAAAACTGTACCATCTGCCATCCGCAGATTAATACGAAAACTTTTCCATCAATCGCTAACGATGCGAGCACATGCGACCGACCGACCGTCCATTGGCCATCACTCCTTGGCCCCCATTTGACCAGCAGCAGCAGCAGCACAATGACAAAACCACTTGGCTCAAGTCCATACAGCTCCAGGTACTAGCTGCAGCCTCTTTACCACTTTCTCTGCGCCTTTCTCGAATCAATCTCGACTCGACGCGAACCACTTGAGAGCGATGACCAGCCAAATAAAAAGAAAAAAAGAGGAGAAATATAACGAATGAGTTGAGTCGACGCTTTTAAAAATAGCCCCCTCTCTACGACTGATTCAATTTGGGTGTTTTGATTAGAGCGTGGGCTTTGACTCAGTCTGGGGATAGGTCTGAGGTACTGCTTCTGGTTCTGAGCATGAATTTGGTAGTGGTTCTGGGCAAGCAACTCTTAATGGCATTAGAATCGCGGCCGCGTCCATTCAAATTACATGCGACTTAAAAGCATCTTATTGTGCGTCTTGTGTTCTCTCTATTTCTTTTGATTGTAAGCTGGAGATTTATCGCGTGCTCAAAGGGGAGCTTGAAGGAATTGGGGGAGGAGGGGAGAGTAGGGAGAAAAACCTGCTTGTAACGTCATAAAATCGAGATAAATTATTTAATTTTCGATTTCCTAAAACCATTAAGCAAAAGGCAGAAGAGCCCAGACGCCTAGCTGCCCCATGACCAAGACCAAGTACCCCTACCCCTACGCCAACCCCAGCCCCAGCCCCAACCCCAACCCATGTCCATGGCCGGTCCGAGAGCAAGTTGCCAAGTCATACCAAGCGACACAATCACAATCTGTTGGCCCTTATATAAAAGGTTCCCTATGTAATACATACGAGCATAGGGAACATACATACAATAATGAAGGTTTGCTGTTGATGCTGCGCTGCCTCTGTTGACCGCTTGGCTGCTGCTGCATCCATGGCGGAGGCGAAGCAAAGGATATACTAGTAGATACAGATACATACATGCATACGCCTACCTGTGCGCAGGTAGCCGCAGCCGCAGCCAGAGCTACAGCTACAGCCACCACCAGAGCCGCACAACCGGGCAGGTAAAAGCAAGCAACTCTTTGCCAGAGCAAACACAGTGCCGCAGATACACGGATACACCAGACCGACAGAGACAGCGACAGCGGCAGCGACAGATACAGATGCGCGTTACTTGTTGCAAACAAACGTTAAGAGATGGGGTACGGGTACGCCAACTACTCCAACGACACGCTACCCCCATGCTGGGCACTGGGCACAGGCACGGGCACCACCTTCCTCCATCCAGGCACATTTAGCAGCGTCATGATCATCAGGGCCCAGGGACTGGACGGTACGGTAACCGGGCCGGTCCGTATGGGGTTCGAGATTGGTGCTGAGTTTGCTTCTGAAGGTCTAAGATGTGGAAAATCACTGGGAAATCATAGCTCCTAATATATCTGAACAATGCATCGGATATATCTGTATTTAAAAATATATATTTCAGCAAACATTTATATGGAAAGATACTCAAACAAAGAGCAATTCCTATGGGAATATCATACTTTCTCCATCATACTAACAAAGATCGTTTAATATCAGAGTTCGATCCAAAAGAAATCTATATCGATAAGAGTAAAATAATGAAACATTTCTATGGGTATGATGGATATGATTTTATAGATGGAGGTTATAGGAGGTACATATGCATCACTTTTTTACCAAGAGAACTTACTGGAAGCATTCCCCTCACAACAAAATCACTGCTTACGAAATCACCTGTGATTTCAGTGGCAATATCCCAGCCCTGGACGGATTGCAGCTGCCTGTAAGCTGAAACGAGTGACTTGCCACTTGGCTCTTGGCTCTGACTCTCTGGGACTCTTGCATCCTTTGTCCGTTCCTTTGAAATGTTACTCATTTTGGTTATTTTTTCTTTCGTCACACACAAACAGCAACGAGAAGTACAACATCTATAGAGCTGATCTGTGTATGCATGTTGGGCCCACTCTTTCTTTTCGTTTTTTCTGTTCCTTTTTCTTTTTTGATTTTTTTTTTAAACGACAAACCGGCCGGCATTATTTTTAGAATTTTTCAGTCAAACTTGTTACCAGGCTGAGGCTGGGGCTGGGGCTGAGGCTGGGGCGAAACTGGCTCCAAAGCAGCAGCCATCCAGCAAGCAAAAATGCAATGATCTTGTTCTCATTCCAGTGCCTTTTGTCTCCCCCTTGACACAAACCAAAAGGTAACTTTGTCTCTGCCTCTGCTGCCACTCTCTCTGGTGGGAGGGGGAGGGGGTATGGGTATCTCTGCATCAGTATCTGTGTAGTATCTCTGAAGCTGTGTATCTGCATCTGTGTCTGTGCCTGTGTCTGTCTGTGACTCGGCATTGTTACTGTTCTCTGACTTTTTAATGCCCAAAACCCGACAGCAACGAAACAAAAAAATTGTATCGATCTTGGCCATTTGCCGGTTGAACTTCGGGCCGGGGCCCCGCCGATCCACCTTTTGTGTTCTGTTCTGTTCTGTGCTTTGCTGTTCTGTTCTGCTCCGAGCCCGTACGCTTTTGCCCGTCTCTTCCACGCAGCATCATCATGGCCATCCATCCAGCAGCAACAGCACCATCCACGATTCACCAGCCACCAGCCACCATCCGCCGATGCCAATGCCGATGCCGGTGCCGAACAGGGGGGTACAGTTTCGCCTCGAACTGAAAAGTTATCATTTTATTCTCTCTTTTCGGTTGACTGTCGGTTTGGTGGCTTTCTTTGGGGGCTCTGTTTCTGGCTCTGGCTCCGGCTCTGCTCTCGACGCTGCTTAATTTATTTTTATTTTCATTTCATTAATTTGATTTTTGTTTTTAATTGAACGACGCTTCGTTCTCGTTCTCATTCTGGTTCTGTTTCTTCTCCACCATCCCCGCCATCAGATTATTGACTTTTTTGGGTTTTTTTCTACTTCTACACCTTCGCTTATATGTATGTATACTCCCCATAGCATATCTGTTCTGTATCTGCATCTGTGGAGGAGATTATTCAAAATGGGAATAGGCAAAAGCCTTTGTTTGAGCCAAAACATGTTTGGTTTAATGAGTTTTTATTAGTTCTGGCTGTGGCTCAATAAAGCCAATAGAATAGACCCCAAGAGCGGGGCAATATGGTCCAAGCCAGGTCCATTGGCTATGCGTATTGGCTTAGACGGGGGGTAAATTATTGTCTCCCCAGGGGCTTGGCTAGTTAGGATAACTGGTTTCCGCTGGCATATGCTTATTACCCCGGCCATTTGGAACTCTCGCGGACAATGGCTCTGGCAGGTCTTTGAATTGTGAAATGATCTGGAAACCGATAGATAGATAGACAGATAAAGCTCAAAGAGAATGGACCATGGTAACACATTTAACATGGCTTTAAGCTCTTAAGGAACTTGATTCAACAATAGCATTATCGATTTGAACTTCCATTCAGTTGCTAAGGGTATATTTTAATGTAAATTCGGTTCATTCATTATGGATTGTATAAGGGATATATGCATATGCAAAACTTTACTTGGGGAGAGGAAAAAGCTTCCACTGTAGGTTTTATACGGGTTTTATAAAGGTTTACCCAACCCCAATTCATCAATCCTTTTGGTCAGCTCAAGATCATCCAACTTCATCAATAAGCTGTCAGAGAGAGATACGCCCAGAACCTCACACTTTCCCACAATTGCCGCCACACTGAAAGGCAAACACAAGACTTTTGACATATTTGAATATATCCATATCTGTATATAGGCATAAAGAGTCAAATATTTTCTCTGCACGTTGTTCCCAGGCAATGCGAGCCGGCAACGGAGATACCTACGAGTATACACATAAATAAACCTCGACTCATCTCGCGTTTGCTTGGCGGGCAGACAGACAAATCGGGCGGTGGAAGGGGCAACGGGGAATCGGGGGGTCGAAACGTTGGCAAACAATGCAAATTTGTAGGCAGAAATAGAAAGAAGAAGAAAACCCAACCTCAATGCAAGTGAGGGGTGGCTCGAAAGGGAAAGAGCGGGCGACCGACTGTCAATAGGTTAGAGACGAGGTTCGTTGCCTAAGTCTTTCGATTGCCCGCGCTTCCTCTCCGCCTAATCACTTAATCATATTTTCCAACGAAATTCGAATCCGAGCGAACGGTGGGCGAAATGTGAAAAGATATATACTATGTACAATATGTGTCAGAGTCAGAGGCTGTGGAGGCACTCAATGTTGGCTTTCTAAACACAAATTACTAGCCATATCCGCAAACAAAAAGTGACATTTCAATGTCTGACTCACCTCGAATGGAAGGAGAGTGGCTTACATTCGTATCTGTACGACTTTTTGCTTGATTATTGCGTTTTTTCTTGCCTACAATTCAAAATTCCTGGTCCTACAAGCCAACTGCAAAAAAGCGTCCCAAAAAAGCCCAGACGAAACGAAGGCAATTTGATCTTTAAATTTAAGCACGTTTAAATCAAAAGAGCAACGGACACAACTACACATGGGATATACTCGTATCTCGGTTTAAAGACTCAAAGCCTTGCGTGCCTGGGCCTTGTACATGATATATACACATATACATATACATACATATCACTTAAACATACGTACATACATATATACCAGATATATGTTTATACATATATATATATATAGACTTCAATCCCACACAAACAACAAAAGAGTTGGAGGCCCCCACAGCAAAAACCACTCGGATGACTTTGTGAAATTCGAAAGGCGGCAGCGTTGCCTTCACCACTCTCTGGCCCCGCCGCCCCCTCTCTTTGCCCCCTCCTCTCATCTCCTTCACTTGGCCATTATGTACTTTAAATTTAAATTCAATTGACTTCTTTTATGATGGCAAACGGGCGTCGTCGGCCACGCCAAAAACGAAAAAAACACAAAAAAAACACTGAACACTGAAGAATAAAATAAAACAGGGAGTGAAAAAAACCGAAAAAAACGTGCCAAGGCAACAGCTCACGTAGATCTCCCCAAAGGGGGGAGGGGGGCTGCTCCTCTGCTTCTCCTGGAACATATCGAGGCGATATCTGGGGGACTACGCCTCTGACATTTTGCCATTTGCCTTTGCCTGGCAACTTTAACGGCCATTTCTTTGCTTTTTGCTGTCGCTGCCACACATGCGGAGCAGCAGCAGCAGCAGCAGCAGCGGCAAGAGTCGATCCTACCTTGGTAACGTATTTTTCGTTGTTGCCTTTCTGCCAGTTTGATCTTTGCCATACAAGTGATTTTTTTGTTGTATTTTTTTGTATTCTTCTCATATTGTTGCGTGGCCATTGCGCTACAGTTGATTGTGTGCTGTACTTGGGTTCTACTGAAGGTCTCAGGGGACGTTTGGGCAAGGTATGGATTAGTAGGATGAGGGTTGATCCGAACCAGCTGGGATACTAGATCTTTGGATCTACATATGGGCAGGAAGATAATATTCCTTGTCGGCATATTCTGAAGAATACTACATATATATTATTTATAAGGGGAACCTGCAGAGATGACAGATTTAGATTCGTAATGTTGCTAAGAACTTTCTTCTTCCATTAATTTCATAGAGAACAGAACAGCATAAGGAATATGTGTACATATGTGCCATATAAATGAATAAAGCTTCGGTTCACATTCAAGACAACTCCGATTTAAAGCCTTTTACTAGCATTAGTTTTTAAGAGTTCTCCCAATTAAGTAAGTTTCTTGTAATTACCTCCACAGATTCCGCACCTGTATGCCCGTAAAGATCATTCTACCAAATGCAACCAGTATCATATCATATGTATAATTCTTATAAGGGATCCCTGTGCCGTATCAATATCTAAGATCAGCTGTTAATTTTCACACTCCCCTCCATATAGCGGAGTCTGGGGCCCGGCTAAGTCAGATGCGAAACTTTCTGCCGACCTCTTAACTCTTGATCAAGTTTCTCTTGATATTTTTCGGACTTCTTTCATTTTATTTTTGGCCATTTTTGCTCTTTTGTGGTTTCTTTTACCTTGCTTTTTTCGTTCCTCTTATTTTTTGGCAAAAGTCAACTTACCAGGCAACAAATTTGCCGAAGACAAACATGAAAAAATACATACATACTCGTACAACAACAAAAATCGGCAAGAAATCGTCCACGTTTATGTGTTTAACTGGTTTTTGGTTTGGTTTTTTTCGTTCGGTTATATCAGTCTCGAACAGGGTGTCTAACAAAATGAGAGCTTCTTAGACCAAGCCACGTAAAAGAATAGAGACGCAAGCTTAAGGGACAGATAGGTATGGGAGAATTGGGTTTGGTATCTTTGGGTTTATCAGCTGAAACAGGGTGTCTTTTACTCGAGAATGCTACTGGAAAGTACATCTCTCGAGTAATGCGTTGATATGATGCTTTTCAGTTGTTCCATCACATCGCTTTTGCCTGGCAAGCACCCTGTATGGGCATCATAATGTTAGCTTTGATAATTTCAGCTTTCGTACAATATAATTTTGAGCATTTTTCACCCGCATTGTTGAAATTCAAAATCAATAGCCATAGACCCATAGACAATCATTAGGCAACCGCTCCGGACCCGCTCTATGTACACCTTGCCGCACACACACACACAGACACACGCACACTCCAGTCGATCCGTGCGGAGAGACTTGTCGTCGGTTGCATGTGTGTGCGAGAGCTCGGCCTCTCATTTGGCGGGAAATCATGGCTCACACTCGAAAAGCAAAAACAAAAACCCGAAAATCAGGTAACAACGCTGCGGCTTCGGCATCGGCATCTGTCTGCGTCAACGTTAACGTCGCGGTCGCGGCCTGTGCGCTGTCTGCGTCGGCGTTGAGAGCGTCGGCTCTACAGGTAAGCGGGGTCGGACAGGTAAGCGATCGGATCATCGTCGTGGGCCACACCAACGCAAAGCGGCTCACACACACATAGGCCGGGCCGGAGACAGGTCTTATATACATGGCGGCATCGGTCTGCGGCTGCGTCGCTGCCGGCTGCCCGCTGCCTGCGTCGTACGTCTCAAGAAGCTGATCTGGAGCTCGTTTGTCGCATTTTACCAAAACTGAATTTAGTTTAGAAGCGTTTGGCGGCGTTGAAGGTGTGTGCAAGCAAAAGCAATCCGGTGCCGAAGCCGAAGCCAAAGACAAAGCCAAATCCAAATACTCTGGACATCTCCGGCGACACAGAGAGAAAGATATAGATAGCTACAGAGGAGCAGAGAGTCATCGTCACCTTATTACTCTGACTTAGGGTCTGTCTGTGTCAAAACTAAATGCATTTTCTAACCGAGCAAGTGTTTCGCAGTTCAAGTGTTCAATTCAATTCAGTTCAGTTCAGTTCGGATCGGATCGGAATCACGTGTGCAATCATATATGGCTTATATCATTCGTATATATCATATATGTATAAATCAACTCTACAGCTAAATTTCTCCGGCATTTTTTTGTTTTTTGTTTTTTTTTTTTTTTTTTTGTTTCTTGATTCTGTTCCAAATTTCAAATTCTCCAACCAAACCAAACTCTCTAAGTTTGTCATTTACATTCGCAGCTGTACAGGCACAAAAATCTACATAGAAGGTATGTATATTTACACTAAATCGTGAGCAAATTCTTTATACATCCGGCTCTATAAGAGAGACACACGCTTCCAGAATTTTCAATAACGTTATCGTCATCGCCAGCGAGCCTCATCTCATATGCACAGACAACTCTTGATTTTTTTTTTTTTCTGCCTCTACCTCCGACTCCGCCTCCTCGGTATTCGGTGTTCGCTGTTCGGGTCGATTCGGCCCCGTCTCTGTCACTGCAAACGTGTTTTGGGGCATATATAAATCGATTTGGTAATCAGTTTCCTATATATCTGCGAGTGTATGTATTTCCAGATTGATCTAGGCATAGGCCTACGATTTCGGCTCTTTTATTTTTATGGGCTTAATCAGCGGCGGCGGCATCGCATTTGAATATGCTGATTTATCTCTGGCCTCTCTCTCTCTCCCTCTCTCACTCGATGTGTGATTTGTTCTTGGAACTAGCCTTTAACTTGCGGTCAACTCAAGCTGGAGAATCTCTATATATGGTATGGACATTATGTTGATTCTGTAATTTGCGTCACCGGCTTCAGGGTTCGGCTTAGCTGAGAGAGAATGAGTTGGTGGAAGGGAAGGAGATTGGGTAATGGTTTTACTAGTAAGTGAGAGACAAATTGCATAGAGGGTATTGAACAATTAGGGAAAACCCAGTGATAAATCTCAACATGCTTTCAACTTCAAAGCTTCGGTTTTTTTTTAGAAGATCATCATCAGAATCACTTTAGAGAGAGATCTTCTGTTCTGCTCTCACATTTCGGCTGAGTCCAAGAATTCGATTTACATAGCACCAAAGGAATTTAGTACTTTCTTAAGTACTGCTCTAATTTTTTTGTTTGTGCAATTCTACAGTATACATTTGGTCATGACAACATTGGCTTTTGGGCCAAAGCTAGCCCGGTTGAGGCATTGTGTAAGCCGTTTTTCGAGAACCCTTCATTAAGCCTGTGAGCTCTCAACTGGATCCAGGCTGCACCTCAACCTGCGGCCCACAGTCAAGCCCCGAACCGTCTGCACTTACAGTCGACTTGACTTGAATAATATCTAATGAAATCTGCCTATGGCCTCAGACTCAGACCCATACCCAGAAGGGGACGTAAGTGGTCGGTCGGCTTGGCTACTGTCGTCATACAGACATACTTGCACATACTCATATATATGTATGTATGTACATATATTGTAGATAGCTATATCCATTGCACAATTTGAGCAGGCGGCGCGAAAGACGGCGTACAAAATAGTAAAGTGAAGTAAGACATTCAGAAAATTTGCTGCTGCCGTTGCTTTTGCTGTTGCTGCTTTTCAACATTTTCCGTCGCTTTATGTTTCAACGATTATTACAATGAGTGTTTGAGTGTGCTTGAGAGTGTGTGTGGAGTTGTAGAGTTGTGGAGTCGAGCGAGGCGCATAATTGTGGGAACTTACGTTACGGAACGATCGTCTAGCAGGCAGCAGACATGGCATAGCTATAGCTACAGCTAAGGCCAAGACAGCCATTCACTTGGCTCGGCCAAGCCCAAACCCCGGCGCTATAATGCCAATGCAGTCGAGAGTCCACCGACCAACCAGCCAACCAACCAACCACCCAATGCCTAGTACCTAGTACCCAGTTCAGTTCTGTTTGGTTAGGTTCAACGCTGTTCAACTCAGTTCAGTTCAGTTCTGTCGTCGTTTGTCGTTCCAGTTACAGTCACTTGACCAACCGAAACATTAAGAATACGAATACGAATACGAATAAGAATAAGACGCGGCGGCGGCGGCGGCGGCGGTGACGGCGGCCACTGCCACTCTTCGCCAGTTTCGTTTTGGTGGGCATAATTGTTGATCGTCGTAGCGTGCATATTTATGGGAATATTTCTCCAAGCATAAGGAAAATCATTGCAGTGCGCGCCCCTTCTTCGATATCGCTCTCCCATGGAATCCCACGACGTCTTGAAAGTTCTGGACGAACGCGCGCTCGTCCAACTTTGACCTTCTTCCAACGGCAATGCCTACCCCCGAGCTCCACTACGGTCCGGTCCGGTCCGTTTGTCTATGCAAAATGCATAAAAATTCCACGTAGCATTTCTCAATGCAGTCAGTCACTACGCCTGCGCAAAAAGATATACGACCAAAGCCGACAATGCCGACAGACAGACGTCTGTCTGTGAATGTCGGTCTGTGTGGGCGCAAGAAACGAGAAATCGAGTGAATGTCCATGGGGTATTACGAATTTTTCAAATAAAAAAAATAGTGAGAGAAACCCAACTAATTGAAAGTCCAAAAATAGAGCCAAATATGGAAGAAATTTCAATCGAATCAAAGGAAATGTCTCATAAATTAAATTAAGATAAATGTAAATCAAATGAAATATTGTATGTAAAAGAGGAAGATCATTTCAGATCGTTCCCATCGGTAGAATGGTGTAATTTAAAGTTCTTCAATCAGGGTGCTATGTTGTCTTTGGTTATCTAGCTGTATGAGTGATAAATAACGTCATAAAGCTAGCTTACCGAAGTTAATATTAGCGTCTGTCCAGCGAAACCAAAGAAACCCACGTTACGTACTGCGACCATAGCCAACATTTCGTGTGAAAGACCTACTACTATGAGACCTACTACTGCCTACCATACAATATCCACAGCCACATCTTTACGTACAGATGTTTATTATTTTGCAGTTTTGCTTTATGACCAAGTGCTTTTGACCGTAAGTTTTAGTATTTAAGTTTTTTTGTGTTTTGTTGTTTGGTTTTTTGTTATTTCTCACTTCTTCTCAGCGCTTTGCCTTGATTTATAGCCACCATACGACCTTTACTTTTGTGAGCTTAAGTTGAAGCTGTTTTTAGCCACGTTCAAACAGAAATGGATGGATGGATGGAGCTGGAGATGGAGAGACACCAGATGGTGGTAACAACAGAGCAGAGCAGAGCAGAGGAGAGGAGAGGAGGAAGGAGGTGACACCACAAAGCCCAGCCAGTGAATGACGTTGCTAATGAGCAGCTGATGGCCGGCGCTGATTCATTGAAATCGATATGGAAGATGGGATCATGCGGAGGCTGGCCATGTGGCGGGGAGATATGTAATGGAATTGTGGCCACAAGTTGTGGCGAAGAAATACCAACTTAATGAGTGCGCCAATTAAAAGTAGGAAATCCACAATTCGATTAGTCGAGCATGAAGTGAGCATAAAGATAATTGATCTAGTGTGAAACTAAAATTTCAAAAATGCCTGCAAGGTCGACTAAATCGTTGATTTTTAAACAAGCAATATTTACCATAGATTTATTAAGATAAACATGTACTAAGCTACCAGAGCCTGCCACGTCTCTCGAAATTTTCGTTCGTAAAAACCATCTACTGGCAAACACAAACAAAATTGAGCCACATCGGCCCAGCCGTTCTCAATTGATGAAGTCCAACACATTTTTCACTGTGTTTTTATATACATATATAGATCTAGAATATTAAAGAATATTTAATCAAAGTCTAATAATTTACCATACTTCACAGATCAGTGGATGACCATCATCCAAGCAGATGAACTTTCGGAAAAGTTGAAGGTTTCCCCTCAGAGAAGATCTTCACTCACTTTCGATGCCAAGTTGAAGTTCAACTTCGTTCGACACATTGCTCATAGACACATGAATCGTACATACACTCGAACTCGAACTCGTGCCCGTACTCGTACTCGTAATCGTACTCGTAGTCGTATGACTAACAACGGCTATGCAAATTAGTCTGGGACACATGCGCGGTTATCGCAGCCGCCACATGCCGAGGCACAACATCTGTTCGGCTCGGCTTGGGGGCCAGCCGCAAATTGCCCGGCCGACTCACACGATCCGTATATCGTATATTATATCGTATAATGAAACGACCTGGCCCCGGCATAGACACGTAGACGTAGACTAAGACGTAGACGTAGACCTATACTTACACGTTCTTGAGAGTACGAGTCGTATACTCTTTAGTTAGTATAGACTGACGACGATCTCTGGCGCTGGGCTAGTTTTTTCTTGGCTTTGCTTTTGTATATAGACGATGGGATGGTGGGAATTTCCGTTAGTTTTTGCCATTCGATTGGCTGCTATCGTCTGATCTCTCCCCCGAGTCGGATCTAGGCGTTGTCTCCGAGAGCGAAGCGAACAAAATATGATATTTACCATATATCGGAATGTGTATGTGTATGGGAGAGTCGATGGGGTAGTCGCTGGTATATATAGTATAGTCGAGAGGGTTCGCTTTGTTTGGTGGAAGTAAACAGATTTCTTTATTTATTTTATTATTAATTTTTAGCTTTTCCATTCTCGGAGACCCATGGCAGAATATTTGTTCTTGGTTTTTTTTTTATCGAATTACATATCACTAAATCACTAAAAATCAAAAACAGAAATGATTTCTTCCTATTGATTTTCTCCTCTCCTCTCCTCTCCGTTTTCGTTTTCGTTTACTTAATAGATTGGTTTTCTTTTAGAATATCGCTACGAGAGTTGGTTTTAGTAACCAAACACCAAATGTGTGTGTGTTGTTGTTGTTGTTTTTTTTTAGTTTTCGACTAATCGTAATCGTTCGTTCTTGTGTGTGTGTTTGGTTTTTCTGCACAATTTCGTTAATTGCTAAACAAAAGTTCGTTTTTCTTTGGAGTATTTTTTAAAAAGATTCCTATGCATTTTTGTTTGTTAAGAAATTAGCAGGCAACTTAGAGAGTTCGAAGAACAAAAATAGTCAACACCATCAACCATCAACCATAGTCAAAATCTTCATAATTAGAGTAATCATAATAAATTTATCATACATACATACAAGCTCCATATTTATGTTTATGTTTTTTGTTTTTGTAAGTTGTTTACTTGAACTAATTTTAAATGTTTGATTTGTAATTTAGAATTCATTAATATACTTTGAGTTTCTGTTAGAATTTGCTAAGAGTTCATTTAGTTAGTTAATGCTCCAATTCTTTAAAGCCTGTCCTACACACACACGTACACGTACATATACATTTAAATAGGGGTTTCCTTTGCTAACTTAGTTCTTGGAAGAAAGTTCTTTATTCATTGTGTAATTTCAATAAATTTTGATTAGTTCATTTATGACATTATCATTAAGAGAGATGATGAGAAACTGAAACCTTTTAGCTATATACTCGCAGATGGGGAAAATCACACGAAACGGTGAAACGGAAGGGTATACATATTTAAGTGGAGTTGAGTTTAAGTTTGCTGATGATAAACCATATAGGGGACAGCCGATGAAGATCATACCTACTAAACTACGGACCATTTAAAAAAAAAAAACACGAATTTTTTAATAATATTTGTATAGTTTCCTCCTTGGTTTTTGTTCCTACTTTGCTTTCTTTCGTACTTTCGTTATATTCTGTCGTCTATATGTTATTCGTTTCCTTTGCTACACAAATCATTGGCTGTTAAAATCTGTTTATTGTGTTCTTTTTTTTTGTCTTTTGTTGTTGGACCCCATGCAACTTGCTTGAGTTTCCTCCCCCCCGCCCTCATTCCTCCACTGGTATTTGAACTCCGTTTTGTATCCAATCCCCTGGGTATTCTAGTACTTTCGTCCAACTATTTTTGCAATTCTATGCTATTATTTATGTTCACTTTATTAAAACATACACGGTAAATTCCTCTAAAATGCTTCGGTTTCTGTTGTTTCTTTTTGCTGTTGTCTTGTCACCTATATAAAGTAAATAGTGTTGCATATATTATTATTATTATTATTATTATTATAATTCTTATACGGTTTATCTATTTTATTAACGGGTCTTCGCTAATCAAATCCGACTGCGCCGCCTTCAGAAACTGGGTTCGGTCGGCACTTTTATTTTATTTGCTATTTTTTATTTGGTTTTTAATGTGCTTTTTTACATTTTACACATTGAGAGATGTTTGCACTTGAATCCGCAAATGTTTATCGTTAATTAAATATCATTCCCATTCGTTAAACTCGAAAATCAGATTTTAGAGATTACACTTGTGTTTCGATTTTAGTTTTAGTTGGGTTTGTCTTTCTTTGTCTTTGTCTTTATCTTTTTGGCGACTACACACACACACATACAGGACAATGTCTACAAACGAATTCAATTTCAATTTAGTTTAAAAACTTTTCAAGTTAGACTAAACATAAATCAACTTGATCTTGATTTGGATTTGGATGTGAATGCGGATGCGGATGCGAATGCGGATGCGATTGGGACTGCGGCAGATGCTGATGCTGATGCTTATGCTGATGCTGAGGATTGGCCGTGTGCTGGCTCAGAACGAGGCCTCCACCAGGTAGGTGCCATCCATGGGCTGATTGTTTTGGCTGTTTTGAGCATTGCTGGCAGCTGGCATATACTTGCCGCAGGCCTAAAAACGAACGAGAACGAGAACAAAGCGGGATTGCATTAGGGCTTCAACGTATTTCAAGGCACAATATTGATTAATGATGTCTGTAGAGTATACATATAACTGAGAGTATGAATATGGCTAAGAGACGAAGCGCGCGCCCAAAAGTCGACTTCACTTTTCATCAGAGTTTCTTGCGAGTCTGTGCGAGTCTTTTAGGCTGCACGCGAATGCTGTTTGTGTTGGTGTTGGTGTTAGTTGTGGGGGGGTAGAATACACAAACAAATTCATACACAAGTAGGTAGAACAAATTCAACACACAAACTATATATAATAAGTATATGTTTACAGAGGGAGTTACAGAAAGCGGTTGTGAGACCCACCTGCAAATGCACTCAACCCCCAATTGTTGTGAGGCGTTGAGCCAAGTTGGGGGCGGGGGGTGGGGGTGTGGGGTGTGGGTAGGATATATACAATAGTGCTTACCTGGTAGCGCTGGGAGCAGCAGCGACCGCAGCAGGACTGCAGCAGGCCGGCAGCACTGTGCGTCGAGTGGGCGGGACTGGCCATTGGCGAGGGCGAGCCCGGCCGCTTCGGCTGTCCGTTATAGGGTATATCTAACTCGACAAATTCTCGATCCTTTAGTGGTTAGTTTGGTCAGAGTTTTTTGAGCATTGAGAGGTGTGTACAGCCAGAGAAGAATTTTACAAAGAGAAACGAAGAATACATAGAGTACAATATCTTTTTTGGTCTGTTTTGTTTTTTGTTTTTTCCTTTGTTCAGAGGTTTTTTTAGTTCAACAATTTTACAGTAAAGAAGGGCTATAGAGGGGTTTTATTTTGGGTGGGTTTTGGGGAAGTTTGGGGGAGGGGCTTACACACACGAACATAGAACACAGGACAGGGTTAAATACATACAAAGAAATATAAAAATACTTAGAGCGAGAGTTTCCATCTCTTTCAAGTCAAAAACAACAATTAGAACATTAAGCGGGGTTTATGGGTACGGGGGACTGAGGGGAGAAAGGGTATTAAACATTTAAACGCTTAAAATTCTATAATGGGTATAGAAATGATGTTTTCTTTTTTTTTGTTTCTTTGTTGCGGCTCCTAAGCAATGACAATTTTACAATAACACAATAAACACTATAAGAACAATTTGTTAGACAGCCAAACGGATGGGGGCGCTGGGCAGCGGGCAGCGTGTTGGGAAGAGCAATAAATGCGGGCTTGGGCAAGGGCAGGGCAGAGCCGAGCGGGACGAGGTAGAAGCAAGCGCCAGCCATTTTTCATTCGTTTTTCAATTGCTAGCTGTTAAAAACGGTTTCGAGCAAAGTGCGATTTTTCGTTCATTTTTTCAGATTTCATTTGCAAGCTGTTATAAACGCGTTCACGTTTTATGCGTTTGTTGAGTGCGATTTTTCGTACATTTTTCTGATTTCATTTGCCGCTGTTAAAAGCGCGTTCGCGTCTATGGCCGCCCAAAAGCGATTTAGATTTTAGATTTATGACGGATCCTGTTTTATTTATTTGTGGTTTTAGGTGAGGAATTTGAGTGCTCATCAAGTGGTTTACGGCTAGACTACTGCTGTGGAGCATACACATGAACGGCTAGGAGCCGTAACGCACCGAGTATTATTAATTTATAATGAAAAATACACCAGACAACAGAGTAGCTCAGTTTGGGAAATTTGTCTGTACTTTTGAAACGGCAATCTACCACTTATAATACGGTTATGAACCAATTTCAAAACAATAAGACTGCTTTTAGAGGAATTTTCAGGAAATCTCCATCCAAATTATTTAAACACAAAAGTTATACGAAAACAAATTTTTAACACAATCAGAGCACATTTAAAAAAAGATTCGGTCTTGAATTGCTCACTAATAAAATGTAAAAAAATAAATTGAATAGTTAAATGGACTTTTTACGAGTATGACCACTTGAGTGGATTTCCATCCACCCATTTTGGCCACTTGATGAGCCAGCTCTCAGCAATCCGAATTGTTTATATTTTTTTGGGATGGGGTAAAGTTTTTAGATTTTTTGGTTTCTTGTTTTTCGTTTTTCGTTTCGTTTTGGGCTTTATGTTGACAGCAATCGATTGCATATGGCCAAATGGTCGTTTCCGAATCTTCATGATATCATGGGGGTGGGAGGGCTAGAGCATTCTCATATCGTTCGGTTCAATGCTGTTCGGTAATGACCTATTCAAAGAACTTGAAACAGAACAGAGCGCATAGCATTCAACACACAAATCGTTTGCTTTCAATAGAAGGAATCGAAAAACAACATATGTATGGACGTACAACCAAGAAGGAAACCAAGAAAAATAAGAATTGAAAATCATAAAAATTAATTGCAACGCATAAACGATAGATAGAGATAGTGAGTGAGTGAGTGAGTGAGAGAGATAGAGCGATAGAGATAGAGAGCAATAGATACAGAGATACAGAGAAAGGGATAGAGTTAAAGATAGAGAAATATGAAGGAAGAAACAACGGAACTGAGGTACAAACCGAAAACACTTACTTTTCTGAATTAATATTCGTTTATCAAAGGTATAGACAATTGATTTTAATTGCGTTTTTTTATTGCTATGCATTATATTTGGTTGATTCTGCTCTTGAAACGCTTGTGCGAAAAACATGACACAAATGGAAAACTTAGAACATATTAGATTGCACAACTTAAGAATTGTACCCCCACCCCACACATAAGAACCGAAAATATAATAATTATACATAAACAATTCGTAAACAAAAGTACGCGGATCTCATACAAAAGATTGGCATTTCAGTTCAGTTCAGTTCTCTCTAGGGTTTTTTGTTTCACGAGCTTCACGAGCTTCTCGAGTTTCATAAATGGGAGACTCGCGCGGTTTCTGAATCCCAATCCCAATCCCAATCCTTTTTCTTTTCTTGTGGCCACATGACAGGACTGCAATGGGGCTCTGGTAGTTGTTCTTGCTGTGGTTGTTGTTCTGGTTGTTCGGGTTGTGGTTGCTGTATGTGGCTTTGTCATTGCTTGCCTAACGAGCTTGAGGCAAAGTGTATAACTTTGGACTATTACAAGGATGTTCAAATGTGGCTACATCTGTCGCGGGAAAAGTCCAAAAGAAACAAACGGAAAATGTACAGAGAAAGTTTGTGATAAGTAAATGAAAATCAAATGATAAGAGCAATTAATAAATGCGCGATAGAACCATAAATATATTTATATAGAGAGAGATATATATAGAGAGATGTAGAGAGAGAGCCAGAGAGAAAGCCTTGGATTGCCACATCGATTATACGCACCGTTGTCTTCTCCAGACATCTCAACAAATGGTGGTGCTGCAGCTCAAAGATATCCTCATCCCTATAGTTGTCATCCAGCTCAATGCCCGACTCCTGGGCCGCCCATCTGGCCTCGGCGGCCTTCTTCTTGTTGACAAAGGCAGCTCCCGACGAGGCCTTGGCAATGCGGATGCGCGCCAGGCGAGCTTTCTGCAAGACCAACAAGAACATTCATGAGATTGCGCGAATTCTGAGAGGAGGATCTAGCATTTTCTCTTACCCGCTGTGCCTTGCGCTTGTCCGACCTCTGATTCTGGTGATAGATTCTACTAAAGTTCGATACGATAACAGGTACAGGTAAGGCGATGACCAGCACACCGCTGAGTGAGCAGACGCCGCCCACTATTTTGCCAGCTATTGTCTCCGGCACCATGTCGCCATAGCTGGAATGGTGTGGAAAAGTGTGAAAAGCTGAATGAGTATCATATCCGGAGGTGTAGAGTGAAAGAGGGAGACTTGAACTTACCCGAGCGTCGTCATGGTGACTATGGTGTACCAGAAGGCCGCCGGAATCGATGTGAAGTTTGTGCCGTTCACATTCTTCTCGGCATAGAACATGACGGTGGCAAAGATGATGATGGCCATGGCCAGCGAGAAGACGAGGAAGCCCAGCTCGCTGGCGCACGACTTGAGCGTGTAGCCGAGGATGCGGAGACCCTGCGAGTGGCGGGAGAACTTGAAGATGCGGAAGACGCGAAAAACTCGCAGCGTGACGAAGGCACCGCTGACGTCGTCGTTGTCTGTGATGCCCAGGCCGATATAGTAGGGCAGGATGGCCACCACGTCGATGATGCTCATCACGGAGCGCACGAACTTGCAGCGATCGGGTGCGGCGAAGAGCCGCAGCAGATACTCGGCGCTGAAGATCATTACGCAGGCGGTGTCCAGGCAGAAGAAGACGATCTTGTAGCGCTCGCCGCACGGCAGGGTGCCAGCCCGGCCCGGCCTGTGTCCGCACGGGACCGTCTCCACCACGTTGGCCATCACGGAGACGGCGATGAAGAAGCCGGTAACGTAGTAGAAGACCAGGGCGCTGGTCGACGTGTGCGGATTCTCGAAGGCACGCCACATCTTTTGCCGTATGTTGGTCAGCTGCTGCAGGTTCTGATCCCCGTTCTCCGACAGTTTGTCGTCCATGAGGCGCTCGGCATTCTCTCGCTTCCGGTCCCGATAGTCCTCGTAGCAGCAGTCACCAATCACGTCCGGCATGATGCCGAAGAAGGCCAGCTCCTCGTCATAGCTGGTGAGGCATTCGTGTTTTGGATAATGCAGCTTGCCCGTCCGGTAGTAGTTGAGTATGTGGCGGAATATGTCCGGATCCCGGTCGAAGAAGTACTCTTTACAGTCCTCGTCATAGAAGAACTCCCGCTCATTGGAGCCGAGCAGCGTGTCCGGGTACTTCTCGAGGGTGTTCCTCCAGGTCTCGAAGCGGCGGCCGGATACGTTGATCAGCAGCTTCTCGTCGTCCGTCTTGCGTCGGTCCTTGGGCACGGGGGGCGGTGGCAGTGGAAGGGAGGCTATCGGCACCCAACCGATGGCCGCCGCCCGTGCAAAGGGAAGCCAAGCGGCGACCGAGGCCATGCTATTGGGTGGAATGTTTCAGTGTCCCGGTTGTCGTGCAAAAGTGGGTGGCTCTCGCGGGCTATCTCTCACTCTGTCCCTTCCCTTTCCTTTGCACTCTGCTCTTAATCGTCCTGTACTGTTGTCCTTTTTCAGGGTCCTATCTACCTTCTCCTATTTTTTTCTTTGGCAGTTGAGTTTGTGCGGGTTGGTGGCGGGGGCTGGGAGAGCGGGGGGACTTCACTCTCTCTCTCTCTCGTTCTCTCTCTGTTTCTATATATGATTAACTCCTAAATTAAAGCTTTTTTTCTGTTGTCCAGCTCTTCGTCGGCTTCGGCTTCTACCTCACCTTTGCTCTTGCTTCTGCTTTTGCTTTTGCTTTTCTTCTTGCTTATCCTTGAGGCCTGCTTATTGTGTGATGCGTGCATTTTTGAACTGCTTGCCAAGCAGTGTTTTATTGCTTAAACTTATTGCTGTCATTTTTGCTCTTATTGTAGTTTTTGTTGCTTCTGCTTCCCCTGCTTCTCCGTCTGCTTCCTCTGCTTCTGCTGCTCCTGCTTCTGCTGCTGCTGCTGGCTCTTGTTTTATTGTTCGCCGCGGGGATATGAAATGTTTCCTATGTGTGTACTCTATCTAAGTTTCGTTGTGCAGCAGCACTGCAAAAGAGAGATGGAAAGAGAGTTGAGTTGAAAAGTTTTGCGGGAGTTTTAAAACAAGTTGTCACTGGGGAGGGAGCCGGTGGCAGCGCGGGGGATGCCATAGCTCAACGAAAAGTTTTACACACACCCATTCATACCCAAACTCGTACACATGGAAAAATGTAATTACAGTTAAAAGTTTGTCTGCCATTTCAAGGTGTAACCTTATTGTGAGCAAAAGTTGGTATTTTTACTATTAATTAAGAAAATTAAAGAACACAAAATGAAAACTTTTAAGGAATAAATATTGAAAGACATAAAATGTATGGCTTTCAAATTATAAGTTTTTATTTTAGTAAAGGATGACATTATAATTTAAAACTTGTTTGCTTTTCAGGCGTTTAAAAAGTTTTCCTAATTTCCATTTAAACAATAGACCATTAATACTTAATCTACTATCGAATTCGTGGAAGCCATCAACCCCTTAAGAAAAGCATTTAAGTGTGGGCTGGCATTGGGTATAAAATACACTCACATTTGATTTAATTTCAAGAAACTGTTTGTAATTTCACTTCAATCGGATTGTAAAGTTTATGGGGAATCCCAGGCAATAGAATTTCGGACTTTCTCAAAGCATAAATATTATCATAAATCTGCGGGAACAATACAATAGGAATACACACACACCCACACCCAAAAAACACATCGACCCACTCGTCTATTTCTCGCTTCACTTGTTTATATTATCAATTTATCGCAGCCCCCTCATGGAACCCCATTCCCTCTCTGGATATATGTACATACATATATAATGATTCACAGCAGCAGAAATCGACAGACAACGCCATTCAATGCGTTTTCGGGCATCGTTCTGTCTAAATATTTAAACGAGGCAAACACAATCGAACTGGGGGGAATCGTAGAGAAGGGTTCTGTTTCTGTTTCTGGGTCTGTTTCTGCTGGTTCTGCTTTACGAGTCCAGCAGCTGAGACCATTTTAATGGTTCGAACATACCAACGGAATGACCATTCGACTGTCTTCCATCTGCCTAGCTCTGGGTTTCTCTGGTGTGGTTTGGATTCTGGTTTTGGTTCTGGTGCTGGTTCTGGTGCTGGTTCTAGTTGGGGATTGTAATGGGCATGGGAATGGCCCGTCAATGAGTGGATGGGATGGGATGGGATGCGTGGGTGTCTTTGGTGGCCTGCTCTGCCAGGCGCAAAGCACAAATTTATGTGCATTTCTCTAGACAGTAAACACCCTGCAAATTTCCTTTAGGCCACAAGTCATTTTGCCAACGACAATTAAAACGCAAAAACTTTTGCCATCGTCTCTGTGCTCCCACATCTCATCGGTCTCCGCCCCCCAGTGAGGGGAAACTGTGACAAAAAGTCATTTGTTTCCATGAATGTCAGGGCATGGCATGGCTCTTGAAGTCTATATAATGTGTGTCTTTGATTTATATAATATTTATGGCTCTGCCACTGGCACTGGCAATGGCACTGCCAAGACGGTTCCACTGGCCAAGTGCACATCGAACTTCATCCATTTGTGGTAGTAGAAGGACCCATCTATATCACCGAATGGTGGGCAAGAGTGTTTCTATATTCATGGCCGCCTGTCACATCCCTGACGGCCCCTGAAAAGGGGTTCAGCGGGAGCCTAGAGCAGGAGAAGATATTGCCATAACAATAGCCGTTAGGAGTTATTAGTTATTTGATGGCTGATTTGAGCCGCTGAGACACGCCATGGCCACAAGGAGGAAAGATAAGGTTGGACAAGGTTACAGGGTTCCTTGCCTCACGTGGATTAATGGGTATGGGTTTTTGTTTTTCTTTGGCTTGTTTTTGGACTACTTTACATGCGAAATGCATATTAACGATTGTAATTCGATTGATGGCTGTCAATACTTGTTTGTCTTTCGGAAAGTGATTATTTATTTTGTAATTTACTTGCTGTTTTGTTAGTTTTTAACATTGCATACACCACCATTGAGCACATTCATGTCAATTGATTCAGTACCAATTCGAATTGATTTTTTAACATTTTAGGTCTGTCGTATCATTGATATCATTCAAGAACTTAGCCCTTGCATTCCCTCAATAGCTTTTACCTTGCAGATAATTGTGGGAGATCCATATGTACCATGCCAATACGTTTTTGAGTACATTAAGCGATGAAGAGTCAAACATGCTGACAGTTTGCACTTTCTTTGGACCCACACCGACACCCACGAGCAGAAAACATCCTGATGCCGTCCCAGAAACCCCACTCCCCAATGAAACCACTCCACCACTCCCCCACCAGTGTACCATATCGGATGCCAGAGAATGGCAGACAATGGGCCATGGATTCGCCCCAGAGGTCCGTCGTGTCAGGCCTTAATGTTTTAATGCCACATTATCCTATCAACAATGTTCCACTATGGATTGACGTTCGTCGTAGTCGTTGACCTTGCCTTGGTTTTTTCGCCGTGGACGAAATGGAAATTAATCAATGCCGTTTTCTCTGCCCCGTCTCCTGTCCTCTGTCCCCTGTCCTCTGTCCCCTGTCCACTGTCCTCTGCCCCTGCTGACGTTGATGTTGATGTCTGGATGTCGTTAGGTTATACAAGGACCAGGATCCATTCACGTATTCTGTGCGTGTTGTGTGCCATCAAAATAAATTGTCAAACATCAAATGGGTGCAGTGGCAGGAGGAGGAGCCCTCCAGCAGCCCCAGAGGCAGAGAGAGAGCGCGAGGCAGCAACTTAGGGCCGGGCCGCTGGCAGAGAGTCAGGGACCAGGGGCTGACGTTGACTTCCGCTGGACTAAAAACAAAGGCGCCACATGTCCTTATTATATTTCTTTTTTCGTCTTTCTGTAGGCTTTCATTAATTATTTGCATAGTTTATTTTAGTTTGCGAGCAGCAGGGCAGAGCCATATTATTCGCCAGTTATTTGGCTGCTGCCTTTGGGAACAGTCCGTCCGAACAGCGTCCGTCTCTGTCTCCGTCTCAAGGTTAGACTTTTGTTGTACCTTTCCACGAGAGTGGGCGGCGCAAAAATGGCCCTGCATACATCTGTCCATCCGTTCACACTGTGCTCCCATCAACCGAGATTGTAGATCATGAGTGGGAGGATTTGGACGCGGTCTTGGCTCTTGCGACAGGCCAAATAAACATTTCAATCAAATTCAAATTCAAATTGAAGGTGAATTGAATGAACTTTTCGTGGTTCAATATTCTGTGCGAGAATATACAGAAGAACGATGAACCGACTTAAAGTTCATTTCGTGGTACATTTTGTTGATGACAGAAGGTCACTTTTCTGACCTTTATAAACAATTTTTGCTGATAGAAATATAATCTACAAATACGAGTGAATAGTGTTGAGCGATTATAAATCAGATATTTCCCAAGGGAAATTCTAATTGATGTCCAAATAACTCTCATTAAATTTTCACACACATTTCCATAGCATACTTATCCGAACTGAGTAAACACCATAAATATATAAAATATTCCCCCGAATTCATTCAGATAATTATCATCTGTCTGTGCCTTTCAGGGCATATCAACTTCTTTGCCTTCTCATTACCATATTTCCCTCCACTTTCACTCTTCTCGGTTTCCTCTGTTTCTCTATTTTTTGTTTTTTTTTTTTGCATGTTCCTGTTGTTGTTGTTGTTTATTATACGAGTATGTATGTAGGCCCTCAACCTCCCCTCGGGACCATTCCATTTAATTCGGGCGGCCCCAAAATGCTAGTTAGGCATTAATGTACGAAATACACGAAAAATCTACGGAAATCCTGTGAAATTTTCTCCTGCTCTTGCGTGGGTTTCAGTTATTATGATGACTTGACTTTCCTCTCTCTCTCTCTCTCTTTCTTTCTCTCGCTGTGGCACTCTCCCACTCTCTTTATGTTGCTCTCTTTTTGCCAACAAAACGGAAGCTATTCCGAGGTACTATATGGAGAGGCCAGTTCCATTTTGAAGCCAATTGCAACTTTGAGGCCAAATACTAAATTGGCAAGCATTTCCAGATCATAAACGCAATTTTATGGCCTGTTGGTGTGCGGGTGGGGGGGGGTATTTTCCATTTTGTATTTTTATTGCCAATAAGTTAACAATGTTTACTTTTAGTTGTTCGTTTTCTATTTTTAAACAATCACAACAGAATCTCCCCTGCACTGATCCAAGCCCCAGCCTCCATCATCAGACCAACATTATCCATATATTTTTCCTTTCTTTTCTTTTGTTTACAAGCCATTTTTTTCGTTGTATTCTTTGGGTTAAAAAGAAAAATGAGAAATATACGAGTATACGTAGTATGTGTGTGTTTTCAAACGGGCAAAGAGAAAGAGAGAAACAGTGAAACAACGAGACCAAGTTTTTGTGTGTGTGCGTGTGTGTGTGTGTGTGTGTGTGTGTGGGTGAAAGGGAAAGAGAGAGCATCTTGTGTGTGTCTCTGCGCCTGCTCATGGGACCCTGGGCACCCGCTTGGGCTTAGGTTTTGGTTTTGGTTTTGGTTTTGGAGGGGCCTTAGGATTCAGATTGGGATTGGTTCGGGTCGAGTCGAGTCTACGAGTGGGGCTACGTTGTCTCGGCTCAACATCAAACATTTTTTGCCTTATGAGCAGTTTATAATTTTCTCTTGCCTTTTTTCCAACCATCTATGCATCTATACAGGTATTAAGTAGAGGCTTATGTGTCCTCCCACTAAGCACTCGATTGAAGGTGTCTCCGGCTCGAGGTGTGTAAGGTGTCTATTTGGCAAGAATTTCAAAGGCATTCATTTGACTTATTGCCGATTTTTGCAAATTGATTGAAATTAATTAGTTTCCATTTGTAATTGCAATCAATGGGAAATTATTGCTTATTGCTGATTCAATCATTTGCATGTTCAGACGAGTACGAGTATGCACGTGGATAAGTCACGTATACAGCTACAGCACCTATAAATAGGTTGATATCGTCGCCTGCCTAATGTATGTAACTAATGTAACGCATGGTTTTCTTTGAGATTGAATGAATATTTTGACTTGGGAGACTACAGACTTGTGAGACAACAATATCTATATATGTATAATATATGTACATATACAAATTTTTCTGAATATTGTTTGAATTCTATGAATTGAAGATCTGTTTTTATATCTTGACAAGATTTGATTGAAAGTATTTAATGGTAAATATAGTTTACCTTTAAGCCCCGAATTAATTAACCTTTTGCAATTATTCAGCAAATTAATAAGCTCATATTTATGTCAGCCCAATATCAAAGGTAATCTGATTCATTTTCCCGAAATGCTTTAACAAATTGATACCTTTATATTTTACGAGTGCTTCCACTTATGTTTAAAATTGTATTTTATATATATCCTTGTACTTCTGCGACGGGAACCTGCTGCGTATGCTTATTATTAATTTAAAACATTTTCCATACGTCATGTGGTGCCTGAGGACAATGCTGGAAATGGGGAGAATTCGATTACTGGCACAAGTTGATTTATTATTAAAATTGCGTGTACCACACAAGTATTGGCCAATACAAGAGATCGAAAGCCAAGGCACGTGCAACGTATTGGCTTACATAATGAATGGCCGTTGGGGATGGACAATTGGGTGCAGAACACTGGTCGAGACTTTCATGTTGCTATTCAAATTAATTGCGAAACTCATAAAAAACTTTAGAGAGTTTTGGCTATTAGACCGCCAGAATCGCCAGCATCGGCAGCTGGAGCCAGCCCTGTGCCCTGTGCTCTGTACCCTGTGCATCCCATAGAAAAACCCCCCAAAAAGTTTTCTAATGGTGGCCCTGACTGAAGGGCGGTGTTAGAACGTGCAAGTGACCCAAAGTGCGGGCGGATGGGTGGCTGTGCCGTACAGGATATGCGGTGGGGGGTGGTTCTAGGGCCAATGGGGTAATTTATGTAGGCCCGCTAAGCTCTTCCATGCGTGAAATGTGATTATATCTGCGTATAAATACGCAGACAAGTGTGACCGTTCGTATGTGTATGTGCATGTATGGGAGAGGGAAGAAGAAAAGAGTGAGACAGTAACAGCATGTGTGATAACCAGAGATGCGAAAGCGGTCTAGCAAATGCAGCCGATAAGGTATTGAAGAGGGGAGCGCAAGGAGAAAAACAAAAGGTTAAATCTATTTCCAGCAAAATATATGTAGTTTTTAGACTTTATTAGAGGGGGTACATAACAAACAGACTTAGCAGAGCACTATCAAGATATGTAAGGGGTATAACACTACAGAACCACTCCAAGTCCACTTGAAACCTTACTGAAACCTCCCGAGCCAGACCCACAGAGCCCACGATAACAGTAGTGAAAGCATTGTTGCCGATTTCTTCCCAATTAAACGAGAAACGCAACAACTTTTGGATACCTCTAGCACTTCTAAAATCGAATGCACACATCTTAAAATACATAAGCCAAGGGACAGCTCTCTAATAAAATCTAAATCTGCAACCGCAAAACCACTCCGAACCACTTCGAAATCTATATAAATAACCGTACCGTAGTCCGCCAACCCACCTCGCAGACAGCCTTCTCCTCATCCAGAACAAGAGAGCACATGGCCATTCCCTGCTGATAACAGAAACAACAAATGCAAGCAGTGCTGCAGACCGCGCTGCCTTAAGCTGTGCATTAAGCGCGTCATCACACACACACACACCATCCCACCCACACTCCCGGACAGAACAAAGCTGTGTTCGTGTGTGTATATCTGTACAACAATGCGGCTTTGTTGTTGCGCCAAAAACCAAGCCAAGGCTTTTTCGCACGTTTTACGCCAGCAAAATGGACCGACAGATGGATGAACGGACAGCGCTGCTGCTGCTGCTACTGCTGCTGCTACTGCTGCTGCTGCTACTGCTGCTGCTGCTGCTGCTACTGCTTTCTCTCTTTCTCTCCTACAGACGACCTTCACTTTAGCATAACAAGAGCGAGGGAATAAGCTACGGACCATTACTGATTTTCTACCTTCGCAAAGAGTATTTCGATTTTAGACAGATTTTTGCAAACTCTAAGAAGGAGGGATGTCCTTGATCAACAGCAATATAAGAGCCATCAGCCTCTATGGTAACTATAAATCAATTTGTACTCTATCTCTATGAAACTTTCCATTAAGAATAGGTATTTATGATAACCAGATTAGACCACTATATCGTATATATTTGTATACAACTGGCCATAGTTACGATCGTTTCAATAACATGTATCATTACAAGCAAATATGTGTCATTTACTAATCTATGGATCCACTATCTCAACTAAATTAAAGCAGTATATCATGAGGCTGCCATTGGACCGATGTATCTGCAAGGCTATCAGAATGCCTTCGTCAACTTTTACAGGCTTTCATTTCATTGTGGCTTGCTGGCTGGCGAGATGGATGGATAGATGAATAAATTAATATCATAATCGTGGGCGGAGTGGGTGGAGTGGGTGGAGGCTGGTGCTGCAATGGAGGCCTAAATAGGCCAGATATGCAGCTAAAACAACTGCAACAACAACAACTTGTTGTTTTTCCTGACTGCACGCCAAGCAGAGCAATTAAAATATGTTTTTTTAAAAGCTTTTTTTTTGTCACTCAACAAGGACATCATGGGCGGCATTTCGAATCAGTAGTACTCGTATATATGTACACATGTGTGTTGTATGTACATATGTATGTCTAATTTTTGTTGGTATTTTTTGTACACTTTTTTTGTTTTTTTTTTGTATTTTTATGGGATTGTCGTGCGTTCGCCAGCAGCCAGCAGCAACATTCGCGGATACACACAAATGAAAATTCACAAATCAAAAAAAAGCAAAAGAATATTGCCACACACACACACACAGACACACTCCCACCCACAAACATACACATACACACACGAAAGAGAGACGGCGAATCAGGCAGGAAAAATTTCTCACGACTGCCTGCTTTTTTATGGATTTTCTGGGCAGGCAATCTGCTTTTCCTGGTGTATTTTTGTGGATAAAAAAATGGGTTTATTATTTTCTACGTTTTAATACTATTTTACCAGCAGGCACTCGTTTGTTGATCCTCTCTCTCCGCTCTTTTCAAAGGAGAAAGAGGAGGCACACGCTTACATGAACGGGGGGCATACACACACACACACACATACAGGCACACACTTCTGGGGCTTGTTACATTTTACACTTGTCGCCTCTTACACTTGCTTCGTCGTTCCGTTAGCCGCACCACTCTCGCCTCCACACTATTTAAAAAAACATTTCTTGTACATTTTTCTCTTTTTCAGCTTGTAGCTTCTTTGGAACGTTTTTCTCAGCTTTTCTCTGCTTCCCTTTCTGTGGCTATTTTTTTCTTTTCTGGCTTTTCTATTGCCTGCACGCACGATTGCCACAAAAATTTGGGCACAACTGCGTCCCGCTGTGGGCTCTGGGGGCGCTGCTCCGAGTTCAAATGCTCACGACAAACTGAAAGTGAAAAGCGACGGCGCCTCCGACGATGAGCATCAATCCGGGACACAAAACGTACGGCGGAGTCGGCTCTCACGGAGTCGGCGCTCTCGACCGAGCAAGTGGTGGCCACCGAAACGAAACAGATGTTGCTCGGTTGCTCGCTTGCAGTGTTTTCAAATGCATTTGCTAGGTGGAACACTGCACATATACTCATAAAATATTTATTCCATTCACTTAATACAAATTAGCTTGAGTTTACAAATATCACTGGATATCTACCAAGGATGTGGATGTGGTTATACCAAGAAAAGAAAAAAGTCTATAAATATCTCACATTTCAATTTCAATCTAAACGAACTTCTCAAAGAAACACAAGAAACAATTAACAGTGTCGATATCTATGCGAGTGGGGGTGGTTTTCGCTTCTATTTCTGTTTCCTATTTTGAGGAAGCTGGGGCTGCTGCTCCGCCCTCAGGCTTGAGCTCATTGAACTGCTTGTGCCATTCCAGATTCATCTTGGACACTGACTCTCCTCTTTTGGCAGCTTGCTTGCCGCTGTAGACCATAATGCCGCAGCCAATAACGGTCAGGGCGATCATGATGTTGGCCAGGCGGATGCGCATTTTGTTGCGAACACGTTCCATCTCATCCTGGCTGCAAGCATAAGGAATGGTAACTAGTATTAACCACCTGTTACTCGAGAAGCACACATACCTGACGAAAGCTGGGACTTCAGCCTGCGACTTGTATTTACCGCTCCATACCAAGAACCGTTTCTCCATATCGTTCGGCTGGTGGTTCTTGATCGCCTGTCTCAGGGGGTTGGTGGTGCCAAAGGAGCGGCGCACAAGGCTGCCAATTAGCGCAGATTTATTAAACATGTTTGTTGTTATGATTATAAAACTTTATGCAATTTTGCTAGTGCAGTGCACTTATCGATAAGAAATACGGTCTTACCCTCAGAAATATACCGAAGCATACCGTCTGGTTTTCAACATATACCTTAAATATACCGACGAATTATTTGTAGTCATATCCATCATATACCTCTACTTTGAATTCCGGTTGAATATTACATATTACACTATTACGTGCTTCAAATACACTACACGAAAATTATGAACCTTGACAAATTTGAACGCAGCTCAGGTGAAAGATATCGTGGTCATTTTGGAGAGAGCGTGGATCAGCAAGAAGAATTTACAAACGGAGGCTGAGTTTTTTCAATCATAATGAATGAAACGTTAAGGTTTACGGTATATTTTGAAGTCAAACATTTTGAATCGGAAAAAAGCTCAAAATGACTAGGAAAATGACAGCAATGTGAACGTAGTGATTATTGTAAACGATAACCTGTTTTATAATAATACTAACCAAGAGAGTAAAGAATGATCTTTTATTGAGGAAAATAGGGTTTTGTTACTTTCTTCTTTGGTATATTTAAAAAAAATAGACGGTGTCTTTCTGAGGCAAACAGTGTGTCGGTATATCGGTAAGTCCACCGGTTCTATCGGCTCATACACGCAACGCAAAAATGAGTGGTGCGAGCGTTATTTTGAATTATTTTGCCAAGAAACAAAAGCCCCATGGGCAAATTGCAAGGTTTGTATGAACCTCGCCTCGGCGTGATTTTTTTCTTCAAGCTATATTAGGCAAATGGGGTGGATTTTCACTCGTATGCGTTGGATTCCTGAATTGGTTTGCCTCTGGTCCATACCCTCTTTTTCCTCTCATTATGTAGCAAATGTGTAGTTACCGTGCAGTCACCGTGTAGTTTCTTTCTCTTTTCGCGTGCGTGTAAAAAAATCATTAAATCAAATAAATCAATTTTTTCTGCGTGCCGCTTGCATTGGATATTGGATATAGTGATAGCCGTGATCGAGGTCAACTGTAGGATCCAATTATCCAACACAACACAGGCGAAATGAGCGAATACACAAAAATTCTGCAGCGTGAGTTCCCAGCGATAGACTCGGAATTGGTGAGCTATGTTGTTGGAGTGCTGGCCGGCAGCGTGGAAGATTTTGAAACGTGCGATGATATCTTCGACGCCGTGGGCGATATCCTGCAAAGTGTGGCCGGTGACCGGCCGGAGGAGAGTATTCGGGACATATGCGAGGAGTTCTTCAACATAATGAAGAACAATAGCACAAATGTGGAGCGGAAGGTGCTGAATGCCCCCGTAAACATAGAGGAGATGGCCAAGAACATGGAGCGTATGGACATGGATCTGCAGAGCATATGGGTGGTCAACAAGGATGGGGCCAATGTGAGTGTGAAGCCGACCAGAGTCGAAATCTAATTGTCATTGCCAATCTCGATCTCCCTAAAGAAAGTAGACTCGAAGAAGCTGGAGAAGGCGGAAGCCAAGCTGCAACAGAAGCAGGAGAAGCGTCAGGAGGTGAACAAGCATGGCATGATTCCCGTAGCAGTGAAACTGCAAACGGCTACCGCCTCCCAGGTTACCAATAAGAAGAACACTAAATTGGATCAAAAGGGTCTGAATCGTTCCATGGACATCAAAATTGAGAACTTTGATCTGGCCTTTGGCGAAAAGTAAGTCCAAAAATAATCCCCTAGCGCCCTCACCCCCAAGTTGATCAATCATGTTTTTTTTTATCACAGAGTACTCCTGCAAAATGCGAATCTGCTGCTATCCTTTGGGCGCCGCTATGGTCTGGTTGGACGCAATGGTCTGGGCAAGACCACCATGCTGAGGATGATTGCAGAACGACAACTGCAGATCCCCTCACACATCTCAGTGCTGCATGTGGAACAGGAGGTGGTGGGCGACGACACGACCGCCGTCGAAAGTGTCCTCGAGTGTGATACTGAGAGAACGAGGCTCCTGACAAGGGAAAAGGAAATCCTGGCTGCTCTAAACAATGGCGTGCAGGATACGACCCTGTCCAATGAGCTGAGCGAGACGTATGCTGCCCTTCAGAACATCGAGGCAGACAAGGCGGTGGCCCGTGCATCTGTGATACTTAAGGGTCTTGGCTTCGACGCTGACATGCAACTGCGGCCGACCAAATCGTTCTCCGGTGGCTGGCGCATGCGCTTGGCCCTGGCTCGTGCACTCTTTTCAAAGCCGGATCTGCTGCTCCTCGATGAGCCGACTAACATGTTGGACATCAAGGCCATCATCTGGCTGGAAAATTATCTGCAATCGTGGCCCACCACGATCTTGGTCGTATCTCACGACCGCAATTTCCTGGACGTAGTACCCACGGACATTGTACATCTACATTCCCAGGAGCTGGAGGCATACAAGTAAGATACATATATATGTGGATATGCGGCTGGCTAACAAATCTCATTATCATTCCGCAGGGGCAACTATGAGCAGTTCGAAAAGACTAAAACGGAGAAGATGAAGGCTCAAAGACGCGAATACGAGGCTCAAATGGCTCATAGAAATCATGTCCAGGAGTTTATTGATCGTTTCCGTTACAATGCCAATCGTGCCTCATCTGTACAATCCAAAATCAAGATGCTGGAGAAGCTGTAAGCCTCACAAATAATCGTTTGTCTTCACAGTTCAGATATATCTCTTTTCCCCTCCCATACAGACCCGAACTCAAGCCCGTGGAGAAGGAAACGGTCGTCACGCTCAAGTTCCCAGAGGTAGAGCCACTAAATCCCCCCGTTCTGGCCATTTCTGAGGTCTCCTTCCGCTACAATCCCGAAGACCCTTTGCCCATTTTCAAGGGTGTCAATCTGTCGGCCACCTCGGACTCGCGCATCTGCATTGTGGGCGAGAACGGAGCGGGTAAATCCACGCTGCTCAAGATCATTGTCGGCCAACTGAGCACCATTCACGGCAACATTGTCCTGCATCGCGGCCTGCGCATTGGCTACTTTGCCCAGCACCATGTGGATCATCTGAATATGAACGTGACGTGTGTGGGCGTCCTGGCCGAACTATTTCCGGGTCGCCCCGATGAGGAGTACCGTCGTCAGCTGGGTAGCTTTGGTTTATCCGGACCCCTGGCACTGCAGAGCATTGCCAGCTTGTCTGGTGGACAAAAATCACGTGTGGCCTTAGCAAAGATGTGCATGGGTAAGTGGGGGACTATAAAATCCATCTCAATCTCACAATCCTAATAATCATTAAACGGTTCAAATTGATTCAACAGCGGAACCCAATTTTTTGGTGCTCGATGAGCCTACCAATCACTTGGATATCGAGACAATTGATGCCTTGGGCAAAGCCATCAATGCCTTCAAGGTAGATTTCATCAAACTACGAGTATTCAAAAATGTGAAGCCCATTGTTATACTTTCAGGGCGGCGTCATCTTGGTCTCTCACGACGAGCGTCTCATTAAAGTCGTTTGCAAGGAGCTCTGGGTGTGCGGCAATCGCACGGTTCGCGCCATCGAAGGTGGCCTGGACGAATACAAGCGTGAGGTCTACAAGGAAATCGAAGCGAATAGTTGAATTGTATTGTATTTTATTATCCAATGAATTTGTGAAACAGACTAGCACTAAATTTATAACAATATGTCCGTGACAAAGAAAACACTTCGGAAATGGTTCAACAATGTTTCCAAAGATAAATCTTCATTGTGGTTTTCCTAAGCATCGTTCGATTGTGATCAAGGCTGACTCAGTTTCCGGCGAAGCTCAAATAGCAACAGCGTCAGTGCAGATGCCACATTCAGGCTATCAATGCCAGCTGCCAGGGGTATATACACGCACTTTCCCTTGCCTCCCACTAGGTTCATGAAGCTGTAAGAAATAGTGTCTAAGTCTTTACATGACTATTGAGATCAAAAATCTCTTACCTGTAGGCTTCTTCACTCACGCCGTGGCTTTCTCCGCCAATAATGAGCAAATTGTGGGTTCCAATCTGTGCGATGTCTGCATAATCGATGGCCCGGCGATTGGCCAGCTTCTCCTTATTGCTCTCCGCTATGAAAACATGGCAATCATCAGCTGCATCGGCAGGGATGGTCATGGAGAGCTCCTCCCATGAAACATCGTCGCGTATGGGTACGCGGAACTGACCGCCACAGCCGCCGCGCAGGGCCTTCGACTCCCAAGGATCGCAACAGCCGCGGGTGATCACCACTTGACTGCAGGGCAGTGCGGCGCAGGTCCTTATAATGCTTCCCAGGTTATTGGGCTCCCTTATATTGTCACACACGACTGTAATGGGCAGGGGCTGGCTGCCAAGCCGCTCTTGCTCGGCCAGGTTTTTCTCCAATCCCTTCTCCGAGGGCCGATCGAAGACGGCCAACAGGCCAGGGGGCGTCACCAACGAGGACCAAGTCTTTAGGTCATGTTGTGGCACTTTGTAGATCTTTGTGTGGGTCTCCTGCTGGGCTTGGGCCACTTCCTCTTTTAACAGGGCCAACTGATCTTTCTGGCTGAATATGAGGGTACTCATTTTGAGGCCGCATTGCAGGGCCTCCTTTATGAGGCGCCTGCCCTCGATGATTATCTGCCGGTTCTTGTCGCGACGCTTCCTGGACCGCACTGTAGTCAACAGGGTGCTGGTCAGCGGATCCTGCAGTGTGAGACGCACAAACTCCAGATTCAATTCGCTGTCCTTGATGACTGCTGCTGGGACTGGTGTTGGTCGTGGAGCAGGCGGAATGCTGAGCTTGGGTGGTGTCACAGAGAAACTCTGATCTTTCCCTTTTTTTTGGGGTTTAGCTGTTCCCTTATACCGATTCTTGCGTAAAGCTTCCCGCGTGCTAACCGGCTCATGCTTTAACAAGGAATGCTCAAAGAGATTGGCCTCTATATCCAGTGCATCTGTGATGTCGTTTTTGGGAACACCTGAGCTGCTCGATCGCAGCACATTAAAGTTGTTCACATGCCTTAAATTTGACTGAAAAGAGCGTTTTAAGATGTTCAAAAACATTATTGGGTTTTTTCACTTGTTGTTGGCAGTGCTGCCAGTTTAGCATATTTCAGGTTATATCTAGCATTTGTTATTTGTTATTATATCTGAAATTTGAAAAATTCTTATTTAAGCAATTTAGTATAGACATACACTGCATCGTTATTAAAGACCTACCTGTGCTATATTTTGTCTTTTTTAGTAAGTTTTGGCACATGTTTTTCGAATCTAGCTTGTATTAACCCTGAATTTTTGGCAGCCCTGGTTGTCATTTTAAAATATCGCATGCATGCAAATATCGAAACAACATAAAAAGGGCTGTTTTGTTTGTATCGAAAATCAAATATTTGGCGCAAATAAGAATTAATAAATATAATTAGAAATTTCATTCTTTATTAATAATAATTCATTATTAATTGGTTAATTAACCAACACAACTTCGGTGCTTACAACGCGCTTGCCAGGTGGTTTGCTGAGTTTTACCTCGCTCGCTTCCGCCAGAGCACGCACACTGCACAAGGAAGAGTGAGATAGAGCTATAGAAAGATTTCATTTGTTCCTTCTGGCTATAATACTGATCCGATCTGACTCAGGCTCCTTGCTCTTTGGATTGCCCATACGGAGGGTCCTCTCCTGGCTGGAAGGGAAGCTGAATGCTGATTTTGTTGGATTTTGGGAGTTAGCAATAGATAAACAATAAAGAGCAAATGTTCAAGTTTTTGAATATCTTTCTTTGATTTTCAAACAAATTTTTTGAGTGATTAAAATCATCGTATTATATCTACGTTGCTTTGCCTTTAACATCTGAAAATCGAGCATCACTTGGAGGAAAGTGCCGCTGCACGAACACTCGCCAACCAATAATATAAATATATTTTATACAGCACATTATTCTATACGAGTTTGAACGAATTTGTGTCCATGTGGAAGCCTGGCAAGCCTGATTTATACGAGAATAATGGCGGCACTGTTTTGGCCATTGCCGGAAAGGACTTCGTGGTCATTGGCGGGGACACACGTTTGAGCAGCGGCTGTGCAATTCTCTCGCGGACACAGACCAAGTTGTGTCCTCTGTCCAAGCAGATGGTGGTGGCGGCCACAGGCTGCTGGTGCGACGCCGTCTCGCTGACTAATCTGTTGAAGGTGAAGCAGCAGGGCTACGAGAACCAGCACCACAAGGTCATGAGCATCGAGTCCATGGCACAGATGCTCTCCGTGGTCCAGTACCAGCGACGCCATCTACCCTACAACGTCTCCCCCATTTTGGGTGGCATCGACCAGGACGGCCAGGGGGCCGTATTCTCTTACGATTGCATCGGCCATTTCGTCCGTGAAAGCAGCCGTGTCGAGGGGACAGCCGTCGGCATACTGCAGCCGGTGCTGGACAATCAGATTGGCTACACTAAGAAGGATCTCCTTGATGAGACATCCGAGCAGCCGGCGCTAACCAAGGAGCGTGCCCTGGCCATCGCCAAAGATGCCTTCATCACGGCCGCGCAGAGCGACGTGTTCACCGGCGACTCTGTGATTATCAATGTAATTACAAAGGATAGCATTAAGGTCGAGAAGATGCAGCTGGGCAAGGATGAGTTCTAATTCACTCCCATCGCCTTTTCCTTTAACACTCTCTCTTTCGTTTTCGTTGCTCATTAAATTATCATTTACATAGCACTATGATTACTTTTTCGCAGTCAAAAACTGCAACTCACAAATGCTCTCCAGCTGCGTCACCGGGAAGTGCATCAACAGCGACAGGATCAACTGCAACATCACCTGCAAGGCGAATCAGTTCAAGTGTGCGGCCTTCAATTGATGCCCATAGACCCCGAAATGTATCCTTCTTGTATCCCTCTTTCAGTTAAAAACAATTCGACGGGTTGTCGACCAGCATGCAAATGCTATGGCTGGGACTGCCACTCGAATGCATCAACGAGTGCGGTACCAACGAGTCGGGTCAGATGTGTGGGGCTGTACCAAAGTGCCGCCAGGATCAGTTCCATCGAAGATCTTCTGCTGCGACGACCAGTACAACTGCATCGATGGCTCCGCTACTGTGGTGGGCTTCTTCCAGACGGACGATGTCTTTGACACCCTCATCAGGCCCAAGGACACGCTGGCAACCATGAAGATTACATTCCGAAATTTCAGTTGTAATGAAAAATATACTTTTATTTCACTTTCAATGTTTGTGTTAGCAGTTAATAACAATTTCAAATTAATTAAAAACTAATCGCGCGTTCGGTTCTTCCGCTTGGATGTTTGCGTAGTTTCGTTAAGCATTCATTCATAACAAAATACAATAATTTAAAATAACAATTCAAAAGTCAAACGCCTTAAATTGGAAGGAGTGTGGTGAGTGGGGTGGGTTGGGGAGAGCTATGTAAAACAAGGTTAATACGGAAATGCGATGTAAACAATTAAAACATAAGAAATTCATCTAAATTGGGCTTCATGCGGTTGTTTAAATTCAAGGATATAAATAAGTTCTTAAAATATTCATCGTTAAAGGTATTCTTCATAATAAGTTCCATTTTAGCCATTCTCCAAGGCCCATTCTTCACGAATTTTGTTCATAACAGTTTAAAAACTAGAATTACTACTATCACCGCTGCGATTTATGTATGTACATGGCTACGGGCTATTATCTGTTAAGTTATGTTCCATAATATATTAAGCAATGCCTCTAAATGTAAGCATGCACATAGTATATGTACATGGCTGAGCCTCAGCGCAAACTAGGCGCTGGGCGTGACCGAGTTCGAGCTACTGCTGGTTTGGTTGTTGGTTTTGCGCTGCCTGGCCCCGCGGCCGGACCACAGGTACGACAAATCAATCGGCTGCTCCTGGGCCGTCTGGGCATCCATACACTTCAACTTTACGGTCTTCAAAACGTTCTCCAAGCGTGAGCGCTTCTTCTCGAGGACCTGCAATGGATGGAACGGATAAGCAATTGGTGGCAATTTAGTTTGGAAAGGGACTCGCAGTACACTGTACCTGTCCATTGGGCGCCACTGGGGCCACAACATGTACCGTTGTTGCTCCTCCCGTTGCTTCTGCGGCTGCCGCACTATTCCCACGTTGCTTTCTGCCTCCTGCTTTCTGCTGCTGCTGCTGCTCCTGTCTTCCTGAAGTCTTGTGCATCGTTGCGGGCACAGCTCCTCCTACTTCTAAATCAGTCTTATGCTTCTTCGTTTTCAGCAACGAGGGATCCACATCATGGGGCTGTAGAGACATTGAATTATTAGCATTTGGTTTACTTTGAGGTTGCAAAAACTCGTATTTAACATTACCGCATAGCTTTTGCAGATCTTCAGCTTTTCGGGGAATTTGCGGAAGGCATAGCTCTTAGTGCAGGCCGGATGGTTGGCTTTGGCTTTGGAAAAGAATCTCGCCGTCTTGTCCACCCGCAGCTCGCAGATGAAACAATGATCCTCGTCGGGGCACTCCATTGGACGGCCCTTGCAAAATGTGGTACGATCCAAGACCCAGCACCGACCAATGACTAGCTCAATGGGCACCACCTCGTAGAGGGAGACGCGAACCACCTCATTGGGATAGAAGCGGCGCGAGGGCTCGTGGAAGGTCTCGTGGGGTCGCAAGAAATGGTGGCCGAAAATGAAGCGTTTCCCATCATCATTCTTCCACAAGTGCTCCACTCGAAAGATGTCGCATTCCTGGTAGTCAATGGCCCCAATTGTCTCGTAGGTATGCTTCTGACTGGGTAGAATGTTGCCGGCCGCATCCTTGATGGGTATATCGCGTAGCACATACACAGCGTCGCCCTGTCGGACCTGCAGATTGCCCCGCATGAGGGTGAGGAAGTAGCGATGGCCCTCTTCGGTGTATTCGTCCAGGGGTATCTCCCGATCCACTTCTCGCGGCTCGCACCGCTCGCACTGGTAGTTGTCCGCATCAATGTCCGCCTTGGTGCACTCCGTATGCTGCCAGACCATGCACTTGGCGCACTGAATCATCAGACCCTCATCTTTGTAGAGGCCGCAAATGCAGCGAATCACATCCTCATCGGGCGATGCCTCTACGGCGGGCAGGGGCACAGTGGCCAGAGCCAATGGAGCCACCTCTGGGATCTCTGGGCGTTTCTCCTCCACCGGTGCAGCCTCCTCCTTCGGCCTGAAGCTCTGCAATGACTCTGACTCGCCCAAAATCTCCAGCAGATGTGTATAGCAGGCCATCTTTTGTTGCTCGTAGCACTCCAGCAGCTTCTGCACCGCCTTGGACTTGCCCTCGTCATCGCTATGCTGCTGCTTGGCCTCTGCAAAGAGTTGCAGCATCTGCAAATCGTATTCCAGTGGCGTCTTGTAGTGTCCCTGCTCGACATGGGCTTGTATTGACTTGAACTCCACGCGGGCGGCCGAGCCAGTACCTGAGCCATGAGTCTTTCCATTCGAGTTTTTCATGGCCTTCTTTTTCTTATTGCTGGGCACAGTCATCAGGAGTTCGGACATCTTCAGAGCCTCCACTGCGTTGCAAATGTCTCTCAGAATCACGGCCATTTTGGCCATCTTGTCCAGCTCTGGATCCTGGACGGCCTGGGTGAGGCCGCGGGTCTTCATGTTCCTTTGCGTGCAGAGAGCCGAAATCTGGGTAGCCAGCAGCGAGTTGGAGGATGGCGTAGAGGGTCGACTTCCAGGCAATCCGTCGCCATTGGAGGCCGCATGTGTGGGCGAATCAGATGCTGCCGCTCGCTTGGCCTGCAATTTGCGAATCTGTTTGAGAGAGATAGAGAGAGAGAGAGAGAGAGAGAAAGCATTAAGAGGCAATCCTTTTGGGGCTTATTAGATCGAAGCATACTTTCTCAAAGTTCCGGATTAGGAACGCATTAAACTGTTTGACCAACTTCTTCTCCTTCTCGGAGAGTGGCTGCATCTTGGCCTTGGCCACGGCCAGTGCAGCTGGGCTCTCCTTGCCCGTCATCCTCTGGGCATGCTTCTTGGCCTTGTGCTTCCGCTGGCGGCCGTTGCGGGCCGGACAACCCTCCACGGGCTTGGCCTCGACGGCAGGCAGAGGCTTCACTCGCTGCGACTTGCCACCAATCACGCCCCTGCACTGGGGCATATTGCAGCGACAGGGCTGACCCTCGGATGGATTGAACAGCGAGAAGTTGTAGTCGTAGGTGAGCTCCTCGCCCTGCTCGATGGGCCGCTTGGCAAACAGAACCATGCGGGACAGTCCGTTGACGCTCCACTTCTGCATCTCGCAGTTGGGCTCGCACGAGTGGTTCACAAAGCGACAGTCGCTGCCCATGCGCTGGCCATCGATGACGAGCCCCCCATCCAGATGGAGGCAGTAGTGATGCGTGTCGTTCAGATAGATGCTGGCCATCCGCTGCTTGAACTCCCGCTCGGTGACCACCTCGCCCACGTACTCGAGAATGTAGGTGCCCTTGGCGATGGGCAGCTTGGTCCGCACACCCCAGCCCTTGTCCAGCGTCATGAATCGCTCTACGCCGGGGGCCACCTCATGGCGTTGGATCTTCTGGTTCCTGCACTTCTCCGCCGCCGGGCAATTGCTGGGCGAGCACTCAGTGTAGACCATGCGATTGAGACAGTTGTCCAGGCAGGCCTTCTCCCCCTGGTTCTTGCAATTGCAGGTGGGGTGGTCGAACCCGGCCAGATTCGGACGCACCGACTCCGCATAGACATTTGTGCGGATCTTCCGATAGTTCCACGAGGGGACAATGTGCCGCGTGGGAAGCTTATCGTTGGTGTACGCCCACCAAATGTCGTAGGGCAGCTCAAAGTCCATTTCCGTTTGTCGGTAATACTTCTCGCAGTAGGGCGGTGGCGGCAGAAGGCTGCCACCCTGCGCAACATGCTGCTCCTCCTGTCCTGTTGCTCCCGGCTTCTTGTTCACCTTGTTCCCTGGCGGCGGCATCGGCGACTGCTTATAATAATTTGAGAACAGTCCGGCCACCAGGTAGTTCTTCTTCACCTTCGAATACTTGCGCTGGGAGGCAGAGACCGTTGAAACAGTCGAGGCTTTGTCCTCGCTGCCAGCATCACTCAAGCTGGCATTGTCGGGCGGCAGGGGATGGAGCGATTCACTGACGGGCAGAGGATCATGTTCGATGGGGATTTTCTCCAGGCGCTTGGCCTCTGCCGCAGCATCGATTTCCTCCTGCGTGGCGTGCATTTCCATAGGGGAAACCACCTCCACGGGCACTGGCAGAACTGTGGAAGGCTGTGGCGGGTCCACGACTGTGGCCTGCAGATTCTTCCTACGCTTCAAGCGAATCTGACAGCTCTTTAGGCCAACGCCTGCCGGAAGCTTGATGTTGTTCAGCGTCTGTGGTGGCTTCACCTGTTGCGGCGCTGCAGCGGGATGTTCCACTTCCACTTTTGGCTTGGGCTGGCGTCCACGCTTCTTGGCCGGAGGCTTCACATCCAAGACGGGCGCGGGAGGCGGTGGGGGCACCACAACAGGGAGCGCCTCCTTGTCTTTGGGTCTTCTTCCTCGCGGTCTGCCTCTGGGGGCCGGGGTCTGCGGACGCTGGAGACGCTCCAGGGCCACCACGGACAGGCGCGGTGCCCTCTGATTGCTCCGGGCAACGAAGGTCTCCCTGGCCTCGCCTATCAGGGGAACACGCTCACAATCCAGCAAGGGATTGGCTGGGATCTGGACTTGGGCGCTGCTGGAGCTCCTCGTTTCCCGAATGGGCTGCAAGGGCTCCTCGTCCGCTTGCTGCATGCCGAGAATGGGATGATCAACCATCACGACTGCTGGCTGCTGTTGCTGTTCCACGCTGACTTTCCTTTTCTTCTTTTTCACTGTGGGAAACCCAGTGCGATTGATCTTCTTCCGCTTCCGCTTGAGCAGGAGATTGCCGCCGGTCTTGTGGAGCAGTGTCTCCACCACCCGCTGACCGATTTCCTTTTTGGTATCCTCTTTGATGTCCAGGGCCGAGAGCAGCGGTGACTCCACCTCGGTCTTGGTAATGACGGATTCGTTTAGCTTCCCAATGGGAATCTGTATTTCCAGCTCCACCGATGGCTCGAATATGCCCGGCGGGGGATAGCTTCCGGATGGCGATTGCAGCTGGATCAAGTCCCTCGCGGAGTGGGGCACCTTCTGCTGCTTGGCTACCCCTCCGCGCCGCTGCTGCTTGAGGGAGCCCAGCGAACTGGGACTGATGTCCAGCAGCTTGCCGCCACTGATGGAATTGTTGTCCACCACAATCCGCAGCGGAGAGTTGCTGGCCGATGAGGCAGCAGCGGCAACGCCTGCCGCCGCGGGTTGCTCCAGCAGGTGCCGCTTCTTGGGCGTCAGAGCGGACTTTCCACTCTTTGCATTGAACTGCGCCTGCGACTTGGTGGAGGCAGTGCTCTTGGCCGTCGCAGCAGCTGCCGCCCAGGCCTCGGCATTGAGTTTGCCATTGGCAAAAGCCGCCTCGCCCAGGGGACGCTCGCCGGGAGTGAGCAGATAGTGGCGCTTCTTCAGCGGCAACTTGTGATCGTCGGGGCTGGAGCTGGAGTTGCTCTGCGACTTCTTGTGGCGCCTCTTGGCTGTGCCGTTGCTGCTGCCACTGCCATTGGGGGTTCCGCTGACGCTCGCATTGGCGCTGGCCGAGAGCATGGCAAAGTCCACCAAAGGCTCGCTCAGCTTCCGCTTCTTTTGGGCCCGCTTGAGGGGCTTGGGCAGTGCCGCAGCGCCCGACGCTGCAGAGCCGCCTCCTCCGCCATTGAGGACCAACTGCTGTGCGGTATTGGGTGCCGCCAGGGTCGCCTGCAGCTTGGTGGCCTCGGCCAGCAGCTTCTCCTTGCCGCTGCTGCCAGTGAGTCGATCATCCTGAATGCGACAGCGGGAGTGGAAGGTGCTGGTGATGATCTCGATCTCAGTGAGCAGCTTGGAGTCAATGTTCAGCGACTTGCTGTGGCTGAAGCTCTTGCGTCGATGTCGGCGACGCACGCGCGACACCCCAGAGACATAGCTGCTGCACATGCTCGCCGCCGAGGAGCGTCTGGACTTGATCTTGCAGGAGGACTTGCTGGGGGCAGGGGTTTCCTTGCGTTGGTTCATCATTTTGCTGATGAAAATCTCGGGATTGGTGGTGGGTAGGCTGCTGCTACCGCTGCCGCCGCCACGACCGAAATACTGTCCTGTGGTCACATACCGATTGATTTCCCCATACTTCTTGCTGGCACTCGTCGTGGGCAGACTCTGGAGACTGGGCTTGCTGATGTACTCGTTGCTCTCCTCGCTGCTCTGGCCCAGAGAGAGGCCGGCTAGTAGCAGTATGTCCAGGTCGTCGGTGGGGTCCTCTTGGGCCGCTCCATTCTTCAGCAGCATCGAGGCCCTTCGCTTGCGTCGCATCCTCATCCCAGACTTGCCCGACTCTTTGCAGTCGCTGCGATAGCCACAGCTCTTGGCCCGACTGCGGCGACTCATGCAGCTCTTGGTGCTGTAGCGACTCTTGCAGCTGGCATCGGACTTGTACCCGGAGTTGTGGTTGTGGGAGCTCTTCTGGTGCCGCACACTGCCGTAGTCCGAGACATAACCGCTTTTGGCGGCCAGAATCTTGCTGCATATTGTGGTGCTGGCACCTCCCGCGCCGCTAGCCGCACCCGCACCCACACTCACGCTGCGCAGCCTGAACTTTTTGTTCACATCGATCTCCCGCCACAGAGGGTCCAGCTGCAGCTCTTCCTTGTTCGTGCTAGAGCTGGGTTTCTTGTTGTTCTGCCGGCGCTTGTTCCTGGGCGACGGATACAGGACTCGCTCTGTCGCATACATTCGCTTGTCCAAATAGGCCATATCGATCTTGGGCTTGTTGCTGGTCGCAGCGGCTGGCGCTCCGGCTGTGCCAGACGGCACAATATTCTCAGTTTGCATTTTGGGCGAGGGCGTGGTACTCTGTGTGGTGCTGGTGGTGCTTATGACACCCGAGTCGGCCGATTCATTGATGGCAGGACCAGAGCTTCGAGATGGCGGCACCACTACTGGCGTTTTCTTGGGCCTACCGCGACGCTTGCGGGGAACGTTTGCCAGCAGTTGGGTTTCCTCTTTCGCTTTTGGCAGCTGCTTCTCCGTCAACTTTGAGTTTCCGGTCTGGCCCAGCATCTGGGTCTTTTCCATGAAGTCCTGCAGCAAGGTGGATTGGTATTGGGGCAGATTCTTCGATTTGGCAGCCTTTCGAAAGCTGCCCTCGACGGTGGTGTCCTCGGTGTCGCTCTCCACTCGCTTGATGGCCGCCTGCACCAGATTGGGCAGATCATTGTCGCTCGAAGAGATGCCAATGTCGAGAGGTTTGCTGGCGGACTGGGCTGCCTGGCTTATGGCCGTCAGCAGGAGACGGGGGGCACGCTGCTGGTGAACCTTCAGTGGTAGATCATCCTCAGAGTCCGAGGAGAAGGCAGAAAGCATCCCTTTCTTTGACTTTGCAGTGTGTTCTGCGTGTTGCTGGGTTTTGTTATGTGTGCTGCTGCTGCCGCTGGTAATTTTCTTGCGCTTCACTTTGATTTTTTTGCTAGCTGCTTTATTTTTAGCCTCTGAGCAGCCGGATTCCGTGTCCTGGGTGGACATCTTTCTAGACTTTAAGGGATTCTTGCAAATGACGCTCTGATGATCCTTTCGACTGGGGGCTGTGCCTGGGGCTGGGGCTGGCGCTGGGGCTGGGGCTGGAACTGATGCTATTTTTGATGATGCGGGTACCAGGGGGCGAATGGCTGAGATTCTCATGCGCAGTCCATCTGTGTCCGAACGTTGCACGACACTGAACTGTGTGGCTGATTTCGCAGACTTCGATTGGCTCGATTGATCCGTAATGGAGTCAGTTTCCTGTAAATTCCAAGGTTACTTAAACATTGATGCACTAATACGGATTACGGATTATGGATATGCACTTGCCTCATTTTCACTGCCGGATTCTTGTGTACGTTGCGTTTCCAGAACCTTTGCTGCTGCTGATGTCTCATTTTGGCCACTGCTCATATTTTGGTGTCGCGTAGAAGCTGCAAGATGGGAAGTGCGACGATTAGCTGCGGCCACAAACGAGAGATGTTTTTCGACAATGCCTTAAATTTAATCGCATTTAAAGTAGGTCACACCGTAGGCGCTGTGTTGTGGGACAGCGGGACGCGCGGGCGGTAGGCCGTCGTCGGAGGGCCCCCGCGCCAACCAACACCAACTCTTTTCACACACTTACGCTTTGTGATTTTCTCGCTAGCACTTCACCTGCGGCTTTAGTTCAAGTGTAAAGAGTCAATGAATAACCGAGTTAGTGCTTTATTCATTGCATTTGCAGTTTTATATTTGCCTCTGGCTTGTGGCTTGTTTTGCTTCTTAAAATGGCGCCGTTTTCACTTTTGGTGCAGTCGCTGCTGCTGCTGCTTCTCTGCTTTGTTCGACGCCCGACGGACGGCAACGACAACGACGCAACGTTGCAATGCTTTTCTTTTCGCATGCAGCACATTCAATTTAGATTCACTCTTATGCTGCACGCGGGCAACGGGTGGGGGCGCGCGTCAATTTATTAATTTAATCTTAATTTGGCGCAACAACAAAAATCCAAGCAACCAAAAAATTTACGAACATAAATAAATAAAGAAATAGTGTTGGGTGCAGTGTGACCGCGGATTTATTGAATCTAGTATGTGTGTACAGCTGAGTGACCGTATACAAATAATCTCACCCATGCAATGAAATACTGAAATCGATAGAAGCTTTTTTCGAGCATATGATTTTCAGAAATATACCGTAAATATACCGATATAAAAACCGATTTTAATACACTTAACCCCCCACTATTTAAACAGGTGAATAATTTCCGTTGAACAGCGGAAAAAAACACTGTTTTTATATCTCTTGGCTTAAAAGTCATGAACACAATATCTTGAAATGAAAATGTAGTACCCACTAGTCAGCAAAGGGTTAATCGTTCTCTCTTCGTCATTGGAAATTATATTCCTCGATTACAACATATTACCAGCTAAGATCAATTTTTCCCAATTAATGAAATGAATCAACTTTTCACAAGATTGACTAATTTCCAAAACTATCTTTTTTTTTGAAGAATCGAATATATAAAATAATTTCTTAAAAATACTTAAAATACTAAAAAAGAGTGTGACCTAGAGGTGTGTTTACACTGGACACCCATATTTATTACAAAAATTCCATTAAAAAATATCACAGAAACTAAATCTCTTTCGCGTAAATTTCTTGTACACATATATTAACGAGCATGAGCGGAAAGCTAACAAAGGCAAGCAGCGCCTCCAGCAGCATGCTATACGGCTCCGTATACTCTGCGGAATCAATAAAAGTAATTGCCGAGAGCATTGGCGTGGGCACCTTGTCGGACGATGCGGCCAAGGAGCTGGGCGAAGACATATCCATCAAGCTGAAGCGCATTGTCCAAGATGCGGCCAAGTTCAGTAACCATGCCAAGCGGCAGAAGATCCTGATCAGCGACATTGACATGTCACTGAAGGTGCGCAATGTGGAGCCGCAGTATGGATTTGTGTCCAAGGATAACATTCCCTTTCGCTTCGCCACGGGCGGCGGTCGCGAGCTGCACTTCACCGAGGACAAAGAGATCGATTTGAGTGAAATCACAGCCAACAACGCGGTGAAGATACCACTGGACACAACCCTACGCTCCCACTGGTTTGTGGTGGAGGGCATACAGCCCACGGTGCCGGAGAATCCGCCGCCACTCTCGAAAGACTCACAGTTCGTGGACTCGGTCAATCCAGTGATCAAACTGGACCAAGGCCTGAACAAGGATGCTGCCGGAAAGCCAACCACTGGAAAGATTCACAAGCTCAAGAACGTGGAGACCATCCACGTCAAGCAGCTGGCCACGCACGAGCTGTCCGTGGAGCAGCAGTTGTACTACAAAGAGATCACCGAGGCCTGCGTCGGCTCCGATGAGCCACGCCGCGGCGAGGCCCTGCAGTCGTTGGGCTCTGATCCTGGCCTGCACGAGATGCTGCCTCGCATGTGCACTTTCATAGCCGAGGGCGTCAAGGTTAATGTGGTGCAGAACAATCTGGCTCTGCTCATCTATCTGATGCGCATGGTGCGTGCCCTTCTGGACAATCCATCCCTCTTCCTGGAGAAATACGTAAGAAGTCCGCGAGACAGCTCTATTCCATGTCTAATCTCTTGCCTTTATCGTTGATAGCTTCATGAACTAATACCCTCGGTGATGACCTGCATTGTGTCCAAGCAGCTTTGCATGCGCCCCGAGCTGGACAACCACTGGGCATTGCGTGACTTCGCCTCCCGCCTGATGGCCCAGATCTGCAAGACCTTCAACACATTGACCAACAATCTGCAGACCCGTGTGACGCGGTAGGTATTCAGTATTTCCTTGATCGAGACACACATTAATTCCCTTTTCCCCTCGACAGCATCTTCAGCAAGGCTCTGCAGAACGATAAGACACATCTGTCGTCGCTGTACGGCTCGATTGCGGGCTTGTCGGAACTGGGAGGGGAGGTCATCAAGGTGTTTATCATACCGCGGCTCGCATTCATCTCGGAACGCATCGAGCCCCACCTGCTGGGCACCTCCATCAGCAACACGGACAAGACTGCCGCGGGACACATACGCGCAATGCTTCAGAAATGCTGCCCCCCGATACTGAAGCAAATGCGTCCGCACCCAGACATAGCCGACGAGTACAAATCGGACTTTGGCTTTCTGGGTCCGTCGCTATGTCAGGCCGTGGTGAAGGCACGCAACGCTCCGGCCAACATGGTCACGATCTCCTCGAACACCATTAACACGGCGCCCATCACGAGTGCCGCTCAGACCGCCACTGCGATTGGACGTGTCACAATCCCCAGCTCGCAACGTCAAGGGTATAGCAATAAAAAGAGCTCTCAATGTGTCCCATCTTATTCCCCGATCTTCTTCCCGACAGAAGCCCTGTAGTCTCGACCCTGCCTCAGATACGCGCCCTTCAGTCCAATCAGCAGCCACAAAAGTTCGTTATAGTCACACAGAACGCACAGCAGCAGCAATCCCAGCAGGCAAAAGTGGTGCGCAGGGGCAGCTCGCCGCATAGTGTGGTCCTGTCGGCCGCCTCCATTGCGGCGAACACTTCCAATTCGAACTCCTCCTCGGGCAGCGGCAACGTCAGCAACCTGAACAGTGGCGGCAGCCTGCTCTCCTCGCGGAGTAACGACAATGTGTGTGTTAGTGGAGATGGCGAAGGCCAAGAGTTGTCGGGTATAACAGTTGATTCTTTTTAGAGCACCCTAGATGCCAACTCGCTGATCATCGAGACGGAAATTGTGCGCGCTCCGCCCGAACTGGACGATCTGACCCATCTCGAGTGACACACAACCAATCACGAGTCCCATTCATAGTCGTTCATAGAAATTCATTTTAGAGACCCTAATAAAAGTACTTTAAACATTAGACCGAAGCTTTGTAGTGCAACCTACCCCAAAAAAAAGCGCCACGCATGCAGCACGCAGAACGCATGTGCGGAATGTCAGTCAAGTGGCAGGCTATTGATTTTTCCACCACTCACAGTCCAGAGGTATACACGCACAAAGAGCGCTCTGCGGGAAAGAGAGCATACACAACTCATTTGTAGATACCCATCGCAGGACAAAGGCAAAGCTCAGGCCAGCACCAGCAGCAGTAGCAGCAGCAGCACCAGCAGCAGTAGCAGGGGATTTCTTGGAATTTTTGTACAGGAATTTTGACATTAATAGCAGAGCAGAATGCATGCCAGATTTGCCGATTCCGATCCCGCGTCCCCGGACAGCGGTGACCGCATTGAAACGGAGACCCTGGAGTATCGCATCGAGGTGTTCAAACAGAATCCCAAGAACATGGCCGCACTGCACGAGATGCTCGATGAGGTGGTGCTGCGCGCTGAAACGGAGGCCAACAAGCGGGCTTTCGATGGCCAGAAATCGCAACAGGTTAGCTAATCAATCCACTTAATCCTTTATTGGTGCATATTTTTTGCTGTAAAACTAATGCTGGATATTCGTGCTGTCACGTTGCAGGGCAAGGAGAAGCGTCCGAGTAAGTACACATTACGCATTCAAGAATTGAACGAATCCCCTTGCTTTTTATGGGAACGTAAACTTGCTGGGATCCACCTCTGACATGCATTTGGTTGTATAGAAGATCTTTTCACACGAATCCTTGTACGGTTTCTCTGTGAAAACAAAGAGAAAAGTGTATGCCAGAGAGACCTTCAGATCTCGCCTTGAAGCGGTTCCATTCAATGGCACTTACGCGCATCCCTGCATGCGTCTACGGACGCCCTGCCAGCCTCCAGCATTTCCGGCGGCAAGATGATTGGCAGCTGGGCATATGCTTTGGCGGCGCTGAACTCTCCCTTCTTGGTCACCGTGCCCGCCATCTGGGCAATGCACCTGGTATAGCACTGCAAGGGCACAGACATCACAGTGGGACTTACGTGGGGTGGGGTCTATTCCGTCCTTGACTCACCATCAAGTCCTGCGTGTGCTCCATACTGAAGTCCGCTGCGCGGATTCGATCCAATGTTTCGGTGGTCACCTTAAACTTGGGCTGACAGGCGCCGCGCAGCATGTCCATCGACTGCATCATCTGTTCCATGGTCACGGCCAGTCCTTGGTGCGGCAGCAGCCCGAGCAGCAGCTCCATTTGCAGGACGATGGCCAAAACCAGAGACGAGCTGTGTTTACAGTGCTTCATGATGCCAAAAAAAAAAACAATGACTCGCCTTTCCCGCTGGCTGGGGCCTTTATATGTGCGCACATTGGAGGATGGAGATGGGGCATGGGGCATGGGGCAGGGCAGGCTAACCTGGGGACAGGTGACCGGGTGGACCAGCAGGTGGTAATTAAGCGGAGCTTCTAATTAAAACACGCTTTCGCACGTAATACTCCCGATTCCATTGCATTCTCCTGTTCCGTAGTTATTTCTGTTCGATCGCATGCGATTTGTGCACTTTATTCCGTACTTTACTTTGGCCTCCCACACTCATCTTTGGTTATTTGCTTCTCGAATGCTTCTTGCACTAATCGGTCAGGTTTCGCCATACCAGATTTTAAGAACGGCAAGGTGGTGAATCGTGCTCGAGGATTTGTGGTGCGCATCTTCGATGCCATCTGCAATTGCGCCAACACCAATGCGGCCGCAGCCACGACGCGCTTCAAGCTGAGAAGCAACAGCGGTGGAGCAGCAGGAGCAGCGGGAGGAGGAGCTTCGTCTGGTAATGGTAAGCGCCAGCAATCCCAGGACGAACCGGAGACCCTGGCCCTAACCAAGAAGAAGCCTTCGGCCGAGGGCAAAAAGAAGAAGGGCGTCAGCATGGCCGATGATGTCCAGGCGGGCGTACGACTAATGGACTAGGCAAGCAATAATCCAATCTTGGAATACATATAATCAAAAGGAGTGGGCCAGTTCTGTATCCCCAAAGAGCGAACCCTTCATAAGGGATATCAATTATGTATCATCCTGATCACAGTCCTCCCCCAACTTTACACCAAATATCGTTTATACACTTACATATACATATATACTCTTTCTAATGGGCTATTCCCAAATGATTTCCTTTGCTCAAAATCGACAAACGCACAACAACAATTTGATACTGTCTTCCCCCTGAAGACCAAAGTCGTAGAATCGTATAAGATGTAGTGGGAAGCTTTAGCTTTCTTTTATTTTTGTTATCATTTCGTAAACCCAAATGTGATCCCAAAGATACAAAACCACACGATGAGCACAAGCAATGTTTTAGGGAGTAAGGGAAGACAAGGTCTATATAGTCTACATATATGGTCGGGTCTCTACGCCCTCTTAACTCTCGAAACGATAACGTTCTCGTTCTCCCACGCACAACACAATCAAATGTAGGCATGGCATTGCATTGCATTGCATAATACAAGTAATAATAATAGCGAAAGTATCAGATCAGAAGAGAAAAAACACTACAATGTCAGGTTTAACAACAGGTCTCTGTCAGCACTCCACCTAATTATAACTGTACTGTAGGATAAGTACGAGTATATTAAATTATATACCAATATACTATACCTATTTAGAGTGTGTTTACGTGTGTTTTTGTTTGGTTTTTGTAGCAAAAAAAACCCAAACCAAACAAAGGGTTCTTTAATAAATATACAAACATAAATGTGTACTGATTTTATATATGTATAAAGAAAAAACATATACATAGTAACTACTAACTTTCAAACCGAAGAGTCATTTCACAGGTTTCCTTAATCGCCCATAACCTACACGCTCTATATACACATGCATATGTATATTTTTGTGAGGACCCTTTTTGGAAGAGATTGATCTATCTATGTACAACCCACTCTAGGACCCCCAACTAAAGAAATAACTAGCGAGAGAACTTTGTATGTACTTGCAACAGGCAATAGTTTTGTATAAGATTTTGCATTTATTTTGTAATCACCCGAAATGCAAAGACCTCCCCCTCCACTCCACTCCCCTTCCCATCCCACCCATAGTTTGAATTTGTGGCTAAAAACAATTGAATATCCATCTACTATACATTATAAAATGTGCATAAGGCAAAGAGAAATGTTGTATTTAGTTAAACAAAAATATCAGCAATAAAATGTGTAACAAACGAATTCGAATTGGGACTATGCAGATCGCATCTCTGGGATAACCGACCCTACCATATAGGGATAGGGGTACGAGCCTTGGCCTCTTCTCCGCTCAATTGTATGCATCAGAAGTGCAACGCATTTGCCCACCAAGTTTTTTGCGATTCCGGTTGTGGCCTTTAATTGACTTATCCATTGTGTTGATGTACAGCCGTCAAAATGCAATTAAATATGGGTTCTAAGTGGCAAATCTATTTATATAGACAAATATTGCTTTTATGGAATCAAAACTCACCGAACCGCATCATTAGCCATGCACATCACGTTTTTCCCAGTTGGATCCCCCATGGGCTTCGTCATCGGATGTGCTCTGCTCCCAAGTGCTGGCGCAATGGCTACATTGAGATAACATTCAAAATTGGGTCTAAGCTCATAAGCATTAAAGGGGGGACCGGCATGGCAGTGGCCGGTCCTCTCCCTTTCAAAGATAAGCCAGTTGCAAAAAGCACAAATTGTTTAAGCAGATTACGAGTACATTGCATGTAGTTGTAGTATATAAATGTCAGTGCTGGGATCTTGGCGAGTAAACATGTTTCGAGCTCGGCTTTAAAGTACGCGACTTGCCTGATCGGCTCATCATTATAGTAGCTAGGAAAACCCAAAAGCGTCAACGCCACGAACAAGCGAACAAGTGCAATATCATCCGTCCGTCCCTCTGTCCAGACCAGTCCACAAGGTGAACGGCAGGCGAGAGTTGATCTGAGCTCGCTCTCGGCTCCCATATCGAAGCCGAAGCTCGTCCAGAGAACTACACAACGGCAGAACGGATTTGACTATCAACGGAAGCGCCACGCGATTAAGCATTGAGCAAAATTTCGAAAAATTCCTCACGATGATGCCACCGCAGTGGATGTTCTTGGCTCTTCTGGGCTTCGGCTTCGGCTGCCAGCAGATCCTCGCCAAGACTTACTCCAGCGACTACCTAGGCAAGAGCACATGGATTAATGGATAGATAATCAGTCTTAATCTTGACCGCACTACGATCATCTCACAGATCTTCTCGACTTGAACGACAACGACGAATTCCAATGGGGCGCGTCCGAGAATCAGCTGCAAAGCAATCACAGTGCGTTTAATTTTCTGTCGCGACATCGTCTCCAGAAGCGTCAGGCACCGGATGGGGACAGTGAAGGTGGCTCCCAGCTGCTGGTGAGTAATCAGCTTCCAAGGTTACCCTTCTGCAAGCACCAATCTCTTGCAGGAGAACAAGGATTACGGCCCCTGCAGTACACCGCTGGGTGAGTCGGGACGCTGCCGCCACATCATCTACTGTCGCATGCCGGAGCTCAAGGACGACGTGTGGCGTCTGGTCTCTCAGTTGTGCATCATTGAAAAAAGGTGAGACTCGTCTGCGATCTGTCCCAAACCTGCCCTGCTCTAATCCCCAATCCAATGCGTGACAGTTCCATTGGCATTTGTTGCACTGAGCAGGCGAGCAACTCCCACCAAAGCCCGCAGGTCGTATCCAATCCCGACCAGGAGGAGCCCCGCATTGTGAATCGACCGGAGCAGCGGGGCTGTGGCATCACCACAAGGCAGTTTCCAAGACTTTCGGGTGGACGACCAGCCGAGCCAGACGAGTGGCCCTGGATGGCGGCCCTGCTCATCGAGGGCCAGCCCTTCGTGTGGTGCGGCGGAGTACTAATAACAGATCGCCACGTCCTCACCGCCGCCCATTGCATCCACAGAAAGAAAAAGGAGGAGATATTCGTGAGACTCGGGGAGTACAACACTCACCAGCTGAATGAGACGCGTGCCAGGGATTTCCGTATTGCCAATATGGTTATCCACATCGATTACGATCCGCTGACCTACGAGAATGACATTGCCCTCATTAGGATCGACCGGGCCACGCTGTTCAACACGTACATCTGGCCAATTTGCATGCCGCCGGTTAGCGAGAACTGGGCTGGACGCAGCGCCATTGTCACGGGCTGGGGCACTCAGAAGCTGGGTGGGCCGCACTCCAACATCCTCATGGAGGTGGGTACCCCAAACACTCTCCAAATCTCCTAAAGCTCTTAAGCTAATACGATTAATTTAGGTCAATCTGCCCGTGTGGAAGCAGTCGGACTGCAGGGCTGCCATGACACAGCGTATTTCGGATACAGTACTTTGTGCCGGCCTGCCGGAGGGTGGTCAGGACTCCTGTCAGGGCGATAGCGGCGGGCCGCTGCTAGTGCAGCTGCCCAACCAGCGCTGGGTCACCATCGGCATTGTGTCGTGGGGCAACGGCTGTGGCGAGCCTCGCCATCCCGGTGTCTACACGCGCGTCGATCGCTACCTCGACTGGATCCTGTCCAATGCGGATGTATAGATGCGATTTATGTACATTGGCTTAGGTTTAGCAAATGCTTTTGTATTGTCTACATACACTAATTAACCTGATATCGATGTCAATACAACGATGCAACCCCCAACCCCTAAGCTATGACTACGATTAAGGCCTGAAAGGCATGGCGCTGGATGCACTGGCCGCGCTGGACACCTTTTCGAGGGGCTCCTGATCCGGCGCCGGCAATACTTGGGCCTCGGCCTCGTTTTTGGTGGGTTCGGAGAAGGCGATGTTGTAGACATCCTCGTAGTTGGCCGCAAAGTGAACCTCCAGGCCTTCGGTTATGAACTTGGGCAACTCCTCGAAGTCCTTCTTGTTGTCCGCGGGCAGGATGAGACAGTTGACGCCACTGCGACGTGCCTGAAAGTGGAGATAGCATATTGAATCAAGCTGCATTCTCAATGAACACGCATCTGCTTACGGCTATGGCCTTCTCCTTGATTCCTCCTACGGGCAGAACCTTGCCCTTCAGCGATATCTCGCCCGTCATGGCCACATCCTTACGCACAGGCTTGTTGGTGGCCAACGAAATTAAGGCTGTGATTATGGTGACTCCAGCACTGGGTCCATCCTTTGGTACGGCCCCCTCAGGAACGTGCAGGTGAATGTTTCTATAATGGAAAAAAGGCAAATAGAATGAGAAAGTCCAACGAGTAGCTTCTACGGAGACTCTTACTCCAGCTCCAGGTACTGGTTGTCAGGATAGCGAATTTGAATAAAGTTACGGGCAACCGTAAGGGCTATTTGGGCCGATTCCTTCATCACATCCCCAAGGTTTCCGGTGATATACAAAGTGCCAACTCTGCCCACACCGCTGGCTTCTGATTTGGGGCCCTGGCTTTTCTGTTTGTTCCGTGGCGATGTCTCAATGTACAGCGATGAGCCACCCATGGCCGTCCAGGCTAGGCCCATGACCACGCCCGGCGGCGTCGTCTCGTACATGCGATCCGAGGTAAAGATCTGCTTGCCCAGGAATGTGGTCAGGTTTTCGGCATCCACTGGGAAGTTGGTGCCCTCCTTCTTGACCAAAAGGAAGGCCACTTTGCGAATGACCTTCTCGATCTGCTTCTGCAAGTTACGCACTCCGGACTCGCGGCAATAGCTGCGTATCAGCATATTCAGGGCTTTCTCGGTTATGCTGATATGCTCGTCGGTCAGGCCACAGTCGTTCATCGACTGCGGTATCAGATACTGACGGGCAATGGCCACCTTCTCCTCGGCCACATAGCCGGACATCTCAATCAGCTCCATGCGATCCCTCAGCGGCTCTGGTATGGTATCGATCACGTTGGCCGTGCAAATGAATAGCACACGCGACAGATCGATTGGCACGTCCAGATAGTGGTCCAGGAAATTGGCATTCTGCTCGGGATCGAGTAGCTCTAACAGCGCCGAGCTGGGATCTCCCTGATAGCCCCTGTGGATAGGGAGATTACGAGTATTTTTCGCCACGAAATTGAATCAAGTATTCGTGCCACCCACTTGCCAATCTTGTCCACCTCATCAATGAGCACTAGAGGGTTTTCCGTCTTAGTCTTTTTCAAGCACTGTATCAGCTTGCCAGGCATTGCGCCTACGTAGGTGCGACGATGTCCCTTGATCTCAGCCACATCCGTCATGCCGCCCACACTGAAGCGGAAGTACTCACGATTCAGGGCCCGAGCAATGGACTTGGCTATACTCGTCTTGCCCACACCAGGCGGTCCATGGAAGCACAGGATCTTGCCCTGCGTGCTGCCCTTCAGAGAACTGACGGCGATAAACTCTAGAATGCGCTTCTTGATATCCTCCATTCCGTAGTGATCGTGGTTTAGGATCTCGTTGGCTTTGTCCAGGCAGAGATTCTCAGTGCTAATGACGCCCCAGGGTAGCGAGGTGAGCCAGTCGAGGTAGTTGCGGGTTACACTGTAATTAACAGGAGAGAAACGACATTAGGATGATGTTAAGGAGCTCTCTGAATGGATCGATCTCTTGCTTACTTAAATTCAGAGCTATGACTCTCCAGGAAGTTCAGTTTGGTCAGTTCCTCATCGATGACCTGCTTAATACTTTCTGGAACGATTTTGTCTTTGAGTTTTTCCATATACTTTTCACCGATGGCATCCTTGTCGTCTTTCTCAATGCCCAGCTCCTTTTTGATAACCTTCAGCTGTTCCTGCAGTATGTATTTTCGGTGCTGCTGCTTGACTTTTTCCTCTACCTCGCGTCCAATTTTCGCTTGCAGTCTCGATAGCTCCTGCTCCTTTTTGAGCAATGTCAGGGACAGTTGCAGGCGTTTTGGGATCTATAAAAGAAAAATGTATTATCATACAAGAGAAATCTGTAGCATCAATGAATGCCACATATGTACATCTTCTTCCTCTAGGATATTTTGCAGCTCCTCTGGGTCTCCGGACGACAGGGAGGCACCCAAGTCGCATAGGTAGATGGGGTTGTCCACAACTCGTTGATTCTGATGCAGCATTTGATGGAGACTCTCCCTAAGGGAAAGAGAGTTAAGCAGGAAGATTCTTGGGGTATTGTATGGCTTACCTATACAGGGGATTCATGGTGATGATGTCGCGTAGAGTCTTGATAATCTCTTGTGTTAGCGCCTTGACTTCTGGGGTTTGTTTGTAAACCGGTAGCTTCACATTCTCCACCTCTACAATGAGCACAGGCGGTGATCCGGAAGGTGCAGCAGACTCGGCACCGGACTCTGCATCGGGGGTAGCTGATGTACTCGCTTCGGCATCGAGGGCGGCTTTGGCTGCCGCTTTGATAGCTTTAAATTTCTCTGAGATATGCGAACGCTGTTTCAATTCAAATTCGTCCATTGGGTTTGTGGTGTCAGCGTCAGCGTCAGCGGCAGCTGCAGTCTCTTGTAATTTTTGCTTAATTGCGCGACGCGTTTTACGGCGTTCACTGGACGACTGTGACGTTGTCGATGATTTGTTGTTTGTTGTTTGATCTTCAGCTGGGATGTGTAATTTAATATTAAATAGTGGATAATGCAAAGTTGTCATTTTCACTAAGATCAAGAACATTTGTCACAATTTGTATGGGCTTAGTGTGTGTCTGTAGGTGCTTACCTGGCTTTTTTGGATTCGGCAGATCCTCGACCACCTGTCCTGTGATGCGTATGCGACGATGGGCCAGCACCACAAGGCGCATCCTGTCGCCCAAATCCTGAATCTCTTGGATCTGTGCAAAAGTGCCCAGGTGATAGACCTCGTCCAGATTCTGGACGACCTCCTCTTCCCCGTCGACTTTCTTGAGGAAAACCCCAACGTAGGGCTGATTAAGGCTAACTTTGCGACGCAGCAGATCCATAACAATTGGGTTGGACACCTGAAACATAAGTTGAGTCATGGTGAAGACCACTGGAATTTGACATCTGTCCCAGCATTCGCACTCACCTCCACAATCTTCATGAAGCGCGGAAACAAGGGATTCTTCCGCATGGCCAGCAGCGGAACATGTGGCCATACGTCGGGCACCACCACTGTGGCAGGCAGGTGGGAGTCTCGCTCGGACGGACCTTCTGGTCCCGCTGGCGCTTTCTTGTCGTCGGGATCGTCGCGTCGGCGACTGTAGAAACGCTGAGCCATCACCATTGTCGCGCCATTGAATCTCTCGAGGCGAGTAACTTTATCACTAAAATATTTAGACAAGGCACTTTGTCCCGGGCGAATGCGAGTCCATGCGACTGTCGTGGACAGGGCGCGCATTAGGTGCCGCCCTCGTACAGCGTGAGATATCATTTCTAACCAGCTCGAGAATCAGTAATATTAGAAAAACAACAGAATGATTATGTGACAGGCTGATGAAATAAACCGGAGGTAGTGCTGTGAAGTGAACTAAAATGAAAATATCATATCAAAAGTCAAAAATATCACCCATATCGATATATCGATATAATATCAACAATGAAGTTCGGAGCTGCAAAAATATTCGTTTCGTTGTAAAAAGTTGTGTTTGATTGCATTTAACAATGGTTTCGCGTTTCGATCAGCAAAAGACCAAGCACCAGCTCTTCCATGTGTCCCTCAGCCTGGCCACCATATTGATATGCATGACATACATGCAGTACCGCCGCAACTGGGCCTATCTCGGCAACTTCTGGGACTCACTGGTGGTTCCAATTGTCTTCATCGGCGAGCTGCTGAAAGTCGTGCTGGCCCGTTTCTATGGGCGCATTGAGGATGGTGTGCTGACGGTCAAGCAGCGGCAAAAGAAGGCGGCATATTTCACGGCACGCGAGCTCGCGGGAGGATTCACGCTGCAGTTCCTGTGCACGCTGCTGTATGCCTTCAGCTGCATCATTTTTGGTGCACCGGTACTGGGCAACTACGAGGAGACCTTTGTCCTTTCCCTGCTGATGACACTGCTGACGGTGTCGCCCACGGTGTTCCTCTTGGGCGGCGGCGGTGCCCTGCAAGTGTGCTTCTGCGAGAAACCGGACTTTGTGACCAAGTGCGAGGAGACGGCCCTGAATCTGTTCAAGTACAATGCCCTGGGTGGCATCCTGGGGGCCTGGGCTGGCAGTGTTGTGGCCCCCCTGGACTGGGGACGCGACTGGCAGGTATATCCGATACCAAACATCATCGGAGCTCTGCTGGGCAGCGCCATGGGCAATATTTATGCCTGTACGCATGTCCTTTATGCCACGGCCCGCGTGTACATGACCAAAAAACGTGCTTAAAAACAATAACAATAAATGCTATTAATCCTGCCACCAGATTATTACGTTGCGCTGCCACAACTCCGACATCCACAACCACACACTGATCTGATTCCGATACACGTCATCATCTCTCTCTAGTCAGCAGCTTAAGAACTACCAAAAAGCAATTAACATACTTTAATGTTACATGTTTAAGCATTTTATTAGAGTGTAATATGAATGAATTCTTTTTTAAATCAATCAACTAATAAACTAACAAATCATTAATTTAATCACAAGCGACAAAGACACAAAGGTTCCCTTCCGTTCCCGCCCATCGATCGAACGAACCCCAACTGAAGCGTTCCGATATTGATTTTAAGGATTACAAAATGAATGGAAAATGCTTTCGGTTTAAAGCCTCAGTAACCTCCTTCAACAAATAAACCACAAATTGAAGACAAAACTGTTTCTCGTAAGAGCATGATCATCATAGACGATCCGACACAAAACATATTTAACACATCGTGAGTTAGAAACTAGAGAAAATTGTAGGACAAATCTTAGCCCTTGGCAGCCAGCACAAAGCTCTCGTCCTCCAGCAGGCAACGTTGGCCCACATAGTTCTCATTGGGCTCCCAATAGTCCTCGTCCTCATCATCGGCCAGCGGCTCGCTGGCCTTCTCATTGCTGGGCGCCACCTCAGGCAGCTGAAACTCTCGATGTTTGTTGGGGGCATTGTCCGAGGACAGGCGCCTGCGAAGCATTGCCTCGGCCGCCGTGGCTGGACAGTGGCTTGTCTCGTAGAGTTTGTACAGCTTGACGAAATGCAAGCCACTGGCAAGCCGAGGTCCGCCCTCCTTGGCCACTATGGCACTCCAGCTGAGAGCCATCGTGGCGTGGGGCACATACCCCGCAATGCTGGCGTTGAACTCCTCTGTGCTGATGCTGGTATTGAAGAACACGGTCTCCTCGTTGGTGAGGAAGCTGTGCGGATCGTCCAGCGACGGCATGTGCTGCTCCACCTGCTGTGCATGCTGCGCAGGCATAATCTTCAAATGGGAGAGCCGGGTCTGCAGCAGAGTTTTAATCGTGGGAATGTCGTTAAAGTGTTCCTTCTGGGCCTTCTCCTGCAGGCGGAACTGCAGGCTGCAGAATTTGGAAGACCTGAGGCACTGTCCACCCGCCTGTCCCGCACTGACTCCCATACTGTCCATAACTGCAATACAAGGAAGTCAACCATCAGGAAGGTGTCATTGTTAAGCCCCTTCCCCCACTTACTGTACAACTTCTCTGGATTCAGATCGTATTCCTTGGAGTACAAGGACAACGTGTTGACGTACACTTCGGTCGCCTGAGCTGCGTGCTGATTCCGCAGGTTCAGCTCCAGACCCAGTTCGTTGGTCACTGCGTTGCTCACGAAGCACGTGGAGTCCGCTTGCAGGCAGCTCTCCACCTGCAGGTGCCAGATGTGACGAACCAGCCGATACTTGATGGGGGAATTGGCACCCACTGGCAATGAATAGTAGAAGAGCAAGCGCAGCGTGAAGGGTCCATCCTGGTGGGGTGCCTGCAGCCACATGGAAATGGTATGGCCCTGCTGTGCCTCCAAGGCCGCCTGGCCAGGACGTTGAAGCAGCCGGAATACACGCTGCCCGCGGATTTCCTTGTCCTTGACGAGCTTATCATTGGACAGATCACGTAAAGCTGTACAGAAAACAGTACTCATTAATCGTAAATATACAAAACGGCATTCGATTCCATTCAATTTACGTACAGCTCTTCATGGCCAGCGGCATTTGGTGGTGCTGCTCTGACTGCAGCGACAAGCAGCGCGGCGTGTCACAGCCCAGATAAATCTCCTCAATGGGGGCTATGCCCAGATTGCGTAGAGTAATGGAAACGGGGAGAATCTCACCAGCCAACAGCTGGGTGGGCACCGGACTGAAGCTAACACTCATGGCGGGCAATTGGGGGACCAATTTGAGGCTCAACCGGTTGTCCAGAACAGTCTGCGAGGATTGCTTGGCCGTGGCAGGCCGGATCATTTGCGTCTCAAACTGCAAGGAGCCGAGCAGACTGGCAGAGGGATCCGCCGTGGCTGCCACACGGCACACAACGCCCAGAATGAGGAGGCGTCCGGTAAGCTTCGGCGTTAGCTTGAAGTAAACGGTTTTCTCGGCCTGTTCGGCCAGCTCAAAAGATGCCACGCAGCTGGTCTTGATGGCCACTTGCACGGCTGCTTTGCTGGCGCTGTCTGCGGACTCCTCGTAAATGCAGGCATTCGACAGCACTTCCTCGTTGTCCAGGGTGAGTTTCCAGAGCAGATCGATCTCGGAGAGCGCTATGCTGCAGCGAACACTGTTCGAAAGGGTAACTGCCAGCTCAATGGGCTCCCCCTGCACAGCCACGGGCGTCTCCAGGGCCGGCTGCTGCTTGGTATACAAATATCTCGAGGGCTTAAACACAAACGGCTTATTGGAGGCAGCCGTGATCACCAGCATCTCCTCAATCTTGTTCCAAATGGACTCATCTGCCGTCAAATTGGAATTGATGTCGATGTTGGTGGCTGGCAGCTGCGGCGCCTGAGCTGAGGGCGATTGAACCAGGGTCAAGACGCGCACCGAAGATTGCACCAGCTGGGGCAAGGCATGCGGCAGTAGTCCCACCTCTGGACTACGTTTGAGTAGCTCCTGGAATACACAAATTGTCACTAAATCGGATCGGGATGATCGCTGCTGATTCCCACTCACATTCTGCGTCTGGATGTACTCCTTCAGGAAGCTGCTCTGCTGCGCGGAACTCTGCAGGCTGCCAGGACGCAAGAGGTGGGCAAAGGAACGACTGGCCTCATCGAGCTGCTTCAGCATATAGGCCTGTTTGGCCACCGTATACTGTATATGATCCTCGGCCAGGCTCCACTCACGCTTCTGGAACACCTGGTAGGCCTGGCGGTAGCAGCGATACGCGTGCTTTCGCTGTCCGGCACGAGAGTAGCGATTCCCAGCCAGGACAATGTGAAAGGCATACTTCCTGTGCATGGCCGGTTGGGTCACCAGAAAGCAGTAGGCCGCCTGCTCAAGCAGCAGGGCGGAACGAAGGTCCGACTCCTCGCTGGTCATGCGTATCAACTGCTTGGCCACGTCGCTATACAGACGCGCTGTCTTCAGGCACTCCATGCTGAGCAGCGTTGCCCGTGTGGCAAATGCCTGCAATCTGCAATCGAAAATCATATAAGAAATTGGTTTGATTTCGAAGGGAACACGAAAACCCACTTGCACACGGTCAGATAGCAGACAATGGCATCCTCCATGTAGTCGTAGGTTTTGCGGTGCGCTGTGCCCAGCATGAAGGCGGAAAGGGCAGCCATTTCGAGGGCACCCGCATAGTATTGCCAGGCCGAGTCCGCATTGAAGTCCCTCTTGGCCTGGTGGTAGGCCTGAAAGGCCAGATTATAGTGTCCAAACATAAAATAGAGATCGCCCAGCTTTCTCGTTTGCAGCTCCGCGGATTCGTTTGTATAGATGACTGCGTTTTGATTGTTTGCTCCTGCTCCCGGCTTGCTGGTGACGAACCAACGCTTCGTGGCACTCAGCAGGGACTTGCTCACTCCCTTCTTGTTGGTCACACCCTCGCTGAGAGTGGCCACCAGGTGCTCGATGTATGGTATCAGGGCACGCACCGCATAGTCCTGCACAAAGTGTCGCACGTTGTCAACGTCCCGCATGGTGAGACAGCCGCCGTGCGGTGCATCCGCCTCCAGATCGCTGGCCCACACATTGGGATTGATGGTCTGAGAGGCAATGCTCTCGCTGCTAATGCTGAACTTGGAGTTGATGGCCTCGGTGGCGCTCTCCTGCATTGGACTCAGGGGATGCAGCATGGTCAGGTCGCTCTCCTGGGCATTGACGCCCTCCAGCAGCTGGGACATCTGCATGGAGGGCATGCTGATGACCGACACCGCCTCCTGAGGGGATTTCGGGGCACTCAGGTCAGTGGAGGTCAGCGTGGCATCGCTCTTTGGCTGCCTCTTGATGTAGGACGCCCAGTAGTCCTGCACCTCTGCAGCAGCCTGGCCATCCAGCGAGTTTATGGACACTAGGAAGCACTTGCTGTCGCCAAAGGTTGACTTGAGCAGCTCAAATCCCTGCTGGGCCTTGGACAGATCCCCCTGGCTGGCCTCGTGCAGCACCACATAGCTGTTGAGTACTTCGTTGGGCTGGAACCACTTGGGCAGCTTCTGGGGCTGCATTTGCTGGATCCGCTGGGTCAGCTTGTGCGCAGTCTCTACAATTTGGGGATCGGCACTGGACAGCACCAGCAGGCAGCTGAGCAGGTGGCGGGTGAACTCATGCTCCGCTGGGAATTGCACAGTCAAGAACGTCTCGCGCCATTGTTCAAACCAAGGCTCCGACGTCGGCAACTCGAGGTCAATGTCCGCTGGGGGAGTAAGAGGGGAGGAGGGGGAGTAAGTGTCGAAGCCTTTTGGGTGTGTTGTCACTGCGTCCTCACCTATTGTAGCAACCTTGGTCTTGTCATTGTGGGCATTGGTAACCGATTCGTTGAGCATTCGGCGGGCCAAGACTGTTTGCGGCGGCCGCCAGTCCACATCGCAAAAGTTGAGCCGCAGTCCCCGCACAGAGACGCTCGTCCCAGAGACATCGCGAAAGTGTGCTGCGATACAGGAACGAGGGCAAAAATATTTTTCCAAAATTTCATATTGTTTACAACCACACCCCCCTCCCCAACGCAAATCCTCTTACCATCGTTGGGCAGTTTGGCGAAGGGCTGGAGGAGGTCCACAAAGGAAAGATTGTTGCGATGGCAGATGTCATCTGCCAGACTGCTGCTCAGCACGCCGATGAGCGGTGAGAAGATGTTCTTGATTATGTCGCGTGCATTGTAATTCTGGCCCGTCAAATGCAGCATTATTTATTTTATTGTCACTATTTTGCTCCAAATTGCACCCAATCGCACCTTGGAGCGTTTTATTTCGATATATCGAACCAGCTGATCCAGATCCGGAACCAGTCGACTCTAAGCATAGAGCGGCCACACTGAAGCGCGGGAAAGGCTGTCAGCTGTCACAATTCCGCAGAATTTTACACATCCAAATTGTACACAAAAAGCAATATTCATAAGATTAACAACGAAAAACTATTCACACTCAAATTCTTAACGTATTCGTCTAAACACGCTTTATTACATACGTCGTGTGTCGCCAGCTATTTCATCAGCGCACGCCATCCAAAAGAACCACCGCTTGCTGCATCTGAAAAAAGTCAGAAAGTCTCGCATAGTCCCCCAAAGAAAGAGAAGAGTCCCGAAAGTACAGTCATGGCCAAGGTGCACATCACGAATGTTGTGGTGCTGGACAACCCCAGCAGCTTCTTCAATCCCTTCCAGTTCGAGCTGACATTCGAGTGCATTGAGGAACTGAAGGAGGATCTTGAATGGAAAATGATTTACGTGGGCTCGGCCGAGTCCGAGGAGCATGACCAGGTATTGGACACCATCTACGTTGGCCCCGTGCCCGAGGGTCGTCACATATTCGTCTTCCAGGCCGATCCGCCAGATGTTAGCAAAATTCCGGAACAGGATGCCGTAGGCGTCACTATTGTGCTGTTAACGTGCTCGTATCGCGGGCAGGAGTTTGTGCGCGTCGGTTACTACGTGAACAATGACTATGGAGAACAGGAGATGCGAGAGAATCCGCCAACCAAGCCACTGTTCGACAAGCTAACGCGCAACATACTCGCCAGCAAGCCGCGCGTCACCCGCTTCAAGATCAACTGGGACTACGGCCACACCAACGGCAATGGCAATGGAGTGCCAGAGAACAACGGACACAGCTATGATATGATGATCGACGGTCCATCCACATCGCAGGCGGCCCAGACCTCTGCTCAGCAGCAGCAGGATGATGACAATAGCCTGGCCATGCCCATGGAGAACGGCATTAAGGCCCTCAACGAGAACTCAAATTCACTGGCAATGGAATGTTGAGAGGAGAGATTCTTTCTGGCAGTCCAACTGCAACACACACAAACACACACTTGAGTGGGCGCAGACTTGAAGGAAACTCCCCCCGCGCAACCTCAACCCCTTAATTAAGCAAATGATTAAATATATATGTATACATTAAATTTACTTACCTTATCTAAATTGTGACTTTTTTTTGTTGTGTAAAGAACTAGCAACCGTTTGTTTCTCTGTCACGTCTCGTTGTTCGATATAGCATTCGATTTCCATTATTTTCCATGAGAAAGCGAAAAAAGTATGTCAAAATCCAAAGTGAATCAGCAGGGGCTTCCCTACTCCTTCTCCTGCGCCACTCCCGGCGCCAGTCGGCTGCGGGCGATCTGGAGCAAGAAACAGGCGACCAGCAACAGGTGAGAGGCACAACACCAGGGCCACTCGTGGCGCCCCCCAATGATACCCCGTTCCCTTTCAGCTATTTCAACAGGTACGCACATCCGCTCTGCCCCAATCATTATGCCGCCAATCCACTGGACAAGCCCTATTATAACGAGTATTTGTGGAAGTCATGCAAGAAGCGCAGGTGCAGTGCGTTGCGCAGCAAGAACCGTGTGGATGTGGAGGCCGATTCCATAGGCGTTGCCGTGGGCATGGTCTGCTCCGAGTCGCAGATTGCAGGACCCCGGAGCTTAAAGGGCAGCCAGCACGACGAGATCAATTCGTGCAACTTTGCCACGTACCTGAAGGCCTTCGCCCTGGTGTACGTCCTGCCGGAAGTGGAGTGGACGGCGGATAAGATTGACATGCTGCTGCAGGAGGGCGTTGATCTGTTAGAGGCCAGCTCCGAGGGGAGTGAGGCGACTGCCGAGCGGAAGGAGGACGGCATGAACCCGCCACTTCTCCGGCCGCAGATCTACACGGATGCTGAGAATCGCATCAAGCGCAATTTCAGCCTGGAGGGTCACACCTTTACCCTGGCCCTAGAGTCGCGCTATCTGGGCGATCCGAGGCAGCCCATGGAAACGCAGCTGCCCCACACTATCGAGAACCTGCGCGACGTGCTGCAAACCTTCTTCCGCACTAGCCACTACTGCCTGCTGCTGACAAAGATGGGTCACCTGCTCATCTGGAAGCGGCGCAACGTGTTCTTCGTGCTGGATGTGCAGGGCAGACGCAAGAACGATCTGGTCAGCGACAAGGCGAAAGGCGTGGCCATGCTCGTCTGCCTGCACACCATCGACAATGTTTACTATCTGGTTAGCCAGCTCAGCGGCATCTCGCCAGAGGATGAGTTCACGCTGCGGGAGCTCGTGGTTGTCCGCCTGGTGACGCCCGACGGCACCCTCTATCTGAGGGACACTGTCCAGCGGGACATGGAGTTTGAGGTGATCAACAGCAACTACGCCTATCTGAAGGGGAATCTCCACTTGTCCCTCAACACGGCCGATCCTCTCCGCAGTCGCAGCAGCATAATGGTGGCGGTGGGCGCCATTATGGCCTCCAAAATCGACCATCCGGCCACCTGGAACCACACCATGTTCGATCGCCTCATCTGCTACGGCGTCGAGCTCTGTCGTAGCTGCTGGGGCGACCGTCTAGAGGAGCAGCGGCCCATCAACTTGGACGAGTTTCCCACACAGCTGCGTCTGGGCCAGTTTGTGGTGGAGCTGGAGCTGCTGCCCAATGTCCGGGCGGGAAACTGGCGGAGCGTGCTGCGAGTCGTGGGGACAGAATTTGACCATCACGTCCGCGAGACCCTGAAGGAGTTCGGCAATGCCATCTTTCAGATCAACAGCCAAATGTACGCCGTGTGGACCAAAGGCGACTTCTACTACCTGCTCGATGCGTACCGCCACACGATTGCCGACACGGCCGTGGAGAAGGACAAGGGAGCCTGGTCCACGGTGCGCATGTTCCGCGATCCCCTCACCATGATCAGTGTGTTCCACCAGCTGCTGAAGGAGTCCAACCGGCCGTCGCCCTACCACCTTCATGCGGTGCGCATCAAGAACCTGGCCGAATGCCCCAAGGGCTATGCCCTGGCCCCCCTGCCCGATGACGACGACACGGAGGTGCAGTCTATTAACGAGACGATCCTGTTTAACCAGCTCGCCACCAGCTCCGGTCACGTGCTGGCCGCCTTGAGTGACTACGAGGAGGACCTCTGCAGCCACACCGAGGACAACAGCGACATCGAGAACTTCGAGCTGCTGGACAACATCGACGACGATGAACCAGATTTCGACTGCGCTGAAGAGTGCGAAGATGAAGAGAGCGAAGGTGACGAGGATACGCAGGCCCGTAACGTAGGCCACAAGAAAAAGCCCAAAAAGGAGCAAAATGAGCTCAAAATCTCAAAATCAGTATCATTCATCGCAGTCCCGAAAAGCCAGCAGAAGGGGGGAGACCGGGAGAACTCGCGTTTAGCTTCCGGACAAACTCAGACCTTCTCTGCACCGAAGGCCAAGCCAGCCAGTGATGCGAAGGACCAGCGCCCATCTTCAGGAGAATGTCCGCACTTCTTGGCACCCAAGGAAAAGCCATGTAGCTGTCAGACTGACGTGCGGTCTGCACCTCCTGAAAGGACCGAGCACCACTCCGTACTGCCAGCAGAACAGTCCGTCACTGCTTCAGGAAGACCTCAGAGCTCTTCCAAGCTAACCAGCACAAAAAGGGATATAATGAAGCCTTCTGCGGGACCATCAAAAGATTTGGCGTCGTCCCTGGAGGAAATCAGGGCCACCCGTAAAGGCATAGTGAAGAACTCGGAGTTCGACTCCGAGCTAGATGGAAAGATGTCGTGTCCCAATCAACCCCTCAAGGTGGCGCGGTTCCAGGCCAAGACGTTTAAGCAGAAGACTTGCCAGCAATCCTGCTGGTGCATCGGCAGGAAAGGGAAGAGCCAGGAACCACCTGAAGCGAACAGCAAGCAAGCGTTTCAGGCGACAAGGTTTCCCGGCTTCTGTCGGGAGGCCCATATGCTGGCTGTGGCCGGGTCGGAGAGCGGCACTGTGGAGAGCCTCAAGCGTCTGCTCATCTCCTCCTTCCAGGCGGCCAATCGGGTGCTCACCATGACGCCCTGGGGCAACTATGTGGTCTTCAGAGTGCACACCAGCTCCGAGTCGGGATCGAGATTTTATGTCTTCGACGGCTGCACCTGCAACATTGATCGCTTCCGCCACTTGGATCTGTCGTGTGGCACGGCCGGACTGCTGCCATTTGGCAAATTGTCGCAAGTCGTTTGCCACATGATCGACTCGCGGGAGGTCAAGGCTTTGGATGCGCTGAGCACTCGTCTGGAGGCACCCTGCAGGAGATTCGAGCATCTATTGGCCCGCAATGCGTAGGACTCCTGCCAGCTGATAATTCAGTTTATAAATTATTTACAGCGTAATACAAATTTCAAGTGTGTTTAGATATCTGCCAAGTGCCCAACCAACGACAGGCGGTCAGTTTTTCAAGCAAAAATTCAAAAAGAGACTGCCGGAGAATCCAAAAATAAAATACACGGCAGAGCGGTTGTCGGGAGCAATTGGTAGCCCATTATCTGTCAAATCTATTAAGAAACGATTCTCTTTTACTGTAGAGTCTTCTGTTGTAGCGTTTCTTATTTGTTTTCCATTTATTATTATTGCTAATTCGTATGAGTCGTTAAATTTAAACTTAATATTGAGTACATTTACATAATGCAGAGAAATGTCGGCCCGGGTGGGACGACGACGCATCTTACGATAGCTAAACATCCAACTAGTGTATAAATATATATATGTAGAATATATATAATATATATATTAAGTGTATATAGTATTATTTTTAAATTTGTAATTCGTTTTGCAGCTGATGAACGCTTTCCAGAAAACAGAACAGTCCAGAACAGAGCACGAGGCCAAGTTTTAATCAATGGTTTTCCCATTTTCTGGAAAGCATTCATTGGCCGCGTCATAGCCGCGGTCAGATTTTTACCAGGATTTTCATTCAATATTCTTAGATTGTATTTTATTTTTCCCTTATTCTGTTGCTTTTATATTTTGCATTTTAAGGCACTGAAGCTTTGAATTTTGTGCATATCGAAAGAAAGATATTCTTTTGGATAACTCCTCGCTGCCACCATCCAAAAGCGCGACTACAAAATTATACAAATCGCTTCGAAAAAAACATGCTTCTTTCGAGAGTTCTTTAGCAAATTTCGTTTATATAAAAAATATCCCTGACTATTTTCGTCTTCATAATTCCCTTGCCCTTCTATCCATCTGTTTCCTATATAAGTAATTTTTTGCCTGAGGCCGATTCAATTATTTTGTTGCTTTGTAGGTTTTGTTGTTGGGTTTCGTTTTGTGGTTCAAGCTCTTGGGATCGAGAAAAAAAACTATGCTACGCCTAGGCCCTAGGATCTAAAATACATATACAATTAGGTAATTTTTTAAATATATTACAAAGGCAGCTCTCTCAAAGGTCAAATATCAACTAGGACTAATGCAAAAAAAAAAATTATATATTCAGCAACATAGGAAGTGCATGCGATACGAATACGACACGAAGAAAAGATTGCCCCTGACCCCGTAGAAATTTTCTGTTTGGTTTCGAGTGTGGGACGTGCATTCCGAAGCGATCAACGCACACACGGGCACAACATACACATACAAATAAATTATAGAGAGAGAGATAGATGATAGATAGATAGACGGATCTGGACGTGAACATAGATAATACCATTAAAAGTGGGGGGCGATTTCCCGGTTGAGTATATATATAGTAGAGATAGTTGTTGTACAGCGACCGTGTACAACTGGTTATGTTTAGGAGTTTTCTCGCTTAGGCTAGAACATATCGTACTAGGTTAGACCATGTTGACGGCGCCATCAGCCTCGAATGTGGGTATGGATATAATGTCGCTGCTGCGCACCGCCCCCATGGGTAGTGTGGAACCCTTGGCTTTGGCTTTGGCTTTGGCCTGATCAAAATCCAGATCCACCTCATCATCGTCGTCGCTGGAGCTGCTCGAATCGTCGTCGCCTTCCTCGGGCTCGCTGCAGCTGTTTGTGGAGGTGGATGTGTTTTGGGTTTGCTTCATGGCCGACGCTATATCCGTATTGCTCTCCAGCGTCGAGTGCTGGCTGGACGGCGAGTGACTGTACTCGGAGGTATTCTCCTCCTCGTCGGAGACAATGACCACATTGCGTTTGTGGTGTATGGCAATCTTCTGGGACATCGGTGCCTTGTAGCTGCGCCGCGGACGCATGCCTCGGGCAATGGGCAGGCGACCAATGCTGAAATGAGAAATGTCACAGATGAAATCTTGGATCTTGGCTTGCGCATATATCCCACTCACCTTCGTCTCCGCAAGGCGTACTTGCAGTCCGTGGTCTCGCCCTCCTCATCAGACCAGCTATCCTGAGCATTGGCCTCCCCGCCATTGGCATTGCCCCCGATCGAGGAGGGGCCATTGGGCCCATTGGGATTGTCTCCCTGCGGCTGCTTCCTTCGCTTGCTCTGCGTGCTGCTGCACCGACTCAGGCACGGACTGTTGCCAGCTTCCCTGTGATCCTCCAGCGGCGAACCTACTCCTCCTCCGTTCCCGTTCTCAGTGTTTGAGTTCGAGTTCGTGTTGGACTGAATGGAGAGGCGGTTCTCGTTGATGAACTCGATGACTTTGCGACCCAATCGATCGAGATTCTCATTGTCGCTGCAACAGTCGGTGATGTCCAGGCGCTCGTTGCTGTTCATCACATCGTCGTTCATCAGCTGGTCCGGACTAGAGCAGGCATCCTGGTACGTCAGCTCGCTGGTACTCAACGAATTGCCATTCGACGGACTAGTGGGATTCACGGAGCCTACTCTGCAGGCCTGGGCCTGAGCCTGAGCCTTGGCCATTTTCTGGACTCGTTGCAATTGAAGCGGCAGCTGGCGATGGTTCGGGGGTGGCACATCAATCGGCTGAGTGCGGGGCAGATCGGCGCTGGGACTAATGTCCGTTTCACTGACATCCATGGCGTCGGTCTGTGTATGTTGCTCCACCAGCTGTACCTTTCGATTCTCCGGCTCGCTCTGGTAGCGACGATCGCGCGTCGGGCTGTACTTGGGTGGCGCTCCTAGCGAGTCAGAGCCATTGCGTCGATGGCCGCGCTTCTTGTTCTTGTTTGCCATGCTGCTGCCTCCGCATCCGCCACCGCCAGGAATGATGTTGCCCAAATACGACTTTGGCTGGCAGTTTCCGTCCAGCTGGGCATACAGCACGCACTTTATAGGGGACTACGGTCAAAAAAATTGTATTATTACCATTACTAACGAACAAAATATGGATTGCTCACCTCCGGCGTGGTCTCTGGATCTGGTGTGGTGGAAGTCTGCTGCTGGATGGCGGCCGGCGGACCGTTCAGTCGTCGGCGGTAGTGTTGCATCTTTTTGAATGTATTGCCAAAGCGCCGCGAGGGCTTATATCCGTTTCCAGGCAGCTTCCGTTCACGCCTGAAAAGTGATTTCAAAAGTCAACAAAAGGGGTTCGAATCTGTCTTAGGAGAGCAGAAGATAGCACTTACTCGGCAATTTCCTTCTCCTTCTCCTGCAGCTGGGTCATGCATTCGCTGAGCTCAACGAACAGCTGGTTCGTCTTCTGCAGCTTGTCCTCGTAAACCATGCGTATGTCCTGGGCGTGTCGCCACTCGGCTGTGCGCCGCTTGATCAGATCCTGCTCGTACTTGTGTATGCTGGTGCCGTTCTGGGTGATCTCCTTCAGGTGGGAGCGCACCTCCTCCTTCCACGACTTTTGCGTCTCAAAGTACTGCTTCTCCGTCTTGCGAAGCAACTCCGGTCCGGCAATGTCCAGGTGCGACAGAATCTGCCGGAATGAGGGACGATTTCTGGGCTTGCTCTTCCAACAGAGCTTCACCAGCAGCTTAAAGCCCTCCGGACAGGTGCTGGGTACGAGAAGCTTGAGCGAATTGTTGCCCACACCCCAGATGATGGCCGAGGAGTCGACATCCTTGTAGGGTATCTCGCAGGTAAGCATTTCCCAGAGCACAACGCCGTACGACCAAATGTCCACCTTCTCCGAGCAGGGCTCATTCCGTATCACCTCGGGAGCCATCCAGGCCACGGTGCCCGCGAAGCTCATCTTGGTGCTAATCTCGTTCCACTCGCGACTCGTCCCAAAGTCGCTAATCTTGACCACCTCATTTGTACTAATCAGTATGCTGAAAGGATTATCCCCCACAGAACAGGATACGTTAAATCCGAATCTATATGGAGGAAATCTACTGCTGGATTGGGTGCACTCACTTGGGACTCTTCAGATCTCTGTGTATGATCTTGTGGGAATGCAGATACTGCATTCCCTGGGCAATTTGCTTGGCCCACGAGACCAAGCGGGACGGCAACATAACCTGCTCCTCCTTGAGTATATTCTGCAGCGGACCGTACGGACAGAACTCCATGATGATGCAGAATACCGGCGACTGAGTGCATACTCCTCTGCAAGATGGATCGATCGTTTAGATGGAATTACACTCGTAAAGCTTACACTGCTGCCAGCAAACTCACTTGAACTTGATGATGTTCTCATGGTCCAGCTTCCGCAGATGCTTGATGTCCGTTTCCTTCAGCTCCTTCACCTTCTTCACGGCCACAATCTCGTTCTTCAGCTTGCCACTGAATACGGCGCCTTGTGCCCCACTGCCCAACCACTCGAGATCCGTGATGGACTCGAAGGGTATTTCCCAGTCTTCGCTCCGCTGACTCTTCACCTCGATCACGCCGCTCTTGCCGATGAACGAGAGCACAGGCTTCATGCAACCCAGCAGCCCATACATCCATCCTATGGGCTTGTCCGGATGCCCGAACGCTGCCGCCGCCCCGCCAATGTTGTGGGGCCAGCGCTGTTGACACGTGTTCTCTGCACTGCTGTCCGTGATCTCCCCGTAGTTGGTGTGATGCTGCAGATGCGGCGGAGAGTCGAGATCGGGTGACTTGAAGGGTAGATCTGTCGCCGCCAGTCCTAGGTGTCCGAACTCATCCTGCAGACAGGCCATGCTGCAGAAACCAAAGGAAACAAAATACCATTAAGATTGGTAAGTAAACATGTTAAAGAATCACTATTTCCCTACTGCCTGCAATTCCCGCTATTTACTTATCGATATTTAAGTGTTATGTTTTCAAATGCGATAAGGAACATTGTGCCAACGCCAACCCACCCGATCTACAACCCCTGTACTATCTACCAATTTCTATAAATAAATGTGATTCCCCCGCCCTAACTATTTACCTCCTACAAACAAATAACAATGGGGATGGTGTTCCCTTCCATTCTAATGATCTGATCCAATATTATCCGGCGTATCTTCGATTTCCATAAAAAGCGAACGTTGCTAAGCGAAAATACTAATACTAATACATATGTACATATATCCATTGCGTGATAATCAAACTGTTGTTTCGGGTTTTGTTTTCATGTTTACACACGTCGCAATAATTTTTTGTACCCTTGCAGAGGGTACTTTTTATTGCGTCAGCCGAAGAAGCAGGATGTCCGACTTTATATAGCTGATAATCGGACATTTGATCACTATACGATATATGTATGCCATATGCCATGTGAACGACAAAATATATCACAATTGTTTTATGATTGTTATAAATCTGACGATCTCCAAGGGTATTCAAAGCTTCGGCATTCGAAAATCTATTGTTCCACTCTGTTGTTTTCGTGTGGCCGACACAGTGAACGTGCAGAAAAAAGAGCGAATAATTGATAAAAAGCCGTGCAAATAAATATTAGTGAAGCGATCGCCCCACCCACCCCTCGCCTTTATTTCAGTTCTGGAAACTGGAAACACACATACACGCAAAAGCCTTCCTGTTGCCGTGCTTGGAATTCGTATTTGCTTTGTGGTGCGATAAGATAAGCAAACACAGGAGAAGTAGACTCTGGGGGGGGGCAGAACGGGCAGCAGAGAGTAGCGACAGCAGCCGCAGGTGGAAAAACATTTATCGCAACAACAACCACCGAACGACCGACGCGTAGAAAGTCTCTCACGGGACCGACGAACAGGCAAATCACCAGTTACCCACACACCCAATCAAAGAATCTACCGTTCTTTGCAGATTTATTTGGTGGCTGACCATACCTATAGTCATCTCACTCTCGCAAGCGCCCAGAGGGCAGCCGCACGCATAACAAGTGTCAAAAACCTTTTATACGAGCATTGTGTTTATTTATGAATTTGTGAAAAGTATTAATTAAGCCTCGAAAGTATATATGTACATAAATAAGCCGCCAAGCCGCACAGCACGTTTTGACCTTTGCCTGTGACGCGTCGTAGTTCATAGAACGCGGAAATTTGGCGGCATGCTGCGTTCTTCTTACCCGCGTCATTCGTTTCGTGTTTTTTTTTGCACAGGTCAGCGAGAGTGCAACGCACATAACGGTAAATGGTTTGGCTGGCTGCAGTGTGGTGTGACTCAGTTTAATGTGGCTTACCTCTTTTCGTTTGTGATAATCTTGTCCGGCGGCTCGTTGTGGCCAAAGAATGATATATAATAGACCATGGTGAATGTGCTTTGCTTTCCCTTTCCCTCTCTTCCTCACTTAATTTCAATTTCCACGGCCAATTGTGTTTGTTTTTGTAATTAGTTGTCGAGCACTAAGAATCTCATTCATTCATACACAACGGCGACGACGTCGACGGCGCTGCATTAATGCAAATTTTTACGCTTGCTTTTCGCTGGCAGCAGTTTTTTTTTACGCACAGCAGCGGCAGCGTTCGGGGCGGCGTTACAGTAACTCTTGATCGTTTCGTTCGTGCCAAGCACAAGCAGCCACCGCACAACACACACACACACACACACACACAGGCTGGCCGAGTTGCTGCTATTTTTTTGTCGCCAAAAAAAATGAAATGACGTCAAGGTAAGTTGGTAAGATTTTGTTGTTGGGTGTCTGTGTTAATTACAAGAGCAAGAGCACAGCGCTAGCCACTTTCGCAGGCTATGTGTTGTAGTGCACGTGGATTGTTTAAGAAACTGTAATAATTTCACGTAATTTCAAAATACTGCGTCACAACAACCACAAAAAAAAGGAGACGACACAATAGACTGTCAACTGATTTGGCGATAAGCAGCACACACACGCTCACGCACACGAACGAGCACACATTAAGGCAGGCTCACGATTTTTGCGACAACCGTCAGAAACGATTGATTTTTGCCAACTAAATGGTGAGCGGTAGCGTTGGAGCATGGCCCCAAAGCTCCCTATTATCAGCGTAGCTTTCGGATGTTGTGCTCTCTGGGCTCGAACAACTCTCTTTCTCCCTCGCGGTCGGTCGGTCTCTCATCTTTTGTTATCACGGCCTTTTGTTGTTGTCAAAGTGACCAAATTCGCTAATGCCTGCAGTCGGCTGCAATCTGTGCGGCCCCTTTTCTATGCCGATGTGCTCTCTGGTCACACTCGAAACCAGTTTTTGTAGCAGCGCGACATGATCCGCACAGGCAGGTGTTTGCATGTGTGTATCTATGTGATGCTTTGTGTAACAAGGAAGTTTTAGTCGCGCGTCGGCAAAGATCGGTTTTCTCTCTTTGAGTACGTTTGCTTTTTATCATTTCACCACAATTTATTAATAGCACGTGTTTGTTGAAAGCCATTACTATTCCTTTATTTTGGGTGCTATTTTTGCATAGATTTCCATCTGAAATCATTGAACCCAGCCTATTCTACGGAAAACCAGGAAGCTATTTCCCTAATTTGGTATCTAGACAGCTGATTAATATCTAATTAAGTTTTTTATATCCTTTCAGGTGGGTATCCTGATGTGTCGTGTCAATAGTTAAGCGTATTTGCCATTTTTTATATAAAATAGCATAGCTCAATAAGATTAAATGGAAACAATCGATTCGCAAGGGTATCTAAAGCTTCGGCCCCCGAACTTAGTATTGTTCTTATTTGATATTGAAATAAATCAATTAAAATGTTTTTGGGAAACTGATCGAGCGACCTGTTGAATATTTCCGAGCCCGCTTTCGGAATCTACCCGAAGCGCTAGAGTTTTTTTTCTCAGTGTACGTACGCTGAAGGTCGATTACCTCGCACTTGAGCACGATCTGACGGAATTTTCTTATAAAATGATTTAAAATAAATGCAAGTATTTTTTTTTTTGTAAATCGTGCGAAACTTACCTTCTTCGCAGGTTATCCGTTTGATCCAGCGACAGGTTGGGACTACTGCCGTGGTGTCGCCTCCGGCCGTACAATTGCTGCCGGGAGGCGGTAGCGGCGGCGACACTGACCAAATCATCGCGACTCTTGCTCAGACTGTCGCTAAATGGTTGCATTGTCCGTGAGAGAGAGTTTTAGAGTGGTCTGTGGACTCCTTACGACATGCTTGGCTGTTTGGTGGGGGGGTTTATCTGCGGAAGGTCAAGTGATTTGGTATCAAAGGTTTCAGAACCTCGGTGAACTCCACACAAATTCGCGCGCTCGCGCATTAACCTGTAATCTTTTATCAATGAACAACGCCAAAGCACACAAAATCAATAAGAGACGACGTCAAACGGCAAAATGCGCAGGATGTGCCCTGCGTACGAGAGCGAGAGAGAGGGCGAGCGGTCAAAGTCGTTTGTTCCTTGTCGTCACGGGGAGAGCCCACGCAAATTCAAGTAAGCTTGTTGTAGTCTACTAAAAGATACCCTCTATATAGATTTCATCTCATTTCTACATATCTACAAGAGTATTTGGTAGTATCTCACTCATCCCATTAAAATTAGTTACGCTATGTACTTTCATGTATTTTTATCTGTCCATTTTTATCATCCTGATCAAGACTCCATATCTATGATTTTGAATGCTTCCTTTTGCCTGTTACCCTTTGCACCCTTAGCACGGTACCTCGCAAGCCATAAAGTCAAAGCAGCAAAGAAAGCGTGAGATTTTGTTCGCATGAACAGCGATGAAGAAGAAGAAGAAGAAGAAGGAAGAGTCGGCCACCTTTCAGTTCAATAATTACATTTGTCAATTTCACATTCCGCATAACGTCCAATTGTACATGTGTATACATACGGTATTTCTTTCACTTTCAAAGTGCAGTCTGAGCTATTTTTATGATGCCTTTAAAAGGCAAATTACAAAAAAGAACACACTTGCACATACACCATCGAGTATTTCTGCATGCCTGTGTGTGCACATACATTCACATGTTCGTATGCTTGTATGTACATGTGTAAATCCACTTCTTCTGCTTTTTGCCTTTGCCGTGCTTTTGGTGCTGCTGGTTCTTGGTTTTGTGGGGGTTTTTTTTTTAAACTTGGCTAAAGCTAGAACATAACAAAAAAAATGACATTTTGCCACACACACCAATACACTTTTTTCTCTATTTCTGTACTCCTCTCCGACTCTCTCGCACACACACACACACACACATGGCACACACCCACACGGACACACGTTGGAAACCTTACAGCGCAGCTTTGTGCTGTTGCTGCTTCCTCTTCTTCGTTGTGTTCCCTCTTTCAGAGAAAATCAATATACAATTTTTTATTTGCACATTTTCACAGTTTCGCACAAGTTTTCAAGCCATTTTCCCCATGGAAATTGTATTCTCCATTCATTTGCTTACATTTATTTGGTCTTTGTGGGTAATTTTAATTGATTTTTGCTTGAAATAAAAAAATTAAAGACTGGTTTCTGGGGGAGCCCAGTTGCGCTTTAGATAACGAAACGGAGAACGCGTTATTCCGACCCAACCGTCCGCACCAAAGGTAGATACAAATCAACTACAAAAAAAGTGGCCGAAGCTGGCTTTAGGCCGAAACCGAGACCGCCGCGGAGAGAGCACAGCGCACAGCACCACAAAATTGGTATGTACCGCCGTGAGCTAAGCCGATTTCCTCCCTCAAAACCAGTTTGGAGCGCAGGTTGCACTGCGCATGTGTGTGCCCAGAGAGACGGACAGAGAGAGAGAGAGAGAGAGAGAGAGCACGAAGAAGAGAGCAGAGCCATGGCCAACCACCAAAGCACTTGCAAGGTACTTCGGCTGTCTGTTGTTGGCATGGGAAACTGGAGCTGGCTCCAAAAAGCTTCGATCCAAACATGTCCGATCATGTTTGCAGGCCAAAAAGCTTATGCAGCTGCGGCGACAACAACGAAGCTTTTGGCGTCAATGCGAGAAATGGTAAACAAAACGCGACAGAGACCGATGATGATAGTACTTCGAAGTCAAGATAGTATTTACTTTAAGGCTTTAAGCGTACGCACATTTGTGTATATGTACGTACATATGTATGTATGTATATGTATGCATACAAATCCTGGCGATCCGTTTTTTTTATTACCTCAATCTCGGAGACTATAAGAGCTGGAGACATCAAATATGGGTTCCGGGCTTTAAAGCCTATTATCTATTCATCAATCAATAATAATAATAATTTTATTGATTTTAAGGCCTCAGTTACATTAGCTCCAATGTAGCTTTGTACCTAATAGTTGTTCAAATAATAAAGTTTTTAACTCTTTTACACTGGAAAAACTCATTATTTTTTAATACGTGATTGAATTTCCCCCGGCGACAGTTTTATTTTTGGAGGATCATATTATACCTTTTCATAATGATTCTGTTGGCTGATAAGAGTCATTCTGTCATCAAAGTATTGTTATAAAAGAGTCGAGCGGAAATCTGGGCGATCCCCTTACACTGCACAACAGGTAGAAAGAACATAAGAACATGATGCAGCAGGTAGCATAATTTCTATGTAAACAAAGATGACTCATGGACACAAAGCAAAGAGAGTGGTTCTGTTCGCACTGCAGACCATATTTATGGGACAGCCACGATCCCAATGCCTGCCCCCACTCCGGTCCCTTGTTAGAGCAACAACGCCTGTACCCCCACCCCCCGTCTATGGCCCTAAAGAGGTACATACAACCATCTTGTTGGTTCAAAAAGAGCACCACAAACAACAGGTCCAGTAATTTGTTATGCCGCCTGCGTGCCTTTCAGGCATTTTCATTTGGTCCATTGCGCATGAGTCATTGGGTTAAGGTATTCGTAGACGGACAGGGTCCAGGGTCCAGGGTCCAGAGTTCCACGGTTCCCAGTTCCAGGTTCCAGGTTCCAGGTCCCATTCCCGTCAATCAGTGCCACAAAAGGGAAATGCGATAGGATTTCGTTGCCTTTATCGAGTGCTGTTTGGAGGGGGATCATTATTTAGGATGATATCTTTAAGCGATCGTTTTCAACTTAATTGTATAAGTTTGATACATACAAGGATATGATTTTGCCTTTGTTGTTATACCCGGTACTCGACGAGTTTGGGGATATATGCATGTATGTATTAGTTTTGTGTTGGCAGTGGATGTGTTGAAGACCCAGACACACATAGTATATACAAGTATTCTTGATCAGCATCAGCAGCGGCCATGTCTGTCTTCCGTCCATCCGTTCGTCCCGACAACCGCCTAGATCGCAGAGACTATAGCTAGAGTAACACAATTTTGTACCCAGACTCCTGTGATGTCACACTGTTACAAGTGTCCGTCCCCAAGTCCCCAAAACGCAGAAGGACTGCTGAATCTGGATCTGGATAATGATCCCATAATTTGTATAGCAAGAAGGAATAAATGAAATTGCAGTGGCTACGCTACCCTTTCCACGCGCTTACTCATTCTTTGTCCCTCCCTCACACACTCTTCCTCGTGCAGTGTGCGGAATGGAGCGAGATAAAACGGCTTGACATTCGAACATACATAACTAGCGGTCGTGGCTCCTCTCTGTCTCTTTATAAATATAAACTGCGAGCAAAATTGACCAACAAATCAGGTCGTCCCTTTTACGAAGACCGATACACAAAACAGACAGAGAAAGAGAGAGAGAGAGAGACACCACTCCTGGCGCATAAATCATAAACTCGGCTCATGTTGAAAGATGGACACAATAAACATCGTTCTATCGTATACTTACAGGTTTATATCTCCCGATTATAAAAAACAATGGGGATATGTTAGGTAAGTACACTTGATTGAATACTACATGTAGTTCCATCTTTCTTTTATTTGCTTCTCTACTTCCAAACATAAACCACATTCAAAATGCCTTAGGATTTAAACAATATCATCTTTTACATCTGCATTTGATGTAAACGTATCTGTTTCTGTTTGACAGGATTTAGCTTTCATTAAGCCATTTCTTTCTCTTCAACGTTCCTCGGTGTAGGGGGTCACAATCTTTTAAATACTGAATGCATTAGTTATACAATATTTAAATTCAAAATATTATGGAATAAATGCTACGTCGTGCTGTTAATAAACAGCGAGTGCTGCTGATGTTCAGAATGCGTCTGTCTGCCAGGCATTTCTGTGTGTTTTGTTGTTTCCTTTTGTTATACCATTTATTATTGTTGAAAAGCTAATTTAGTTTATTAAGTACGTATGGCTTCTCTTTTAGAGCTGCCAACAGTTGATAGGGAAATAATATCATTTAGACTAGATGGTAAAAGTGTCATGCAAATGATATGGTTTTAAGATCAGTTTGGTGGTGGCGAAAGCGTTATCCTTACAGCGAAGGAAGCTAAAGGAGATTTATTGGCAATGAATAGGCATTCGAAGCGATGGTGTTTGTGGTTCCCATTCCCTGGATGATCATTACAGATAATAATAATTGTTTTCTTGATATTACCGGGATTGGGGGGTGGTTCGAAGTCGGAATCGAGATACGATTTTCAGTAGAGCTTTAGGTATATCGTAGATATTAGGGAAGCAACGAATACACATTTCGCTGTTAGAAGTAATGGCGGGGTACAAATCGTAAACGAATCTATAAAATAGTAGTCACAAAATTGAGATTATTAATTAATACCGGGGGAATAATAATTGCCATTGAACTATATATATGTACAATATATATGTAGGTTCTCTGGCTTGTCAGATCTCGTTTCATGCTTTTAATGATAACTTAATGCATAATCATTATATTTAAGTCTCACAGAACTGTTTTTTGTTTAACGCACTTAAAGTCGACTTATTATAATTTGGGACACTCTTTCCAAGGATCCTCCAATCGAGTACGAGTATAACCCGATACTCTCACGTATATATTGTCGTTCTCACTACTACATAGCTTTCTTGGTGGTTACTACTTTCTTTCCGCTCGACAAAGGAGGAGTAATTATATTCAACTCTTTACGGGATAATATTTTATATTAATAACAACGGAATGGTATGGTTTTTTTATGCTTTTTTATGGGTAGTTGAGCGTTTTTTGGGAAGTACATATATATTGTGTGTCTGTTTATCTGTGTGTTTTGGCTTTGTATGTTTTTTAATGTTTTTGTGTGTAAATTAGTTTGGCTAGGCATTCGGATGCTCAGCTGTTTCCCAATAAACGCATCGAAACCCCCTTTTGAGATATACCCCAGATATACTATCTGATTGAAAGGAATATATGTTTTGTGTGATGTGTAGTTTACCCTGTTGACATATTCTGTTCTGTTCTGTTCTGCTCTCGATATATATATATGTTATATATCTGCTATATATATAGTCAGGTACGCGCTGCATTTCTCTAGTTAACATTCCTTTCACTGTTTAGTGGAAATCTACTACGAGGAACATTTCTTTTTGTTAAGTGTATGGGAGGAGTGGGGTGAGGGATATATTGTGTGTGTTTTTGGATTTATGTTTATAGTCCCTCGTGTTTGCCGTTTGGCTGCGACTCGCTCGCCTCCAAATCCCTCGATTCCCCCTCCACGGGAACAACATTCGGCCCTTCCGCATCCCCATTCTCGTCATCATCGTCATCACTGGAGTCCGCAAAGGTGTGCAAGGTAAGTCTGGCTTGGAAATCGTTCAAGGCCTGCTCGAAAAGATCGATGGTGTGCTGGTTGCTGGCTATCACCTGCTGGGTGTTCAACAGATCCTCGGTGGCGCTGAACAGGAGATCTTGAATAGAGCTGGAGTGTGAGGAGGCAAGCGAGCGCGATGTATGTGCAACTGCTCCTGGTGCTGCTGCTGTTTCAGAGTCCTGTAGATTGTTTGACATGATTTGCTCACCGCTGCTGCTGCTGGCATCCTCGCTGATGTTGCTGGCCGCCAGTCCCCGCGTCAGCTCATCCGCATGGGCCAGCGTGGAGCCAATGATGTCGCTGGCAATCCGGATGGCAGCGTCTGTGGCGGCAATTGTGGAAATGAAACTAGACGCAGCTGCTGCTGCTGTATTTGTCGTCGGTGGATTGGGTGCTGGTCGGCTGAACACAGTATCGCTGGTCACCTGGTTGCCCTCGATCCGGAGACCGGCCACTCCTTTCTTGGGTATGGTGGCCAAATCCCTTTTCACACGGCGGCAACGAGTGGGCTCGTTCTGACGCTGTTGCACTAGCTGCTCCAGATCGACCACGTAAACATAGCCGGCCACGAGTATGGAGCAGGATTTTTCGCCCTTCTTGAAGGCCTCCTCAATGTCCTGGCTGGTGCGGTAATCGTATTGCCACCAACCTGAAGATATATTTACGACAAGAATGTTTTTGGAGTTCGACCTCGTTTGGATCGTTAATCACAGTTTGTTTCGTGTTCTTTGGTTATTTTGGATGTGGGGATGGGCGGCGGTGGATGGGGGCTGAGGGATGGAATTTCGGATTGTGGTTAGTTGGAAGCGGGGTGCATGGGAATCCCGGCCACGCCTTGGTAGTTTGCAGGTGGTGGGTCCCCGAAACGGCGCCTCTGAATGACTCGAGTCTTGAATGGGTACGGATGAATCTGGCGCATTTTACAAAAGTCGATGCTACACACAAACCCACAAATCATTACCATTAAACGACTGGGGTGATGATTCTCTCTAGCGGCGCTGCTCTGCGGCTCACGGCCGCCACCGGATACGTACAGGTATTCGATTTCATCAGGATCATTCGAAATATTGACACGGCGCCAACCATTGCCATGCCGTTCTGGTTCTAGGGACTGCAACGGCGACGGCGGCGATGGTACCTCCTCCTGGGGATTATTCATCTTATAGGTCTCGTATTTCTCAAAGCCCTCTTCGATCTCTTCGTTAGTTCGCCTATCGTAGGCCCACCAGACCTCTAAATTGTGGTGAGTGGTGAGGGGTGAGTGCTTTTTGGTCTGGGCTGATGAGTTATCGTCTGGGAAATGCGGGGCGCCCGACACCAGAAATTATGCATGCTATACTTACCGTTGCGTCCCTCGTAGTACCATTGATAGCCATCCTCAGTGGCGCGGGTGGCCCAAATGTCCTCGATGCCATTCACTAGGGTTGGGTTATCCAGAAATTCGGTGGGGATCTCGCGTCGGCACATGGCACAACGACGATTCTTGTAAGCAACTCCCTGCAAAAAGAGACAAGGGATACATTTCGTTAGATAAATGCCGTCTCCCCCTCCACGCAAGCCACTGCCGTTGGATCCAGTTGCAAGCTCTCCCAGCAGCCAACTGGAAAATGCATTCAAGTGCTAATTGAAATACTTGTCCAAGGCCCAAACTGGTTGATCAAAATTTGAAATTGGACAAGTTTTCAGCCGGAAACCAATGGAAACATGTATCTGTGCTGTGGGCACGATTGTGCCACCTGGTAACAGGCGACTGGCAACTGGCAACTGGTGGCAATGCTAATCAATCGAGCTGCCAGCAGGCACCAAAGGGCTCAGAACAGCCTTGAACCTGCCTACGTGCTCCACAATACTCGCTCACCAACGGCGAATATTCAAAACTCGATTTGACGACGCGCTTCGCATAGGCAAGTGGCGGCGGAGAGGCTTCCGCATTTCGCGGGGCGGGTACTACGCACCTTTATGCAAAGGAAACAAAAAATGTGGCCGCAAGGGAGACGAGCTGGATGGATGCAAGTCTGGAGGCAGACGGCGCATTCCAATGGAGCGCTCTCTGTGCCCGATGCTCCATCAAATGCGGGAGGACCTACAAGAAGAAAAAAAAAAGGCATACAGCGGGTGCACACACGATTGACGGTTGCCTGGGTTGAAGGGGCTTACCCGTTTCCCCGTTGGTGGCGGTGGCCACAGGAGAGGGTCCTGTCTGGCGAGCAGCGCCAACAATGCCATTGGCGTCACGGGCGGCAGCAGCAGCCGAAGTGGACGGCATGTCGCGGGTGAGATCAATGGTCTCCAAGTACACCAATTCCTCTTCTTCGTCTGAGGAAATCACGATGACTTCGTTATTTATATCTTCGTTATAATTCGACATTTCGTTAACAACTAAAACTTATTTAACAATACAAAAAAACGAAGGGAACGTCTCGGACGTATGTCTTCGTTTTTTTTTTTTTTCTCAACAACAAAAAAGTGAAACAAAAAATGGTAGGCTACTAGGGATGTCCAATTGATATACTAATATATCGATATATTTGGTGTGGTTGTAATATATTTGAGTGATACTTTTTGAAGGGTTCGATACTTGTGTGCGATAAACGCAACTTAACGGCGCCTTATTTCAAAATCTTTGTTGGTACTTCCGTGCCCAGGAATGCCCGTGCCCAGAATATTGCTCGCTCCGCATACATTTTGCTGACCCATACCACTAACCACACAGTGAATATGTATGTGTCAGTTTATACAAAGAAATACAGATTTTGCTGCGTACGCTCCCAGGTCTTCGGCGCTGGTAGGCTTTTATATACTATGTGGACTAATAGCCAGTATAAACTTGGTCTGCGGCAAGCGTCTTTGCGTCTAGCTGTATTTATTTTTACATCTTTTTTTTAGCATAGGGGCCTAGTGGTGGCAAAAAGTTGCGTCCATTTTGAACGCATGAGCGTCTGCACTTTTCCCTTAACTCAACATATTTCCACTTCTGTGCCACTAATAAAAACAAAAACTTGCTCAAAGAAAAATATCTACTTTAAACTAATTGTATCTTTAGATAAGACATTTTTGTAAGCCCGCGATTCCACAAGGACACTGCTGGAGATATGGGAGGAGAAAATCAATGGTTTTCATGGTGTGAGAAATAACTCCCACAAACTCTATAAAGGGAAATAAAAAATAAATACTTATGAGGGTTAAGTGTCTTCGTCCATTTTCGTATCGTTTTCCATAATTTTGTTTAGTTTAAAAGTCCGATATCGATAGGAAATCCGCGGCAGTGTAAAAATCGCACACGCAATTAAGGACTCTCATCACTGATGCATATTAACTAGTATTGGGTAAACATTGCTCTTTTGGTGAACATGTTCACTTGTTCTTTTTTAGTAAGTGAGTCAACTCACTCAGATTGCTCACTTACTCACTTAGATTGCTCAGTTGCTGACTTGCTCACTCAGCTGCTCACTTGCTCACTGTTCATGCACAAATCATGCACCACAGTTTTTAATACAAAAAAAAAAAACGTTACATTTCAAACATTATACTCTCAGTTCTTTCTTAAGAGACCCTTGACGATTGCTGCCACTGATTGCTATTTCAACTCAGTCTAAGGCATCCCCCCAAATCTAGTTCACTCTTTAGGTTTTTGGAAACAATGCCAAGAGCATTGACATGTTGTGACTACTTGGAGAAAATACAGCATTACTATAGAATTCATTGTCAGAAAAACATCTATCAGCAACAAAAAAAAAAAAAAAAAAATTCAAAACCAAAGCCGATCTAAACGTGTTAAAACCAAATCATGTACAAAATCAAAAAGAGACCTAACCAGATCGTTGCTAAAAAGCGTAGCGATCTGGCTCGTAACATTGAAAGTCTCGACAGTGTCAAATCGAGCAGCAAGAAGAAGGGGAGTATCGATCAAAACAGCCTGGAGCCCATGGAGGTGGACAATATTCCGCATCCGGTCCTTCGACGCCGTCTCTCGAAACATGCTTCATCAACCGGGCAGAACGAGCATGAAATGATATCATCGCAGGATGAGGATATCATAAACTACATAAGTGGCTCATGGAACCTGTTAGTGACACCGAATCCCAGTGATTCGAGCATGACAGCCAACAATACAATTGGTCCGGAGGAAAGCACCTTGGTCAATACACAGGCTGACAACGACTCATTGGGGACTGTTTGGATAGAGCCCCCTAGTCCAGAGCTGGCGAATTTCAAGCCCTTCGATTTGGAATCCTGGTGGAGTCGTCGCTTGTTCGAGAGCATTACCAAAGACATATAAGAGGGCGTCTCAATTATTATTATTATTTCATTTATCAACACTTTTACAAAATGGGCTGAATTGGGTTGTGCGTGTGTGTAAAATAATAACAACAACAATAAGACAATTGAATGTTCTTTCCCTAGCAATCAATAACTATGACTATGCTGTATTCACGCGTGGGTAGCGTAGACTTTATTCGGTAGTAGTATTAGGAAAAGCATTAGTGGTAGGAAAAAGTTGCGTCTATTCGGAATATTGGACCATTTGCGGCCATAAAGACATGGCTGGATATATGGGCGATGGCTTTCGTGGCGTAAGGAAGAGCTCCCACGAACTGTCCAAAGAAGTGGCTGAATTTAATAAGCACAAGCTTTCTCGGGACGATTTCCAATGAAAATGCCTATTCTGCGTTATGGCGTCGATTCCGATACCGATAGGAAACGCGCGGCATTGTGAACTGGTGGCAGGGCTGGAAAATGCTGCACACCACAAAAACGCTACCGGCAAATATTTGAATTTGAATTTAAGTTAAAAACTAAAAAAAAAAAAACTTTTGAAATATGCTCGACTTATTTAGGCTTTATGCATTCCAGTGGTTGTCTGTGCAGCTCCCACATTAATAATGCTTTATTTAATTCAACAAAAAAAAAAATCAATTAAAATTATATGCTTCATTGGATGCAACACTTTTTGCCACTGTGTGTGCCATCTCTCCCGTCCACCCATCTGGCCATCTGCCCATCTGCCCATCTCCCACCTGTCGAAGGGGCATTTAACTTCATAAAAATTGACAGGCCTTGCCCAGAGGAGCGCTCGGACAGGCGCGAGGCAGCATCACGCACTTTTTAATATGCAGCCAGCATGCCACGAAAGTCCCCAAAAAAAGTGAAACACAACAACAGTCAGATGCAGTCCTGGACTCATTACATAAAAATCAATTTTTGGTTTATTTTTCCTTTCTCCGTGCATGTCATTTTTTGTCAATTACACACACACACACACACACACACACACACACGCACACACAACCACACAGTCGTCGGGCAGTGGCAGACAGACATTCAGACATTCAGACGGAAGGACTCTGCAGGGCAATTGCCTAATTGCGCGACAGACAAACGCGTTGTGAAGTCAACTGCCGACGAGTTTTGTAAATTACTGTCGTTCTGTCGATGTCCTTTCGGGCTGTTTAATGCACGTGTCCCTTCGGCGCGTTGGGGCGTTTTAAAAATGTGTTGCCTGCCCGGGGACCTGCTTTGCCCTGCTTCGACGTGATTTGCTTTTGGGAATACTCTCGTACTCTTAGTCTCACTCGTATGCACGCTCAAAAAATGGTTATTAGCAGATATTATTCCGACTATAAGATACCCACCAAAAATATACAAGAGCCCTGTACTTTTACTGAATGTTTTGCCAATAGACGTGCTCCTACAACCTTCTTTACAGTGTATGCAATAGATTCGCAGATGTACATTACTATATCCTGGGATTGTGGAACCAACACCTGCATGGGTACAGTCTACCCTCTGGGATGTACTGGGCACATAACCACACTATTTAGTATGCATGGCAAGTCCTTCAACTCTCGAGCACTCAACCCTTTATTGTCGGTGCTCGTTGCTGCACTTGTTGTTTTGTAATTGTTCTATGAGTGGTACAATTGAATTTTTATTCGCAGCAAACCATCAAGAAGGACATCAGAGAAGAAGAAAATACTATGATTGCCTCTTCATGGCGCTCCATGGCGCTCCATGGCGCTCCATGACTCTTCATTGCTTTGTGGCCACAAAGAGCAAAACCCATAAAAAAAACGAAAGGAAAGGAAAACCTCAAATCTTAATGTAATTATCAAGCCAGAAAATATAACCGTTTATGGCGGTAGACGCCTCAAGATTATTAACACAAAAGAGGGCTGGCAATGGTCGTCATAAGCATAAAAATATTGCCCAATTCTCCCACCCTTGCTGTTCTCTTTTTGTACCCCAAAAAAGGGAGGAAAAAATGGAATTTTCCTTGCACCCTCTTTGTAATAAGCTACTTTTGCATCTTTCCCACTTGTATTGCTCTTTATTTTATCATTTGCTCTGTCCCTGTCCTCTGCCCCTGCCCCTGCCCCTGTCCATGCCCCTGCCCTTTGCTGTACTTCCCTTAAACATTTTATTATCGCTCTTTTTGTGGGCGCTCGGTAAATCCCCTTAATCAACGAAAATTGTCTGTTCACACATGCCAGGATGGGCGAGAGGTGGGGTTATCGCGCCTAAAGCTTAAATAAATTTACGAGACAAATTTAGCACGATTTTCCTATTAAAATGTTGATTTTTCCACATATACTTAGTATATCGAAGCAACTGGGTTATGGGTTCCCTTGATCGACAAATTTAAAGTCGGTGCCCTCCGCCTTGAAGTATGCAACAGAGTCCTGTCGCAGTTGGCTTGGAAATGTGTCAATGCCTCTAATCAGTGAACTACTTTCCTTTCAGTGACCTTCCTTTGATCAGCAGTTGTGGGGGGGGGGACACTGAAACTCCCCCGAAACTCCACCCGTTTGTGGCGCGTTTTTTAATTAAAATATAAAAACGGTGGGGAGAACGTGCCGCGGTCGTTAGGCAATAAACTTGGACACCGCGCATCCTGCCGAGGACAATTACAAGGCGGAAAATGTCGCAACATTTTCCATCCTTATCGCTGGGTTCTGGCTGTTGGGTGCTTTAAGCGCAAGAATTCCGGGGCCTCGACATAAAGGCCAACGAATTAACGACATTGTAATGCTTATCTGAGAGAAAGGTCCTGTCCCGTCCTGTCCCTGCGTTCTCGATGGAGCAGAAGGGATATCCTTTCTCCATTGAAGAAAAATGTGCGGCAGGGGGGGGGGGGGGGCAAAAAATGTCTTGATTTTTTAATTTTAACGCTTTATTTAATTATGTGCAGACGAGACATCTTCAAGTTTTGCTAATAAAATGCTTAAGGAGTGTAGTGTCCTCTGCCCTCCTCCCGGGTCTTCCTTCTGCGCCATAAAGCCCCACAAAAAATGGGCTAAAAATTGCATTTTTTTCCCCCAGATTCGCTCTCTCTTTCTGTTTTTTTTTTTTTTTTAATAATAAAGACATCAACAGATGGGCGGCGATAAAAAGCCAAAGATTATGGGCTGGACAAAAGGGACAGACTACGAACTACAAAGGAGCATGAGCCTGGTCTGGGCCCTGGTCCTGCTCCTGGGCCAAGTGCCGTCGTGTGGCTTTTGGCTTTTGGCTTTTCACACCCCTCAGAAAAGAAGGAAAAAAACCAACAAGAAAAAAGGAAAAAACAGGCAACAGTTTCAGTTCCATTCAGATTCAGATTCCGAAGTGGAAATCGACAAAAGGCCAGACGCTGGAGATTTAGTTTTGAGCAGTTAACACTTGAACTCCGACCCCCCTGCTGTGAGAGTTTCTTATGTCCCTTTTTTATGTCCTTAAAGATAAGATTTTTTTGCCCATTCGCTCTTTGGCGTAATGCAAAAACTTTTAATTAGCTGGTAAAGGCAAAGGAGGAGGTCCTTTCCTCCTGCCTTCCCCTGCTCTCCCCTGGTCTTTTTTTACCTTCTGCTGCTTCCCTTCAATTGATTTCCAATTGGTGCTCTACAAATTTCACACGAAGGAGCATCCAATGAAAATGAAAATCAAAATCAAATATAAATCGAAATTGTTGTTTCCTTCCCCCCACGCCCATTCCATTGCAGTGAGGGGGATGTTTATGGCCTACTTATTGGCCATCGTTTGCCGATGGCTGACACCTGTTGTTGCGGCTCTCCCGTACTGGGCCCTGTGTGCTATCTCTGGTCTCTGGGCTGGCTGATTTAAATCTTTAAAATCAATATGCCAAGTGAGAAGCCCCCAAACAGATGCGACAGCTCCTGCCTCCTGCCTCCTGGCTCCTGGGTAAACAGGGCCAAGCAGGAAGCTCCAGTGACATCCTTGACAGGTGTGAGAATGGGGGCGGAATTTCAAGTTGACTTCTGTTCGCCTTCAGGCGTCAGACAGTTGGGCAAATTGAAATGGTTTAGATTACATTTGACATTTATAAGCGGATTGTGTCAAGCAAAAGATGGGGGGCTCCCAGAACAGCCAGGATCAGCGTTCGCTATAAAAGATGTGTATTTTAATTCAGACTTTACATCAAAAACCTTAAAAGAACTAGTTACAAAAAAAAACTAAGGCGATCGGTTCGATGTGGACCGTTCTACATGGAAAGAATGGTCTTCTTGATGATGTCGATGCTCTCGAGCATCTGGGCCTCATTGATGACCAGGGGCGGGGCAAAGCGTATGATGTCCCCATGCGTGGGCTTCGCCAGGAGGCCGTTTTCCTTGAGCCTGAGGCACACGTTCCAGGCATCGTACTCTATAGGAGGGAAACCCCATGGATTAGATACGGATCAATGGATCAATGGGTGCGGGTGGGTGCAATACTCACTCTGATTGATGACAATGGCATTCAGCAGTCCCTTGCCACGGACCACAGAGACGACATCCTTGGGCAGCTGTCCCAGCTCGTTGCGCAGGAGGTCACCCATTTTGTAGGCGTTCTCGGCCAGCTTCTCCTCCTGCAGCACCTCCAGGGCGGCCATGGCCACACGACAGCCGAGCGGATTGCCGCCGTAGGTGGAGCCATGCTCGCCGGGCTTGATGCAGAGCATCACCTGGTCGTTGCAGAGCACCGCCGAGACGGGGTACATGCCGCCGGACAGGGCCTTGCCCAGGATGAGGATGTCCGGCTGCACGTCCTCGTAGTTGACGGCCAGCATGCGGCCGGTGCGGGCCAGGCCCGTCTGCACCTCGTCCGCGATCCAGAGCACATTGTGCTTGCTGCACAGCTCACGGACCTTCTTCAGGTAGCCATCGCTGGGCACCACCACCCCGGCCTCGCCCTGGATGGGCTCGACCATGAACGCGCACACATTCGGATCCCGGAGGGCCTCCTCGAGGGCCGTGGTGTTGTCGTAGTCGATCAGCTCGAAGCCCGGCATGAAGGGGCCGAATCCCTCGTAGCTGCTGGGATCATTCGAGGCGGACACCGCCGACAGGGTGCGGCCCCAGAAGTTGTTCCTGGCAAAGATGATCTTGGCCTGGTTCTTGGGTATCTTCTTCTGCTCGTAGCCCCATTTGCGGGCCAGCTTGCAGGCCGTCTCGCCGCCCTCCACGCCGGTGTTCATGGGCAGGACTTTGTCGAAGCCAAAAAACTTGGTCACAAACTCCTCGTACTCGCCCAGGACATCCGAATAGAAGGCTCTACGAAGGGAAAGCATACATCTTTAAATCCAAGTCGGGATTTCTCTGGGTGTGCGCACATCGATCGAAATATTCCAAAAATATTCCTATCCCAGATCCAAGCCTTATCACGCGACTTCTGTTCCAAATTTAGAAATCGAAAAACAACAAATTGCGAGCCAAAACAAGTCATTGATCAGGCTCTTTCTTATCAATGCTTTCGCTCGCGACTTTACGGCCCCACTCAACCCGGCAATCTGCCCCTGGCAACCCAAACCGAAACCAACTAAAACCGGCAAGAGCTGTTCCAGCCCAAATCAGTTAGGCACTCGAGTGCAGCAGAATAATTCAATAAATAATATTCTGACAAATGCCCCATCCAAAAATTCGGTGGAGTGTGAATTTATACATGCATTCGAAACTGATTAGACTTGAGCCTGTTCCAGGGGGGTTATCAGTGAATAAACTATTTTTATGGCATCTAAATATACTAGTAGTTTGGGAAGTAAACACAAACTAGTGGCTCCCAATCGTCAGATGCGAAAAATGGTTGGAACTTGAGGGATTTTACATCCGTCGAAGCTCTTAATGAGCCAATCTAATCTCATCCAGACACATAAAAACCCCATGGATTAACAGGAAGGAAAGGGTATTTTTAAGGGCAACTTCAACGGCAGATCGATCTTTACAAAGACACTCATCCACAGTAAAAGAGCGTCACATGGTCCATGTATTTCTGTATCTTTAAACCTCCAAAGTAAGGCGTTGTCATCGGAAACGCACAGAGAACAAAGAAAGCCCAAACGACTTGTTTGCGGATCACTTGAAAGTACAACAACGAACGACGTAGTCCGCTCTTGAACTTGAATGGAAGGAACAGAGAGTATGTCTCTCTCGCACCAACTAGACCAAGGTCACTATCGCCACGAATATATCGAATGCTGACAAAGCTCCATGGAACCGATAAGCTTTTCGCGAGCACGGGGGGCACGTCTTTTGCTTGTCGATTATGGACGGAATGATATTATTTCTTATCTTAAGTTTATTCAACTCAGTGATGCCCTTACCTGGAGGTCAGAGCCAGCTTGGAGGCCTGTTCTGTGAGTGCCTTGACAATTTTGGGATGACAGTGTCCCTGGTTGACGGCGGAATAGGCGCTGAGGTAATCAAAGTATCGTTTACCCTCCACATCCCACACGTAGACGCCCTCGCCCTTGGCCAGGGCCACCGGCAGTGGATGGTAATTGTGGGCGCCGTACTTCTGCTCCCGGGCAAAGACAGCCTCGGACAGGTGGGATCCACTGGATGTGCCAGTGGCCTCTTTGGGCGCCGTCTTCTGGGCCAGGCAGCTCAGACGGGTGGCAATGCCGCGTGCGGAAAGCTTGGAGAACATTGTGAGAGCACTAATGGATCGCTAACTGGGGGGGTCTGATACTTCCACTCGCGAGACGACAACTGAAAGTGCGCTGGCCACAGGCGGCAGCTTTTTATACTGCCGATCGGGAGAGGCACATACGCGTCGAGAGCGTTACGTACCCCCTGCAAAGACAGCTCTATCTGGAACTAACATTCTCTCAGTGCTTCTTCCGCTCTCTGCGACTGGGACTGGCACTGGCACTGGCACTGGGCTCTATCTTGCTTACATTCTATTTTTGTATTATATGGAAATTATCATCTGATACTTGGGGAATATGATCCATGCAAACTCGTACTCGTACTTGTACTCGTACGTCTGCTGGTTGTTGTTGTTGTGCCTGGTGCCGGCTAATTGTAATCAGCAGAAAACTTTTCCACTGCTCGATTGATTGAGGCGCTCAAGCATGTGGAGGGCAGCTTTTTGTTAAACTCGCATGTATGTAGAAGCAAATTACAATTAAAAGCTTTTGCCATTCATGCTGGATATTCGCTTTGTCTCATAGAAATTTGAGAAACTTCTGACATGAGAGTGGAGGGAAAGAATGTGGAGAGATTCAACCAGAAAGTGGCAAGGAAATCAAGAATAAATCAAGAATATATAGACTAGATATAGATGCATTAATAATCCAATATATATGGAGTAGAACCCAAGATTCAGCTATGTATATGCTATCACTTGAAGGGCTTTGGTAATTTTATATCATCTGTGGGCATGCCCTTGCAACCTGGCCGCTGCCTGGGCGCGCAAACAGAAATCTGAAGGTTTGGTGCCGAGAATGCAAAAACAAAATACAGGTTTCTTGGGCTGGAAAGGTAATATATGAATGAATATATCAATATGGTTTGGGGAAAATCTTACAGAAAATATAGGATTAGAGAGAGAGATTTAAGAGACTTCTTTGATCATTTCTTTATTGCTTTAAAGAATAGAAACAATCAGCTCTTTGCTCAAACAAAACCCCTTTAGAAAACACTCCATACTTACCCAAACTTTGTATTCCATTATTGTATTTTATTACACTCAATGCGGATGCTGGGTACTGTTAATATTTGTATGTATTTATTTGATTTTTGTCATAAATAATTTATGGGCTTAAGAATTTACAACTAATTATTTGCTTACTGTTGAAACTATTTCTCATTTCTCGTATGTATGTATGTGTGTGTTTTTTTTCTTCAATCAAATATTTAACAATTATAGCACGTTCAGGGAAACTACGAATACATATTACATATACACGAATCGGATATATTATGGTAAGGTATATTTATAAGACAGTTTGAAAAGGCAACACATAAATTGCACTAGAAATTTCCATTTAAAAAAAAAAAAAAAATTGAAATTTACATGCCGAATTTTTACAGAGCAGGAGGGGAGGTGGGGAAGGGGGGGGGGGGGGGGGAAGGGAAAGAGCAGGCCCGAACACAGGAGGATGGGATGGAATGGCCAATTAAACACCCATTTGCTCGATTTTGTTGCTACGTTCCCATTAGCTACCACAAATACTCGCACAATACATATTTTATTTATTAATTAATTTTAATAAATTCACGCTTTGATTGCAATTATCAATTCGACCTTTGACACCTCCTCCGCTACTCCATGGCCTGGCCCACGCTCTGCTGCGGCGACTGGGCCGGGGACAAGCTGCGGGGCGTTGCTGCCGCCGCCTCTCCTCCATGTCCTCCAGAGCCAGCAGCACTTCTCTGTTGTTGCTGCTGTTGCTGTTGTTGTTGCTGCTGTTGCTGTTGCTGTTGCTGCTGCTGCTGGTTCTGGGCCTGGCTGAGCAGCTCCTTGTTCAAGCGATAGCTGCTCATGACATTGGCACAGCTTTGATGAAAATAGAAGTTGCGACCGCGCAGGAACGCATCCGTATTGAGATCCTTTATGCCTGTCTTGAAAGATATAGGAGAGAAAAAGGTTGGCAAGATATAGAAATAATCGCTGGCTATGTGCTTAGAGTAGATGTGTGTGTGTGTGTGCATCATCGTGGGGGTGTAGAGTGGAGTGGAGTGGAGTAGAAAGACAGTTAAAGACCACAAAAGATGGCAAGGGGTATCTATCTATCGTATCGTGCTGGACGGGGGACTAAAAAGTGAAACTGAAGCAAACTGAGAAATTACCTTACAAATGAAACATTTGTTTTCATCGTCCGGTTTTAAATCCGAACTAATTCCCACCTTTGTGTCCAATTGCGTTAATCCCGGCACTCCCATCGATGACAGCTGCGACAGGCTGTTCTCCATGCTCTCCACATATTTTGAGTTTGGATTGTTGTTGTTGTTGTTGTTGCTATTGCTGCTGTTGTTGTTGTTGTTGTTGTTGTGGGAAATATCCATGGGTCCGGGATCGGTGCTGGTAACCTGCGGCTCCGACCGGGGACGCTCTTCGATGGGCGAGATGTTCTCCAGAGATCTGCATCGGAGTAGAGGTTTTAGACACACCCGTGTCATCGATAATTATCGATATGCTGCTCACCTGCTGCTCCCCACATTCTGCTCCTCCTGCCGTCGCTGCTGCTGCATTTTGTTGTAATTCATTTTCGCGTTCGTCATCTTCATGGCGGTGTTGTTGTCATCATCATCCACAATCACATCCTCATCGCTATCGTTCTGGCACGAGGCCGTGTCCATCATTAGCTCCTTGTTGTTGTTGTTGTTGTTGTTGCTGCCGCCACCGCCACCGCCGCTGCTGCTGTTGTTGTCATTGACGCCCACGCCGCAGGAGTCGGCATTGTAGTAGTGGTGATGTGTGGTGGATGACAGCTCGCTGACGTTTTTCACTGAAAGACCCACAAACGGAATGGAGGTAGAGGTAAAGGTAGAGGCAGAGGCAGAGGTGTAATTATTAGCATAGCCCTTGGAGCTGGTAGCTGGGAGACCCACCACTGATATGTGCCTGAGGCGGCTCGCCCGTCGGCCAACTGCTGCTGCTGCTGCTGGCTGTTGTCACATTGGTGCTCACATCCTGCTCGTCGGCGTGCACGTCCTTCTGGTTCATGACGCAGGCGGTGCGGTACAGAATCCCGTCCAGCTTGCCCGGCTGGGCATTGCTGTTGTGCATGCTGGTGGGGACGCCAGCCGAGGCCAGGGCCGACCCGGGGCCAGCTAGCTCCGAGCCCGAGTCGGGCACGTCATCGGTGCAGCTCTCCACATCCACCGTTTCGATCTCCTCCTGCGACTTGGCATCGTCCTCGGGCATCTTGCCCGTTTCCAGGGCATACTTTCGCTTGCAGATCGGACAGCTGCTACAGTAGAGACTCTCCATCATGTACATCTCGCCGTACTTGCGCTTGCGCACTTTGAGTCTCAGGCGGTTCTGGCGATTGTTACGTATCCGCTGGAATGTCTGCACACACAAAGGACCAAAGGACCAAAGGAGAGCTCTTAGTTCTGGAAGCGTATAAGGACTCGTATAAGGAGAAGGCACCTACCTCCCAGCGGTTGTGACTGGTGCGTATGGCGTTCTCTTGGGCCGGACAGGGAGGGGCAAACATATAGGTCGCCTGCAGATTGGCCCGCTCGAAGCCCGCACTCAGCTTGTAGAGCCGGTCCAGCTCCGTGAGGAAGTGCGTGTGCCACTCCTCCGGGCTCAGCTTGAGGCCGCACACCGGACACATGTCGGGTATGGCCCCGCCGGCCGCCGCCGCCTGCAGTCCGCTGACCAGACTCAGGCCGCCCGGCACCGCCCGCAGACCGGCCATGCTCAGGCTGGCCAGCGCCGCATGATGGGCCGCATGGTGGTGGGACAACGGATGCGGATGGGCCATGTGGTGGTGTGTCGTTGCCACCGATCCCGGCGGCGCCCCCACATGGTGGCCGTGATGGGGATGCGAGTGCGAGTGCTGATGCTGGTGCTGGTGCTGGTGCGGATGCGAGTGCGAAAGCGAGTGCGTGTGATGCAGATGGGGCGAGGCGGCCAGATGTGTGGCCATCGAGACGGCCACACTGCTGGTGGGCGTGCTGATGGCCGAATTGCTGGTCGAGCAGGATGAGGACGAGGATGAGCTGGATGCCGATGCCGATGCCGAGGCCGAGGCCGAGGAGGTGGCCATTGCCGGGTGTCCTCCTCCCTTCCCCACATTATGCAGATCTGTGAACGAATCGGACACTAAATTTTAGACATGCCCGCAATCATCAATCAACTGCAAGGCAATAAAAAATTGGAAAAATTCCAACCCCCCTTCCAATCCGAGTCCCACATTGATTTCCATTCTGCTGCCGCATGGGTGGGAGGGAGTCCTGCCTGTCCCATAAATTTCTCAGGCATTTTCTAATTGCCCCCTACCCCCGCCCCTCCCCCGCCCCGCTCTGCGCTGTTCTGCACATTTTTAACAGAGGAACAAAAATTAATTGGAGCTCGTAATTTTGTGGAGAGAATCAGCGCCAGAAACAGGACAAGCAAACACACACAACTCTCGGCCGCAGATTCCTCATGTCAGACACACGTCCCCACGTATTTTGGGAGCCACAGGCACACGGCACACGGCACAAGTCACAAAAAGAAAAACCACCGTCAACCACAATAAATACAAACTGTTTGCTGGCCCAAAAACCCCACCCCCACCCCCCACCAAACAAAATCCCGCTCTCCTTCTGCACGTGACTGTTCGGTTGGCAATTAAAATAATATTACAATAAAATATATCGCAATATGGTGGAGAGCAGAGGTCAGGACCAGGCCCACTACAATTGCTGTATTTTATATTTATATTCCTCTAAAATATGTCGGTTAACCGCGGCCAAACAGAAACATTCAGCGGTCAATGGCGGATGGAAATGGTCCATGGATATAGAGAAGGAGAGCGAGATCCATCCGAGTCGTGACTCTGGTTCAAATTAGCTTAGATGTGGCTTGTGGATGTGTTTCGGCTTTCAGTTTCGCCCTGGAATCGTACAACTATTTTCAAAGACGAAACGGAGGATAGCTAGAAGTTTGAAGAACCTTCTTTCGAATCGAATTTAGTGGCCGGAACACCCCGGAACACAACTAAATTAAATTCGGGCTCAAAGGCTGGAGTCCCCTTCTAATATGGTATGCAAAGCTTCAACTCTGACTGGACTGACTTCTCCGGCAAGTTATTATAATATTAGTTATCAATGACCAACCCCGCCCCCCTCCCCCCCCCCCCCCCCCCCCCCCCCCCCACCACCCTTACAACCCGCTCGCAGTGTCACGTGCTCGGCGACGACCAAAAAGGGGGCGTTCCCATATATCGTTATATGAAATATGAGTTTCGTTCCTCTGGTTTTTGGTGCTTTTTCGGGTGGCGGGTGGCTGCGGATGCCCATTAATATTACCGAAATTAATATGAAAATTCCAAGTGTGCATTCAATATAATACATCATCGGGGCAACAAAAACAACAAGAGTCCCAGGGATATACTTGTAATAATAATAATTCTCGTCATAACAATAGCAAACAATGCAATCAAAGCGATTTGCAACACTTGCGCATCCTTTGAGCGAGGAAAAAAAAAAACAACAACGCGTTTTACGAGTGGAGTCCCGCAATAAATGAGCAAACATTATGGTATCGAAAAAGGATGGCGGGATGGCAGGATGGCAGGATGGCAGGATGGCAAGATGGTGGTGGCTTCCTTGTAATTGCCTCTAGAAGAGTTGCAACAATGTCGAGGATAAGTAATTAGCCCTGGAAACGGAGAGGAGGTAACGTCCGTCGTCTTCGTGTGCCGAGCACGAGCAGGAGCACGAGCCAGAGCCCTGGCTCCTGCCAAAAGGATGCGGTTTGACTTTGTAGTCAAGTGGCTTGTGTCCTGGTGTCCTTGTGTCCCTGTGTCCCCCTGTGTGCCTGGGGGGGTTGATGTTACATTTCAATAAGGCCTACTCCAGTCAAGTCGCGTACTCGTTGTGCCATTTAAAACACTTTGGCCACACGCACACCCTGCCCCCTGCTAACCCTTTTCTCTTTTCTCCGTCGAATGCCCTTTTGACTTTTGCCGCATGTCGCATCCCCCCCACAGGAACGGGGCACAGGAGGCACAGGAGGAGGTGCACGGAACGGAACTCAGGGCCAGGGCTCGACTGCCGGCTGTTTACCTTTAGTTAGTTTTCACCCATTGATAGATGCTCGGAGATGCCTTCATATCAGTTTCAGCTAATTAAAAGTGTATTATTTATCCAAATTAATTTATGGGCTAAGCCCATTCAGGTCTAAGCCAAAAGTTAAACAACACCGACAATCCACATGTAGAGCGGCTTTCTGTTCTGGTTACGGTGCTCTGCTCTGGTGTGCTCTGGTGTGCTCTGGTGTGCTCTGGTGTGGGCTGAGGCCGGAAAAACTGGTTTTCCGGCTTAAGTTGAAAGGCAAATAATGGCCAAAATAAACAGTTGTCTGTGTGTGTTGGACAGGGGTGTTGCCGCCCAAAGGGGGCCTGTGGATATGGGGAAATGGCTTCTAGAATTTTGGAAATACGTATGTCGGCTATCGGTTAATATTTGTCAGGGTATCCAGTATAATCTATGTTTAATCGCTTTGTTACTGTACTGCAGGTCCAACCCACAAGTCTGGCGAAGCCTTCGTAGGCCAAATAGTACCTATGACACGATTGCTGGTCCTTCACCATGGAGTCTGTGCGTCGTCTCTCGTTATCTAGCACTTATGAGCGAGTATTTCAATGATCAGCGAGTTCCGCTATAGAATAGGCAAATGACAAGAGTAACGGCCAGCAGAAGATCATACACTGAGAGCCATCTGAGAGAAATGTCTTCGAGTATATTCTCCGATTCACTCGGCATTATCCGAAAGCCCTTCACCTCTAGTCTTATGCCCCTTTTTCAGCTGCGCCCCTGTGCCAGGCGCTCATCTATCCCCATCCCTTAGATGTGTTTGGTTAATTTCCATTCCGTATTTCCGTATTTATCATTTTCATATGCTGCCGCTTAATTTGTATCATAAGGCGCTTAACTCGAACAGCTTTGCCGAGCCCCAGGACCAATTAGCAACGCATTTGAGCCAGATTTGCTTAGCCCATATTCGGGAAGAGTCCGAAGCCCGACTTTAAAGCAGGAAAGCATCCCCCAGGTAAATGGTAAATATGCGAAATTGATTTAGAATGTCTGGGGGACGTAAAAAACTAATAAAAAAGAAAGTAGAGTGAAGTGGAGTGCGTTCTGGGAGTGGGTTCTGCGTCCTGTCTGGGGACTGGGGACTGGGGTATGGCCTTACGCCTGCCAGTCAAAGTTAACCCACTGAAGCGTTAAAATTGCTCAGTAAAAGTAAAATTGAAACAAATACGAGTACGAATACGAGTACGAGTACGCGTACGCCCAGTGAGATTTTTATCAGGAAAATTGGGAAAAAAAGGAAAAAGGAAAAAGGCAACACAACTTTCTACGCCCAATTTTGAGAAATTTTTTGCCATGCAAATTTTTGTTTGGCTCAGATGTAAATTTGCTAAATAAATAAGGGAATCGCAATCGGAATGGAAATGGAAATAAAAGTGGAGATAGGCAGCAGCCAACCCTACTTACGTCTCAAATCCCTGGGATCCTGAGAATTATTACTGCGCGGACTTTCACCCTTTTCAACGGCATCGTAATCCTGTGATCCCTCCATGGATTCATGGGATGTGCATGTGGGACTGGCCGAATCCGTGCGAAATGATTCGCTGCCATTGAACAGATTCTGCTGGAGAGAGAGAGCGAGAGCGAGAGAAATCGAAATCCCATTATGACAAGTGTCAATCTTTCAACGATTATCAGCTCATCGGATCTGCTGTGCCACCACCCCCCTCTCCGACCCCACTCACCTGATCCAACGATATGCCAATGTATTTCGGGGGCGAGAAGGCCGACGGCAGCGAGAAGTTCGACAGCACCGACGGCTTGCCCAGCGGCGATCTGTCGCTGGCGAAGTAGCTCGCGGGACCCCCGCCGGCGGCTGCCGCGGCCGCGGCGGCCCCGTTGGCCACCAGCATTCCATGGTTGAGGGTCTGCAGCAGGTGCGGATGGAAGTAGTTGCCGACTAGTGACATGTTGTGTAGATCTTTGGCGTCAGGTAACTGAAAGGGGAAAAACTGGAGAGTATCAGTATGATGGGGTTTGCTCCGAAACACTTTTGGAGTAACACTGAAACGGAATCTTCAAGGCCAACGCATGCGGGCTGTTCCCTGTTATTTAAGCACTACATTTGCTAGATCTACTCTAAATAGTGGAATATTCACGCTTAGATTCATTTCTCACAAGACTGGAAATTGTACAAAAAAAAAAATATAGACATTTCAAATAAATATATTTTCAACAAATGTAATATTTTTTATATTTATTTTCAAGTGTTTTATATTCAAATTAAATACTTTTATTTATGGAAAACAATTGATTTAAATATATTTCATATTTAAAATAAATATATTTTCTACAAATTTAAATTTTATATTTAAATTAAATACTTTTATTTATGGAAAATAATTGATTAAAATATACGGCCTGGCCCGTAGTAGCCGTCGCTATGAATTCTCTGACTTACATTTACTGTGAAATTATTTAAAATATTTAGTTATAACTCCAAAAAGTTGCTAATGGAAATTTCTATGCGGTGGGAGCAAAACAAGCCTTTGGTTAGAATAAGACTAAAAATAATCGTAATATTTAAACCAATAGAAAATTTATAAGCTTATAATAGAATGGTGCAATGCACTGTAGCTCTATTCAAGGCAACGGGACGTGTGGAAATATCCCACAGAGCAGGGCAAAAATAGAAATTCTCGTCAGAGAGGATATAAAGAAATTGCGCTGATTTGGGTAAGAAAAAGAAACCAAATTTGAGCCGTACGACCATTAAAAATGTAATTTAAAATTCGTTCGGGATGAAAGTTTACAAAAAAAAGCATACTCGTATCCACAGCCCCCATTGAGTGGCAACAAAAAATGACACAAAAAGAAGATTTTTGATCTTGACACAAAATAGAAATTACAGATCGGAAAATTATCAGAAAATGCCAAGTTGTAGGCAAAAAACATGGTAAATATTCTAGCTAATCAGAAAGCAAAATAGAGGTATAAAAATACGATATCTTTTAGGATTTTGATTTTATGGTTCAAAAGCATCTCCATTCCGCTCTATCCATCTGAATTTTAATATAAATTCATTGGACTTTGGGGTATATGGGGGTTATAATGCTGGAAGGCCTAAAAATCATGAGTTGGAGGCGAAATTCGCAATGAGGTCGGTTCCCAATCGACTATTATAAAAAGAATAAAAAGCCTAAAAGATACACCAGTTTTTGATTTCTTCGAAAAGCTAGGTGCAGGCCACCCTGTAAATATATTTCCTACAATTTCAATATATTATATTTATTTTAAAGTGTTATAGTTAGTTCGATTAAATATGGAACGTATTAAAAATACGCCTGAACACATTTGAATGTGAATTTTATTTAAAAACAGAATATTTAGTTTCTGTGAGTGTATTCCATAAACAACTACTAAAATCTATGTAAAATATTTAGTAGGTCCGCTTTAGCTTATCCATTCTATCAACAGGAAGGAATCTAAGCTCGAAGAAAATCAAGATCCGCATTTTCGCGGCGGCTCCCCTAATTGCTGTATTCCGACACGTACCCCAAGTGCCCCACCAAGCGGGAGTTTTGACAGGCTAAGTGAGCGTTAAATTTAAGCGTTTAATATGCGCATTACTTGAGTCTAGGCCATGGAACCGCACAACAAATTATGGTGGCTACATGACTTGGCGCTAAAATTAGCCAATTACGGCATCACCTTCCTTCCCAGAGAGAGAGAGAGCCCGGATGCTGCCAGGCAACATATGGAGCGGGGCGTATGGAAAAGTGCAAGAAATCATTGCAAAACCTAATCGAATTCCACAGAATCAGGACACCCTTGAGTGTGGCATGTTCTTGGGGTATTTGCATCGATAGAAATTTTGCAGGGGAAGGAGAAATGAAGGAGAAATGTTTAATTTACGACAAATAAATGTTAAATTGAGAGATTTTCGAATTACGATATCGAGTCTCGTCGCATAAACTGTGTCACTCTGGCACTCGATGTGTGCCAGGCAGGGAGGGGGGGCTGTACGTTCCAATGGGGTGTAAAATAACGAGAAAAACCCACCCACACACGCATAAAGACTTTTGCAAATAATATGGGTAAACCGGGAGGGGGGCAGGGGGGTGGCTGGGGGAGTTTTCCAACTCCCGATAACCGACGGGAACGTAAAGCGCTCATAACAAATTGAGGCTGACGAGTGTTAAGCGGCGGCTTGGGACAGACAGACAAGATACGAGTATAACATAAGCGACGACATGTGTGACAAGTATTAACCCAGCCACCCATCCAACCCATCCAACCCATGCCACCCATACCACCCTCCTATCCTCATTTCTATTTGCAGTAACCCCTCCCTGGATATGTTTTCTGGGCAAAAATTTACATACAAATTTGTCTGGCAAGGAAAGTTTTTTTTTTGGGCATAAAGTGTGAGAAAATGATATCGAAAATGTTCGAGTGGAGTTGGAAATTGTTGGTTTATTTATGGATGATCTAATTTAGGGATATTACGGACAGTAAATGGGGTTTAAAGATTGGAATAACCAACCGACAGCAATCTTTAGACTCTTTTGCTTGGATGTTCCCTTGGGTTGAATCACATCTCCAGGCATTGGACAATCTGGGCTAATCAATCGCATCAATTAAACTGGAAAATCCCTCCTTCGACAGTTGCTTAATCCATGGCCAGTGGCCCTTGGCCATTGGTTAATCACCCGCCCGTCCGTTGTCCTGTCCCAGCCAGGCCCAAATCAGAGCCAATAAATTAGGGCTTATCAACGGAAATTAGCACCTCAATTTGGGGGCTAGCCGTTGCAGCATATGTTGCCATATCAGCTCCATCATCATCATCATCCTCCTCGTCCTCGTCCTCGTCCTGCCGTGCAGCCTAATGCTGGTAATGTTGCAAGTCAGACGGAATGGAATAGAAGGGGATGTGGCATACAACCGCATGAGTTGCACTTTGTCTAAGTCTGCAGTTTGGTCAACAGCTGGCCCCGCCGCAGGGGATAACGATGGCAATGGGGATGGGCATCGGGCCCCAAAACAGAAGTGGTCAACCACTTGGCTGTGCACTCTCTGGCGGGGAACCGTCACATCACGAGTTTTTAATGCATTACGTGTTGAAGAGTGTTTACGGCGAGGACTCGGCCACGGCCTCGGCGCTTATTGATTTATGCCTGTTAATCAGTGTTAAGCCAAGGACAAACCAGAGCAGGTGCTGTAACCACCCTCCAGCCTCCAGGGTGCTACCCTCGTTGTTGTTTGCTTTTCTATTAGAGGGCCGTCGGACGGGTGCGGGGGGTGATTTGTTATCCCAAAATAAAACATTCCTGCTCTTGTCTGAGATTTGCATAAATTCGTTCTGTGTTTGTTCTTTTTAACACTTGAATTATTGCCTCTCTCCCTCTCCCTCTCCCTGTGCCTCTCCTGCCACTGGAGATGTATCTGTATCTGTATCTGTATCCGTATCTGTGTTTATTCTGTTAAGTTGCAACTCTCAGCTGCAGCTAGAGCTCTGGAAGAGCAGCAACAATAACAGCTTAATTACAACAACACGATAACGAGTGGCAAATAGCAATTGTCTACATACAATTGCCAATTTCGCTTAACTTGGCCATAAACAACAACAAAACGACAGCCCCGGCGGAGAAGTCAACACACAAAACCGAACCAAACCGAACCGAACCGAACCAATCGCAACAACTTGGGGCCTCCTCTCCACACACCACAAATAAATCTCAATTTGTGGCACTAACACGCGGAGTAAACTGCGGGCAGCAGCAGCAGCAGCAGCAGCAGAAGGGAACACTAAAAACGTTTAGCAATTGGCAATTTTCTCAAACCAAATGTTTATGGGGCGAGAGTCCGAGAGATTCAGTCGGTCTCCTCAACCTGTTCGACTGTCCGACTGTTTGCTCGAGTGCTTTGCGGTCCAGTGAAGAGGAATCCCAAAAGGAGATACCATTTTTTGATAGCATAAGTTGAGGGGTCTTTGAAGTCAAGTCAAAAGGTGGAAGGAAGTATTTTCTCGATTGAATATTCGGTAAGTTTTCCATGTAATATTATTCCCATTTCTTGGTCTTCCATCTTGTTCTTTGGTGTTTCTTTATCCTGCAAACCAGCAATCTACTACTAGCTGGTATCTTCCATCTTTAGTGGCTCTTGTTGTCCGTTCACACCATATGTTTTACCTCCATTGTGGCATGGTCCCGCCCTTCTTGTATCTCTCCGTTCGGAGGCATACCTTAAGCCGACTATCAGTGACCATTTGTGCACATGATACTGGGGCACTCTTCATGAGTACTTCTTGTTATACGCCTCGATGCCTTTGCATGCCTCGACTCCACGTGTAGTTCCCGTCTTGATAAATTGCTATAAATTAAATTAAGCTCGCTCACACACACACACACACACAGAGCTCACATCCACATACTTTGTGGTAATAAGTGTGCAGAAAAAAAGGAATTATTTTTCATATGTTGTCCCCGCCTCAGAGACTCATAATTTCTCTCCCACCCTGAGAGAGACCAGGCCAGGCCAGGGTGCCTGACCATTTTTTCTGGTTCTTTTTCGACAGGAGGGGGCTCAGTTGTCAGTCGTCTACCTTTTGTTGGTGTGGTTACAAAATTGTTATGATGTTGTCCCACCCAGACACCCAGTCGTGGAACGGGAGTACCAGTACCAGTACCAGTGGCAGTGGCAGTGGCAGTGGCAGGGAGACATTAAACCATTTGACATTGCATTTAATATGCCTGCTTGGGTTGTTTTTATTAATTTTTATTGTTTGGGTTATGCTTGGCTATAAATGGTTACATAAATAATGCTAGATAAGCGATAAAGAGAGAGAGAGAGGGAGCTATTTTGCAAGAATTTTCCGAAAGGACAAAGTTTGTATAGGGTGGCTCCCCAAAGATATTGGAAAACCATGAGCCATTGAGTTCTTTATATGGAAAGCTCTCCAATCAAAAGAGAAACGTATCACATGGAATGGCACTGCTTTCACTTTACTTCACTTGTATTTGTATTCCATAAAAAACTATTTGCCCCTTTTCTAGGTACAGCTTCGATCCCAGAATGCAGAGAACAGAACCCAACTCGCATCTAGAGGACGAGGACATATTGTTGTCATGTTTAACATATCTTAACGCTACTCAATGCTATGCACTGGCAGAGATATAATTTCAATTCCGATTCCAGCTCCATCTCCAGCTCCTCCAATTCCGAATAACCAGTTTCGCCAGAAGTTAGTTATTCCAAGTACGTTGGACTGGCTGACTGCCTGCAGTCGGAACATCATCAGCGTTCGAGTTCTTCATCATTTGTAGCATCAGCGTCAAGATCATTGCTCATGTTTACAATGATGACAGGCAGAGGAGCAGCAGAAGCAGCAGAAACAACCGAAGCCCCAACCAAATCGAATGTGGAATGGTAGTAGCTGCTGCTGGTCTGTGGGATCCGGGGGCTACGTGGCTGCCATCAGGCCCGGTTCAGGCCGAGGTTCGGTATTGAAGCTATCATAAATCTGTTCGTCGCAAAAATCTACACACAATGGGGCGTTTGCAAACGCATTCGTTGATCGGAATGCGACGACGAACTCTCTGAATCTGCCTCTCTCTTGACTGACTTCTTGGCTGCGGCGGCAGGGGGAATGGGAATGCGATCGTGACACGACTCAGAAACACGATCAAACCAATTACTGGATAGTTTTACCAAAAACACACACAACTATGGAAAACGTCGCCTTCAGCCATGCTTTCTCTATGATTCTCTCCTAATTTATGATCTCTTGCTCACGCTGTCATCTCTAGGAGTGGAATTTCACGTGTTCGTTTTTGTGGGTTTTCAGTGCGAATTGACTGACGTCGGGGATCTGGACTGGTGGCGTGACACGGTCCCCAATTACCGACAGAAACCCATACTTTCTCTTTCTCTTTGATCCTCTCCTAATTTATGATCTCTCGCTCACGCTGCCATCGCTAGGCGATACTTTTCTCAACTGGAAGTTCACTTGGAAGTTCTGGTTCGTTTTGTTGTTTTACAATGCGCATTGTTTTGCCTTTGCGGGGCCTTAGCGGTGTGCTGATTTATAGCATCTTTCGGCATTTCGGCTACTGGCCCCCAGGTTTATGATTTGTCATAAATATGTCCCCACCACCGCCGGTCCCTGCCCTTCCTTGGCATCAGCTTCAGCACCGAACCTGATCCTGATCCCGATCCCGATTCCGATTCCCATTCCGATTCTGATCAGTGTTTCGTATCCCTTGCATTGCAATGCATTGGGTGGGGAGGGGAGGGGAGGCGGATTGGGATGCGATTGGGTTTTACTTACTCGCGATGGAAACGGACGTTGTCCACGTAGAGCCTCATGCAAACCGGAAGCGGCCTCTGATAGAACAACAAGCGCTTGAGATGGCAAATGGCTGCTGCCAAATGCGTTGCTTTCCATCTGCCAATTGTTTTTTGTTTTTGTTTTTGTTTTGGTTTTGTTTTTCTCTTATTTTGTTGTCGCTTCTTGCTGTTAACTTTTGATTTCAACTAATTTGGCACACAAATAAAAATACTTTCACTTTCTCTTCTTTATTGGCACATGCAAAATTTAGAAAAAAAAAATTGTTTCGAATATCATTTGAAACTGTTTTCGCGCGGCGTCGGTAAATTAACGGTACGGTAACGGATGGATCAGCTGACTCGGTCTCTTTCTCGTTCTCGCTCTCGACACAGGCATGCACCCGCACGTTCCCGTTGCAAAAATCCAACTGAGGCGCTGCTTTCGAATCCAGTTGGATTTTTCGTCGCTGGCTTCTCCTTCGCCGCTGCGCAGTCGGCGCTAGAGGAGCGCAACGGCTGCGATGCTCCGATTGGCCGGCGGCCACAACCGGTTTGCGTGCCCTATAGACGTCCCGCTCTGGCGCAGGGCAGGGGCATACACACACCACACCGGTCGCTGGCTTTTACATTATGTTCTCACCTCTTTTGCTGGTTGCTGGCTTCTGGTTGCTGGCTCGAGTTTGTTTTTCCTGCTGCTGCATTATTATTCCAAAATGGTTGCATGTTTGTCTGTTTTTATCTCTGCCATTGTACGCCTGTTTGTCTGCCAGCACCTGGTGCCCTGGGATGGGGATCTGGGACGGACCGGACCCCGGCACCACGGGACTGGTACTTCTACTTCTACTGCTACTGCTACTTCTACTGGGGACTTCCCTTTGGCTCCCCTCCCATCTTCTGGCTCCTCTCCTCTCCTCGCCGCTCTGCTCAACTTCTGACATTTTGTGTAAATAAACCGTATGGGAAACATTTTTTTTTTTTACTTTTGGCTTTGGTATTTTGTTGCCTGCCTTGTTGGTCGGACACTGTCCTGGACGGGAATGGGTATGGAACTGGACGGGACGGGACTGGCCTGGCCTGGACTGGCCTGGACTGGGCAAAGTATCTTGGAAGTCTGTCTTTCTTTCTTTTTTTGCTGCCGCTTCTCGTTGGTTTTTTGTTTGCCGGACACTTAATATAGCACATTACCGTGGTATTTATTGGGCACACTAGTGCGAAATTATTTAGGACATACGCAGAGAAAACAAATTCCGAAAATTGGGGTCTTTTATGTTCCAAAAATATGTGACAATACGAAATTCTCTGCTGTCCTGTGAATAAATCCTATTATTCCTATAAAAGAGTGTTGAATCATCTTTTTCTTTTCCGATCCCATCATCAATAGAAGAGTCGATATAGCCATGTCTGTCCGTCCGCCCAGTCTTTAGACTACAGACTTTTATGATATTCCAGTGAATCAAGTTTGTTTCAAAACTTTGTCACGCCCCTTTCCGCCCCCACAAGGGACGAAAATCTGTGGCATCCACAATTTTGAAGATATGAAAAAAAAACCGAAATATTCTATATTCCAGATTGCAGAATCTGAGTTTGATCCGATCATTATTATAGCTACCCCTTCCACGTGCTTACTCATTCTATCTTTATTTCTCACACGCTCTTCCTCGTGCAGTGTGCGCCCCTGGCGGAAGCAAGTGGGATAGGAACACAGCTGGTGTTGATTTGAGAAGAGAGAGAGAGACAGATGTAGCGGAATACCACAGTTGCGGAAAAAGGGAAACACATGAAGTATTCTAAAATACTGATCGAATAGGTACCCCCTATAAACCTATATGAAAGAGATCGCGGAGAGATCCCTCTTTTCACGCAACAATCCATTACCAACAAATGGATTCGTCCCTTTTATGAAAAGAGAAAGTGAGAGGATGCGACCACTTCCGGTGCTTACGTCTAACTAGGTATAAAATATATTGTATAGGCTATGTGAATCATAAGCTCACATACTCTATATATATGTATATGCTGAATGCGTTTAAGGTACACATGTAGAGTCACCGCCCTTGCCGCGGCTAACAACGTTCCCTCTTGTTTTTACATAATTCAAACACCTTATAAATTCTGAATATATTTCATTATATATCTGTGATGTACCTATAGAAATGCTCTATAGATTGATATCTCTTAAGAGAAATTGTCAATGTTTTTGAGCTAAACACTTCCTGAAATCCTGATATATTTTCCAAAATTTCTGTGTTTTTCCCACTGTAAACTTTGGTTCAAAAGGATATATATTTGTGAATCATGTGAAAGTCGTATTCCAAGTTCTGGTCCAATATTTTCTGCTCTTCTTAGCTTCAAAGTTTTGGTTCTCTGAAGGAACTAGAAATTAGAGAATCCTGCGAATAGGGTCGTATTTTTCGCACCTTTCCAGGCCTGTTCCCCACTGTAAACTGTTTGTGGCAACTGCCTACAAACTGAAATAGTTGTGTCACACAATATTACTAAAGCAACAACTGCAATTACAACAACGAATGCGACATGGACGGCAACAACCACTGTGTGTACACCGTACAGTGGACACTATAAAAACCTTAACCCGTCTGCGTTCATCTTTTTTTGTGCGGCTCGAGGTATCTTCTCCCTTTTGGCCTCGTTGTGATTTCCACTGTGTCGGACTAACTAAATAAAGTATTTTCCTTGCAATTTACTGGAGAAGATGGAATGGAGGAGCACTGCAGCAGTACAGCAGTACAGCACCACAGAACAACAGGAGCAAGGAAGAAATTTGTGTAGAAAAAGCGGTGCAGACCTTTTCTGACATGTTTATGGGGACCTGTCCGTCAAAAGGAGGCAGTTGACACCACTTCATCGCCCGCACCGGCCCACAGGATCCCATGCCTTTAATTGGTGGCTAGTAAATTTTCTCTTCGCCATGTTTGGAGGCCTCAGAGATCGCCTCGAGAACGATTTCTTCTAATTTTTTGCTCATTAAATTTACATTTTAAGCATTCCTCTAAAGCAGAGAGAGAAAAGGAGAGGTTTGCACTTTATAATTTCCAGCAGCCTGCCCTCGGTCTGGTTTATTACCCACCCATCAGCGAGGGAGGGAGAGGCCCACATGGTGGTGCAGACAGAGTGGGGAAGAGAGTGAGAGTGAGACACAGATAGGAGATTGGATAGGAAATACTGGATACTTCGTCGGGCGCATGCGCCGACGTTGGCGGTAGCCTACATTATGTGTCTATGCCGACTCGGAGTCAGCTCCGACTCCGCGACTCCCAGTCCGGGTCCGAGTCCGAGTCCGAGTACATAGAACGTAGAGGCTCCCAGGCAGAGGTAACTAAGTCTTCCTTCGACTGGCGACTGGTGACTGCCAACTGGCGACTGGCGACTGGCGACTGCCGACTGCCGACTGGCGACTGGCAGCGACTGCCATGTACAGGACTTGTACTGCATTTCGGGTTGGCAGTAGATTTTTCATTTTATTTATGTGCTGATTGCCATTCTGCCTCTGCCTCTGGCTCTGCCACTGCCACTGCCACTGCCCCATGCTCCTGCCCCATGCTCCGTCACCGTCTCTGCCTCTGGCTCTGCCCTTGCACCATTTTCCTGCTCATCTCTTTGTCAGTTTGTCAGCTTCTCAGCTACAAAATTAAATACTTGTCTCTGATCTGTCGTTTTTTTTCTTGCTCTGTTCTACTGTGGGGCGTGTGGGTGTGGCTCTCGCTCTTTATATAGCCAAGTGTCGTCTGTCTTGGCCCTCTGCTCCTCCTCGCACACATACATATGTACGTCTTGGCGCTGACAACTAATTTATGTAGTGGCCAGATAGCAGCTGCTACAACTTTAGCCTCTCACAGTTCTTTAATAATCTTTCGTGTTTTTTTTTTATTATTTTTTATTTCATTTTTTTTCCCCATTTTCGCAAACAATTTCTTATAATTTAGTATGCCCAAGTGACGTGTGGTGCGGTACAGTCCTATAAGTGTGTTCTGTGGGTGCCTACCATATAAATTTGATGATGGACAGCAAATTAGATATTAATTGGTGGACATTTTGATGGCTTGTTTGTTGATTTTGAAATGTTTACTTGTCATATTTTCATTTGGGCAGAGGAATTTCGCAGTAATAACGAGTTAGGAGATGCTTTTAGCAGAAACGAAAGGGTAAAGTGGGTATATTAATGGTGTATTACACTGTGCGACAAATGTTGGGTTTGTTGGCGACCTGAGTCCCCATGCTTAGAATTTTCAATATACCCCCAAAATCGTTTCTAAAAATTCGAAAACCACGATTTGGTGTGACCTTTCATAGGATTTCTTATTCGTAAAGATACAATGGCTATACCTGTAGACATACCTTGCCCTAAGATCATATTTAAGGTGGAAATATCGTAGGGAAGGCGTAACCATAATTAATTTTCAATTTTTTGAGTATTTTCTTAGGATTTCTTTCTAATTTGTACACATTTATATTGCTCTTCCAATATTTACCAATCAAGAACATATCTTATCGACTGCCTGCATTAATCCTCTGCTGAACCCCGTGCAGAACTATCTTCCTCCCCAGTCCATGCACCTGCGCCCCAGGAATATCCCCTCGACGGATCGGGCAACGCCTCCGAATTAATTGAAACCGCATTACAAGTGCCAAACCCAAAAAACCCATACCGTTTGGCTGTCAGATCTGCCACGACCAATCCCTCGAATGCAGAATAAAACCGACTCCCAAAAAATACAAAAAAAAACACCACAGATGCGACTACTATAAAAAAAAGGAAGTGCGAACAGGGGAGGGATGGAGGAGGGTTTAGGAGGTCGTCGATCCAGCAATCCCCCACAAATCCCAGACAAATGTGCAAGCGAAAGAAAATAAAAATTCGGCAATACTCCTCCCGCTCCCTGCTCCTTGTACTGGGTACATTTTCCCATGTAAATATGAATGGAAATGAATTACAAGCGAAATAAATGTACGAAAAAAATTGGATGAAACAAAGCCAAATCGTAAAAAAAGAAAGGAACAGCTAACAAATATGGCTTTTGAGGGTTCAGATTCGGATACAGGTTCGGGATTGCTATGGTATGGGGGTTTTGGGGGGGTAAACATTTTTTTTTCTCTGTGTGGTTTCCAGTCGCAATGTTGACATGTTCCAAATGCAATTTTAACAGGATTTGCAAGGACACATTTGCACAAAGTGACAGAAAAACGCAACAGCCAAAGTCAACTCCCCTCTGAACCCCAGTCTCATTCCCATTCCCATTCCCTGCTCCTGGCCCTGTCCATGTCCCTGTGTGATGTGCGTGGCTGGCATAACTTGCGGCTTAAAGGGATCAACTTGTCATGTTTTTGTCGTTGGCATTGATTTTCCACTTTCCACGGGACCAGAGCGACCTGCGACCCCAGCCGGAACCCGGACCCTTGTCGGGCTTGGGTCATCGGTTGTGATGTGGTCTTAACGCTTCATCAATATGCTTTTGCCAACGTTGCTAATTTTTCGCTTTAGTCAACCTCCGAGAAGCATGCTGCATGAGTACGTGTGGCAGATTTATGTCTCATCTATGGCCAGAGCCACAAAAAACAAGTGGACAACAAGCATCCTTTGGATGGGATGGCCATGGCCTGGCATGGCATGGCATGGTGTGGCATGGTGCGGCATGGTATCTCTCGTATCCTGTGCATGTGGGTGTGTTTAGTGTTAATCCGTCAATGATAAGCTCAATTTGTTGTGGTCACTCCAGCGACAATGGCCAGCAGCAGACCCAGACTTTTGCTCTGTGGCTCAGAGTGTGGGATGGGAAAAGACCATTAATGTTGTATTAGAGACTGTTCGAGATGGCAGCGTGAACAAGGATTGAAGCGAGATATCCTGGCACATTAGCAATTAAAATGAGCCGGAGACCCCCTGTACTTTTCTCGAGAAGGAGCCGCACTTGGTCCCATTTGTGGGCTCTGGTCGTGAGTCCATCTCCAGTGTGCCGCCCACACATGCATCATCTTAATTTTAGTTTGCAACTAGTAGTATTACTCATCTGCCACACATGTTCCTTCACGACTCCTTCGCCCTTGCGACAGCCTGTGAAGTAATTTAAACTTTGCCTATGACAACATCCCTGTGGCCGTCGCCGTTGCCTTTGTCTTTTGGCAGCAATAGAATCCGTGAAGGATTTATAGGATACCCTAAAAATGCTGTACGAGGCATTGCATGAGCGACTATATTATAAAAGTTTTCTCCCACGTTTAGTGTTAGTCCGAGGCTAGGCTTGATGAACTTTTTTTCCTTCTGGGTGCCCGGGAAAGTTTTTATTTATGCGCACGTGTCCTTGATGACATGTCACCCAAGCCCCAGCCCCAGCCCCAGCCCCAGCCGCACCGCTCCCCCTCCTGCACTGCGTGGGGAGAGGTAGCGCGCCTTTAAAGGACTCTTCGTCCAGGCGACCGCAAATGAACCAAGAGCCAAGAAAGGCAAGGCAAGGCAAGGCCCTGGCCACTAATTGGCTTAGTGCATTAAAATAACTTGCCAATAGTTTTGTGGCCAAGAGCGAGACTCAGAGGCAGAGAGAGAGAGAGAGATGGAGAGCCTGCTGACAATGCCCTCGCTGTCATTGGGATATTTATGACACTCTGTGGCTAATTTACCAGATAAAGGCTTTTGTTTGTCCTTGGCCTAAGCCCAGCAACTGCTGGGGCAGGCCCGGCCAAAAGGATTTCCCCCCCCGAAGAAAGCGAGAGAAACCCAACAAGATAAGCCCCATCGATGGGGGTCCTGGCTCTGGGTCCTTAAAGCCTTCGCTCCAATTCGATATGGAGGCGGGGGCGGAGACGGAAGCTGTTGACGTTGGCTTTTGCCGGCTCTCATATGTCAAATCGACCGGACGGCAAGTGTGTCTAATTATACAAAATTATTTATAATAGCTGGGCCACAATGCTAGGCCACCCCCCACCCCCCACCTCCCCCACCGCCCCTCCTAAATGTTTTCCCTGTATTTACGTTTGGGCACCGAAACAAACAGATTTCGAAATTGTGTAAAAACCTAATTAAAAGCGAATTATTCATGTTGAAATTGGGCTGAGGGGGTGGCTCTTATGGATGGTCGGGGTGCGGAGGCTGATGGCTGATGTATGGTAGACACACACACACACACACACACACACACACACACACAGATACACACTCGCACAAACGCACAGCAAAAAGCAGTCTGTGTTCCGTTCCATATGTTGCCCGAATGAATTTGTTAAAATTTTCTTTGATTAATTGGTGGTCAAAAGTTCAACGGCAGCAACGCCAGCAGCAGACTGTTTGAAGGGGTGTTCGAGGTGGGGTAAGTGTGAGGGGCTTAATGGGGAAATGGGGAACAAGATTGCTGGAGCTGGTAGACCGTTTGGGAGTTTCTTCAATTCGTTGTCTTTTCCTAGAAATCTTTCGCAAAAAACTATTCTTAATGCTCAGAAAATAGAATATGCTCACTGCAAATTTTGTATATTTTGACCAGAAGTGCACTTCCCATCGTATTGTATATAAATTTCATGATGATTGTTCACATTAACTGAAGGAAATTTAATTTAACGTATAAAATAAAAGAAAAAAACACCGAGTTGTAAGCCCAATTGATGGGCTTCTGGAGTGAATATTGTGACAAAAAAGTTATAAAAATATTATATCTTTCCCACATATGTATTCAATACTATATATTATATATATTGATTTTTAAAGGCCGTATTAAAAAAACTTTTAAGTAAATTCATATTTAAAACCAAGGGATTTCTACTTAATTTCACAAAAACCGGATATTTAATTTAATTTTTCTCTGAGTAAAAGGTGTGATTTCAATCAGATGCTAAAAATGTTCTTTTTGGAGAGTGTTGTAGCCAGAATCGACCACGTCAAGAGGAGCAGAATTGAGCTGAAAGTTGAAAAATACGATATTCAAACGATGGTTCCTACAGCATAACCGATGGTTCGCTCTGATCGGACTTAATTTTTTAGGATTTAGAAGATTCAAATATAATCCCGACCCGAAAATTTCAATAGTTTAATATTCAAGCCAATTTTATATTATTTTTAGTGTATTTTATTGTTTTTTTTTAAGACCCTTAGCACTTTTTATTATAGTATCGGAACTTATGGTGTCTCTGCAGCTAACACGACTCTTCCGAGGGGATAGAGGAAGATGTTGTGATGTCCTACGTTCTAATAACTGGTTTGAAGGTCCCTTTAATATGCCATAACACTCTACAATATGTATGTACATCCTCGAGGCGCAACTCCTTTTGCCATTTGAATCGCATAGTTAACCCCTGGCTAGATATTTTCACGCCAAATTGCCAGTTTATGTGGCGTCAAACATTAAAGTTGAACGCCACAACAGTTGGGCGTCGCCCCCTCCGGGGATTTTATGTGGTGCGGCAAATTTAAGGCATTCAAACAACATTCAACATTCAGACATAAAAACCAAATGCAAACAGCCGTCGAAAGAGTCCTCCGTCCGTTGTTGGTTCTGTGGTGCGATGCGATGTGATGTGGCTGATGACTTGCGAGTCTTCCCCAAAGGGTTGCACCCACCCGTCTTCTCCCCCTGAAATTAATATTACACCAATAATAATGAGTGCAATTAGCCGGCATCTGAGGGGAAGCAGAGTGCCAGTGGAAGCAGTGAAAGAAGTGGAAGCAGTGGAAGCAGTGAAAGAAGTAGAAGCAGTGGAAGCAGTGGAAGGTTGTAACAGCTTAATGTGTGTCACTGTAAAATTAAATTTACGCTAATCGGGCAAGAAAACTGGAGGATTGGCATGCCATGGGGGGATAGGCCAGGCCTGACGCCAGACGAACAAATTAAATTGTCGTTTTATTGTTTTGCCTTGTTAAATATCTCAAATATTTTCGTCGTCTGGCCAATTTGGTTTTGTTTAGATGGGGTTAAGACATTCCCATATATAACTTCACTAATCCCCCCCTCCCCGGCCAACTGTTTTGCGGGCAGGACTTCCCCCTTTTTCCCCCTTTTTTCGGCGAGCAGCATCCGCCCACGCGTGCTGCAACAGCCGGGAGTTGCCCCTTGGCAACCGGGAATGGCCTCAAAAAAGGTGGCACCATATGGCAGCACTCCACTGCTTCGATTCGTGTTGTTGTTGTTGTTGTTGTTGATTTGTGAGTTATATTTGTATACCCGGTACACAGGGAATGCCTCGAGGGTATATTGAATGCGTGTTACATGGGGAGTATCGTAGAACAGAGAGGCCTTCTGTAGAACATCTTAATTTCGAAGAGCTATCATCCGTTTTTAGTACTCTCAAGAGCCGGAACCCCACTTGTCTAACAAAATCACTAGCCTTAAGGCTGTTTTTAAGGGGTATCCCATGGTCGGGACTACGCACAGACTCGTTGAATGTTGAAATTGATTTCCGATTTGGAGTGCTGTTGTTGTTGTTGCTCTTGTTCCTATTGTTGATTGTTGGTTTGCCATTGTTGTTGATTCGATCAGCGGCAAAATGTGGTTGGCCACACGTCCGCGCCTTTGTTTGTTGTTCTTTCCATGGATAGGGGCCTCCTCCCCCCCTTCTTGGATAGCTCTTTGTTCCCCCACTTTGCTATTAGTGAAATATGATTTTGCGCTTTTTTGTGTTTGTTTTTTGCCCGATGATTGAATTCTTGTTACTCTTTGGCGCTGTTTTATTTGTGGGTGGCACAATTCAAAAAGTCCAACTTTACGAGTATCATGACTCTCGGCTTGTTTAGATAATACTGCCGCATCTGGTTGTCTGTTTACTCTTCAGAATTGTTTGTTATAAGGTCATCTTTTCTGTCTGTTTGTGCCAAGTATTTCAGGAAAGTTGAGTCGAGTTAAGTTGCCTCTCTGGACGGTTCCTTAGGGTTCCAAGAGTTCCTTCGATTTCATTGCATCTATCCATCTAGAGGGATTATATTGCTCCTGAGCCCAAAGTTAATTAACGCCTGCACCCTTTTTTCCCTCATATCGAGTATAGGCACACTTTATGTATATTATTTGTGCTTCTGCGTCTGGATGGCAGTCGAATTCTCGCCAATGTTGCCTGTTTATGAGGCATGAAGGCATTCAAAAGCGCAGTTCCAGCCGGCAGCTGCAATCAGAGGCACAGGCATCGAACCATGGCAACCTCAGCCTCAACCTCAGCCTCGACAGCGGAGTGGCAGGAACCTGGGCACCGCAGCATTAGCGATGTGTCGTCAGTCTGTTGCAATGAGGCCTCTCCCTGCTCTGAGCTCCGTTATTGTTATATTGTCATTAGCTTTGACTGGGATCTGCTGTGTTATGGGTCTCATTCCCCAGATCCTTTGAGAGTTGCATTTAGCAACAGCTTTGTCTGATTGCAAGTGTAACTGCTCTGATGGCCCCATCCCCCATTCTCCCATTCTCCCATTCCCCATCCTCCACCCCAGGCTCATTTTCGAGTGTCAATTTTCAACACCAACCCCCTTCCTCCCCGCCCAGCTGCTCCTTCGATAACTGACTACAATTCACGCCCTTGATACTGATAAAAGAAAAGCGAAAAAAATGCGGAAAAAATCCCTTAAATTTAACGCGCTTTGACCTTTTTCCTCTCCATGGTATTTACAAGTTTCTTTTCGCTCCTCGTTTTTTTTTTCTTCTTTTTTTTTTTTGTCAGTTGGTGATTTACCAAACATTTTTATCTTTACTGCTTTACACATTTAATTTGATTTCTTTTTGAAGTTTGATGCGAGTCTCACACTTTCTAAATGAGTGACGCGCTGGAGCGGACTAGAGCGGAGCGGAGCGTAGTCGAAGGGGGGCTCTGACCATGGATAAAGCCAAGGGTGGGGTCTTAAAGTTAGGTATGATATGATGAAATATAGAACAGTGACCCATTATATGGAAGGAGTTATTCTTGAAGCATTTTACCGCACTTCTTTGCGATTATAGTCATGAGAGTACAGTATGGAATGTATCTTTTGATTGTGTGCCTTTATGGCCTGCTCTCTATTTCGATTTGTCCGTCTAAAGCTATATTTTGTATCCTTATATCTCTATTCCATACCTATCTTTCAAAGAATCGGCCATATTCCAGTCCCATGTACAGCCTTCCTACCCCTTTTGAAGTGGACGCCTCTGGCCGTTTAGGAAAAAAAAATGCCACAGGTGTTGCCACTTTGCCGCTTAGCTGCTCATTTAGCTGTGGCCCCAGCTAATTGTCCAAGAATTCTCGCATTTTTTTCCACCCAACATTATTTAATTAAATTTGCTGGCAAGACGGTCGGGCCGGTCGCTTCTTTATGCTGATTAAGTGGAAAACGGAAAGCGGAAGGGCCGAAACATCTTTGAAGATTCGACAGCCACTGAAGTGTTTCCTTTTCCAAAGGAAATTAAAAATTTCTATCCCACCAGCGCCCCCTCCCCACACCAAACTTCCACCGTATCTCTCCGCCTTTTGGCCACTCTGCAAATTAAGTAAGTCAACAGAACACTTTGCGGATTTGCCATCATCTCGCTGACTTATCTGCATAAAATGTCCGAAAAGAAACAAAAAAAAATATATATATATATAAAATCTCTAGCCCAAAGGGAGTCGTCGAGTCGAAAGTGCCACCGATCCGGGGTATGAGTTATTTTATTTCTCCAATCTCCATTCTATTTGCATTGCGGCCAGGACAGACAGACAGCACAGGGGTGGCAGGGGTGGAGGGGAAGGGACTGGCATAGATCATACCATTTGGTATGCGAGAAGCTAACGAACTCGAAATAATGCGTTTGAAATGTAAAAAACGTGCAATTTATGTTAAAAATTTACGCAAACAGCAGCGCGCGCGAAGAAAGATTTTTAATTAATCATTTGCCATTTTTTGTCCACGCCCTACCGCCGTACACACATATATCGCATACACATATCGCATATATATACTTATATTTGACTTGTCTATGAAATTGGCATTAAAATCAACACGGGACAACACAGGGAGGCCGTAGCCAGGAGGCCAAAGCCCAGAGCACAGAGCCCTCTTGTTGTACAACTTTTGTACTTTATTTTCTTGACTGCGGCCAGCCGACCAATTAAGAGGACAGGCCTTCCAGTTCGTATAAATCGCATTAAGCTGCGGGGGGATCTGTGCGGAGCCATGGACCGCCCCACCATGGACAGCTGTTCGATTTGTTTCGATTCGGTTTCGGTTTCGGATTCGGATTCTTAATTGCCTCCAGAGGCCAGCTCCACTCCACTCCACTCCACTCCACTCCACTCGCCACTCCTTTCCTTCTCGTGTGTTTGCTGGTCTTTTGCTTGAACGCATTTTAAAAATGGCTTAAAAAATGGTTGCCCAACCGAAAATGGTGTTTATTAAACGAATGAATGTATAAATTAATAAATGGCAGCAACATGAGCCGCAGACATCAACTGATTTATTATGTTTGCATTTTATTACGACGAATAAAGAGTTGTAAACGCCAAAAGAGTCCCAAAGACTGAGCAAATATTGAGAGTGTGATTTATTTATGCCACATTTATGCCACGATTGGCCTGGAAGGACTGCTGGGTCAAACTATCGGAAAGTAAAGGTGTCGGCTTTTCTGCGCTATTCTGGGATCGATAGAAGCGAATGGAAGATCACGAATATCCCCTGGCCTGCGACTGTCAATCATCCCAAGTGATATTGATACCTTTGGAATGTGCCACCGAACTGGGGAATGCCAGCCATTCATTCTGCCATCAATCCTTCTGTCTTCTGTCTATCCATCGCAGCATCCCAGCATCTGTAACGATTGTTTAATTGCCCATATGGTCTGGGCTATTTCCAATATGGATCCCCCTCTTGTGGCTTGTGGCTCGTACCTTGTGTCTGCCCCCAGCCCTTCCTTGGCTCGCCCCAAAGTGACAGCGAACTCTTGAACTCCATGCCGCACTGGCCCGCCCCCTCCCCCTCCCCCTTCCCCATTTGTCGTGCGTTGTCTTTGGCTGATTTTGGGCTGCCTTTTCCTTGGCCTCTTAGCCGAAGACCGTTGCACTTTTACGTGCGATTGTCACACCACTTGCCGGCAGAGCAAGTACATCCCCTGGCATCCTCTGGCAGGCCCAGGAGCAGGCACGGCCAAAGGGCCTTTGTGTGAAGCGAAGCGTCTTTGTTGCGGCATCGGCCACTCGTGTTGCTACTGTTCTTATTGCCGTGTTGTGTAAAGTAACAAGTAAGAGCGTCGACAGTCGATACCCCGACTAGAGGATATCCATTACACACTGCCTAACACTTTTTTCCATGCCAGTTGCAACTCGGGCAAATAAATCTTCAAGTTTCGGAGTACTAAAATTAGGTATTGACTATAAATTCTTCGAATAATACATACGAGAGATGGACTGAGATGAATAGAGGTCTTAGAGAATTTTCTTGAGCATTTTTGTTAAGCAAATTATGAAAAAAATGTTAATTTCTGATGTTTATTAGTCAAATCAGAAAAACAATTTTAAAAATGAATCATTTTCCAAAATTATATTTAAGATAATTAAAAATGAAAATAAGAAATGTTTGTATAATATTTTTATAAAATGTATACATGTATATTTTTATATTATTTTTTGTTTTTGTTTGAAAGAGTTTTGTCTGCCCTTTATATAATTAATTAATTATAAAAATTTAATTATTTTAGAATACAAACTAAATTCTACTAGCTTTTGAACGAGAGATGTCCATCGAGAAGCAGTAGATTTTTGATATATTTTCTGTATACAAAAAGTAGGGAGGGATGATATACCCTTCTACTTATAGGAGTACCGGGTATAAAAATGTAAACTTGCAAGCCGCCAAAGCGGCCCCAAAACAAGACTAACCGAAGCGATGGCCAATGGGGAGAGCAAAGGGGAAACCCCAGGCCCAGAGCCGGCCAAGTCCTAGCCATAGCGACGTCGTCGTCGTCGTCGTTGTCGTTGTCGGCTCACGACTGACATGGAGATATTTGCATATAAAATTGGTAATATGCAAATATTTTGATTGTCTTTGACTTTGTGCCTGCGCTTATAAAGAATCTTTGAGCTTGGTCGGGATTCGGTATGGAGCTGGGCCCGTGGCCGCGGCCGGGGGCCGGGGGACGGGGGCAGTCTCAACAATTGAGCGCACAGTTGGAATTCCTCGGATCGCCGATTCGTTCGCAACTGGACACTGGACACTGGACACAGCAGCCGGAGCAGCCAAAAACTGGAGCAGACACACAAAGCTACTGTTCGGCTGAAAGGAAAGGGGTGTGGAGGGGGGAAGGGGGTTCTTGGGTCTGGCATAGTTGTTGTCAACTTGAAAAATTATTATCGAACACCTGTGTGTGTCTGGTCGATGCATCTGTGTGCGGTACAGTGAACGCTCTCTAGAGTGGCGGGGAGGGAGTATACTCAATTCTCTGCAAGTTTCATTATTATCTAATACCAATCTAACTATAGTTTTCCTATATATTCCTCTCTGCTTCTAAGAATGCTTTCACTCCATTTAATCTCAGAGCCATCTCTCTCTCTCTCTCTCCCCCAAACGCTGTAATCCTTGTGTAAGTTTTCACTGTTTTTGCATTTATTGCAGTGGCAAGAGATTCCTTTCGGTTTCCCAAGAAAAGCCAGAAATAATATTTGTCTCTGGCGGAGTTTTTCCATACAATAGAATTCGGGGGCATAGTATGTAAATCGATTTCGACTTGCCCATGATAGTGCGGCAGCAAAGAGTGTTGCCCATGGGGAATTAATTACTCCTAGGCCATTCGCTGGTGCCGAAAAAACGAATTTAGAAAAGGTGGGTTCCCATCTGCCCTCCCCCCCCCCTTTGCGACCCCATCCCGCTCGTTCCCCTCCGTGTGTTCGCGGCAGACACACTGACGACACAAGACACAATGATGATGACGATAAAGATGATGATGACGATGACGATGATGGAGGAGAATATGGAGGCAAACGAAGTTGTTGACAAAAATTGAATACAATACTCGCACGAGGAGGGAGACCAACGGCACCACAGAAGAGTCCAGTCGAGTCGAGTCCCCAGCTCTTGTCTGCACAGTGGTTGCAGGATCCGTGTACCCCTAGAATGTGAAATTTATAATCTTAAATATTTACTATAAAAAACAAAAGGTGTAAAAGTATAGACCACGAAGAAAAAATTAATACATTTTCGATAAACATTTCTCCGTTCGATAGAAATTTTAACTACATTTTTATTTAATTTTATAACAGAAATTAATTTATTTCATTCTTTCCTGAGAGGTTTTTCTCAGAAACAAATCTTTACTTCATAATTTGTATTATAGAAAATATAATACTTACGATCCCTGTAATATATAAAGGGAGCTTTTTTCGTTTTATTGATCCATTGAAGCCCTTAAAATTTGTATTCCATTTATTTGTCATTTATTTTCATCTAAAAATGTGTACATTTTGGGTTCCTCCCGCCAATCGTTGACCCCTTAGTAGATATGGCTTAAATACAGTCCCAAATACTTATCGATATTGAGGTAAGTATTCCAGGAGAAGTAATCTACAAATACAACTCACTCTGAGCCCTTTGTGCCCACAGTTCAATGCGGCTTTCCCTCACTCCTTCGCCCAGCATCTCCTGCCCCGCAATGCACCTGGCTGGCTGTCCAGCTATCATCAGAGACTGCTTGGCTTGGGCTGGCTTGGGCTGGCTTGGGCTGGCTTTTGGCCTGGACTGGACTGGCCTTTTGACTTTGCCGTATCTGAGCGAGGACTTTGGCGGAATGTTAAATGCTAAAAATGAACAAATAATGACGAATGCCGTCGAACGCGTCCCCTTTGCGTCCCCATCCAAGTCTGGGCGAGAGTCACCGTCCCCGAGTAGTCCCCCGTTGTCGTCATGGGGCTCGTCCTGGTCCTGGTCCTCGCTGAACGTTTGTGCAAAAGCCGCGCGCGGTTTTCGCTGGAAATCAATGAGGGAGCGGGGAGAGCGCTGGACAAAAACGCTTGACGATTTATGCCCGCGCCATTGCGCATCATAAGCTGTCAAAATGCTTTTTCGGCGATTTATTAGCGCAAATTGAGTTTTAAAAGAAGCTGGTAGCTGGAAGCAGGCACTGGTACCGGGACTGGGACCGAGACCGGGACCATCGACCAGCGGCTGACCATCAAGACTGTGGCTAGAGAGAGAGCATCCGCCGAGGATTTATAGTTCGGCGACAAGTGTCAGGAGGTTTGCCTGGTTACACAGCCGCCTGTCCATGCAAAACACACACAATCTGTCCGCACAGCCCATCTTTGACTGAATCTGAGGCCGGGGATCTGGAGCCGCCCCAAGCGATTCGATTGTTGTGCTGTCTGTCGGGCAGCAGCTGCGCGAGACGATCGGACGCTTGGACGCTTGGACGCTTGGACACTTGGACACTCGGACAGTTGAGTAGTAGCCCCATGTAAAAATCTTTCCAATGGAGTATCCAGTCTCCAGTCTCGACTGCCACTTGACTGCGAACATGTCAACAAATAAATCGTCATGTAAAAATGGCATTTTAAATTGTTCGTGACATTTGTACAGAGGCTGTCAATGAAATGAAATGCACACAGAGCCGAATCTCCGATACGATACCAGTATGCCCCCGTCTGGGCCCAGTCAATACTTTGCCAATACTTTGCCTACCGACTTCTGACTTCTCTCTCTCTCTCTCCCTCTCTCTCTCTCTCTGTTCTATGGGGCAACTTTAGCGGCACTTTCAATATCCATTACCCGGTCTCTGGCCAGTTTGGAGGTGACATATCCAATTGCCATGCGGGAACCCGGCATCGCCAGATGTCGTTTACATGGCTCTGTGGCTCTGTGGCTCTGAACATAAACCAAATCCGCCTGAAAGCCCCAATTGCTCATTTCTGAGTTGATGCCGCTGTAAGACGTTAGCTGCTAGTCGCCGTTGCAGTTTCAGTGCAGTTTCAGTGCAGTTTCAGTTGCAGTTGATTAATGATAATGATGCTGTTTTCGAGACAAATTTATGGTCGGGAAACCACTTATGAATACTCGTAGCATTGATTTCATTTGGAAATCAAATGCTCAAGGCAGTGGCTATAGCTCCCCATTTGATGCTTCGAATTGCAATGAACCATAGTAGATAATTAATGCAGAAATTCAGTAAAATCGAATAGTAAACCGGTTCGGAGGGAAGGGAAATCCGGGTCAGATAATGAGTTTTACTCTCTCTCCCACTGTGGCTTAGTAGCTAAGGGTGAGTTTTCATTTCCGACATACTCAAAGAGAGCACAGTCTTAATCTCTCTCTCTCTGTCTCTGTCTATACCGAGTATCTGAGTGTCGAGGAACGTGTGCCGCGATCAGAAACGTTCCAAAGATTATATTGTGTTCTGTAACTCTTTTGGAAAAACTCAAGGACCACCACCTGACCCACAGAGACTTGTAGTTTTCTTTTATAGATTTCCCAGTGTGACCTAGCCGGCGACCTCAGCTAGCCTACGCTTAAGGCAGCGTCTTGGCCCACTCATTTATCAGGCTTAAAGGACTAGAATGTAAATGTTTTTGTAAGGCCCCCCCACAAAGCGAGCTCTGATTACTTGCCATTTTTTCGCACACCCGAAACTCACCCTGCACCGAAAAAAGTCACATAAAATTAATAAGCAAGGATGTGTAAGGAGTATGTGAGGATGTGGGGGAACACTAGAATGGATACTGGCAGTGGAAGTGGCAGTGGAACTGTTTTGGGCGCATGCTAAATTATAACGATATGAATTATGATATTAATTTCAATGCGGCGGCGTTTATTAATGTGACATGTAATGTGCCTGTTATTGCCTTAAGATTATGATTACTTGCTGCTGGCCTGTGGCACGACGGCCCCTCACATGTGTGTGGAGATGTGGAGATGTGGAGATGTGTGGGCCCCTGGAACTGCCACTGGCACTGGCACTGGGGTGCCCCGCTGTGATGCTGATGCTGCTGCTGCTCCTGCGGCTCCTTGTGGCTTGTGCCTGGCTGCAATGTGTGGCATTTTCATTTAAATGGCTGCCCACAAAGGTAATTGAAATGTGGCCAGGGCTCACAGCCAGGAAGCCCTGAGTTTCAACGCTTTCGCCTTCGCCTTCAACTTGTTTGTCTTGGCAACACCTTAAAGAGTTGAGCCTCCACTCGAAGAGACCCAGCAAGCGGTCCGCTACTTGTTTTATCTTTTTCTTTTCTTGTTGCTGTTGCTGTTGTTTTTTTGTCCTCATCATCATCGTGGACGTTTCACTTTTCAGCAGTTTTCTGTATGTGTCTCCTTTTTTGCCGCCTCGCGAGTTGATTTTGCGCTGTGCCGCAAGAAGAGAAAGAAATGTCTCGCCTAAGTGGCCTCATTTTGACATCTCTCTCTCTCTCTGGGCCCAGAGGATCCATCCATCCATCCATCCATCCATCCATCCATCCATCGATCCATCGATCCGTCCAGCCCCAGCGAGTGATACATGCGGGCCTTGTCTGCAATAAATACTTAATGCCTACCAAAAATACACACATTAAAAGTCGGACTTCAAAGCACTGACATCTTCATCGGGCTCGAGAATGTCCAGGGTCCAGGTCTACCTTTCGGCTGTTGGACGTCTTTCATTGCCATTTTTGGTATTTCAATTAAATTTTTTTATGACAACATCAAAACTCTATCATAATTCTAAATGGCTTGACATGAGCTTTTCGTATGTGCCTCTCGATAAAGATTCTTGGGCAGTTTTTGGAATAGAGGGTGGCATCAAGAGTCCTGAGAGGCTAAGTCGTGAGAGTCATTGTGGATCTTCAATTGGATACTGGATACTTCTCTGGCTACCCTCCCGTACAAAGGTTTCTTTTTATTGTTACCTTGATGCTTTTTGTCAGTAATTGTAATGGCCTGGACAAGGGCAGGGCCCAAGAGGGGCACATACTCGTGGAGGGGAGCAACTCCTGACTGTTTCGCTGGAGAACTGACTGGAGTTGCAACTGCAACTCCAACGCCCGATTCCCGACTCCCAACTCCCGACTCCCGACTCCCGACTCTAGAGTGGACTGATCTTTCAGTTTTTTGCTCGTTTAATGATGTGTGAGCCTGGAATTTTGCGCGCGGTGTCTGTGAAGTGGTGGACTGGGACTCGGGACTGGTCGGGAGTCGAACTGGGGATCCGCACTGGCATACCAATTTATAATTTCTTTTAATAAAGTTGACATTTTGCCAGACAGGCAGCCAGCAGCAGCCGCTGATGTTTTGGAGGCTTTTTTGTGCGTCTGCAACGAGTGGATCATGGATGATGATCATGGGCCCAAGGATGTGTCGATGATTGTCGGATGGATGCCTAACCGGACCGGACCGGACCGGGCCGGGCCGGGCCGTACCTCTCTCCTCTGACTCCTCTGACACTACTGGCCCAAGGTGTTGGAGGTTGTCGCGCCAGGCATTTTGGCACTTTCGCAGACCCTTCCGTGCCGTGCCCCTTCTCCCTGCCGAGGTCTCCCTCCTCGAAACCCCCACCACCACTGAGTCCATCTGGTTTTTGGGGCATGCAGCATACGGGGCGCGTATGCGTATGCGTATGCGGGAAAAGTCACCCCACTAAACGGTTTCCCAAATGCCTTCCGCTCTCCACACACACGTGTCTACAAATTCCGCAAATATCCGCTATCCGTTATCCGTTTCCTTTGTACGAGATTTATTTGTTTCTCCATTCTTTCCGCCGTATCAGGATGTGCAAATCTTAAAATTTAAAAATAAAATACAACACACACACACGGACAAACAAAAAAAAAATCACAAAATCCCTCAAACCACCGAAGTTGAAAATGGTGCTGTGTGCTTTGACCATATTAGCACCCAATTCGCTCACAGTCCCCTGCCCCCGCGAGCCTCGTGTGCGCTTTATCTGTTATCCCTGCCCCAGGAGCGGGTGCGGGAGAGAAAAAAAGGATAGGAATTGCTTTAAACTAAGGCACTAAGCACTTTTACCGCTGTGCTGTCTCGCTGTCTCGCTGCCCAACTTTGTCAAGCGCACATAACAAAGTGTTATGTGTTCTGTGTCTTGTAACTAACACTACGAGTGTGGCCGGCACTGTGGTTGCACACGAAAAAAAGGAGTAGTATCCTTTCAGCGACCAACCGATAGAACCATCCCCAGAAGATGAACGCACAGTGGATGGAAAACGATGGGATGAGCATTGTGTGTCGGATTGTAAGATTGTTCTCAGTGAATTTTTTTTAACATTTAGCCCTGCCTGAACTGGCCACGAACTATTATTCTCAGGGTTTGATCTTCAGCTGGCTGTCTATTCTGTTACTTTGCTGGCCGTTATTCTTCTCATTCCTGCGAGAGAGAACGAGAACGAGAAAGACTCGCTGAGAGAGGATCATAGGAGCGAGTTCATAATAGCCGAGGGACTGGAAATGGAAATGGCTTGGAGACAGCTTGTGTCTTGCCCCAGTGTGCCTCCTTCTCTCATTGTCGCGCTTTTTGGAGAGTGTGGAAAAGTACATTTTTCAAATGTTACATTTTTCGTAGCCCTCTTTGGGGGGCGAGTGAAAGTTGCTAACCGCCTGGCATCGCTCTTTCTCTCTCTTTATCACAATCTGCTGTCTCTTTTCTGCTCTCTGCGGTGTGTTGATTTTTATAGTTTTTCAAGGCATGCCCCAGCCCGAGCCCCAGTCGCAGCCCCAGCCCCAGCCCCACCCACATTTGCCATTTTCTGGGCGAGTTGCGGTCGTTTTGTTTTCTGGCCCATTTGCGGAGAAAAGTTTTGCATCAAGTTGTAAATTTGGCGATTAGCACCCCTTTGTGAGTTGGCTGAAACGGTCGGTCGGCATGTGGTCCCAGGACGGGACAGCAGGATGGGACAGGACAGATCCAGCAGTCAGAGATGAGAGCTGTAGCTGGGAGTCGGAGTCGGAGTCGGATCAGGGCCATTTCTAACAGCCGCACAAAAGCTTGACAAGATGCGCGTCGGCTGATAAGTTGCATGTGAAATTAGCATAGGCTTTGGTCTTTGGCCAGCAGCGGACACTCTGCACTCCACACTGCCCCACCATGCCCCACACTCCAGCAACAGCAACAGCAACAGCAGCAGTAGCAGCAAACAGCATACGGGCGACGATCTTGTCGCTAAACTTTATGAATAAAACATTTTTTTGGGGCGGTGAACGTGGTCAACAGTAGCAGTAGCCTTCCCAGCTTTGCCTGCTCCTTCTGGCCAACTCCAGACTCGAAACGACTTCGGACTCGGACTCGGACTGGGACTCAGACTCGGACTCAGACTCGTACTCGGACTCGTACTCTGACTTGAGTTGCAGTTGCTACAAATGTTTTACAAGCTTTTCAGCGCTTTGTTGTTTTGCCATTGTTGTTGCTGTTGTTGTTGCCACAGCAGTTCCCGGAAACAATTCAGTTTAACAGAGAGAAAGAGATATTGAAAGGGGAGAGAGAGAGAAAAAGTGCATCGCATATCGGACAATAAATCGTGAATGGTTTGCCTGAATGCTCGCCTGCTCGCCTGCTCGCTCGCCTCGATTCCGATTCCGATTCACTGCGCCACTTGCATTTGCTTTATGATATGAGGCCTGTCCCTGACATTTGGCTTGACTTTATTTATGATAACAGTTCCTCCAAAATGCGCTGAAAGGAATCGGAATCGGAATCGTAATCGGGACTGGGACTGGGGTGGGTATGGGTATGGGTATGGGTAGGGGGATGGGGATGGACTCCGAGACCGGACCCCAAAAAAAAAAAACATTCACTCAACAGTTTGTCAGCATTTTGTCTTTGTATCTCTTTGACCCAAAGCTGCAGGCGGCTCCACGTTTTATAAATTTTGTACCTAATATTTTTTCTTTTCGGGCAGGAAATGAGTTTCGAATATAAGTATATGTTCCCCCCCTCTCTCTCTCTCTATCTACGGTCCAGCCCCGTGGGCGTGAAGGCGTTGAGGCGTCTCCGTAATCCTGGCAAATTTGATATACTTAAGGCGCTGCGGCTGGAATGAGTTGCAAATTGGTTTAACTGTGTCTCAGTCTGTCCTGTCTCCTTGTCTCTCTCTCTCTCTCTCTCTCGCTCTCTCTCTCTCTCTCTCTCTGTCTGTCTGTCTGCTCGTCCCCGTAGAAGTTGCCCTCAAGCAATAAAAAAATATGTATTTTTTTATGTATTTTTTATGATTTCTTCTCTGGGATAGCATGAACCCGTTAAATGAGCCGCGAAAATAGTTTCCGTGTCCTGGAAATTGCAAACGAAAATGTGCCATAATGCGATAAGGTGTAAGGAGTGTAGATAAATATTGTCAAGGATTCGGTTTCGTCTTCTGTTTATTCTTGGAAAGATGGTCTTTAAGGTAAATCGATTTAAAATGGATCAAAGGCACATTCAAGGAAGTAAAAGAGAAGGTAGAAGTTTGGGTTTCCGTATTGGATGGGCTTTACTTCTGGAAATAAATAGATATGCCCCTTGTTTAGGTGCCGCAATGGATTCAGTAGCACTCGAAACTAATCTTGGGGTTGTGGAATATTAGCCAAGTTCAGGAGATTAAAGGACTTTAATCTCTCTTTAATCGAGGCACTCAGAGAAAAAATCACCATTTTGAGTATAATATGAAAATATTTGATTTAAATATGTAACAAATTAAATTAAATAATTGCCTATTGAAATTAAATAAATTTATTTTAAACTGTTTTATATCTCGATTAAATATGGACCGTAATTTCCCTATTTTTCTATTTAAAAGCCGAATATTTAATTTAAATTTTTGATTATTTCTTTGTATCACTCGTATGTGGGCTCTACACTTAAACAAGAAAGCTAGTTCTGTGCACTTTAATTTATTAACTGAACAGAGAATCTTCAGGAGAATCTAGCTTCTACAGATTGGAAGAATTATGGAGAGTTACTTCACCTTTAAGCTACAGGAATAGCGTGAAAATTCCCAATGAATTGATTGGATATCCTGGGTAAAGTTTAAGAAATATCATTGGGCCACGCTTCATGAAATATAAGACCGCTTCCGACTATATTAATTGATCCCACGATACTCAAGCCACCACTCCGATACCGTCCCTCCCATTGAAGACCCCACCCACACGCACACCCACACCCACACCCATATAATTTTAATTAAAATTCGCGCACTCAACCATTTCGAGGAGAATGGAAATTAATTTGCAAAAGCAAACAGAATAAACCGAAAACCATCGAACCAATTGCAATTGCAGCGACATGGGAGTGGGAGTCAGAGTGGGTGTGGGAGTCAGAGTGGGAGGGGAATCAATCAAGCGTAGAACGGAGACCATGGCAAACAGTTGCCAAACAGCCCAAACTCCGATGTCCGTCTGATTAGGCAACAGTCCAGTCGGCTACCGGAACTACCGTCTGAAAATGAAAATGTTTATTAAAAAATTTTCACTTTTACATAAATTTGCAAACAGCAGCGGCCGTGGCGGCAGCGGCGGCAGCAGCAGCAGCAGCCGGAAAAAGACCAGCAACGGCAGCAGGTACTACCAGCTGGTGCCATCTGGATAGATGGATGGATGGATGGGAATGAATTGGCCACGCCCATAAATGGGAACCGCCCCCGTTGACGGTCTTATGTACGGAACGCACACACTACGGTTGTCTCGCTCAGACAGCGGCCCTGTCTACCCATTGGATGCGTCACCCGAACCGGTTTCTGCCCAATGCCAAAGGGAGGCCATTGGCAGTGGCAAGAGCAGAGTGGATACAGCTCGGCACATACGTACTACGTACCATAGATATCTGTATATGTATCTGTCTGTATACAAGCGAAGTACGTACTCCTATGTATAGCGGCGCCAAGGGGTTGGGTTGGGCTCGAGTTGCGTTCGGGTTGGGGATGGTGCTGGAGATGGTGCTCCAAGTGTGCTCCACTTGAAGCCAGCTGCTCCTACGCTTTGTCGTTTGTCTAAATGTTTGTGTTGGAGCTGCGGGAATCGCGTGGGTGCGCCAATGAGTGGATGGTTGAGGGTGACGGTTGGCTGAGGGCGAGCCGAAGGGGATACCTCAAAGGAAGCTACATCAACTACCGGTTTTAACTGGCAGATGCATTGATTTTTTCGCATACCCTGTGGCGGGGCTCGAAAAGGGCTGCCAGGACTCTTCAGCCTCTTTGGGAGTGTCTTCAGAATCAGATTAAAGCCCGTATTATTTGCTTGAAAAATATAGGTATATTTTATTCTTTTTTTTGTTTTTGTTTTGGCTATTGTATGCCGAGGCTACTCGTACAATCTATGTATTTGGTTACAAATATACTAGTAAATCAAAATCTTTTAGTTCCGGACTTGTGTGGGCTCTACCGGAAGCATCCTCCTAAGCTATTAAACACTACTCGTATAAATGGTTCTGTTCCGACTATGTACATTACATTAAACACATTTTGGGAGCACATTAGTTCATGCACCGTCTGCCAATGGCGTTTCGCTTGAAGGGTTCGTTCGGTGTTCACAAAATAATAAAGAAATTTACGAAATTATCCACTCTACTATAAATTAAAAAAAAAAAACACAGTTTTCAAATAACACTTATGAGCTACAATTAAACAGAAACGTCCTGAAACCGTATATGGTCCGCTATGGTCTCCTCCTGTTCCTCTGGCAGAGATCTCTTATGGATTCCGCAGTGCATCATTGATGACACGGAGTATATCGATTTGTAGATCTGTAAAGGCCACCGGCTCCATATGGGCACTGCGAATCTTCATGGCCACTGCCTTAAAGAAGGCACCGATTTCATCCTCCTCGCTGTTGCTGCCGTTGCTGCCGCTGGCTGGGAACTCCAGATGTCCGCTCTTGAGGGGTGAGATTTGATTGGAGTAATAGCGTGAAGTCGGTGTGGAGCACGGCGTGGTGGCCGCGTTCTGATAACGTGAAGTCAATTCAACGTCCAGCTTCTGCTGATAGCCCCCAGCAGATTGCAGCTGCTGTTGCTGCTGCTCCATATTACTCGAGGTATCGTTGTGGTGCTCATGTTTGGTCAAGGCATTGCTAACACTCTGAACGGCCATGTACACAGAGCTTTCGTCATGGTCATAGCCCACCACGTGCTGTTCTTGCTGCTGGGAAGTCGGCTCCGGCACCGTTGTGCTCTCCATTTCCTCATCTTCATCTTCCTCGTCCTCGTCGTTGTGGTGCGCATCGCCATTAATGTAGTTCTCAATGTCCATTTCATCGTAGCTGGCCACACAAAGCTCCCTGGCCTGCTGGTTCTGCTCCTCCTGCTGCTGCTGCTGTTGCTGCTGCTGCTGCTGCTCTTGCAGCGCGTTGGCCAACTCCGTCTTGTGTGGACCCGTCAGGGGTGGCAGGGACATGTTAAGCTGTGAACTGCCCGAGGACGTCTCCATGGTGTTTGGCTGTGTCGGCGGTGAGTGGGAGCCATGACCACCCAGATGCTCCTCTAGATCATGCTTGGGCAGCAGCATGCTGAGTGGAGGATCAGCCTCACTGAAAAAAATGCCAAAGTAGTTACAAATATTCTTCACAGAGGAGCCAGACAAATGTTGGTGCCTTACAGCGCCTTTTGTTGTATGTACTTCTGAAGGAAACTGAGAGTGTCGTAGTGCTTCCAGCGCGATGTGGCCTCTATTTGCATCAGGGTCCTCAGACGTTTGTGCTCGCGTGCGTATTGGTCCCGCAAGGCTTTCCACTTAAGCCGGCATTGTTTCACTGCAAGGACAGATAGTTCAGAATGTGCCAAGCAGTGCCAATTTAGGTGAAGACTCACCCGACTTCTTTAGTTTCCGTGCTATCTCCTCCCACACCTCCATCTTTAGCTTGGCATTGCGATAGTTTTCATTGCCATAGTTGTAGATCATATCCTCCTGCTGTATCAGCGTAATCAGTTCTTTCTCGAAATAGCTTTCCATGTTGAGGAACGTGTGTATGGGATCGTCATCTTCCTCCTCGGCGTTCGTCGAGTGATTATGCGTCGACGCCGACGTTGTCGTGGCTGTTGTTGCCTTTGTTGTGGCCGCAGAGTTTGACTGATTGTTAGTGGCATTTACGCAGTCGACAATCTCCACTACGGTGGTGGCATTCTGCGTGCCGCACTGTACAATGCTGGAGGCTGTCGTGGCGCCTCCTGCATCGGTCAGATAGTTCCAGTTATTGCCTGGCTGGGCCTGCAGTTGCTGCTGCATGACGGTGTTAATGTGATTGGTAATGAAAGCTGATCCAGACTTCTTGTCGGTGGCAGTCGTGACGACCCCTGCCCCAGACGACGCTGTAGATGGCACATGCTGTTGCAGAAACTGAACAATATTGCAGTTGTCCAGGAGAGTGGTCGCGGTGGCATCTTCGATCTTAATGCTGCCGGTTAGGTGCAAGTTCTGACTGCTGCTGCTGTTGCTGCTAAACGAATTGCTTATGGGCAGCGTGAGGGGCGGCTCTGTGGACACAACACCATTTGCATTCTGTCCAGATCTTCCCCGATAGCTGCAGTAAACAGAAAATCTTAGTGGGCTGTTTATTGACCCTGGGGATGCTACTTACTTTCGCGCCAGCGCATATGGACGCAGAAAGTCCAGTTCCTTAAAGTATTTCCACTTGACGGGCTTGGCACAGGTTTTGGCGCGCTTCAGCTCGCGGCAATATTGATCCCTCAGGGCCTTCCATTTGCCCTTGCATTGTGTGTCTGAAAGACAGAGAACATGACTCTGAGGGTCACCATGGGGTTGCAGGCTGCAGGCTGCAGACTACTCACCTGACCAACCCACTTGTCCGCCAATCTCGGCCCACTTTTCGTCCTTGCTCTTTGTACTGCGATAGTGCGGATGCTTGGGATTGTACAGGCACTGCTGCTGGGAGACGAGCGATAATAGAATCAGTTCTTTGGGTATGCTGACCACATTATCGGCCAGACTCGAATCCATGCTGAGATTTCCGAGTTGCTGCTGCTGCTGCTGTTGCGGCGACTGTTGGTGGTGTTGGCTGGCACATGGTAGAGGCTCCATTCTACGTTCCTTTATTGATACATCCTGCTGGCGGGGCGGTCTGTTTATTTGGTTAATTCTTATAAATAAAAGCAAGGCAAACAAAAATGAGGTGACCGAACAGCTGGCCAATCAGTTGTCTAATTAGTGTGACCAGGCTCGCGCCGCTGCCAGTGTGGTGCACTGCCGGGCGGGCCACAATTTTTGGCCAAGTTGGCAGCCCCGACACTGTGTTTGTTTCGAATTGTAGCGCGTAAATAATGTCTTCAATGTATTGTATTTGTATTAAACTAATCCAATTAGTTAATTGCATTACCGCAAAGGCAAAAGAAAACATCATAACATGTAAGCGAAACATTTTCTTCAACATTTAGTTTGTTTTGCGACGCGGTGCGATATAAATCAACATTGACTTGCAAAAAATTGTTTTCCTTTCGGTTTCGTCCCTCGATTAATGCTCAATCATGCCTAAAATTGATCCAGAAACACAGGCCCTATACGACGAAATCAATGGCATGATAGAGAAGTTTAAGGTTGCATTTTTTTTCCCCCCTAAGCTGCTCCAATCGAATGGGATTTAAATCAAACTTCATCTCGTTGCAGGAGGACCAAAAGGCCAAGGCGGATTGCACGTTGGCCGACAAATGCGGCGACATGAGTGATGTGACCAAGATCCGCTTCTCGTCGAAGAAGATTCTCAAGGGTCACATCAACAAGGTCAACTCGGTGCACTTCGCTGGCGACTCGCGCCACTGCGTCACTGGCTCGCTGGATGGCAAACTGATCATCTGGGACACATGGACAGCCAACAAAGTGCAGATCATACCCTTGCGATCGGCCTGGGTGATGACGGTGGCCTTCTCGCCATCGGGGAATTTCGTGGCCTGCGGCGGCATGGATAACGCCTGCACTGTCTACGATGTGAACAATCGCGATGCCTCGGGCGTAGCCAAAATGGTGCGCGAGCTCGTGGGCTACGAGGGCTTCCTCAGCTCCTGTCGCTTCCTCGACGATAGCCATTTGATCACCGGATCGGGCGACATGAAGATGTAAGGTATCTCTCCATCTCTAGAAGAGTATTGGCTGTACTATCACTTTTGTATCGTTGCAGCTGCCATTGGGATCTGGAGAAGGGTGTCAAGACAATGGATTTCAATGGGCATGCTGGCGACATCGCTGGCCTGTCGCTGTCTCCCGATATGCAGACTTACATAACGGGCTCTGTGGACAAAACTGCCAAATTGTGGGATGTACGCGAACAGGGCCACAAGCAGATGTTCTTTGGCCACGACATGGACGTCTCCTCTGTTTGCGTAAGTACATCTTTCAAGCTTCGTCTCTCGAAAATTGCATCATAACGTTCTGTTTTGGACAGTACCATCCAAATGGCTATGGCTTCGCCTCCTGCTCGGAGGATCAGACGGCGCGCTTGTACGACTTGCGATCGGATCAACAAATCGGCCTGTACGCCCCACCCCAGAAGAACACGGGCTTCACTTCGTGCGGTGCGTCTTTGGCGTGCTTTTCGCCTTGACTTTTGACAATTTTTAATCTGATTTTGTGTTGTGTGCTCATTAGCTCTATCGACCAGCGGGCGCTACCTAATGTGCGGCGGCATTGAGGGCATGGTGCACTCGTGGGACACGATGAAACAGAAGCATACGGGTGGGTATTGGTGGATGGGTATAGACATGGTGATGGAGAAACCTATGCAAATGCTTATATCGATTTCTTGTTTTGTCTCTCGCCCCCCCGCCCGTCCCTGCCATAGGCACACTGTCTGGACACGAGAATCGGATTACTTGCATCAGCCTGTGCCCCAATGGCATGTGTCTAGCCTCGACCAGTTGGGATCAACAAGTGCGCCTGTGGCTCTAATTAACTTTCTTTTTTGTTGTTTTTTTTTTTGTTTTTGTATTTGTATCGCCGCGTGGACAACTATGAGTTGGTCGCAGACTTCGTTGGCTCTAATCACTCCCAACTCCCGAATCCCGACTCCTGGCTCCAATCCAGTCCAATGGTCGAATGCCGTCGTCTAATAATATTTACTAACTTAAAACGTAGCTGTGGCGAGTAGTTAACCCAGAGCAAATTGCATGTGCGAGAATAAAATCTATAAAGTAGAAAACTAACAACAAAAATACGTATCCTTCTTATTCTTCGTTATTCTTTTCTGTTTTTATGAGTTTCATTTGTGGTCTTTGCAGCTCCGTTTATCCATTTATCAGGGATCCGAACTCCTCCCTTCCGTAAGTCCCACATTAAAACCAGTAAGTATTATTCTTTTTTTTATATATATTTTTTATATTTTTCTTATAAAAAATACTTATACAATTACGAAGATATTTTTGTGCTGCTGCGATTTTTGGCGCTTGGTTTTTTTTTGTTTTTGAAAATTATCTTTGAACAGATCAAAGAAGCAGCGAAGTAAATTAAAAAAAAAATCACTTTATCATCAACATAAATGAGAAACGAAACAGAAATAGTACGAGCAGATCAAGGAAAAGATATAGGCATCAGGAAGGGAAAGAGAAAGAGTTGAGAGACAAACAGCGGACTATAGGGGGCATAGAAAGTGGAAAGTGAGAGACGAAACGAAACGAAACGGAAACGATAAGATTTGCATAAATAATAGAGGGGGAAACGAAACGAAACTTCTTTTTAGGATCACACAAGATGCAACTAATTGAGTATTTTTGTGTAGATGGTTCAACATATTGTTTGTTTGTTTGCTTGTTTGCTTGTAGGGTTTTTGTTTTTGTGGGTGTTTTAGTTTATCAGACTCTCGGTGGAACTACTATGAGTTGTTCTCTTGTTGGTTTTGGAAAAGTAAAAGAGCAGGAGAGTGTTCTGCCTTAGACGGAGAAGCCGTCGCCAGTGGGATCGAGGATCCAGGGATAGTTATTGGGGCACTCCATGCACGTGAACAGGCGCAGGGTCTCGCCGGGCAGCTCCCGAGTGGTCAGGGGGCAGGCGTTGGGCAGCGAACAGTAGGGCTGGCCCTTGACATCGCACTTCTCCTTCCACTCCTGGAAGTCGCGCAGCGAGTTCAGCTCGGTGGGGTTCTGCATCCACTGGATCACCTGCAGGTTGGTCACGAAGAACACATCGTTGCGGCCCAGCATCTCCTCGATGAACTTGACCAGCTCGTCGCGGTACTCCTTCTTGGACTTCAGCCACGAGGCGTGGAAGTGCAGACCCAGAGGGGCACGGTTGCTGTTGTAGTGGCGGTTGAAGTTGTGGCGCAGGAGGCGCGCAAACTGCTCGCCAGAGGCGACGTTCGAGCAGGAGTCGACCATGTGGCAACCGGGCAGGGACTCATCGAAGGTGGGGTCGTCGCGACGATCCAGCTCGTTCATCACCATCTCCCACACGGGATGGCTACGGGAGGGGCAGTTGTGGGCGTTGCCGTTGCACTTGTGGGGCATGCGGAAGTACAGGGTGTAGGGCCAGATGGGCACGCGGCCCAGGGAGGCGGTGATCGAGGCGTCGTAGACGAAGAACTGATCCGCCATCATCTCGAACTGCTTGTTGCCGCCCACACGGAGGTAGGGGGCACGCATGCCGATGATCGAGCCGTCGGTGATGTTGGCAAAGCGCTCGACAATCAATCGGGATCCGGCCATCTCGGCCAGCCAATCGTCGTAGCTGCCGCCGGACCAGTAGTTGGGATCGTCCTTGTGCGTCAGCGAGAACACGGAGATCTCGTGGCCACGACGGTGCAGATCCTGCACGGCCGAGTAGTTGGTGTACTTGTGCGAGACGAAGAACGTGCCCTTGATGGAGCAGCCGTTGGGGTTCTGGCGCTGGCCATTGAAGAGATCATCGTACAGATCGATGTTGTCCACGTTCACGGCACCGTTGAAGGTGATCGTGATCATCTGGGGCACCTGCTGGGGCTCGATTCCGCCGGGAATGCGGGTTCCGTCCGCCGAGCAGAAGCAATCGGGCAGGGCGCACTGGGTGGGATCGCACTCGGGAGCACGGTTGGGATCCTCATCGACAGCTGTTAAGTTGGGAGATTAGTCTGTGTGCTGGGGATCAGGGCTTGTCAAGGGACAGGTGACACTCACAGCAGGCGTTCTCATCGGACTCGTCCTTGCAATCGGGCTTGCCGTTGCAGAAGAGCTCCTTGTCGAGGCACTCGCCATCGCCGCAGGACAGCTTACCCTCTGGACAGATGGGCTCATCCGTCTTCAGGATGGGCTTGGCCTTGCGGGGCTCTGTTGAAACGTGCGAATGAGAGATGGTGGATGGGGGTTAGATCAAGGATCATCTTGAGGGTCTTGTGCCTAAAGTTTGGTTAGTGACAACACATGTCTAAATTTTGAAATGAGAAATATACATATGAATGCATGAGTGCGGTTAGTGCGGTTGATTTGGTGAGTTTGGTAGGTGGGTTAGCGGGTAGTGGGTGGTGGGTGGTGGGTGGTGGGTAGTGGGGTGTGGGGTGTTTCGCAACGATCACACCATTGTGTTGTGGTGTCTACCATTTGGTGCGGGTTAGGTTTGTGTTTTTGGATTTTGGATTTTGGAGTGGGTTAACGGATTTGATTCTACCAAAGTTCCGAATCTAACATTGCTGACTACTGTATGTACAAGTGTGGTTCCAGGAATTGATTTGTTTTGTTTTGTTTTGGTTTTTGTTGTTGTTGGTTTTCTAGCTTGGTTGTTGTTGTTGTTGTTGTTTCGGCACACTTACTCTCTTTCTCATCGCAATTGGTCACCTTGGCCTTCCAGTCGCAGGTCTGTTTGATCACATCAAAGGCCAAACCGGAGGGACACTGAATTTCTTTCAAACCCGATTTAGTACATCTAAAAAATAAAGTTCATTTTGTTGTTGTTTGATGTTCATGTTGCTTTTGCTGTAGCTGTTTGCTGTGGCTGTTTGCTGTGGATCTCTACATTCTTTGGCTAGCTAAAAGAACTTTGGCACTAAGTGGGGAGTCTTCAATTTAGGGGGGAGTCTGGGTGGTAATTATGCAATGACACGAACGATATTTCAGGGGGAGTTTTGGTTTTGGTTTTGGTTTGGTTTGGTTTTGGTTTGGTTTAGTGACACAGACACAAACGCACAATGAGCTACGAGGCGCACACACATACGAATAGACATAGTGAGAGACAGATAGACAAAGACAGAGACAGAGTTAGGAGGGTGGAAGATTGGGCATTTGGGCTGAAAGCCTTTGGAAGTACTATCCGGAGCCGGAGCCGGGGGCTATCGGCACTCGGAACGGTGGGTTGTGGCCTCTTGTGGGCCCCACTTACTTTCTTGGACATCGCAATTCTTCACGTTCGATTTCCAATCGCAAAGCTGTCGCAAAACATCGAACGCCAAGCCGCCGGCACATTTAATCGGTGCCAGGCGATTGCTGCCATCTTCCCCGGCGCTGTCGCACCTTTCGATACCGATACAAAGAGTTGGTTGGTTGGTTGGTTGGTTGGTTGTTTGGTTGGTTGGTTTTAAAGAACAATAGCATAGCCATATAGACTGCAGGAAATCGGACAATCTCTGGAAGTTGCTTGGAGTGTGCTCCCTTACCTGTACACCTCGCGGCAGTCGCCATCGGCCTCCAGGCGGAAGTACTCGTCGGCGGGACGATCCGCACAGACCTCCTCGACGTCAACGCCCTCCAGCTTCTCCTGCTGGGATTTTCCTGTTTGAAATGGAGTAAATGAGTCTGGTTGCTTATAAGAAAGTGTGTAAATCATGGTTGGAATAATCATCATTGGATTACGAATTCGGGCAGTATATATTTATGGCTATTCATATTTGATCTGGAATACGCATTCCTTTGGATTTTATCTTGTTGTGTGATAAGCATAAGCCTGTTCTATAATACCTCATAATAATATATTATAATATAATAGTGGCTCGAACTGTTTTCGTACTCCAAAGCGAACAACCGGTTTGGTCTGCGCTGGTGGGGAAATACGAGTGGCAGTACCACTACCAGTACCAGTACCGAGTACCACTTCTAGCCGACCGACCCAAAACAACTCTCATTTTTGTTCATAGCCACCGTCTTTATCTTCATCTCGCGGCACGACGCGGCGTTCAAATGAAAACGAAAGGGCAACGAAAGCTTCGGGGCTCACCTGCCATTTATAGGCGCAGACATGGCCATATCTCCAGATGGATATGGAAATGGAAATGGAACTGGGGAATGTGCCAGCCTGGTTGACTGGCAGTTTCTCACGTAAGGTGTCTGCTCAAACGGGTTCGGTTCGGTTCGGTTCGGTACGGGGATTGGCTAACCTAACTGTTGTTGGTGTATTGGGAACCCGTTTTCGGTTCAACATTAAAATGATTATTGCATAAACAACGTTGCCGAGTCCAAAAATATATTAAAACGGAACCGATTGCCAGCCAGCCAGCCAGTCGCAGGTTTTGCTCGTTTTGCCTATGCTAATTTTGATGTTTTTTTTTTTTTTGGCTTATGGCCAACTCCGGTTTCGTCCTCATGCCACAGTTTTTTCGGTTTCCTTTTCGATTATCTTTCCATCTCCATCTCGATCACAATCTGATGTTCGCTCAGCTATTTCTGGTTTCTGGTTTGAGGTTTCTGGTTTTGGGGTATTGCATCACCGATCGAAGGATAAATTTGATCGATCGCATGCCGCTAATGACTTGCAACAACTCCGATATTTTCGATCATCATTTTTTCAAGTTTATTTGCCTTGGCCAACGACCGAAGCCGCCGAATGCCGACTGCCGACCGCCGACCGCCGAGTGCCGAGTGGTTTGTTTTTGAATTTATTTCATTGTTTTTTTGCAACCTTGCGAAAATTCGCCGTGGAGTTTCCACCGATAAAGGTCGATTGGGCGAAGCCGACGTGGCGGCTGCTTAAGCTCTAAGTGCTACTAAAGCTACTAATTTCGAGTACTCACCAGCTGCCATGCACAGGCACATGATGGACACAAAGAATGCCCAGTGGATACGCGCCATGATTTATTTCCAGCGCCTTCTAGACCATCGAATAAAAACAAGAAACAGCAAAAAAAAAAGAGGTTAGCCAGCACGTAAAAAAAAAAACAACTCTTAAATCGAAAGATTATACATTTAGTCAGTACAGAGGGAAGAGAAACTTTGTTGAAACTTTGTTGAAGACTAACATTTGCGCACTGAGCAACTGAACGGAATGAACAAGACCCTGTCTGCGGACTCTGCGTGGGGGATGATGATCGGAATGGAAGTGGAGTGAACGGAGCACTCTTCCAATACACAGCCACGCTTACACTAGGTGTTGGCCGGGGCCAACGAGTTCTATTTATTAAGCCGTGGTGTGTCTTGGCCGCGGCCGTGTGGTGGGTTTCGGGGCTCGGAAGCTCAACACTGCAGCCCGGGCAGCCCGGGCAGCACGGGCAGCGGCAGGCGCGCCGGCGCAGAGCTTTCGACGGGGTAGCGCTGGGGCGGCTCTTGTGGATCGTATTTTAAAATGCCAAGGCATGAGGGCGAGCCGAGGGTGACACGAGGGCGAGCCGAGGCCGAGCGGCTCTCCTGTCTCTGTCTCTGTCTCTGCCTCTGCCTCTGTGTCTGTGTGTGTGTGCGAGTGTGAAGAAAGGTTAATTAGCATTTATAGGCGCAGGTGGGAGCGCGGGATCGTACCGATATGGGAATGCACACACAGTATATGCATGTATTTGTGTGCTCGATTGTGTGGGTGACTTCTCCGACTGCACCTCTGGGGCCTGCTGCTTTTGGGGGTTCGAGTTCGGGTACGGATTAGGGCTGGGCTGGGCTCTACTATTAGTTAGTCATCGTCTGATCGTCTGCGTCTGTCATCTTAGACATAAATCAAATCCAAATGCCCATCAATCTCTTTCTGCCACTGACCATGAATTGCCAAGTCTTTTGTTTGAACATCTGCGACATCGGATTGGCTTGGCTTGGCTTGGCTTGGCTTGGCTTGGCTTCATTATCTCTCGATTCTACCACTCGATTCTAGCCCCAACCCACCACCGACTATTAATATACAAAATCTCGATTTCGTAACTGTTTCTTTTACTCCTTTTTGTGACACTTCTCTTCGGTTTTCTTGCACACGTTTCTTGTCTAGTTACGATTACTTTTTATTTTCACCCGAACGATCCGAGAATCCCAATTGCGGACACTCGCTGCATATTAAAGAAGCCCGGCCTGGCTGGGTCTGGAACTTACGATGAGCCTCCCGGTGTCTGTCCGGGGATCGGTTATGCCAAGCACATCGCTCGCATAAAATTCTTGTTAACGTGGCTAAGACACTAAAAGGTTATTAAACCTCTCCTGCCGCAGGTATTCCAGCAAAAGAGAGTCTTGTTTTCGATTGCCGCTGAGTCACCAGTTGTTAAATTTACCTCCATCTCTGGCTCTGGCTCTGGCTCTGGCCCTGTCTCTGTCCCTGCCTCTGCCTCTGAAGATCATGAGGTTTTTTTAATTAATGTCAAATTAATGATGCCGTTGTTAACTGTTTTTGCCTTGTTTACCCTCTTTTTGCACTCTCCGTTCGCTGTTATGTAAAGCAGATGGAAGAGGTGCAGGGGCACAGCAGCACACGATTTAAGGGCCACCACATACCAAGCGATCGGTCCAGGCCAGGCCAGGCCAGGCCAGGCCAGGCCCTGTTATTCAATAAGCGATCCCCGAGTGTGTGTACACAAGAAGAAACAACAGCAACAAAACGGAGCATGTTTGCGGATATGAAATTGTTGGGGACAGCCCGCAGAAACCTTGTGTGCTCCGGGCATACTCCGATCCCCATCCAGTTTGTAACGGGAATCGAGAGAATCAACAGGAAATGGTCAACATTTGCGCAGGGAATGAAGAATCAGAAGATTCGGAGATAAGCATAGCGGTACACGTCTCAAGGGTTTGAGAAATGAGAGTTCCTTGGAGGTGTTGAACCATAAGACCATCAGAGGTGTGTCTTCAGAGAGAAGGAACAGAACTGATAAGCTGATCCTACCAGAAACACTCAAACAGACTTGATTTATTTTCCCATTGTAGCGATCGATAGGGCAATTGATCATCAGCACGAATCTGTCAAGTGTTTCTCCAATGGTTTCCCCCTTTTGCTTTTTTATTTGTTGACTGCATCACTTAGCCGCTGATCAATGGACCAATAGACAGCCCCATGCCAGAGCCAGAGCCAGAGCCAGAGCCAGAGCCAGAGCCATGTCAATTAAGTTTTATTCGTGTCCGATCTAGAAGGAATCGATGGCTGGTGGCGTGTTAATGCAATTTATTCGAGTATTTCGAGTATATGTACACATTGCATAGCCATTTCCTGAACTTGAAAACGAGTTCTGTTGTGGTGTCGCGCAGAGAGCCTCAGGCAAATGAGAACATGCACAGACGGACAGAAAGGCCGTGCCAACGTGGCAACGTGGCGTATGCGCATTGTGCGGCGGGTGTGCTGGAAAATTCTTGGAATTGCCACAGATGACAATTACATTTTAATTGCGATATACTCGTACTCGTACGATTTACCAATTGCCAATTACCAATTGGATGGAGTCCACAACTGGAGTGGAGTGGAGTGGAGTGGCAGCCACACGGGTGAAGGTTGCCGTCGTGCCACTTGGCACGAAGATGCTGCAAAAAGCGGTTCACCTTCTTGCGGCTGCTGCTTGCAAAATTGGTTGCCGATTGCAGGTTTTTGTTTTTTTTTTTCTTTTCAGTTTCTTAGTTACAATTAATTTCTGCGCTCTGGTGTGATATAATCCCTCAATCTCATCGGAAAGCCAGCCAACGAAAAAAGACCCAAAAAAAAAGCTGATTATTATTATTACTGTGCTGCATCTTTCCGCTGTTTAATCAACTGTTAAAACTGGTTTTTCAATTAGAGTGAAAATGTTGATGATGGGCACTGGGCACTGGGCGCCCCAAAGCGATGACCAGATGAAGAGTGAAAATCGTTTTATTTTATCATCGTTGGTGTTTTTTTTGTCGATGGGTTTTACGGATTTACATAATTTAGTTGCCCTCGATTTTGTGGCTGTTGTTGTTGCTGTTATTGTTTCCGATTTGATTTAAATTTGTAAGCGTTTTAACCTTTTTTTTTTTTGGCAGCTGCTGTGGGCTCTGCTTTGAAAGGTCGTCCATACGAGTTTACAGAGTGAGTGACACACTTTTGATCCGTACAAAAACAATCAAAAAACAACGCCCCGCCAGTGGGCTTTTCCATGGTCCTTCGATCAATTAACGCATAACTATTTTGCATACTAATTGGAGAAGCAAAACGCTTGGATTAGACCTTTTTCCAGCAGCAGCCAAAGCTGTCCTTGATCAGCAGAGCGCTCAAGCTTGGGTCGTCTCAGCCTCAGTCTCAGTCTCGGGCTCGGTCTTGGCTGAGAAAAGAGAAATTTCTTCGTACAAAAACGGAATTGTTAATGAAGGAAATGGTGTGGAGTGTGGAGTGTGGAGTCTGGTGTGATGGCCAAGACAATAAACCGAGCCAAGTCGAAGTTGAAGATGAGCCTGTAAACTGTAAAAGAAATGCATAACCATAAAAACAGAAAAAATCAAAAAAAAACGCGAGCTGGAGAGTTGCATAACGGGCCCCTCACCACCCTTCGTCCGCTTTGTTGTATCTTCTCCTTCTCCTTCGCCATTGCCTTCTCCTTCTGGCTCTCCCTATCATCGTCATCGTCGTCATCATCGGCTTCGATCCGCACCGGGGGACGGCTAGGGGCTGTGGGGCTGTGGGGCGTTTAATTTATGGCAAGCCAAGAGCATCCGAAGGCCTGTAGCAAATAACGGACTTTCTTTTTAGTATATCTTCAGTATTTAAGACAATGTGCGTGTCTCTGTGCCTCCATTGCTGTGTGTGTGTGTGTGTGTGTGTGTGTGTGCGTGTGGAAGAGTGTTTGTTTGCCTTTGCCTTTGACTTTCAATTTTCATTTCCATTTGAAAAACTCATCATCGGCAATCAACTGCGATCTGTTTCTTTTCTTTTTTAAACATTTTCAACAGTTTGCCGACTTGGTGATTATGCAATTATTTCATTTGCGGGGAGCCTCATCCGTAAATGGCCTGGCCTCTCTCCTGCACTGCCCCCAGGGCGACGTCACAGCCCCAGCACCTGGCTGGGTCCCATGTCTGATCACCTTGTCGCATTGACGTCACCCGAATAGCCAGTAACTAGCATATTCACATAAAATGGAGCAAGACTCTCAGAACCAGGAAGCATATTCGAGAATTGTGCGGCTGGTTAGCCGCTGCCACTTGTCGGACACACTGGTAGGAGAGACGCGAAGAAAGCAGAAGCAAATGAAATTAATTAATAGAACAGCTGTGAAGCTCTAGAGAGAACGATGGGAAAGGGAAGCTGCTTAAAATCAGAAGGAAGGGTGTGTGGAGACGAAGTATCCTTTTACTCTGCCATTTTTCGCAGATTTCCTGCATGGATTTTCCGAGCTAACTCATTTAAACTGTGCTTTTGTTGGGTTGTACTACATATATCCCCACCCCGACTACATCGACTGGGATCCACTGTGCAGCTGAGGACAGGGGCTGTCCTACCTGCCAGCCTGCGTTTGTCGTTTGTCGTCGTCCCGTGTGCAATTTATGCAAATCGCCCACTTTGCAACTAGTTCACTTACCTCGGCTTGGCAAAAGTAAAAGTTTGCTCAAGTTACACTCACACAGATGCACACACACAGCAGCACACACACAGCAGCACACACACGGCATGGTGTGGCGATCGTAGGGAACTCGTTTTTTGGGCCACTTTTTGAAGCCTCAGAGAGCCGCTTACCTTGATTGGTGATAAAACTTATTTATGCGTCGAATTCGTACCAAAAAAGCTAAATAATATTCATTTGTGCAGCTAAATAAATGTGTAAAGCATATAAATATCGTATGAATTTCATATGTGTCTGTGAATATATCTCTGTGGTATTTCCAGCAAAAATTTGCAATGCTTAAAATTAATTAGCAGCTTTTTCGATTTGTTTGGGGATTGCGCAAAGAGCCCCCAAGCCCAGACCCATGTCACACCCCAAACCGAGCCAGGCCCAAGAACCAGTTTTGGCCATCTCCACAGCTCCACAGCTCCACAGCTTCACAGCAGAGCCAAATCTCCATCTCCACAGCCATCGCCAGCGCCAGCGCCATCGCCATCTCCTTCTGCCTTTGCTTTGGCTTTGGTTTTGGTTTTGGCTTTTGCATTGATTTGTGCGCATACAAATTAGCAAATCTCGAGAGGCATTTTATACTTTATGTGTGTATATTATAGACTAATATATCTAATTCTAGACCGGATCGACACTTTGGAGCGTTCGGTGTTAGGTGCCCGAAATGAAAAACCTGAAAATTACCATATGAAGGAGGTGCCTGGGGGTCTGCGGGGGGCTGGGGGCTGGGGGACGGGACTCGCAACTGAAATCGAAACTGAACACAAAACGCGTTATTGTTATTCAAATTTGCGGCTTATTTTTTCCTGTCGGATAATTCCGAGAAACTGGTTAGTAAGTCAGTGGGTAGAGTAGGTAGCATACAAATTGGGTTGAATTATTGTGGTTTCGATTTCTGTTGCTGGGGATCGCCTGGGTCTCCATGCCATAACCCCCCACCCCCCATAAGCTAAGCCCATCTGCATTTATGCATTTTTCGGCTGTTTGATGAGCAAACTGAGAGAGAGAAATAATATTGAGAAATCCATAATTTGTTTTCTTGATGTTTTTTTTTTTTTATATACTTTTTTGTGGTTTTTTCGTTTTTATTTTTTATCATTTAAATATACACATACAAATTAACGTAAAACTACAAAAAAAGAATTTAGACACAAGTGTGGATGTGGATGCTGTTGATTCTCCCTTGTGGTTGGTGTTGTTCGCTTTTTCGCTTTTCTGTTGTAGAGTTTTTCTTTCCATCTTTTCGTCTCCATCTTGTCTCAATGTAACCGTAACACAGCAAGGACTTGCCCCGGGGAGGCGCTCGGAAAGTCAGTCAATAAAAAAATAAAAAAAAAGTCTTGAAGGAAATTCAAAAATTGTCGATTGATCGAGTGGCTGTGGAGTGGCTGGTAGAGCTCAGAGAAAGGAGCCTCGCCAGAGGGACAAGAACTGGGACTGGGAGTGGAACTGGGACGGGGGGGGGGGGGGGGGGGGAGGGGCAGAAAGATCATCTCGCTCGCTGACTTAGAAGAAACCATCGCCAGTGGGATCGTTGACCCATGGGTAGTTGTTGGGGCACCGCACACAGGTCTGCAGGTTGATGGTCTCCCCGGGAACCTCCTTGGAGGTGAGCTTGCAGGTGTTGGGCACCCAGCAGGCGGGCTTGCCCTCGACCACGCACTTCTCCCTCCAGGGCTCGAAGTTCTTGACCTCGCTGATGGTGCGTGGGTTCTGCATCCACTGGATCACCTGGGTCATCGTCACGAAGTACACATCGTTGTGGTTGGCCAGGATCTCGTCGATCCAGTAGAGGAAGGCGTCGAGGAACTCGGGATTGTTCTTCAGCCAGGCGGCATGGAAGTACAGACCGAGAGGAGCGCGGTTCTGGTCGTAGTGGCGATCAAAGTTGTGGTTCAAAAAGTTGTAGAACTGATCGCCGGTCAGGATGTTCGAGCAGGAGTCGACCATGGCACAGCCGGGCAGGTACTCGTCGTTGGCAGGATCCTCGCGACGGTCCAGCTCGTTCATGACCATCTCCCAGACGGCATGCGACCTGGTGGGGCAGCTCTGCAGGTTGCCGTGACAGCGGTGGGGCATGCGGAAGTACATGGTGTACGGCCACAGCGGGGGGTTGGACAGGGGCGCCGTGATGGTGGAGTCGTAGAGGAAGGCCTGCTCCTCCATCATCGTGAACTGGTTGTTGCCGCCCACCCGCAGGTACGGTGCGCGCACGCCCACCACCGAGTTGTCCGTGATGTTGGCGTACTTCTCGGTGATGATCCTCATGCCGGCCATCTCCTTGGCCCAGTCGTCCACGGTGGCGTTCGACCAGAAGCGCTCCTCGTCGTTGTGCGTGATCGAGTGGACGGCGATCTCGTGGCCCTTGCGGGCTGTCTCCTGGACGGCCGAGTAGTTGGTGTACTTGTGCGAGACGAAGTAGGTGGCCTTGATGTCGCAGCCGTTGGGGTTCTTGCGGCCCTTGAACATCTCCTTGTACAGCTCGATGTTGTTGTTGTTGATGGCATCGTCGAAGGTGATCGTGATCATCATGGGCACATCCTTGGCGGGCAGATCGCCGGGGATCGAGGTGCCGTCCTCCGAGCAGAAGCAGTCGGGCAGGACACAGACAGCGGGATCGCAGGGAGGAGCACGATTGGGATCGTTGTCGATATCTGCAAGGACAAATAACGACAAAAACTGTATAGTAATAACTCGAATACACATATCTCTTTCCCCCTCGTGGATCTATTGATCTTTAGCAGGAATTTACTGGCTCTTCGATCACCGACAATATTTGTATTCTGCCTGCGCTTGCGCTTTTGCTTGCCGGCTCAAAAGTTCACTCAACTTGTTCACATAAATATTTAAACAATTAGCTAACTGTACAGAGTGTGGTATGTGCCTGTGGCTGTGGTTGTGGCTGTGGCTGTGGCTGTGGCCGGGGCCGGGTCTGGGGCCGGGTCTGGGGCCGGGGCCGGGGCGAGGGGTTAGTTCAATGAACCGACACAGTCTGGAAAAGCAATCAAGAGAGGTGGTGGGAAAACCGAAACGCAAAGTGAATGGAAAATGTCTACACAGTCTTCCACTCGAGGAGTCTCATTTTCATAGTACATATACAATATATATTTCTCTTTCATTATTATTTTGTTGTTGTTTTCTGGTGGGAAGGGGGGCTTGGTGTTTGAGCAATTTTCAAGCCTGATCGGGGATTCAGAGAGCGTTCACTCGGTAGTGGGTGACTGACGGACTGCCCCACCCACCACTCCACCCACGTGTTCGGCCATTCGTTAGTCGGCCATATGCAAATGAGGGCCATCTGCTTTCGGGCCAAAACCAATTGGTAAGCCTTGCACTTGCCACTGGCCACTGCCCAATGGCCATTCGAATCATTTGCGAAAGTTTTCATAGAAATTGGCGGTAATTATTTTGGTGTTGTCTCATTTGGCATTTGCCTTTTGATATTTGCTGCCTGCTATTTGCAGAGTGAAATGGCAACGGGTGGCAGGCAAAGGCCAAAGCATTTTGTTGTACAGCAAAGAGTTTTTCGCCTACTGCCGGCTTTTGTCTCTCTTGTGACCTTTTTGTCCGGCATCTCTGGCTGTCGTCTTGGCTGGTTTCCTTTCGCCTCTTTCTTACACATTTGCCAATAATCTGTCGTTAAAGCCAGGTGTTATGTCATCCCGAACCGGTTCGGGGAGGCATTCAGCATTCAGCATTCAGCATTCAGTATTCAGCATTCGGCATTCGGCATTCATTGCTTACCATATTCCCGACTATTATTGACTTTTTTAGGGCTTTGCCTTTATTTCTTTTATTTATTTGCTTTACGGTCTTTTTTTTTTGTGGCCAGGGGGAACGGCTGAGATGTGTAAGCTGGCTTATTGAGCGTCATTATGGCTATTTCTGAAGAGGATGTGGCCAAGACGGCGATGGAGAGATGAAGTCGGGCCGGGATCACTGGAGGTGATTGATACAAGCTCGGGTTGCGAAATACAAGCCCAAACTCCCTTTCGATTCCCCCCAATATGCCAATTTTCCCGCAGTATTTTCCATAGTTTTCTTTGTCCAACAGGGCTTGCAAAATTCGTTTTTACACGTTCCTTATTGCAGTGCCTCTAGTGCCAAAACCTACAAAGTATGACCATCTAATCGGTCCCCTCAAGTGACGTGGGCTTCCTCATTGTGGAGTGCGGGGCTAAACTTGGGCTTTGGTTATCCAATTGTTTACAAGTTAATGGTCCGCTGAGCATTTCAAGAGTTACGCCTTCTGGCGCTGTGCATGTTTTTTCCTTGCATTCAGCCAACGCGATGTGCAACAATCTACAAAGAAGCGAGGTCTCAGAATGAGCTTCGAGCACGGTGGCAGGCGGTGGCTTATGCCTGATGGCTCTGTATCTGATATCTGTACGGATCGGCATTAATTAGCTCGTTAAGGCATCGTTTATATGCCACGTGAGTCTCTTGGGGAAATGTCGCTCGTGCCAGGTGATCGTCGCAGACGATGAGCAGAGATATACATAGTACTAATCGCATCCCAGACAGCCCCGGCCCGACCCGATGCCAGTCTTCGGTGTCTGTTGTTATTGGTATTATTATAAATTAGTTGTGGTTTTTACACAGTCTGCTGTCTCGATGTTTAGTTTATTTATTTTGCTGCTGCTTTTGGCTTTGGTTTTTTGCGGCTTTTTGCAATTGCTAAAAATATATACAAACAAATGCGACTGCGGCGAATGGAATGGGTCTCTTAAGCCGCTTATGTAAGGCTAATTTACACATGAATCGAACGCGCTTCGGAACGCCTATGGAGAGGCATTTTGTTGTGCTTCGATTTGATTTCTATTAAGTCCAAGGTTAGCGCTCTGTTGCGATGGATGTTGCTAATTAGTGATTTAATATTTCATATGCGAGTGCTCGTATCTACCAGAGGTACGAGCAGTACGGGCCGGGCAGTACGGGCTGCAGATCTTGGTAATTCATGTGAGAGATCTGCGGATCGCTGGGGGCCCCCGCAGGGGGGGGAGGGGGAGGGGTCTTTGTGTCTGACATTTCATTTCGTTTCCATTTCACACTTGACATTTCCACCCGAAAGTCGATTTCCATTAGAGATTCGTGTCGGGGCCGGCCGAGACGCCGCTAAGGGCCTTTACGAAACCGGTCGGTGTCGCGGATCTGTGCAACAATGCAGCAAGAGTCGGATCGGATCGGATCGGATCCGTTGCATGTAGGCGTCATTGGCATCCCAATGATCCTCGCCGCATCCCCCAATCTCTATCTCTATCCCAATCCCAATCCCAGACAGACACTTGTATGCCGTTGTCGGAGTTTTCGAGAGCCGAGTGGAGTGTCTGTTTCTGTCTCTGCCGCTGTCTCTGTGTCCGTCCTCTACCCTCTCTCGGGGCTGTAATGGTCGCATTGAAGTAATGTCTTAAATGCCGTCAACCGGTTTTAAGGTGCGACTCTTGTTGCGACTGGAATAACTGAAAGAAATTCGACTTGGCGCCCGGCCAAAAGACAAGACAGGCGGACAGGCAGACAGCCACACATAGGCTTGAATATACATATTTGAGCCACTTGAAGACTTACATCTTGAGATGATGGAGTAATAATACTCAGCCTATTTTGGGAAAGCCAATCCCAATCCCAATCCCAATCCCATGCAATATCTGGCGGCTTACTTCTATAGAGTGCTGAATCATTGTGAATCATTGTTGTCAAATGTCAAATTGAATAGAAAAGTGCTCCAAAATTAAATGACAGATCACTGGATTATAGCTTCGCTCGATCCTTGATCCTCTCAACAAATAACTCGATTTTTAGGGCTTTGGATTGTGGCAATGAGTGGGCAATGAAAAGATAAACCTCATTAATCATAGTAGCCATGGGTTTTTGGAAACCTCTCTGTAACTGAATACCCCAAAAGGTGTCTGCACGACTTCTTGAATTATTATAGTATTTTATCTTGGACTCACCACAGGTGTTCTCATCGGAACCATCGGAGCAATCCTTCTCGCCGTTGCAGAAGAGGCCGCGCTCAATGCAGTTGCCATCGCCGCACGCGAGGAAGCCGTCCTGGCAGAGTGGCTCGTCCGTGTGGAGCAGAGGCTTGACACGGCGCTCCTTGTTCTTGGACTTGCAGTTCTTCACCGACTCCTTCCAGTCGCAGGTCTGCTTCTCAATGTCGAAGTACAGACCGGCAGGGCAGCGAATGGCTTGCAGGCCCTGCAAGGATACAACGAATACGGGGAAGAAACCGAGGGTTATGGGTGTGTGTAAATCAATCGTGTGGCTGTGCTGGACCTACCGATGAGGTGCACTGGATGACGTCGCGACAGTTGTCGCCTTCGCCGGCCACCAGGCGGAACCACTCGCCGGCATCCTTGTCCTTGCAGAGCTCCTTCTCGAACGACTCCTCCTTCTTGGTCTCTTCGGTGGTGGCCTGTCGCTTGAATCGGAGCAGCGGATCGCTGGCATTGGCTGTGGATGAACGGAAGGAGCAAGAGGAAACCAGAGTGTGGTTCGATTTGTCAGTGAGTGAGTTGCCAAACCGGAAGAATTTCAATTGCGAATGTGGGTTGGGTTGGGTTCGGTGCGGACCATGTCGCCATGTCGCCGTGGCTCTCTCTGGCACTTCCTGTTACAAAAGCACAGATCGAGTCGGGCACGGGCATGGGCACGGGCATGGGTATGGCTATATGCTCGGCTTTATAGTATATGGCTTAGATATAGATATAGATATAGACATGGCATGTCGTCTGGCTGGTTGTGTTGTGTTGTGTTGCTTTGTGTTGGCCTGCAAACACGTTTGGCATTATGAAATACGATGTCACCAGAGAACCGAGCGCAGAAACACAAAAATATCTGTCTATCTGTCCGACTGTCTGTCCGTCTGTCTGTCTGTATTGTATAGAAACAGAAATTGTTCCATGGCATTCCGAAAACTTGTTGCGCCTGCGCTATAACTTTGACATTTTGCATTTCGCTGGCAGTTGGCAACAGTCCGTGTCCGAGTCCGAGTCCGAGTCCGCGTCGAGGGGGAGTTGCCACATTTGCATAACCGTTAATTGACAGCTGGTAACAGTGGCAGCACCAGCAGCCAGTATTTATTTATGTATGTTTCGTTTCGTTTCGTTTCGATTCGTTTCGCCTTCATAATCATGATCGATGGCCTGTCAAAGTCAAGAGTCGCTCGGCGTGCCAGGAGATCTGCGAACTGCATTCATCGGAGAGCAGCTTAAATGTCAACGGGAGTGTAGTATGTGGTATGTGGTATGTGCTATGTGGTGTGTGGTGTGTGGTGTGTGGTACGTGGTATGTGCTACGTGGTGTGGGGATTTCTCTTCGGCTCAAGGTACGGGGCTCCCTTGAAAAATGAAAGTTGTTTTTTCACCAAACTAGTCGGAGCCACTTATCTGCTCGTCCTTTTCCTTTGCATAATCAAGGTTACTAAGCCTCACATTCACATCTCGAAGACTGCTTTTAAATTTCGTTTCGATTTTCCCCTTTGCGTTTTTGTTTTTTTCTTTTTTTTTTCCTTCATTTTTTCTGAAGGCCGAAGACCAGTCGAGCCATTTTAATTGATGTCTTGACAACTTCCGCCAGCCGGGCCAAATGCAAATTGCAGTTCAATAATTAAAACTTAAAACTAGGTGGAATGGAAGCGGAGAGAAGCAACATATACTTTAGTGTTTCGGCTGAGACCCTCTTACCTTCGTTAAAGGCCGCCAAAGCCAGAACGGCAAAAACCACAAACAGTTTTGCCATCTTTGACTTAAGGCTGACTGGAAATCTGTTGAGTATTTCGTTCGTTTGCGCACAGTTTTATTGGGTTGTTTTTTGTTTTCTGTTACGGTTAACACACAGTAAGGAAAAACACTGGATTTGGAGATCGACGGCTGAGAGCAAGTTTTGTCCTTCCGATCGCTATCAAAGCTCCATTTACACTGTCTTATACGAGCCGCGCACAATTTCTCGAACCCCTCTCTGACACCAAAGCCCCAGACGAAGTCGGATTTGCTTCTTTTATTACACGGCGGCCACGACGACGTCTCTTTCGTGCCTCTGTGGTGGGTTTTGGAAAGCGTCGAGCGCACGGCCCAGCAACGTTCAGCGTTGAGCTTTCTGCAGTCTCCGTGCACGATCCACAGCGGGGTAGGTGGCTCCGAAACGCGATCCACACGAAAGCTCTGTTCAGTACCAAGCCCGGCTTTTTCCGCTTGTTTGTGTGTGTGTTGCACAAGTCTGTGGCTCGGTCGTGACTGGATCGCTGCCTGAAAGAAGAGAGCAGTGCGGCACTGTGGTGGTGCTCTTTTATATGCAAAATGGTGGTGGTAGTCGGTCTCTAAAGGGGTTCGTTCGCATCCACTCTGCTGCTCAGCTTCTCTGCTGGTGCACTGTGGTGCACTGTGGTGAGTAGCTGTGGACAATCAAGTGGACTGCATGTGTGTGGAGTGCCGTGGAGTGCAGTGGAGCTCGGTTTGCCATTATGCAAATGGCATTCTTGGCCATAATTTATATGCGACCATCTAGGCACTTCTGGCAGATTCCAGAAGGCCTCTTGGTTCTTGGCTCTGTCTGCTGTCTGCTGTCTGCCCAACCTGGCCTAGCCCTCGCTTCTGTGTGTCGGAAGTGTGTCAGTCTGGGCGTGCCCACGCCAAACACACCGTCAAAAAACCACTGCATTTTGAATGCCCCCCACATACACACATACATATTCATATGTCTCTGAAGTTGCTTTTTATTTAAGTATACCTAATGCCCGAGCAGAGGGTACATGGATTTTTCAGTTGTGTCTGTCAACAGTGCGTATCATTAATGTTTTTCCGTACTAAATACCACTTGAAACCGTGGCAGCTAAGGAAAGGGTAGTTTTGACAATATTTCACATGTTTAAGTTAAAACTCTGCAGATTTGGATGGTTTGTTGAAAAACACTCCATGAGTGCCTCTCTAAGATGAACTCTGAGCTCCAGCCACTGCTCCGACAAGCGTATACTGTATTCGCCTTGCCAGAAACCAATTGAAGAAAGATACATCTTTCCAATCTGTATTTTTTTTCTTTTTTTTATGGCTAAGTAGCGCCTCTCTGACGTCTCGTCGTCCCAATTCAAAAGCTGTTATTTTTTTACGCCACGACCTTGATCATTTTAAAGCTAAATTAAAGCCATTTATGGCCAAGCGAGTGATACGTCGTGGCTCGACGGCTGCTAAATGACAGAGAGGCGTCTTAAGGCGTGACGAACTGCCTCCAGCCAGAGCGTTTTTTTGTCGCCATGCCCGCTGATCGCTGATCGCTGGACGCCACAGTTCCAAAGTGTGCCAAAGTGTTTTGCCGTTCGACGAGAGACCTTTCCGAATTGTCATTGTCTATTTTTGCCACTCTTGACATTTGCATAGAGGAGTAAGGCTGCCTCTTGCCGGAGATTTCGGCTTGAATTTCCAATTAAGATTAAGTAAAATAAGTTTTGAGCAGTTTCCGCCTCAACGCTTTCGGACAACATCTGCCTGACGAAATGTACGTCAATTGAGGAACCAGTTTTCCCCATATCATCTCAATGTGATCATCTCGTTCCGACGAATTCTTGCAAAATCTTCAATGAAATTCAAGCTTAAAACCGCAAAATTCGATGCTGCTTAAGTTAATCAATTTTCTGGTTTTGGGAAGCACTTGTTCCTTTCCTTTCCCTTTTCTGTCAAGTTTTTGCTTTTATTTTTTTCTACAAAAATAACCATATTATGTATGCATATTTGAACAATTCACATTGTACATATGTATTTGAAACTTTGAAAATACCAAAATTCAAACAATTCAATATTTATACATACATATGTATATAACAAAATAAAAATACCATACAAATAAAAAATTTAACTTTAAATAGAAATATAAATATTACAGAGTAGATTTTAGGGATATTCTCTCGATCAAGAGAAGGCATGGTCCGTCCAGATCGAACGATGTTATAGCTATTAAACGTTAAAAAAACAATACCCTTATTGTCCTTGATGCCTCCAAACGATCGAGATCTCGCAGTTTTCAGATCTGCTAAAACTTTAGCAAATGTAAAAAATTTCCTTGCCAAAAAGTTGCAACCCAAACTGGATTTTTTGGGCATAATTTTGGCACCGAGGCTGCTTTATACAGATCATGTACGACTCCAGCATTGATCTGATCGATTGGCATCAAAAGCGCAGTTTTTTTTTAGATTTCGGAAAGGAAGTCATGTTCTTTTTCTGTTAAAAATTAAAAATAAAGGAATACAACTACTCGCTTCAAAACTACCCAATCCTATAGATCCAATTGCTTGATTTATCGCATAAAATCATTTTTCTTTTTCGTCCATATAACTCGGCTATGTCTCAGTCCATCTAAGCGTGGCATGTCTTTTCATGCTCGAGAGAGTCCCGCCCACCGATTGGCCTAAGAAAATTATTTTAAAAGATATGTATTTATTTAGTTTTAACATTCCAGGTTTCTTTTAAAACTTAATTTTTTACGAATGATATTATATAAAACCCCTCTGGGGTCGTTCAATTTGCAGGTATCGACACACTGCAGAGGAAGTTTCTGAAGTTTGCACTCCAGCGTTTGGACTTTTCCATCCCGTTGCCGCCCTATGAGTGCAGACGTCGCCTAGTGCATCTCTCCTCCCTCGAAGATCGATGGACCGAAGGACCGTTGCTGCTCAAATCCTTATCGATGACCTCTTAGTGGGTAACATCGGTTGCCCTGACCTGCTTCGAAGGATTGGCTTCAGTACGCCTGACAGGAGCATAAGGACCCATGCACCCCTTGTGGTTGATCTCTACCGGACCAACTATGGCAATAAAGGCCCACAATGGGCTGCCAGCTGGGATGCGATTTGATGATTTGCCAGGGGAAAGCAGCCGTCAGATTATTGATTTTTTTCGTATTCCATATATAATTTTGTTATTTATTGGTATTATTTAAGATAGAAATACATAAGTTAAATAAGAAAATAATACAAAAAATAAATAAATAAGTGAATAAATAAAACATATGTTTGACTAGGAAAAATATTCTGCATCCTTGATAAGGGCTCCATTAAGTCGGGGACATTTTTCCGATCAAAGGAAGTCATCACACTGACAGATCGGGCCACAAATAGCGGAGAAAACAATAAAACAAAACTGGCTTGTATTGTATTTTGCTCTACAACAAAAATTAGAAAAACAACTTTTCTCCAACGATTTTTGTTGCTACTTGCGACCGCTCAAATGGCAGAAAATGAAGAAATTTCAGGCCGAGATACCAGGCGAACAGAAATAAGCAGAAGGCAACTTTAGCGAATACGAAATTTAGTGTTGCATACTTTTAGTTACAGAGAAAACTTGAATTTAAAGCATAGCATACTTTTGGGGTTGAACAAACACAAAGTTGCCTTCTGCTGATTTCTGTTCGCCTGGTACCGAGATTTGAAATTACCGTGTTTTCGCCGTTTGACGTCGGACTAAACTTAAATTTTCGTTGGCTATATCTCGACTATTTGTGGGCCGATCGGGGCGTGGCATGTCATTTCGTGACCGGAAGAGTCCTGCCAATCGACTGGCACCAGAAAAAAGGACTTCCATTCCATCACGATTTTCGCCAAAATTCATGATGGTTACATCATCCAATTTGCCAAAAATCGGCCTCATTTTCGAGGTCGAGATTTTGATGCCGATCGACGGTCTGGATCCCCACGATCCTGGGAAGGTAGGTCCTTCACCGATCTGGCCGTATTTAGCTAAGATATAGCATTTGGAAGATTTGGATTTGCACATTATGCAAATACTGGTTTTTTCTGCAAGCTATATCTCTGCAATACGGCAGCCGATCGGGGCGTGGCATGTCATTTCGTATCCGTGAGAATCCTGCCAACTGATTGGCACCAGAAAAAAGGACATCCATTCCATCACGATTTTCGCCAAAATTCATGATGGTTACATCATCCAATTTGCCAAAAATCGGCCTCATTTTCGAGGTCGAGATTTTGATGCTCTTCGACAGGCTGGGTCCTCACGATCCTGGGAGACTAGGTCCTTCGTCGATCTGGTCCTATTTTCCCGAGATATAGCCTGCCGAAGATCTGGGTTTACACATCATGCAAATAGTGGTTTTTTCTGTAAGCCATATCTCAGCTATACGGAAGCCGATCGGGGCGTGGCATGTCATTTCGTATCCGTGAGAGTCCTGCCAACTGATTGGCACCAGAAAAAAGGACATCCATTCCATCACGATTTTCGCCAAAATTCATGATGGTTACATCATCCAATTTGCCAAAAATCGGCCTCATTTTCGAGGTCGAGATTTTGATGCCGATCGACGGTCTGGATCCCCACGATCCTGGGAAGGTAGGTCCTTCACCGATCTGGCCGTATTTAGCTAAGATATAGCATTTGGAAGATTTGGATTTGCACATTATGCAAATACTGGTTTTTTCTGCAAGCTATATCTCTGCAATACGGCAGCCGATCGGGGCGTGGCATGTCATTTCGTATCCGTGAGAGTCCTGCCAACTGATTGGCACCAGAAAAAAGGACATCCATTCCATCACGATTTTCGCCAAAATTCATGATGGTTACATCATCCAATTTGCCAAAAATCGGCCTCATTTTCGAGGTCGAGATTTTGATGCCGATCGACGGTCTGGATCCCCACGATCCTGGGAAGGTAGGTCCTTCACCGATCTGGCCGTATTTAGCTAAGATATAGCATTTGGAAGATTTGGATTTGCACATTATGCAAATACTGGTTTTTTCTGCAAGCTATATCTCTGCAATACGGCAGCCGATCGGGGCGTGGCATGTCATTTCGTATCCGTGAGAGTCCTGCCAACTGATTGGCACCAGAAAAAAGGACATCCATTCCATCACGATTTTCGCCAAAATTCATGATGGTTACATCATCCAATTTGCCAAAAATCGGCCTCATTTTCGAGGTCGAGATTTTGATGCTCTTCGACAGGCTGGGTCCTCACGATCCTGGGAGACTAGGTCCTTCGTCGATCTGGTCCTATTTTCCCGAGATATAGCCTGCCGAAGATCTGGGTTTACACATCATGCAAATAGTGGTTTTTTCTGTAAGCCATATCTCAGCTATACGGAAGCCGATCGGGGCGTGGCATTTCATTTCGTATCCGTGAGAGTCCTGCCAACTGATTGGCACCAGAAAAAAGGACATCCATTCCATCACGATTTTCGCCAAAATTCATGATGGTTACATCATCCAATTTGCCAAAAATCGGCCTCATTTTCGAGGTCGAGATTTTGATGCTCTTCGACAGGCTGGGTCCTCACGATCCTGGGAGACTAGGTCCTTCGTCGATCTGGTCCTATTTTCCCGAGATATAGCCTGCCGAAGATCTGGGTTTACACATCATGCAAATAGTGGTTTTTTCTGTAAGCCATATCTCAGCTATACGGAAGCCGATCGGGGCGTGGCATGTCATTTCGTATCCGTGAGAGTCCTGCCAACTGATTGGCACCAGAAAAAAGGACATCCATTCCATCACGATTTTCGCCAAAATTCATGATGGTTACATCATCCAATTTGCCAAAAATCGGCCTCATTTTCGAGGTCGAGATTTTGATGCTCTTCGACGGTCTGGATCCCCACGATCCTGGGAAGGTAGGTCCTTCACCGATCTGGCCGTATTTAGCTAAGATATAGCATTTGGAAGATTTGGATTTGCACATTATGCAAATACTGGTTTTTTCTGCAAGCTATATCTCTGCAATACGGCAGCCGATCGGGGCGTGGCATGTCATTTCGTATCCGTGAGAGTCCTGCCAACTGATTGGCACCAGAAAAAAGGACATCCATTCCATCACGATTTTCGCCAAAATTCATGATGGTTACATCATCCAATTTGCCAAAAATCGGCCTCATTTTCGAGGTCGAGATTTTGATGCTTTTCGACAGGCTGGGTCCTCACGATCCTGGGAGACTAGGTCCTTCGTCGATCTGGTCCTATTTTCCCGAGATATAGCCTGCCGAAGATCTGGGTTTACACATTATGCAAATACTGGTTTTTTCTGCAAGCTATATCTCTGCAATACGGCAGCCGATCGGGGCGTGGCATGTCATTTCGTATCCGTGAGAGTCCTGCCATCTGATTGGCACCAGAAAAAAGGACATCCATTCCATCACGATTTTCGCCAAAATTCATGATGGTTACATCATCCAATTTGCCAAAAATCGGCCTCATTTTCGAGGTCGAGATTTTGATGCCGATCGACGGTCTGGATCCCCACGATCCTGGGAAGGTAGGTCCTTCACCGATCTGGCCGTATTTAGCTAAGATATAGCCTTTGGAAGATTTGGATTTGCACATCATGCAAATAGTGGTTTTTTCTGTAAGCCATATCTCAGCTATACGGCAGCCGATCGGGGCGTGGCATGTCATTTCGTATCCGTGAGAGTCCTGCCAACTGATTGGCACCAGAAAAAAGGACATCCATTCCATCACGATTTTCGCCAAAATTCATGATGGTTACATCATCCAATTTGCCAAAAATCGGCCTCATTTTCGAGGTCGAGATTTTGATGCTTTTCGACAGGCTGGGTCCTCACGATCCTGGGAGACTAGGTCCTTCGTCGATCTGGTCCTATTTTCCCGAGATATAGCCTGCCGAAGATCTGGGTTTACACATTATGCAAATACTGGTTTTTTCTGCAAGCTATATCTCTGCAATACGGCAGCCGATCGGGGCGTGGCATGTCATTTCGTATCCGTGAGAGTCCTGCCATCTGATTGGCACCAGAAAAAAGGACATCCATTCCATCACGATTTTCGCCAAAATTCATGATGGTTACATCATCCAATTTGCCAAAAATCGGCCTCATTTTCGAGGTCGAGATTTTGATGCCGATCGACGGTCTGGATCCCCACGATCCTGGGAAGGTAGGTCCTTCACCGATCTGGCCGTATTTAGCTAAGATATAGCCTTTGGAAGATTTGGATTTGCACATCATGCAAATAGTGGTTTTTTCTGTAAGCCATATCTCAGCTATACGGCAGCCGATCGGGGCGTGGCATGTCATTTCGTATCCGTGAGAGTCCTGCCAACTGATTGGCACCAGAAAAAAGGACATCCATTCCATCACGATTTTCGCCAAAATTCATGATGGTTACATCATCCAATTTGCCAAAAATCGGCCTCATTTTCGAGGTCGAGATTTTGATGCTCTTCGACAGGCTGGGTCCTCACGATCCTGGGAGACTAGGTCCTTCGTCGATCTGGTCCTATTTTCCCGAGATATAGCCTTCCGAAGATTTGGATTTGCACACCATGCAAATACTGGGTTTTTCTGCAAGCTATATCTCTGTCATACTGCAGCCGATCGAGGCGTCGCATGTCATTTCGTGATGGGGAGAGTCCAGCCAATCGACTGACACATTTTTCGTTACTTTTCTTTCTTTATTGTAATTTCTGTATATAGTTTACAGAGGGCATTTTGGTTATTCATACAAACTTTTCATCGTAAACATAAAAAAAAATTACCTATTGGATACTTAGGTACCTAGGGTTTTTGTATTATTAATGTTAGGCATTTATATGCAGTGACTCATATTTCATATCTGTACGTAAACTCATTTCGGATGCAATTGTTCCCATGGACTTGATCCATGTCCATATTCCCGGCAAAAATAGCTCTCATACTTTAATTTCTATTGTTCTCTGGTTCTGGTTCTGGTTTTGATTCTGATTCTGGTTCTGACTTATATCACACACAGTATACACATAATATCGTTCATTACAAATGCAAACAGTTGCATTGCCAACTGGCGCGTTTCCCTGGTCAAAGCTGATTCTGAGCCGCTGTTTGTTGGAAACTCTTAAAGGTACGTACGTTAGGGTTTCTGTCGGTTAAAGTGCTTTGGCAATTAACAAATTAATACAAAAAGCTAATAACAGTTTTAACACGCCACTACACACATAAAGCTGATGACAGACTAACTACAAAAACAACAAAAAAAACATTTTAATGATTCCAAACTATCTATGGCGCACCCAGTTATTTCATAATACTCGAGAGGCTGGTGTAGCCGCTGTTGGGCTGGACGGGCTCCTGCTCGCGTCTGCAGCAGCCGCAGCAGCAAATGCTCCTCACAATATCCACGAAGCTCGTCTGGTCAAAGTCATCCAGATCGGACATGAAGACGCCAGAGCTGATGTCCTCGGCGGTGCGGGTGCCAACAAATGCCTTGAGATCGGTGGTTGGGAAGCCATCCTTGTAATACGCCTTAATCGTATCGTAGGCATCCATAATGACGGCAATAAACAGAGACAGCACTACATAAATGTAGAGCGATATAAAGGAATACAGGTAGATCTGACAGAACCACCACAACCAGGTGGCCTTGCTCGACAGGGTGGCAAAGGTGGCAAACATATCGTCGCCATTGATAAGCGCAAACAAACACTCAGAGGTGGTGGCCAGCGAGCGGAACTTCATGTGGTAGGGTCCCAGAATAAGCCAGCCGCAGAAGACAAATCCAGCATAGATCAGCAGGGCGGCAATCAGGAATCGTAGAATCTTTGGAGCCGCTTTCTTTAGCGTAAGAATTACCACATTGTAGGTCTTGAAGAATCCCAGATACCGCAGCACTCCAAACCACACAAGCAGATTTCCGATGCCAAGGAACAGGGAGCAGGTATCCCATTGATCCACAACCAAGTAGCGTCCTTCGATCTGCTCTTTAAGAGCAGACCCAATGATCAGCAGGATATCATTGAAAATGATCATAATGTACCTAGCAAAATATAAATTAAATAAATCAGATGTTCTTTTAAGTTATTACATTTTCAGACTCACCAAAAGTTGACGAACTCCAGGCGACCGTCGAAGCTTAAGTCCTTGCCAAAATGCGACCGGAAAAAGTTGACAGTCGTGCATCTCAGAAGGTATGCTCTCCACAAGGCCCTCGTGCACAGGGCAAAGGATAAGGCGCAGGTTAGAAGGACAAATATATTGAGCACGCTCCTTAGCATGGAGTCGAAGTTCGCTTCCGATATGAAATCGGTAGCTCCATGGCACTTCAATCGCGTGGCCTCGGCATCCAGCGACAACAACATCTGGCCGTCATGGTCTCGGTTGTTGAACAGTATGGCTATGTCGAACCTAAAGCAATCTGGAGCCGACAAGGGTCCACCATTGGCCTTGAAGTTCACAGTCTTGATCTTAAATGTCAGCTGTGCCGACACCAGAGACGCGAAATTGACCTCCACTCCGCGCTGCCTAAGATAGTTCTCCACTCCGATGCTGGTCACGTTCGGTGGCAGCGATTCGCACACCTCGTCGATGTGGGGATCAAAGATGTAGGACTCGTTGAAACCAAATATGGTGCCCTCTCGATAGTTCTGCAGACACAGCTTCAACGCCGGCATTGTATTGTTGTGCGTAGGATAGTCGTACGGGCCAATCGATCGGCTCACATTGGCATATCCGTTGACTGCATACTGCACTGTGTCATAGAATTCCGATTTCAAATACAAGGCGAAGGGACCGACCGCAGGTGGATAGCTCTCAACCTCACGCGACGAGTCCCAGCCCCTCAGGAACAGGTGCGAGAAGGCAAATCGGTTGTCCCCCGTATAGTTGATGTGGTTGTACCGCGAGTGGGCAAAAAGGCACAGCTGCATTGTCACCAGAAAGATCTTCACAATCTGTAGAAAGGAGGGGGATTCATATGCGCAAATCAGTGGGAGTGTTTGCTTAATCTAATTAAAGTGTGTGGTCGTTGCTATATGTACGAGTATGTATGCATTTCTTTTGAGAACACAGATACGGGCGTTCAATGATCTAAGAACCTTATCATGTTTTCCTTGTATCTATAGACAAATCAGCTTCTACCACGACTACTAGCATTGTCGGGACAATGGAGTTCCCGACAAATTCAGTTCCCAGCCCAATTTCGAATTAATCATCCAAAAAAACCCCCAAAAAGCTATCATTTATTAGACTATTGAATAATTTTCTAAATTGTGCATACATATGCGAACGTGTGGACGGGTACGTCTAGCAGTAAAACGTAAGATATTTTTTCAAGTTTATTGCGCACAATATACATACGTATGTATGTATGTCCTATATTTAGTTAGTAGACCTTTCAGATAAGGCGTCGATAAGCGAAGAGGGCTTAACAATGCAAGCAGAATGCTTAAGTGTCTAAATGTTGACTATGCTCGAGTTGGACCTTTTGTGTTACAGGCTGAAAAACTAAGTAAACACAAAGCTCGAAAGCCCTGATTAAAAAGCGACTGTAAATTTAGCAAAACATGTGTCACACACAGTTCCGCCCGCCCCCCAGTCACAATTCCACATTGCGGAAGAGGCATCACGAGACAATTGCCAATTAAGCTACAATATGAGGCGGATCTCCAGTGTCGAGTCACTCACCTGCACGACAAACTTGTAGGGGAATTTGCGCCTCGCCTGCCACTTCTCGATGGGATTCATGAAGTAAAACTGCAGCTTTCGTCTCATGCGTTCTTCATGATAGGAGGAGGCGGAAGACGTAGGCCCCGAGAACTCTGGCTGCTCCACATGACCCTCCACAGAAATGGGACCGTCAGCAGTGGTGGGCACAGCGGGCATGGGTACAACGGGGGCCACTGGTGTGGATTGGAGGTGCGCCTGTCGGTGCAGTGTCCTGGTGTTCACGTAGTCCTCATCGCTCTCGGGCGATTGGGGGTGATGCTGGGCAGCCTCATAGCTGTCCGTACGGCGTTTGACGGCTGGAGCTGCTGCTGCTGTCGCGGCTGCGGCTCCAACGCCGTAGTTTTGCATTTCAATGTATTGCACTGGTTGCGTCGCGAGGGTCGCGGGGCGTGCGTTGTTGTTCTGCGTGTAAAAACTTTCCTTTGCTTGTCGTCCAGGTCAACATGCAAAGGAAGAATCTACACAAGCGCAACAAGCAGACGGGGAAGGGGATCAAGAGAATGTATAGTAACTAAATGCGCGACTTATTCGACCGAAATAATATTAAATACCCAAAAATAGCGAGAGATATGAAATTGCTTTGTTTATCGCGGACTGTCGATAAGATGGACCCCCAGAAATTTACCAAAATATACCGCCTTACTTTAAAAATATACCGTAAATATACTGACGAGCTCAAGTTCCGTTGTACAAATTCCTCGTTTTTGATATTCCATCGTATATTAATAGCTATATAGAACAATTAGCAATGCCCACTTAATTTTATTCGATTAGTGAATCTATTTTCTAACTGTTTGATTTATTTTAAACACTTGCTTTTATTGCATTTTTCGTAAAAAAAGGTTTTAGCGAAATAGGTCAAAACAAAAAAATCTAAAGAGGATAGTCGTTCAATTGCTCAATTTAGAGATTCCATAGAAAAATTCTAGCTAACTAAAACTTTAAGTTTTGCCCACGTAGTTTTAGACAATTGATTAATCAATTTTCTTCTTAACTGGCTAGTTTTTAGTCCATGTTTCTATTGTATTTTGACTAAAACAAGGTTTAAAAAAAATAGTTCAACAAAAAAAACAGTCGCAATGTTGCTGGTATTTGAAGACATGATGCGTGTATAGGCCTTTGTACACCCTATTTCGATAATTTTATATGAAGATGCAACTTAATTTATTAAGACCTTTTCTCAAATTGATATGCTTTAGACATATTCATGTATATTATTAGAACCTCTTATATACTTATCTCGATACTGATACCTACGGAGCCTGGTATGACAAGCATTATCTCAACTCTATAACATCCTTTTCCCTAAGGTAGGGATATTCAGGTTATTCACCAATAAATACTCGTTTTTTATCTTCCGTCGAATATTCCTAGCTATATAGATCTCTCAGTTTTGCCCAGATAGTTTTATATGATTAACGAATCAATTTTCTACTTAACTGACTTATTGTAAATACTTGCTTTTATTGGAAAGTTTATAAAAGAAAGCTTGAACAAAAAAATTCAATGAAAATTCAAATTTTTTTAAAGGTAGCTACAAAATAACTACACATCACATCAACACATCAACTACATTTATGGAGTATAGACATTTATATACCCTATTTCCTTTAATTAATGTCAAAATACTGTTTTCCAAGCTTCTTTGAAATCTAATTAATAATGTCTTTTTCCCAGATAGACATGTTTTTGACCTCTTCATACATTTAATTCGATTTTGTATCTTTGCATTCATTGAAGCCTGGGGTAACAAGCATTTCATCAATCTATAATATGCTTTTCCAAATGGGTATTTCAACTGATTTTTTTCCATACAAATCTAACGGGAACGGAATAAAGCACCATCGATAGTCCAATCGATAGTTCACTTGCAGAGACACTTACCTCTAATGCGTAACTTACAAATATATATGGCGGGCACAGAGGGCGCCAGACTGCAAATTTGAATTATGCAAAGAGTATTAAATGCTTTGCACCGAAAAATAGCCTTCCTTTCTTGTTTTCTTTGTATTTATATATGGCAAATTTAACAATTTCTTTTAAAAATATACATACATACATTTAGGCTAAAAACACCTCATATCGGGCCTTTTTTCGCAACTCTGCTCACAATTCTCGTTCATAATTAATTAATTAAAATTATGCGTTTAGTGTTAAGGACTTAAACATTACGTACAATCACACGCACTTAATTACATACTAGCAAAAAAACATTGATACATTAATTTTTCCTCTTTTGATTTTCGAAATACATAAATTAACTAGTTTTCCATTAAGCTGCATCGCATTTTGTATAGAAAAGCAAACATTTTCAATTACATTTACATCAAATATTTGTTTTTGTTTTTGATTCTTCATATAAATATGTGTGTGTGTGTGTGTGTGTGTATGTGTGTTGTGTTACATTTACAAACGTACATTTAGATGTGTGGGTGTGTGTATAATATAGTATATATATTTATATATATTATAAAACAATAACTAGTCTGAAGACCTTGTGACTAGACGGTTTTTTCGGCTTCTCCAATATTTATATGTAGGGTAGAGTTTTCAAATACATACATATGTATACAATATGCAATGCTTAATCATTCCTCTAAATCCTCGAAATTGCAAGAATTACAAAAAAATATATACTTTGAATCCCATTTCACATCGACAAGCTTTAGATAATCCAGCGATTTCGAGGTAAAGAGGTTTGTATGTATATGGATCATCTCCAGTCTCCAAACACAGACACACAAACCGGTTCGATCGATACAAACTACAATACATAAAACGAAGAAATAAGCCAAAAGACGATCGTTTCCTGCTCGACACGGTTCCTGAGTAACTTTTTCACCTCCAACTTACTATCCTTCCATTCTGCTATCCTGCTATCTTGCTATCCTCTTAGATCCTACTCTCTACACTATACTCTCACGATCTCGGGCTCCGGCTGCTGCCGCTGCCGTCATATCCGTGAATCCAGCTCTTACTCCTTGCACACCGGTGGGCAGGATTCCCACTCGCCTAGCCTCCCCGCTGCGCACTCCATTGCCCTTGAAGAAATTGGCCATCCAGTTGCCCAGCTTGGTGGCTCCGCCGCCTGTGCCACCTACACCTCTGGGACGCTGATTGGAGGAGGAGCCGCCCAAGATGTCCAAGCCACTGACAGGGCCATCGATGTCCGCCGCATAGCTGACACTGTTCCCGTGCCCGGCACCGCCCGGCTCCATGTGCTCCAGCGAGTGCCAGCGCTTGTTGTGCGCCAACATTTCCTCGGGGGGCACAGAGAGCGAGGCCTGGCGCTGCAGCAGGGGAGACTCCAGATCGTCCTCGATATTCATGCCGCCGTTGCAGTTGTTGTTCAGATGCTTGGCACAGCTGCCGCTGGAGACATTGCTGGTGCGCCGTCGGCTGGAGCTGCCGCCGGTGGGAACGATGCTGATCTGGCCATGGGCGTGGGCATTGGCATTGGGGAAGCTGCCGGAGTAGCGGAGCGTGGGCAGCTGGCCGTTGTCGTGTCGCATGAGCAGGCCCAGCTCATCGTCATAGCTATCGTTGGCATCCACTGGGTTGGCGGACATGTCGTCGTCGATCTCCAGTTGGCTCCCCTCGGCATCGCCGTTCTGGTTGCCACTGATCAGCGACACTCCCGTGTCCAGGGATCGCGAATTGTTTTTGGACAGCTTGGAGGGTGGCAGCTTGACCCTCTCGTGCCGCTTGCGCAGATGCTGCCACGGCATGGGATCCAGGGAGCGAGATTCCCTCAGGAGCATCTCCACGTCCATCTGGGAGACGGTGGTGCCGTCGGCGTCGTCGTCCTCCCCGAGGGGCAGCTGGGCGGCACTGATGATCCGGTGGGGCCGCACCATGGCCAGGGGCTTGTGCAGAGCGTTTGGCTGGCGTACTAGACTCGCTCCTCCTACTCCTCCATCCATATCACAGTTCGTTTCATTTGTTTCGGAATGATTCAGCGTGCTGAGCGAGGCCAGAGCCGACTCCAGGAGTGCTCCGCCCACAAAGTGTGCTCCACCCAGTCCATTGACGGGTCGCTCCCTGTCCCTGTCCCTCTTGCTGACTCGCGGCGACTCCCTCACGGATCCCTGCAGGCTGTACGTGGACTCGACATCCGCCGGCCTTGGCACACTGCTCTGACGCCTCGATCCTGTCCCGCAGAAGTGCATGGCCTGAATACTTGGCTGCCTGGAGTCGGAGTTCAGCTTCGGACTCTTCCTTGGACGGGAGAACAGGGGCGGCATGTCCATCATGTCCACAGGCTTCTTCTGTATCGCATTATCGTTGGCCCCCGTCAGCCACCAGGTGATCACATCGCCCTTTCCCTTCATATTGACCAGGCCACGTTTCTCGGTGATGTAGCCGCCTCCGAGTTTGTCCAGCGCCAGCTTACACTTGTTGGAAATGTGTATCTTCAGCGCCTCGCCATTGCTCTCCATTCGTGAGGCCGTGTTGACGGTGTCGCCAAAGAGGCAGTACCTCGGCATCGTGAGGCCCACGACGCCGGCCACCACGGGGCCCGTATGCATTCCGATTCTCAGCTTCAGCGTCTCGTTCGGACGATGGGCGATGCGATGCTGTTTCACCGCCTGCAGCAGCTCCAGAGCCATCGAAGCTATCTCGCCCGCATGACGATCCCCATTCTTAATGGGGAGACCAGAGACCTGCCGCCAACACAAAGAAAATCAATGAGAGACCCATACAGAGCTAGAGCTGTGCTGAAGCTGGAGCTGGAGTGCACTTACCACCATGTAGGCATCGCCTATGGTCTCCACCTTGTACACATCATAGCCGCGAATGATGCGATCGAACACCGTGTAGAGATCATTCAGAAAGTTAACCACCTGCAGCGGTGTGCTCTCCGCTGACATGGCCGTGAAGCCGACAATGTCGCTGAAATAGATCGTTACCTGAAGGAGAGGCAAACAGAGTACATGAGTGTGAGGGAGGCAGTCTTTAAGGCTTGATCTTTGATCCTACCAAATCATAGGACACCGGCTCAACGCCCTGACCCATGGTCAGCTTCTCGGCCACCGACTGGGGCAACATGCGATGCAGCAGATCCTCTGTCTTGAGCTTCTCCTCGCACAGCAGACGTGTGCGCTCGGTGACAATGTCCTCCAGGTTGTTGGCATACTTCTCCATCATTTCCATCATTTGGTCCATGATGTTTTTGGTTTTACCGCCGCGCATCTTCTTCAAGCGATTTCTAAATTAACATTTTATTCGAAATTACTATAAGTTCTAGAGAGAGAGAGAGACAGAGAGAGGGACAGAGAGAGAGATAGTGAGAACCCTACCGTATGGCACTGAATTCGGGCCGCTCTTCGGGCTCCTCGGCCCAGCAGTCCTTGATGCAGGCCAGCACATAATCCGGACAGGATTCGGCCTCTATTATGGACTCGACCTCCGGCCGAAACGGCTCCTGGCCATTGAGCGGCAGCTTCTTAACAAAGTCCACAATATCCTTTGGTTCTAAAATGGTTTGTCCGAACGGACCCTTACGACTAAATATCTCGTACATGATGATGGCAAACGCATAGACATCGCCCTTCTGGCTGCCATGGATATGATTCCGCAGCAGTTCCGGTGCGCGCCACAGTTGATCTGCGCAATGAGAGGAATCGGTTTCGGATTAGAGCAGCTGAACGCCAGACGAATGACGGGATGACTGGATACTCACTTCGGTAGTGCTGATGCTCCCCAATCGACTCGTTCTCGGCGCACTGGCGCAGCTCGTGCAGCCCAAAGTCGGTGACTTGCAGCATCCAGCGCGAGGTGACCACACAATTCGAGGATTTGAGATTGCCATGATAGATCAATTGGGAATTGTGGATGTAAATCATGCCCTGGACAGCGCAAAGAAAAGCATTAGTACTGGCCTGGCCTCTGTCTCTGTTCTAGTTACCTTGATGAGGTCATGGATGAGTGAGGCAATGAACAGATCGTCCAATTTGATGTCTTCGTTCTCGATGATATCGTACAGACTGCCCTTGGCGCAGTAATCGGTGACTAGCAGGATGCGCGTCGGCTCCACAGAGGCGCCAATGAAGCTGTTGATGTTGTCGTGTCGCAGCTCGCGCAGCAAACGCATCTCCTTCATGATCTCCCTGGAGATGTCCCGCTTGCGCGGGAACTTCAATTCTTTGATGCGCACCACTGCGCCGCGTAGGCGACCCGTGGAGGTCACAAACTGATTTGTCCAGCGTGAGCCATAGCTCTGGGCGCTCATCAAGCTGACCTGCACACGGGCGAGGGAGAATCGGTGAAGAGAGTTCAGTGGGGATTCAAAGAAAGGCTCGACCACCTACCTTGCTGGGCGAGGAGACAATCTCGTTGCCGGAGTAGCCCTTGATTTCGTTTGGATCGATCTTCCACAGCAAACCCTCGATCTCCAGCTCAATCTTCCACTTGCGATAGATGCTCATGGTGATCACGCCAGAGCAAAAGAGCAGCACCCCCAGCACCACGGCAGCCACTGTGGAGGTATAGTGTGTGTCGTCCTTTTTGCACAGTTCGTTAGCAAACCCGCACATGGGCTCATCCGTGGGCTTCTCGCCGCCCGAGGGCCAGTCTATAGAGCCGTTGATCAGTTTGTATTCCTACAGAAACGATGGACAAGCGATAGATACACGTGAGTACAGATGGATTTCCCTTTTGAGGGACACGTGCAGGAACCAACTCAAAGTCAAAAGTGGAAAGTGGAAAGTCAAAGGCAAAAGGCGAATAGCAAAAGGCGAAAGGCAAAAGGCAAAAGGCAAACTAAAAAAGAGAAGACGACTCACTCACTGGAAGTTCTTCGCCTTGATGGAAATACGCCACGGGCACCATGTGGTAGTGGCATATCACTCCGTTCGAGTTGTTCCATTTGTGGGGCTTGTAGGCCAGCACTGAGAAGTTCCCCTCCGAGTCGCCATAACGATCGATCTTGATCGTGGACCCAGTGACGCCTGTATGTTGGATACAGACAAAGACGATCAGCAAGAATGAAGGGATTGGCGGGACGGGAACTCACTCATATAAGTACGATTCTTGATGATGGTATCGATGACACGCGTCCCATTGCTGGCCACATCGAAGATCACCTCGTCGGTGAGCACACGCGTCTCCTGGCGCAGCATTTTGTCCACAGCCCAGGCATACAGTTTCACCGAATCGTACAGATAGGCGGCATAGATCGATATGAACTGCAAGATACATCACACACACATGGCAGAAGTATGTTCCAATAACACGGATCATTCAATCGATTACCTTGCTAAATTTACTCTGGGAAAACAGTTTGGGTATCTCAAAGTTGAACGGCGGCATCGAGCTGTAGGTCCGCACGCGTTCTGTGAACTTCTCATAGCCCTTGGTCGGCGGCGTGGAGGCCACGACGAGCAGACTGCGCGCCAGCTGGTTGAACTTCTCGGTGCTGTGGCAGTTCGACATGAGATCGATTTGATCCACTTTCCGCAAGTACTTCTCTGCCTCACTGCAGTGAAAAGCCAAAGCCAAAATTGGTTCAATCTGTATAATCAGTGATCGAGGCGATCCCTTACCGTTCCGAGTACACCATCATGTCCACAAAGATCACCATGTATTCGCCGCGCGCAAACAGTCCGGCCGTCTCCATGGAGCTCATAAAGTCCACCAGGCTGTTGGCGGCACCCAGAAACACGTAGATCCTCGTGCGGTTCATCGTATTCTGCACCAGCTGTAAACGATACAAAGAGAGAGCTTAAGCCTTGAGTGTTTGGACTCTCTTTTGAATATCTCGAACCTACCTGATACCAATAGCCGGAACGACAGCAATCGAGCCCCAGTTCGCAGCATTTGGCCCGATTGTCGATAAACGACTGCTTGTGGTTGATCGTCATGTTCCGCTTGGTGGCCTGATCCTTGAGCAAGTCCGCCACCGGGCCCCACACGTCCTCGTAGAGGATGGAGAACTTGTTCCAGGCATAGTAGCGCAACAAGGCGAGCAGCGATTTGACGACCTGCAAAGAGACGAGTATGTATGCTCCAGTGGGCTCCAAAAAGAGCAGAGTGCGCTCCAGGGGGTCGTGCAGGCAGGCGGTCATGACCTTTGTCTTAGTGCCACATCCTTGTGGCTGTTCTCCCTCACTCGAGGATAATCCCCTGTCCTGTTTGGCGAATGATTCAGGGCAAGGATGGACGCAAAAGTCCCTCCCACCTGTTGCAACCCCCACCCCCCCTGGGTCACCACTCACCTGCGTGTCTGGCGGTTCCGTGCGGGCGAACGTCGGTATGGCGGATGCACGGTACTCTGCGCATTTCTGCGAACAAAAAAGGCGATGCATGAAATTGTCTGTGGCTGGATAAATCGGGAATAAACTTACATAGGATATCATTGGAATGTTGCGACTCTGCGACACGATGGCCTCCACATAACAAGGACCCTCCGGCCCGAATATGGTGGCAATGCCATCGCATATCATTTCGGTAATGGCTTTGGTGGCCAATACCGTATCACCCTTGGTGTCATTCCAGCGCAGGTCGAGCGTCACATTTGGCAGCAGATTCGGATCCTTGTTGACCTTTGCACGACGAGGGAAGTTATGGATGGATTATTACGGACTCAGTTGCACGGAGCCGCCAATTAGGGAGTCTTACCTCATCCAGGGCCATCGTCAGCGCACCGGATATGGCCAAGCCCTGACGCGTCTTGAGCTCGCCAGTGAGAGCCGTCAGATAGCCAACTGTGAGGACGGTGCGATGATTGCTACAGTCGCGCACTGCCACCGACAGCAAGAGTAGTAGATTAAAGGGCCAACGCGTCATGGCCCCTTAGGCCGGGGCCGTTCAGCGCGACGCCTATGGGTCCCAACAGATTCTCACACTGCAACGAGAGGGACACAAGCAAACACATGCACATGAGCGGAGGAACGATATCCAGAGTTAAGTGCGGATGCAATTCAATCCCAGTCCGAGGACTCCATCACTGGCACTTCTGGTGCATGATGAAGTGCATGTTTGACAAAGACAAACACAAACACAAACACAATCACAAAAACAAAACCAAGCCGGAGAGAAAGTCTGGGCCTTGTCAAAGATCGAAAGGGGTAATACCCTTCTCTAGCGTTTCCCTTTCTCTCTGCACATGGAAGCTCGAAACAACATGCATTGCGTGTAGGGGATAAACGTTATCTTCGCTGTGGTTTGTTCCTGGACTGCTCCTAACCCTCAAAAAGGTGAACGGATAAGACCCTGCGGCAACAGGCGCCTAAATGCCTGTCCCTTCCAAGAACAGCAACTGGGTGCACATTTTTAAGCCAGGAATTTCGCGTTATGTAGGATATTTCCTACAAGCTCTTTGTCGCTTCTGGGAAAATGCAATTACCCGTTGGGTCAGGGTATTACACGTGCCTTTGAAGCCGACACAAACAGTAGGAGAGTCTGCACTGGACTGTTCTCCTGAACGACAAGTGGATGGCCAACGAAATGGTGTTAGGAGTGCGGCTGGGGCTGGAGCTGGGCGCTGGCGCTGAAGTCAAATGTCAACTGTTGCCGATGGCCTTGACTTTCACAGCCCACAGTCCACACACGCCAGATAAGAAAAGGAACAAAACAAAAACGATAAAAATCTGGGAATTGCCAAGAGAACTCCAAAGGAAATCCTTTTGGGCTGCCCCTGCCGTCCGTTCCCCCCGGTATGGCACCCAAGCCACCCATCCATCTATCGGCTTAGAGGAACCTATCCCCTCCTCAGGTGGGGTGCGGTGGGGTTGGGGGGACTCGCTTCCGACTGCATGGCATGCCATGGCTCGTTATCATTAATTATGGCACGCGTACGCGTTGATTTCCACATTATGCAATTTCGTTTGAGGTATTAACCGTATCGTATTACCGTGAGTGAGTGAGTGAGAGAGCTGGTGGGTGGATGGATAGATGGTTGGATGGATCCCTGATTTTGTCCCTGGCATTGCTTGTCCTCCTATTATCCCACCCCCCGCCCCGACAGCAGCCCATTCCAGATGCTTGCCTCAGCATTGTTCAGATTGTTTGTTATGGAAGGAAAGCGCATTCCATTCAAAATGGATTACGGGACGGGCTCTGTGGCGGAGCAGCGATAGAGCCAGGATAGTGCTGCTGTTCGTCCTTTGTTTGAGCTCGTCCTTAGACCCTCACGTTTCACTTTAACGAATGTACAACAACGGAAAGCGATACATTAAAGTATTAATTAGGCCTGAATTATACCAACAAATGAGCCCCATTTCAGGTTGCTAAATATTTATTTTGCAATTTTTATTGCCACATTTCAGACATTTTGTGGAACGTTTATTTGCGGCACCTGAAGATGAAAATTGTTAACAAATAAATAAGTAAAAACCTCATAAATGTGGGTCCCGATATTAGCAGCCGATTGACATATCTTTAAGGTCAAAACCCCATTAAAATCAGCAACAGTTCAAAAGAGTCACTTGGCTAATTTAGCATTGAATTTAAAAATAAGTATACATCGTTTTTGGGTACAATGAACACCCTGCATCTATGCACAACAGTCTAAAGGAAAACTCATATTAAAATGGTCGGGAAATGTAGTGCCAAAGTTTCTTGAAAAGTCTTCCCGAATAGGCACTATGCGGGGCTTCTGCAGGTTGCTACCATTCCTCGGATATCTCCCTTCAGTTGATTATACATTATTTACTGGCATTTATTCGTGAAAGAAATCCCAAGGGGAGTTCCGGGAATATTTCTTGGAAATCGAGACTCTTGAGCAACTTGTACGGCGCTCCATTCAGGCATTCCAGCAATCTTTCAAGCACTTCTTCAATCTCAATCTCAATCAACACCCCAGAGCGCTCATGCCACCATAAATTAGCATTTCCGACACACTTCACATATTTGTTTCTCGATTTTATTTTTGTTTCTTTACCGCCCGTGCTGGTCCGTCCGTCCCTCTGTCCGTCCGTCCGTTGTTTATTCTTTAGTTTGTTTTTTTTTTTTTTTATTTTTTTTTGCCAATGTTGCAATTTAAAATTAGAACTACTTGGCCCCGGGCCTTGGCTAATTTTGGGCGCCACTGATAAATATTTGCGCAGAATTTTGACACACGGCGAAGAGCGCGTTTCCAAGAATCTCCGTTTAGGCCAGTTTTAAAATAGAGTGTTCCCATTCCTAGAATAAAGCTTAACGGGGCTCAGAGACCGCGACTGGCCTCCAGTTCCGCCGAATCGGCAAGCAAACAAATGACTAATCCCCCTGAATACTACTCCATTTAAATAGCATTTAGAGCTAAGAAAGTCCCTGTGGATGGTGTCTGGGATTACTCGGGGATTAAAGACACGTCCAAAAGAAGCCAGAACTCAAGGTTTTTTAGCTCTTGGAATTAATCCGATTCATCTAGAGCGAAGTATCATGAGTCTGATGGAAAATGGAAAATTGAAAATGGATTGAAATGGATATATCGATAGTCCCGATACCCGTTTCTTTCCTGTCAAATCGGTGAAGGCACTCGATTTGGCAGATCGGTTCCCCGTCCAGTCGGTATCCAAATCTCACATCTTGTTCGTTATTTGTCAATTGTTGGTCTAGAAATTTGTTGTTTTTTTTTTTCGATTCCGGAAGATCTGTATCTTTTCCCGCTGATTACTCCACCGGCAAAGGACACGCAAAATTCAATGTTCGGCTAGGACCGAGTGCCCGCCCCTGGAGTGTACTGGAGAGGAGGAGCCGAGTAAGGAGCCGGAGCAAGCGAAGAAGCCATCTGCGTTGTAATTCACGTGCACGTTGCACGTTGCACGTCCAAGGTACTGCTGTTGTTGAAGGGTGAATCCACATGGAGAATACTATGTGAGAGCCAAGAGCAGCAGCAGGAGCAGCAGGAGCAGCAGGAGCAGCAGGGGCAGGAGTGCCAGAAGAGAGCAGACAAGAAGGAGTGAACGAAGCCGCCAAAAGCCTTGCCAGAAGAGGACGCAGACGAAGGTCCTGCACCAAGATGGCCATACACGAGCAGATCGACAACCTGAACATCTGGTGGTTCCCGCGCGACTTCTGCCAGTCGAGATTCGGGGAGTTCCAGCAGAGCGGCACCAACTCGTGCACCCTCATCTCGCTGATCCTGGCCGACAAGGTGTCCAAGGCGGAGCGGTTCTACCACCGGGTGTCGAACATGCCGCCACGCGGCCTGGAGCTGTTCGGCAACGCCATGAACGATGGCAACAAGGTCTACCACAACGTGATCTCGGCCAACACGCCGCACGTGCGCAACCTCAACCTGAACATCCCGGACGCGATTGCGGCCATCCGGTCGCAGCACAAGATCAACTTCCGGCTGGAGGAGTGGTTCTACACGCACATGGAGGCGGACACCTCCAGTCCCATGTACAACCGGAACGTGGCCATGCAGCTGTCCCGCATCTTCCAGATCACCCTGCAGGTCTTCCAGCAGGCCATCGGCCAGGTGGCACCCACCCAGCTGTTCGCCGCCATCATTGCGGACAGTCGAACGGTGATGGTGACCTTCGATTTTCGGGTCTCGATCGTCGCCCTCTTCGACTCCCACCAGCACGGCCGCGATGCGGGTGCCGTCTTCGCCCAGTGCACCCTCCAGAACATGGACGATCTGCTCTTCTGGTTCATCAGCATGCTCCACAACGTCTACTCGAGCCGTCCCGCCCTCTTCGAGATCTCGTTCCTCAGCTCGCAGCCGGGAGTGGCGAAGCATATTCCGCCGGCCATCAAGAAGATTGCGGGCGACCTCAAAAAGCCCACCAAGAACTATGTGGCCTCGTAGAATTGCAGAGCCCCAGTGTCCCCCCCCACCCCGGTACACAGCCCGTCTGCATCAGGCATCTGACATCTGGGAACGGGCTCAGCCCCAAAATTGCTCTAGTCGAAATTCCAAAATAGGCAAATCGAAGATTTCAGACTTCTAACCAAATTCCAAATTCCAAATTCAAAATTCCAAACTGACCTTCAATAAAAAAATAACGAACACCAATCGAGTATTACCAGTATGGGGGAGCCATAAGAGCGTAAATGCAAACTGGCCGAGGGGTGCTGCTGCATGGCGCATCAAACGAAGTAAGTTTAAGACAAAAACGTGGATATTCTCGAAAATATGCTGAAAATTCGTCACAGGCATCGTATCTAAGGTCCTTCCTTCTTGGAAATGATCAGAAGAGCGATCATAAGAGCTACTCTTTAAGAAAAGTCACAGCTAGGGTATTGTTTTCTGGCGAAAAACGTATTGTAATCAGATTTCGCTACTAGGTGGGCCGAGGGGATGTTCCCTACAGGTAGGGAGATGGTAGCGATGGGCGATGTGGAAGGAAGAGCAGCCAAAGAAGAGCAGCCTTCCGGTTTCGATATTAAAACCCTTAATCCTCTCCAAGTCTTTCCCTTTTATCCCTATCTTACAACTTTTCTTCTTCCAATGTGTCTGCTCTTCTTCCTCTGCTCAAGCCCTGCCGATCGAGAGGTCGGGTCAAGGGCTCAAAGGGCGCTAAACTTTAGCATCATCTATGATCTGACTCAGAAAGACGGAAATTTTGTAAAATTCTGGATGCTATATATTATATATAACGTTCCCTTTTGCTCTTTGTATGTAATATCAGAATGTATCTAAAGAATGCCATTCGATTGCTCCAATTTCCATTATTGCAAGTCATTTATTAAATGTTTAAATATTCCTCCATGGAAATGGTACATTTTTTGTTCCTGAATATTTTTGCACAGCTGTGCGAGGGTCGGGGCGAGGCAGAAATTCGGAATTTCTAGTTTTCGTATGCTTTGTGTGACATTTAAAATTATTTAATTAAGAATATGTTAGATTTGCCTGTGCCTGTGCCTGTGTCAGTGTTTATATTTTCCATTATTTCTATTTCCTAATTGCACTTGAGTAAACATTTAATTTCAAAGAACTTTGGGTTGAACATCTGTTGGGGGGGGGGGGGGGGGGGGGGAGTAAACTCCAAAGTTGAACTTTGAACGGGAATCAGTTAGTCTGGGGGTGGATGGTAGGTTTACTCAGTAGTTATTGATAGGATATAGTATATATAGTATGTGTATATTCCGTACTTGTACGGCGCTTGTGGCGCTCTTCTTCTTCCGTATACATATTCTCGTATTTTCTCGACTTCTAATCAAAATGAGTTAAATAAACACATAACGTAACCTATTAAGAACTTAGTACGTGACAACAATTTAAATATTTATAAAGTAAACAGAGAGCAGCAAAGAATAACAGACACACACGGCTAGAGAGAGAGAGAGAGAGCGAGAGCGAGAGAGCGAGAGGCAGAAGAGAGCGGGCGAGCAATTCGATTCTAAAAATAGAATCACATTTCAAAGGAAAATATGAGAAAAGAGCAACAGCACAGGGAGACGACGTCGACGACGACGGACGTGATAAAACGTTTAACGAAATGGGGAAAAAAGCACGCGGACAGACCGACAGCCCAAAGAGCGGCGCGGCGGCAGAGTGCGAGAGCAAAGAGAGGGACAGCGAGAGCGCTGCTCGAGAGCACAAGATGCAGAGAGAGAGCGAGAGCGAGAGCAGAGCAGAGCAGAGCTTAGTTGTAATCAACAAACAAACAAGCCAGAGAGAGAACGCAACGCCCAAGTCGCTTACCGACGCATTCGATACCCTTGAAAAGCGATCGCTGCCACTGAAATATATATGGAGATCGTTGCGGAACACAAGCAAATACCCTTTGTAGTCCCCTACTTGCGCACACTTTAAGGAAAGAATAACGAACGATAGTTCCAAGGGCGGATCAAATATCTGGATGTATGATTCTTTCTTCTTCTAGGCGTGCCAATACCCTTTTTTTCAAGGGTATAGCACAGGTCTGCACACGACGCGATGTTGTGTAACCGAAAAAAGCAAAAATATATATCGCGTAGCCGCAACGTGGGACGCCTCGGGGTGCTCCATCCTCCCTGCCTCGCCGTCTCCCCCTCTCGGGCAGTGGCAGTGCAACAAGTTGCAGTGATATGTACTTTTTTTTCCAGTTAAAGTTGTTTGCTGCTCCACACGTGTGTCTCTCTCTCTCTCTCTGTCTCTCTGTCTCTGTGTGCAGTTGTCAGTGATTGTGTGCGTGTGCGTGTGCGTGTGCGTGTGCGTCGGATTGTCTAAAAATAAAACTTGCGCACTAAAAATAGAAACCAGACGCAAACATGACTATCCCCAGACCCCAGACCCCAGACCCCAGACCTCAACACTAGGCATTCCCGTGGATAAACCAACACACGACACGACACGACACGACATTACATATGTATTAATGTATGTATGTATGTACATTCAATATATTTCAGCAAACATCACCCATGGTGGCGGGAACAGAGGACAGAGGAAGGTATACAATACAAATAACAACAAATGGAAAATGTGCGTGAATTGTCATCGGATTCCGAGGGGGGCTTGACTCATGCCCCTGTCAGATTTTATTCAATCTCAATCAAAGTCCCGGTCCCGGTCCCGGTCCCGGTCCCGGCCCATGTCCGGGTGGGAGGGTGGTGTTCCGTCATGATTTCTTTCTTTAAAGACCAGATATATTGCCTCTCCGATGAAGGGCATATACATATGTATGTACATAACGTACAGAAAGCCAAGAAGAAATGGTATCAATCGAAGCTTTGATCTTAGAAGTTTTGTTGATTATTTTCCGTTTTGAAGCACCGCCAGGGCCTCCTCTCAAAGGCCAACAACAAAATGTATGCCTATGAAAAATCGTCGAAATCCTCTTAAATAAAATACATTGTTGCTCCGAAGATTCATGGGTGGGGTTCTCTTCACGAATCTGCTTGAAATTTTAATTACGAAATTAACTTTGAATTAAATCTCTTTAAGCCTTTGCTTTTTACCCTTAATCGAGTTTATTTATCTCACTATCTGTTGTTCTTGGCTATTGTTAATGTTTATTGTTTGGCCAGCATGCTGGGCCAGGCCAATCGCCAATCAGTTCAAGGACACACATTCCACTCGCCCACACACACACACACGGCCATCAATCATCAACAAGTTGGGGTTGGGGTTGGGGCCGGGCCCCACCCACACCCACACCCACGCAGGGAATGTGGCAACAAAAAGGGTTCAAAGCCCTTTCGCTATGAAAGGCATCCAAGATGGGCTGGCGGCAGGGCCCCACCGTTAAATGGATTATTGGGCCCGAATGTGCAATTTGATTTAATCGCCAGAGATGAACCCCTTCCCTGCTCCTCCCCCCTCCTCCAGTGAGAGGCCAGTGAAAGCAGCAGAAAGTTAATTGGAAAGTGGCAAAGGGATTTCAGCTAATGAGTGGGACTCCTTTGTCCTCGCTGCCTTTAAAGCTTACACTTGATCGACGAAGGGCAGCCAGAGGCAGAGCTCTGCTCTGACAGCAGCTCTGTCGTAGGGATATGATAAATGAATGGTCGTCCTCTTGGCCGCAAGGACAGGCCAAGGAGCAGGGCTTGACAGCAGCAAGGCTGTGCCCGCAATGACAGGACCTAGACAGCTGTCTCATGTGAGGCGAGTTGATTGCATTGCCTATTGCCCCAGAAAGGTGGTCAACGGGAATGGAATGACCTCAAGGATACACGGGGGACAGTCAAGGGGTGATAATACATTTACCCTCCAGCCCCCCCTCTCCCTCTCTCTCTGGTGTCTCTGGTGTCTCTCAAATCAAATTACAATATAAACGAACTGTTCAACTGTTGCAAATGATTCGCTCGTTCTCTATGCACGGAGCGTGCCTCGAATTCGGAATCAGGCATCAGCATCCTCCCTCCTCCCTCCCCGCCCTTCGCCTCCCTTCAGCGCACAATCTGTTCAATGGCATCCCCTCGCCACCCCCCCTCACAGTTGAAAAGAGAACACAGAAAGTAAATGAGCCAAAAACATCCAATAATGGTTAAAGGATAGAAGTGTGGAAGAGTGAGTGCACTCATGGATAGCCAACGATTGATTCACTCATTCAATCATTTCACTGTTCGATCTCGAGGAGCGAATCCTTCTCTCTCTCTCTCTCCCTCCGTGGCCATTCATAATTCCGTTTTTGCTGCCCGGAACTTAACCCAGTTCTCTCGCTTGTGCCACAAGATGATTCCTCAATGGGACAATGATTCCATTTAAGATCGCTCTTGGGCCGTACCGCAGCCTCATGCGGCATCATGCCATGCCGCACACTCGACAATGTCAAGGCATCATCTGTTGCGAAGAGAGCTGTGAATGCTGTGAATGCTGTGAATGCTGTGGGGCTTCATATGCTGGTTGCCGGTTGCTGTGGCAGCATTGTCATCGCATGTGTTACACTCGGAAATTTCACTTTCAAAGAAGCCCAAGCATGATGATGATGGTGCCAGGCGGTGGGGGGGGCTCCATGGCATACCATTGCCTTAGCTGCAGCGCCAACTTCCACTCAACAGTCGTCTCCCCTTCTATCCCGCCTGATGAGGCGCCGTTTTGCTGGCCTTAAAAGGAAGCAACACTTGACAGCCAGCAGCTTTGGCATTTAGCAGCAGACACGGCCCCAAAGAGAGGGGCAGAGCGGGGAGGGCGGGAGAGTTAAGGCAGACTGGATCCGGCCAGGCACAACCCAGCTCCGTTTCGTGTGAAAGTGAAGGGCTTTTTTGGGAGGAATTTCCTTGAATGCTTCAACATTTATGAGCGCGAATTATGAGTCTACAAAGGCAGCAGGAGGATCTCTGTAATCTCTGCTGAAGTTTCTCTCTCAGCGTGTCTCTCTCTCTCTCTCTCTCCCGTCTCTCGTTTGACTTCTCTCATGCAAAGCAGAGACCTGCCTGTCCGTCTGTGTGTTGCCAAAAAACAGGATTTTCTAAAAATAGACCGTGGGGAAATACTTGAATACGCGCCACATGTGCACATGCAACGGCCGCCAAAAGGCAATGATGCTGCTGCTGCTGCTGCTGCTGCTGCTGCTGCTGCTGCTGCAACCAGCCGTCATGGGGCACGCTCGAAATCAGAAAACCAAAAACCGGGCTCCTTTCTCGTTAGAATGAATGGACGAGGCCTCCTCTTTCTCCTCCTCCTCCGAAATGATAAGCGAGAAGGGTTCGTCGAGTGGTTTTGAAACAGGAAACACTATTTCCGTTTCCCCAAGGGGGGGTGGGTGAGAGGGGGCAGAGGGGGGGGGGGGGGGGGGCTCCATTGCCATGGTGCCAAACAGAATGCTTGAATGAATTTTTTACCAATCGACTGCTCTCTCTCCCCCTCTCTGTGAGCGGTATCTTCTGCCTCTCAAAAGACTTCCATTTGCCTACTTTTGGGGGCTATCCAGGAATAATATAGTTCCATGGCTCACTTCCTGTCCCTGTGGCCCCGAACTAATATTCCCACTCAATTGGATTTCCTCGATTTAATCAATTCGGTTTCAAGTTTGACGCCCCATCGCCCCCCCCCCCCCCCCTACCCACCGCCCCATTCAAGATTATCTAGTTTCGAATAGCCAACACTTTTCTCCTTCTCTCCTCACTTTGTGTTTATTACAAATATTCTCTATTTTATTAAATGCAGAGCTTGGGGACTCAGTCTCTCTCTCTCTCTCTCTCTGTCTCTGTCTCTCGAGTATTTGCCAGCCAATGCGTCGCGACGTGGTCTTCATCTCCATTTCCATCTTACATCTTACTCCTCCCTGTGGCTGGTGTCCCGTCCTGGCCCGTCCTAGCCCGTCCTGGCCTTCTTCTTGGCCAGTTTGCTGGTTTGTTTGGGTGACAGGGTGGCTGGCTGGCTAACTGGCTTCGACCACTTCTTTCGGGTCTCTGACTGGAGCTGGAGCTGAAGCTGGAGCTGAAGCTGAAGCTGGTGCTGAGGCTGGACCTGGAGCTGAAGCTGGGGCTGGGTCTTGTCTTGATGGGTTTAACAATTTAACAAGTTCCATGCCATGCAGGTTGTGGCTGTGGCCCGGTGGTCGGTCCGGGGTCTGCCTCGTTGTCTGCCATTGCACGCAAAGTGGTTTAACTGGTATTAATATTATTATTTTCATGTATTTCTCATTTGTATTATTAGCAGTGCACCGACTACAGTGCATTTCTCATGCACTCAAGTGCATAAGATTCTCTGATCTGCCCCCCCCCCCCCCCCCCCCCCCTCACAAAGCCCCCCTCCCAAATCTCTACCCCAAAAATGTGCGGGGGCCAATCCTCTTGTGCACTGACGCGTATGCGTTTAAATTGTTCAAAAGTGCAGTTTCTTTCATTATTATTCCCTTCCCCCCCCCCCCCCACCATTCACACATTCAGACATTCAGACACTCAGACATTCAGACATTCAGAGATTAAATTGAGCAACGCAACCAAACAGTTCATGTTCTTGAAGGAGATATACATATATATATATATATATATGTGTGTGTGTGGGAGTGTATGTGTGTGTGATAAAAGTCGGGGACAAGTGAATCAAGTTGTAAATTCTTCCCATTTCGCAGCAGCGCAGAGACCCTTGAATGAGTGTTAAGTCCCAGTTAAGGGAGAGGCTTCTGTGAATGTTTTTTGGCCGCTTTCGAGCTGCAAATTGCCAAAGGGAAAACACAGACATTAATGGCTTAAAGCTTAAACATTTGGCAGGAGACACAGCAAGACGGGCGAAAGGCTTAAATGCTGGCTTGTGAATACTTTATGGCCGCATTTTGAATGTTTCAAAGGACAGACACCCACACACATTCACACACACCCACACACATATTTAAGCAAGGAAGTAGTGCCATAAAATGCTATAAATCTTGAGGCGAATAATCCCTATGTCCCTATTCCAAAATTACCAAATTACTCCAGATTACTTCGGTTCGCAAAAGCCTCCAAAAAAAATATCTCCGCCCCAACCCTGCCGCTGGCTTGTCTCCCCTACAGAGTGGAGCGGATCGGATCGGAGCGCCAAGGCCATTTATAAATACTCCAAGCTAAAAATAAAACATTTTGTTGTTGTTGTTGTTGTTGATATCGCTTAATATATACATATGTATATATCGCTAAAGTGAAAAAAGCAACAAAACCCAGCAGCGATTAATGGCAAAGCGATATGCAAACAGCAAATGGCTGCGACTCGTTCTTCCAGTACTTCCAAGTCCCCCCTCAGCCCCCCCTCGCTGCCCCACCAACCATTCAATCCGAAACGGAATCCGGAATTTAGAATTCACAAATTCAGAATTGATATGGTTTCGTCGATGTTTTATTAATAAGTTTAGTGTCTGCACATGCCACAAGAAGGCTGCGTGCTCCGCCCCGCCCCGCACCGCACTCGATGATGATCCTCCTCTGTGCCGGCTATAGAGGCGCCTATAGAGCATTATCTTGGCTTGGGTTTTATTTTTGGTTGTTTCGGGGCTGATAAGAAACCCCTCCACCTCCCTACCTCCCTCTCTCCCTCTGCTCGATTGAAAGTGAAATTGGAATATTTTTGCACATAAAATTATATTAATAGTACGCACAGAAACGGGCGATAAAAATCGTCTCTCGAATGTCTTCGATTCGTATAAACATAATCATTATGGGGGCACCTGCACACACCCCGCCCCACCCCCGCCCCAGGCGATGGGGGAGGAGTTTGGGTTTGGGTTTGGGTTGGGGTTGGGGTTGGGGTTGGGGTTGGGGTTCGGTGTTTCTGGGGTCGGAGGCGCCATCAGAATCGACTCTATGCCAACACCTCTATTTGACGCACACACACACACACACACACACACACACACACACACACACGTGTATAATAAATACAAAATTTATGGGTTTATGGTACGCCCGATTATAATACTTTTTTCGGGCAACAGTTGGATCGAAAGAGAGAGAGAGAGAGAGAGAGAAAGGGAGACGGCTCTGGGGTATGTGGCACAAATTTGAACTTGAAACGGAATTATTTCCCAAAAGAGCTGATTCAGTATGACTACGTGGGCTGGGGATTACGAGGATTTTGGACGGTACAAATGCACCCACGATATGTGCACGATTCGGGGCTGGGGGGAAGCCTCTTCGAGTTCCAATTATTTTGCGGGTTTTAATTATCACCCACTTGAGAGTTCTTTGGGAAAGCTGGGAAGCTGGGAAACTGAGAAATTCCAATTAAAATACACTCGAATCGAAATCCGTAAGGCCGGGCCAGCCGCCAAAGGAAGTACCCTAGGGTCGTTCCAATATTCAGAAGCAAATCGAAGATGGAAGAAATATTGATGGCTGTGTCTCTGCCTCTGGGTGGATGGTGGATGGTGGAGCCTCGGCTCGGCTCCTCCTTGAGGCAAAAGAAGGTCAGGGCGTGTCCTGGCTAAGGCGCCTGCCTCGACGATTCCGTTTCGATTCGACTTGTTCGATTCCTAATTGAATGGGATTAAAATAATTGCTCAGCAACCGACAACAAAACGAAAGCTAAGCACACAGCAGAGCTACCTACCTCCCCCCCCCCCCCCCCCCCCCCCACACACCAGGCTCCCCGCCCCTCCCCCCGCCACGCCATCAATTATCGCTGCCGTCGGCTGTCGGCTGTCGGCTGTTGTCTATTTATTTTGTTATTAAATAATAAGACACAAATTAATGCAATTTGTTTACTCAACTTAACTCGACCGAACACCAGCCAAAGACACAGCAGAGGCGGTGGCAGGCGGCAGGCGGCAGGCGGTGGCAGGCAGCAGGCGGTGGCAGGCAGCAGGCGGTGGCAGGCAGCAGGCGGTGGCAGGTGGCGGGGGGTCTCCTCAATTAACCCCCCAACAAGGAGAGCAAGAAGAAGAATTGCCCGGCGAAAAAAATCAACCGAAAACACCAACAACCTATTTCCATCTTCTGATTAGTCATTGTCTGGTTGTCCACGCGACAAGCCAAAAAAAAAAAACAAAAAAAAAAAATAGAAAGCGAAAACTCATTAATTAAGCATGTGAGGAGGTGGTCGGTCTTCCAAACATTACAATAACCATACAAAAAAAAAGGGGAGAGGAGAGCAGGGAAACAGATCTGAGAAACGTGCCCAGCCTCAGTGGCGGCCAAGAGGCACCTCTCTCTCTCTCTCTCTCTCTCTGTGTCTATCGCTCCCCTCCAAATGGTCTATCAATCCCGCCCATTGACTTCCAGGTCAACAGACAACAAAAACAGAAACTTAAAACCTCAAAATTTGACACCACACCCCGCACCGCACCGCACCGAGCCACACAAGATGATAAATCGTTTTTCTGTGTGTTTCTGTCTCTGGTCTCTGGTCTCTGGTCTCTGGGCTCTGTCGGTGCTGTTTCGCTTTTTATTGATGGATAAAAAGCTACCTGACTGACCAACAAATAGGGATGGTAGATCTCTGTTTGTATCTGTATCTGTATCTGTATCTTTGTCTGTGGTTTTGGTTTGGTTTCAGTTTTGTCATGGAACCAATTAATTGGCATTTACTTAAATTATCCGCTTGATGTTGGATCGGTCTATTAAATACCCCTTAAACAACCATAATTGGATTTCAGGTTTCGCCTGAGCTTTTCATTGTTTAGGTCTCGGGTTTGGACTGCGAATCGAAAGAATCGAAGCGTAGAAGGGTAGACCCAGAGAGAATATCCATGAAATTGTACCAAGCGACACACACGAGTATATTGAAAAATTAGATTGCCTTTGAGCATGGATGTTGTGAAAAGTTTGATATTTTGTATTAATTTAATATACATATGTACATATATATTTTATTTTATTAATTTGTTTGCTATATATTTAAAAAAAATTTATTTTATATATTTTTAATTTTTAATTTTTTGTATTCATGCATTTAATTAATTTTTAATTTTTTTTAATATTTTTGTTTATTTATTACAATTATTTTATTTTTTACAATTATTTTATTTTATAAATTATTTAATTATATCAATTTTGTATGTATTTTTTTTAATTTTTTTGATATATATTTTTTTTTAATTTATTTTTTATATATAAATATATATATTTTTTTTTTGTATTCATGCATTTAATTAATTTTTTAATTATTATTATTTTTTTTTTTTTACAATTATAATTATATTATTTTTTATTGTTTTTATTTTTTATTTATTTTATTTTTTATTTATTTTATTATTTATTTATTTTATTTTTTATTTATTTTATTTTATTTTTTATTTATTTTATTTTATTTTTTATTAATTTTATTTTATTTTTTATTTATTTTATTTTATTTTTTATTTATTTTATTTTATTTTGTATTTTAATTAAATATTTTTATACTTCGATTAAATCTGTTTCCCACAAAATAAATAAATTATGTATATTTTCATACAAATACATTCGCATACATTAATGTTTAAAACAGTTAATATAATTAATTTTATAAATTATAAATTGTATATGAAACATTTATTGTTTTTTGCTGGCCATCTCTTGCGAAGAGATGCCCATTTGTTCCTTTAAAATGAGTCCATCCCCCACTCGATGCACAGACCTCTCCCAAGGGATCTATCCATCCATCAATCTCGTTGATTGCTCTCCAATTTTCAGCCCGCAAATGTTTGTCGCCGTTTTCGCCCAAACCCCCCTCCCCCCTTGGGGAAGGTGTGAATATTATCCACCTAATTTATAGCTCTTTTATCCGAGCCCCGAGCCTATTCTTTGGCTAATTGAATTGTAACTTGAATCGCGTAGCCCATTGATTGATAGGCCCATTCAACCATTGAACCATTGAACCATTGATCCCTCCCCGCCCTCTAGTGCCACATCCCCTCGATGCCAATCAAAGTCCAGTTAAGGCTTCTCATATTCGATGGCCACAGCCAGCAACCAGCAACCAGCAGCCAACAGCCAACAGCCAAGTCGTCGCCTCTCCTCCATTGATTGATTAACTGGTGGCGGCCCGTCGGTTTCTCAAAAGTTCTTCATTCATTCACTCAGTCATTCGTAAGACATACATATATGTATGTATATTTTTTTAAGCTAATTACCCGGCGCCTTCGGCTTCGGCTTCGACGTCGACGTCGACGTCGACTTCGCCTTTGCGCGACTCTCAATCAAAATGCTATCAAAAATTTCAACATCCCACCATACATAGATGATTGGCAATTATTTATACAAACATAACATATTATTGGAGGAGGAGGAGGTGGTGGTGGAGGAGGAGGTGGCGGTGGAGGAGTACTGTATGTGACCGAAGCACTTGATAAGACCTCAAGATAAGTGAAAACAAATATCACTTAAGGAGACAGAGTGCGGCAGAGTGCGGCTGGGGGTGTAGAAATACAAGTCACTTGAAAATGTCAGCTATAATACCCCCCCTCTCCAGACGGACCCCTTCGGGCCACAACTGAGCTCCAAAATAGCCGATCCATCGTCTTTGGATCGCTTTTCAAGTGTCGCCATTGACGTTTAATTGCCGCTTAACAAATTTATTCTCCTTAGACCTTTGTTTCCCGATTTGGCAGCACCGGCACCGGCCACAACTCTGACTCGGACTTTTTGGCTTTGGTTTTGGCTTTGGGTTTTTGTTTTCTATGGCGTGAATAATGACAGTTAAAGAAGCTTGTCTACATTTCATGAGATTTTGGATTTTTTGTCGGTGGCGGCGACGGCGGCAGTGGAGGAAGTGAAAAACGGTAGACAATATACTCCATAGAGAATTAAGTTTTGTTTGGGTTTTGTTTTGGAACGGAACGACTGCTGCCGGTTGTATGGAAATTAGAGGGGTGGGGCGCCCCTGCCCTTGGCGGACTTCCGCATTACGATGAAAGTCGATAGATAAACGATGAAGCGATGAAGCGATACCAGATGGAAGATAAACGAGGAGGAGCAAAGAGCGAAGAGCGAATAGCGATACGTGTGGAGTGTAAGAGATATTGGATATTAAGAGCCGTCTCAGGGGCTTTTGTTATTGATCTTTTGTATTTTATTTTTGATTGGTTTTTAATCAATTTGTAGCGGAAATTTAATTGAAATTCAAAAGAGCGATTATCGAAATTGATTTTGAGGATTATCTAAATCCTTCATAGAAATATCATTGTTATCCATTCTTCTATTTGAAAAAAGAAATAAAAACAGAGTTCCCCTAGAACAAAATGTATCCACAAAGCCCAGTCTCGATAGATTACATTTAATGATAGTATCTGGCATATTTTCAGTTCAGCATCGACTAAGTAATCCCTGGAGTAATCTGTAATTTAAAATTAAACCCTCCACCTATGCCGGGCTTCATGAATAAACAACAACAGTTGTTAATTATTCTCTTTCTTTTTGTTTTTTTCATAATAATAATAATAATAATAATGATAATGTTCCGATATACTAGAGTATGTATTGCCATATCAATGGAGTCCCCTCTACCCGCTCCCCGCTCCCCGCTCCCCACCAAGCGACGTTGTGTTTTTTTCTCATTACTAATCGCTATTCCATTCCATTCCATTCCGTTCTTTTTTGTAACTGTTCGGTTTCTATTTTTAGAACAGAGAAGAGCGAGAGGGAGAGGGAGAGCGAGAGGTAGAGTGGGCGCGGAAGAGAGCACAAAATTTATTGTTTATATAAAAGTTATCTTTAAATTATCATTAATTTATCGTGCATAATAAAAAGTGTTGGGTAGTGTGGTGCGGCTCTCCTCCTCCACCTCCTCCTCCACCGCCCCCTTCCTATATGCAGCATATTGCCCTGCTTCTCTGTCGCCATGTATTCAAGGGAATATTCACTGTATCCGTATCTGTATCTGCTAGCTCTTGTGTGAGTGTGTGAGTGTGTGAGTCGATTTGCGGTTGTTTTTCTATGAGTGTCGCTAAATGGCACGAGCTTATACTTAATATATGGTATCATATGAGGTTTAGGTATGTCTCTGGCCGATTGAGAAAACAAAGAAAAACGAAACGAGAATAAATGTGTAAATTATTGCAACAACTCATCGACTCGGGCTCGATAAATGGAGGAGGGTTAAGGGGTTAAGGGTTAAGGGTGTCACAAAGGCTTTTCCCTTCCTTTCGACCTGGCTTGGGGCTTGCCTTGGCCTTTGTTGAATTTCTGGGAGCTCCTTGCCACACGAAGAATGCAAAGCTCAAGGAAATGCCATCCTTTTGGAGTCTATACCCCAGCAAATAGTCAAATATCGAGTCCAGGGGGAAAGCAGCACTCGTACGATATATAGTAGGGGGAGATATTTTTGTTGTATAAGAAAGTGTGGTGGGGGTTTTCGCACATGTCGTTCGATTCGCGTTGAAATAAACAATTAGCACATTTCGAGTAGATCGTGAATGGAAGAGTAAACGATGGAATGATAATACGTTCGATAAAAATGATGGGCAGGGAGACCCAAAGAGGTCCAAAGTGTCCTCAAAGACTGAAGACTGTACTTCTCCATCGCTTCCATCCAAGAGAAAAGAGAAAGAGATCTAAGGACTCTAAGTAATATACAGAGACTCCCAAGATCGTATTATGGGCCCTGAATGTCGCTGTTTGAACACCTGGACTTGCCCACAGTCCCACAGTTTTATCTAATGATGAGCAAAAAACATGCCAAAGGTTCCATTAATATTATAATAAGCCAGAGAAAGTCCACGTCAAACAAAATAAATCAAATATCAATGCTCTGCTGCCGTTTCGTGAATATTTGCATATTTTATTGTGACTTTAATTATGAAAATGAGTTGCGTTGCGCAAATTGATGGCAATCTGTGGGATCTATTTCCCAGTTCCAGAACAGGACATTTGCATTAAAAATGCACACGTGTAAACCCCGCATGCCCCGCATGCCCCCCACATTTGAAACAAATTTAAAGATTCAATACATTTTTCTGGTTTTTCTGGGTTTTCTGTTTTTCTGGGTTTTCTGTTTTTCTGGGTTCTCTGTTTTTCTGGCTTTTTTGTCAGCTCTGGCAGGCAGGCACTCACGTGATTTTTGTTGTGGATTGCGGTGTGTGGATGGACCGTCGAGTCGAGTGTGGGGCGGCTGTCGTTGCTGCTGCAACCACCACACCGGCCACTCGGCGAGTGGATTAACAAAGCGAATCGGTTCGAATCGGTTCGAATAGTGTGGCGGCTCCCGTTCGACGGATCTGATCGATGGCCCGTGGCGTGTTCCGTGTATCCTATAATTGCTTTAAGACCGGGCTGCCCTCATAGCTGGAAAAGGCATGCAAAAGTTTACAAAAATAAATGTATAATCCGTTGAGGGACAAATTTACAGATATAAATGGCCAATTAACGAACTGCAAAAAACTGCATTCAATACACAAATACAGGGATTACAGATGCAGTTGTAAAAACTACAGATACACTCGGAGAAAAGACAAAACTAAAAAACAAAAAACTCATCTAAAACTTAAATATAAAATACATTTCAACAGTTGTAATATATAATAATTTTGTGGGGAATTATATTTGCATTTTTTTTCATATAAATCTTTGGGGTGTGTTATTTCTCTGAGTGCAGATGCACCTAAAATATAAGTGGGTTTCCCATTCATTTAGTTGCAAAATAATATGTAAATGGAGTTGCATTTAAAAGCAAATCCCCCCCCCCCTACCCCCTCCCACCCACTGAACTTTTTCTCAATTAATAAAGAAGAGACCAACTTTTTAGCTGGTAACTAGAACTCTTTAAAGGCCGAATGGCAAACATTTGAACAGCTGGATAGCTCCCCGGCTCCGCCTTACGGTGTCCGTGGAGGGGGTCCGTGATATACAAATACAATATTCCCTCTATGTGGGGCTTTTGCACGAGGCAGAGCCGTACTTTGTCCATAACAGGTCCAACACTTCTGGTCCCGTAAGCACTAGGAAAGGAGTCGCGTCCGCAGCAAGGGGCAGCAAGGGGCAGCAAGGGGCAGCAAGGGGCAGCGGGGCTCGGCAGACTCGTGTTGCCACAGAAACGCACAAAGGTCAGAAGAGAGCTCCAGGGAAATGCAATCCATCTGATGAGACTACCGAATGCCCTTTCATTTTTCTCGGAAGCCATGGGTGTCCGCCTACGCATTGGGCAGCCAATTAGGCGACCGAAATAAACAAGGCCATAATGAACGGCATTACGGCTTCGGCCTCGTCCTCGGACATGATTATGGGACAAAGGAGCTAATTCAAGAAGGAAACACCGCCTCGTCCTGGGAAAAGGCACGAAAATGCTGGCAAATACTCGAGCATATCTCTTTTCTGAACGTGAGCCTGGCAATGGAATGCAGCAGCCAACAGCCAACAGCCAACAGCCAACAGAATGTGGCAGTAGCCCCCGAATCCTTGGCATTCCCAAGGAGGCGGCATAGGGCTGCTCGAATGACAATTGCTGGCGACTCCTCGTGGGAGAGTCCTGTGCACGCGGCATGCCACACTCTCGCGGCGGCATACCCTTTCGGCCGGGCGCTGCAGTTATTAATAAGCAAAAGGAAATGTAAACACATAAAACACATTCAGCTGTTGCTCCGGACAGCAAATCCGGCCCTAACGGGGGTCCCTCGTTCACAGACACAGGATAAAGGCGGCAGAGGCAGAGGCAGAGGCAGTCTGCCAGATTCAATTGGGGGGGGATTGATACGCACGTGCGTCATCGTCCCATTTTTGGCTCCGTGTCGCACTGAAGCCGCCCATTGAGCGTGCCACGCCTACATGCGTCAGTGGCAGTGGCAGTGGCAGATGCAGTGGAGCACGAGTTAATTGTTTGCCTACGCAGATAAGTATGCTATGCAAATGTTCAACTTATTTTCGTGCAACTCCAAAGAGAGACAGCGACAGAGAGAGAGAGAGAGAAGGACAGCTCTTGGCCAAGAAAAGGCTAGAAACCAGCCAAGTTATTAAAAAACTTTTACAGAGGAACAGAGAGAGAGAGCGAGAGAGAGAGAGAGAGAGAGAGAGGGAGAGAGAATCCTCAAACAGACTTGCTCCCCCCCCCTTCCCCCACCCCCTTTAGCCGGCCACTTCAGTGCCTCCCCTCCCGCCCCCTTTCAGGGGCTGGGAATTGCAGAGCTCATAAAAATAATAATAAATTTCCTTTCACTCTTTCGCTGTCTGTGTGTGTGCGTGTGTGTGTGTGTGTGTGTGTGTGTGTGTGTGTGTGTGTGTGTGTGTTGGGGGAAATTGCAGGACAAACAGTTGTTAAAAGCTCCAGCGAGGTCGTAAATTTCTGTGTGCCATAAGGGGCATATTGACACATACCCCTGCTCCCCCCCTCCCCCCCACCCTTTCCGATTAATGCTAATAGAATGGAAAACCCCGCCCAAAAAAAAAATTAAGGGAAAGCAACAAGGCTGACAAAACAAAAAACCCCTTTGTGGACTTTCCTCCGACTTGGTGGCGTCGTCGTCGTCGTCGTCGTCGTCGTCGTCGTCGTTTTCTTCAATCCACTTTACCTTTTACTTATTTGTTTATTAAAGAAAAACACTAAAATTGGCAGAGGCAAGCCCACATTCGGGGCGCCCCCACGGCCCGCCAGGGCACAAAGGAGGATATGATATGATATTCGAGGGGCAGATGCCACCACGCAGATAAAGAGCGTCTCCCCCCCTCCCCCCCCCCGAAGAGTAGTTGTCCTGGCCAAAGGACATGCGGCAAGGCAGCGGGATCTCCCCAAAAGAATACCTCTCGTCTACCCAGATTTAAGCTTTCAAAAACAAACTTTAATTAGTTTTCGAAAATGTTGCAGCCAAATGTTTTTTTGTGGCAGCTGCCTCTACGGCTCGTTCTGTTCTCTATCTGTTGCTGTTGTGGGACTCAATTTATGCCCAGCAATCCACACACAATAAACACATTGCTTCCGCCCAGGAAAATCCAGTCGGAGAGGGCCATTAAAGCCAAGTTAAAACAACATAATTTAGTGGCCGTGTGGCACTGTGGAAGTGTGCCTCTGGGGCCTAAACATAAACACACTTGCCGCGTTGAGAGGCCCCGTCCTAAACGGGGGCGGGGCAGCACAACAATGTTGCCCCCAAATCGGCGAATAGATTAGCAGCCCTGCGTCGTGGCTGTGGCTGTGGCTGGCATTATGCAAATTCAGTTTCAGTTTCAGTTTCGGCCTCACTTGTGTTTAGCCGCTATGATTTCCCGGAAACGCCAAAGTGTGTTTATTCGGGGCCAAGACAAGACTTTGTCAGGGCCCAAAGGGGCGGAGTCCAGTAATCTTCGAATCGGGACAGGGGCTCTTTTCCAACGAAGGAGAGTGCATTCTGTGACTGCCAGAAATGTGCAAATGTAATAAGATTTCTTCAAAGAGAAAGCCTTTGGCCTTTGCCCTTTGTTCCTGGCCATATTCAGAGGCAGGTCGGAGGACAAATGTACACAGGCCACAATGATACTCCTGGCTGTGGCTCTGGCTCTTGAAGGAAGCTCAGAGCTTCCTCGGCTGATGCCTTGAATAGAAAGTTACAGATTCTCAGCCCCATTCTCACTCAATGGACTGCAAGGACCTTCATTTTGGTTGGCTTTTTGCGGCTCCAACTTGTTGCATAAACTTTGGCAATCTGTCTCTGTCTCTGGCCAAATAAATCAAGTAGAAAATGCTTTAGAATCGAGGAAAATTCGGCAGGCCAAACGAGTATCAATGGGTGCGGGGGGAGAGAAGGGGGTTGGCCCTCTAGATGGCCAATTGATAAAGCCATAAATGACCGAACAATAAGTCAACTAATTTTGAGTTGGTCTTTGTCTTTTGTCTGTCACACATGCCGCATGCCACATGCCACATGCCATACGCCTCATGCCACATTCTATTTCCCTCAGGACTATTTTGGGACAATACACTGCCAGAGAACAAAAGAGCAGCTAGAGAAAGGCTCTCTCTTTCCAAATTGAATTACAACCCCCCCCCCCCCCCCCCCCCCCCCCCCCCCCCCCCCCACCCTCACCACCAGCCACAATGATAAGACCCTTCCTCTCTTCCGCTTCGTGCCCCTGCCCCTGTCCCTGCCCCTGCCCCCTGTCCATCTCTCCCTGAGCTGATTTTTCCAGCTGAAAACCTTCTTCTGGCTGTTTGGACACCAAAAATCTTCAATTTACTTGCCACCAAAAGTGTCCTGAGGGCGTCCAAAATGTGTGGCATGTTTTAGGCCAGGAAATATGCAACGAAAATTCCCCAAAAATGCCCCCATTCGGGCTCTTTGAAGCTTTCGTTGAACTTTAAGCAGAAGCGGGAAAATTTGTCCTGCAATTCATGGCCGATCCTTTATTCTCTCGTCTTCGGTGTCCTCCAGCAGAAATTCCTGTTTCCCCGAGCTAATTTCCCTAAAAACTTCACATGAGTTTTGCCCAATTTCAGCTGGAATCCAACCAATACAATCCAACTGCCAGAAACTTGTTTGGGGGCGAAAACTTTGTCTTCCTTCGAGGCAGCCCCAAGGATCGCTTAAAGGGGAACTGAAGTCTGGCCCCGTTTCAGCCAGTAAAAGGTCAATGAATTGATTGAATAAACTCATGGGAAAACACGATACGCTGATTGATTGAGTTTAAATCAATGTGTGTGCCTCCCCACCCCGAAAACAATACGCATGTTAATTGATGTTGAATGCAACATTTTGTGGCACAGCCGCAAACGCTTTCGTTTTCGCTGGGTGCCATAATCTTGGGTACCATAAGGAGGTGATAAGGAGGCAGGCTAGGCCTGATTAGCCCCACTTAGGGGTAAGTCAGACCCCAAAGAGTTGGAGATTCAACAGTCCCGAGAGGTCTCAAGGCCGCCAAGGACGCTCATTCGGGCTCGAAGTTTGTAAATAGTTGAGAAAAATACGAAGAGCCATGGACTGCAGTGGAGTGTGCCACAAATTGGGGAAGGGAGGAAGGTCATTCACGAACAGAAGCACACACATAGCACATCTATGTGTGCCCCTGCCACATGCAGATGCGTATGGGAGATGCCTTTCATTGCAGTCAAAAACGCGTTTAACGTCCAGTGCTTTTCAGGTAGTAGCATTTAATGCCACTAATTGTGGGCTCTCCACTACAGTGAGCACTCTAATTGATGGTGTATAATATTCGCTTCAGCAGAGAGAGAGAGAGAGGGGGAGGGAGGGAGAGTGGAATGGCTGCACACACATGCTTGCCACACTGCCACAATGCCACAATGCGTGTGGCGTTGGCCAGGCAACGCACGCGACGCTCGGGCTTTGCTAATTTGTTGGCTCTCATGCTTAAAGGATGCCCAACGAGGTCGCATACCAAACAGAATCTCTAGATATCCTGCTAAAAACAAGGACTTGGCGGCATCCTCCAGATGCAAATGCAATAGCAGCCTCTGTCGTCGAGTCATCGTGTGGGTGCCACACGGCCACGGCCATGGCCATTCCGTACAGAATGTCACCAGACATGACTCCTGTCCCGCCAGACGTCTGTCTGGCATCTTCTATCTAATTTATGCAGTGGCAAAACGCAACGCAACAAACGAGCCGAGGCTCTTTCTCTCTCTCTCTCGAGTGCCAAATTATTTATAGTGGAATCTTTTCTGCCACAGTACCCCCTCCCCTCCCCGCCCCGCCCCGCCCCGTCCCCTCCCCTCCCTGCCACCGCCGTAGAGTGTACAAAATTTTGTTTCTTGAGTTATTAAAAATCTACCAATGGCCTGTTAAATGATTGATCAAACAGCACCTCCCCTATTAGCCCGTTCCAGGCCCCCCCCCCCCCCCTGGCAGTCGCCTTTAAAATTCTTTCTTTCGAGGAATATTTTATATAATTTTATATTCCGTTTCTTGCGACAATCTGTAAACATTGATACCGCTACGACGATGGAAATTTTTACACAATTCACAATTATTTTTTTTTATTTGTATTTTTTTTTACAAATTTCTCGTCTTGTCTCGAAACAAATTTCTTGGCTTTTATTTTTTTTTTTACTTCAAGTTTTTGTTCGTTTATTTTTTTTTAGTGCAACGCGCGAAAAACTTTTGAGGCAAGAAAATGTCGAGAGTGGAAAAAGAATATATATTTTCTGTCGCCTATTTTTCACTTGTTTGTTTGTTCATTTATGAATTGTTAAACAACATGCAAATATTCCAAGGTGACAACGACTATTAAATGCCCTTCGCCGGATCAGCAGATCCTCACCGACTTGCAACATGCCTCCTCCTGCCATCGAGAGGCAGTAGATTTCCACAGAATACACTTTTAAGATTTTCACAATACCCTCAAGGGATTTTAGCATAGTTTTCTATATTATTTGGGTTCTTTGCTTCTAGTCTGTGCACCAAATGGGCCACGATTCGACTTCGTTTAGTGTATTTTCTTGGCCCGATCGAAAAAGCGTTGACCACGAAAAAAGTACGAGCTTGGCATCCGTTTTATTAGTTTCGTTTAGGATCGAACTTCTAATTTAATTATAGGCGTGAAATCTCTTATTGACAGTTGACAGTTCTCTCCCTTCCTCGTTTTTGTTGGCAGCTTTTGCAGGAATTTCTATTATTTTTCGGGGTTTGGTTTAACAATGAATGAAGCCCACGACGCGCGGTCTGCGGTGGCCCCAGAACAGTCCAACAGGCGTTGGAGCAGGCGGTACTGAAGACTGGACTGGACAGAATCCACTGGATCTACCATATGGAATGGTGACCTCATCTCAAAAGGTTCCTTCGTACAATGGAATCCCAAGATTCGAAACCATCCACCATCCTCATCCGGTCGAAGCGAGTCCGAAAGAGTGAGGGAGAAACGATCGAGAAGAGGATCCATGCCGTGTGCCTTCCACTTCAGGGCGAACTGAAGCCAGAAAATGTGCCATCCTGACCGTCAATCGTCGCCAGGATCTGGCACTGGCCTGGGCCGACAGTGGAGCCTCAAGGAACAAGAATATGTGGAGCCCTGGGGGCACATCTTCCACGTTTTTTTTTTGGTGGTTTTTGTTTTGCGTTTGGAAAAATATAAATTCGAAATACGCAAAGATACAGCCACAGCCACAGCCACAGCTACAGATACAGATACAGATACCGATACAGTAGAGATACAAATTGAATTAGCACAACGCTAAATGATCACACGGTCGCTCTAAAAGAAAACAAGCAAAGAAAAACACAAAGTCCACCCAGAAGTCCAGCAGCGAAAACAACAACAAAAGAAAACTAAAATTTGCAAAAAAAAAAAAAAAAATAACACACAGATACAGATAGATACCGAGATACAAGCAACAGATACTCGCACAGAGATACAGATACATTAAAAATATATATTTTACGAGTGGAGATAGAGATACAGATACAGATACGAATAAAAAACACAAAAAAAAAAACAAAAAAAAGGTTGGGCGACAATTTTCACTCCAAGCTCCAGCGAGACCCATCCACACCGGAGCGTAGCGGAGCGGGGCGTGGCGGGGGCGGGGCGAGTGCGGGGCGGGGCGGGTGCTATTTATAGAACCCCTAGATGATAAGATTGTGTCCCCGTTGTGCCGAACCGCAAAACTTTCTGCGGTTTTAGCGCAAAATATACATCAAAAAAATAATATACCATAAAAACAGCAACAAAAACCGAAAGAAAAAAAAAAAACCAAATGAAGAACAAGTTTTGTACAACACAATTTTTGGATTACCAAAATGGAGATACAATATCTCTAATTCTCTAAAGCCTGAGTACTCTAAAAGGAACAAAATTTAATTAGATTTTTCTACATAAAATTTCTACATTTGCATTTGCATCCTGTTCCTGGAAGAAGAAAAAAAAAAACACACACACTTTTCATTAGTTATGCTAAGCGTTTTTCAATTAGCGGACGGACAGACGGACAGACGGACGGAACACAAAATATTCCACGGTCAAGATTACAAACAAAATGTTTGTTTCAAAGCGGTTTTTGTTTTTGCAGGCATTTTCTATATTTAGACCGAAAGCATAGCGAAATAGAACAATAACAATTGTTGGTATTTTAGAATTTTGCGGGTTTATTTATTGTTTCTGTGCGGGTTTCTCGTATGCGGAAATAATGCCCCAAACGGATGAGCCTCTGCTGAAGGAAGAAGGACCATTTGAGGACCCGCATGGGACCCGCGGGGCTTTAAGACCCAAGGACCCACACTCGGTTTTGTCGCACTTTTCGATGGAACTGAACTTTATTCTGCATTCGCACGAATCGGAAACAGAAACGTACTTCAGCACAAAGTTTAATTGAGGGAAAACATCTGTTCAATCGGAAACCTCTGACAGAGCGCGACACGAGGGTCAGAAATGGGAGGAAGAGGGGTTGTATTACTTAATAATTTCACAGAGAGAGAGCGAGAGAGAGAGAGAGTGAAAAATTTGTATAGTTGGTGTGCAAATGTTGACATAGAACAGATACCCAAACAAAAAAAATTGAATTCAAAGTTCGAAATATGAACAATTTGCGTTGCCAAAAATACAAGTGCGAGTGCTCTAAGGTCTTCCTGTCAGTTACACACACCTATACACACCCACAGGAGAAAGCCAGGCCAAAAGCAATCACAATCCATACACCCACCACCCCACCATTATAAATACCCAAAAAAAAAAAGTTATATTTAGATTATAGTACTTTTTCCGACACATCGAACATTTCAATTTCATTAGCAGACCAGAAATAATGTAAACACAAGAAAATGCAAAAATACATACGTTTCAATCAATAATAGAAATTTTCTTTTCCCCGTTTTTGTTCCACACCATAAAAAAGAAACGGCATTAAAATTTCATTTTCAAAATTGGGTTGGGGGGGGGAGGAGTAGTCTGTTAGACAAAGCAAAGAAGAAGAAGCCGCATCGAGAGGCACTCTCTGGCTTACGCATCCACCTTCTCCTTCTCCTCCTCCTTCACCACCTCCTCCGCTCTCTGGGTCTCTGGCTCTCTCGGAACGGCCAACTTGTTGCGGTGTTTCATTGCGGGCAATTCTGTGGCCAACTTTTTAATAAAGTTCCCTCTCGGGCGTGCCGTGGAGGATGCCAGGATGCCAGGATGCCGGGGTGACAGGTTGCCAGGATGTCAGCTCTCTCGTGTTTAGGCAAAAATAGTTGGTTATCAAAAAATTTTGGTTTTTTTGCAGGAGTTTGGACAGATATTCCAAGAAATACGAGCAAGAAAATTGCTGGAAAAGAGGGAATTGCTGTTTTCCAGACTGCAATTAAATGGAAATCAAGCTAAGCAGAAAAAATACATATGTATATACATTGTACATTTTTGGCCAGAACTTTCCCTTTAAACAGAATTTTGCAATTAAAGTGAAATGAAAACCAAACGGTCTAGAACGGTCGCCTAGAAAATCTGGAAAACCTGTTGTGTGCGATAAGAAAACTCTTTAAGAGAAAGGAAGAAACCAGAAACCCTTCTGTAGTTCCAAATTCCATTAAAATTCCTGTGGCAGGGTGGAGAGGGAGGGGGCGAGGGGGGTTGGGCTCTATTCACTGAACCAATTGGAAAGGGTATCATTTTGGTTTACACTCACATTGTTCGGCCTTGCCTGCTCCGTCATTAGCACACTCTTCTGATCTCTCGCTATCTCTCTCTCTCTCTCTCGCACTCTCTGTCTGCCTGTCTGTTTCTCTGTGTTGCTGTCTTTATCTGCTGCTCTCCGAGTGGATGCTTAATGCTGAAATGCCTTGCCTCCCACGATGCGGCCTCCTCTCAGCTTTTACAGTTAGATAAACTTTTTGTTTTAGTTGTTTTTGTTTTCAACGATTTGCGTTTTCTTCTCTCCTGCTTCAGCTTCAGCGTTTTTTTTTCCGCTTTTTGTTGTATTTTTGCACTGTGTTTATTTTTCTAATTGGTTTTGCTTTTTGGTTGTTTAACAATTGTTCACTTTTTTGCTGCTGCTGTTGCTATCGTGATCGCATTTACTCGTTTTGCTTTTCATATGGAAAATATATTGCGGTTAATTATAATATAATTTTGTTGCTATTTCATGCACACACACACACACATGCACGCCACGCACACAGGAAGAGCCAAAAGTAGAGTGGGAGAGAGAGAGAGAGAGAGCGGAAAACTAATACTGTAATATGTACTAGCTGTAGCGGTAAATTGCATGAAAAGGGAATTGATTGTCTGCATGTAAATGGAGAGTTGAGAGCGGGAGAGAATGCAGCCAGCAAAATAGAGAGCGTGGAGAGCGGAACAAGAAGAATGAAATGCATTGTGGTAGGTTAATGGGAGAGAGCACGCACTCTCGCTGAGAGAGATTACGGCAAAGAGGCTGGAAGAACAATGGATCTTGTTCGAATTTGCATAGAAAAATACTCGAAACACCCCGCTGGTCCCACATTTTATCTAATATTCCAGCGAAACATAGCGGTATTTGCCTTAATTTCCTCTTCCCCATACATTTTACTGTAGTATCAGCGTTGTTGTTGTTCTTTTTTTATGGCTCAGATAAAGATGAGCGCTTATCAGAAACCGCACAGAAATCTGTTATCTTTGCACTTTTTTTTTCTCCATACCTCTCCACTCCCACTCTTTTCTCTTTTCCCCTCTCTCGCTCTGTCGTGCGATCACAAAACAATTATCACAAAATCCAGTTTTCTTTTCGATTTTGTGGCTTTATATACATATATTTTTTTATTTGGTATTATAAACTTTTATGAGGAGGGCCAGCAAATACTCTTGTTAACACATTTTGCGAAAATTTGTTTTTGAATTCAATAATAACTATTAATATATTATACGCAATGCGGTTAGGGATTTACTTTGTGGTTGCTGCTTTTTCTCAGCCTGTTGATACCGAAAAACCGAAAAAAAAAAAGCCGACGGCAAAACGGGTGGCTGGAGGAGCTCGCTCTGGTCGCACTCCGCACTCTTTGGGGTTTTTGTTTTTGTCCCAATCCAATCACAAGAAATATATATAAACATACATATGCATAATATCGTTTGCTCTGCACGTGTGTGTGTATGTTCGAGAGAGTGTATGTGTGGGAGCGACGCACGCGGCTTTGGCAATCCGAAAAACCAACTTTTGAAACGGCAACGGCGAGAATAATACTGAACGGGGGCCCCAAACCGACGGCCCCAAAGGCCCCAAACAGCGGCGGGCGCACCACCACAAGAGAGCGGTCGCTCTCAGTTCCTCTCTCGACGCTAATTCGACGCTACAGATCAACATGTGTGTGCCAAGAGAGCGAAGACAAGAGCGCAATCACAGAGCAGAGATCAAGTAAGGTTGTTATTTCTTCTTTTCTCTTCCCTCTCTCGCACATTCATGCAATGGGCATCTGCAGCAAATTCTATTTTTAAACTTAAATTAATATTGTTCTTTATTTTATCAGCGGCGCGGCGCGACGCGAAAGCAGCGAAGAAACCAGAAAACAAATAAATAATACGTGAAAAACTAGACGCTGCCTTTGGTGTTGTTGTTGCTAATCAGAGGCCTAGTAAAAGATATCAAGCGTGTTCTCTTTCCTGATCTGTGTTCATGTGTTCCTGTGTGCCTGTGTGTGTGCGAAAAGAGTAGCTCAAAATAATGCTGCTGCTCTCCCAATCGCTCTCTCTGCTTCTTCTGTTCCCCATCTTCCTTTTGCCTGCTATCACCGCTTGATAAGAAATGCGTTAATCTTTATTAAACCCTATATGGGTGTGTGTGTGTGTATGAGAGGTTATATGGGTGTGCATTGATTGTTCTTATGTGTGTGTGTGTGTCTGCTTACATGGGAGTTTTTCAATTTGTGCCGACAATTTCCGTTGGACATTTTTCGCTCTATAGGTGCGATATATTCGCCAAAGTCCAAAAGAAAATTGTAATTTATGCAAAAAATGGCAGAACAGAAAAACAGAGAAAACAGAAAGATGGCAAACAGTGCAAGACAGCAACAACTTGTTGGATGATGATTCAGTTCAGTACAGTGGGACAAATGCACTCCTAGAACTCATCGTATTTGCTTGAAGCTTGGCTAGTTCAATCATACCCACAGTACTGGGTACAACAATATGCCGCAAGCATTGCACACACATATGCACACACGAAATCGCTGCAGAGAGAAGAGCAAAAGAGCGGCGACAGATAGTGAGAGTGATCTGTTTTATCAGTCCCGTCTGCCTATTTTTAGACGTGTTTGTGTTGCCCAAAAGGCAACAAAGCAACAAATCACCAAAAATAAAAAAATAATTTCTACAAATGTGCCAAAATATAAACTGTTCTAACTTAATTCTGTGATCTATTTTTAAACTGCAATTGAAATATACGGGAGGGATGCACAAAGTTCGATTTGAAAATGTGCGTACGTAGGCGAAGGGGCAGGGTAGCTGAAACAACAGGAAAAACACTCCGCGAAGACGTGACAAGTGCAAAAGCCAAAAGCAAAACCAAAATCAAAAATCACGCAGCGGATTGGACATTTTTATGCATAGCCTGGCGGCGGCATTGCATTGTGAAACTTTTCCGATTTTGCTTTTATTATTGTGCATTTTTTATCACTGTTGTTGTTGCACTTTTGTCAGCACGATCATCGCCTACCAACACATGCATGCTTGTGCGCCTGTGTGTGGGTGTCCGAGAGCGGGAGAGCAAAGGAGAACACAAACATTTACATTGCAGTTAGCGGGTATTGTTTTTTTATTTACTCGAAATATTCAAAGGTAACAATATATTTCGCATTAGAAAGCATACAAATTAAACAACTGCGGTAGCGGATTGTGTTTTTAAAAAGTTTTTATTTTACTTCGAACTTCACTGATATAGATTTAAGTAGAGGGTCACAAAGGAATTCCGGGCCAAGGGATTGCGCGATCTTAATATTTAGCTAGACTTTGCGGTGTCGCTGCTGGATCAAGACTGATTTGAACTTTCTGATCTTTGCATCGTTGATCCCTTTCGGGAATCGTTTTTCTATAAACATTTCAATTGATTTCGCCATCCCGAGTATTAGATTTCGTCATCCAAAGAGAGAACTGTAAAAGGCCTAAAGTGCAGGATCTGCAGAAAGCCGGGAGTGAGATTGTTTATGAGAAGCCGGGTGTGGGCAAACATTGGTTTTCCATTTAGGCGAGTGTCAAAGAATGGGATTGCGGCGGGGGCGCTTGAGATTGTACATCTTAGAAATCAATTAGGCGGAGGCCCAAGATTGAAATTGTTTTCGTTTTGGAAAACCAAAGATTGTTTACAACTCGTATAAGAGCTCAATGGAATTGGGTACGTTAACTCCCCCCATTCTTAAATGTTTCGTCCCGATACATTTTGAAGTTCTGATAGAGCTCTAATTTCTTCTGACAGTATTTGAATGTTGCTTTCCACTATTTCTTCTGACGGTATTCTTATTGATTTAATAAGTACAAATTTGGTTAATTTATAGCAGAAGTAAAATAACATTAACAATATCAAAATGATTAAAAATAATGTTGTTAATGGTAAGGCCGTATTACCTAATGTTATAAGGGGATTTAAAATATTAACATTATCAAAAGAAAATTGCTTATCATTTGATTGTATATAATCAACTAATTCAAAATCGCTATATCTATGATGCGATATATATTTTAGAATTTTACCCTTATCATTTATGTGGCTTATATTATTTATTACAATTGTGTTGTTGAATATAAGGAGATACGATCCTAACAAAGTAGTATTGTCTACGATATTTTTGCCTGAAACTAATATGGCACCATCCTGAATGATGTCTATTTCTTTGTTTTTTTTCCCTTTTTTTAGTGCAGTTGGCTTTAAAGCCATTAAGTAAATTGGTGAAACAGGTACTCTTTAAATTTATTTGTGCGTAATTGTTAAAAGTTTCACTTTTAAAATTATTCATTAAATAGTATTTCTCCTTACATTCACAAACTTTTTCACTTATAACTAACATTCCATCATTTTGTGAGATGGCTCTTGCATGGTAAAACTTGCAAATATCTTTAATTTGAGGATATTTTATGTAAATGATTATTAAATCTGCATTTCGAATTATTTTAACCGTTGCAATGTCCAACAGATCAGACAGTTCAACATTATGTTTTTCATGCTTATAAATGTCCTCTATTTCGTTTTTATTTAAAATTTTTGTATTGAAAATGTTTACTTTTAAGAGGGTTATGGTATCAACTAAATTTAGTAGGTCAAAAGTTATTAATTTTAAACGATGCTTTCTCAGTATCGTTTCTTCATTGAAGATGACATTCTTTAATGAATTTGATAGCAATTCAATTTCTTTGAAAAATTTGGAATTTATTACAAATTGTTTATTATTATTTTCAGTTAATTCATTTACTTTATTTTGTATTTTCAAAAAGTCGTCATGATCAGGGCTGCCTGCTATCCATTTCCAAATGGTACCTAATTCATTTATTCCCCTTTCTTTCCGTTTTGGAACTAATTCTGAAATCATTAATTTTAATAGACTTAAGTCCATTGATATTTCCCACTCATCGTCTGAATTAATTGATTTGTTGACATATTTGGATTCTTTATCAATTATCTCTCTATAAAAACTCAAATTAGTAATATGGAAAAGTTCAGCGTATGTTTCATAAGTGTAAACGTCTCTGTCGTCTTTGAGCAATAGATAGTCACTATGCGTATAGTCAATTACTTCCGCAGTCGTCAATATAACAAAAGTCAGTATTAGTATATTCGCATACATTTTCTGGAAAAAATATTTAATATTTGATGTTATCTTTATGTATAATTCTGTTTCTATTGTTGATTATAATTTTATTCGGTCGATTTTCCTTAACTACCTGCTTTTTGTATCGGGATTGAAGTTTATTTCTTTCCCCGAATTTCTTTTCATAGACTACTTCTCCTATTTTATAATCTTTTTCTCTTCTATCTTTGTTATGTATCTTAAGCATTTTGGTCTGAGCTTCCTTAAGTAATATTGGATTATGTTTGTGTTCTATTTTGTTATACAATATGTCATATGGCATTTGATTGGTCGTTGAATGTATCGTCAGGTTATATTTCAGTGCCGCCCTTATTATTATTTCTGAATAATCTGTTAGATTTAGTTCATCCTTGATGCACCGCGCTATTTCTGTTAGTGTGGAATGTACCCTTTCTACCTGACCATTTGAGGTGCTGTGTCTGGGATCAGCATAATAAATAGTTAAGTTACTTCTTTGTATGAATGATCTAAATTGTGCTGAAGTAAAGCTTGGTTCGTTGTCAGTCATTAATGATGTTGCTAACGGAAAGTGTTGTAAAATTTCCATTACCTTATTTTCAATGTTTAATTTACTTTGAATTTCCTTGACCACCAAGTATTTGGAATAAGAATCTATACAAGTTATGAATGTTAGGTTTTGGGCATAGTATATGTCTAAGTGTAATTGATCTCCTTCTTTTGCTGGAATGGGAGCTTCCCCAATTGGAATTTTTACAGGGTGTCTCCGATATTTGTTTTTGTTACAGATCTCACAATTTTTTATATATTCTTTTAATTTTTTGTGCAGGTTTGGCCAATAATACAGCTTAGTTATTTGTTTGTAATTTTCGTCTAGTCCTCTATGGGCTCTGCAATGTGTTTCTTCTATAATTATAGCTTTATCTTCTGAATTTACTACATCTTGGAGGAACTTTCTTGTGAAGAGAAATTTATTTATGAAGTTTTCCTTTAGCTTATTTTGGATAAGGTATAAATCTTCTAAAGTGCAGTGTATTCCTGTGGTTAAGTGAGGCTGAATAAATTCTTTTAAAATGATTAGCAGATTGTCAACCGTATCAAATTCAATAATATGTCGGGTATTTTCATAAACTCTTACTAACTCATGAACTGTGAATCTCCCTTGCGCTAATAGTAGCTGCTGTTTAAATTGGTTTAGAGGCTTGCTAGTCTCTTGAATGACGTTTTCGAAACTACTCTCTGCTGAATGCTGAGTATTTATGTCTGATTCTGATTCTGTCTGGTCGACATCACTATCTGTCATATGATTTATTTTAATCCGAGATAACGCGTCCGCTACTACGTTAGTTGAGCCTGGCTTATAAATGATTTTTGGTGTGAAACTTTCTATGAAGTAATACCAACGTTTCATTTCAACATTTGGATTTTTTTGCGACATTGCAAAGGACAAAGGTTGGTGATCTGTATGTATTTCAATTCCACTCACTCCGTATAAATAATTTCGCAAATTTTTTAATGCCCATACAATAGCTAATAATTCTTTTTTATTAGTAGCATATAATTGCTCGGTTTTACTTAAAGTTTTAGAAATAAATGTTATGGGATTCCCATCTTGCGACAAAACTGCACCTATTGCTATGTCCGATGCATCTGTGGTTAATGTGAATTTTTTATTGTAATCTGGTTGTACTAATTCAATATGTGCTATTAAACTGTCCTTTAAATTATTAAATGCTCCAATTGCTGGTTCATCCAGCTGTATTAATGCTTTCTTGGATGCCCTTCGTGAAACTTTCCCATTTACTCCGCTCAGATATTTTGTTAAAGGTTTGGCAATTGTGGCATAATTTCGGACAAATTTTCTGTAATACCCTGTTAGTCCTAAGAAGCTACGTAGCTCTCTGATATTTTTAGGAATTGGATAGTTTTGTATTGTGGAGATTTTGTCTGGATCTGTTTTAATGATATTTTGGGAAACAATGTATCCCAGAAATTTGGTTTCCAATTGAAAGAATTTAGACTTTTCAAGTGAAATTTTCATGTTAGCGTTTTGCAATATCTGAATTATATGAATTAGATCTTTATAATGTTGTTCTATAGTTTTTGAAAATATTATTATATCGTCCATATAAACGTGACAAGTTTTCCCAACTTGTTCTCTAAGTATATCGTCCATTGCCCTTTGGAAAATTCTGGGAGCGTTCGTCAATCCCATAGGCATTCTTAGAAATTCATATTTGCCGTTATTTATGGAAAAAGATGTTTTTTCAATATCTGATTCCCTCATTAAAATCTGATAGAAACCTGACTCTAAGTCAATGGCCGAGAAATATTTCGCTTTACCTAAATTGGCAAGGATTACTGAAGGATCTTGCATAGGGTATCTATCCGGTATAGTGTTTTCATTAAGTTTCTTAAAGTCTATTACTAATCTATGCTTAGGAGTTCCGTCCTCATTTACTCCCTTCTTTGGTACTACTATTACCGGTGAATTATATGGGCTTTTACTAGGTCTGATTATACCTTCATCTAACATTTTACTTATTTCGTTATTAACGAAATCGTTAACCGAATAAGCGTATGGATACTGCTTGCCATATACCGGTCTATCGTGTTCAGTGTTAATCTCTCCTTTTATATCCGTTCTGAACGGTAACTGTAAATTTATATTGGCATGGTCTTCTTCGATGATAGATACCATTTTCTCTCTGAGATTTTCTAAATTGTCCTCTTTGTAGGTTATTGTGTTATACAATTTCATTTTTTTCAATTCAGAATTTGCATAATTTTGAATGTCGGATATTTCTACGACGGCGCGTTCAGGATTTTTGCATCCCAAACTTTTAAATTGTTTATTGTCGGATAATTCAACGACGGCGTGTTCAGGATTCTTTAATCCCAAACTATTCGAACTTTTAGTGTCGGATAATTCAACGACGGCGTGCTCAGGATATTTTAATCCCAAACTATTAAAACTTTGGATGTCGGATAATTCAACGACGGCGGGCTCAGGATATTTGAATCCCAAACTATTGACGGATAATTCTTCGTCGGCGTGCTCAGGATTTTTTGATCCCAAGCTATATAAACTTCCTTCTACCTTTACTGAATCGCTTTTCATTTCTTTTTCTTCTTCAAAATATTTTTTTATTATATATTCCTTCAACGGAAGGATGGTTTTTCCTTCTATAAAGGTTAATTTGTTTAAAGAAAGGACCTCGTCATATATTAGTTTCTCCTCATTGTCTTTATAACTTAAAGTCCCCTTTCCTGTATCAATAACCGCTCCGATTTTCTTTAATAGGTTAAATCCTATTAGTAAATCTGCCTCCATTCCATCTATTTCATAAAACACTTGCTTTGTGTTGAAAATTGTTATATTATGGAAATATTTAATTATTGAAAACCCATTCACTGTAGCAACTTTCTTATAGATTGGTAATTCATTTTTATTGTCGTAAATTCCTTTTTTTATATAACAGGAAGTTGCTCCCGTATCTATCAAAACTTTTAATTCTCTGTTTATTTTTTTGTCTACTCTTTTTAGGTAGGGCAGACCTACTTCGGGGGCTGATCTAAAAAATGATCCTCCTCAATGTTATTTATCCTCATTGCTTTATTAGCCGGTTGTTCCGACATTTCGTTTAGTTTTCGTTTCTGCGCTGGATTGTCGTTAGACTGATTATTCGGGACTACGTTTGCCCTAAAATGCTGGGCTTGGCTATAATTGTTATTATTTCTCCTAAAATAACCGTTAGTATTCTCCCGATAATTTCTATTGTTATTATTTCCCCTGAATTGATTGCTGTTCTGTCGGTTCCGGATTTGTATAGATTCGTCTACCTCCATTGGTTCTGGGGCCTGATTTTGTTGTCTATTACCCAAGAAATAGGGTTGTCCCCAAGACATGTTATTCCTCTGCAAATCCCTTTTTTGGTCGAATGGTGAACTGTTAGTCCTAGGTTGTCGTTGGTTGAATCTTAAGGTATTAAAATTATTATTCCCTGAATTTCTGGGACCGCTGAATTGGTAGGCAAATTGGGCCCGAATGTTATTAGATTGCAATTCCTGTACCTTTGCTAAGGCATTCGGTAAATCTGGGGGATTCAATGAAAATAGGATTTCAGCAATGCCGCCGTTTAGGCCAGTGACAAAAATGCGTAAGGCATTGTCTCTAATTTTTTTATTTGATTCCTTGGTGATCTCACTGTCCTTTCCGTGAGTCATTATTGTCTTATTTATTAACAAGGTCATTTTCTTGTTAACCTCGTTATAGAAATCTATAATTGAAAGGTTCCCTTGTCGGAGAACGCTTAATTCCTGTTCTATTATGTAAATAGGTCTCTTGTCACTGTAAACAAAGTCAAGCCGTGAAAGTATGGCATCAAAATTTAGAACTGTCCCGTGGTTGGTCAGTGCGTCATGTGCTGGTCCTGTTATTTTGTTTCTCAAAATTGTTAATGCAATATAATATTGCTTACTTCCTTTCTTATATAACTTCACTGCAGTTTCTGCAGCTTCCCTCCATCCTACATATTGGTTTAATCCACCATTAAAAATTGGTAGGGATTCTATTACCTTCAATGTGGTGTCGTCTCTTATTGTCTCGTCTATTGTTTCTGCCTGATAATCCGATACCTGATCGGATTTAGTTTCTATTTGTTGTTTTAAATTTACAATTTGCTCTTGTACTTGTGAAATTTGAAGTGCTATCAATTGTTTGACCAGATCTGCTGTGAGATCGGTCCTTGCTTGAGAGTTAATCATTTTTAGTTTTTCAAAATCTAAAGTTAGCTGATCCACTTTTAATTTTTCTTATATGTTAGTTTTTATAATCTTATATATCCTAATTGAACTTATATATTTATTAATACAACTCTTGCTCACGAAATATCCGGTAGGGGTCGTCCTTCTTAGTTTGGCAGATCTTCGAACGGGTCTTCCTTCTTAAATTTCTTTGCTCAGCTGGGTCTTCTGGGGGTCTTCCTTCTTTGGCTTCGCTGATCGTTTCACTTTCTTTGTATTTTGGTTTTGTCGGTTTTGTTGGTTTTGTTTTTTTAAAAACTTTGGGTTTCTTTGGTTTTTTTTGTATTTACGAATTGCCTTGATTAGCTTTTTGTTTTATTTGTATTTTGCGTTGTATTTGTATTTGTATTTGTATTTGTATTTGTATTTGTATTTGTATTTGTTTTTGCACACCCTAAGCTCCGGTTTGTTTCCTTTTTATCTCACTTTTTTTTATCTATATCACACAGTCACTCCGCGTTTTTAATTTTGAAGGATTTATTCCATTAATTAATTGTCCTTCGGGTTTCGGCACGACGCAACACTTTTATCATTCGGTGCTTTTTAGACAACGTCGCCCCACGTTGGGCGCCAATTAAACAACTGCGGTAGCGGATTGTGTTTTTAAAAAGTTTTTATTTTACTTCGAACTTCACTGATATAGATTTAAGTAGAGGGTCACAAAGGAATTCCGGGCCAAGGGATTGCGCGATCTTAATATTTAGCTAGACTTTGCGGTGTCGCTGCTGGATCAAGACTGATTTGAACTTTCTGATCTTTGCATCGTTGATCCCTTTCGGGAATCGTTTTTCTATAAACATTTCAATTGATTTCGCCATCCCGAGTATTAGATTTCGTCATCCAAAGAGAGAACTGTAAAAGGCCTAAAGTGCAGGATCTGCAGAAAGCCGGGAGTGAGATTGTTTATGAGAAGCCGGGTGTGGGCAAACATTGGTTTTCCATTTAGGCGAGTGTCAAAGAATGGGATTGCGGCGGGGGCGCTTGAGATTGTACATCTTAGAAATCAATTAGGCGGAGGCCCAAGATTGAAATTGTTTTCGTTTTGGAAAACCAAAGATTGTTTACAACTCGTATAAGAGCTCAATGGAATTGGGTACGTTAACTTACATTTTGGTCAGTAAAAGATTCAGTATTTTATGAAGATCATTTCTTGTCATTTTCGCAGATTGATTTTCGAATTTACCGCTATTTTCACTGAGAGTTAAATGCACCAACGTTTTAACCGTTGTTTCGTTTGTCGCGGCCAAGAAAGATTTAGGCAAGTTTTATATACATTATTTTTTTAAATACATCAATGTGGACATGTGTTGGGATTTCTGGACATTTCCGAATTCACTAAAAAAATTCTGCACTGGCTTTCGGTTGCTCGATTTTCCGCGGCCGGCCGAAGCATGTCAACACGTTCACGAGTTTTGGGGGTTTGGGGGTTTGGGGCGCCGGGCGCCAAAGTGTTTACTGCAGTGTGACCGCGGATTTATCGATAAAATATACCGCCCGACCCTCAGAAATATACCGAAACATACCGTCTCATTTTCAAAATATACCGTAAATATACTGACGAATTCAAGTTATATTTTACATATTCCTCGTTTTTGATATTCCGACGAATATTACTAACTGTATAGAACATTTAGCCATGCCATCATCAATTTATACGATTGATGAATCAATTTTTTATTTAACTGGTGTCTTTTTAATACTTGCTTTTATTGGATTTTCCGTAAAATGAGGATTTATCGAAATAAGTCAAACAAAAAACAAGTAGCGAAAACAAAACAAACGAAAAAGGAAATTGCTCAATTTTGATATTCCACTGAATAATGCTGACTAACTAAATCTCTCAGCAATGCCCACATAGTTTTATCCTATTGATGAATAAATTTTCTACAAGATTGGATAGTTTTTAATCCTTGCTTTTATTGTATTTATTGTAAAAAAAGGTTTAAACGAAAAAGTTAAACAAAAAAAGAGTCGCTATATTGCGTATAAGCCGTAGTTTACCCTATTTTGTTAATCTTATATGAAAGTATATATATTGATAGGCAGATAAAACCTAACTAATAAAGACCTTTTCTCAAATTGACATTTTTTAAACATATTCATGCATATGATGAGTGATGAGTATATGATCTCGATCATGATACCTATTCTTGGTCCCTACAAGAAGACAATAAGCTTTAAAATATATTAAAATATAATATTAAAATATATTGAAAATATATTGTTTTTGTCTGGGATGACAAACATATTCACAACTCTATAACATCCATTTCCCCCAGGGTATGTGTGCATGGAATTAGCAACATGTTTGTCTGGAATGGGACTCATTTGTGGTGAACCGGGTATTGCCAAATCTAATATTTCAAGCTATATAGAGTCTCCAGCTTTGCCCACCTAGCTTTATCCCATAGATGAATATTTAAATCCCAAATAATCTTTTTGAAAACATTTTGTTCTGTTTATCCCCCAGTGGGTTCATTTCAAGCGTAAATTTGAATGGCAACGATGTGTCATCGATATATTTCTCTCAAAGCATCGAAAACTTCGTTGTCCGCAAACATTGATGTTTCGATAGTGCTATCGATACCAGAATTATGAATTAGCCGACCATCAATTGTTTCGGTTCCCTATCGACAGTATCGAGCGGGAAAATTGAATATTGATATTGTATACATATTTCATAAAATACATTAATTCATTTCGTATTTTTAGACTGGAGGTTGAGATTTTTAAGCGCAAGATTGTTACGTTAATCAAAAAATGATGGCTCTTGTGGGGTGTTTTTTTTACGCACATGTATGTATGCAAGGTAGCTCACAAACTTGTAACGCAGCGTATTGCTGGTGGTGTTCAAGCTACCAGCTTTTAAGTTAACATAGGAGTTCATGGATTTTTACAGCGACCTAAGCTATTTGTGAACGCAGGGAAAGAATATATTTGGTTGGGACACGCAATACAAACATCACAACAGGGACATATAACTGTGCTGCAAGCCGTCTTAAGGGCGCGACATTTAAATTGGTGCAATATTTTTAAATTTAGATCGGGCTCTTTCAGACATCCGAGTATTTATAACGGGGGCAGGGCCACTGTGCCAGTGCTGCGTTCTACCAGGGGGCCGTGCATGGATCCGGTAATGCAATTATCAGACACCGGGAGGAAAACACTCGGTTTACGTGCGTACGCCCTCGACTGGCGGACCACCTCCAAGTTGACGGACTCTGTCTGGATGTGCTCTTCGCTGTCGATGGTGCTGCTGAACAGGGGCTGGAGCTCCAGAGAGCCACGGGTCTGTAGCGCCAAACATCCACTGCCTGGGATCTGTGGCTCTAAGGAGGCACTGCTCTGTAGGTTAAAGATACCACTGCTCTTCACCTGCTTCAGCAGATCACTCATTATCTGATGTCTCTCCCGCAAGAGCTTTATTTGCTCCCACAACTGTTCGTTAACAGAACTGGCCTCCAGATCGTCCTGAGGACTGTCCTGCAGACTGATCTCCTCCTGCTCCTTCTGCTCCTTCTGCTCCTTGCCTTGCCAAAACTGTTGTGCCCGCGCCCACACAACCTTCAACACCTTGAACAAGAAATATGTGAGACATATGCCGATGAGAAGGGTGCCTATCATTTCAAAGGTGAAAAAAGATGGTGAAACACTTGTCGAGGGGAATCCGCTATTCAATAGCTTATTTTCAAAACCAGGGTGTTCTAGAAAGCAGCATATGTTTAAATAGATATAGACAAGGATATATTCGGTCGGTATTCGCTCCTGCTCACCTGTGTACAGCTCCAACTTGAAGTCATAAGCGTGTTCCTGCTCCTCAATTGCATGATAATAACAGCAAATAATCCAGGCGGTGAAGGCCAACGCCAACAGGAACAGAGTATTTATTTGATCAAACATGTTTGTATTAAATTTTGTATGAGAATTGTTACGTGACTCGAACGTTTATAATATAATGGAGAATGAAATGAAATAAAAATCAAATTGAACGAGAGTCAAAAGTGGAATTTTAAAAAACGGTATGGTCACACAGGTTATGTTGTTTTTTTACTTCAGTAGGTGTTACCAGGCATTCTCCACTTAAGCATGGGCTGGCCACACTCTCCGCTAAATAAAGGAAACGTGCTGATTTTTTAAAGTTTTTTCGGCTATTTTTTGATATATCTGCTATTCAGAATGGAGATGATGGTATGTCTGGGTATAGATACTATGGGCAGGTCTTAATTAAAGTATTTCCAATGGTTAGCACGGAGCTTCGATGCTGTCCAGGCCAGCAGAGGAGTTTGGCAACGATTCGATGGTGGAGGAAATGTGGGCCGCTAAAGCTCTGGAACACGCCGAGGTTCATTTCAATGTAAGCTTCCAAAGCGATTTCCAAATGCAATTAACAATTATTACTGATTCGCCAAATCGTTCTAGCTTCTTACCAGTGTCCATCCCTCTCAGCTACGTCTGACGCCCTATGACGATCAGATCTATGAAACCTTTCGTCAGGACTTTCCCGATCTCAAAGTGGGTCTGCTCACAGATGACGTACTAAAGTCCGCTGTAGGGAAGCTAAAGTGGCGTGAATTCGCCGAAAAATTCAACAAAATGGATGACTACTCCTATGGGACCCTAATGAGAGCCGATGCCAGCAAAGAGTTTAGCCCGGACAATTCCATTTTTGTGTTTCGCGTACAGTTCCTGGCCATAGAGATAGCCCGCAATCGGGAGGGACTCAACGACGAGGTTCACGCGAAACATAAGCCTGCCAAGAAGACCACCCAAGAGGACAGGACAGAAACCCAGTGAGCCTTCAGCTACGATTAGTCTCTAAGTTTTGGATCACGCGAAAGGTAATTGTTATTCGGAATTCGAATACTTCTAGGCAATAAATGCATCTTAAGATGTTCTTGGGAATTGATTCATTTTAATTCAGAAAAAACAAAAAATAAACCCAAATTTCTCATATATGGTGGTTTTGTTTTTGTTTTAGGCTAAGGTGTATATACGTTGTACATATATATTAAATATATAGGTATATTATTATGGGTTTTCTCTCTAATTGCTAAGTATTGCCCGCACTTGGTCCATCTTCAGTCTTTCATGTGTTCTTCCCCTGCTCCCCCTATAGTCCGATGCTGTTGCTGGTCATCAGGATGAATGGAATCAGGGCCTCCATCTGCATCTGTCCCACTAGATTGGCGAAAAATAGCTCCTCCATGGCCTCGGCGTCGAGGCTGCTTAGCGGCAGCAGGCGGGCAACCAGGGAATTGAAGCGCTCCTCACCACCGACGCCGCCCTGGCGACGCAAACTGGTCAAAGCATACAACTGAACGCGCCTCACATAGCCACGCAGTTGTCGCTCCTTGCGCTGCTGCAGCAGCGAGGGATTGAAGAGCAGGATAAGTCTGAGCAGTCCAAACTCCATGTCTGTCACCTCCTGGCTCTGCAGCTCCTGGACAAAGTCGTGCAGGGCGCGAGTGAGATGGGCCATTTTGGATATCTTTAGCGGCTCTGACTTATCAATGTCCGCCAACTGGCGAATGCTCTGGATGAACTGAGCAATGATGGTGGAGGCAGACAGCTGAGCCTGGCACTGGGCCAAGGCCACGGCCATCAAAGCTGGCCAGGCGCTGCGCAGCAGCTTTACCTGGCTGTGCGAATCGAGCTGCTCGAAGACGGGCACCTTCCGCAGCGTGTGAATGGTGAGGAAGATGATACGAGATCCAGTCTCGCACACATAGTGTATATTCAGATAGGAGTGCACCAAGGTCGGCGGCTGCACATGGAAGGCGCACTGGGCATCGGTGAACAGCTCCTGATCGAAGACCGCTTCATTTATCATAAGATCGCTGCGATTGCAAAAGTCAAAGTCCAGGTCCATGTGCTCCAGCTCGGGATCGACGGCATCTTCGGTGCCACTGTCCTCGGCCTCCGAATCGCATTCGGGCTTCACACTGAGGCTTGTTCCCTGGCCCCCAATGCGCTCCAACTGATGCTGGATGGGCTGCAGCAGCTGCAGACCCTTGTTGATCACCCGCATATCCAGGGAGCTCTTGATGAGGCCCAGTGTGGCGGTGGTGGGAAGTGTCGTTGTCGGCTCCCCTGCATTAAAGTTCAGGTGCTGGGAGTTATTGTTGCTGGCACTGTTGGCCAAGAGTTGCAGGCACAAGGTGCTGCTATTGTCCATCGAGTCATCATCATCGTCGTCTACCTCTGCCTTGGGCAGGTCTGGCGAACAGCTTCCACTCTGTTGCTGCTGCTGTTGTTGTTGCTGTTGTTGCTGCTGCTGCTGTTGGGTGGCAAACACTGGAAAAGCGAGACAGAAACACCAATTAGTTTCATTGCTCACCAATTGGCGGTAGGTTTTGTTCTGGTTGGAAGAGACTCACTCAACGTCTGCGTCAGTTCGGCAAAATTCAGGCCAAACAGATTGTCATTCAGGCCGAAAGGCGTTGCTGCATTACTCGGTACGGGGGGTGTGGCCGCGGTATCGGCCTTGACAGTGTGCTGCTTGCCACGTGCCTGCTGGTAGCCAGACTTGCTGGATATATAGCTGGAGGATGTCCCTCCGCTGCCCGATGTGGAGGAGCCCCCGCCAACAGAGGCATTCAGGCTCTCTTTCCTGTCCACAATCGGTTTCCTCTCATGCTGAACGGCTGTAGAAAAGAGAGACAGAAAGAGAAAGAGAGAAAAAATAGAAATTAATTAGAGCGAGAAGTCGACTAACGGTGCAGTTGATGATGCAGTTTTCCAGCAGGGTGACTGTGTGTGTGTGTATGTGTGTGTGCGTAAGTGAGTGTGCATTGGGGGTTAGTATGTGTGCTAGTTGGGATCATCGTTTATACCCTTGCAGAGCGAGATAATTTGGACTGTGCTAATAGCTAATTGCTAATGGCTCTTGCAAGGGTATGTAGACTTTGGCCAGCCAAAGATGCGTTGGGTTATTGCTTGAGACGACGACTTAAACGAAAATTACAATCACTTCGCATGCCGCTGGCCAAGCACTTTTGCAGCCGACAGAACTGGCAACGATTCCGATGGTGCTTGGTCACCTCGCAGTTCATTGCCCCGCGACACTGATAGCCCAGCTGCTTGCGTATGGATCGCTTGAAGAAGCCCTTGCAGCCCTCGCAGCTAATGGCCCCGTAGTGGCGGCCCGAGGCACGGTCCCCGCAAACCAGACACAGCTCCACGCTGAGGGAGGCCGCCGCGGCGGCCGCAGCAGCAGCCGCTGCTCCACTGCCACTTCCAATCAAAGGCATCGCTCGGGGTTCTGTAATGGCGAGGGCAACGTTTATTATAATACTTCTCAAGGTGCCTGCACGTCGAGTCGAGTCCCCACCTTCAGCTTTAATGAATGCCTCAACCTTAACGCCTTCCATTTGCAAGCTGGCTGCTCTGCTGCTCTGTTGCTTGTTGGTATTGGTGCGATGTTAGCTATTTTTATTAGAACCCGTTTCTTCCACGCCTGTGTTTGTGCGTATGAGTGGATTTTGCTTACTTGGCTCTTGGAAAATTCTTATTGAACAGGTGCTATCACCATGTTTATATAGTACACCAAGCACTTTCGTTGGCTAAGTCGATTTAGCTAGTTAATTGTACGATTTTAGAGGCATTTTAGCCTTTCGGAAGCTGTTTTTTAATGCCCAATGGCAGCAGCACAAATATTCACCAACCTTACTCGTTTACATTTGCTCAATTTATTACAGGTATTATTACAGATTCTACAACCATCAGCTATAACGGCTATCACCATATCCTATCCAATGCAACAATAGAAAAAATTATAATGATTATGTTTACACGCAAGCGAAATCAGAAATTAAAAGAGAAAGAAACTACACGGCAACTACAGGGTAACTACAAGTTGGCTACATAATGGGAGGAAAAAGAGGGTATGGACAGTGGGCAAAACCGCCCAGAAAATGCAATGCATGCAAAGTAAAATCTATCCCTGTTGCTCAATATACCTTGGAGACAACATGGGCTTTTTGTGTTCAAGGTATATTGTCCTCACTCACGAGGTGAGGTTCGTACGAGCCTTCCAATTTACCTTGGCTGTTTTTGCCCGTTGTGCCGTACCCTTATATATTGCCCACTTAAAATTTCGACTCATTTTTTTGTTGCAGGAGAGAGTAGCAGTGTGACCGTCGAACGCTCGGAAATATACCAATATATATCATTTTAAAAATATACCGATGAAAAAACGAACTTAGCCCACTTAACGCCCCTCTATTTTAAAAAGGAGATTAAATTTAGTTTATCTGGGGTTTATCCTTTCTCTTCAGATAAAAATCTAATAAAACTCGATATATTTTACCTGAACTGCGCTGAACTCTTTAGGTTCAGAATTTTCGTGGGTATATTTCAATAGTAACTGGTTGATTAGAAATCATCTTCCTCTATTTTGATATACTGTTCAATATTACTAGCTAGATAGGACTTCTATACGTGCACGCACAAGTTTAGCCGATAAATAAATCCATTTTATACAAGACTGGTTGCTTTGAGGCACTACAGTCCATAAATTCTATAATATACTTTTTCCCAAAGGGTATATAAAATGTTGCATGAATGAACTTTGAAACGAGTTCTTCATTTACAAAAATACACTTTAATATACAGAGAAATCATTACAAAAGACTATTTTTCTTTACATATATATAACATAAAACATAAGACTCCCTAGTTGTGAAAAAATATTAATTTATGTGGTTTTTTTTTTTGGTCTTAAAAACGATTAGGCCACAAATCACTTACACAAATATTCAGGCTGCATGGAGTGGTAGGGGGGCGGATGGATAAATGGATGAGGGAATGGAACCCAAAATGGAGAACAACAAGCGGGGCTAAGCTCACAGGCAGGCACGCACACGCTTACAACTATCATGGTCTATGCCCACAAACTACAGTCTATTTATTCTTTAAGCCCATTGCACGTTTGGTTGCTCGTCCCAGGAAGATGCCCGTCAGAAAGATCAGGCCCGTGACGCTCATCAATATCACAAGGAAGAATTTGCGGGCCGGCGACGCGACCACTTGCTGCACTAGCTGTTGCATGTCCTCCGGCGGCAGCGCCAGCGTATCGTCCGCATTGTGGAACATTTCGATGCGTCGCTGCAGCTTCTCGCGGCAGTCTGTGTCCAAGGAGTTGGGCGTATCCTTCAGCAGCGTGCGCAGGCAATTTAGCTCTTTGGAATGGATATCATTAGAGAATGATAGTTTATCTGGCACACGCCCTGTACTCTACTCACTGCGTCCGTTGCCGCTGGAGACCTTGGAGCAATATCTCAGCAGATCCACTGTGCACGCAGTCTCCAGTATGGGATCCACATGAATATCGGCCTTGGCCTCGGCTATAAGGGTGGCCACCTCCATCTGGCACTGCCTGTTGATGATCTGCTTCTGCAGGAAGGCCGTCTTCAGGCACTCGGCCACCTGGCCGTGCTCATCAGCATCCATGTTGGCTTTGCACAGCTCCTGGATCTCCGATTTGCAAAACACCTGGAGCAATGGATTCAGCTTGTAATTGAGCGCTTGCTCCTGCAGGATCTTGATCATCTCCTGGGCGCAGGGCTCATCCAGCGCCGATTGACGAAACTTATCTTTCAGGCAATGGATGACCTATGAAAATAAACAAAAGAATTACCCCAATTTGAGAATAGTTCGCACATTTAGAGCCATCAATTAGCGTATAATCGTGGAGTGCTTTCAATTGAAAGGGTCTGATTAGGCAAGACACAGATAAAGAGTCCATTACTGTTGCCACTCCAAGTGATCACGTAACTTAGATTTAAGCTAAACTACTAAAAGCGCTGTACTCGCGATATTCGACTATACGATACCCGCTACTCAGGTTCATTGTACTTTTAATAAGACGCGTAACGTACTACTAGTACGTATCTATCAAAAAGATAAGAGACGGCTGTAGGTCACAGGTTCACGTTATCTACTATCAAAGATTATACAATTACCAAGATGTTACATGAGGCAGCAAAAATCTGATCTTCGGCGGTGTTGACAGGGGGCTCGTTCGGAGGTTCAATGCTCATTCTTCACATATGTGACACATCTCTGACCCGCTGCATACTTGGCGTAGTCAATGCCTTGGTTAACTAAGTCGGTCCCCAGAAACTAAGAAAAGAGAATACCTCGAAACTTTTAATGGAATTTGTTCCCTATTGAAATTGTTTGAAATTTGATACTCTTTTCTACCAACAACACTTGTTGAACATGTGTAAATGTATAACAATAGTAGAACAATTAACGAAGGGAATGATCTGTTCAACCCGGATGCTTATGCGGTCGAACAAACTTCACAATTACGGCTCATAATAGACTGTAAGGAAAGTCAGTTTAGTGGGCTCGTCACTGCCCGAGGGGGTATCTGCACTCGCTGGTTGCCTCGTGAGGCTTCGTTTCCGTCTCGTTTGTGGGTCGTCTCGGTTGAGCCGAGTCCACATCAGTCCCCCATCACAGTCCATTCTGATGCGTAGCCGCGGCGTATACGTGATGTTAACATTCTGCGGATTAGTGAGCGCTGCACTGGCCGGTTGGCTGCTGGTCTCCCTTGTGGGTGCACAAGGGGGGGCTGAAGAGTCCACAGCGGTGGTGACCGTTGAATTGGCCAACGGGCAGGGCAAGGTGCTGGGCAATTTCGATGCGACGGCTTTGACAGATCAGAGATTTATGCAATTCCGCGGCATTCCATTTGCGGAGTCACCGGCGGGGGATCTGCGCTTTCGGGTGAGTCAAAAACAGTCTTTGGACTGTCGCCCGAGTGGCCTGCCCTCCAGTTCAGCCAAGTCATATTGACTATTAAGACTTGATAGAGGCAAGAGATAAGGCTAATGCCTAATATGACGTGGTGCTGTTAATGATTACTGTTCCCCTCATCCGACTGATAGCCACCTGTTCCGCGCTCGAGCTGGTCGCCCCATACCGCCAGTGCCCTCCACTTTGCGCAACGCTGTCCCGTGATAACGCACTTGGATGGCCAGACGTCCGATGCTAAGACGGAGGACTGTCTCAATGTTTCCGTGTACACCAAAAATGTGAGTAAGATGACAGAAATGACGCCTAGGAATCGGCTGATGTCTTTCCCCTCTTTTTTCAGCTGACAGCCGGACAGCCAGTGATGTTCTACATCTACGGCGGCGGCTACTACAACGGTTCTGCCGAGGATCATCCTCCCCACTACTTGCTGGAGAAGGATGTGGTCCTGGTAGTGCCTCAGTACCGAGTGGGAGCCCTGGGCTGGCTGAGCACCTTCACGGAGGATATGCCCGGCAATGCGCCCATTGCGGATATCCTATTGGCCCTCCAGTGGGTGCAGACACATATCTCTCTGTTCGGTGGGGACCCACAGCAGGTGACCATCTTTGGCCAGAGCGCTGGCTCTGGGGTGGCCAGTGCCCTGCTGTTGAGTCCCCGCACCGAAGAGCATCTCTTCAAACGAGCCATTGTCCAGTCGGGTTCGATCTTCGCCCGGTGGGCCATCAATAGCGATCCCCGTGCCCAGGCCACACGCATCTGTGAGAAACTGCTCTGCTCCGGATGCGAACAGGAGGATCGGCTATGGGTTTGTTTGCGCAACGCTTCGGTCGCGAGCATCCTAAGGGCCACCCAGGAGGAGTCGTTCTCTCCAGTTGTGGGCGATTTACTGGGAATCCTGCCCCAGCATCCCAGTGAGCTGGTGAAAACCTACCAGCGGCAGATTCCACTGCTCACTGGCTTCACGGAACACGATGGCTCCTTCATCCTGGCCAGTGGGTAGCGCACATATAGTATGTAGTACATGGATGTAGAGATCAAGCTAATGAATCGCTTTTGTAGGCTACTACGATATGATTGCCGCAAAGCTTCCAAATGTGAGTGCCCTAACGGTGCGCGGGTTCTCCGCGGGACTCATGGGAATGGCCAATGATAGGACCGGACTCACGGACAACCTGCTGTACCGTTTGCTCTTCACACCAGAGCTCCTCAACAGTCACGATCACAAGGGTGCGCTGCCCGCCTACTTCGATGTGAGTCAGATCTACAAGAAAAACCTTTCAACCTTTCAGCCGAATGATTTTCACATTACCCTCCTCCGTAAACAGCTTACGTCGGCCTACATGAAGTCGCCAGTGATAGCGCTGGCCACGAAACTCTACGCACAGCAGCCCTCGGCTCCCGTCTACGTGTACAGCTTCGAGTACGAGGGAAAGTACACCCGGTTTGGCTATGAGTTCGGCAACGACCACTACCCCTTCAATGGGGGAGTGCACCATTCCAATGAGAATCTGTATCTGTTCGCCACACATCCCCTGGTGGGGCAGGACTCGCGTATGTCCCAGAAAATGGTCGAATTGTGGACTTCGTTTGCCATCGATGGCAGGCCCAAGGAACTGCGACCCCTGTCTAGCCCCAGTGGACCCTACAATCGGCTGGCTCTGAACATAGCGACAGGCGAGGATCTGCTGGAGACTCTCACGTCGGCCATCGATGATCCCGACAATGGGAGGCTGCAGCGTGAGAATGTGGACTTTTAAGGTGGGTTACTTGGGAATTATAAATTAGATGGGAGAACGGAAAGGCAAGACGGCTACTTTTCCCATTTCTGGGTATAATACTTATCAAAGCGTGCTAAATTTAGTGGAACGGTAGATAAGGGCTATATATACTCGTAGTAATTTTCCTAAATAGAGCGCTATATCTTAGAACCTGTGCCCCACAGCTTTTTTTTCATGACTGGCGCGAGCAAAGGTCATTATTCCAATGGTCAATAATTCGGTGAGTATCTTTCATAGATAGAGATCCGGGAGATGGATAAAGACGTGAAACACTCACCTTTCCATTGAGCTCCTCGTTGGGCAACGCACTGGCCACAATATGGGAGCAGTAGCTATCAATGTTCTTGCCACAGGCACTCTGCAGCGAGGGATTAAAGCGGAAATCCGTGTTCTGTTCGATCATGCGATTGACCACAACCAGATGGCAGCGCTGGTCGAACTGCGTGTCATCCTTGTAGGTCTTGAGGCAGTCCAGGAGCTTCGCGGAGTCCGTGCTCGGGCAGAACTTGTAGATCATTTCCTTGCACGTGTTGAGGAGCGTGTAGTCGGTGCCGCTGTCGCCCAGCTCTGATTTCTTGATCATGAATATGGCGTGATGGCAGGTCTTGCCCAAGCTGGGGGTCTTCTTGATAAGGCACTCCAAGGCCTGCAATAGAAGAGATGTCGAAAGCAATCAGAGCCTGCTCTGGGGCTGAACTTCGTGTGGCTTGGACGGTGGGGTGCCGGTGAGTGTGTGTTAATAGATTGTGGATAGATTAAGGATGGTTAAGAGAACTTGCATTTTTATTCACCTGACCGGGACCCTTTTGGTCCCCACAGAACTCTTCCAGTTCCCGTTTGCAGGCATTCGCTAGCTTCGGATCCAGCTGGATGCTCTCCCTCTGCTGATACAGCTGCGACTTCACCTGATGGCGGCACTCCTTGGGTATCTGGTGGCGCTGCGCCTTGATTGTATCGTTGCGCATCACCTCACTGAGGCAGCCGACCACATCGTTCTTGGTGATGCTGGAGGAGCAGAAGCGCTGAACAAATGGACGGCAGGCCTCCTTGAATTTGGTCGTGAAATGAAAGTTCTTCAGCGAGATTATCTGAAAGTGTTCGATGGCGGCACGGCAGCGCAGATCTTTGCGCAGATCGGCGTCGTTTTTGTGCGCTATAAGGCAGTCCATCATGTCGCCTATGCGAGAGGATCGGAACTCAATCAGATGCAAAAAGGGTTTCGATTCGTTCCAGCTTACCATTATCCTTGCCGCTCTTGAGAATGGCCGAGCAGTGCTGCTGCATGGCCTCGCCGCAGACGTTCATTATGACGGGGTTCAGTTCGACATGAGCTGCTTCCTCCTCGGTGTATTTGACCACAACCGTTTTGCACTCCGGCTGCAGCTGGTCCATGTTCTTCTGCAGGCACTCCATTTCGCTGCCCTTCTCCACGCACTCCGCACAGAAGAGCGAAAGATCGTTCAGGCAATAGTCCTCCACCTCGGGTATGAGGTCCATGGACATGGCTCGCTGGCGCATCACCCGCTTGACCTCCTTGAAGCAGTCCTTCCGCAGCGTCTGCTGCTCGTCCTCGCTGAAGGCCATGCGATGCAGACAGGGCAGTATCATAGGGCCGCGCTCCGGATCCATTTGCACGTTCTGTACATCGTCCCACTGCCGCTTGGCCCGGCAATACTTGACGGCATCGTCGCGGCAGTGCTTGTACAGCTGCGGATCCAGCTTAAAGTCGCGCGCCACAAAGTATTCGATGATGAGAAGGGCCTGCTCGCACTCCGGCAGCATCGAGGGAGTGCCGATGCGTTCGACGAGGCATGTCATGACCCGGGCTTCTCCACCCTCCACATCCTTGCAGGCCACGTCCACCACCGGCTTGCAGGCACGCCTCAGCACGGGGTCCACACGCCAATCCTCGCCGGCATCGCTGACCTTGATCAAAGTCTCCAATGCGCGCTGACATTGGGCCGTGACGCGCCTCTGCGGCCGCCTGGCCTTCACATGCTCCAGCAGGCAGTGGATAATCTCTCCGCCAGTGCCGGACAGGCCATTCACCAGCTGGGCCTTGTGCTCTTCCGGGCAGAACTTGGGTATGTCATCGGCACAGTCACTCAGCAGCTCCGGCGACAGCTGGTAGTCTGTCATCAGCATGCGGCGGTGGTCGGTCAGCTCCACCAGACAGGAAGGCGCGAGCTTGGTGCCGTTCTTCGATACAGTCTCCAGACAAAGCAGAATCTGGGCCAGTCGCACATGCTTATCTTCGGATACACCGCGGCGACAGTGATACAGCTTGATGTCATCCTTGCAGGCCTTGGCCAGGCCGTGCGAGACGCGGTAGTCGCGGCCCATCTGTTGATCCCGCTTTGAGATCTGCGACGCGCAGTTAGCCGTCATCGATGGATGGCTCTTGTGCCGCACCAGGCACTTGTACGCTCCCGGCGTTCCGGATTGCTCCTAAATAAAATGTGTTACTGAGGCTCCGATCAAAACAAACAGAATTCCCCCTCACCTGTGAACAGAGCGAAGCGAGGTCCTCCGAGCAGATCCTGAACAATTCGAGCATTCCGCGCTGCAGTTCGATGGCATTCATGGCGGACATGCAAGTGGGCTCAATGGTGGACTTCTGAGCAGTCGACCGGAGGCACTGCACCGTTCCAAGCTGGGACAGAAGCGACGGCAGGTGCTCGACATTCAGGCGGCCGCATTTGTGGTGCTCCACGAGGCTGCTGCAGGCCACGTAGAACTCATCCACGTTGGTGTAGTCGTGGCCCAGAGCATTGTAGGCACTCCGGAGATGCTGCTGGCACGTGTTGCTCTGCGAGAGCTGCAGGCGCTGCTCCTCCAGGCAGTTCCACATGTACACAGAGTTCAGGCAGGTCTCGAGCTTTGCCCGCTCCTCTGGGCAGTATGTGGGCAGGAGTGTGTTTTCAATCCATGCGGGAAGCTGCAGCTGCCGCTGCTGCATCCAAAGGGCGTGCTGGCAGGTTTCGGGAAGAGCCTCCAGTTGGCTGGAACTGAACGTGAGGGCACACTCCAGCATGGACAGATTGTCGGTGGACTTCTGGTGGGTGCAGAATTTCTTCAAATCCTGGCAATCTGGCAAATCGATGATGCTGTGCATTTCCCTGGCCCCCGCATTCTTATTGTCCACGTCAATGGCGACGCGGCGATGGCGGGACGAATCGCCGGCTGCTGCTACTGCCGCCGCCAACAGCACCAGTAGCAAGTGTTTCATTTTGCGTTTATTTGTATCTGGAAGATCTGTCTTTGGCGCTTAACGACTGGTCATCGAAACTGGTCGACTGGCAAGTTGCTTGCGTAAGCTAACGAAGCGACTCTATGTGCAATATTCAGCAATTCGACGCGCTGCTGCTCTTCGCAATGGCATGAAATATCTTGTAGAGTTCTTAGGTCCACAACAACAAAAACAAACAGAAGGCCGGTTGGAAATGCTCTCACTTCTTGATCATATTTCAAAAAAACCTTTGGGTCGGGCTAATGTCCACTTTTATGAATTAAACAGCCTGTGCAAACTGTTGATTCAGCATTTTTAACGCTAATATCAAACTTTTTGCAACAAATTCACTTGTGACCGATGACCAGAATAACTATCGGCTGGACAGCGATTCATCGATATCATTTAAACAAAGTAAAAATTATGTAAATTATAGCATGAGTATTAGTTAAAAGAAATAAATTGCACTTTAATTAGATTCCCCTAGTAAAGCTATTATATTTTGGCATACAAAATGTAATCTAAATAATTATTCTGCAATCGATTACTAAGCTGCAGTTATTTTCGCCCATCACTAGCCTATGAATCGCTCTGTCTGCTGCAAAAAACTAAAGAAAATTTTCCCATCGGGTCAAATCCTCAACCAACACTCACTGGGTACATTCTTTTGAAGTGCTTTAACCCACAACTACGGCTTCAAAGTGGCAATCGTCGAGCGCTAAGGAGGCAACCGAACGCACACCGCTCATGGACGGCCATGTCAATGCCTCGTCCTCGTCAAGGAGTGGCGCTGGCGCTGATGGTAGTGGCCTGAGCGGCGCAGCAGAGCGTTTGGAGCGTCCTCCAAAGCGAACACAACAAAGGGGCAATTATGGCTCCAATAATCAGGATCAAACAGATGCGGTAGGTTAATCATACGATTCTGTGGGCGGTTCAGATGACTTGATTCTTGTGATTCTTTGCCAGGCTGTACTTGCCGTCCCCAGTGTGGCGGTAAGGGGCTCTTCGGCTTCTCGACCATCAAGATTAAGTGGCGGCGGCGGCGGTGGCGGTGGCGCCGGACCTCCCCCAAATGAAACAGAAGAGGATCAGGGCTTGAAATACGGCGCCCAGCATGTCATCAAACTGTTTGTGCCCGTCTCCTTGTGCATGCTGTTGGTGGTGGCCACAATCAACTCGATCAGCTTCTACTCCAGCACTGATGTCTATCTGTAAGACAGAGAGAGATATTTGTAGATGAGATTCGTCACTAATCCAATTGTTAATTGCAGTCTGTACACTCCGTTCCATGAGCTCTCGCCGGAGCCCAGTGTCAAATTCTGGAATGCTCTGGCCAATTCATTGATTCTGATGAGCGTGGTGGTTGTGATGACTATTCTATTGATAGTCCTCTATAAGAAGCGTTGCTACCGCATCATCCATGGTTGGTTAATTCTCTCTTCGTTCATGCTCCTGTTCATTTTCACGTACTTATACTTGGAGTAAGTATAGCCGATCTCTTCAATTTGGTGCAATCTAATTCTATGGCATCTATGGCTTTTAGGGAGCTCCTGCGCGCTTACAACGTACCCATGGACTACCCCACTGCCCTGCTCTTTATGTGGAACTTTGGTGTGGCTGGAATGATGTCCATACATTGGCAGGGACCTTTGCGTCTGCAACAGGGATACCTCATATTCGTTGCAGCCCTCATGGCACTGGTCTTTATTAAATATCTCCCAGAGTGGACTGCCTGGGCTGTCTTGGCCGCAATTTCTATTTGGGGTGAAGATAAATGCGGGTTTGGCATACATTTTTTTTACTAAACCGATTCATGTGTTGACAGATCTCATAGCTGTCCTTACACCAAGAGGACCGCTGCGCATATTAGTGGAAACTGCTCAGGAACGAAATGAGCAAATTTTCCCCGCTCTGATCTACTCATGTAAGGACTCTTATCAGCCAGCTGCAGATCATTCGAATTATAGAATTCTTCCATTTGTTCAGCCACTGTTATTTATACGCTTATGGGCACACATTATACACCGCAACAATCGGCGGAGCCCGCAGTCACTTCATCGCCCTCGTCGAGCAACTCGACTACAACTACGAGAGCCACACAAAACTCTCTGGCATCCCCAGAGGCAGCTGTGGCCAGCAGCAGCTCCCGCTCAGGTAATACTCGAACACATCCTCACCAGAATCAGCGGGATGATAGCAACGTAATGGCAGCTGAAGGTATGCCACTTGTGACTTTTAAAAGCAATTTGCGCGGAAACGGTACATATGCATTATATTTTTTATGATTTAATTTACTTCTCCCATGTGTACAACGCTTCTTATTGGCCTATCTGTGTGTGTTTGATCTTATAAGTACTCGTATTTCTCTTATGTCTTGTTTCGTTGTGGGTATATGGTATAAGGTGCTGCTAGTAGAACATTACTCTATTTTGAGATGTATACATATCGTATGGAGCTGTAAATATGCTCCCCAATATTTAACACTTATGCTCTTACTTCCAGCTGAGGCAGCAGGCTTCACCCAGGAATGGTCTGACAACCTCAATGATCGCGTGGCACGTCGTCAGATTGAAGTTCAGAGTACACAGAGCGGCAATGCCCAACGTTCCAACGAGTATCGTACTGTCACAGCACCAGATCAGGCCCCAGCAGATGCCCAGGAGGAGCGTAAGTTTAACCGGGGTGTTTCCTGCGGCCATTAGAAATTAATAAGGAATTTGATTCTCAGGTGGCATCAAATTGGGGCTCGGCGACTTCATCTTCTACTCGGTATTAGTGGGTAAAGCCTCCAGTTATGGCGACTGGACCACAACGATTGCATGCTTTGTGGCCATCTTGATTGGACTTTGTCTCACGCTGCTACTCCTGGCCGTTTGGCGCAAGGCTTTGCCAGCCCTGCCCATTTCCATCACCTTTGGCTTGATATTCTGCTTTGCCACGAGCGCTGTGGTTAAGCCGTTCATGGAGAACCTGTCGGCCAAGCAGGTGTTTATATAAGAAAGAGACATACAAGAATTTAGTGGACAAGGACAAGTCGATGTCCTTCTTATCATAGTCTAAAAAAGCTTTTTAAAATCAAATCTTTATTAACAAAATGCATAGTAACACAAATAACTATTTCTTGCGCCTCATTATTGTTTTGTCTACAACATTAATTAGCCAACCGGGTTCCAGGCCATAGAACACTTGCCTCGGATCCTTGGTGGCTGAGAGCATCTCATAGGCAGAGTCGTCTTCAATGCGGGGCAGTTGATAGCCGTATTTCTGTGCCAGCACCAGTCGATCCTTGCTGATCTCCTCGGGATTTGCCAAATATCCACGATTCTTGGCATCTGTGTAGTAGTCCACGGCGTCCTGAGGCGGCATCATACGATAAGGAATCGGGACACCCTTCTCGAACCACTTTTTCGCATTGGCGAGCATGTGGAGGCTCCGAGGATCGTAGTAGGCTGTACGAATGACACCCCCGTTGCGCTCGATGGCTGCAATTACCGCCTCATTTGCATGCTGTACCTCAATATTGATCTTGGCCTTGAAGTTGTCCAATCCTTCGTCGGTCAGCTGGAATCCATATTCCATTTCGGCAGGCTTCAGCTTCAACAAACCGGAGTTGCACAGCGTACTTATATCTACGGGCTGGCTGATATCTATTCGGTTCGTATCAATCAGCACCTGCAGCTGCAGTAGGGAGATCGGTGGGTACTGGCGCTTCATGTGGTGGCCCTTGTAATACGGCTCATAGGGAAACCGCAAGTAGAAGGGCTGATTACCCGTCTCATAGCCCAAACGCATAAAGTTCTGGCGTTGTCCGGAGCCCTTGTTGCCAGCTCCATGCTTATCACCGCCGTGCTGCGCCCGCCCGCGCTTGTCCTGCAGAGGATTGAATGGATCGGGTATGTCAAAAGTTGTTATTCAACCGGTCAGGCAAAGCACTCACGTTCTGTTTGGAGTTGGGATTTGGTCGCAGGTTTCCAATTTGCACGCGCGGCAACGTTCGCAACAGCTTCAAAGCCTTGTCCGAGGTTTCCCGCAAGTGTGCCATGCTGAAAAGCTCGGTTTCTTTAATAAATTTAAGTTTCTCGGGCTGAAAAATAAAATCTAACACGATTTTAGCTAAATCGACTATCGATACTCCAATCAGCTGGTATCATATCGATATCATCTGAATTTTTCCAGCACTGTCGAATGCCATTATAGAGTGCTGGACAACTAACTATCGTAGCTTGAAAAAGATAATTTAATACATTTCTACAAATAAATAAACTAAAATATAGTATAGGTAATCATTTCTTAACGACGCCAAAATGACTTGTGGAGCATGTCGTGGGCGCAAAGACAAAGGTATAAAGTGTCTCATAGCAGCGCTGGATACGATTAAAGAGCACGCCTTAAGTAAGTTAAAGTACATTTTTTTGGGAATATAATTAGAAAGGTTTTCCATATAGTGATGCAACATGAGGCGGAGGAGAAGGACAAGACTATTGGAAGCCTGCAAGCTCAAAATGAAAAGCTGCACAGGGCTGTGGATCTCCTAAAAGAACGTCAGGAATCGCTGGCCGTTCTCCATGACGACAAGCGACGTAAAGTGTCGCCCAAGAAGTCCAAGGAAGATATTTCACCGCTTCCGCAAAGTCAGAGTTCGCTGAACATGAATATAGCACTCAACAGCATAGAGCTCTCTGATGAAGACACAGAAGAGCAGGAAGACGAAAGCATAGCGGAAACCGAGGCTCCATCCATTGGCAGTCCTCGCAAGCTCAGGCCACATCATCGCAAGCCTGATGTTAGGAATTTAGAGAATGTACAGCCCAATAACGTGACCAGTGTGAGCCAAAGCTGGCTCCGGAAGACACCCAAGAATATCGGAATGATGACCAAACTGTCATTGACGCACAGAGGTAGCAGCCTGCAATTTAAACAGACTCGTCTCAAATTCGATGGCAACAAGGCAAGTGGCAGCGAAAAAGATGTGATAGAAGAAAGTCCCAACCCAAGCCCAGGATCGAAACGTGCCCCGGCGTCTCGCTCGTTGCTGCAAAGGTATTTATCGAATAAACCCGTGTCTTTCCCTGTGTAATATCTAACGCCAAGCTTGCAGAGCCGACATAGGCAACGCCTTAAACGAAGACAACTTTGTCTTGAGCAGGAGCAACAGTGTCAACATCAAAAACACCGACCCTAGCTTTCACATGGACGTAGAAAAGTTCATTGGGATCGACAGTCTGCCTGACGTCAGCCTCGAACTACCCGTAATGCCGCCACCTGCTACACCTCCGCACCTGAAGATAGACAACTCAAGCGAGAGCGTAGTCATACTCACTCCTGCCACACAGGACATAATCTTCGTGAATGATAGCAGCGAAGACATAAAAAAAATCGGCACAATGGATGTTCTAGCGGAGATTATGAAAGAGGACGACGATGCCTGTTCGTCTGCCTTACTGCAGTACGAGAAGATAATGATTGACCAACAGAAACACGTTCAACCCAATCCACAGAAAGTTCCGACTGCTCTAGCACCAGTCGGAGCCATAAAAGATGAGCCAATAACACAGCCAAACGAAGATCACGGCAATGAATCAACGAGACTTTCTGAAGATATTGAAAAATATATGATGGAGGAAGACGACAGCAAGGAATCTGACGACGAGATTCCACGACCCATTATGGTAAAGGAGGAACCTGAATTGACACTCAAAGAGCGGCTTAACATTGAATGCGAGGAGTGCGAAAAGGTGAGTGCCCCAAAACACAGTTCCATTTGGTGTACAGCATGTAAAGCCGCCTTTCCGTTTCTAGTTTATCAACTTCATGGGCTCCAACCTGAATGATGAAAAGATCCAACTCTATTTGAGCAAATGTAAACACAACAATGAGCGAACTGGGTCGCCGCCAGGCTTCTGGAATCCCCACATGGTTTCCTTTGCCGAAGACGATCCACGCAATGAGGTGTTGATTGACACTCGCTTTAGAGACCAGCGATAAAATAAAAATAACATCGGATGCCATTCCATTGAATTACCTGGATAATTCAATATATTTATAATTTGATATTATTATACATAATTTACAAATTGCCGCGCTTGGCCTGCTCAATCTCGATGGCCGTGAACAGGGACTTGAAGTTGCCGGCGCCAAAGCCCTGAAACGATTGTGTTAGGAATAAAGTGTTCTTAGAATCAGTAAAGCAATCATCTTACATTGTGATTGTGGCGTTGAATCACTTCGAGGAAGAGAGTGGGCCTATCCTGGCAGTTCTTCGTGAAGATCTGCAGAAGGTATCCGTTCTCATCAAAGTCAATTAAAATATTCAATTTCTGTAGTATTTCCATGTCCTCCTTGATTGTGGTGCGACTGTGCGAAAGCTGCTCCTGCAGGATCTCGTAGTAGGAGGCCGGTATGGCCAGAAACTCGGTGCCACGCGCCTTCAGATTGCTAACCGCCTGGATAATGTCATCCGTATTGAGGGCAATGTGCTGCACACCTGCGCCGCCATAGTACTCCACATACTCCTGAATCTGGGACTTCTTCTTGCCATTGGCCGGCTCATTGATGGGCATTTTCACGGTCTCCTCGTAGTTGGCCATCACAATGGAGCGCAGAGCCGAGTACTCGGTGTGGATTTGCGAATCGTCCACAGACCAGAATCGATGGAACTGCAAAATCCTCTCGTACCAAGAGGCCACGCTCTCCATCTGAAGGTCGGGCTGATTACCGACCACATGGTCGATAAAGTTCAGCTTGGTCGCTGGCAAGTTCTTGGACACAGCATCCTGAGGGGAACGCTGGAAGCCGGGCAGAAAGTCCCCCGCATAGCCCTTGCGTTCCACGAAGGTGTGAGTGGTGTCCCCATACTAAATGACGAGTATTAATGCGAGGAACTGTCTTTGGTTATCAGCTTGCTCCACCTACCGTCTTGATGGTGGCAAATCTCACGAATCCATTGTCATCGCTCTCCTCCCAGATGTCGCGCACCACCTCGGCACCTCTGGACACGGCCAGGGTAAATATTGCATTCAAATCCTCCACTTCGAAGGCTACATCTTTGACGCCATCCCCATGGCGCATCAAGTGCAGGCCATGCTCGCGATCGTCCGGCGTATAGGCCGAGACGAACACAAAGACGATCTTGTTCTGGCGCACAGCATGCTTGGCAAAGCGTCGCTCCCCGGTCTCCAATCCCTGATAGCCAAGTGGTTCAAAGCCCAGACGGGTGGTATAGTAGCTGGCCGCCTGCTTGGCGTTACCAACGTAAAACGTTAAGTGATCAAAGCTTAGGAATTTGCCGGCTTCAGGCTGGACAGAGTACAGGAACAGTTACAATCTTGTGATTTATGTAGTGAATTTTCATTAGATCTTACTTTGGTTCCTTTGTCAGTATAGCTGGTCTATTAGCACAGCGGAAATAGAATGGAAAAAATAGGTTAGGGATCTACAATATTAAAGATAGATGGGTCATCGTCATCACAACATAACTTTCACGGTGTACTGATGTTTAATTCAACAGAGATTTCAAATATTCGTGAAAGAATCAGCCAAAATATTTCACGCACAACCACGTTGGTTCTTTTCTTATGGAACACTTTTCACATTTACCATTATCACTCAGACTCAATTTATGCAAATCCTCTCCTCACACGCGATAAAGATTTCTACGTTCCGTTGATCTTACACGATCTACAAGTTGATTATGGCCTGAGCTGTGGCAAATCGGAGCTTTATATAGGGCCCCAGCCTCCACCAAGTTGATCAGGTGAAAATCCTGTACTAATTTAAATAAGAGCCAAACTAGTATTTTGTTTATTTCATTCCGATGCTATATATATCGGAATATCTTAAGTATCTGGCTGTTGTTGGTCTTGTTGTTGTCATTGCTGTTTGCATATTTTAAGCGGAGATTGCAGAAATTTGTTTACTAGAACAGGTGGCGATATTTTCCACAATACTGATACTGAATTTATGCAATCAACAAACATGAATTGCGCTTTGCCCAAGTGGGACAGACAGGCCTCCTCCAAATTTCTTCTTATCAAAGCGGCCTTACAAAGGTTCTCCGAAGCCAAAAATTTCACTTCCTTTAACCCGTTATATGCACAAAGACATACATATCTCAACTCATTATGCAAAATGTGCTAGAATACCCTTAAATATTCATGAGACTGCCGGGCCGGCAGTCGAGTTCTGTGCGGAGATCCACACGCCGCAGCACAGTCCACAGTTGCCAAGTCGCATTGAACTTGATTCCAGTTGCGAGCCCCCAAAAAGTAACAATACATGGTTGAACAGAGTGCTAATGCCATCCGGAGCTATTATTGTTATTGTTCCAGGGGATAATGTATATCACTATGGGAGTTGTTTTGCATTAGAATTGCTTTGAAGTGCTCTGAAAATAAGCTACGAAAACTGGTTACCCAAGAGCCAAGACAGTTGTTTGTTGTTGTTTTGCTTTGCCTTGGCACACGTTGGCCATAATTCATTTACTTTGTTTAGTTATTGCCGCAAATTGATTATTAATTGTGGGCTTAAGATGATTTCGATTTTTTCATTGTTCGGTGACCATCTGATTGAGTTATACTAAATATGTATCTCTTTATGTCTATAAATGGATTTAGAGAAGATCTTAGCTACTTCATTCTGCTTCGTCTTCGAAATTGCCTTAAGGATGGCTCATGCTCAACTCTATTGGTATTTGAGATAGGGCAGTTTCTCTTTATCATTTTGACTGACGACTGATGTCAGGTGTTTGGCAACCATTCTACACACACATAAATTAAACGGTTCCCACTCCCGTAGCTTCGATTTATGCTTTCTGAGGGCTGCTCTAAAAATACTAGAGCACATGGCGTATGAGCAATTCAGGCAGCTAAGCATTCATGATTAGCCCTAGACAAAGTCGCCCCAGCAGCTGGCTGGCTGGCAACGAGCTAATGATGAACTGACAGTCCCCAAAAGAGACAGGGGGACTGCAAAGGTGGGGTGAGGAGCATGATATGGTCTAGTGCCCCATTGGCAGGAAGCCAAATCGATGCTTGACATTTATTATGATTGGCTTATTAGGGCGCAGCGGAGGCGATAACCCGCTAACATTTGTAGGGGGGAGGTTGTACACTTGTCGCTTGATGATTGTGCCAGATGTGGCACAGTCCATTAAATAATATGGTTATTGAATTGATATAACCATGGACTGAGCTGGACTGAGTGGAGTCTTTCTAAATCTTTCTAAAGGATCCCTAGACCATATTCGTGCTGGGAAAGTTCGACTGTATATCATATTACCATCACTCTGTCCACTTAATGAACTCAAATGCCCTCATTTCTTAGCTCCGAGTAGTGTTGGTTCCTCCTAGTACACCTGTCACAACCTGAGTTCCATTAGTCATAGAATCTTACCCACACCAGTCCTATCCCAACAAAATGTACAACCCCCGCTCCTGCATCTTCCCCGCAAGGAGGGCATCCACCAGTCTCCCACCGGACTTGCCATTAGCTAAACAAACTTTTGTCCTTGGCGAAACAACGGTGGTTCGTTCTCTGCGCTCCTCGGGTTTGCTCTCGGGTTGCTCGGCTCTGATGTGGGAAGCCTGTTGCATTGCTGGCTGGGAGAGGAGGATTGTATTTCCAAGGCGCGCTCTCTCTCTCTCTGCACCGTTGGTCTGGCTTCCACTCTCCCTTTGTTTCGCTGGCTCGCCACGCAGAGAGCTGAACGAGGACAGCGTTGCCAGCAGGAAAAAGTTTGCGTCTGCTTAGGGGTTGCGTTGCGTGTGGAAGGGCTTATGTACGTTCGGGTCTGGTGGTGACGCCTGGGCGGGCAAAGGACACGGCACGGCAGACAGGAGAACGATATGAGTTTCTATTGTTGTTGCCATAGCCGCAAGCTGTCGCCGGTCTACGTCACGCTTTCCATCCTTCCTTCAGTCGCGTTTAATGCGCTTCCAAAACAACAGCCCCAGACACAGGCACCAGGCACCAGGCACCAAGCACCAGGCACAATCAGACTCTCGGCTAAAAAACCAAATCACAAATCTGTTTGTTCAACTTAAGTGGGTAACAACTACCAAATTATTCATGTGTATTGCTATAATTCTATTAAAAAACGAACGAAACGAAAAAAAACCCCCCCCTCCGAACGTACTTGAACTGTCGCTGGTTTTGTGTATAAATCTAAAAAAATCATTTGTCGCCATCTCTATTTTTTCGCCCCAAACCACGTTTTTGTTGTGTTGCTTCTGTGGAAATTTATGTTAAACTTTTTTCTAAATATTGACAAATTTGTTCGTCTCGCTATGCGATTAAAATCTTTATGCTAAAAAACGATCCAAAAACACCAAATCGCTGGCCCCGAACTGACAAGCGAAAACCCCCTGCCCAGAGCAAGACAAGAGACTTTTAAAAATTACAACATAAATTATACCGAAGAAAATATACACACACTGAACGGAATTTCTAGTTGGAGAATTAAAAATAGTTTATAGATGATATTTTTGCGATTTTGTTGATTGATTGTTTGGTGTGGAAATGATCATAAATCTGCAGTGGAAGTGTGCCGTTCGGTGAAGCTTGAAAGCCGCTTGAACACCAGTGCTCCATAAACTGTGCAGCGTTTTAGAGGTACTGCTGGAACTAGTTTTATGCTTGACGCGGCAAAAGGACAAAGTGTATTAATTCCCAGAGCAGAGAGAGAGAGAGAGAGAGCAAAACGAAAAGGGCATTGTGTACTATAGGCAAACACCTTGGGAGTGGAGTGGTGGGGAGTGGAGTGGAGAGCATTTGTTTCATAAGCAGTTATTCTCTCAACAGTAGCTGCTGCCCTCTCTCGCGTTTTCTCCCTTCTTATCAATGCAGTTCTTTGTCTCGCTTGCACTTTACTTAGACTGAGAGCGTAAGCCGCCTTGCTCTCAGAGTACCCGCAAAGAGGAAGGCAAACACAGTGATCAATCGCAAGGGCGTCTTGGGGTGTATGGTTCGCCTTTACTTTGTGTTACTGTTGTTGTGTTGTGTCCTTTTACGAGCAGAGATGGGATCTTATTAGTTCTGTCATTTCCCCATTAAAGCCATCAAAACACTCGCTAGGACTTTCTTTCCCGTGTACCGCTGTACTTTGCAACATCGTTTTATCCCAAAAGCCCAAAGCCCCGTCTATGTACATATGTATGTAAATCCAAATATTTGTATGCAAATTTGCGAATTAAATTCAGTTTGCGTGCCAGAACTCAATCGTCAAGCTTTCGACAAGGCGGCCTTCCATTACTTGCCACTAGAGGCGCCTCGCCCTTTGTGGGCCCTCATGTGCTGTGAGAGGAAGTCCCTTATTATGACATTACCACGGGGTAAATGAATGAGCCGTTGTTCCCGGCATGATTCACTTTCACCTTGACACGATTGGGGCACAGCCAGCTCTTCTCGTGCCTCAATGTCCTATCTATTGCGGTGGCAGCAAGGTATTAAGTTCTTTATGCCTGATGCCGTCATATAAATGATATTTCTGACGCTATTTACACGCCGACTTATGGTTTTAAGTATTGTGGTAGCTGGAAACCACATCAACCAGAAGGAAACTACAATCACCGCCCACAGATCTGATGGCAGAGCTACATTTAACGGTCTTGGGTAATTCTAGAAAGTAAGGTCCATAAAATTTCGCTTTCAAAACATGAAAATAGACGGGTTGTCCAGATTTACGATCCGCGACGGAGGGAGTGCCAGAAGGTGGGGACGGACCATCCATAGCAGGTTGCAGTAAGACAAATAAACAAAAGATTGCTTCGAAAACTTCTTCGCCACGTCGTCTATGTGAATTTCTATTTTATTTTTAAACAAACAAATTATGAAGACCCGAGACCGAGGCCCAGGGCATATAGAATAGATGCAGATCGCCATACATATATCTATTTAAAGGGATCGCCTCTGGGGCATTTAGGTAGGCATAAATTATACAAATATTTCCATGCGTGTCAGATATTGTTTGTTCGGTATGCCAAGGTATGCCGTCCATTTGTTTGTGGTGTCTTCTCTTGGGGGGAAAATGCTGCTGTCCTGTGTTCTGTTCTGCTTCGTTTCTAACAAATTACTGCAGCTTATTAAGTGCCATATTATTAATGGAGCGTGATTCACAGGGGACTGACTGAATGATTGAATGTCCGTTGATAGCCGGCGCTAATCATTCGGGGGAAGCGAGTGTAAATTGAGCGAATAGTTTGTTTATAAACTGGAGGATGCTGGATGATCTCATAAACGATAATCCAGTACTCCATTTATACTCCAGTATAAATGCTTAATGAAGTAGTCCTGTTTATTAAAAAAGCTCTTGGACTCAAACGGTAAACGTTATCACGACCCGGTTTTATATGCAAGTATGTTTATCTATATCGCAATTCAGCTATTGACAATCAAAATATTTGCAGTTGTACTTACATAAGTACATCCCTCTTTAAAATTTAACAAGGCCCTTGCCCACTATCTTGGTCACTTACCTTTAAATCCAGCCAGCCCGTCGGCATTTGCTTTCATTAGACGTGCGATTCGACGTCCGACCAGGCAAAGCACGCCTGCCTCCGCCTCCGCCTCCGCCTCCGCCTCTGTGCCGACTGCGACTGCGACTGCGACGGTGACGGCAGCGTCGACTAGTAACGCTCAGAACGAATTTGCATAGGCTGAGAATCGGACGTGTGGCCCGTCGATCTTGATGCGAATACATCGCAGCGGTACGACAAATACTCATATTATATTTTTGTCCAGTTCATTCCCGCCTCCTGTCGGGTGTGTGCGTGTGCCTGTGAAATCTGTAACTTTTTATTTATGAGATGTGGAACCGTTGGATGGCTGCCCGATAAATTATTCCCAAGAATACCAGGCATTTTTAAGTGAAGAGGAATAATATCCACCAAATTTCAAAGTCATTTATCAGATGAAAGCCGGCAGGCGAAGATGGTGTGCAATCATTTGAAGTGGATATGTGGAAACAAGAAATCTGTAAGATATGTGAAATGGCAACCAATGATAATAAATAAGGAAGAGTGCACTCTACACTATAATCCTATAAAATATGAAACTGAATTCAAGAACTATTGGTGTAACAGAGATCTCTAAAATCATACATTTTTTTGTTGTTTGAAATCAAGAAAAAAAAATGATTTTGAAAAATATTAAAGTGAAGTTTTAAGTGAATTTTTTTTAAGAACCCAGAAATATTATAAATTTATAACATCCAAAGCTAAATCTTAAAGAATCCCCGAAAGTTATGCGACTCTTATGGATCTTAGATACAAAACAGTTTCTCTTACCCTCATATCTCGCATGAACCCAATGCCATGTCGCACCCAATTACTCCAGTAAAAGGGAAATAAAATCTATAAAATGATTTAACAATCGCAAAATGCCAACAAACCAATCAGCTGTAAAGTGCATAAGACGAAAGTTGTTCGTGTGGAAAACTAACGCGTACAGAGACTGAACCATATATGTAACTCGAGTCTATATTCAGATCACGACCGCATTTCTAACCCAAGTATTTGTTCTGTTCCGTGCATCTCAACCATGCGACTTATAGATCGTCTCCGATTGCTGCGACTACGACTGCGACTCCGACCACAACGAGGCACCAACTAAGCCAAAATAAAACGCCTATAAAATCAAACGAATTAATGTGATAATTGGCGAGCAAAAAGCAACATTAGTCACGATGTGGAACCAAGTGGAATGTAACGGGTCTGCTGGGGAGGACTGTCTGTGCCAGAGACTGAGAGGTGCGACTGGGAGATCTCACGGAGACAGCGGAACGGCCCCGAGGGTCAGCCTCCCCTATCAGTCGAGCGCCACAATCCTGCTCCAATTGCTGCTGACGATCCTCTCGCTCAGCTCCGTGCTGGCGGCGCCACAAACCTCCTGCATCATGTGCGACAAGGAGGACATCCGGCCGCGGGTGCCGCCCTACAGCGACAGCTACGAGGAATTCACCTTCGACCATCAGGTGTCCCAGCACGACGCCATGGAGGCGCTGCGAAAGTTCAATGAGAGTAAGCAGACCACACCCCTGGGATGGGTTCCACATCCTCTCTGATCTGTCACCTGTCTTTTCTCCCATTTCAAGCACTTGGTCTGAAGAACGCCTGCAATACGATCAAGTGCGATCCGAATGTCTTGAAATATTGCCTGGGAAATCAGGTGAGGATCGGTGACGAGACGCCCTCCATTCAATGTAAACATTTCGATTTTGATTTTGATTTCGCCTTTCAGTTCATCAACGATCATTGTTGGTGCGAGCTGCAGCACAGAGAAGGTTAGTACAAAGAGTGCGAGTATTTACCCAAGATGATGTTTATGACTTGCCACCAGAGTCTCGGCACATGGCGCCCATGCAACAATAAGCAAACTCTGCCACACAGTCTCTCACAGTGAACACCGTCGAGTGCTACTAACCCACTTGCAGAGGCACAGACAGACCCAGAGTCTGAGGCAGTTATCCAAAGAGCTTCATTATTGCGGGGGGGGTTGTGGGGGTTGGCCCTTAACTAGCGGCCATCACGCAAGCCACTGATGACGCAACAGTTGGGGTGCGGGCGGTGAGGAGAGTCTTGGCCACAAAACTGTCCCATGGTCTGGGATCTACTTGGAATAGAATGTGATAATTGGAGTCAGAATAAGGCCGTTCTCTTCGGCTTCGGCCGGCACGTGATGCGGTGCGGTGCGGAAGTCGTTAAGCCTGGTCCAGGCCACTGATTGAACCGCAACCTAATGCCGCTGCACGCTTCATTGCACTGCTTTGCATTAAGTACCAAAGACAGTGAAGCCTCTATGGAGGTAACTGGCCCTAGAAATTGATTCACAGAATACTTGACTATTTTAGGAGGTTTTGTTTGGAAATACTGTGAGCTCGAATCATCGAAGTTCTATAATATTCACACATTTTCTAGATTTATCTTCCATAGCGTGTGGCCCCTGTAACCGGATTCTTTCGGCATTCCAAATGTCCAAGCGTCAGTTTATAATTCACTCTTTATAGTATTATTTGTTTCTTTTCGCTTTTCCCTCCGTCTTGATGTGCATTCTGCACCGAGTAGGGGAAGGGGGTTAAAGCACCCCCCCACCCACCCACCGTTTTAGTGGGTTCGGCGCTTAGATTGTCTACAGTTGAATGATTTTCTTCAAGGCGTGCACAGTTTTCCATTCCGCTGTAGTTTTCCTCTTTTCAAATGCACTCGCCTTTAAATTGTTTTTTCTTGTGTGTGCGCCTCACTCATTAAATTCAATTTTGTTAATTTTTCTTTATGTGCTTTGGACTGGTTGGGCATTTCAGTTACTGGGCTGATAACTGGGCGAAGGTTTTCCGGACAATGAAAACGATTGCATTTAGTTTTGCACTGCAACATTTTTTATAATTTTAGCGGTCTCAGAACCGCTATCAGAGGACATTCAATTTGGGTTGTTACAAGTTTATTGGTTTAAGCTACAATACAGGCATTCGCCCTGTTGTTGCTTCGGTGCTTTTCCGAGTATATTGAAACATATATATGTGTGTATTATTTCCTACATTTATGAGTAGTACTTATTCTCGAGTACGATTGCGATTACTATCACTGACCTTAACTGAACCGACCTTATCTTTCACTCTCAGCCCGCTCTAATCGGGTGCAACAATCTCTGCCCTAACAGACAGATTGACTGTTTCAGCGTACCTTAAAATATACATATATATATTATATGAATTTGCACTTATTTTATTTACGGCTGCCCTGACGAGCTTCCTTTAGTATTCCATGGGCAGTTCCTCTAGCCATCGATGATGGGGAACGTGCCTGAAATATCAATCATAAAACACCTGTCCAGCGTTGGATGAATGAAATGAAGTGCCTCTGGGTGGGTGGCTATAGCCATATAGCCATAGACTGGACCCTCCCGATGACCATTGTTAGGTGCCGGTTGTAGCACTCATAATTTGAATTTGAATTTGAATTTGAATATTTCCATAATTTTGCGCCATTAAATTGGACAGATTTCGCGGTGTTTTTTTGAGTGGATATTTCAGGCACGCAAACACTTCCCTTCCCCAATTATTGGCACTGTCAATAAAACTATAGTTTTTCGAATGTTGACAATGTGAAATGTGATTCATACCACTAAAAATCAAGTTTAAGGCAATTTTCGAGTCGCATAAATCAGTCTAATGTGAGAATAATGCCTTGTTTCAGTGCAATCCAGTGTAATCAATCATTTGCAAATAGGTTTTTTCTACGCCAACGATCTGTCGATTTGTATTTTAGCCGGGATCGTCCTCGCCCCGTCAGCTGTCGTCAAAGATTAACAACAATTGCGAGCGCAATCACAAAATTGAACCAACATATTACACTCCAGGCCCCAGGGCCCACTCCATGTCTGTTTGCATTAACTAATAATTATTTAATTGGATAAATATTTGCGACACGAAGCAACAAAAATTACCATATACATATGTATTCCCTCTGTGTGTGGGTCTGGGGTCTGGGATGTTCTAATAAATGTAGACATGGAACTTCATAAAATTCAACACGTTGAGTTCCCATAAACAAATACGCATCTATAAACAGGCCAGCAGAACAACAGTGTTACGATCCGATCGAGAAACAATATGTTTCATATTTAGTCGCTCAGCCTCACTCCTCCCTCCAGCCATCACCCTCCTGCTTCCACAGTTTCTATTTTTTTGAACAATTTTGTGGGCTGTGTTGATTTTTGTGCTGATTTTTGTGCCTCTCCATAAACATATTCTGTTTTATTGGTTTCCGTTTCTACTCAAAGTGAAAAAGTTTCATAAATTTAATATCTAAATTAAGTGGTTTCCATTAGAAATAGGTAAATATTGTACATTATTCCAAAATGGGAACAGACATGAACAGATCTGATCTGCAAGCAGATTCCACTAAATAAATATACAATATTTAATATATCCCCCAGTACGTGATATAAGTTTTTATGATTGGCATAGACAGCTGAGTACCCACTCGTAAAGACGTAGGAATTATTTTTTTGGTTGGAGTGTCGAATTTTCTAGGGTCAGGAAATGAGGTCGCTGCGATATGGAAGAGTGCCTATTCCAATTATAGTACATAGTTCTTATTTTTCTATAATATTAAACCACAATATTTGATTGTTTTTTACAGAGGGTCTGCCTTTTGTGCCTCACATATGCTATGCCGATGAAAAGGTTCATAGACCGTCCATTGGTTCCTGTTTCCTCTTCGACGAGGTCAAAGAATGCTGCTGTGCACCTGCCTGGGCCAAGAAGTGTAAGTACCAGATACAAATAGAGATTCGCATGAATTCGAATGAGGCATCCACTGGCACTGGCACTGGCACTGCCACTGCCACTGGCACTGCCATCGTGTGTGTGTGGAGTCACAATATCTAATGCTAGATGCTAAATCGCATGCCACTCACACATGGCCAGGGATTAACAAAGCAATGCTAATTTAATACTGTAAATATACTTTTTCAATGATTCCATTTCCACACGGCGCCTTCGATAAATAAACAAATGCCAAAAACAACAACAACAACAACAACAATAATAATAGGCAGCAAAATCATCCAATATTCCATAGCCCTCTCTCCTCTGTCCATTCACTAGACCGAAAATCGAATCATGCTAATTATATTTAGTTTAGAATGCTAATTGATATCGCTCACACAGCATTTGCTGCTGGCCGTCAGGAATCAGAAAGAGATGGAGAGAGCGAGGAGAGAGTTTTAAATCATAAAATATAGCAACGAATGAGGAGATTTGCTTATACAAAATTGGCAACTATAAATTTAAAAGGGTAATTAGCCTTGGCTGTATATTATTGCTGAGTAGTTTATAATACCAAGAACTTGTTGAGCTTTTGAGCAGCTCCAGACTCGCATAGAAAATAAACATAACACTCTGGCTAAATGGAGGGCTTGCTCGTAAATATGGAAAAAGCTGTAAAAACAAATACATATCATTTAGCAGATGGCCATTAAAAGCGAGTGCTATAGGTTTTCTCTACCATATCGAAACCATATTTCTGACATAACTTCTAAGCTGCATATACTATACATATACATATTTGCATTATTTCCAGGGCGACACATCTCGGGGAGTTCGCGGAGCCAAAACCCACCAAAAATACTAATAACTTTGCTGTTTGTATTCAGTTTACTCCACTGGATGGGCCGGAGAGGGCCGACTTGTTAAAGCTGGGAGAGACCTCGTTGGGGGACAGAGAGTGTAAAATTTGTAAAAGATAGTCATAGTGATGTAGGATCTAGATGTAACGCGGTTTATCGAATAAGTGTACTTAGTTCAACCAATGTCCAATGGAAATCAAACCTACTTGCTAAGCATATATTTAAGCGTTAATAAATACATTTTTATAGAGCTAACCGGCTGTAGTTAGCGTTTGTGTGGAGCTTAGACGACTAAATAATGAAGCTATAACTGCAGACGCGCGTTGTAAAAAGGAAACATGTCGATGAACAAAAAATTAAAAAATAGTCTTTAACACATGCCAGGCCTTTCCGTTCAGCAACAGTAATCGGCCAGTAATAACCATCATTCGCTTATGGGCTAACGTTCAACTTAATTACTAAAAACGGTCCACTAAACCTCGAGTTCAGCAAGTCTATAGTCTCCTCGGTTCTATATGCTAGTACGGCTGCTGAGCGTACGCTGCAAGGCATTCACACAGGACAGAACATCCTCGTAGTCCTTGGACCATTCGCGCAGGTTACGCTCCAGACTCTCCAGTCGTGTCTGGCCGAGGCGCATTCCGCCATGCTTGATGGCCGCATAGCAGGAGCAGGCCAGCAATTTGAAGCATTGTCGTCGCACGGCATTATGCGCGTGACTCTCCCAGTTGGGAGTGGTGGCCACACACTGCCAGGCCATGCTGACATAGTCGACCAGGGCGTCCCAGTGGGTGGCGTCGTGCAGGCGCTTTGCCTGCACTTGCAGTGTTCGCTTAAATTCGTTGAGATGCATCGCTGCCTTGGAATATGCAGCCGCATCCGTTTTCTTACACAGGCGAGAAGTGGGCAAGGATTTAAATATCAGCCGCTTGGCATATTGCAGCTCCTGTTCCAACGCACTGCAATTCAATCAGAGAAATAACAAAACTGGAAAATGAAACCCTGTCTAAACACCCACCTAATGTCTGGCGTGGGCAGCTGCCGTCGGAGTCGTTCCTCATCACCGGCATTGTTTATATTGTTCACAATCAATTCGATAAGCTGCTGATGAGACAGCCCCTGCAACAGGGACGGTAATGCCACATCTGTGTTTGTCTGGCCCACTGGGCGGTCATCCATCTTCAGCTTTTTCACAATGGGTGTGCCTGGCCAGAGCTGCTTGGTGGTGGCTATTTTAATCGGAGAGTAAGTCTCCATGGGCGTTGGCTCGGGTGGAGTGCTGCCCATGGTCAAGCGCTTCCTTGGCGAGCTGCGCAAGATCATGCCACTGGTCAGCTGAAGGTTCTTTGTGGGCGTACGCTGGAATGGACTTCGCATCGAAGAGCCACCCGACCCACTGCTGCCGCCATTGGGCTTGTCGGGCGAAAATGTAGTTGTGAAACGTCGTCGACCACGTTGGCGTATCACCAGCTCATCCGGGGAGGGCAGGGGCGAGAAAACAAAGTCCTGACCCTGCACCACATTCGCTTCGTTGTCCAGACGCATTCCCAAGCCGCCGCCACCATTGGCATTTGGTGTGTTGACTATGGCCGCCGGGGTCGGCTCGTCAGGAGTGCGTCGATTAGCATTTGTCGGAGTATTCGCCATGCGCAGGGCTTCCAGACGATCGGGTATCTCGGCCAGCGCCATGCGAGTTTGCAGCGGTGTCGTCATTGCGGCTGCTGCGTAGTGCGGAACGACAAATAGCATGCACATTAGGATTGTATAAACAATTTTCCAGCACCCTGCACCTGCCAAAGGAACCCCACATACCGATTGATATTTCTTTCGTTGGGCACTGTGTAAACACCTATTAATTCTGCAAATGCTTTGTGTGCCTTCAAATGACTTTTGGTTGCTTGGGTGTCTATCCTGGCGTCCCTCCTGCGAATGATTCTGTGATTTTCCTCTTATTTTTGTTTAAATTGCGCCAATTTGCACAAGGTGGCAGCACACTATAGCGACGGACTGAAATCGATATATTATCGACCACTTTATACCCTTCAGTTGAGGGTATTTTTTGTGGTATATCTCTTTATTAGTAGGTGTTAAAATTGGCCTTTAAAATTGAATTTCTTTCTCGACAGTGAATTTGATTACGAAATGATAGCTGTTTTACACTACTGCGCGTTTCCCACTGATATCCGAATAGACGAAGTGACGCAGAATAGGCGTTCACACTGGCCAACGCAGGTTGTTGCGTCCAGAAAACAGCTGATTTATGTTTTGATGAAAGCAACCCAAATTTTGTATATCAAGCATATTAAGGACGACAAAGACTTGATTCTCTTATCTGAGATGGAGCAAAATGGAGAAACGCTTTAAAATTCATGGAAGTGCCTTGGCAAATACATATGTATGTGATTTTTTCTAACTCCCCGAAAACAATCAATTTTTTCTTTCCATAAATCGAGCAGTGTCAGTATGGCCGCAGGGGTCCACAAAAGTCTCTTATCTAATCCTACTAGATGTACTATATATAATATACTATATGCGTATTTTTACCTTGCGGTAAGACGCAATGACGCAGTCCCGGTGTAAACACCCTATTAAATAGCGGACCGTTTAATTTTTTGGTATATCTTAGAGGCGAATTTTACCGAGGTATATGTGTTCATCCATTTTGTGGTATTTTACGGTAAATTTAGTTTCAAGGCGGAAATTATATACATTATATCGATAGTTCATACCATTTTCGCTAAAATCTCTTTATACGCAAAATGCAATAAAAGCAAATGTTTAAAATATACCAGTCAATTAGAAAATAAATTCACTAATCAGATAAAATTATGTGGGCAGGGCTGAGAGATCTATCTAGCTAATAATATTCCACAGAATATCAAAATTGAGGAATATGTATAATAGAACTTGAGTTCGTCAGTATATTTACGGTATATTTTTCGAATGACACGGCATATTTTAGTATATTTCTGGGGATCGAATCTTTCATCGCCTGCTAGTCTTGGTCGCTGGCGCCCAAATTTTTGTAAGAAATGGAAAATATAGAAAATTTTCACAGCGCATTAGTTAAAAAAGCATTGAAATGCGCGATCCATATTACAAGTGGTTGTATACTTATAATATAAAGTTGGAAGTATGAAGAAATCGTTGGATTTTCGTTAAATCAAAAACAGCACCTCCCACGTGGTGCGCCATGTGCCATGTGAAGACACGTTAGATTGCTGCTAGACATACTTTGAGGTAATTTATAATCATCTTAATTAATGCCCAACTCTATAACAACTCAAATGATGACATCTACATACCCAATTCTGAAAAATTATGTTGAAATCCTTTTAACATGCATCACCATCTGATATAATCATCCATTATTTAGACTGTATTGTGCGTTTTCGTTTGCTAATATGCTCTTATTATATTTACAGCATGTGGTAGCCGATGGCCATATCGGACCACGATGGATCCGCTCAGAACACTTTCCTATACCCATAAAATAGAGCGTGCCGTCCACTGGTCTAAAGGTAAAAGCCCATTTTCAATTATTAATCGCCATATCCCCATAATGATGACAACTTCATACCAATCTCAGAGCAATTATGTTGAAATCCTATTAACATGCATCACCATCTGATATAATCGGCCATTATTTAAAATGTATTAAGTGTTTGCGTTTATTAATTTGCTCTTATTTTATATTTTACAGGCTGCGTGTTAGCTGGAGAAGTACGATCTCAATGGATCCCTTCGTCTGAAGGTAATGAAATCATTATTTATAGCTATTCATACTTCTAAATGATGACAGCTTCATACTAAACTCAGAGCAATTATGTTGAAATCTTTTTAACATGCATCACCATCTGATCACATACTTCATAAAGCAAACTCTTATGTAAGAGAACTGTGATTAAAACCTCATCTTTTTATATTTTACAGGCAATATTAAGCGCTTACCCCGAAAGAAATTGGTCTGTCCATCCTTTGAAAGGTAAATACTCGATTCCTCTTGATTATTTAGAACAAGTATTCCCATAATGATGAAAACTTCATACGAATCTCAGAGCAATTATGTTGAAATCCTATTAACATGCATCACCATCTGATATAATCAGCCATTATTTAGACTTTATTCTGTGTTTTCGTTTATTAATTTGCTCTTTTTTATATTTTACAGGCTGCGTGTTAGCTGGAGAAGTACGATCTCAATGGATCCCTTCGTCTGAAGGTATTAACAAATTTTTTCTTATTAAAAGCCATATTCCCATAATGATGACAACTTCATACCAATCTCAGAGCAATTATGTTGAAATCCTATTAACATGCATCACCATTTGATCACATACTTTATAAGCTACAGTCCTTTATTTATATTTTGGTATTAATTTCCTTTTGTTTTATTTTACAGGCAATGTCAAGCCACAGAGCTTTTAGACGACTCCCGTTTCAAGACGGGGAATAAATATATAAAATAAAGATTTTATTTAAATATACAAAAAAATTCAATATATTAATTGTCTATATCAAAGATCTTAACAAACTGTTTAACACGCTCGCTCTCTTAGAGCCTCCACAACAATAAAAAGCTGAGAAAGATGATCTCCTTCTTGTTGAATCGGTTCCAGCTGCCCGTACTTTCCCCATCCGAGGGGATGCCACCATAGAACACCTCCTTGTGGGCTGCTTTTCGCACTGCAGCCCCGCCATTGAAGTCGCGCTTCTTCTTGAAGCTCTCGTAGTACCAGTCCATGCCGTCCTTGCGGTCTAGCCGATCCACTTGCAAGAGCTCCAGCTCTGTGCGTTTCTGCGCTGTTAGCTGATGCTCGCTGGCCAGACCCTCGTTGTCCGCACTGGGCGTGGTGCGCTGGTATTCCTCCGCTGTGGGCTGAGCCCCTTGTGGTTGGTGCGGAGTAAAGACCTTGGTGATGGTGGATCGCCCTCCGCTCCGCAATGGAGGTGGCGGGGCAGGCGGTGGCACCGTGCTTGTCGAGCGCACTGGAGTGGCCTGGTAGTCACTGGGGCTCTGTGGAGTCGTCGTGGTCACCCAGGAGTGGCTCTTGATCTGTGCCACATGCTCCTCTGCAGGTGGAATCAGCAAAATTGTCTCCGCCGTGGTTGTCTGCACCAGTGGCGGAGGTCGCAGCAAGGTCACAGACTGCGCCTCCAAATCATCATCATCGTAGTGCGAGTCCAGTTGCTCCTGCTCGCTGCTCGAGGAGGAATCGTTTACAATTGTAGGCTCAGGGGTGGTGGTGGTGGTGGTGGTAGTCCTAACAGTGGTTGTTGTGGCCCTCGTTGTGGTTGTGGGTCGCGTGGTCGCTCCTCTTGTGCTTTGGACAAGCGGAACTATGGTGGTCACATCGGGCGTCATCTCCGTGACATCATATGTGGCCGATTCGACACTCTCCACACTATTGGGGGTGGGTCTAGGGCGAGGATATACGGAAATGGGCATAAAGTTACGCTCGGCCTTGGCCTGAGCCGGCTCCGGATTCTTTCCTGTGACGTTAACAGCCTCCACCAGACCGCGACGCTGCTGCGGGTCATGGACGGGCATGAAGCCACCCACATGGGCCGGCACAATGGGGCGGAAGCCTCCGCGTTCGATGCTCGACGGTTCCCGGAAGGTTGTGCGAAAAACTCCGACTGTTGTGGCCGACCCGCCGCTCTCATTGCTCAGTGTCTCCTCGGCCGAGTTGGTGGTGGTGTCCACTTCCATGTAGCGGTTTCTGGCCACATTCTGCTGCTGCTGCTGCTCCTTCAAGTACTTTTCGAACTCTGCGCTGTTGGGCTGATACATCCGCGTCTTGCCCCGACCGCTGGGCAGGTTAATGCTGGCCATGCGATGCGTGGCCGGCATCTCATCGTTCCCATCCGTTCTCTGCTTGCGGCCGCGATCCCCAAATCCAAAGAACCGGCCCAGACTCACACTGGGAATGGGATAGCCAAAGAAGGTGAAGGGAGAGCCGCCTCCGGCGGCTCCAGCCCCCGGCTGTGGACGTCTGTTGAAGTATTTGGTGTGGAGCAGTGTGTTGTTCAGGTCGATGTTGCTGTTGAGCGTGGGAACGGGCTTCGGGCGCTGCGAGGTGCTCAGCACTGTGTTGGCCGCGTCCGGCGGATCTGTGGAGTCCACATACTGATCGTAGAAGTACTCGCTCTCACCCACCATGGGTCGGTCGCCAGGCTGCCTCGTGGCCTCGAACACCTCACACTCGTCGGTGAAGTCATCGGGCAGGTCCCGCTGGAAGACATCGCCGTGTTCGTTGAGCAGCGGCAGATGATTGGCCTCTGTCCGTTCATTATTGTTAAAGACATCCACGCCCGCACACAAGCTCCGTTCCATGCGGGCGGCCCTCAGGAGACGTCCATCCTGGCACTTGGGCCCGGGATACGGGAAGTTTGTTTCCTGCAGCCAAACCGAAAGCCACTGCATCTCACAGTTGCAGTCAATGGGATTGCCTGGAGTGGGATATAGTAGGGGTTTTCATTTGGTTTTTGGCTGTTTGTTAGACTAGGTCTTACCATCCACATCCAAGATGGCTATGTTCCCTCTGAGATTCCGGAAGGTGCGCTCCTTGATGCTTCTCAGCTGATTGTTTCGCATCGAGAGGACCCGCAGCCTGGGCATAGTCTCAAAAGGAGCACCCTGGAAGAGTACAACAAAACATATATAGAGGGCATATAGGAATTAAGGGTGAAGAAGTCCCACCTGTATCCGACATATCTGATTGTTATCCATTTTCAGTTCCACCAACCAATTGAGAGCCTTCAGTGGCATTGTCGAGACCAGTTTGACCCCATTGGTGGACAAGTCCAGGACCTCCAGATTGCGCATGCTGCGCAGACCAATGTTCTCCATATTCCTGAAGTGATTGTTGGACAGGTTCAGGAACACCAGGGAGTTGGCATTGTGGAAGCTCTCCGGGGAGATGTAGCGCAGCTTGTTGTACTGGAAATGGGAGGCCAGCAGACTGGGGAGCTCCTCGAAGACATGATCCTTCAGCTCCACCAGCTTGTTGTCTGCGAGGACGAACTCCTGCAGTTCATCGAGACCCTTGAGGGCACCTGGCTCGACATTCCTGATCTCATTGCTGCTCAAATCCAGATACTGCAGTTTCGGCAGGTTCCGGAAGGTGCCCTGCTGCAGTTCCACGATCAGATTGTTGGACAAACGAATCTCGACGACGTTGCGCCAGCCCCCAATGACATCGGACTGGACACGCGAGATCTGATTGTAGCTCAGGTCGATGTCCCGAAGGCTGTGCAGGTTACCCAGGCCCACCGATATGTCCAGCAGGCCGTTGCCGGACAGGTCGAGATACTCAAGAGATCTCTGCGTATCGAAGGCCGTCGGGGAGATGCTGCGTATCAGGTTGCGGGACAGATCCAGCTGCTCCAGGCGACTGTTGTTCGAGAAGAAGTTGTCGGTGATGGCCTCCAGTTTGTTCGACTGCAGGTTGAGGTTCCGCAGCTCCGCCAGGGGCAACAGAGCCCGCTCGTCGGCCTCCCCCAGCTGGTTCTCCTGCAGATGAAGCAACTCCAGCCGCTGGATGCCTATAAAGGAGGTGTCCTCCAGCTGGCGCAGCTGGTTCTGGGCCAGGCTCAAGACCCGCAACTGGGCGGCGCCCTCGAAGCCGTGCCTGGGCAGCTGCTCGATGCGGTTCTGGCTGAGATCGAGCATGCGCAGGTTGGGCAGCTGCAGGGACTTGCTGGCCGCAGCGGGCAGAGATCCGATCTCGTTGCCCTTCAGGGAGATGCGTTCCACAATGCGTGGCAGGCCCGCGATCACTGCTGTCAGCTGGTTAAAGCTGGCATCGACCTCGAACAGCCGTTCCAGGTGCAGCAACGTGGAAGAGTGAATCTTTGACAGCCCATTGGAAGATATATTGAGGGTTTCCAGCAATGGATTGTGCCGGAAACTGTTCGGAGCCACCTCCCTCAGTCCATTCTCGCTAAGATCGAGCCGCCGCAGCGAAGGCAGTCCCGCCAGCAGCTGGGAATCCACTCGCACAAACTGATTCTGAGCCAGGTCCAGGCCCTTGAGGCCAGGCAGATTCCAGAACGGCAGCGGCAGATCGGAGGACAGACTGTTGTTGCGCATGCGCAGCTCTCGCAGGGCGGGCATGGCCATCAGGGCGTCCCGCTCAATCAGCCTCAGCTGGTTGTTGTTCAGATGCAGCTGCTCCAAGGTGCCGTGACCCCGCAGCGCGCCATAGGGCAGATCACTCAACAGGTTGCCGCTCATGTCGAGGTAGCGCAGCGTGGGCAGGGCGTCGAGCAGAGCCCTCAAGGCCTCCACATGGCCAATCTCATTGTTGTAGATGTGGACGGCCTCGACGCCACTGCCACTGGCCTGGAGCAGCGACTCCGGATGTATGCGCCGGATGAGGTTGTTCTGCAGATAGATTGTCTTCAGCTGGGGCGTGCGCAGGAAGGCGCCGTACTGCAGCTCGGTGATGCGATTGTCGTTCAGATGCAGCTCCGACAGATTGGGCAGATCCACAAACGACCCGTCTTCGATGACATTGATGATGTTGTGATCCAATCTGAGCTTCTTCAGGTGCTCCAAGTCCTTGACAATGCGCCCGATCATGCCCACATCGCTGATCTGATTGTGGGACAGCTTGAGGCTGACCAAATTGGGCAATCGGGTGAGGGCCCGCAGATGGATCCAGTTGAGTCCGTTGTGCGAGAGGTCCAGGTTCTTCAGTGAGATCAGGCCATCGAACAGGCCCGCCTCCAGGCGGGTCAGACCCGATCCGCCCGTGATGTGGATGTGCTGCAGCTTGGGCAAGTGCCGGAAGATGTGGGGCGCCAGCTCCAGCAGGGATCCCGTCTGCACACTCAGGTACGTGAGGCTGAGCAGCCCCGAGAAGTCCGGCAGATGCTTCAGCTCGTCGCTCTGTATGGTTATGGCCAGCATATTGATCATGCCATTGAGACTCTCCGCGGGAATGCTGCGCAGCTGCGGCTCCACAATGAAGATCTCCACCAGGCTGTTCTCCAGCTCGTTCAGCCAGCCGTTGGACACCCGTTCAATGCTGTTGTAGCGCAGCATCAGCCGCACAATCTGCAGGTTACCAAAGAAGCGTCCCGGCAACGCCGGCAGCTGATTGTTCTCCAGCACCAGCTCATCGATTTGGCTCTTGATATTCCGCTCCACGGCCTTCAGTCCGTCCATGATTTGGGGCAGATTGCTGTGCGAGCACCTGATGAAGAAGAGTGGCACCCTTAAGCTGGATAAGGCAGTTCTCTGGTTCCACTCACCATATCTGTATCTCCTTGCCACGCAGCGAGCAGCGACAGGGCAGGATGGCCTGAGAGGGCGGACAGCTGTCGGCCCTGGTCAGGAGTGTCCCGGCACAGAGCAGCAGCAAGATCTGGAGTATCATCATGTAAACGGGCTAGCGTTAGACCATCGGCTGAGTGGGTTGCACAAACTGCAGCAGGCCAATCTGGGGCATAGCTGTGGGGCAAAGGAGAGCGATGTTAGGACCTAGGAGATTTGATCTACGAAGACCATGAAAAGAGTGGCAAAACATTCGGCATTTGTCATCGTATATCAAGGGGATTTAACAGACGGAGTAGACTGAAGTAAATATAACTTATGTTTGATAAAAGCGAAGAGTTCAACCGAACTATTGACTGGGGAATCAGACCCCCCTTGTGGTAGTTATATCAGGCTGCACTGCGCTGTAGCAGGTGCTCGCGCGGACATTCCCAGAGTCAAGAGTCTCTCTATAAATCAGGGGCACGAAAACGGTGCTCTATCAGCCGATAAGGCGGGTGGCTCGAACTATATATAGGCCTCCTCCGCGGTCAGTTGGCTAAGCAAGCCCCTGAGGTGTCTATTGATATCAGCATGGGTCCCATCGCCTACGCTTTGTTGTTCAGTCTGGCCGCTGGCCTGGTCGTCGCCGAGAAGTCCGACTACTGTCTGAGTGAGATCGTCAAGTCGGACCAGCGCATCCGATCCCACGGGTATCCGGCCGAGGCTCACGAGGTGGTCACCGAGGACGGCTATGTGCTGACCCTGTTCCGCATCCCGTACTCGCACAAGCTGCAGAACCAGAACCAGAGGCGCCCGCCCGTCCTCCTGCAGCACGGCCTGTTCAGCAACTCGGACTGTTTCCTCTGCTCCGGGCCGGACAACTCCCTGGCCTACCTGCTGGCCGACGCCGGCTACGACGTCTGGCTGGGCAATGCCCGTGGCAACATCTACTCGCGGGCCAACCAGAAGATCTCCCTGAACAGCTACAAGTTCTGGCACTTTGACTGGCACGAGATCGGCACCATCGACATTGCCGCCATGATCGACTACATCATCGACGTGACCGACTTCCCCAAGGTGCACTACGCCGGGCACTCGCAGGGCACCACCGTCTACCTGGTGCTGCTCTCCGAGCGTCCCGAGTACAACGACAAGATCGCAACCGGCCACTTGCTGGCTCCCTGCGCCTTCTTCGCGCACGGCACCTCGTTCGTCTTCAACGCCCTGGGACCCTTGGTGGGCACCCCCGGCGGCATTTGGAACCAGCTGCTGGTGGACACCGAGCTGATCCCGCACAACAACCTGGTCAATCGCGTGGTGGACAATGGCTGCCATCTCTCGGACGCAATCTGCAAGAACGCATTCGTCATGTTCGCCAACGGTGGCTACGAGAATGCCAATTCTGTAAGTCATTCGTTGCCGATTCAGTACCATTCATCTCCTGACCACACTGTTCTTCCAGAGCTCCATGTCGGTGCTGGTTGAGACCCATCCGGCTGGCTCCTCCAGCAACCAGGGAATCCACTACTTGCAGCTGTGGAAGTCGCACGCGTTCCGCCAGTACGACTGGGGCACGAAGAAGAACAACGAGCTGTACGGCCAGGACCTGCCTCCCGACTACGATCTGGACCTAATCACCGCCGAAACACACTCCTACTCGAGCCACAACGACGCCCTGTGCGGCCCCGAGGACGTGGACACCCTGGTCTCCCGGTTCACCCACCTAACGGAGGACCATCGCGTGCCCGTCCAGAGCTTCAACCACTTGGACTTCATCATTGCCAAGAACGTAAAGGAGCTGGTCAACGATCCGATCATCGAGCGCATCAACGAGTACGAGAGCCGCTAGACACGATCCCAAAATAAATACAGCAAATGCAATTTAATGAATGTCCGCACTCGCATTATCTGGCCGGGGGGACACTCAAGAGAGTGTCTCAAGTGCAAGTGCCACTGAGGAACTTTGCCTGAATTTACTGCGGGATTTAGTACTAAATCAATCGATTAGATACTGCCTTCAAACATCCAATCGAGTGCCTGAGCAATCCCTCACCTGTTGGGCCGTATTGGAGGGGCCTTCCCTGCTCTTGTGGGCGTCTGGCGTGATTTGATTCATTTTCGGCTGTTTAAACTAGTCAGAAATCGCTGATCGAATCCTAAGATTTGTTTGACTGCCAGCAGATATCAATTGAAAGGTTAACGTGTGTACATTCCCAGCGATAAGATACTCCCCTTACATGAAAATAATGGGCATTTACCTATGTCTATTACTTCATATTTAAACTAGTTGTAGTACTAATTTTAGGTAATTTTTCCATCAGCTGAGCCGCTCATAAAATATGAAAATAATCAAGGGACTGATGTAGGTTTATCTACAGGAACAAGGCCAGGTGTTCAATGATTAATACAATTTATTGTAGATCAGCGTATCTGTGAATCTCTGCTTTTAAATGGAACTCCAAGTGCACTCTTTTATATAAGAGTCTTGCAAATGCTTATCGAACCATTACCACGCGTACTTCCTCTTTCTAGAAAACAAATAACCTTTTGTATAGATCCATTCATCTTTAGATGCACTTCTAACGCCTCATAAAGCTGCTGTTTCATTTTGTGGTCAGGTCGTACGACAGGAAGTTGTGCGAACGAGGGCTCTCTTGTGCAATAGACCCCTTCCAAAGACTCGTCTGGTCTGGTCTGGTCTGTCTTTTCTTGTCTCTATAACGTATAGACATTATAGCCATCCATAGTAGATACCCCCACATGCAACTGCGCAACTCGAACCGAAAAAAAGAAACTTTTTTGCGCCAAGAAGCGTAACATGGCTTTTCAACGAAAATTTTGTAATCATTTAACAAACAAAAAAAAAACAACACACAAAACAAGCAGCTGCAAAGCTGCTATGGAATAGAGTGAAACGAAAACTACGGAATAGAGTGAAACGAATACCGCTGGTAGAGCGCCGGATTCGGATTCGGATTCGGAGTCAGCTTCTACGCATGCGCAGCGGAGTTTACATCAAACGAACCTTGAAATTATTGTCGTTTTCATCATTGTTCGGGTCTATGTGCTTGTATCTGTATCTGCAGCTGTATCTGCAGCTGTATCTGTGTGTAATTTCTTTGGCAGACTTTGCATTGCACGCCTTGGAGTCACACTAAGTGAAGGCCCGCCCTCCCTCCGCCCGCCTGCCCGTCCCCATGGAGTTCTCTGGCGACAGTTTCACCAGCTTTTCCTTGGCTCCAGTCTGCTCTGATTTCTCTCTCTCTGGCACGGGGTACCGACCATCTCCCCTAATTAAGTAACTGTTTGGTTCTACAAACGGTTCTTTTATCAAATGAATACAGATTTAGGTGGCTTAGACAGATAGATAGATAGATGTGGGTTCAGGGTTTATGCATGGCTTGCGAATTTGGTCCCCGAAGAAAGTCAAAGAAGAAAGCATTCAGTACTGAATTATTGCTAAGGAAACCAATAAACTATTATCAAAGTGAATGAAAAGATTTCAGCGTTAAGTACGGATTTATTCCTAAAAAAAAAGACCCCCTTCAACCCTCAATACTTCCCTCCAAAATTATGAATTAGGGTAAATCAATCAAATTACAAATTTCTGAAACCATTTGAGGAATTTTCAAGATTATCCAACCCGAGCCTCAGACTTACTCAATTTCAACAGTCTCCAATCAAATATCCTTGTTATTTTTTTGGAATACAGCACTTGTGTTTAAACTTTTGAAATTCCAGCGAAATTCGCATATACTTTCTCAATCCCTAGAACAATTTGTAAATTATTTGTTGTACTTGAAGCCTTTTGGCCCCATTCGAATTTCAATCACTTTCCAACGCACTTCAAAATAATTCACCAACTAATTCGCTTGGAATTTATCGGGCAGGTGACTTTTGCAATCTGGCGAGCCTTTTCTTAGCCGAACGAACCGTCTCGTTTGGAATGCACGCGAAAACTGTTTGGGCTGGCACAAAAAATGTTATGGCCCCACAGATTACTCAAGATTTCTACAAAATATGTTGGCTTGAGCGCGCCAGGCCTCACACACAGAGAGCAGAGGGCTTCCTGCCTGTGCAATATCGGAGTCGGAGTCGGAGTTGGAGTCGGAGCTGGATTCCACTCTTGGCGCCACACTTGGCTGATTCTCACTCACTTCTTTGGGGAGAAGATACTGCTGTGTTGGATGAGAGTATGGGGCATGGGGATGGTATGGAGCAGGTGAACTGTGACCACAGCTCAGAGGTCGCTCTTGGGGGGGATTGGGCCAGGCCAGACCTGGTCTCTGGTCTCTCAGGTGTTTTATGTGCTGCTTATAATGAAATTGCAAGTGAAATGACGAGGCTATTAGATGAGGAAATTGCTTGTGCAAATGAAGGCCAAGAGAATTGGGAATTAGTGGTTTGCCCAGCCAGGTCTACAAAGGATCTTTAATGGCTAAAATGGATCTCTTCAGGAATCCTGGCTGGCTCCAATCTGTGATGGAAATACTCGTATGCACCTTACATACTTTTTTTCAATATTTTCCCTTTCATCTGACAACAGCTGGGACTATCATTTCCTTGGCTCCGTGGGCTGTGGGTCTCACTTTTTCTAAATCAAATTAAAGGCCTCATAAAGCGCTTAAATCATCAGCTATTTTTTTTAATGGGATTACATAAAGAGTCGCCAGTTTTTGTGGGGGCTCTCTGCTTTCTGTTTCTTTTCCTCGGAGACGCTTCGCTGGGCAAGGCACAAACAGTCGTACACAATAGCATAACGCTTCCCTAATATATTTAATTTGTTTCACGATAACTGCCAAAGCCAATTCCATCTTTCTTTTCACTTTTGTCGCCTGGCGGCAGGAAGGGGAAGGCAACAAGTGAACAATTCTCAGCTGTTTTCCGCACACATGGAAAACAAATAATATTTTTAGTTCTATATGCCATAATATTTACTCGATTTTCTGTATGCAAAAAGCATCTACGCGCACGTCATGCAGTGGAATAATTACGGATCTCAAGGCCGACCCATGGCTGGTGGTAGTCCGTACTGTACTGCACTGGACACCGTGCACTGTACAGCCACAGCCGGAGCTGATAAGCTTTTGGGGCCAGGTCGGAAAATGATTCCCAATTAATGCCAATCCATTGCACTATCGGATCGAGCACAACACGTGTCTGATGTAAGTCTGGAGTGGGTTCCATAACGCCACTATTCCACTAATTTACATACATTCGGAGGCAGCCTCTGGGGGTCTCGACCCACTCCACTCCCAAATGAAATTCAATTTCCCACTCAAGGTTAATTTGATCTGTGCTATACGGCGGTGTTGGGCTTAGGTTTGTGCATAAAAGAATTCATTCAGCTACAGTGAACGATCTTTGGGGGAGGGGGCTTCCAGTAGCGGGAGACTCTGTGGATAAGTGGATATTTCAGTATTTGTCATTGCTCCATTTATCACAGATGAATAATGAACTAAATGTACACAAATTCGATTTAAAAATATATCAAAATTATTTTCTCTTTTTATTAAATTGATTAATTTCATTAAAAATTATATTTTATATTTAAATTAAATATTTTCCGATTTATGTGAAATAATATTTGCCACAAATCTTAATTATCATATTTAATTCTATTTAATTTGGTATTCACAAATCTAATATTTCATTTAATTATTTAATTTAATTTAATTTAATTTTTTATTTTATTCCATTTTTCTTTGAGGAACCAGAATTGGTGTTTATGTAAATAAGTTCCAAAATTCCCCACCTGTTGCACCCTCTACCACTAGACCCCACAAAAAGAGGGGCCTGTCCTGGTGGCACCCTATAAGCGGCGAGCAGGCCTTACATAACATATGTACACAATGTGTACACAATAATACGCATTCGAACAGATTTAGACATGCCGAGACCGAGACCGAAAAGGAAACCCATCCATCCACCTCCAACGAATTGTTGTTGTCAATTGCCAGGCCTCCTCTCTCTGGTCGTCTCTCTCTCTCTCTCTCTGTCTCTCTGGCGGGCAGCTTTCGTTTTTTATTGAATTACTCGATCCAAAAACAAAATCTTTGCGCCATGGCGACAGCTCCCCTTTAATAAGCAAGCCACATACCACGCCACCGTGCCACATACAACTCATAATGAATTTGACTGGCTGCCAAGTGCTGCTCTACCCAGAGTCTACTACTGGTATATGCCAAACGACGACTGCGAATCGGGATGCCCCCCCGAGTGTGCCTACGCTCACGCGATATATACGACAGAAAACATATAGCGGAAATGAGACTGTGAGACTGGGAGACTAGGAGACTGCGAGACAGTACGGGAGTACGTTGGAGGGCTTGCTTGCTGAAAAAGATTTTGCAAATTTCGAAATCAGTTGGAAATAGTCATTCGCACGTCGCTGTGCTGTGCTGTGCTGTGCTGTGTCTCTCTCCCCAGCAACTGGAACTGAACATGTTTCGCAAATTTCTAGCCAGCTTGGCCCTGGCCCCGCTGCCAAGGATCACTCCTGCCGGGCAGCTGGCCGGGCTCGGTCAGAGTCGTGGCATGCATCAGGCGCCGGACAAGTCGAGACCCCCCAAAGTACTCATCACAGGTCAGTGGACGGCACCACGTGCTGGGCTTTTGTGGATACGCGAGAGACGTTCTCAAGGGCAGGCGAAAATAAAAAACAGCTGTATTAAACAGTCCCCATATATTGTACTTCCGCACGTTGTAGGTGGCCTCGGGCAGCTGGGCATCGAGTGTGCGAAGCTCTTGCGCTCGCAGTACGGCAGCGAGAACGTGATACTCTCGGACATAATCAAGCCCAGCCAGGCGGTGCTGGAGAATGGCCCGTACATCTTTGCGGACATCCTGGACTTCAAGGGCCTGCAGAAGATCGTTGTCAACCATCGCATCGACTGGCTGATACACTTCTCGGCCCTGCTCAGTGCTGTGGGTGAGCAGAACGTGCCCCTGGCTGTGAGGTGAGTTCCGGGCGGGGTCAAGCCCCTATGCACTCGCTTAATGCCGTAATGCCCCTTCTGTAGGGTCAACATCGAGGGTGTGCACAATGTCATTGAGCTGGCAAAGCAGTACAAGCTGCGCATCTTTGTGCCGAGCACCATTGGAGCCTTTGGGCCCGACAGTCCACGCAATCCTACGCCCAACATTACGGTAGGTCCCCCCAGGCACCCCACGGACGCCCCCCCCAGAATGTTTGTTCGATATTCATGTTGCACCTCCTTGCAGATACAACGTCCCCGCACCATTTATGGCGTTTCCAAGGTGCACGCCGAACTAATTGGCGAATATTATTATCATAAATTTGGCCTGGACTTTAGATGTCTGCGCTTCCCCGGAGTCATCTCCAGCGATCCACCAGGCGGCGGTACCACAGGTATGTCTGGTATCTCCCGGAGAAATTCCCGTCTCAATCTATGCGGCATCTATGCATCTTCGAGTTACTTTCCCCGCAACGAAACTGTGTCGTCGGGCGCATTTCAAGCTTTATTTAATCCAATTTTCCAACATAATAGTATGCCTCAATTGCTGATCGTTTAGGGTAATCAAATGGCTTGACAATGCATAAAAAAAGAGGGGCTTGCCTACCCGTTGACCCATTAAGCTATTGACTCACTTAGTGTGGATATTATCTTGAAATGATGGTACCCCTTCGGTACTTCCAATAATATCTACCCCTAGTTTATTGTCTTCAAATTGTGAGGAGTGAAAGTCGAAACAAAATTCAAAATTCGAAGCACTTGGGGCTATAGAAAAATACTGTTGCATACTTATTTGTGTTGGGGTTTGAATTGGTTTCTTGCCTTCACAGACTATGCCGTTGCCGTGTTCCATGAGGCCCTGCGCTTTGGCAAATACACCTGCTATCTGCGTCCCGACACGCGTCTGCCCATGATGTACATCGAAGACTGTTTGCGGTAGGCTAACCTAACAAATCCCCCAAAAAACCCCACTAGAATGTGTCTAAGAGAGAGTTTCGTTCTGCAGAGCTTTGCTGGAGTTTATGCGGGCACCCAACGAGCAGCTAAAACGTCGCGTCTACAATGTGACCGCCATGTCGTTCACGCCCGAGGAGCTGGTGGACCGGCTGAGCAAGCATGTACCCAATCTCCATGTGACCTACAAGCCGGACAGTCGACAGTCGATAGCCGACTCCTGGCCGGAGGTGTTTGACGATTCCGAGGCCCGACGCGACTGGCAGTGGCAGCACAAGTACGATCTGGGCAACCTGGTGGATTTCATGGTCAAGGATGTGCAGGAGAACTACATCAATGTGGAGAATCGCCAGCAGCAGCAGCAGCTCAAGATCTGAGGAGTGGCTCGAGTGGGTCAGACCAAATGGAGGCCGCATCTAGTATTCTTAACAAATGAAATTCAATTGCGTTTAACCCTGCATTTATCTAGCATCTACAAACCCCAAACCCCAAATACAATGTACAAGTACAATTCTCTATAATTATCTTTTTTTTTGGTTAACATTAAACAAGAGAAATCTAAAATGGAACTTCATTTATTAGAATTGAATGCCTAACACTAAGCACCTTTCGGTTGGGATTAACAATGATGGATTGGAGTTAGTTAGTTAGTTATCTAGTTAGTTAGGGCACTAAGTGTAGACAACCCTGGGGGTTAGTGGTACATATTGGATTTCAGATATCAAACTCCTCCTGCTCTGACCCGCCCAGCTTTTCGTAGTGATGCAGACAACCGCCATGCGTGCCTATATACAGGTCCGCCTCAGCTTCACTGGAATTTGCCTGAGCTTTCGTGAGAGGCTGTGCAATCACTTTTCTGGATATATGCTGCTCGGGTAGTCGTGTGTACAGCTTCAGCTGCTGCTCTTTCTCTATGGGGTCTGTAAACGAGCAAAGAGTGGAGAGAGTTTGTCCATCAGTTTTTCGATTTTTCACTTTGATTTTCATTGCTCTGCTTTGCCACGTTTGCCCTTTAGATCTTTCACAAAGTGTCTCTCTCCAACATTTGTATTTCACTGTGCTACAATTATTTTATATTCCCAATAATATTTCTGCCATTTCTTTGCAAACATGAGAATAGATCATCAAAATCAAAAGGATTGTATTAAGGTAATAATATTTCATTTCATTTCGATTCCAATGCATGTAAAATATCCATTACAAAACCGAAGGAAACATGGTAATTGATCGGGTAATACGTTAAAGAAGTACCGAAAATCCACAACGTTTGCATCGTATTGAAAACATCGTACGTATCTTGAACATATGGTGATTGAGCTTACACTAAAGCTTAAACTACATTTATGGAACAGCGAATTGGTTCACAAAATTTGAATCTTGAAGTGATAGTTGCTTAGATGCTAAATATGTACGTCCAACACTTTGTAAAGGGTCTGAGCAATCGCTTCAAGCAGTTTACAGCACGGTCTTAAGTATACATATACATATTGCTTCTGTGTTAGCTGATTGCATAGCTTCTCTTAGTTTGGTTTTAGGTTTTTCAAGTTAATTAAGTATTGTATTGCTTGACATTTGCATATTAAGTACAGGTACTCTCCAACGATCTTTCAATACTATTTTCTTTCGATTTGTACAATAGGTTGTACAGACATACATATGCGTACAACCGTTCATTTGGAATATTTATTGATTGATCAATTGATTCGTTTGCTATTTTTACAATTTCCCTTTTTGGTCTGGCATTGCGTTTCCTTGTGTGTGTGTGTGTGTATTTTCGTGTGAGTTTTTCTTATAAGTAATATTGAAAATTTTGTGGATTCATCAAAGAGAGAAACGCGTCGTTTGGTGAATTGTTGCATGTGTTTCTTTTGCATGTGCGTTGCTTTTGGGAGAGTATGTGGGTGGGTGTTATATACATTTATCATTATTTATATTGTGTGAAAGATCTCTAAATCATGTGCGACATCATGCAACGACTCACATCACGGTTAGCGCGATGCAAATGACCTTGAAAATGCTGCTGTAGCCGTTTTTGTTGTTGTTGCTGCTGCTGGGCCTCTGCTTCCACCATCATGCCTCCAGCTCCAGCTCCAGCGCCACCACCGCTGGCCTGCATCTCGTAATCCATTAAGCAGGCCTGTGTTCCAATTATTTGTGTGGCAGGCAGGGAAAAGAAATCTGTAAGGCGAGAGGCAAAAACGGTATAGTAATGAGCGTTAATGCAGGCGCAACACGTTGCCGATATCGATAGTTATGTCACCTGCGGCTCTCTCGCAAGGTGTACTGCATGAGGTTAGGCATTTCCAGAGAGCGCTCCCACAATAGTCGCATATATTGTTGTGTCGCTGCAGTCGTGAGAGACTATGCGACTCGAAGAGCGGGAACTCCTCGCCTCACCTTGTATAGGTACACCTTGCTCTGCCGCTGCTCTGTCGACGAGAGCCGATAGTTGCCCCAATTACCGTTCGTTTATTTATAGCCGATGCAAGCGGCGTTGACAGCGACGCTGGCAGAGACGATGTCATTTCTTATCGCTGTGTCGCTTTGTATTTGTATTTGTATGCGTGTTTGTGGTTATGATAACGGTCAGGGTGGAATGTTAGGACCCCGTCCCCACAGGGGAAGTGTACCTTAGGTTAAACAAGATGCCTTTAAACGAGATGCCGAAAAGTTCATTCATCATTAAAATAATGACCAAATATTGCGACTACGCAGCTGTCGAATCAAGCTTTCTAACACTGAGATAGACTCTTGGGTAATATTTTTGCAGTAGATAGATATTTAAGCCCACTTAAATTGATATTTCAATTCATTTATCCAGTCAGTCGTTCATTGAAACCATAAATGCGATTAACGCTTTATAAGAAGTCTACACATATGATATACCACATTTATATTGATTTTCACGTTTTAGATATACACCTTTTAGATACACATTTTGCGTCTCGCCTCTTTTGTTGTATAAACCCATTATAGATTGATTAGGTGCACAACAAGTTGCAACACTTGGCTGCCCCTTCGACTATTCCCACTCCTCCACCATCTCAGCGCGGTGGCACGGCGTTTTAATTATTGTCGCGCGGATTTTAGCCGTCTCGCAAGTGCTTATCGGCTCTTTGAACAGAGAGCTGTACCCACGGAAAACGCTCTAAATAATGACTGATAAGCCAGGTCAGAGCAACCAAGTCAACATTAGGCGGTGAGGTCAGCCCCCCGCTGATTTTGTAACGAAATTCACAAAAAATTTCACGCAACGGCAATTAAATGTCAAGGTTAAGCCAAAACTGCTCATTAAATATACACATTTCGGTTGTTATATGAAATTTACTTACCATTACAATACTGGGCCGCCAGATCCACATCGTCGAAGCGGCAGCGCTTGGTGTACATCGGGTTATCCCCGTCCTCGGATGGCTCGTTCCCGTTACAACGCTTTTTGCAGCGTGCTACAGACGCGGCGACGGCAGCATCCATGGGCTGCTCATTGTTGTTTGCATCATTGAACGCATAGCCGCCACCGGCAGCGTCGACAGAGGGGGCGACAGTGTAAGAGACTGCACGTGGATTGAATGGATCCAAGGTTTGTCGCATCTGCGTGGTTTCGAAATTGGCGGCAGTCGGGCCCGCCGAGTCTGCATGTGCCCAGCACTCGAAATTTGTCAACACCATGCTGATGACGGACGCGCGCAGTGGAAATTTACCAAGAATATATGAGAGGGAACAGAACGGAATGGCGTCCTAACTGTACTCGGTCGCGCGGCAAACTGCAGTCGACGATGGATTTTTTGGTATACAGTTAATTGCCGCAAAAGCAAATACGCGCATTGCAAAATGCTGAAATAAATTTAATTAACACACGCAAGCAGGGCGAGCACACAGCCAAATACGAGACGAACGGCAAACGAAACGAACGCGCGATGACGGCAATTGTTAAAAATAAACCCACAATAAGCAAGTTTTACATTTTTGCCGCGTGCGCTTTGTTTTGATTCGCGTCCAGTGTGACCGCGGACCTATCGATCACATATACGGTCTACCCTCAGAAATATTCCGAAAATACGTCACAGGATTCAAAATATACCGTAAATATACTGACGAGTTATTTGGACTCAAGTTCCATCATATTCCTCCTTTTAGATATTCTGTTGAATATTACTATATGGCTAGAACCCTCAACTCTGAACTCATTATTTTATCCGATTATTACATAAGTTTCCTACAGGACTTGCTAACTTTAAGTTCTCATCTTTATTGGATTGTTCATAAAATTTCGTTTAAGCAAAACCGGTCATCAAAAAGTTAAAGCGAAAAAAGTAAGTGTGTTCGCTCTTCGTTCCGTTGACTTTCGCGCACGCAGGGGTGCTTTGACACATCGATAAGTAACAAAGCAACTGTAGAAACTATCGCATTATCATGTGATTGTCAAAATGTATGATAAAAACGAATGGCAGGCAAAAGCAAAATCAAAATAGTCACAAATATCAGAATTTTCAATTGGAATAAGTTCAAAAATATTTAGAAAAATGACGAACAAAAATAAGAAAACCAGCGCTGGCATTGGCGGTGCCGCTGCCCCCTCAAAGCAGGCCAGACAGCAGTCCGAGGTAAGGTACACAATGGCCACGGAGTTGCCGGTAGCTAAACCCTTGTCATGTTTATGTTTCTAGGACTCTCAGGACTATAGCTCTTTCAAAACAGTGCTCTTCTATTGCATGCTGATTGTGTTCCTACCTGTGATCACATTCTTTCTGTTAAAGGCCGTCGTTTTGGATGGCTTCTTCGAGATGAGCGAGTTGAAAGTTAACATTTTCTCGGCGGTCGGTGCCGTGGTGGCCTTACACATTGCTCTGGGACTGTATATCTACCGCGCCTACTTTGGAGGCTCCGGCGCCAAGGCATCGAAGGTCGACTAAGCTTCATCGAGGACGCTCACCATTTCCATTTTTGTTCTAGAAAGTATTAAGTCGAACGAAACACTTTTGTACATACACATACAATGTTTATATGCCCGACAGAGAGAGGGGGAAAGTTGCCTGTAAATGTGTGTAGTAATCGTTTTCTATTGCATAACTCTCGATAGCAGCGGGAAAAACGTGCAACCTACTTTGTTGTCTAGTGTTTTTTGTCTCTAATTTTGCATTAAAAAAGACATTATTAAGTGAAATGCGTGGTTTATTGAATCTGAATCGAGGCAGGCATTTGGTGCGCCAATATTCCTGGATGGAGGCTGTCAAAACAATGCTGGCAAAGCCGCGAAAGAAAATTTACAACCTGGGAGCTTGCTTTGAGCTGGCCGACATATCACAGGTCAGATATAATTCACGATAAATGGGTTCCGAGCCACATTCTTTTCTTGCAACTATCACCAAGTACAAATGTCTGTACATACGCGGTCCATCGCTGTTCAACACTGCCAATCCAGAAGCCAACAGCTGTTCGCGGTTCAGGCCAGAATATTTGGGCTTGTTTATTGGCCCTAACAAGTGCAAAAACGATAAATTGATAGTGATAGATGCCACGCAACTATTTCGTTAACACATGCTGCAGTCATCAGACTGATACACACCTGCGCCCATGCAGCACCTCGCCCAGCGGCAAACAAACAGCACGCACTATTGATTGGAACCACCTGTTAGAACTCTACGACGCGAGAGTCCCACTCCCCAAAAAAACGGAACTACTCGGCCACGTATTCGGGTATCAGTGTTCAACATGCTGCGACTCCAGCTGCCTCGATTACCGCCGAATATGTGGACGTTGTGCGTGCAGGCGGCTTTGATAGCCACCTTGGTCAAGAGCTCGGTGTCCCTTACGGACAATCTAGTTGGCCGATTACAGGTGCCACCACCCCAAAGCAACTCCTACCATCTGACTGTGCTTTAACCATCTCTTCTTTCTCGTTACAGACGTCGTACAACCCGAGCAAGCTATCGGAATCAAAATTCCTGGAATACAGCAATCTGTCGAACAAACTCCACTTGCGGGAAGCCATCAGCCACATACTGATTCCACGAGTGGTGGGCTCCGGAAACCACAGCCTCGTGAGGCAGTACATCGTGCAGAGCCTGAAAGACCTGGACTGGCATGTGGAGCTGGACAGCTTCCATGATACGGCCCCCATTATGGGGCAACTGCATTTCCACAATATCATTGCCACCCTGAATCCGGACGCAGAGCGGTATCTGGTCCTGGCCTGCCACTACGACAGCAAGTACATGCCGAAGGCGGAATTTCTTGGAGCCACTGACTCCGCTGTGCCCTGTGCCATGCTGCTAAACCTGGCCCAGGTGCTGCAGGAGCAGCTAAAACCGTTCAAGAAGTCCAAACTCAGTCTGATGCTTTTGTTCTTCGACGGCGAGGAGGCCTTCGAGGAGTGGGGACCCAAAGACTCAATTTACGGTGCCCGTCACTTGGCCAAACGCTGGCAACACGAGGGAAAACTGGATAGCATCGATATGCTTGTTTTGTTGGACCTGCTGGGAGCCCCCGATCCGGCATTCTATAGTTTCTTCGCCAACACAGAATCGTGGTACATGCGCCTCCAGTCCGTGGAAACGCGTCTGGCGCAGATTGAGTTGCTGGAGCGATATGCCAGCAGTGGGGTTTCTCAGCGGGATCCCACGCGCTATTTCCAGTCACAGGCCATGCGCTCCTCGTTCATCGAGGACGACCACATACCGTTCCTCAAGCGCAATGTACCCGTTCTCCATTTAATACCAGTGCCCTTCCCCACCGTATGGCATACGCCCGACGATAACGAAAGTGTGATTGATTATGCGACGACGGACAACCTGGCCCTAATTATACGGCTCTTTGCGTTGGAGTATCTATTGGGCGGCGACCAGGCGAAGTAGGGGCCTCTTGTGGAGTTCCCCGCAAATCAGAAATATGTATGATATTTATAGATGTAGTATATACACGACGGCCTTATCTATCTGACCTGTCCGATATCAAAAATGTTGTTAACTATTGTTATTAGCTGTGGAAATCATGTGGATCTTATTGTTAATTGACTATTCTGGCCGGCCCTTTAGGCCTACTTAAGTGACCCTGCAAATCTAATGTCCAAATATTTTTATAGATATTTATCTAAAGAATTGCTCATCTAATGGCATATTAAATTGATGTATGTATGTATGTTTAATTATTTATCGTTTGTAAATCTGCTAGAATAATGCATAACATAACACAATACACAATACAATAAATGTACCTATAAAAAAAAGCGGATTCATTACACTAACTTATCAAACACGTGTCCTAACTAGTTAAGCGTCACGCGTAGAAACATTAGCTCCAACAAATTATATGGCAAAGTCGTAAACTAACTTAAGAACTAGCTAAAATCGTCAAATTCTTGATCTAATACTATGTATATACATATATCTATTGGGAGGGAGGCTCTTGGCACTTTTCGTTGCTACTCGTCGCTGCAGGGGCAGGCGGAGGCGAAGGCAGACTGTCTTCTGTGGGACCTGTGGCCTTGGAGGCAGTTTTCAGCTCAGATGCAGCTCGATCTGTGGCCGGCTCCATCTGAGACTTGGCCTTGGCTTCGTCTGCCACTTGTCTCTTCATAAGTTGGGCTGCATTCAGTTCTTTGGGCTTCTCCACAACCACAGCACTCAAATCGGACTTGCCCTTGCCATGGCCATGCCCGTGTCCATGACCATGCCCATGGCCATGGCAATGCGAAGACTTGGACTTGCCACCATCTGGACTATCGCTAATCTCACGCAGGTCCGTACGTGAGTCCCGACAGCACACCTTTTCGATGCACTCTGCCGCCTGGCACTGCATCAGGCATTCCAGTGAGGCGGATGCATTCTTATTGGTGGACGGATAGAACTCGGGCTGGATGGTGACTGCGCCGATGCCCTGGTCGTGGAAGTACGTGCGCACCTGTTCGATGATCTTCAGGTAGAGCTTGGGATTCTGGAACTGGATGTGTATGGTGGCCACGTAGCGATGGGCAGCCAGCTGCCAGATGTGCAGATCATGATAGCTGACTATCTCCGGGAATTTGGTGACCAGCGTCCGCTCAAAGATCTCCAGATCGATGGAGCCGGGAATGGTCTGCAGCAAAATAAGGCAGGATTCTTTCACTGCGAAAGAAAAGAGACAAATTAACGTTAACTTAATGTTCTCTTACACTCTTTTATTAGCTTTTATACTCACTGTAGGGATAGCTGAGCGAAATTAGAAGGATACACGAGAAGATGGACAGCACCGGATCAATAAATTTGGCCGTATGCTGTTCATCCTCCGCCACATAGACAATGGCCGCACAGACGATCACAAAAATGGTGCTGGACACATCCCGCAACATCTCGACGGCACCCTGCCGCTTGGTGGCAAAGTAGACACTGCCCACCTCCGCCTCCAGCTCCTCACGCAGCTGGCGATCGTTCCGCGACTTGCTCAACTGCCGCTGCATGGGCTTCAGCGACAAATCCATGGTGCTGGACATGGAGCGCTCGAGGACGACATTGCCGCCGGGCGTCAAGTGGAGGAAGCTGCCCTGGTGCAGGGTATAGCCACCGATAAGCAGGTAGGTCAGCCCGTTCAATATGAGACCCACAAAGCCCAGCATCATCACGGGTATGGGCAGGTGCATCGTGTCCTGGTGATCGATGTGCACCAGCGTCTGCAGAGCCTCCACCACCAGCGAGAAGGAGAGCGAGGCCAGAATGATGAACACTATCAGCATGGTGAGTATATCGATTCTGGCCCAGCCGAAGGTATTGCGCAGCTTCTGCTCCCGGCACTCCCGCCTGGCCTCCTTCTGATCTTCCGTCTCGCCCAGTTGGACAACGACACCACCGTTGGTGCCATTTAGTTTGGTCTGCCCTTGGGCCGCCGGCTCTTCCTGATTCTTTTTGCTGTGCTGCAGGAGAGAGAGAGACAAGAGAGAGGGCTTAATAGAGTTTCGAATAGATTCGGATAGAATTGTCCATTTATTGTCATGCTTTCTAAGCCTAGTCATAACAATTGGTATTGGATCGTTAGAGCCAGCCCCGAAATGTGGTAGCCACTGTTTTAACGCTTCGCTGGTCTTCTCTGTCATTATATAATACGCTCGGCCCCGGCGGCCCACACAGCTGTGCTGTGTCCGTCCACACCTACGACTGTCTGTCCGTTTTGGACGCTTTCGATTTCTGGTATCTCTGTGGTTTCAGGCCAAGTTTTATGCGGTTTTTTGGATGTTTTGGTCTCTGGCGCTGTGTCTTTTTTTTGCGAAACGTGCTTGGCACGCTTCGCGTTCCCACAACTTCAGCGATAGATACATAGATATTTGCATTCATTCAATAATATGTTAAATATTTAACGATCGTATTGTCAACGATCATACCCATCTGTTTATGAACTCAGTCACCTTGAGTCCAAATTTATTTATAGGCAAATCACAGTTGGGTAAGAGATCGTCTTATTGGATGGGGATGGGTGTTCCAATATATGTATGTACGCGGGAGGGATATGCTTAGATTCCATCTTCTTTCTTGAAAGAACCCTTGCAGATATGCAGATATTCATGTAGAAGTTTACTAAATGCCCCATTTCGCTTTCTGCCGAAAAAGTAGTTCCATAAATTTGCAGAGCCATGTGTCCATTTGGTCATACCTTCACAGAAATACGGGTGACAAAAGGCCGTCTGGCCGGTGGTATCTCCATGAATTTCAGGCTGATATCTGTGTAGACAGAGGCATTAGATACTCGGACTTGGCAATTACACAGCAATCTACTGATAAGCATGAAATCCAATCGAAAACACTGCCAGAATGTGCAGATAATACGAACTAAAAGAACCGCTCCCATCGAGTGAAGAGAGTGGCAGAGAGGGATAGAGAGGGGAAGGGGGAAAATATTTCAAAAATTCGCTAATAAATTATAATTTGAAATGGAACCAGTTTCAGGCCAAATTCAAAAGGAGTTTGGAATGCGTTTGTGTGCTTCGGCCACAATCAAGGTTCAATGCACCCGATTCAGGCACACGATTGGGTGTCGAGTTGTCGTTGCTTTAATCCCGCAGCACGCGACAGCTTCCTGGCGTTGGCCAAAAGATCGTAAGCAAAATAAGTCAAAACAAAAACGGGTTGCCTGTTCCACTTACCTTAATTGTTATGATGCAGCCGCCCAGTGCGAATATGTTGCACAACATGTGGTACGATGCCATGAGCAGTGTCAGAGCGTGCGTTATGTGGCTGAGAGCCAGCTGGAGCACAAAGTAGCAGATCGATAGCACCAGCACCACATACAGGGGTATGGGCCTGCATCGCTGCAATATATCTTTGATTGGCATTCTGGAGGAAGGTCTGCAGAGAGAGAGAGAGAGAAAGAGAGAGAGAGTGATTACTATTTGATTCAATATTCGATTTATACGGACATGACGTTGAGAGGTTACCACTTGACTTGTCAACGAACTTGTAGACTCACACGCAGGAGTCACACCTACATAGATCTACACAAATTAGCTTGTTTTATTGCTTGTACAAATTTACACTTCATCATCGGGCTGTCTGTGAATTTGTCAATGCAAAATGTAAGGTGTTATATGTACAAATTTGCTGGTTGAACGATACCGATCGATTGGGGTGGCAAAAAATATTATATCTGGAGTATATTAAGAGAGCATTCTAGCTCGTCGAAACTATGTTTGACTGTAGTTTTGCCTTTCTATGAGCATAACTTCTTCCTAAACCCAACCAAAATCTGTGTCAAGTTCAAGTTCCTATAAAGCGGGTTAAGTGAACGGTGAACCCATACCATACCAAGACGAACCGTAACTGCACTCAACTGAACTGAACTGAACTGAACCTACCGCCATATTTGGGGATCAGCACAGGCCAAACTCATATGCAAATCATCAAAATCGGCATTATTATGGGTATGGGCTGGGGGCTATGGGCTATGGGTACTACTCCTGCTGTCGTGGGTTGGCAGTGGCCTGTCCGGCATGCAAATGAAGATGCTAAATGGGCTCGTTGTACCTGTAGCTAACCCGCCCCACTGTATCTCATTGAATCGATAGCAATCGCCAGCGGATCGGCTTGGATCGGATCGGATCGGATCAGTTGGCCCGCGACATTGACGTAACATTACGTGATCGTGGATATGGCTACTACCGATTGTTTGTTGGTTTGTTTGCTGTAACCCCAAGGTTAGACCCCCTTTTCTTTCGGCCGGACATTTGTAGTATTACAATGCCCTCTACCCGAGTGATTATCAGGCGACATGTCGCTGCTTTAATCGTGGCTTTGAACAAACCAAGGATTAACCATTAAGATCTGTTTAAATGGATAGGGAAAACTATAGAAAACTCCCCAGACAAATGGGAATCATTGAAAGCCTTGTAATCTACAGCATTTAATTGAGAATTAGTTCGAAATACCCCCCATAAAAAGATAATAGTTTCGAGGGAATATCGATTGGTGTGGGTCTTATCAAGGGGACGTGCTGCAGGCCCATTTCCATATGGTCTCCCTTATCGTCTAAGTAGAGAGTTCAAGAAGTGTTCTATAGATAAAATTATACCCGAAACTAATCCATAACTTGTGCAGACCAGAAATAATATCACAATGGTATTGTTGCCAAGGGCAGAAAAGATCTATAAAGACATATGTATGATAGTGTGACCTCATTTCTCCTTGGCGAAACCAAAAACTTCTCCCAGCACAATCCCTGACTGATATCTCTAGCATCCATCTGGAATGCTCAATAAGTACTTCTACGGCATTTAAATTGCAATCCAACGAATGATGCAACCTCCTCCACATAAACGATTTAATTGCATTCCAAATTGTCACACGTGCAATGGTAAAAATCATTTAGTTTCGATTCAAATGATATTATCTATTGTTTTTCCACCTTCCCAGTGGTCTCTGTAGCCTCTGTACCCGCTTTAGCCTCTGCGAAAGCAATCCGTAGAAGGTAATTAGAAAGATCCTAAATACAAAAGCGTTAAATGGCGCCTCCGGCCCCCAAATTGTCCGAAACAGCGCAAATCAAATTCCCAACGCTTTTTCGAGGGGAGAGAGAGAGAGAAAGCGAAAGCTAAACAGATAGTGTTAGACAGGTAGCAACAAACAATTTAGATACTGTCTATCCGTAGTATACTCGTAGATAGACAAGAGCTCGACATGTGTATGTACATGTGTACCCACATATGTATGTATATGTATATCTCCAGTGGTTCGTTCCACATGCCACAGACACTAAATGTTCATTTCCTCAATTTGTGTTCACTCCCAATGGGAGATGGACCTGCTGGCAGAGGGTGTGGGCCAGAGGCTCCCACAGAGAGGCAGATAACAAAGATAGTAGATACAGACACAAAGAGAAACTCGTCTCGCTTATTGCTGTTGCTGGGGGCACTGGATTACCACCCAGATAGCGATCTCAAATCTACAGAATACAGATTACACAGGGCTAATATTTCTATGGTCAGTGGCTCGAAAATGGAGTCAAGTATTCACGGGTTTCCCTGCCTTTCCAAAAGTATTTGACGACTCTTCGGTATCCGGCTTTTGTGTGCTGCGATGCCTTGCGATAACGTAAAATCCACTTCATAAATCTGCCCCAAGCGCTGACAGCTCGATTGTCAATTAGATCAATGCAACAAGTCACTCCATCAACAAACACACGGACAACAACAAAAACAACAACAACAAAGAGGTAAGACTGCAAAATAAATTCGGGTCCAATAAAATTTTGCCTTTTTGTTTTGATTTGTCATCAGATACGATTTGTTTGCTTGATTTTTTCTTGTGAGGAGGAGGAAGACATTCCCTGCATACAAATTTAAATTTGGCAAACAAAACAAAACAACAAAAAAAGAGATAACAATTTTATATTGAATTTTCTGCGTAGATTCCGATTGAGCCCTGGCTGGCCTCAACAATCCCCTAACGTTTCTAACGTTTTTGACCATTTCAGACAAGGTCGCCGATGCATTTGGAATTTGTAATTTACAAGGGAACACAAATTTGTTTTATTTTACGAATTCTATTGAGAGAGACAGCGATTGCTGTCAATTAACCATGGCAAATGAGGCATATTTGAATAGTTTTCAAACAAGCCAAAGTCGATGCACTTATATAGCTCTAAATCTATATATATCATTCCTTTATCTTTTCTGATAAAGTGGATAGATTTGATAACGATCGCCACGATCGCATAAACTTGTCGACTTCATCGATCCGCTGAAGAAATTCTATAATATAAGAGCACCAATGAAAGACGAATTCAATGTCTTGCATTGGTGGAAAGAGCTTCCTCTGAAACAGTGTTTTCCCTATCTAGGAACCCAGGAAGCTCCTGAATTTTGACTATGGTTTTGATCGGTAATAGCAGAGTAGCCTTTCTGCTTTTTCTAGGACATGGATATAAATCGGCTGGATTATGACTCTGGCTCAGGCATCAGTATGTTGTCAAGGGGTTTTCGTGGGACTGTGGGAAATATTGATAATAGTTTTGCCATTAGCACATTATTCAGTTGAGCGAGATGGGATCATTTTTTGTTTACCGTGGACTCGTGCAGGGCTCTAATATCTATTCATTAATCAAGGCAAACTATCCGATGCCTCGTTTGCTTTGGAAATCTGACTGTTATCAACTAGATAACGGGCCTTTGGTACGATTATCGAAAACAGGCCATCTCCATAGGAGCTCAGCGTACATCTCTAATTACTATCTATCTCTATCTCTGTCTGTGCTTATCAATCTCTCTCGTTTGCTCGTAGATTGCAGGATTAATCTATCTCTCTGTCTCATTTTGATTGGAAATGTGATTTGTCGACAACAGCCCATCTCTACAAGGGTTCAAAGTCCATCTCTAGTCGGGGAATTCTGAATATTTTGCCAACAAAGGAAAATGTTGCTTCAGATTCAATAGACTTTGAAGCTATTTCGAGAATGCTTTAGAGCCAAACGATTTCCGAAAATAAACAACTAATGGAACCGTTCTGTAATGTGAGTCAATAAAAACATTTCTCATACTCTATTCGAAAGCCACCGTCCCCGCTTTCCGAGCGTGCGTACCAGCTGCACATACTTCACAGCACAATTCCATTTAAGTTCCCAATAAAAGAACCTGGCAATGAGGTAGCCACTTATTTTAATTGCACTTTTATGAGGCCCCATTTACGTGAGATCTGCGCCTATATCCCCATGACTCCACTCCACTCCACTCCACTCCCTGACTGCAACTCCCTTCAATTACACACTTTCACTCGTCCTCCTGCTTGAGCCGATCGTGATCACAGCAGACATGTTCAGTTTATATAGAATTAAATAATATACAAATTGATATTAATATTAATGACTACTAAACACTAAAGCAATTACGTTTAATGAGGCTCATCAAATATTTCCTAGCGGTAAAGTAATTTTTAATAATAATTCATTGAGAACTTTTGGTTGCTTGCTCGGGGGCTCTTGGGCGTTTTTTAGCCAAGGTTTTTTTCAGCTGATTTGCATTGAATTAGCCTGATTTGGAGGGGACGGGGCGGCGGAAGGTGCGGATATCTCTGGGATGAGAATTTGTTTTCGGCGCAGACATGGTATGGGGGTAGCGTAGCGGATAGTAGACAGATATAACCTCTAATTAGCATTCATTTGGATCGAATTTATTTTTATACTGGGTACCGCTCGATGCGTTTTTATTTTCGATTATTATTTTCTCTCGGCGGTGCGAAAAGGTGCGAGAGGCGTCTTAATAATCACTTGCTAAGTGGACACACAGTCCAGTGTCCAGCCCGCCTGCCCTGCTAACGAATCAGTCATCTATATACATCTATATCTAGCCCCATGTTGTGTGCGAAAGGTGTGTGTTTTTTTCTGACTGGATACTGGCGGTTGGGTTGGCCAAATGTCTAACACAAGGCCAAAGAGGGAGGGAGTCTTATCAGTTCTGAATACTGGAGTGTAGAACTTAGGCTAAGATATAGGAAAATTACCGTCAATTTGGGCCAAACTTTTCAGCTTCTATAGCACAAGAGTTTAGTTTTTATATGTTTGGACTGTTCTATTTATAGGCGGGCACCACACTGTAAATTTCTTTAAAAAAAAATATTTCTATAGGCTTTTTTCGAAATTTATTATTGTTATTATTATTCTTTGTATATATCGTAGCACAATTCACACACGCGTGCCACCTGCGAAGCGGGAGTGGCAGATCGGACGATGTGGACGGCAGCGCGGCTCAGATGCGAATGAAAAGCAGAGCCACGAGGAGGCGGCGATCAAGCCCAGTAAAAATACGAAAAAAACAAAAAATATAGCTCAAAAATCTGATGTACGAAAATAAATGGGGAGGTAGGTAGTGGCAGTGGCAGTGGCAGACGCAGAGATATGGAAACAGCAACAATGACCACAGCCGGCAAAATAAAGGCCAATGTATTGAAAGTGAGCGTGCAAGTGCCTGTCTGTGGCTGTGTGTTTGCCAGTGTCTGTCAGAAAGAGAGGGAAAGCAAGCCGTACAGAGGGATAGGCAACAAGTGTGTGGGTGCAAAAGTGCGATAGAAGAGAGAGAGAGAGAGAGAGTGCCATTAGGTAGGCATTCCAGGGCCCGCGGTGCATGGCAGAGCAGAGGGCAGGAGAGGGGATAATGGTATCAGTTATAGAAGAGGAAAAGAGAGGGCACGCGCTGGTAGACATTATGAGGGTGAACTTTTGGGGTATAATATGTTTTTAGCCATGTTAAGCCCCGACGACGACGACCACAATAAAACATGTTTACGGTCCTCCACATATGCTAATCGCCAGATAATTGCAGCACACGCACTGTAGGAGAAACCCTTTACAGTTATACCTGAAACACACACACAGACACACACTATTCGTACTTCTATTAAAAATGTTCTTATCAGCCGCAATCGCGATTGGGGCGCACAGTAGAGAAAGCCTACTTTGAGAACTGCAAGATTAAAATATTTTCAACCAGAATCCGTTTGATGTTTGCAGAAATATAGTTCAAAGGCAACTGCCAGCTGCTCTGCAGGAGAAGTTGGCAAAAGGGCATATACTATTCATTGGTCTTAGAATTCTCTCCGAGACGAACCAATGTTGGCATGGTAATTGCAATTTCAGCACGTACTGGAGATAAAAGTCAACGGGGTTGACTTTTGGCTTTAGTTGGAAAAGTGGGACACGCCTGGCACCACCGGTGATGCAAGAAATATTCATAAATTAAGACGTAAGCTGCAGAGTAATTTACGAATTGTTGACACTAAGCTGTACAAGAGTAATTAAAGTTGTGTTGATAAACACATAAACCATGCCAAGGCCATTGGTGGAATTTGATGAGATTTTAATTTGAAAATGTGCGCCAAATTTGTGACATTCACAGCGAACGGTCATGCAAATAACTTATCGATAAGTTAGTTCATGTTACCATCAACAGACGGCGCTCTTCGTAGAGCTGCGCGCCAAAGCGAAATGGCGTTGACTATAATTATTTCTTCAGATTAAATCCCAGAGGAGATCCTTTTGCTCCTTCTACACACTCGCTTCCCACACACTTTGGGTGTGGCACCAATTGGTGTGAGCGTGGAATGCGCTTAATTGAGAATCGGGGAATCAAGCATCGAGAGAGAGAGATAGAGAGCAATACTCAAATGGTTAGGACCATCCTTCCAATGGTTCCTCTGGACTCGTGTCACCTCCGACACCATCACGTGTGACTGTCCTTTTACCATTAAGCTGTTTTGGAGGAATATCCAAATTTTTTTAATTTTCGCTATCTCAAATCGTGCTTCCGTGCATCATTTATTCCAATGGATTGCATTTAATCCTTTTTGCTCAGTCACTTTCAAACAATTTCTATTAGGCGCTCAAGTTTGGTGGGTCTTTTTTTGGGATTTTCTCTGCTTAGTATATTTCTGAGGGTCAAGCCAGCATTTTTCAGCGGAATATCAAAATTGAGCAATTTTTTAGACAAAATCCAATAAAAGCAAGTATTTAAATCAAAGCAGTCAAGTAGGAAATTAATTCATTAATAGGATACAATTGTGTGGGCAAGACTGAGAGGTCTATCTAGCTAGTAATATTCGACGGAATATCAAAAACGAGGACTGTGTACAAAAGAACTAGAGTTCGTCAGTATATTTACGGTATATCTTTTAAATGAGACGGTATATTTCGGTACATTTCTGAGGGGTCGGACCGTATATTTATAAATCCGCGGTCACACTGCAGGCCGTACTTGTCAAGAAAAAATTTAACAATAAAAATCTGCCTTAAAACTAGGAAATTGGGAATTACTTGCTCTAGTTTGGTAAAGTGCGGTGCAATATGGCCGCCATAGTACTAACCCGGAACATGCAGGTGGCCAGTAAGTGAAACGGCTAGCCAGTAGAAAAGTGTCTGGCGAAAATTATGTAATGGTGGAGTGCAGTTCCTTTTGCTAACGTTGTTTATTCCCGATTGTAGAACACCATGGCAGTGGTGTCGTGGGCGTGCTCTGCCTGCGGGGCTATGCCGCCGCCGCTGAGGATGCTCCACGCCCCCTGAAGACCATCAATCCGGCTGCCATGAAGCGCGGCACGGGCGGACGCAGCAGCTTCAACGGAATCGTGGCCACCGTCTTCGGAGCCACCGGTTTTGTGGGTCGCTATGTGTGCAACAAGCTGGGAAAGTCCGGCACGCAAATGATCCTGCCCTATCGCGGTGAGGACTCTGAGGTTATCCGGCTGAAAGTCACCGGCGATCTGGGCCAGGTGCTGTTCCACTTTTACAATCTGGAGGATGCCGCTTCCATTCGCAATGCTGTCAAGCACTCGAACGTGGTCATCAACTTGGTTGGCCGCGACTTCGAGACCAAGAACTTCAAGTTCAAGGATGTCAATGTTACTGGTGCTGAGCGGATCGCCAGGTGGGTGTCGCAAGGAGAATTGAGACCCTTCAATGATGAATTTTTCCCTCTTAAAGGATCTGCCGCGAGGTTGGCGTGGAGAGATTCATTCACCTCTCGTCTCTGAACGTGGAGGCCAATCCCAAGCCCCTGTACGTTAAGGGCGGCAGTGAGTGGCTGAGGAGCAAATACGAGGGAGAGCTCCGCGTGCGTGATGCCTTCCCCAATGCCACAATCATTCGGCCAGCCGACATCTACGGCTCGGAGGACCGCTTTTTGCGCTACTATGCACACATCTGGCGACGCCAGTTCCGCTCGATGCCGCTCTGGCACAAGGGAGAGCGCACCGTGAAGCAGCCCGTGTACGTGACGGATGTGGCTCAGGCCATCATTAACGCTGCCAAGGAGCCGGATTCCGCTGGACGCATCTACCAGGCTGTGGGGTAGGTATCCGAAGTACTCAAATGGGAACCGCTGTAATCTGTGTGTCCTTCAGGCCCAAGAGGTATCAACTGAGCGAGCTGGTTGATTGGTTCCATCGCCTGATGCGCAAGGATCAGAAACGCTGGGGCTATCAGCGTTACGACATGCGCTGGGACCCCACCTTCCTGATGAAGGCCAAGCTCACCAGCTTCATCTGCCCCGGTGCGCCCATTGGTGGTCTTCACCCGGAACGCATTGAGCGCGAAGGGATCACCGACAAGGTCCTGCCCGGTGTGCCCACTCTGGAGGATCTGGGCGTTCAGCTGACCACCATGGAGCAGCAGGTGCCCTGGGAGCTGCGTCCATATCGCGCTGCCCTCTACTATGATGCCGAGTTGGGCGAATTCGAAACACCAGAGCCACCAAAGACCATTGAGGCGCGTGAGGAGCTGCGCTTGTTTGCCTAATTGATGTTGGTCTGTGTGTTGGTTGGAAATTCTTAGTAAAAACTTGTTTAAGGCGATGCGTCAATAAAGGAAGTCTACATTTAAAGCGAATCGGAATCGAAAAGTACTCCTATTCTGAATAGTTTTAGTTTTTGAACAACATTTCTGCGCGCTTTCAGGTTGAAACGGAGGGCGGATTTGAATTTTCGCTCTCAAATCGTACTTAAGTGTATCGTGTATATTGAATTTAAATCCTTTTCACTCACTCACTTTCAAACAATTTCTACTTGGCGCTCAAGTTAGGTGGGACTTTTTTTGGGATTTTCCTTGATGTTTTTTTCCTCGCCACAATGTCCCTTTTCAGCTCAACAATGTCCCAACATTCCCAACTTACTTACGCTTTCTTACGTCTTATGTTGCTGGCAACATTCAATTTGCATACCCTGGGTAAAAGGATGTTGTAGAATTGAGAAAATGTTTGTCATATCAGGCTCCAATTAATGCAAAAAACAATGTAGTCTCTGTTTTAAACCTATTTCAACGATATTTTGCAGCTCATTGTCTTTCTACAGAGACCAAGAATGAGTGTCGGGATCGAGATATATTTACAAGACCCTAATCATATTCATCAATATGTCTAAAACGTATCAATTTGAGAAAAATTTTTTTTTAATTACGTTTAAAAAACAGTTTGCAAAACAGAATCTTCATATGAAATTAACGAAATAGGGTATACAAAAGCCTATACTCGCATCATGTCTTCAAATACCGGCAACACTGCGACTGTTTTTTTTTTGCTAAACTATTTTGTTTAAGCCTTGTTTTAGCCAAAATACAATAAAAGCAAATATTAAAAACTAGGCAATCTTGAAGAAAATTTATTCATAAACGGCCTAAAATTATGTGGGCAGAACTAAGGGTTTTAGGTAGCCAGAATTATTCAACGGAATCTCTAAATTGTACAATATGAACGACTATCCTCTTCGTTTTTTTTGTTGCCCATTTTCGCTATAACCGTTTTTACGCAAAATCCAATAAAAGCAAGTGTTAATATTAAGCCAGTAAAGTAGATAATAGGTTCATTAATTAGATAAAATTATGTGGGCATGGCTAAATGTTCTATATAGCTAGTAATATTCGATGGAATATCAAAAACGACGAATTTGTACAAAAGAACTTGAGTTCGTCAGTATATTTACGGTATATTTTTTAAATTTGGTATATTTCTGGCGGTCAGACCGTATATTTTATCGACAAGTCCGCGATAGCAGATATATGGCAGGAGAGCTATTGGTATAATATAATTTATATTATTAATTTATTCGAGTGGTCGGTCCAATTGTGTGCAAACATAGTTGCAAGGAAATTTTTCAGTGCTAAGTTAACCGTGCGGCTTGATTTTTGTTTGTGTTTGTCAGTGAGAGAGTGCAGCGTTTGCCAGTGTGCGGCGTGTGTGTGTGCGGGGCACTAAAATGGCAAGTGCATAAATAATTATGCTAACGGACTATGCGCTGAATGTGTATGTGAAAAGCCAGGAACCGAAAAAAAGTGCAGCAGCATTAGCTGAGAAACAGCAGAAGTCCCACCGATCGCCGCTGGCGCATCTAGGAGTCGAAAAGAGCTGCATCCATTTCATAACCGACAAATCGATCTGGGCGAAGGGCTGGTCCTACTCCCACCCATCGGGCATTACAGCGAAAATCGTTTGCTCTGGCAAGGGTGAGGGTGAGGGTGAGAAGCCCGAAACAGCAGGCAGCGTCAGCATCATCAGCTGTGACGCCTGCACCGCCGCCCACATCAGGGGCAGTGGCAGAGACGGGAACAGCGACAAAAAGCTCTGCGCAGGAAAACGCAGAAATCAGAAGCAAAGGTCAAGTCAACAGCAGCGGCAGCATCATCCCCATCGGCAGCATACCAATACTAATACATGCACCACCAATAAATTACGGTACAGCGTACGGAGCAAGAGCCTTGCCTTATTTTTAGACTATCTGCGCGAGTGTCCCTCTATTCAAATTGTCGCTGCCGGCAGTGACGTCAGCGACCACGCCTACGATCATCCTCTCGGCAGCGGTACAGCAGCAGCAGGAGGAGCACCACTTGGCCAGACACGTCTTTCCGTGCCGGCGCCACTGTTGCGTAAATACGCCGCCAACTACGTCAACGGTTGCAATTTCGAGCATAAAACCAAAATTTATGCTTTATATCGTCACCTCGAGATCGGTGCCCCGTTCGAACAAGTGCAACAGCAACAGCAGCTGAGAGTCGGTAAGATTCAATTGCGTATCAAGATGCTCTTTGCCGAGGCGGCGCCACCCAGCACTGCCCCCAGCGTCATTTCTGCTGTTGCTGTTGCTGCTGCTGCTGCTGCTGAGCCGCCGCCAGCGCCCCCGCCGACCGCTCTGCTGCAGGATCAGCCGGGAGAGCTCATTGCAGGTGAGTAATGCACGCAGAATGTGCCCCCTCTCTGGGTGTATTTTTAACGAGTGCAATATAACGGAAGTTGAAGGCACAGTGTTGGACACTGCACAGCCGAAATGACGGAAATTGAGCCACTACAGCCGTCTCTTTTTCTCCTATAGTGCTCTAGCGTCTCAGGAAGTGAGCAAACGAGTCAGCATTTCACCCGTTGTATGGGTGCTATGATTCAGCTCAAAGATGAAAAATTTTGCACTGGAAGCATTTTAGGCCGTCAAATATTTGTTTTCTATCCCCAAGTTGATCGAGTGTGGCATCAGAATTCGATCTGCAGCAGCAGAGTCAGCATTCTGTCCTGTCCCAATAATATCCGGTCCGTATAGAAGAGGGCTATTGTATGTACATATATTTGTTTACTCTCTGGTGTGTGATTCAGGCATTTCCTTCTTTGCAAAGGTTATAATTTCATTTCACCTTTTATGAATAATTATAATGGGTGGAATTCGAAAGATTTCTCAGCCACGAACTTGCTTAAAACCGCACTCTCTCTCTCTCTCTCTCTCTCTCTCAGATGGGAATATGCCCCCAACCCGTATTTATTAGCCCGGCTAAATCGCCAGCACTGCCATATTTATGGGTTAACACACAAGCAAATGTGGGCGTGAAAATTGCATTTACGACTAGATCTGTAAAGTTTTCCCTACGCCATTTTTCTCGCTACTCGTTGGCAATGTTTCGATCCAATTGGAAGAAACGCCTGATCGGTGCGATACCGCAATCGGGTATTGGGAAGCCGCGTCTGAGCCATGCCCTGATCGTGACATTCGTTCATTACTTCTCCTGGGGTCTGTTGACCGTGCCCTCGATGGTGAAGCTGAACGAGAGGTTTGCGGATCGAGCCTTCCTCATCGACGGCTTGATCTATGGGACCAGGGGAACGTTTGCCTTCATCGCGGTCCCGCTGATGGGCGCCCTCTCGGACATTTGGGGACGCAAGCCGCTGATGCTGATAGCCGTGGTGACCACCTACTCGCCCATTCCGATGATGATCATCAAGGATTGGTGGTTCTTTGTCATGATAATGATCAGCGGTCTCTTTGGCACAGTTTATTCGACGGTCCTGGCCTATGTGGCCGATGTTACCTCGCAGGAGGAGCGTTCGAAGGCCTATGGGCTGACCTCGGCCACATATGCTGCATCCATGGTGCTCTCACCGGCACTGGGCAGCCTCCTAATGGACAAGTATGGACTCCCTGTGGCCGTGTCTGTGGCTGCAGCTACTGGCCTGATGAACATCCTGTTTATATGGGTCGCATTGCCGGAAAGTCTGCCCAGGCAGAAGGAGCGGGAGCATGCCATGGACATTGCATGGGTTGGAGAAAGTCCATTTTATGCTCTACGAATGTTGGGCAAAAACAAGACTCTGCTCCGCATCTGCCTGATTGTTGTGCTCTCCTCCTGGCCCGAGGCGGGCGAGGAGTCCTGTGTCCCACTCTACCTTACGCTCAAAATGGGCTTTGGAAATGTGGAAGTGTCCGTGCTGGTTGGCCTTGTGGCGGTGCTCGGGATTGCGGCGAATGTCACGCTGGGACTCCTAATAAACGTCCTGGGGGCGAAGGGTACCATCATCTCGGGCCTGGTCCTGGAAATGTGCCAGCTACTACTCTACGGGCTCGGTAGCCAAAAATGGATGATGTGGATGGCCGGAATAATGGCGGCCACCGGCACCATCAGGGCCTCCGCCTGCACCGTCTTCTCATCCATGTACTCCCATCCCCAGAATCATGGCGCTGTTCAGGGCATCATGGCTGGCATGATGGAGCTCTCCGAGGGCCTGGGACCAGCCGTCTTTGGGATCCTCTTCTATGCGTTCAACAGGGATCTGAATGGGAAGCACAGCAGCCAAAATGGGGTACCCTTTGTTGCTGGGGCCATAAGCGTCCTGCTGGCCATTATTTTAGCCAAATTACTAGTGGAGGATGTGGACAAGCAAAAGGTATACAAGTCCTCTGGAATAGTTGACGAGATGAAACCATTAACGGGAACGGAGTAAAGAGGAAACTCCAGAATCTGTTAAGCAAATAAAATGTAATCTTGGCCGGAAAAAGTTGTAATCTGTGTATTTGCCACACCCTGCAAACCATATAAGCCACGGTTTCAAATGTACAGAGCATGCAAATTGATCTTGGATGGACCCCCGGACGCCATTTAGTCGAGACCATGCCGCCCCAGAGATGCCATTTCGGGTTGAAAAAGGGTCCAACCGTTGGCCACGGGATCGGAAAGGCAAGTGTTACTCACACTCTGATTGTGATATTACTGGAATACTCGGCCTGGGGCCTCCTGACGATGCCTATGATAGCCACGCTGAAGGAAACCTTTCCGGACGAGCCGTTCCTCATGAACGGTCTGGTCATGGGGATCAAGGGTACACTCTCGTTCCTCTCGGCCCCGCTGATCGGAGCCCTCTCGGAGATCTGGGGACGCAAGCTGCTGCTGCTGGTGACGGTGACATTCAGCTGCCTGCCCATTCCGTTGATGTTCGTCCACAACTGGTGGTTTTTCGTGATAGCCTCGCTCAGCGGCGTCTTTGGGGTGACCTTCTCGGTGGTGTTTGCCTATATAACGGATGTGACAACGCCAGAGGAGCGTTCGCGGTCGCACGGGATGTTGTCCGCCACCTTTGCCGCCAGCCTGGTCGTATCTCCGGCCTTGGGTAACATACTAATGAGTATGTACGGAATCAATACGGTGGTATTCTTCGCCACGACCATCGCAGTGGTGGATGTGCTGTTTGTTTGGCTGGCCGTCCCTGAGAGTCTGCCCAGGAAGCTGCGCACCAGGATCAGTTGGCGGCAACTGGATCCCTTCGGGAGCCTGCGGATGATGGGGTCCGACAAGAACATCCAGATGCTGTGCCTCATTGTATTTCTGTTACTGCTCCCCGCAGCCGGCGAGTACTCCTGTATGCTCGCCTACCTCAAGCTCAGGATTGGCTTTGACTTTGAGGAGCTCTCGGTTCTGATCGCCTTCATTGCCATCCTTAGCATCGCGATGAACCTGGCCCTGGGCTCCCTGATTCGAGCCCTCGGAGCCAAGCGAGTGATCCTCGTGGGCTTGGGCATGAATATGCTGCAGCTGCTTCTGTACTCCTTCGGCACTGAGAAATGGATTATGTGGACGGCGGGCCTTGTGGCCGCCCTGGGGTCCATGAGTTTTCCCGCGTTGAGTGCCTATGCATGTATCTACTACGACTCCAAGAGCCAAGGGGTGGTCCAGGACATGATCAATGCGATGTCCAGCCTGTGCAATAGCCTTGGACCGGGAGTGTTCGGTATTATCTTTTATCTCGCCGACATGGATCAGGATCATCCTGTAGCAGCTCCCTTTCTGTTCGGGGCCATCTGTCTGCTCATCGCCATCCTGGTGGCCATCTTCATGCCCCTCAGCCAAGAGCCGATGGGGAAAAAAGCCGATTTCTCCGAGATGCCGTATGTGATTGAAATGCTTATTGAAGTCCCTACATCCGTATAGAAATAAACGATGATTCGGCTTAGTTTTAGAAGTTGATCCTTTCGTCATCGACAGATGGGCTTCAGTGGGCTAAGATTTAGTCGGTGTCGTCACCAAATCAGCCAGTCGCGGGTCTCCTGCCTCTCAGTCGACGACCGCTTCTGTTTGTTTTGCTTTTTATTTGTGTTTTTGTTTTTCCCTTTCCGACATTTTCATTTTATTTATTTATAAATTGTGCCTCTGCTCTTTTTCGCTATTTCAAAACAGAAAATTCACGACAGTTTGTTGACTCTTACGTAAGAGCGGCGGGGTCGCGGGTTCGTCTCGCGCCTCTTCGGAGCACAACATTTGGCAAAATTTAATTTATTAACAATTGCTGCAGATTCCCGAAATAGTCCCAGATCTATCCAATCACTTGGCATAAAAATACATAATACCACTCTCCTCTATGTATTTTCTGTTTGAACGGGGCAGCGCCGAAAACTTTCCATTGGGTCGGGCGGGCGGGCGGTGAGCGCAAAGCAAAGAACCCAATGAATACAGATGTACATATGTATGTATGCATGTACGTGTGTGTATGTTACACACAAGCGAAGAGAGAAAGAGCGCCATAAAAATCACGAAATAGTGCGATATACAAAACACGTGCGGCACACACACAAGTACAAGCTAGCGATGAGCGAACGATGGCGAGAGAGGCAGAAGAGCGACTCGTAGGCGACGTATAAATATTATTTAACGGTAATCCAGGGACGGATTAGGCAGCCACAGGGTGGATGTAGCTGTGTCGGGTTTTTTTTTAGTGGAATTCATGGTTTGCTTATTAGATATGGGCCCAAGAGATCTTGGATCTCCGTTGTACTAGAAAAGAATTGCCATGGGTAGGCCATGCCTTAACTCCGCTCCCGTCCATCAAAATCCAGAGAGGAGAGCGCAAACATAACTTTTGTCACACTTTATGCTTTCAAGCTTAGTTCTCTGCACTTTGTTGTTGCTTCTCTTTCGCGTTTCGCGTTTGGCAGCGCTGTTGCCGGCTAAGTGTGGGGTTTTTCTGCCATTGGCCTTCAGTTCCGCGGTACGGGACTTACTTATCAACCAGACAAACATATTGTACATATGGAATCTACATCTGTACGAAAAAACCTATGAATGTAGAAGCAAACATAAAAATGGGCAACGATTCCAACAATTTAAAGAGGAATGGCGGAGGAGAAGAAGCATGCACAAGCGAGAGGCAAAATGTGTGAACAACAAAAGCATTCGTTTTCGCATTTACTGCTTTGCAGGCAGATACTTTGTTGCTACACGGTTTGGAGACGGTGTGGAATGGGGATATCGATAGGCCTTGCCCTGATGGACAAGCGGGGAGGGGTCCCCCATCTCGCTTTCCTTCACACTCTTTCATTTCTCAGCTAATGCGAATTTCTATGGGTTTTAATTAGTGCTGTAAATATTCCTGATGTCAGCGAAAGCCGAATGGAACAAAACGTTGCAGAATTGCTACGGCGTACCGTACTTTTACTCTCCCCGCCCCCTCCCGTTCCTGTGCCCCCGCGGCTATCTGATCCAATTATGTCATTGAACCTGATGCCAGACTAGGCGACTCTTATCAATTATCTTGGAGCAAATCGAAATTTTGCGCGTTACCAGGCGGGTAAATCGGGGAAAAAATTCGCAATCGCACGGATAGCCTTTTGACCTTTTTAGTGCGGATTACAGTTACTACGACGTATACGTATACTGTATGTACGTTCAGTGGATAATGCCCTTGAATTTATTGCAAATTGTACTTCCTTTTGTCACTGAACTTTGCCAATGCCAAGCAATTTATGCTAAAAATTTATTTGGGTCTGGTTTTGCTTTTGGTCTATGCGAACGAGTGGCGAAGAGAGAGAGAGAGAGAGCTGGAGAGAGACAGTTGTGGAGAGGGGGTTTATGTGGAAAGCTTTGTGTGTTTTTCTGAATACTCTACACAAGTATGCTGGATACACCGTAAATGCCTGTCCAAAACAGTTCAAGGGAAAATTGACAAAACTTTTAAGACAAAAATTACGAGTATTACCAAAATCAGATACAAATTAACATTGAACTGAATTCACGACATTGAGAAAAACTAAGACCGTAAAGGGTGTTCAGAGTTCGTGTCAGCGTGGCCGCTCTTTTGCACAGCTAATGCGCGAGAGCGGGAGCCAGCGTGTGAACACGTGAGAGCGGGAGAGAAATGCCAAGAAGAGCATAGAACTCGATTACGGTTCTCTGCCGGCATTTTCGGCGTCTCCCTTCCACACACTGCCGCTGCCGCTGCCGCTGCCGCTGTCACTGCCGCTGCCACTGCCGCTACCCGCCAGCTTTGGCTGCGAGGCCGGGACTGTCCATCCACAATCCACATTTGGAAAGCCCACGTCGTGGAGATCGGTTTTGTTTCCGCTTTAAAGAACTGTAAACACACCGAGCACATGTGAACTGTAAGAAGAAGAAAACTAACGATGTAAATCTCTAATCTTGCAGGCACCCCCAACAACCTTGAGCTAATGGAGGCCATGAAGAAACTGGACGCGGATCTGGTGGCTCTCTTCGCCACCGCCGCCGCTGAGCCGTTGGAGCAGCTGAAGAAGCAGCAGAAGCTGTGGCCGGAGCAGGAACTCCAGCTGCAGCAGTCCCCTGCTGATACGGAGTTGGTCATCACGCCGGAGATCTTCCAGCGCTGCAATGCGCTGCAGCTGCACCTGGAGGCGGTTACCCTGCAGCCGGAGGGCACCCAGCGCATGGAGCTGCTGCAGAGCGAGGTGCGTCCCATCTTCACCGTGGAGTGCCAGCTGTCCGAGGACCTGATCAAGTCGGTGGCCCGCTACCCCATGTTCCACGTGATGCAGTTCGAGTCGGAGAAGTTCCAGAGCCTGACGCAGTGCACCCGTTTCGGGCAGACGCAGACGCGCGAGGTGCAGCTGGCCTGGAACGACAACGAAGACATGGGTCATGTGGATCTGACCATTTGGTGGCGTGAGCCGGGCACCTGTCTCAACGAAATGCTGGGCATGGGCCGGCTCCACCTCAGGGAGCTGTACGAGGCCTCGCTGCTGGAGCAGTGCAAGTGCGTGGCCGTGAAGCGGCGCGACGTCCACCTGGGCAGCATCTATGTGAAGATCAGCCTGCGCTTTGACGAGCAGCTGGAGGCCAGGCGCCTGGCCAACAAGAATTCGGCGAATATGGTTGGCCAGAAGCCGAACCAAAACCCAAAACAGATTCCCAATCAGAATCAGAACCAGAACGAAAGTGGCAGCAGCAGTGGCAGCACCAATCAAGCAGCAACCGCCCCAGGTGAATATATATGACTAATGTCGTGTGCCTGCCACCAACAAGAACAACAGATACAGATCCCCAAACAACAAAAACAAAAGCCAGAACCACACGATTATCACTCGCACCACCACCACAACACAGCTGCCACAGTGCCACCACGCCTCCGCCTCCTGCAAATCCTCCACACCCTACTGGCTGCCATTGTACAAGTGCTGCCCATCATTCTGTTTCAATTATTAATAAACAATTTTACTTTTACCTGCGAAAAAGATGCAAAAAAAAAAAAGAAACCAAAACAAATCAAACAACAAAAACAAACAATTTCTTATGTGTTTTATGTTTATTTTTTCCACGTATTGTATTTATTTCGTTTTTCCAGAGCTTTTCTTGGCGGCACAGTGGGTTTCGAAATCATACAAATTATTAGAAATTTAAGCGATATTTATACAGTCCATTGTCCATTAACGCGAACAAAAACAGTTCCAGTTAAAAGTAACAGTTGTCCGATGTCCGCTGTGCGTTGTCCGCTGTCTCCGCTTTCCTGCGCTTCCCCTCCCCCCAACAGTTGGGCACGTGCCATAGCCGATTTGACCCGGTTTTACCCGGTTGGCTGCTTGAAAGCTCTGACCGACTGTTGTCGAGGCGATAAGGCGCGAATCTCGAATCTGATACATTAATCGAGGAGGAGCTGGGGCTGGGGCTGGGATCAAGGTCCGTTGAACTATGACTAATCTGTAGATGGCTAATCGTATCCTCTCCTGGTTTCTGTCGCTCTCTTGCAGCTAACTACAGTTCAAAGGAAGCTCTGACACCCCCACAACCACCGCCACCGCCGCCGCCTCCCCCCAAAGCAAACGGCAACAGGAAAGCCTTACTGGCCAGCGTGAATTTCATGGCAGAGACAACCAAGGTCCGGCTCCTGCGGGGCTACATCTACGCGGGAGAGCTGCGGCAATTGTCCCCGACAGACACTGCCGTCGGCCAGGAGCTCTCGCTCCAGCCATTCTGGCAGCCACAGCCTCTGGTGGCCAAGCTCAACGATGTGGGCTCGTTCCAGCTGCAGGAGCAGTTCGCCATCATCAACGATGAGAAGTTTCTGCTGAGCGTCGATCGTCAGCAGCTGTTGATGGAGCTGCGTCCGCTGGGCGGTCTGGTGAGGCTGCCGCTCCATCAGTTCTACATTGCGTACAGGGATGCCAGCATCACCAATCATCTGTGCAAGGGGAAGGTAAGGGGGCATCACACATTCCACACATCTGTTTGTCTAAAGTAAAGTGTCGGCTTTTTGCACAGCTACCCGTCATCTCCATCGATGGCTGGGCTCCCATTGTCCATCCGCAGACGCAGGCGCAGCTGGGCGAGCTCAAGGTGCTCCTTGCCATTGGCAGCGAGTCACAGATTGCCCAATTGAAGCAGCAGCGTGGCTTTGACCAGGACAACAATCAAGTGCCCACGAGCAGTCGCACCACAGATCTGCTGGACATGCTCCAGAATGCACTGACTGCGTCTCCACCACCCGCGAAAGTTACTACTGGCGCTGGGCCAAGTCCGCCTATAGCTGGAGCAGCTCCCTCAGCGGCCAGCAAATTCAGTTTCGACTTGCATATTGTGGGAGCAGCCGGATTGCCTCTGAATCCGGGCTATGGGAAATCGGGCAAGAAGCAGGCCAAGCGTCAGGCTGCAGCCAAACAGCGATTCCCACCCAACGAATCGCCCAACACCTATGTGACCTTCCAGGCCCTGAACAGCAACAGTCCGACGTACAAGTCGCACGAGGGTCTGGTCTATGCCACGCCCGTTGTAGAGAAGTCCACCACACCGCAGTGGCGGACCAAGTTCCGGGTGGAAGTGAGCCTGGATTACCTAAACAATGTGAGTACAATGCTGCTAATTCTCTCTATCTCCCTCTCTCTTTATCTCTATCTCTCTCTCTGTCGATTTGCAGCCTCAGAAACTCTTCATTCTGAAGCTGTGGAAGAAGGCTGCCATCAATGCAAGCGGCAGCACCGAACCCACTCCGTTGGAGGATGCCATCATAGGGTTTGCTGCATTGAATCTCAGTCACAAGAAGCCAGGCGGCGAGCCGGCTTTTCCCAGTGGATGGCATAACATAGTCGATTTTAATGGGCGCGTGACCGGCGGCCTCGAGGCTCACGTGGAGCCACTGCCACCGCCCGGAGGCACCAGCATGGATACTGTGATAGATCAATTCGAGCAGTCCATGGAGCTGACACACCTTCATCTGGGCCAGGCCATCAAGCGAAAGTACACGGAGCTGGAACAAATCTCACAAAGATTGCGCACACGTCTGGTGGACGTCACGGAGGAGGCTCTGACCTCTCCGGAGTACGATGTGGATGCAGCACTGGATAACTGGAAGATGGTAGAGACGGATGGGTACGACGACGAACTGGTGGCCGATTTTGAGCGGGCCCTGCGTACACCCACGCCCCCCAATTCGCCACCGCCCACCGCACAAAGTCCAAGTAATGAATCTGGCCGGGAATAGCCCAGGCCTGAACCCACACTTAGTCAGGCAACTTTTTTCCCCTCTCTGCATCTCGATGTTATCGTTGATAAAGGCTCAACGCTAGCTCTAGTTAACCATCTAGTTATACAGTATATATTATATGGATCTTGATCACGATCATGCACACCCACACCCACACCCTCACCCTCACCCGCAACCAAACGCATATTGTACTTAAATTGGCATCCCACTTTGCCTCGATTCACCTTTTGATGGCTGTCTATATAGCATAAAATCAAACAAGCAGCAACGATCACCCAGCGATCGTTCCATTGAAATACAAATTATTGATTGATTGAATTATTGCTTGGGGAGCATCGATCCCCAGGCCACATGCATTATATTATGTATTAGTTTCGAAACTGTGTTAATCACCTAAGTATTTAGACATTATTACTTAATGAAAATTTAAATAAAATGCTAAAGCAAAGTGCACACAAGGTATGGCGCGTCGAGTTCTTCCTTCTACGTATATTTCACAGAAAGTCTTTCGATTGATTGATAACCATTTGTATATTGAAATCGGCTAAAACTCTGTTGGCGCACCTGCGGTAATTCCCACTGCCCCGCTGAGTCATCAATTACTATAGAAATAATAAATATTTCTGATGAAATGCACAGACCTGTTGACAAACATCTATTTGACGTGCATGTGTTTGCAAGCACCCTAACGTCGTCATTCATGGAAATGTTATTGCATTCGAGGCGCATTTGTTCAATGTCAATTAAAATTCTAGAAAAGGATCTAGCCGATTCGCAGTTGGCCCCATACACATGCATTACATTTGGTTATCTGGCATCTGGCATGGAAACGCTCCAACAGATTGATAGACTTAAACAATCTGGAGCGACCTTTGAAGATTGTGACCGACTGCGAAAACAAATGCTTGACGGACTTTAAGAAATGGCTCCACATATCCGTAAACTGATTTTCTTGATCTCTACCTGCATTTGTATCTTGGCTTGCAATTCAGTGGAACCACTGGATTATCTTACAATGGCTGGACGGCTTAGACGATAGCTGAAAAAGGTATCTTAAGGACTGAAATACCTAAAGCGTGACCCAATCCAACAGATTTCAGTGATCCTAATCCCAAGAGATAAGGATCGTTCCATGTTTCAGCCGTAACACATTCCTTTTGAGATTATAAAAGATTTCAAACAAATTCTGTTTAAATAGATATTGAAAAAAATTTTAATATAAAAATTGTTACAACTATTGTGTGATTTTTTTTGTGGGGTTAATAACCCCTCCCTCACATATTAATATATATATATATATATATACACATATATCATTTAATATATATGTATGTTTGCCATATCTGGATTTATTTTTTCTTCTCTTTTATGTTGTTTTCTAAAGGCTAGAAAATCATAAAACCATTTCACGAATGCACAACAGAAAATAATGATTTGGATATACAATTTCATTGAACTACAATATGTCTATAGATATACGCGTATGGGTGTATCAGATGTAAACGAAATACTTCGAATGGATTGGATTGGATTTGATTGGAGGATTAAACATATATGGGCGAAGTGAATGCTAAGAGCGAAGAAACTACAGAAAAGCATATAGTAGGGGGGGCTGGCTATATGCGGCTTTTCTGTACTCAACTTGCCGCCTAGATACGATACATATAACGTGTTAAATATATAAAACTATAGAATATGTAATGTGTATTTAAAAAAAACTGTTAATCTGTTATACCCACTCCTCGAGACTTGCCTTAGCTTGGTGGCTTACAAATTACAATTTTATCTTACGAGAAAGTGTTACACAGATTGCTTTCTGTCGAAAAATACAAATGAGCTGGAATACGTTTGGCGATTTTTTTTGTAAATGGAACGCTTCATGTTCTGTTTCTGTTTCTGTTTCTTTTTCTGTTCTGTTCTCGATTGATGTGCATATTGATAGATTGAAAACGTTTATAAATCTGTATGTTCTGTATCTGTTTTTTTTTTCTTATGGCGTCTTTCAGTCAATGACCACGCGGGTGAGGAGTATGCCGCGCTTGCTCAGCCACAATCTATAAATACCAAATAAATAATTATCAATCAATGGCCAGAGATTGCGGACCGAGGTGGCGTGGCTGATGCTTACCCAAAGCCGGCACCAAGCAGCAAGGACAGGACATTGGTGAACAGCAGCGAGTAGAGGATTTCGCGGGAGAACAGCGATTGGGCGCCCAAGCGCTTCAAGCGTATGGAGTAGCCGCCAGTAGTCTTCTTTTTCTCCTCCTCGTCGCCGGCCTTATGCACAGCCTCGAACTTCCAGTTTCTGTAAAACAACGATATCTTTATTACACATTGTTCCACAAATATTAGTGCTTGCTCGTACTTGGGAGGCTGCTCATCTGCGCTGCGATTCCAGTTCTGCAACCAATCTCCATTGTCTGTGTTCTGTTTTTCTCCGGCCTGCCAACAAAAGAAACGTACACGAGTATAGTGTCAAGTTCTTCGCCAAGGTTGAACCTCCGTTTCCTCGCACTTACCTTTGTCCAATAGTTAATGTACACGTTTCTCAGCTCATCATCGGGACAGAGTTCCGTTTGTGGACTGTTCGGTGGGCTCTTGGGGCTGTCTCGGGGCGTATCACGACGAGAGCTGGCCAGCGAGACCACACGGCTCGACTGGTTCGATTCGCGCTGTGCCTCGCGCAACAGGCGCAGATACTCCTCCCCATTGTTGAACGGCAACGGTGTGATTCTGTCGGGGCTCTTGATACCGGCCATGGCAGCTGTTGTGCTCAGTTCAATCCAAGATTCTGCAAAAGTAAATCACATGGAATTGGGTCATTATGATGAACAACAAGCAACAAAGAGTAAAACAAATAAAGAGGAGCGACAGAAAGCTGTAGCCAAATGCTGTGAAACTATCTACATATTGAGCTGTTTGTATGCTGTATGGGTGCTGGCTAAACATATACATATGTATGGAGTCTTCGTTTGTTTGCCTAAACTGTTTTGTGCTACATTTTTCATTCTGTAAAGCAAATACTCGGACCGAAAAGACTGTACTTGCCTAAGCTGGTCAGAAATTAGCTTAATTCACATTTCGAGAGTTATCTTAGCCTTTGGATTAATATGCATCACTCCGCTCATAAGAGATTCGTGAGACGAAGTTTGAAATTCACTGGGAACTTTGTTCGAAAAGATTCGCGTGAGACACCACACAGTTTGACATTCACTGTGAAAAGCCGTTTAACGCCTGCTGTGGCTCCAAAAATACAACGTCGTCACCCCTTTGCCAGCCTTTGTTTTTGTTTGCTTAAACGTAAATAAAATCTTTCCCCCGTGCGCGCGCGCCTTAATGTCTGTGTGTGCGTTTATGTGTTTACGTGTACGTGTACGTGCCCGTGCCCCATTGATAAGGCAAACACCGCATTACCCTACCTTCCCCACACAATTTCCGTTTCTTTTATTGGAGCAAGCGTGTACACACACATACCTACAAACAAATGCAAACACAGACACGTTTTCAAAGCTTATCAAAATAACGAGAAATTGTATTTTCAAAGCGATGCAATATGTCTGTGGGGACAATCGTGTGCAAATTCCACGCGAGAGATGCTTGGCTGGCTGATAAGGAGAGCACAACAATAACGGCAACTAATTTAGTAAAAATTTCACAGACCGAATCAATTAGAGAGCAGCACAGGGGAAGGGCGAGAGAAGCAAAGTGCAGGTTTCACTCACGTGGCAGACCAATCATGCTGTGCTGACAAACAAATACTAAATGATGCGTCTAGACAGGGTCTCAAAGATTTATTCGTAACCATTTTTGCAAACCCAAAGCCAGGTAGGCCTTGGATTAGGGCGCACAGGTGACCACAGTTATCGGAAATACCCACTGTATAGTGTACACGGAACAGGTACGAAGGGAAACGCTAAGACAAAAGTGTGTTTAGGGGTGGCAAAAACATGGCTTGCTGACTCACGGCACGTAGGCCGAGTGCAACAGTATATGTGTGTGTCCAGTCTCTGTCTCCCTCTCGCTTTCTTTTGTTGTTTGCATCTCTTGATGCGCAGCTGCTACTGCTGCTCTGATGTTGTCCCTGAGCCACGGCCCATTGAACCGCCTTTTATTGGATGACTCCTCCATATCATGCATACATGAGTGGTAGTATCTGTGTGTGTGTGTGTGAGTGTGTGTATGATGATGATAAGTAGGCAAAGCCGAAAAATAATTGAGGCTAAAGTCAAAGTCGCAATTTCTGGAATATGTGGGAATCAACAACAATCATGGGAGCAGAGGGAAATGCCCTCCTACAATTGCTTCTTAAAATATTTATTTAAAAATTATTTAAGCAAACAACAACGAGAGGGGGGGTAGGCGTGGGCACTTTGACGTCAAACGGTAAAGTGCAAAGTAAAGAGACATGGCATGAGAGTGAATGGTCATGCACTCTCTCAGTGCAAATTGGAGGAGGGCAATGCCAGCGAAGGAGAAAGAGGGTACAGCCTCTTTGTTTTCACTCTTTTTTTTGCTGCGAAGTTGTGGCTCTTTGTTGCCATACTGCTGCAAAGAGGCGCAACAAAGCAAAGCCTTGAAATGTAAGATGCGGGAGGGGCGGATACAAGTGGAGCACTGGGGAAAATACGAATATGCGGATACAAACAAAACACAAACACAAACATCTATTTATAACGCGTCGTCACAGCCACAACTACAACAAATAGCACGCAGAGACATAGCGTGTTAAAAAAAGGTATATCAAGTAAAAGGTAAGTCCAGACTACTTAATGCGCATTGTTATTGTTAACGCAGATAATGAAATTTCACAATACACAGAAAATAGCTATGCCGAAGCAAAACCAAAACAACTTACCGCCCAGCAAATCTTCAGTCGATTTTGGTGTCGTAGACATTTTGTTTAGGTATTTGTGTGTGTTTGTGGGTATATGGTAGGGCTTTCTGGGTTCAGAGTGTTCAACACTTGTACACCAAAAGATAACTCGTTCTCCGCTGCTATTTATTCAGATTAAATTCAAATTTAATTTATTCTTCTTGTTTTTGCCAGTCTTTTTTGAGCCCTTTTGTTATTATTCGCACGTTTGCCTGCTTGTGTGTGTGTATTCGCTTTTTGTGTCAATGTATGAGTGAGAATATGCGTTTTACTTTTTGTTTGAAGCTGCGCTGATTCTCCGTCTGTGCACTGGTTGATTGATACTATTGTTTTCGTTCTAACCAAGCTAACGGCTTGCACTTTAAATATTGCAACTTTGTCCAATGCTTAGCCGAAGCGCTCTCTTTTAGGATTAAAATAAACGGAAAATCGTTCCGTTTAACAAAACAGGAAATACTACGCACCCGCCAAGCTTAATGCCAGTGTGACCGCGACTTATCGAATACATATACGGTCTCACCCTCATAAATATCCCAAAAATATGTCGCAAGATAAAAAATATACCGTAAAAATACTGACGTTTAAGTTCCATCATATTCCTCGATTTTTATATTCTGTTGAATATCACTAGATAGCTAAGAGTCTCAGCTCTAAACTCATAATTATATCCGATTAAGGAATGACTTTCCTACAAGACTGGTTAATTTTAAGTTCTCATCTTCATTGAATTGTTTACAAAATAAGGTTTAAGCAAAACCGGTCAACAACAATTTACACAAAATTAATTTTCTTACATGGTAACTACACGACAACTACACCTTTGCTACATATTAATTACTTGCTTATGTTTTTATCAAAACTGACACCTGGAGGGGAAGTGTGTTTCATATACTCCCTATGGAAACGCCAGTGTGAAAAACCTCCGTTATCCACCTTGGAACATTTTTGAAAAGTTGAGATTTTGATGGCAAAGAATCAGGATTGCGATGCTGATATTCGACGTGGCCTGGGACATGGCTCTAAATGGCAGTACTCCACGTTTTCTACATCTTAAAAAATACTAGCAAAACTATACAATTTACAAATATACCGATAAGTCGATCACATATATTGCACTCGGCGTTTATTGTTATCGCGTTTTTAAAAACAAATCGAACGTTTCCAAGTCACTTTTTGCTACATTTCGCACAAAATAAAAATTATTTCCCAGCACTATCGTTCTAGGCGAGATGTACAGGTCTTTCTGCGGATCGTACTGGGCACGGCCCAGTAGTTTAAGGAACTCGTGACGTTCGCGCAGCCGGAATTCGCGCGAGGCCAGCAGCTCGGCGCATTGCACTATCTGGGAATGTGGCAGGCCCATATCCTTGTGAATATAACTGAATCTCTCTACCAGATCATCAGGACCTGCAAGGAGACATATAAAGTTTAACAATTTGAGAGGACAGCATTTTCCAATCAACTTACGGATCATCATCAGACGGGGCTTGCGAACAATCAGGGATTGCAGCTCCCTGGCACTGAAACCCATTTCCTCGCGGAGGGTAAACACAGATTTACGCAGATGTTCCATATTATATGTGATCAAATTTGGCTCTTTGGTGGCCATTAGACGCAGGTCGTGCCCACTCAAACGAAACTCCTTTTGGAAGTAGCCCAGACGGCGATCCACGCGTTTCGTAGAGAACATAAGCCAAAATGGATTCTGTGTGAAGATGCGCTGTCTGGCCTCGTCCGAAAATCTTTTGCTCTTCAGGTACTCTACGCGCGTCTGCAAATCGTCCAGATCCTCTTTGAACAGCAGCGGATTCTTTGTGACCATCTTGCCAAAGTCATCGGGTGCAATGCCCTGGTCCGCGAGAAAGGACAAACACGGTTTGATATTCTTCTCAAAGTCCAGGCGGAGAACAAACTCGCCCAGACCCTTGCGTCTCTCTATGCTGTGCAGATCCACGCCCAGGCTAACAAGCTGCTGCAGTGTGCTCGAGCTATTGACATAGGCGGCTAGATTAAAGGACGGCACGTGGGCCTCCCGGCTCCCAAAGTCCAAGGCAACTGCACTGGAATGTTCAGGCGCAGGCTCCAGTTCCTTGTCATTTGGTTTTGTGGCCACATCTATTGATTTGATTGTATCCGCCTCACTTTGTATACTTCGGTTGGCGCGTATATGCCGGCATTGAGCGCAAATTGCCTCGAATTTCGCTGCATTTTGTGAACTTTTTATAATGTTACGTATTGCAGAGCCAAACATGATGCAGTCGATATATTTATCAGCAGGAAGTGTTGGAAAATGATTGAAATAACTGCAGCTAGTGGGTAATCGATATACATCGATATACGTAAATCGGAGACTGCCTGTCACACTCTCGATCTGGTTGATCTTTGGTTTTCATATTTTCTTTATTGTTTGTACAGCGCAAAATTAAGTGACATATTGTGGCTTTCGTGTAGTGTTCCTGGCCAAAGACCTTTTTGGATTATAGTGTTTGGTTTTGTTGGACAAGCTGGAAACGATGGACAAGTTACGCCGCGTTCTGAGTGGAGATGAGCCCACACCGGAGGAGGAGAGCAGCATAATAACACAGGTGAAACCCATTGTTTATTGCAGCCCCATTAACCACTGATCCCATTTGCAGCTAAAGATGTCGGTTGGCTCGATTAGGGCACGTTACAGCTACCCCTACCCTACCATACGCCCCCGCGATCACATGAAGGCAGAGCAGCTGTGACTCAACGCTTATCAGCCGTATTAATTATTTTACCGCCATTATTTATACATAAATGCAGATTAACGACATGTCCACACTGAGCTGGTCCACACGCATCAAGGCATTTTGCATTTGCTTTGTCTTGGGCATCTTTCTATCTCTGTTGGGCTCCATTGCTCTCTTTCTGCACCGCGGCATTGTGGTCTTTGCGGTTTTCTACACACTGGGAAACATCATCTCGATGGCCAGGTGAGGCTCCGTTGTTTCACATCTTGGGTTTCACATGGACCAGCTAACGAGTTTGTCTTCTCCCGTACACGCCGTATATCCAGTACTTGCTTCCTGATGGGCCCCTTCAAGCAGGTCAAGAAAATGTTCGCCGACACGCGCCTGATAGCCACCAGCATTGTGATCGTGGCCATCGTTATGACATTCATTTCCGCCATAGTGGTACAGCATGATCCCATTTTATCCCATTTAAAATTATAATTTTCTTTTGATTTGTATTGTTTTTTTTCGTTTATCCGTTTTTAGTTGAAAAAGGCTGGACTCACGCTTATATTCATAATCATACAATCGTTGGCCATGACCTGGTATTCCCTCTCTTACATACCCTATGCACGGGATGCGGTCAAGAAGACCGTCTCGGCATGTTTCGAGGTCTAGACAGAATGAAACGTTCTCGCTGCGTTTCGGTATTTGTACATAACTCGAGAATTTCAAAATACGTCTCTTAATTTAATTAACAAAAATTGATTAAACAACAATTGTATTAATCTAGCATTAGCACGTAGATATTGATTTTACATTTACTTTAATTTTCGCCCATTCACAAGTATTGCCTTTGGTTCTCCTTTTTCAATAAATATATATATACATATATAGATATATATATATTATATACATATATACATTTACATATGTTTTGTATTTAATTTAATCAGTACAGTTTTCATTGAGTGTATGTACAACGTGTGATTCCGTTCTTTGATTTGCTTTTGTCTTTTCCACATTGTCGGTTTGTTTGTTTAGTTTTTGTTTGTTTGTAGCTTTCAGTTTTTAACTTATTTCACCTTCTTTTCTTTTTGCGGCGTCAAGTTACCTAAAAGAGCGGAGACGAAAGGTTTTTTAGATCGTTTGAAAAGTAACAAAATGAGTTAAACTATTTTAATTTTAATGTCGTAGTGCGCAGTGCTTGGGGCATCAATGGATTTACTTCTCGACACTTGTGCTATTTATTTGATGGCAATGCAATCCAAAGAGAAATAGAGAGAGACAAAATAGATAGATAGAGAGAGGGGGAGAGATGGCAGGGAGAATCATGAGTTCAGAAAGACGGAGAATTGCGATTAAAACAATTGAAAGAGAGCCAAAAATTAACACAAAGTCAAAAAGTGCAGATAAAATGTTAGCTATAAATCAGAAGCAACATTGGAAGTATTAACAATGAAAATTGGTTCATATATTCAAGATTATCTACCCGTCGAAGGCTCAATTGATTGCGTAGGGTACATGTACATACATATATCACTGTTAATCTTCAGTTTATTCCCCATTTTCATCTTATTCTAACCAATGTTGTCTGATGGCCTAAGCTTGAACTTGGACGTACCTTTTGATGGCGACGGCGATGGCGAAATGGCAGGACTTTGGTTTTTTCTCTTCGTGGGCAACGAGGTTTCCTTTTTCAGCTGGCGTTGCTGCAGGAGATAAACAATAATTTGTAATACTGGAAATGGCAGACAATGGCAGATTGTAGGCGACAAACCTGCCATAAAACAGCTACAGCCACAAATGCCACCGAGATGATCACTTGAATCGACAGCCACAGGACAATGTTGATGGCTTGCGTGCGCTCAAACAACTCCTTGCCATTCTTAATGCAAAGAATGGCCTCGGAGACCATGATGGCGCCGTAAACCCAACACTGGGTGCCGACTCTCTTGCAGCGAGTATCAGTGACATATACATAATATTGCCTGCAAAAGTTGGAACAGCCATATAAAAAAGGTTTTGGGGTTGGGAGACGAAGAACACACCTGACCGATGGCGCCACAAATAGACCAATGAATATCAGACGTCCAATAACAATGAAGTGATCTGGTGGCATCTCGAAGATATGCTTCAAGAAGAACGTATTCAATTCTGTAACCTGCCAGAAGATGACCAGCTGAATGACGGCCGCAAATCGCATGGCCGTTGACTTTGGATCCAGCCAGCGAATGGCCGTCCAGCTCTCCGGAGTAAACTGCAGCATGGCACGCTTGATCTTGCCCGTTGTGGTGGATATATCCTTGATGCTGGCCCACTTGTATTCCCGCATTTCGAGCATTTTACAGATCCAGAGGCCGACGTAAATTCCCAAGCCATTGCAGATAATCACATCCAGAATGAGTGCATCCCACCAGCATTCGATAAAGTTCGGCAGTAGATGGGCAAAGGTGATCTCGGTGATTTCCCACATCACCGATATGGCCCACAGAATGCCCATGTGACGGATGAGGATGGCCTTGAAGGCCCAGCCTAGGAAGTGGCCCCAGGCAAACACATCCAAATGTCCCTTGACACGGTCCCAGCTGATGTCCGTACAATTGACACCGTATTCCTGAAATAGACAAAGACCGAGATACAATGCATACATGCATACTGCAGTACTAGAAGCCATAGGAATATGCCATTGCTACCTTTTCCATGTCGATGTGAAAGTTCTTCAGTTTGGGATCGATCCAATAGAATATGCTCCGTATTGTTGGATAGTTTTGGAACATCAGAAACTGCAGCGAGAGCAGATACAGCACCGAACAGCCAAACAGTATCCTCCAGAAGGCCGGATGCGGCCTCGTAAATGGTCCATTGGGTAATGCCAGCACCGAGATGATCAGAAAGAAGAACACAATGCAGAGGAGGCCGGCCCAAAGATTATCGTCCACATTCGTCTCGTTTCTGAAAGGATATAGCATGGGCATGCCCATTGGGTAAATGAATTGATCTCTGGCTATGATGTCGAATTTCTCTGCTCTCTGGTCTGACAGACCATTCCTTATCAGCATAGTCGCACGTTTCGGTTGCGGGGTCAATGAATTGTGCTGTATGTAGCCGTAGTTTATCGTCGTTTTGTTTTCGCTCTCTATATATGTACTATATATACGTGCGTATTTTAGTTTTGTGAACCTTGAGCCGCCTGAAATGACACTTTTGGCAGTGTATGCATGCATGACATTTACTCGTTTGCCTCAAACACTTTCGATACAAGCAAGGTCCGCCACACATCATGCAACGAAAGATCAATAGTGTCGCGGTCATTGTCGTCGGGTCGGTGGTTGCTCCTTACCTGACAAAGGCAGTGTACATCACGGCCAGCACGGAGACGGCCAGCAGTGTGATGGTGTGGGGCTTGTAGAAAAAATCCAGTGAAATGTCATCCACAGGACGTTCGTTGACAATGACAAAGGTCTTGGCGATTTCCTCCTTGCGTTTGCGTTGTGCTCCAGCACTGTTGGTACCATTGTCGCTGCCACGCCGTTCCTTCGTTGGGGTGGCAGGAGCACTGGCTGCTCCTGATTTGTACGCAGGTGGGTGATCACCATCGGCCGACGGCGTACCACGTGAGTTGGAACGCTTCTTCATGGCCTGGCTTCTAGAAAGTCACTCTAAATTTGATTATCAGATGTAAGCGGATGGCGTGATGGTGGGGTGGCGCTGGCGGTGGCGGCGTTGTTAGGCGGACTGATTGCTGCTGATGGGTGGTGTGGTGGTGGCTCAAATACATGCGGGGAGAGCAGCGGGTTGCGCAACATTCGTTTGTCGGCTTGATTTCTACGGCTTTGCCGCTGTCAAAATCGCCCTGGTCCGTGTCCTGTGTCAGCTGTCAGCAATGCCTCACGCATAGATGCCCGATTTGTGTTAAATCAATGTGATTTTATTTAATCTTTTGCCAGCAATGTCTATTGTTGTTAATTAACATGCGCGCGGCAGTGTGACAGTTTGACTGCTTAGCCCACTTAGCCCCCTCTATTTAAACAGTTCAACGACTTGAGGTGAATGGCGTCAAAAATTACTGATTGTAAATTCTTCTTGTAGACTCTGAACTCAAAAAAAGCCACGATATCTTTCACCTGAACAGCGCAAAAATATATTCAATTTTAATTTTTTTTGGCGGATTATTAATGTACCCCCTTGGGGGTACAATGGGTTAATTGTTCTCCGTCAAGGATTGGATACCATATTTCTCGATTTTGATATTCCGTGGAATATTACTAGCTACATAGATCTCTCAGCCCTGCACACCCAATTTTATCCAGTTAATGATTTAATTTTCTACTTGACTGGCTTGTTTTAAATACTTGACTTATTTTCCTGCGACGGCAATTCCGTTAATTGTTTTTGCCCCAATTTTGGCGCCTCAACAACAATATATCGTCTCGTATATCGATAAGAAGTCAACTTAGCCCACTAAACCTCCCTCTATTTAAGCAGGATAAGAACTTAGTTAAACCACGGAAAATAGTACATATAGTACATAATTCTTCTTGTAGATCCATCTATTAAAAAAAAACCACAATATCTTTCACCTGAACTGAAAGCACTGCCCTACACGTAAAGTGATAAGACAGTGTTGTCAGACGGTCGCAATTTCGCTCCCAACGCTGGTAAACAGCTGATGGCACATTAGGCACACTTGTTGAAAGAAAGAATTCTGAAATTATTATATACCATAAGACAATATTATGTTGGACAAAGTTAAGAACGTGATTATAGTGCTCTCTGGAAAGGGTGGAGTGGGAAAGTCGACTGTTAGCACACAACTGGCGCTGGCACTACGCCACTCCGGACACAAGGCAAGTGCCGGGCTAACTATTTCACAATGAACCTGCAAACCGGATGCGTAATTGTTGTATTTTCCTTTTAGGTGGGCCTGCTGGACATAGATCTGTGTGGTCCCAGTGTACCGTTCTTGCTGGGCCTCGAGGGGAGCAATATTTACCAGTGCGACGAAGGTTGGGTCCCCATTTACACGGATGCGAGCAAAACTCTGGCCGTGATGTCGATTGGATTTCTGCTAAAGAATCGCACGGATCCCGTGATTTGGCGTGGTCCCAAAAAGACCATGATGATACGCCAATTCCTCACCGATGTCAAGTGGGAGGAGCTGGACTATTTGATCATCGACACGCCACCCGGCACCTCCGACGAGCACATAACCGTCATGGAGTGCATGCGTGAAGTGCCCTGCAATGGCGCCATCATTGTAACAACGCCACAGAGCGTGGCGCTGGATGATGTGCGCAAGGAGATCACATTCTGCAAGAAGACGGGCATCAAGCTACTGGGTATTGTCGAGAATATGAGCGGGTGAGGATCAGGTTTATGGAGGCGGCGGCACCTATCACCTTTGATCAACTTACTACGACTTTCGTTTGCTTTTCACAGATTTGTTTGCCCCAATTGCACAAACTGCACCAATATCTTCTCCTCGAACGGCGGCGTGGAGCTGGCGCATCTCGTTCAGATACCACATCTCGGCACTCTGCCCATAGATCCACGCGTGGGCGTGCTTGCCGGCTCGACAGCTTCTGTGCTGGACGAGTTGCCCGATTCGCCAACGGCCCAAGTTCTGAGGGGAATAGTTCAGCACTTGGTTGCCCTAACATAGATTAAAAACTGATTGGATTGGTAAGTTTTTCGTTTACTTTGGTTTTATTTTTGCATCATTTTGTTTCTGCGTTTAATGACTAAATTGTTTAACAATAAAATGAAATGAATATGGGAATGCAGGAATGCAGTCAATCCGTTTGAGGGGAACAAATAATGTATGTGTATCGTATATATTTATGTATACATATATAATTTATGAGTGAGAGTAAGTATATAGTATGTTTATAGTAGCACTACAAGGTCGTTTAATAAGTTTTGCGGTTCGATAAGAGAGGGCGTTACGACTAGCCTAATTTTTTGTTTGTTATTTTGGTACATCTTTTTTTATAATTTAATTTAATTTAATTCAATTAATTTCCACGTGGTCGTACGAACGAAATATTTTGACTGAAGTCTTGGGTTTCAGAAAGCTGTGCAGAATGGGTGCCGCATTCGCTAAAAATTAAAAAAATTAGAGGGTTTTCGAAACGATAAAGTGCATTTTGGGCTAAAGGGTGGTATGAACCTGGTTCTTCGGCTCTTAAACGAGTTAGTGTCCAGAAGTTGTTAGTATCAGTTTTATAGGATGCGAAAGAAAGTTTGTTTGTGGACCACTTGCAAACTGGTAAAACAATGAATTCCGAATATGACTATATCCTTTTAGACCAGCTGAAGGAAAAAATTCGTGAGAAAAGACCCAATTTGCAGAAGAAATAATTATTTTTCATCAAGACAATCCACCACCATGTCACAAGACCATTTTAAAATTGGCTAAAATCCATGAATTAAAAATTGAATTGCTGGAGCATTCACTGTATTCACGAGACTTGGCACCTAGCGACTTCCATCTGTTTTCATAAAAGCTAAGGCCCTTCCGGATTCTAACTTCTGGGATGGAACTCGTAGATTTAAATCTCGTTGGAACAAGTTTTTTGATGTTCAGGAAGACTATACTAAATAACAAAGTGTATTTTAAACCCTTAAATTGTGTTTTTCTTATCGAACCGCAAACAACCTTGTATGTGGGCCAGCTGCCAAAATAAAGTTACGTGCGACGACGACGACCACCACTCAAAGCTATTTTTAATATTTTATAGAGAGTTACGTCGGAATCATAGTATAATTTACAATCAATCTAAACAGTCCGCCTTTTAATACTTAATCCAATCTCGTTTTCTTTCCCTTCCCTTCCCTTCGCTTCTCTTCGTTTAGTTTCCTGCAGTTTTGTCTATCTTTTCTTTTCGCTATTTAGAGTTATCAGAAAATAACGTAAACTATCTTAATGGAGGCTTAAACATAATTCTTACTCTTTGAATTTGAGCATAGCCTTAAGATCTAATAACCTTTGCACACTTTTCCAACAGCTCTCGGATAGAAATACATTTGAAAGATCTATTGACTCCGTCAATTCGGAGTATTTTTTTTTTTCTTAAAAAATACTGGATACTGGAACCGTTGCTGTCGTTCGTCCATCGATTCGTTTCGTTTCGGTTTCAATGTCTGCTTCTGTATGGTTCTCCTTGCCCTAGTTGGGCGGAAAATGTGTGTGTGTTCTTTTCGGTTTTCATTTTTGTTGATGGATCTGATAAGGTTATTTCTCTCTCTCTATCTCTCTCTCTCTCTCTTCTCTATGTCGTATCACTATTGCAGACTTTTTCCACTGTTTTGGTTTAATTTGTTCTAGATGGATTGGACCACTAGAGGGTAAGATCAAAAATCAGTCTGCAGAGAGGATGAAAGAGGCACCACAATAAAAATGCTAGTTCTGCAATTCTTCCTTGACAGGCTCACTGCCGATGGGCGTTAGCAATGGAGATAGCCCCGTATTGCCCAACGGCTGTGGATTGGCTTGTGATACCTCACGGTAGTCCGTGTTTTGCTTCTTGCCATTGGTTTGCTTCTTGTGGACAAAGCAAAAGTAAAAGATGGCAAACACACACACGAAAAAGACAACAAAACCGACAACAACACCGGGAATCGAGATCCAACGCTTGACACCATCCTTCTCCACAGGCACAGCATCTTCCAAGACTGTGCGAGTGGTCCTGTCCGTGTTATTGGATCCAGAAACCAGTCTGGTCGACTGGGGTGCTGGCGGCGGTGGTGGCTCCGATGTGCTAGGATGATCGCTGGCCGCCTCTGGCAGCGAATCTTCAGTGGATGTGGTCACGGTCTCCTCTGAGCTAATCTCATCGAGCATCTGTGAGGGGGTGCTCTCGTTATTGAACTCAATTGAGGATGACCCCGTTTCGTGTGGATTGGTAATCTGATCTTTCTCCATTGAGAAGGCATCCGTTGAGGTTTCATAGACCGAGGTGGTTGTGGAGCCGCCTTCGTCGGTAGTGTCAGAGCTTGCAGTGAGATCTGTGGTTGGCTTTGTGGAATTGGCATCCAAACTTGAATACTCATCAAAGTCCGGGGGGGCTACGGGGCCCTCGCTGGCTGGCGACGACTCCATGGTCGTGGCATTGTCGCTTTCAGTGGAGCTATCGATCGTCGTGCTGGAGGTTGATGGAACATCACTTGGCTCGTTTTCGGTCGAGGAAACGGAACCAGTAGTTGTTGTGTCGGTGCTGGAATATTCATTCGAGGGATCAACCATCGCAGCAGTGGTATCCTCGATCTTCTCAGTGGTGCTGGTGCTGCTGCTGGTGCTGCTGCTGGTGCTGCTGCTGGTGCTGGTGTGATTTAGAGCCAGTGAAGGTCCACTGGTGGTGCCCGCTATTGAGGGTCTGATCAGTTCCTCTTCGTGTTCGGCGGGACAGACCGGACAGCAGTCGCCCTCTCTCTGAATGGGATTCTCACAATCCGGCTCCAGACACTGGGTGGCCTTGCAGGATCGCTCACTCTGCTGATCGCATTCGCATGTGGTGCAGCCGTTATTCTCCATCCAGATATCACCCTTCATTTTGGGCTCCTCGTTGAAGGTCAGACAGTTGAGCAACTGCTCCGACTCGCTCGATGGACAGATGGACAGGCAGATGGAGCAGGTCTTGCACTCAATGCACGCGTTCGGATAGTATCGAATGGGATTCGAGCGATCGCAGACGGGCATTTCGCTGACGCACTGGTAGCGCGAACAACAGCTGCCCGGCTCTCCGGTGCCGCGCACGACCTCAACGAGCACCTGATCCGGTTCACATTCGGGCCGCTTCTCCGGACAGCTCTGGCATTTGTTCGTGTCGATTTCCAGAATGGGTATCGCTGCAAAAGGAAGAGAGAAAGGTGTGAATAAATTGTGGGTACTGTCTACACACATAGGTACTACATATGCAGCTTGTTGGTTCAGTCTATTAATACGCGTTGAAATTTTGACAATGCTGAAATGATTTCTAACAACACGACATCTGGCATGTGTGCAGATGAAAAAGCTGCCAAAGTAAATTTCCTTTTCGTGTGGCGAAATCAATGCAAAAATGCAAACAAATGCATTTCGAGTATTCATCAAATCACAGATATACTCATGCTCCTTCGGCCATTACGAATCCCGCTTCCAGTTCGATTCGAATCACCCCTGTGATATTCGATTTGTGGGCAAAGTGGATGTGTGTAACGCCCAGAAGGAAGCGTTTCCGATCAACATCAAAAGCCGAGTCGATTGAGTCATGGGCGTCTGTCCGTCCCTATATTATTATTATTATAACGCATTTTCTGTGTCTCTCTCTCTCTCTCTCTCGCACTCTTCAATGTCGTTCAAAGTTAGCGCCCTCTGGCGGAGGAAAGCAATACTGTGCGAGGGTCGATCGTAAATATATGTACGTTTAATTTACGATCCCCCAACGAAAACTTGTTCAAGGTAAGGCAAGAAGGAGTCCAGAAAGATTGTGTGTTGCCCTCTCGTTCTCTTTACCAGAAAATCAAGGCAAGAGCGAGAGAGACAAAAATCTTGAATATAATATTAAATATATTGATTTTGATTTTATTGAAATTTTCAATCAAAACTTTTTCACTTTCTTTTTACAATTTATGATCTCGAAGCGAATCTATGGGTCTAAATTTTGAAATTCAATTGTAAACATTGAAAAATTTCCGGGCACACACAGGGGGTGTGTAGAGATTCCATGCACCTGACCTTAAGAAGAATATTTACTCGTAAATATCAACAAAATTTCAATAAAGCCTTGAACTAGAATATAAAATTCCACTCAATGCCACAGATCACATAATTGTAATCAGATTTTAATGAATTGTTCAATATAATTTAGGATATAACAAGTTCCAAAACTGATTTGAATGCCCTTCAAGTTCAATATTAGCATATAGCCGTATCGATCTTGAATTCCAGACTCTAGTCCACATTCTATATAGTCACTGAATTATTCAATAGATCTGGAGGTAAATTTATAAAAATTGCAATTTGATTAGAGAGTTTGAGTTTGAGCCAAAAAAAGCGCACAATCAAAACAAAACAAAACCAAACTAAACAAAACAAAGGAAAACAAAAACAAAAACGAACTGAAATTTCTATTTGGGGGAATACAAAGTACGCGAGTGACAATCTCGTTTATCATTTATTTATTGTTATTGATTTTTGACATTTTATCATTGAATTAGTAAGGGAGGAGGAGTGCCGGTGGGATGTAGAGCGATAAAGAAATTGTGGCGGGGGGAGGGGGGAAAACGGAAAAAACAATTGCAATGCAAAACAAAACAAAACAAAAGAAAAACTGAAAGATTTCTTTTGGATCGATTGAGTCAATTTGGGGCCCGGCTATAGCTCCAATTTGTTCATATATTTTTGATACGAGTATTACAAAATTCCATGCCCCCATCTTTTACAGACTCCCGTCCATGCCGCCGATCAATGATCAATGATCACGAAGGTTATAGAGAGAGAGAGAGAGAGAGAGAGTATATTTTCGATATTGACGTCACTGTCGAAGACTTTGTAGGTGAAGCGCATTTAATTGAACGTAATTTAAAATAGATATAAGTTGTTGTAGTTGTTGCTTTGTTTGATTCTTTGGCTATCAGGTCGAAGCGATCTATATGACAGCCCCGATGCGACGCACAGTGCGGGCAAAATACATATTTTCCAAATGCCAGCGACGTTCGTGCCACACGTTTTGGATGGCAGATCAAAGCGGCAGATCATATTTTAAAATGTGACAAATAATGCAATAAACCAAATACAATAGCTGGTCGATAATCAAAAACATCCCACTTATTCCATACATTGCATTTATGCCAAAAATATGAGACTAATTTTCCCATGCAGGAAAATATATATATTTAACAATTGAAATTCTAAAAGACCATATAAGACCATGGCATCCATGGAAGGAAAGTTTCTGGGAATAGAAATACTAACAATACAAAGGAAAGATCTATGAAAGAAGGCTTCTGTTTGGATTAAATTCTTTTGCTGCTAAAAAAAAAACCCCGATAAACAAGACACAAAACCGAAAAGAATTCCATTCTGAATCTAGTCGCTGGGTGTAAAATGCTTTTGCAAATTATATTTAAATGCTTAGCCAGACAATTAATGTCTATATATGGTGCATGATTATGGCCTTCTTTTCTCTAGATATTCATTATACATATTTTTCGTCTTTTCCCTCTTGGGGGTTTATTGACCCAAACGTGTGTATGGTATAGTAATACTTTTTATCGCCGTTTGGGTCAGTCAGCAAAAAGTAAAGAGTATATACATATATATCAAGAGAGGAGAAGGAGAAGGAGGAGGAGGAGGAGGGTTCCAGGTTTCAACGGTTCCAAAGGTTACTACAGTGTAGATACTCGTACAAATTCAATGCAAATTACCTAAGCATATATCCGCCTCATAAATGGGTCGGCACTCATTAGCAGAGAGATCTCAGATGATTATGATGATTATAGGGGATCAGAGACAGAGGCAGAGAGAGTCAGAGGCAGAGTCAGAGCAACCAGCAGAAGTGCGACTACTCACTTACGTCACCTCACAGCCACAGATACAGATACAGATACAGATACAGATACACAACAACCAGATACAACAACAGATCTTGAAGCTACACAGGCGCTCAGGCGATCCATATTTCTTTTTGATTGATCTACAGTCGAAGGTTGGCATGCAAAAATGCAATTCAGGGAGCGAGGAGAAGCCCCAACCAGCACAGCACACAAACCAGATACTCGTACTCTCTGACGCGCTATGGCGGCGTATCTCAAAAACGAAAAACGAAAAAAAAAAATAAATATAAATTCCAGTACAATTAGCAGTCGGTTATATTTTTTGACACGCTGCCTGTCAGCGCCGGCTCGTTGACATGCAAAGTTACTTAAACATAGAGCTTGGAAAAATCACACAACAGACAACACACAACAGACAAGAGACAAAACAAACATTACATTACTACACGACAATATAGCTAGAAACTACCTAAAAACCAAAACGGAGGAGGTCGTCGTTTATGTCTATTTCATATCTTAAAGGTCTCGAGTCTTTTCGTCAGCCAGGGGCGTGCATGTACCTGACTGAACGCTAGCCATTACATCCCCTCTCACAAATAAGTGCTGTTTTTTCCATATTTTTTCCTTCTTTTGTTTTTGCAGTTGATGGAGTAATTAGAGACGAACGAATGCCCATTCAGATTCTGTTGAAATTTCGGCGTGTTTCCCCATTTGGCAATCGTGTTGAACCATCATCATGTGGAATTGTCGCATTGTGTTTGCCGAGAATTATCATATTTACGTACATTTTATCACATTTGATGGGGCAGATACTCGCATGGGCATTAGGTGAGCCATAAAGCTGTGACCATGAAGGGAATTACTTGCTAAACTGTGATTTATCAACAGTAATGCGGTAGCAATTAGTGATCACTGATGGTCACTGAACTGATGACTGAATGTTCACTGATTCCATGGTTGAATTGTTCTTTATTTTTTTTTTTACATAATACATATAATTCTTTTCTAATTTTTTCTATTAATTAGTTAGTTTTAATTTTCATAATAAACATTTAAAATATAAATCATTTTAAGTAAATTAAATAAAAAAATATAAATGCATTAATAAAAATAAATTAAATAAATTAAAAAAAAAAAAAATTTTAAAAAATAAAATAAGTAATACCAAATAATATAACAAAATAAAAAATAAAAAATATATAAAAGCCTAGGTGATTTTTTTCCCACATTGATTTTTGTTAAACTAATAATACTTGTTTCTGATCGCTGGGAAAAATCTCGTATCTCTTTAAAATGCACAATCGAGAGAGTATCTTTTTTCTTAAAAACAGTGACTAAATCTTAATAGAATATTTTATTTCTGAGTAAAACGTACACTCAATCCCATTAGCGGTATCTTAAACCCCAAGGCGAGTATTCAAATATTTCATTCCAGCATTGATGTGACTATCGATGGCTGACGCCACTGCCACTGCCACTGCCACTGCCACTGCCGCTGCCGCTGCCACCTCCCTCTGACCAATGAACTATGACAGTGATTTAGAGTGATATTTAAGTTCCAATGAAATGGCCGGTAAAAATGTGACCCGAAAGCCTGAGTAATCAGTTTTTATAGTTTGTGCAAAAAGGTATCCTAAATACAATCGTACAAAGGCTATCAATCTTCATGTGTCGCCGTAAGTAACCGTGATTTATGCGATTTAGAGCATATGGACTCTCTCGCACTCCCAAAGGCGACGATCTCTTTCCGCATTGTCTGGCAATTAAGTGGCAGTGGCATAGACCATAGACCATAGACCCCATGATTCAATGATCGCCGCACTATTCAATGATTGTCCGGCACTTCACGCTAAGCATTACCATTACCATTAGCATTAACAGTCTTTCCTTTTGGCCAATAGTCCGGCATAGTGTTTTTTCTGGCACTGTTACCCCCACCCCCCCCCACAGTTATAGAGTAGAATTTATTTATGACTGCTCTGCTAATTCGCTGGAATTGCGTAAACAAAACATTTTCGCATGCCGAGAGCTTTCTTTTTTCGGCCGGCGGCGACAGGCGTAGTAAAACCTTATCTTAATTATAGATCAATTATAGTAGTGGTAGCCGTCACATGTACATATGCTTAGGAACAGAATAATAGAACAGAACCGAACAGAACATCATTAATTATAAGTGCGAAAAGTCGGTCGAACAGATGTGTGCTGTGCAAAAAAAAAAAAAAAAAAGGTAGGCCCTGAAATGGAATGGATTGTAATGATTTTTGCAACTCCATTTGGGCTTTTATTTACCCTTTTGTTGGGCCCAAACCAGACATATCTGTTAGCCCGACCTCCCAAAAAAGTGAGACGGATAGAGAGAGAGAGAGAGAGAGAGAGAGAGAGAGGGTGTATGGGTAATTATTTCGTATTATTTTATACAAATTGCACAATTACAATTAAATTATACGGCAAAGCGTAAAAATGTCTGATTAATGACAAACTGGGGAGGAGGAGGAGGACTGGCCGGGATGGGATCGCCAGCGGAACAGATGTGCGCGCTGATATTCAATTTATATATATATTTTATATTTTTTTTGTATACAAAATAATAATTATAATTATGGTTAAATAATTACTGTATTGGGACCAGCAATATGTGTCTGCACCAGCATTCAGTATCATGACTGACGCCTTTCTGCTGGGATTATTGGTGTTCTCGGCGGCGGTGGCCGTTCTCTTGGAGCCCCTGCTGGCGACAGTACGTAACAGATGTCGCCCCCCCCCTTCGCACCATATACCACACAAAACATATACAATATACAAAATATATGTGTGTATAATTTGTGCACGTTGCCTACTTATAGAGAGACTTTGAGATACGTTGGCGCACCATCAACTGCACGGCCATTGACCCGGCCACAACGGCCGCCTTTCACTGCCTGATCGTGGAGCTGCCCAAGCGGCAGGGAAACTTCTTGAACACCCGACTCCTGCTCAACCGACCCGTGTCCAAGATGTGGGTGGATATGAGCGTGGGCCAGGTCGGTGGCACTGGCACTGTCCAGAACCTGATGAAGGTGCGCGTGGATGCCTGCCATCTGATGGGATTCCGCAGCAAAAATCGTATACTGAATGCCGTTCTCGGGAAGCTACTGCAGTCGGGCAACTATCCCAAGGCCTGTCCACTGTTGGGGGTAAGTAGTAGGATGGCTCTTTTCAACTTGATCTTGAACTGCAGTTCTGCACTCATCATTTCCGACCTAGGTATAGACCTCTATTCGGTATACGTAATATCCCATAGTCTTTGTGTACACAAATCCTCCAAGCAGCCAAGAATTTACCAGAAAAACACACACAGGGAAATTGTTGAAAAGCCCCCGATAAACAAGATATTATCGTATATTGTATGTCTAAATATGTCTATGTTTATAAACACATCAAATGCTTATTAACCGAAAATAGAGCTATTGCAAACTGAAGTGAGAGGCCCAGGCAATGGAAGCCCCAAACCCAAATCGATTTTTAAATATCATTCTCATTTTTTTTTGTTTTTCCTGTTTTTCTGTAAAAATTGTGCAATGCCTAACGAGTTTTCGATACCGATTCGATTCGATTCGATTCCATTCCATTCCACAGAATGTCAACTATACGTCCACACATTTTGCCCTCAATCCGGATCACTTTCCAGCCTACATGCCGGACATGAAGTTCAACACGAAATTGGTTTTCTATCTGAGCAAGAATATCACCCTGATTAGGGCCAGTGTGGATGCCGAGGTAATGAGGCGATCGTAGATACATACACAGTCCAGGCACAGCCACAGCCCCAGCCACAGCCACCGGTTCCAATAGAGAGAAACTCAAAAACCAAATCCAAAAACCATGACTAACTTGGGAACGGAGAGTGACTAATGGCCTTGGTATGATTATTATCCATGGCATTCTCTAGATTAGAGCCGTGTCTAAAGCTAAAGCAAATAATAAATCTGAGGAATGCCTTATTGATATATATATATTTTTTTTATCAGTCTTCAGGGTCTGTACTATGAGACAGCCCATCTTCCTCGTGGCCAAAGTGATGTAGATACTCCTTAAGGTACGTCTTTATGTACCGTACCCGTGGCATCCCATCTGAGTGCCTCTGTGCCTCCGTGCCCCGACTACGCCGTATGCCATCCAGTGTGTCTGCTGCAGGTGCTCTCTGAATGACTTCTCGAATTTCTCGAAATTTTCCACCTTGCATGGCTCTGCACAACTGTACCTCCGACACATTCCTTTCCTTCTCTGCGCTCCGCATTTTATTTGGTGTCGGCTCGTTTTCGGTTTCTCTATTTTGTTGATATTGCGGGTGCACAAAAATAACAGATTAAGAGCTAGGGCTCTGGCATTTAAATTAAGAAAATGACGTGAGCCAACGCTGACCAACGGTAACAGATTTAGCCGAAAGAAAAGTGCCCCACGAGACGCACAAAACGCTAGGAGCGATTCAGATTCAGATTCAGATTCGGAATCAGAATCAGTTTGTTTTTTTTTTTCATATGTTAGTTCAATGCAAAGTTGTTGATTCATGGACGGCAGGCAGGTCTCTTATCGGTGGGAATACGTCATTTATTTAGTGGTAAAGAGCCAAAAAGGGGTTTTCTATTTGAGTTGTATGGGAAATATCCCAATATTTTAATGGGTCAATGCCATTAGCATGAAAGCCACAACAAAGGTCACCATGGAGAGGTGCAGAAAGGTGGTGTCATGGGGCTGGCAGACCCAGGAGACCCACCCCTAAGACAACTCCCGAAACGACGGGGGTAAAGTCTGAAATAGCTCACTTAGTGGGTTAGTCACAAGAGGCCTTTGGTGGGGAGACGGGCACGGGAGACTCAACGCGCAAGAATGCAGGCCGGCATACTGCTGTAGTTCTCGATTTCATTCCGGTAATGGAAAACTGTTTTTCGAGGGATGGAGCCCCAGGTAGAGTGCCCCAATTTGAGAGTAGTTTCTTCTAGAGAGAGGGCGAGAGAGAGAGAGAGAGAGAGTGTAGAATGTGGTACACCTCCAGCCCTGCCCCTGCCCCTGCCCCTACCTCTACCTCTACCTCTGGTTTCCCATTTGTTTGCGCCATTCCGAAGTTCACTTTATCGTATTCATCTGGATGGAATTTATTTGGCAAACACTTGGGGCTCTGCCATAACAAAACAAAAACTAGCTGTAGCTCCGGCTCCGGCTCTAGCTGTATCTGTATCTGTATCCGTATCTGTATCTGTCGTTGTGTCACCACTTTTGATAAGAATGCCACCAGATTAAGATGGAATTCCAAATAAAAGTGTGTTTGCTTCGTTCTTTTGTATTTCCACTTCTGTGCTCCTTCTTCTATTCAAAATCAAGACTCCACTACGGTTGAGTTGAAGGTTAAGTTCATTCGATTTTGTGCAAGATTAATGCACATTTTCCTTCAGATATGAATCATCGATGGATAGATGGTCACAGGGTGGACTGAGGAGGGCGAGGAACTGCTTGATGTTGGGCTTCTTTCCTTGTTTTCCACAAAGATGACTCTCTGAGAGTCTGGCCTTACATATCTCTTGCCTTTATCTCCTTAAACTTTCCAAGACTCTTTTAATTCGGTTCCTAAATTATTGAGTTTCCTCCGATTCCTGACCTATATAATCTCCAAACCCCCACGCAAAAAAAAAACACCTACATAGTTCAGACGCCAAACGACGCTAACATTGAACGACAAGGAGTGTGTGCGAGAGGGACAGCAAATCAGTCAGAACGTGTCGTCGGATCCGATTGATCCGATCTGATCCAGATTCGTCATTCTCTATGATTGTGCGTATTATCAAAATTGCGCTTTAATAGTCTCTGAGATCTGTGGATGCCACAGGTTAACGTCCTTTGCGGGGGCGTAGGGGGACGGATGGACGGATGGACGGACATGACTCAATCGACTCGGCTCTTGATGCTGTGGGGTCGGAAACGCTTCCTTCTGGGCTCCTCCTCCACTTTCGCCACAAGTCGAACATACCCTCAAACTTATTTTGATTATCGGGTACAAAAAATACGCACACACATACAAATACAGACTTTACGCCGCCTTTTTGAATTATCAATGAAATTTCGAAACGAAAACCAAAACAAAACCCAAAGAGAATCAAACATTAAAGCAAAAGAAATAAAGAGCGATATACCGACTATCAGATACCCCTATATCGCTATTCAGATCTGAGCGGATTTCAATCAGAAGAATATATAATCAGTATCGATCAGGATTCAATCAGTATCAATTCAGAATGATCTGCCAATGGGGAAGGAAGTTCCGAATGTTCCAAATATTGGATGCCACAGATGATATTCAATGTTGCGTATATACCCCACAAGAAGCGCAACATGTGGTTGGGCGAGAGAAGCGAGCAAGAGGCCAGAGAACAGAGAACAGAGAGCGAGAGAGAGGGAGTGGGGGAGTGGGGGAGAAATCGCGAATGGAAATAGTTTCAGACGCGTCATAAGATCGCAAGCTATGCCGCCGCTATGTATAGGCACATGATGCTGCCACTGTGACGTAGATCGGGGCGCATTTGTTCTGTTTTTTAAGAAATCTCCCATCTCATCGATGACTTAACAAAAACAAATGTATTGATATCCATTTAAACGAGTGAATCACCCTCATTATTGCCTCGAAATAGGCATTTTTTTATGAACTAATTTTAGCATTATTCACTCACCCAAAACACCGTCCAGTCCAATCCAGAACACAACGAGGCAACAAAAAATAGTGCTAAACTTGGCCATTTCACACGTGAACAAAATATATATTGTATAGCCACAGTATACCGCACTATTATGTTCGAATCAAATCTTTCGATTGTTTGTTGTCGCTTAAGACACGCTTTAAAGCCGCACTGAAACTCTGAAAATAAACAAAAGTATCACAGAAATTAGAAGAACGTTTTATGGCACTGCTGAAAATGTGATTCATGTCATACCACAAGAAATATTGAGAAAAGCCAACCGGCTGGCAGAACTGCGCGAAAACGACTGGGTTTTGGGGTTAAATCGATTCCGAGCCCTTATCTGCATTATCCTACATACACACTACTGGCCAACAAAATAAGTACATCGGTGTTGTGCTCATTTTTGTATGGAATAGCTCGAATTTTTGTAAATGTATGGATGTTATAGTCTTGCCAAAAGTCTATGCTTAAACTTTTGCTGAATGGGCATTTTTTTGGTCTGGCCAAAATAAAATTGAAAGGATTTGATAGGGAAACAAATTCTATACAGGATACTGGCATTAGATTACAAATAATAAGTGAAAAGTGGTCGAAAAGTGTAAAAATGTTGATATGCTTTTGGTTTTTCGCTTTGTAGAAATCTCATAAGCGTGTACCTATTATTTTGCCCAGTAGTGTACGAATGCACAAGTTTAAAACACCAGTGGCTTCTTAGCCAGATTAGTCATGCCTGAAATCTGTTGAACTTCAGTTCCAATCGGGGGCCTCTCCACCCTTGTCTTTCCTTCAAGAACACATATTTTTGGGCCTCAGATACAGATATGCGAATATATCATTTTGTGAACCCGCCGAGTGCCGAGTACATTCTGATTAAAAGACACAAGACGGACACACGCCTTTCCCACCTTTTCTATTGTTGTGTGGTTACTGTATACCCTATAGAATATGTAGATTAAAAGGGTATATGGGAGGTGACAGTATTCTAGATAAAGATGAGCAATCAAGTTTGAAGTCTTTGCATTCTTGTCATATCCACTGCATCCACTGGGAATCTATAGCATAGTTATAACGAAGATAGCATATCACGGGTATCACCATTGTCGTTATGCATCCAATTCGATTTGGCGACCGATAAGTGCCAAAACTGATATCTCCTCACAGACAAACACACCCACATGCACATGCACACAGCACTGAGTAAAGTAAACCCAGACATGGACAGGGACAAGTATTTCTTTTTCTTCATTTTGTGTGTTTGTGTGTGTGTGTGTGTGGGGGGGGGGGGGAAATATTACATAGGTCGAGTGCAAGTACCAAGGCCAATAATATACACAGTTTTTTCCCTTATTTGGCAGAAAAGAGTGCACACAGACAGACAGAGGAGCAGAGGTGGTGCATATTTTTTTTTTGTTTATGTAAGTAGTACAGTACTCCTCGAAGGTTCCACACATTACATCACACTTTCCGGGGTGCCGTGCGCCTGCGCCTTCGCCTCCGCCTCCGTCTCCGTCTCCGCCTCCTGTTGCAGTGCAGGCGCATGTGCCGCGGCCTATCAATGAAATGCCATATAAGGAAATAACCATAAGCGTACATAACAGGCAACATTTCACAAGAAATTGCGCAGAGATTGGTTTGGTTAAAAACAAAACAAAAACAAAAACAAAAAAACAAGAAAAAAAAAATAATAATAATTCCCAGAGAATCGGAAAATTAGGTCGCCTGGCCTACGCAGATTATATACCTATGTATATATGTACGAGACCACTACATATGTGGGACAGAGACAGGCAGAAAAACAATCAATGTACAGATTTACTCGCTTTTTATGCCCGTACCGTACCGTACCGTACCTTTATTTATTTGCAAAGAGTTCAACTGATCCAAAAATAAAACGTCATTGTATTAATGTATTTTTTCTTCAATTGCCTTTTTTTTGTTTGTCCATGTTTTTTTTTTTTGAGTTTTTTTTTTAATGTTTTTTTTATGGCTTTGGCCTGCTCTGCTCTGTATTTTGTTTTGTTTCGCTTGCCGTCTAATGATACTATTTCGTTTATTCAATTCCGTTTTTTGAGTTTTTATTCGGGGCCACGCGCAGACACAACCGGCTTCAATGGATTTTCACAGCAAACTGTGTGTGAAGACCCCACGCGCCAAACGGCAAAAGCTTTTTGCAATAAATGGCGCTTGGCGCTCTCTCTACATAGCTTTATATAGTTCTCTCTCTCTCTCTCTCTCTCTGCATCTGATTCTCTTCTTCTTCTAGTTCTTCGCTGTGATCTTGTTTTTGTTTTGATAAATAAACGTTGGTTAGTGCGTAATTGCCTGGTAGGCTTGTGTTTCGGGTCACAAAATACCAGCATTTATTATCTGCACCTGCAATGCTTGCTTCGCATCGTACGTTTGTATTTTCTTTTGTTTACGTATACTTAATACAAAAAAAACTTTAAATTTAAATTACCTCTATATCGATTGTCATCTATATCAACTGTTATCGACATGGATGTGCTGCCAGACTGGCGGAAAAAGAAGCCGGCATCTGTTTTTTTTACAAAGCTGGCATCATTTAGTTTAACCAAAAAATACATGTAGATGTCATGTAGAATCATGTAGGAACGTCGAGTTCGTGTAAATATCAACAGATGGCGCCGCTGCCCTGTAGAATGTAGCAAATCTTTTTTTGCCTTCGGATTTTACAAAATTCTTGTTTTTTTTTAAAAATAATTCAATAATTCCGAAAAACTTGTAGAGATTTGATTCAGTTATCGTATGCAAGTATTTTTATAGCCCATACTCAAAGACTTTAGTTGTGTGGTGGAAGTGGATGGATGCAAAAGCCAGCAGGAAGCGTTTCCGACCCCATAAAGTATATATGTATATATATTCTTGATCATCAATAGCACAGTCGATATAGCTATGTCTGTCCATCCGGCCATCTTGATGAACACATGAACAACATCTCAAAGACTTTAAGAGCCAGAGCAACCAAATTTGGTGAACAGACTACTGTGATTTCACACTGAATCAAGTTTGTTTCCAAAGTTTCGCCACGCCCCCTACTGCCCCCACAAAGGACGAAAATCGGTGGCACTATTGTCGAAGATACGAGAAACCCGGACAATCAGGCATAGCAAGAAAACTCTTCTGGAAACGAGTCAATTTTATGGGAAAGGAGCGGGAACGTGGTGAGCCGCGGCAAGGGTCGCGGCTCTACTTTTATACCCGGTACTCAGTCATGAGCTTATGATTTATGTAACTTATAAGATATATTTTATACGTAATTATATGTAAGCGCTAGCATTGGTATGTGCCGATGGCTGTTCGCAAAAGAGACAATGCAGGGATGGGTGACTTTTGGTAGGACAGCCTTGTCACGAGAGAGGGAAAAAACATAGCTAGAAAGAGAGAAACCTTGACCGCTAGTGATGTTCTAATTGTTAATTGTTGCACTTTGTTTGTACTCTTTGATCAGAATTTGAGAGTTTTTCGCCACCACCGCACACTCTCCTCCGCCAGGGACGCACACTGCACGAAGAAGAGTGTGCGTGTGAGAGAGAGAGAGCGAGAGTGAATGAGTAAGCGCTTGGCTGAGGGGTGGCGTGGTCACTGCAAATCGATTTGTTCCTTCTGGCTTTAATAATGATCCGATCTGGTCCAGATTTGGCTTGATGCTGATCAAGAATATGCCTACTTTATGGTGTGGGAAACGCTTCCCAAACGCCTGTAACCACAAAAATTACATAGCTTGAAGCTCTTCGAGTATCAGGTATATTTGAAGTAATTTATTGAATTCAATTATGGGTTCTTTCAAAACTGGATCCCTAGCGAAACGATACCCAAATATTCGATGTGGAAGAATCAACTCCTCCGTTTGGTATTAGCTTGCATTTAATTGATATTTCATCCTACATCTCGCAGCGCCGCTGACATGTTGACATTTTCCTGGCCTGGCCTGGCCTGGCCAGCGCCGCCTTGGGGGTTTCTGTACGGCGGGGCCGGCTGGCGGGTGGTGGGGGGAGAGGGGGGGGCTTCTACTGTCACTGGGTGTACGTACGAGTGAGTGGTGGGCTCTCTTCCCTCGAACACCAACCGGCATTGGTAATTAGCACGCGCGCTGCTAATTAACACTTTCTGGAGAGGCACCTCTCCGCGTGTGTGTGTGTGTGTGTGTCTGGTGTGGTTGTGCCCCTTGCAATTCCCCGATGACTGCAAATTGCACGCGTGGCACCACCGCTGGACCGCTGCGCGCGGCATTGCTCCTGGGTTTGTGCGCCTCAAAGCGAAAATGCCGCCGCACATGTAAACCCAAAAATGGTCAAGTTGTGCCTGTTTTTTGTTTTTCTTTCTGTTTTTGTTTTGTTTTTTGGCTGCTGCCTAGTTGTCCGATTTTGGTGTCCTGGTGGGTACTCTTCCTCCTCCTCCACTGCAGCTCCTGCAGCTACAGAGCGTGAAATTTTAATTGTGCCTTTCGGGGCGTTGTCGTTGCCGGTCGATCGGTGGCCGCCGCCTCGACCCGAAATAAAGATCTCTGTGGCGGCGCACACAGCTCATCCACCAGGGCAGGTCTTCCTGCCGCCGCCCCTGCAGCCCCTGCAGCCCCTCTCCACCCGACTGATGGTGCCCCCAAAAGTTGTTCATGCCAAAAAGGTGCAAAAGGCCAAATAGTATTCTGTAGTTTATGTTGTTACATGCCTCGTTGTTGCCGCTGTGTGTCGTTTTGGATCGGACAAAAATGTCCGATGGAATTTGGTGCCACAACTGTTGAGCTTCTCTATTATGCCACTGCCTCTGCCGCTGCCGCTGCCCCTGGCCCTCTCTTTTGGAGATTTCCCTTACGAGTATCTGCACCTGATGTCATCTATGGCCACTGCAGCCAGCAGCAGCAGCAGCAGCACTAGAAGATGATCATCAAAGCAGCTTTAGGGTTATTTCTTTCCACCATCTGTGGCTCTGTGGCTGTGTGGCTGTGTGGCTCTGTGGCTGTGTGGCTGTGTTGCTGCTTTGTTGCTGTTAATGGTTGCTGCGGGCCAAATCAATTCCAGGCCCAACATGTAAGCCTTGTCTGCCGCTGCCGCTGCCGCTGCTGCACTCTTGGCCATTTTATTGGTTGACAATAAAAGTGAGCCAAGTGTTGTCTGTCTGTCTGTCTGTCTGTCTGCATTCCTCCCTCCTCCTGGCCAATGCATAATAATTATAATCCATTTAATTTTTGCAGACTCTTGCCCTGGCAATTCCATCGATCATTTGGCATCGCTCAGAGGCTAGCAATGGGGTCACGTGTGTGCGCTGACCCCTTGGCTTTGGCTTTGGCTTTGGCTGGAGTTTTCCTTTTTGCATTGTATGTACGTCAGTCAGTCCGGCAGGCAGGCAGGCAGGCAGAAAATGCCAAATATCTAATACGCTTCCACCAAAATGATCAAATTCATGGAATTTTCGCATAAAGCCAGCCAGAGACCAGGTCGTATCTTCTGCTGGCTGCTCCTCTCCCTGCCCTGCCCTGCCCTGCCCTGCTCCACCGAAACATTTCTTCTCCTTTGCGTAAAGCAAACAAAAAAACGACGACGCGACAGGTGAATCGGCCGCCCGTTGACTCTGCCCCATACGGGGATATTGGACAGACGGACGGACAAGTCGAAGCCGCGACGTTCCGTTCCATACTTGATTTCGGTTATGGGCCGCAGACGAATCTCCCCGAACCGACATTCGACTGGGTCTTGGGGCTCTGCCCCACTGCCTCTGCTGGCTGTGGCTGTGGCTGTGGCTGTGGCATCTTTTTTTGGTGTTCACATGTGCCAAATGATGTCGATGGCAGCGGGCGAGGCAAATCGATGGTACAGTGGTCTCGCTTCGATTCAAATGGACTCACATTCATGTGTTGCGTGGAACGGAATATTCTTGCCCCACTGTGTGTCTTCGACTCCTGCCTGCGTCACCCACTTTGCTGGTCCATGGTGGATCTTCGGATGACTCTTTGGATGGCTGCTGCATCATCTAACGCAGCGGCGGCTGCCAAGATCGATCGTCCGCTGCCTTTTGCCTTCAGACTGCTTCCAGCTACAGCTACAGCTCCAGCGTTGTCGTTTCGATCGATCGTCGATGGTTTTGGGTCTCCCAGGCTGTGGCCTCCCATACCCATCTCCATCTCCATCGCCATCGCCATCGCCATCTCCGACTGGGGACTGGGCTGTGACCGACCATTACCTGGCTTTTGGTCAATTGATGACCAGTTCGATTAGTTGTTGTTGTTGTTGCTGCTGCCTCGCTTGCCTCTCGGTTACAGCCTTTTAGTCTTTACACCTCCTTTTATTATTTTCCTATTTTTCGCCAACTGCTGTTGTGTTGTTGTGTTGTTGTGTTTCCATGTATTTAAATTGCCAACATAAATTTTATTCGCAATATTTGCTTTAATGAAGTTTTTTTTCGTGGCTTCTTCGTGGCTGATTTTGTTTTTCTTTTCTTTGGCTTTTGGGATGCTGCAATTGCGAATCATAAAATTGTAAATTGGTGAAAATTGTGCACAATTTGTTAGCTCACAAATGCAGAGACGAACGCGTAGAGATTCGCCCATTTGATGCCCTCAAAAAGATGGACTTCTGCTCAATCCTTAACCCCAAGAAGGCCTAGCCATAGTTTGATGGGATTTTAATATCCTTAAGCCGCTTTAGGGCGATCTCCCGACCTCCCGAAACAGGGCGGGCCTATCTAGGGACTATCTATAGCTGATAAAGATAAGGAAGAACAGCAGGCACTTGACAGTAAACAGCTGATGCACTAATCAAAGCTTTATGACTGAAATCCGAAAGGTTTTTCGGAACCACAATACAGCACTTTAATACAAAGTCGAGAAACCGGCCCTTAAAAAAGGGAATTCCTCTAACCTTTTGCATAGGTTTTATTTTTTTAAATTTAAAGTTAAATATTTTATTATTTTAGCCACAAATAAATTTAAAAAAATTACATAAATAAATAAAAATAGAAAAATTCCATAATAAATATTTAAATTTAAATATTTTAACATTTTATCCACAAATAAATTTAAAAAATATATAAATAAAATAGAAAAATTCCAAAATAAATATTTAAATTTAAATATTTTAACATTTTATCCACAAATAAATTTAAAAAAAAGACATAAATAAATAAAATAGAAAAATTCCATAATAAATATTTAAATTAATATTTTACCCACAAATAAATTTACAAAAATTACATAAATAAATAAAAATAGACAAATTCCATAATAAATATTTAAATTTAAATATTTTAACATTTTATCCACAAATAAATTTTAAAAAATGTCATAAAAATAGAAAAATTCCATAATAAAATTCCACAAATAAATGTAAAAAAAAGGTCATAAAAATAGAAAAATTCCATAATAAATTCGTGAAAAAGTAATTAATTTTTGGTAAATAACTTTTGATGAACTGCAGAAGGGGTTCAGGCTTTGTATCATAGTGTTGCGGAACATGGGCCGCGACTGTACCCTATTATAAATGGATATTTAAGATGTTTGTATAGGCATTCCCTCATTTCTTTTATAGGAACGTCTAGCACGCCTGTCACGCGTCATTTAGCAGCGCCCCTCGGTCAGCATCTGCTTGACTTCCTTATAAATACTATACTTAAATCGTATTGGACAAAACCTTAAGGTGTGGTTTTTAAATTGAAACTCTAAAAGAGTGCCAAATATTTCCCAATTTTCGTATATTTTTCCAACTTTTATTGGTTTTTGGTTTTTTTTTTTTTTTGCTACTCCTCCTTTTTTCTTGTTGGCTGCCGTCAAGGGGTTAAATAAACCGCAAAATGTGAGACACACAAAGACAGGGCAAGTGGGAGAGGGAGATAGATAGCGAGCCAGAGAGACGCCATTTGTGAAGGCACCTCCCCTCCCCCCGGCCCCGCCCCCGTCCCCGTCCCCGTCCCCGACTATCCTCCCCACCCATGGGGGTTTCATCACGTAAGACTAATTAACAGCAAAATACACCCAGCGCACTTGTTTGTGGAACTCTCCATCTCCACATCTCCATAGTATATCTGTGGCCTTACACCCATCCCCCCCATCCTCCCGTCCTACCGTCCTACCGTCCTTCTCCCCCCCTGCCTTGAGCAACCACAGTCATAATTAACTTGCTGGCTGCCTGCAAATTTTTAGTGGTTTTCTGTGCTCTGTGCTCGGTGCTCCGTTGTGTGCCGTGTGCTGTGCTTTTCTCTCGTTCGACCTCTGTTGGTGAAAAATTTAATTTTCAATAAATCACCTCTGGAACGAACGCTCTGATCTAGTAGAAGCAGCGGTGGGTCCGATCGGTTGGAGGTCCATAGAATACATATATTTATAAGGAAGAGAGGCTGGTGGGCGGGGGGGCGTTGGAGGAGCGGTGGTGAGAGTGAGAACCTGTGCTATTAGCATTATGATTCCACTCCTCCCCAATAACTCCCCCCAGTACACAAATCATGGAAAATGTTTATAATATATGACATGTTCTAGGCCTGTGCGATCCAACAATTCTACACTTCTAATTATCCAACGTAAGGCCTTATCGCCCCCCCCCCCCCCCCCACACACACACACATGTGCGGTTTACACCCACAAAAGGCAAATACCCTTCAGAGAACGGGGGGTATACAGAGTCCAGTTGATCGTTTAAGAGGGTCCCAAGAATGGAAAGACCTTTCGAAAAGTGTAAGCAAATACAATCGTAGAAATAATTATCACTTTCGGTTTGAATATTCTCGGCGAAACACATCCATATTTAACAAAAATATTTGGCTTTAAATTACAAAAAAAAATTTTATAAAATATAACCTAAATAAATGATTTAAAAAAGGCTTTTTAATACAGCCCACAAATAATCGAGACCTACAAAAATCTTAAATATTTATGATAAGCAAAATGTTTCATCTAAATAATAAAATATATTTTAAATATTTTAAATTTATTTAAATATGAAATATATATTTTTATTTTTTTTTTAAGTCTTTCTAAATAGAGCTCCTGCGGAGCTTTCTGCGGAGCTCCTGTCGAAGCTCCTGTATTTATTAAAACTTCTTTGAAAATCTACAATTCATTGGGATTTATTCTCTTGTTGGGGCTTTCAGCGAATGCCGTCGTCTTGGTACCATTCCAGCCTGCTAAATAGCACTTTCTTTCGTTCATTCGATTTCCATTCATAGAGCCCGAAAAATTCCTAATTTTATTGTGATTGGAAAAGCACTTGATTTGCAACTTAAATTACATTTTCGATTAATTTTCCCGTTCGGGCAACCGTTTTTAAAGAGCATCAAACGTTAATCCAGCCCATGGTCCGGATTCCTATCCCGTTTTCCCAACTTCCAAGCCAAATTGTTTTCTCTTTTTTCTTAGACGTTTTTTGTTTTTGTTTTTGTTTTGGTTTTTTTTTTTTGTTCGTTTTTTTTTGTGGGTTGGTGGGGCCTTTGTCTTGTAGACTTTTATTGGCCCATGACTGCCATGGAGGATCGGTGGATCCGGTGGTTCCCGGTGAGGATCGGATCGTTCGGATCGTTCGGATCGTTCGGGCATTGCGCAATGTGCGTCGTTCGCACAGTGGGGCATCGACGCGTTTTATTGGCAATGCAATTAATTGCTACATTTTCCCAAAGGAAAATTATGAACTAACATCAATTAGGCTGCGGCTGGACAACGGATCGGTGCGGGTCTGTGAGATTGTTTTTGGGCTGGGAGGCTGTCTGGGGAGCAATCGCAAAAAAAAAAAGAAAAAAAAAAGGATGAACGCTTAATGATTCAGGCTTTTTAATAGGCCATAAAATCTCAATATCGGTATAGGACAACGCATAGCATCTCTCGTATCTCTGCCCGAACATATTTCACATGTTTTTATTATTTCTTTTTTTTTTTTTTCTTTTTCTTTTTTTATGGCTAATTCTCCTTTTTGCCATGCTTTTCATTAGCCTTTGCGCTTGGCCTCTGCCTCTGTCCTCCCATGCGGTTTTATTTGGAAGTTGAGACATTTATAATTGACACATGTCAACAGTTTGCAGGATCGGATCTCTGCAGAGGGACAATCGATAGAGATCTAAACAATGATGACAGTCGACTTTCTGTATGCAACTTTGTGTGCGGCGTGTGTCATATTCTGTTCTACAGGGTTGCCATTTCGAATTTGAACGTACATATGTCACTGTTAGCCGGTTTTTTATGACTGTTCTACGATCTATATTGACTCACTTGACTGTTATACGCCTCGTCTAGTACTCATATACTCATCTTTTTTTACTTTTCCACGAATTTGGGTTTGGTTTTGTGACTGTATGGCTTATGTTTCACATATCCCATTGTAAGATAAGTGTTATACGCTTTTATTATATATTATCTCGTACAGTTTTGTATCCTTTATACCATAAGAATGCCTAGATCCCTTTGTCTTTGCCTGTCTAAAACAGTGTTGTACAATTCAAAAACGATTTTTCTTTTGGTTTTTTGGAAACTGTTATACAACTGTCCTACGACTGCAATTGGGAACTTGAATTGTATGGCTTTTATGAGAGTTTGTCTGTTAGACGATTATTACCAGACTATTCTTAGCTTTTCAGATTAGTTTTACAATAAAACTGTTATACAAATGTTATACATAATGTTTATATGTGTTTCTACTAGTATTATACCTCACAATTGGTTTCTTATTATATTATTATACAAGTTTTGTATATTTTATACTGTTCTACTGTTATACTATTGCTTTTTGACTGTTATACAATATACTATACCATTATTATATGTTAATTTTTAAACTTGTAAGAAACTGGAATACAATTGTATGAAATAAAACTGTTATACGACTGTTATACATATCTTCAACCACATTTCTGAGATTATTACTCTAATAAACGATTATTTGCCGAGTAAAATACATCCGTTATCCAAAGATAACTGTTATACAAAATATGCATATCCCCCACCCACTCACTCGTCTCTCGCCTCTCGTCTCTCGTCTCGTAAATAAATGTTAATTTTTGAATTCAAAATTCAAGCATCCAACACACGATAATCGATACGAAATTGATTCAAACAAATCTCATGGCAAGACGGCGGCTGCTAAAAAAAAAATCAGCTAAAACGCAACAAGAAATAAACCGCTAATCACTTGCCGGATTGTGACCCGACCCGGCAAAAGGCCAATTTAGATTGGCGTGGATTTTGGGGGCACGATGGCACGATGGCAGCGAAAATTATGAGCTCACCTCATAAAAATAACGCCACAAGGAATTTCCGTATATTCTCATGTTTAAATATAGTAGTATAATTCGGAGGCAGGCCCAGATTCCGTTTGATCGGTGGTGCGTGGCAAGTACCGCAAAACGCCAAAAAAAAAACAAAAACAAAACAAAATCTACCAAAAAAACATTTGCATACTTAATTAATTCCAAAAACCACAAAAAACCGATAAATATGCATGCGAGAAAAAGAAAAAAAAAAAAAAAAACGCCAAACGAGATGAAAAAAAAAAAAGAAGAACAAAAGACAACAACAAATACTACGACCAGTACGAATATGTACTCTAATTTGGTTGTCAAAATGACTTCAGATTTGTTTTTGTTTTTTTTTAAATGGTTTTCGGTTTTCGGTTTCGTTTTCTGTTTGTGTTTTCTGGTGATTCAAACACAGGCGCCAAATGTTTTGCCTATTTAAAAGTTAATAAAATCATATTATCAATAAGATTTATGGGTTCGGATTGGGGTTCGGGTTGGGGTTCGGGGCGATGGGGAAAACACACACACACACACACACAGAGAGATATTGAGAACTCTCAAACGAGAAACTATGCGATGCGCCTTTAAAATATATAAATTTTAATTAGCCCGAACGATATTTGAGAGATCAAGATCGAAATCGAGATCTAGTTGGGGACGAAGACGAAGACGAAGACGATGCCTCTGGATCGTGTCCAAGTCGTAGCTGTTTCTTCGGGCCTTGTTTCACTAATTAAGCCAAAATGGGCGCGTGTTTTTCAACAACAACAACAACAATCTCTCTCTCTCTCTCGTCTTTGCATGATCTTTAATAATTTCGAAATATTTGTGGCTGCTGCAGTGATCTCTACTGATCTTGATCTTCGGCCTGATGATATCCCGCAGTGTGAAATATTTTTTTGATGAGAATTTATCATTTTTGTATGCCAACACCCCATTGCCTCCGTTTCGTGCTGTTATACACTTTTCACTCCAACAGGAGTATGACACTTTTTCATGGGCGAAGGCTCTAAAGCAGGGCCTTGGGTAGAGATCTTTACTGAGAGATCTTGAAGAGTATCTGGGCTTCCTTCGCCCCATCGACACACCTTTTGGTTTGGCTTGTTTTTGGTCTTCTGTCGATCATAAATTGGTGCAGAGGAGGCGCACAGGCACGGGCACGGGCACGGGCACAGGTCCCTCTCGGGTTGACATGCCAAACTGCAGTCAAGAGTCGCCAACAGTTTGTTCGGGTCTCCAAGTCTTCCAGGTCTTCCAAGTCTTCAGCTCTTCCAAGTCTTCAGCTCTTCAGTCTCCTGTCTGCTGCTGATAAGCATCTTTTGCAGCTCCAACTACAGGTTGGGATTCTTCTTGGGTGCTGATTACTGGCCTGGCATCATCATGATGTTGCCGCTGATGCCGATGATGAGGAGGTGGATTCTTGCGCGGATTGGCGCTCAAATTTCATGAGCTGATTGTGCTACTTATTGCTGGAGCGTACGAGAGGCAACAAAGTCTAGTTATTGATGATCCACAGAGATTGTAATTGCTGGGCTGTGGGAAGGTGACGGTAAAACTATATAAAAAAATAGAGAGAAAGTACCGAGCACCGAGTGTGCTGTGGGAAATGCTGTTCCCCAGTTCGCATTCGTATTCATAATGATCCTACCATCATATCATTTCGCTAAGCTGCAGAACCCAATCCCAAGGCTGTTCTCCGCCAGCCCCCAGCACCCCAGCCCTCTGACCATCCACCATCCAGCACTCCCATTGTTCTGTTCTTTAATCGATGATATTCATTTTGCAGCCAGTTGCAGCTCCATTGAAAACTATTTAAGCCAAATTGTTGCGCTATTTTGTGCACATGATTGTTACAAATTGTTCAATTAAAGGCTTAAAAGAGGAGAGGAAAGCCGAGTGCGCCTGTGCCGGGGCCTGCGCCTGGGCCTGGGAGCCCACGGGGCCTGCAGACCGGCCACTAACTGGAGTCCACTCCACGGCCTCCTCCTGCTCCTCCTCCTGCTCCTCCTCCTGCTCGTCCTCCTCCTCCTCCCGATAATGGATGTGCGTTTAAGCAGGTCCATGATAAATTATCCCCCGAACAGCAGGTGTCGCCTCATTGTCTGTCTCTTTCTCTGTCTCTTTCTCTGTCTCTGGAAAACTCTGTGTGAGAACGCAGGGGAAATCTCTTTCTCTCTCTCTCTCTCTCGCTCTTGGATTTTTCCTTTATTTTTCTTATTGTATGAACAATTTATTAAAAGCGAAATTTTACCTATAAATAAACCACAAAAGCCACACCACATCTCTAGAAAAAAAAAAAAAAACTCAACAGCCATGACCTAAGGCAATCATTTTTTAGCAGAGGAGCAGCGGGGCAGCGGGGCAGGGGGGATGGGGAGGAGGGCGATGGAGATCTACCTCATTGTTGCTGCCTTCTGCCGCTGCCGCTGCCGCTGCCGCTGCTGCTGTTGTGGCAAGCGGGCAATTAGGGGCGTGATTTTCCAACAATTTGTGCATTTTTAGCATAATTGAAGTCGCAATAAAAGCGTTAATTAGTTTTTACATTTCGCATCGAGCACCCACCGCAGCCCTCTACCCTCCCTCCCTACCTCCCTTCCCCCCCTGCAGCATGTGCGCTTGATTTAGTGCACCGAGCCGCATAATTTATGACCAAATTGTACGGCATCCCAGTGGATTGGATTGAATCGAACTCAGCCATCAGCAATCATACATATGTACGTTTTTTTATTCATATTTTGTTGAATGCAATTAAGCATAAATACGAATGCTGACAATCAAGAGATGTACATATGTATGTACATATGTGGCTATTGTGCAGTAATTTCCTTCTTTCAGCAAAGGGAATTAAAGTTCGTAAAGGGAATTTGTATTTAATTAGGGAATTTAACTCTCACTTCGACCTGTACCCTACAAATGGCCCAACACTCACAAAAGTTCGCTCTCGTATTATGCAGGGAGAGTTGCACTGAGCAGAGGAAGGAGTGACAGAGATCGAGATATAATCCACCTACACCGCAAACTCACACTCCCCTCTCCACCCGCACCAAGAATGAGAGCAGCAACGCTGCCAGCTTCCAATATGCCCTCACTCGTTCGCTCTCCTTTTGCATTTATGAGCGAGCAATTCGGAAGCAAACTAAAAGGAGAGCATGGAAGCAGGGGAATTGAAATGAGCGCTAGGCCACGTACGCAACTGTCGCGCTCTCTCTCTCACACATTAATTTCATCATCGGTCCGCGTGCGTTTCGAAGTCAGCTCCGCGTTTAGCGCAGCGAAAATCGTGAAAAATGGTGGAAATCAAAACGGAAAAATGTCGCGGAAAATGTGTAGTGTAGTGGTGCAGTGTTTAAACATTGAAAATGTCCAAAATATGCGGTTTAAGTGCAATAAAAAGTCCGTGACCAATTGAGTGGGCGGTCCGGCAGCAAAATGGCATACAAGCGGCAGATTGCTGAATAAAATATGGCCAAAATGTGCAAGTGCAGTGAAAAAAGTGTAGATGTGTGTTTAAACATATGTTTCATAATTTTGCATGTGCAAAATGTGCGGAGCACCCCCCAGCTTCCATGGTGCCTCACTTTTTGTTTTCCATTTGATCGCGTGATGTCTTGCAAGTGTGTGTGTGTGTGTGAAAATATGTAGGTCAAAGAAGGCAAGAAGTCTTGTCCCTTTCCCACTCCAGCATTGCCGCAGAGAAGAAGAGAAGCCAGCAAGGAATAGCGGGCCGCTCTCTTTCCAAGCGTGCCAATGATGATCTCTCTCTCTCTCGTCTACTTTTTGCACAAGAACTTTGCAAAGTGTGCGTGCATTGGGAGAGTTGTTCCCTCTAAAGTCTTACCTTATAAAAATATATCCCAAATTTGTGCTCTTATTGGAATCGCATATGCGTCATCATGTGAAAAGTCTGTCTCTTCGTTTCGAATCGTTTCGTTATGCGTAATCCACGTAATCGTATGTCGTCGTAAGAATCAAAATATATATTCGTAAGAATACTATTGCCAGAAGGTAAGTACAAAATATATTTCCTTACTCTCTTACGAATTTCTCAGTGTTTAGTAGATCTGGCATTGGTTGGTAGACTGTTTTCTTTATTTCCCATTTACCGGAAACACTCTCTTTCCCCTTTCTCCACTAAACATACTTTTCGGACTGCATTTTCCACTTTGCTTGCATATGTATATATTTTTTTTTTGGATTTGTTATACTTAAGAGGGTAATTTGTAAGTCTGTCCCATGGGGGACTGTCTCACTCCAGTGCCGGTGCCCGTGCCGGTGCCAGTGCCGGTGCCTCCATCGCCCCTACTGTCCCGACAGAGAGTTGAGTAATTGACAGCGATAAGGTATCGCATTGCGCTGACATGTTTCAAGCATTACAAAAGGCACTCGCACTCGCACTCCGCTCCACTCCGCTCTGTCTGACAAAAGACCACACCTTCTGGGATCCGCGGGGATCCTCCTGGCATTCTGGCACGCGAATTTCACACCAATTCCAATTACAATGCGACAGAGGGAGAGAGAGAGAGAGAGGAACAGCGGCCTAAAGATTGAAGCACTTGTCTATGTAAACATGCTCCACCTACTTGGTGCAGCCCCTAAAACCATTTTGTGAATTTGATTAATAAAAGCCAGCACCAGCCCCAACAGATGCAAGCTGATGGCGGCTGATAAGGATGCTTACCTTCTATAGAGGAGGCATGCCACACTCTTGGCTCCACACTCCACACTCCAGACACCAAACCAGACTCGGGAACTTCAACAGAGTCCGCCGCGCGACGTGTTCTCATCGTCAACTTGTTGTCGGTTGTAGCTGTTTCTCTCGGTTCTCTCGTTGTTGTTGTTATTGTTGGTTTTGTTTTTGTTTTTGTTGCTCTGTGGCCTGTTTTGTTGCCTGTTCCCCGTGTGTGTGAGGAAAGCTAATCTTTCAATTATAGACAATTTGTCAAATGACTGGAAAAGGAGACTGAAAGATGGCGAGACGAAGAGACTCTGACAGTAGATGGGAGGGAGGGAGGGAGTGAGAGGGGATCTGGGGACATTTTGGTATAGGGTGCAGCACAACGACAACGACAACGACAACGACACCGCCTGACGTAAACGAAGTCGTCTGCGCTCAATCATAGACCCATTTATAGGCGTCGAATTACAAGAACAAACTAATCGAAATCATTTATCACGTCACCATGCAGGCAGGCAGGCAGGCTCTCCCCTCCCCCCTTTTCGCCCCTTCCTATGGATCGCCCTCTCCTGTTCCCATTTATGTTGGTGGGAGGGGGATGGGGAGGGGGAGGGCAGAGCAATCAGCACCTATTGTCAGGCCCCAGAGAGAGGTCTGCTCGGTCTCCTCGGTCTGCGTGTGCGCCTGCGCTGTGGCCAAAGGAGATGTTGAGTAATATGATTAATTGGTAAATTATTGGAACTAAAAGGTGGCCCCCTTTGTTGTTCGCTGTCTCTCCCTCTCTCCCTCTCCACACCAAAAAAAGAAAAAAGGTAAGGGCGGACAGGAGGTGATCGAAAGGAGATGAAATTACATTTGCTTATCAAAAGCTATGCTGAAAGGTAATGGTGGGGCGTGGGGGGCTGGGGGATGCGGAGTTAAGTGATGAGGGAAGGGAGCCCATGTCTATAGAAATACTGAAAGACTGTATATTGTGGGTATTATCTGGTATTTTATAAAGAAAGAAAATATTTCTTTGGCTTTGG